>NC_068938.1:24458616-25776116 GCF_016801865.2 Culex pipiens pallens
CTAAGTCAAAGAAAATCCGGAGTTTGTAGGAATAAGATGTTTTGTCGGAATCCAATAGCTCGTAAAAAAAAAATTGGTGAAATTTTTTGCATTAGTCTTTATAATTTTTTTAACCAAATTAGAAAATTTACGAATTGGGTACTAAAGACCAAGGTAAATTTTTAAGTACAACGGTTAAAAACACGATAAAACCATAGTTGATCACTTTTTTTTTCATTTTAACACAAAAAAAAATATTGACAAGACAACATTATTTCGATGGATCAACTATGGTCCCCTTGGAACGAGCTGTCAAGTAGAACCTTCTGGGCTGGGATGTTAATTTTTAAAAATTGAATTAAAAATCCATTTTAAATCCTTTGCGGTCGTTCAAAGGGTCATTGTATTCAGAAAAAATAAGCTTAATCGATGTGAACAATAATATCAGCAATCTAAGCTTCATTTCAGAACCCAATTAGAACTGCTGTCCGAATTTCGAGCAAAAGATTAAATAAGTTTTCCAGATATTTGAGAACAATCACCATATTATTAATCCATTTCAACTTCAATTTGAAGTTTGTGTCTCGAGGCTCCAGTCGATTTCGCATTAGGGCAACAATAAAAAAAAACCTCTTTTGATTTCATCATCATTTGCATCAATTTGACAAACTAGAGAAAGGAAATTTTTTGGAATTTTGTTTTTTTAATTGTTTTTTGAAAAGGTCGAATAAACAAAATTTACATATTTTTATTTTTTGGGTGTATTGAAAACACTCAAAAAAGATTGCTTATTGGACCTGTTTAAAATAACGAGATTTGAAACATTCTGAATCATCTTTTCTAAGCTAGCTTTCTATGCTATGTATTCTTCATATTCATTGCCGGATTATCATTCTCGGACGATACGTTGAGCCGAACAGTCGATAGTGGCAAACGCTCCCGAAAAAAAAGCAAATTTCTCGCGCGCGGCGCGGCCGTAGTAGTAGTGTGTGGTGGATTAGCGGAATCTATTGTTTAATAGATAAAGACATGGAAACCGGAGTTCGAAAGAACACGCTGAAGCTCTGCTTCCAGCAAGGCTCGAAGATACCCTCGAATCTCGAGGTTCTGAAATTTGTTACCGGAACTCTGGAACTGGGAGCGGCCGATCTACATTCCGTCTACAAAGACGAGAATGATGGTTCGTTCTACATCAAACTCATGGATGAACCAACCTTTACCGAGTACTGTGGTAGGCTCGAGGAGCTGTACATGTTCAGGTACGACGACGATTCAAGGTCACCTGTTACCCTCGTGGTGGCCAGTCGAATCTTCCGCTACGTACGCATTTTCAATTTGCCGCCGGAAATAGACGACAAGACCATCGCGCAAGTTCTCGGACAGTTTGGCACCATTCGTCAACACGTGCGAGAGCGTTACTCGCCCGAATGTAACCTCAACATCTTCAATGGCGTCCGTGGCGTGCATATGGAGATTGCGAAGGAGATCCCGGCCGGCCTGTTCATCGGACACTTCCGGGCCAGGATATACTACGACGGACTCAAGAATCGATGCTTCTTTTGCAAGCAGGAGGGACATGTGAAATCGAATTGTCCCAAACTGGCCAACAGTTCGTCAGGCAGCGGCGGATCACGGTCCTATAGCACCGTGACCGCCCAGGGGAGGCCTGTTAACGCACCGTACCTCAGCGTGCCGCCGATGACACCCGTCATGGAACGACTCGTGAAAGCAGTTCAGGAACCAGTCCCATGCCCTGAAGGAGACAAATCGGCGACCAGCCCACCGGCCGGAGGACAAGGTTTGTCCGGCCCGGCGACTCCGCCGACGGAAGCAACAGGTACACCAGCAGTCATCGAAGAGCCACAAGTAAGTGCGGAAACTAACCAGCAGCAGGAGTTGGAGAACATGGACACTGGGGATGAGGGGGGCCATCAGGGTGTGGGTTTGGGTACCGGGGATGAGGGGGGTATTGGGGACCACAACCGGGGTGCGGGTACTGGGAAAGGGGGGGGTCTACTGGGTGTTAAACGCCCGGCGGAGCCGTCATCGGATCCAGAGGCCAACAGCAGCGAGGGACCAGAGGACAGCACCGGACAGCTTCCGTTCAAGGAAGTCAGCGGAGGAAAGAAAAACAAAAGATCCAAAAAAGGTAAAAAAGATCAGTCAAAACCTCTCTCAACGATCTCCACGCGGTCGTTGTTGAAACCAGCAAAGTAAGCGTCCATAACCTCAACCAAGCACGCGTTGTCTCGCGGAGTAGGTAGTAGTGTAGGAGAATGTTTCTTCGTAGTATATGTACCATCAATATTAACGCAATCAATTCTTTGCTAAAAAAGTCTCTCTTGAAAGATTTTATTTGGAATTCAGATATCGATATTGTTTTCTTACAAGAAGTTGCCTTTGAAGATTTCGGATTTCTTCCTTCTCACACAGCGATCGTAAACATTAGCACTGATAACAAAAGCACAGCCATCCTCGTTAGGAAAAATATAAATTTTGACAATGTTCTCATCAATCCGAATGGTCGGTTATCTTCTATTTTAATCGATGATATTAATTTTATTAATGTCTACGCACCTTCTGGGTCCAATTACCGTAATGAACGGAACTCTTTTTTTACTTTTGATATAATCCCTCATCTATCGTTTACAAAAAAGAACATCATTGTGGGCGATTTTAATTGCATCCTGTTACCATCTGACTCGAACAGTTCAAACAAAAACATCTGCTCTGGATTGCAAAAATTAGTAACATCTTTGAATTTACATGACATAGAACATAAAATTAATCAAAAAACTAATTTCACTTTTATAAGGGGTGATTCTAAATCGAGACTTGATCGGTTTTATGCACCTTTAGAATTAATAAATAATGTTAGATTGATCAATACTTCTGCTGTGGCATTTTCTGATCACCACGCAGTAATTTTGAAATATAAAGTTCCAGATAATATTCCTTTACAAACACGAGGTAGAGGTTATTGGAAAATAAATCCTAGTTTAATTATGAATGAAGAGATTACAGCTGATTTCAAAACTTTGTTTGGGAATTGGAAAAAGCAAAACATGTACATAAATAATTTTAATTTTTGGTGGAACGATTCAACGAAATCTAGAATAATGAAATACTTCAAAAGTCAAAGTTTTCTTTTTAATCAGCAAATACATAGAGAAAAAAACTTTTTTTACACATGTTTAAATGAAATAATTGAAAAACAATCCGTCGGAGAAAATGTATATAATGAATTATGCTTAGTTAGATCAAAATTATTAGAAATTGAACAAAATAGATTAAATAATTTAAGTTTAAAAACAAGTTCTGGATCTATTTTAACTGATGAACGACTTAGTTTATTTCAAATTTCATATAGAATTAAGAATCAAACTGAAAATTATAGTTTTAAGCTTAGAATTAACGGCGAGATTACGAATGAACATTTCAGATTAAAACAATTTATTACTTCACATTTCAATTCAATTTTTGCAGCTGATAACAGTGATCAAAATAATGATAATGTTCTCAGTCATGTTCACAAAAAACTTTCAGTCCAAGATCAAATGAGTCTTTCTAAACCGATTGATAAAGATGAATTAATTTTTGTTCTCAAAGAAGTCGCTAAAAAGAAAACGCCAGGGCCAGATGGTCTTACATATGAATTTTACTCTCACTTTTCAGATATTTTATTAGATGATTTAGTTATTTTATTTAATAGTTATCTTGTAGATGGCGTCAATCCATCTAGAGATTTCAAAAAAGGTATAATATCTTTGATTCCAAAAAAAGGTTGTGACCAATACGAAATTTCTAATAAGCGTCCAATCAGCTTGTTAAATAGTGATTATAAGCTTTTTACGAAAATTTTAGCAAATCGTTTAAAACCATTGTTGAAAAAGATAATTGGGCCCGGTCAAACTGCATGTAACATAGATAAATCATGTGTTGATAATCTTAAAACTCTTCGTAACATCATAATTCGTGCAGGACAAACCAAAAGGTTTAAAGGACTTTTGCTAAGTTTGGATTTAGAAAAAGCTTTTGATAAAGTAAACCATTCTTTCTTGTGGGACGTGCTAAAGAAATTTGATTTTCCGGAACCATTCATCAACTGTTTAAAAAATTTATACAAAGAAGCGACATCGAAAATACTCTTTAATGGTTTTTTAACCGACTCCATCGAAATTAAATCATCCGTACGTCAAGGTTGTCCATTAAGTATGGCCCTTTTCGTATTGTACATCGAGCCATTGATACGTTTGATTAGTGATAATGTTAGAGGTTGTTTCATTGCTGATACCTTTGTTAAGGTAATAGCATATGCAGATGATCTCAACATTTTCATTCTCAATGATCATGAGTTCGATACGGTACTGGAGATGATCAATTATTTTAGTATATACTCTAAAATAAAACTGAACGTTAACAAATCGCACTTTATGCGGTTAAATAACTGTGTCTCCGGTCCGCATTTAATCCCGGAAAAGGACGCATTAAAAATACTAGGAGTTTATTTTGAAAATTCTTTTTCTCGAACTGTTAAATTAAATTATGATTCTGTTATACAAAAATTAAAACATTGTTTAAAATTGCATTCTTCGCGTCATTTGAATTTGATACAAAAAATTTGGATATTAAATACATTTATACTTTCAAAGATTTGGTATTTGGCTCAAGTTTTTCCGCCAAATAAAGTGCATATTGCTCAAATATATTCAAGTTGTTCGATGTTTCTATGGAATAACCATTTTTTTACAGTAACCCGTAATCAGATGTTCTTAGATGTAAGTGATGGAGGTTTAGGATTAGTAGATGTAGATTTGAAATCGAAAGCTTTATTTATAAAAAATATTTTGTTCTCTTATCCTGATGCTGATGACCCTATGGACCGTTTCATGATGGCACAATGTCAAAATACTTCTCTAACAAAAGCAACACGAGAATGGCTGTGCGAAGTTTCGCGTATTGCTCTATTTCAAGATTTAATAACAACTAAGTCAATTTATAGATTTCTACAATCAGAAAAAATATTTGTACCAAAAGTGGTTCAAGAAAACCCTGATCTTGATTGGAAGCTTATTTGGGAAAACATTAGTAGTAATTTTTTGACATCAAATTCAAGAGAGGCTCTTTTCTTAGTAATGAATGACGTCATTTGTACAAAATCTAAGCAGTTTAGAAATAACGTTAGAGGTGTAGAAAACAATATTTGTGATTTTTGTAATTCTATCGATACTACGGAGCATAGGATAAAATATTGTACAGGATCAGTAATTGTTTGGATTTGGCTAAAGAATGTACTCAATGTAAAATTAAAAATTATGATCGATGATCCTGAAGAAATATTAGCAACGGATATTGATAGTAAGGATAGTAGATTGAAGGCAGCGCTTTTTCTAATAGGCGAGGTAATAAGTTTTAACTTAAAGCATTATGGTACACCAAGTTTAGGTAAATTTGAGCAATCTTTGCGAGATACACGATGGAACAACAAAAAACTAGTTAAAACACAATTTTGTAATTTTCTAAACATACTTTGAGGTTATGGACAGATTGTATATTTTGGATTTTCAATAAAGAACAGTTAATTTGAAAAAAAAAAAAAAGATTATCCATATTCATTGCCGGATAGTAAGTTTCATTTGCAGATTTTTTTTAAATTATTGTCTTATTTATCAATTTTATTGTTGAGATTACACAGAAAAAAAATCTTGGTAATATTACATCTGGGAAGGGGTACATCTTTTATGTCAGAAAAAAGGTGTAATTTTGCCCCTTTTCTGGTGTAATGTCACTTTTTCAGTCTAAATTGAGGTAATATTACATCATAAAAGAGGTAATATTAAACCTTCCAAAATTAAAGCTTCCAAATTTACATTATTTTTTTCTGTGTAGATGAGATATCATCGTTTATTTCTAAATCTATTAAATACCTATAATAAAAATAGACAAACCAAAAAGCATGGGAATTACGAATTAATCATTGGAAATAAATTTTAATTGTTTAGCTTGATAAATCTTCGTTTTCCAGCAAAAAAAAAATGAAAATGACTTGCATAAAAAAACAATAAATCAGATATTTTATAGTTATTCCAGTTTATGTGAAAAAATGGCTCCCAATTTTTGCGCGCGGTGCGCCGAAAAACCCCAGTTTTTATTTTCAAAAAAAAAATCAAATCTTCAAATCCTGTAAATGAATGAATACCTCTCATTTTTAAGTACGTTACTTAAAATTTCCCAAGGAATCCGATAAACAATATTTTCAAACATAGGTTCTTCGGTACAGACACCGTCAAAACGGCATTTGGAAGTTGCATACGACCTTTTCAAATGTTAGGCTGAATTTTTCGGTCCTCAAACTATTTTTCTTTGAAAGGCCAACTGATCACCTTTTATTTGCGTTCAAGACAGCTAAAATCGATCGCAGTGTATGTCACCCTAATGTCAAAAAAAGAAATAAAGGTTTTATTATATTGGCCAAGAAAAACCCCAACAAAATTTTGAGTTTGATCGGTGAACTTTTTATTAGGTTTATGCTCTTCTCAAATGGAATTGCTGGATTTTAATATTTTCTTACCTTTCAAAATTTAACTGACAAAATCTGTATTTTTTTGAGTTTAGTTTTTTTTTTGATATTTTTTAGGGGACAAAAAAGGCATTTTTTGTATAAATAACTTTAAAATTATTTTTTCATGGATTATTAAATCTGCAATCAATAAGTAATCTACATTGCTTTTCTGTAAAAGTGCACTGTTATTTAATTAAAGCTACTTCAAGTAAGAGTTTGAGAAATCTTCATCTATACATTTTGCTGAAAAGCTCCGAAAAAAATTATGTGTATTATTTAATTCTAGGTCCCTTTGAAATATATGTCTTGCTATCAAAATTTTCAAAATATTGTTCTCGTAAACATCGGAAAATATCCCAAATAATACTTTCTTTGACATTGAAGTCAGACCATAAGTTTCAGAGATATCGGCATTAAATATTAAAATTGAGTGCAGTTTTGCGATACTTAAAAAACTTCAATTTTTCAGTTTCTTTACATATAAATGGCTGTTCCTCACAAAAAAGCCAGTTTTTTGAAGAAAAAAAACCAGAATTGGGCTCTCAAAGAAACTTTTTGAACCAATGAAAAATTGCTAATTTTCTTCTTCAAAATCTTATTCAAAGTGGGTATAACTAGCAAATGGTGCACTTAAAAAAATAGTTTCTTTTCGATTGCGAAATCGATTTTTAATCAAAAAAATACATTTAAAAGTTTTTTTTTGCGTAAAATTCAACTTTGAAAAATCTATATTTCTTCAAATTATCACTAAATCATAAGCAAGAACACAAATTTAACATTCAATAATAGGATTTTCTGATTAATTTCTGTTTTGTTTACATTAAAATTGTATTGTCATTGTTATTGTCAATTTCAATTGGTTCACAAAGATAAAGCTTATTTTTCTGAGTACAATAATCCTTTGTACGACCGCAAAGGATTTAAAATGGATTTTTTATTAAATCTTTTTTAAATACCTTCGTGGCCATTCAAATTTTATTGATCGTTTTAACTTATTTTTTTGTTTAATTTCCTCAACACATTAATAAATAAAAAAAACAAATGAGGCAGTATAAAATCTATTGAATCGGAATATGGTCTTATAAAAAAATTAAAAATAAACAACATTTCACGAAATTTTGCACCTTTTTTCAAATATTTTACAAAATATTTTAAAAATTATTTTAAACACACAAAATTAAATAGTATTGAAAAATATTTATTCAATAGTTTTTTATTCGTTATTCTATTAGGTTCATGAAATTTTGTTTGCTCCCTAACTTCTTGACTATTTTTTTTATAATTTAAAAATCTTTGCAATGATCTTTATTTTCAGTATAATGAATTTGCTTTTTAAGGCTTTTTATCAATCAAAATTTTATGACTGAAAAGTTATTTTAAATACATTATTTTTTACTAACTTTTAAAAAATCAATGTTATTTAAGTTTCTCAAAGAAGAAAAAATATCAATTTGAAGAAAATACAGTTGGACTGTAAAATTTTGTGAATTTTTGAAAATTTCGAGGCAATAATCCAAGTTTTTTAAAGTAAAATTCACATTTTTTATAAAAATGGATAATTTTGTTTTCTTTTGCCATTTTCCAGATCAATGCGATTGTCAAATCGTCTCAAATTCGGTGTGCCGATAAGTTAAAAAGATCCTGTTTAGGACGATAAGAATAAAAAAGATTATTAAAAAAATGTAATGTCTATAATTTTTTAAGATCAAATGAGTAAATCTTTAGCAAATGGACGTTTCGTTGATTTTTCTAATTATATTTATTTTTCAATCTGTATATTTAAAAGTTGAAGGAAACAATGGTTGTTTCATTCAAAAAGAAATAAAATCTTTTCAAAAAAATACTCAGTATAATTGAAGGTGCTGCATACAAAAAAAATCTGTGAAATTAAGGCTGACTATTAAATTTGTTTAAGGAGGATTTAAAAATATAATATTCAACTGCTCAACAAAATAATTTGATGACATCCAGATGAAAAATAACAAAAACCATAAAAAATATCATGGTTCACATTTCAGGACCAATTTAGGTCAATTCTGACCATTTTAGAGTCAAATACCGATTTTCTTGCATCAATTTTCAGCCAATTTGACTTTTGCATCCCTTAAGAGAAACGATTCCAAAAAAGCACCGTTTCATACCTTGTTCGTCATCGTGACCACCTGCTGCTTGCCCGCGTCCGCGTCGCTGTGTCCTCCCGTCAGTAGATTAAGTTCGATTCTGGTAACTTCCTGTTGCTGGTGCTGCTGCTCCGCTGCTCCTGAGTCTTCGTGCTGGCCAACCACACTATCCAGACATTCAATCGCTGTCGTCGTGGCGCCCTCGGTCATAGTACACGGCGGGGGCCTGCTGCTCGGTTCCCGGGTTGGGCGCCGGTCCAACGGTGGGTGCGGTTCGCGGAGGAAACGTGCGCTCACGGGCCACACCAGCGATCCGAGCGGTGTTTTGGGGTGCGAGGAGGACGTTGCGCTGCTGGTGAAGGTGGGAAATTCTGGGGACCATTGGGAAAGATTTTGAAGAGCAGAAGGAAAATTAAGTTTAATATCTTATTTAAGACAAAATCTCAATAAAATGCTGAATAATTCAAACGATGAAGTGTGAAATCTGTTTGCCGTCCATTTCTCATCAGAGTTGAGCTGAAACGATTAAGCAGAAAAATTAAAATTGCTCAACATCTAGGTCATCCACACACCGACTGTAATTAAACTTCCACGTGTTTAACGTCGTTATCATTTATGAAACAAACACTATTCCACATACCAAGTCAGCGCACCAATGAGGGGAAGACCCAACTAAAGCTATAAATAACCGTCGGGTAGTAGACTCTGCTCTCTTGTTCGCGGGAGGAGGAACACTGCCTTTTTGGTTCTGTTTGCGCGAGATAAGGCTCTCCAGGCTGCTGCAGTGCCGAGGATGACTTCTTGCTCCATCTTGCGTGCTACAAAGTCAGCACAGACCAGAGCTAGAGCAACGCGATGTTTGATTTACTAAAACAAGGTATGTACCTACTGAGGAATTGGGGTGCAAACAAGAGACAATAGTAAAATGACTTTAATGTAGGGCAAAAGTAGTGTAATTTTACATGCACGTGCCTTAAGGATTTATACAATTACAATACGCTAATTTACTATCCAGGTTACTATACTACACTGAAAAAATATTATGTTTTCAGTTATGAGCAATATAATTAGCTTATATCTGTAAGCCCATACATCCAATTGAAATGTGGTCAAAGGCAAACTTATGGGAAATTGGACGAGCTTTCCGGTAAAAATATTTTCGAGACTGAAAAATCAAGTCTGTCATATAGAAATTGCGAAAAACCATCAAAAAACCTATTTTTTCAACATTTTTATTTTTAAAACCGCTGTAACTTCACAAGGATTGAACTTAGGACAATGGTCAATATGGAGACTTTTATGTAAAATTGTCTGGAGAATCGACTCTCGTGTTCGGATTTTGACAATTTTGATGTTTAGAGCACTTTTGAAAAAAACTGTTTCAGTAAATGATTTTTGTATTTTTTTAGGTGAGTTGCTCCATCCTGCATTTTTCGTGAGTCTTTTTGTAACATCTTAGGCTATTTTCACAAAAAATTTGAACGAAAAAAAATCGTGGGCTCACCTTCAAATTTGACTTTTAAACTTAAAAATCAAAAAATCTCATAAAAGTGGAATGTTTTTTTGTTTCAGTGTATTTTTTTCGGAAAGCCCGTCAAATTTCCTACAAGTTTGTCTTTGACCACTTTTTGATACGATGCAACGGCTTCGAGATACAGAAATATTTAAATTACGAATTAAAATAAAAATATTTAAAACACTTACGCCCTTCTCAAATGTCATTATCGAGTGTAACTGACTCCATATACACAAAAATGGCTTATATATGCCTAGAATAATATATCTACAAAGTTTCATTGAAATCGGAGAGGGTCGAGAAAAAAGTACTTAAAAAATTTCTGTTTTGGGCTGGAATTGTTCAAAAAATATTTTGAAAATTTTGGGAATTCCATGAATCTTAAGATATTTATTAGGCAAACCAAAACCCCATGTTTTCATAACATTTGTTATGTTTTTCAGCCCTAAAATCATAGAATAAGCTCAATTCAATTATTTGGTGAAAGTCTGTACATCAATCTGAACAAAAACAGCAGTTTTCAGATAAGTTTAAAGACATTTTATTTTTATTTGTTTTTGTTGTGCTTTGGCTTTTAAACGAACCAGAATTTTTAATAAAATTTTGTTCAAATTAAGCAAGTCTCTTTTAAATATTTCATCAATTTATTTTTTATATGACAGCATAAAAAATGTATTTAAAAAAATAAAAAGATGCGGCAACAATAAATAATTAAATTTTAAATCAGTGTACAAATTGTTAAGATCTGTTCCTGTTTGAACCGAAATAAAATTACAGAAAATCTTATGCAAGAAATTTACTTCAGCAGTCTTAATTCATCGAATTTGTCCTTATTCACCCCAGATGCTGATAATTGAGGAAAAAATATAAAATATGGTAAATTAAAAAAAACTTAATGATAAATTTACGTTAACAAAATACTCAGTCCTCTAAAAAATATATCATGTGGGTAATTCTCTACCAACTCCCACGAAATCGGGAAAAGTTGCTCCGACCCCTCTTCGATTTGCGTGAAACTTTGTCCTAAGGGGTAACTTTTGCCCCTGATCACGAATCCGAGGTCCGTTTTTTGATATCTCGTGACGGAGGGGTGGTACGACCCCTTCCTTTTTGGAACATGCGAAAAAAGAGGTGTTTTTCAATCATTTGCAGCCTGAAACGGTGATGAGATAGAAATTCGGTGTCAAAGGGACTTTTACAGGGGGATGCTAACGGCAGCCATCTTGGGTGATTGAAATTGATAACGCGCGAAAACTGCGCACAGTGAAAACAAAAATATTTCTTTTTTTAATAATTCAATTTTTGTTATAAGAATTACTTTAGTAAAAGTCAAATTACACAGTAGTTAAGTTAAACGTTTCATGTGATAAAAGTACAACTTTAAATGAGGTCATCGGCCCGATGTGTGCTTAATAATCCCAACTTTAGTAGTTTATTTTGCAAAAAAAATGATAAAAATCACCTCACAAACATACACTAACTCTTAAACGTACATTGCGGTAAAATTTTACATAGAAACAATAATTACTTTATTTCCATTTTATGCCTGCAGTTTTTGTACTTTTTTTTTACAGTGCGCAGTTGCTTTGTTTTGGTTCCGTAACGAACAGCTGTTCTTTTGTGCTGGAGCCGAAGTTGACATTTCCCTTTTGTTCTGGAGCCGAAGTTGACAACTTGTGTTGGCTGCGGGCGAGCTGCCTGTAGTGAGATATAGATGTCGCCCCCCTGGACTTTTAGGTAAAATTAGACGCCCGATTTGATGGCGTACTCAGAATTCAAAAAAAAACGTATTTATATTATATCATCGAAAAAAACACTAAAAAAGTTTTCAAAATTCTCCCATTCTCCGTTACTCGACTGTAAAAAAAATTGAAACACGTCATTTTATGGGAAATTCAATGAACTTTTTGAATCTACATTGGCCCAGAAGGGTCATTTTTTCATTTAGAACAAAATTTTTCATTTTAAAATTTCGTGTTTTTTATAACTTTGCAGGATTATTTTTTAGAGTGTAACAATGTTCTACAAAACTGTAGAGCAGACAATTACAAAAATTTTGATATATAGACATAAGGGGCTTGTTTAGAAACATCACGAGTTATCGCGATTTTACGAAAAACAAGTTTTGAAGAAGTAACTTTTTGCGTTTCTCTTTGTATCGTCGTCCGTGTCTGTCGCGGGTGACCATGAACGGCCATGAGCGATGACGACCAACTTTTTCAAAACTTTTTTTCGTAAAATCACGATAACTCGTGATATTTATAAGCAAACCACTTATGTCTATATATTAAATTTTTTAAAAATTGTCTGCTCTACAATTTTGTAGAACATTGTTACACTCTAAAAAATAACCCTGCAAAGTTAAAAAAAACACGAAATTTTAAAATGAAAAATTTTGTTCTAAATGAAAAAATGACCCTTCTGGGTCAATGTTGATTCGAAAAGAACATTAAATTTCCCATAATATGACGTATTCTAATATTTTTTACAGTCAAGTAACGGAAAATCGGAGAATTTTTAAAACTTTTTTTGTGTTTTTTTCGATGAAAAATAGGTTTTTCTGAGAATTCTGAGTACGCCATCAAATCGGGCGTCTAATTTTACATAAAAGTCCCTTTGACACCAAATTTCTATCTCATCACCGTTTCAGGCTGCAAATTATTGAAAACACCTCTTTTTTCGGATGTTCAAAAATGGAAGGGGTCGTACCACCCCTCCGTCACGAGATATCAAAAAACGGACCTCGGATTCGTGGTCAGGGACAAAAGCTGTGTGAGTTGGCGGAGAATTACCCATGTAGCATCCAAAAAATTTGAATTGCTATGAAATTTGCGGATTTGTAATCAACAATTTTAACATTTTTTTCTAATAAGCCAAATTAATGCTGTTGTTTGCCTAAAAAATCTATTACAATTTCAAAATTCATGTTGATTACTAAGAATTCAACTGTTCATCTTTTTTCATACCCAAATCCGAATTTCCAGACCAAAATTTGTATTTTTATTTTATTTTCAATTTCAGGAAAACAAGGACAAAATATGAAAATTCCTGAGATTCGAAAATTCGCACTTCCGGGAATTCCACTAGCACTAGCGTAAATTAAATTATACTCATATTAAATATATTAACAACGAGATAAAACATGATAAAAAGATGCAATAATTTGCAACGGCATTGTAATTTTTTGAAAAAAAAAAATTATGGTTTTTGGGTAAAATTAATTTTTAATCATCAATTACAATTATGCACTTTGAAAAAGACTGCGGTTACAGAAAAAAGACATGCAAAGTTTTTGTTAAATAAGGGTTTCTTTTTTAATAATGTTTTCAATTCAACGAAATTTTCATGTTGTCCATTGTTTATTTAATCATTACTTGTTAGGAAATGGCCACACAACGAATGACAGAAACATAAAAATGACATAAAGAATCATAAACAAATTCTAAGCACTAAAAAACAATGACTTATATGCATAATCAATGCTGAAGAAAGTTTCACAAAACACTTATTTCTTATATTGAATGCTTAAAATTAAATAAGAAAAAAAATGCATTACATCAGTAACAATAAAAGTTCATGAAAAATATAAAATAGTTTATTTATCAATCTTAAAACTTCTTAAAATGTCGTACACTTAAACTTGAAATGAAATATTCCAAAAGATTTAACACTCAAAATGGTACTCATTAATAAAATACTGATAAGTTAATTTCTTATTTCTTTCGACTTTTCGTGTTGTAACAATTCTGAAAACATTCATGCAAAATCATTCCAATGTTTTTGTATTCTTTAAAACAGTTAAAACATGAAAATTACAAACATGTTTTTGCAAAAAAATTCAAATATTTATGATTATTTTGATATTAAATATTTGAATTCGTTTTATTATGTTTTAATTTAGAGGCAATTAAGACTCAAACTGGAGCATTTTTTAATAACTTTCGAGAAGAAAAAAATGCCCCAATTTGTACGCATTTTTGATATTCTAAGCATTGCAAGAAAAATTTAATGTAAATTGAAAAAAAATGTCAAAACTTAAAGCCTAAAAATCGAAAATATATGTATCTGAACACATGCTGAAAAAACTTATTCTTCAATTCCATTTTATTTAATTTTTTGTTCAAAAATTTATTAGAATTATGAAATTCACCCAAATCATACAATATTTAGAGACATTTTTTAATGTCCAACATTATATTCACACACGAATATTTTGTAACAAAAAATCAAAATAAAAATTTTATATATTAATATATATATAAATATACTTATTATTATATAATTAAATATATTTTTATATATTAATTAAAATGCATGTTTAACAGTTTTTAATCAAATTCATCGTTTTTTTCATTTAATATTGTAGAACTAAATTCAAATCAAATCTTCGGTAAATTAGGCCACGAAAAATAATGTTGTCGTTGTTTAATTTTTGATAGTCAAGCTAATGGCCATAAACGAAACATAAATGATTAGGAATATTTAAATTTAGGTTGGCGCCCAAAATGGGCGTGATTGGTGGTGGTGTTGCAGTTTTTTTTAAACCAATATGAAAATTTAATGATCTGTGCACTAAATTCAATTTGAACCGTTACAAAAAATTATTTTTTTGTGATTTTGTTTCAGTAGTAATCTGAAAAGTGACAACTTAAAGGGATTTTTATTTTAAACATTGAATACCAATAATTACCAGAAAATTTTATTTTTAGTCTAATTTTAATCGAATTGGGAAAGTGTAGAACACTGTAGGTATTTGAAATGCATTTATTTTCGTATTTTTGGAAATTTCTCTACTCTTTGAATTAGATATACAAAAATAAAAAAGCTAATTTTAAATCATCACTTCAAACCAACTATTTCTGAAAATGTGTGAGAAAAGTTAACATTCTTCTCTTAATTCTGTTTTGTTTAGTTCAGTTTCTCCACAATCAAATTGACTCAGCTAAAAAAGCTACCCACAGCTGTCCTGATTTTCAGGCCAATACTTTGGGCGTACCACTTTTAACAAAACAACAGCTCAAAATAATGAAAAAAATAATAGTACCGGCATCAATCTGCCTTTTGTCATCCTGCTCCTGTTGCTCCTACTACTCCACACTCAAAGAGATGAAGCTGTCCGCAAATTAAAAACCAACGAACCAGTGCTTTCCGCCCATAAACTCCCACTAAACAATGATAGCTCTCAGCGTAACCACCCCCACCCTTCCTCCCTTCCCCTTTTTTTCACCCCCATTGCCATTTAACCACCCCATTTTGACAAGTCATCACAAAGAATTAAAACGGTAATACTTCAGCGCTGTCCAGGAGACCCATTTTTTCTGTCATGCTCGTACTTTTTTATGCTTGCTCCTACTCTTTCTCAACCCTTCTCACACGGGAGGGGGCTGCTCATTTACACCCCTTCTCCCCACCGTGTTACGTCACCGCGCCCGAAGGCTAGTAATAATCATCGTGCCAAGACAGAGCGCAGAAGGCAAGAGGACTCTTCAGGACGACGACGACGACGTTGACGTTCTGCTGCATAAAAGAAGCATTTAAAATAGCCCGGAGAGGATAAGTTTTTAATTTCTGATATTCTATGAATTCCTTTGTTTTGTGTGGAAATTCTTTTTCCTGGGATTTATTTTCCACTCGCTTCGCGAGGAGAGGAAGTGGGTTGGAAAAGGATGCTCATCACTATTTTTGCAGCTAACCAGCTGGAACTAGAGAAAATAAATTATCTTGGGGAGAATGTGTTTTCTGAAATTAAAACATTTTTTAGCTTTTTTTTTTTGTAAAATGTATATCAAACCAATTAAATATTTAATATTATAAATAATTCTTTGAGTTCATCATTCAGAAGGCCACTATTTGTCGAGTTTCCTTGCACACTAGTTCCACGTTGACGCACACTCCCCTTCAACACACGTTGCTCTTGCACACAATCTCGCTCTCATAAGCGCATCAACATAAATCACTCCCCACATTCCACCACCCCCAAACCTCTGCCTTCTATTTGTGTTAGTGTGTGATGCGACGAGTCACGAGTTTTCTGATTATTATCATGGTTATTCGCTTACTTTTTGCCTCACATTTTTTTCCTTGCAGTATGCTTCATAAAATTTGCTTCCCTTCCCCTGACTTTTTATCGCGTGGAGCTTTGGCAGTAGATCGCAATCCTTATCCACCCACACACAAAACAAAATATACAGAAAACCCACCCACGCACTTATACACGCAAACACACACACTTGTTGTCCCAGAGGAGTTTTACTTCATCTGTGCGCGATTATGGCGTTGTATTGTTTTATCCCATGACATAGATTACACTGAACAGCAAATCTTTTATGATATCAAACTGTAATCCCCCAGAATCAAGCTTTTTGTAAGAATCAACTTCACAGATTTTTTTTTTTTAGAATTTTGAGAAGCTACAGAGATTTGGTCAAAGTTATTTTTACGGTTTTTTGAAATTTCTTAGATACTTTGTTTGGGGTTTTTTTTTTTAATTTAAGTACCTTGGCCTCTCGAATCTTTCGAAATATAAACCAACACTGTATTCTTTTTTAAGCGGAACGAAAAGTGCTAAAATGTTTGAAAAACTTCACGTGAAAAAACCTTCATTCAAAATTATAACTATCCAAAATTGACTTTTAATCTTTAAATTGACAATTAACAATTTAGCAAATCAGTAATCCAGAGAATCAGTAATCCACAGTGAGGTTATGTATCGAATAATTGTTAACTGTTAATGTTCATAAAAAAAGTACAAAAGTGTATAATCATAATGTTTTAGAGAAAAAATATGTTGGCTTGAACTAAACATTCGAAACTGAAACGTTGTCACAATTTAAATCACAATTATGTAGAAAAAATTTAGCATTGTTGCACTGTTATCAAAGTTATTAGTTACATTCTGAGATATTTTAAATCGTTTTTTTTTTTTTGAAGGTGTTACAAATACCAAAAATGATTTAAACCATTTTGAAAAAAAACGAATTAATAGGTTCCGAGATATCGCCTGTTAAAAAATAAATATATTTTCAAAGTATTAGAAATAATATAGTTGGGAATTTCCGAAATTTTTAAAAACATTTTTTTGCAATTCCGTCGTGAAACTACTCACTTTTCCTGTCATTCTTGAACGACAAAATAGCCTACTATTCTGTAGCAAAAATAACAGAATCGAATAGCAACACTTTTCAAAATAAATGCTGAAAAGTTCTACTTTTCAGCACTGAAATGGGTGCTGAAAAGTTGAACTTTTCAGCACTTGTTTCGAAAAGTAACACTTTTCAACATTTTTTTGATTTTAACGATTTATTGACAAAATACATGAAAATTTGACTTATAATTTCACTCAGTGTGTGTTTTTTGGAATTGCAAAAAATGTTGTACGGAACTCGTTGCAAAACTTGATTTTTTCAGCACTCTTCGTATTTATCCAACTCGGTGAACCTCGTTGGATAAACGTACGACTCGTGCTGAAAAAATCCTCTTTTTGCAACTTGTTGCATAAACTACTATTTTAATGGGTGGTTTTCCCTAATAAAGCATAAACAATTAATAATGATAAAAATTTCGAAAATTAAAGCCCACAAATGACAATCACTCCTAAACGATGCACTTGGACAAAAATTCTGTAAAGCACTCTTCTATTGAAAATTTGAGTTAGATTGAGCACTTCTCTACGATTTCATAAAAATCTTGGTCTTAACTATGAAATAAGGATGGAAAATGCAGACTCTAACAACAATATAGCTTCACTTGAAAAAATATTTTTTTTGATGGTCAGAAAATTGGGTACTAAAGCCCTATGTCAATTTCTATGTACAGCGGTAAAAAACACGATTAAAAATCATTTCTATTCACTTTTGTCATTTTAATGCAAAAAAAAAATTTGACAAGACAACATTTTTTTGATGGATCAACTATGGTCCCCTTGGAACGAGCTGTCAAGTAGGGACTTTTCTGTCAAGAAGGACCGCGAGGTTAATTTTTCAAGATTGATTGTAAAATCCATTCTAAACTCTTTGTGGTCGTAAACAATAAAATTAGCAATCTAAGCTTCACTTTAGGACCCAATTGTCTTTTATTTTTAATTTGTTACCATTAAAAATCAAACCACTAGTTTCCGAGTTATCGTTAGTTGAAAATTACGGGCTAATTAGGTAACACTAAGAAAAACTCATTGTCGTCGGTTTGAATTCTTCGTAAGGCTGTAACTTAGAAACTAACTGCCCGACTTTCAAAATTTACAGAGAACATTGTAGGAAATTTTTTAAGATTTTCAAAAATATTTTCAGTATTCTAAGCACTTTTCATAACCCTTTGTACAGAACAATGAAATCTGAAGACTTTTGCACAACTTTGACTATTTTTTTAGTCAGTTATTTGTTTTTGAGCAGAAAAATAGCCATTTGAATAAAAAGTTTTTATGCCTGTTATGTTCCCTTTTTTCCTATAAAGGACCCGGGTCTATAATCCAATTGTGGACCCGGGTCCACTATAGGCAACCTGTTATTTTTATACCAAATTTAACTGATGTTTTGATGCATATTGTAGGTCTAATGATAGATAGGGTATTTGTCCCTATTTTTGGCCTACTAAGTATTCTCAAAGGCTGCTATAGGCAGCCTTGCTTTTACTACATGAATAAGTTGTTTTTTTTTTAATGCTAATGCTCATACTTAATCACATTTTTGACGAAAATACTTTATATTTCTGTACAAGCCCGAGAAACTGAAACATTTTTTTCCCTGTTTTGGGGATATTGCTTCTAGCATACGACCTTCTTTGTACATATTTTCGGCCTACCTTCTGATTGGTTGAAATCTCGAAGCACGTGGCGAACTTTTTTGACGTACGGTTCAGCCCCAGCTCGTACAGTACAGCCGCACAAATTCGGTCGACAAATATGCTCAATCATTGTGATGTTTCAAGCCACAAATCAACATTAGAACGATTGATTTCACTTGCATTACGTGCATAGTTAGCTTGGACATGCTTTATTTCATTCTTTACGAGTTTTAAACATAATAAAACATTTGTTGTGTAGCCAAACAACAAGCCCGTAATATGCAAGAAAGACTGTAACTTGTAAAAAGCGCACATACACTGTCACAATTTGTAGAAGTGTCAAATGGGCTGAATATAGAGCCAATCTCTCCGAAATGGACGAAGTTATTAATCAGTTATTTTATTGATTTGGTGGCAGTTTAGTGATTGATTTTGCAGTGGAATTGTGGCACCCACCAATAAAACATATTGCCGGTGGTTGGAGATTCGGGGGACGGCGATCATTCGTGTGCTGAGTGATGAAAGCCGGGCGCTGAGTGTCAACAAGCGGTAAGCAAAAGTGGTGAAAATTTTCGCCCTAATGGGCAATTAGCGATTTGCCAAGAAAAAAGTGAAGAGTGCTATTTTTATTGCTTTATTTCTAATTTAGAAGGAAAAAGTAAATTATTCTTGCCCACCAAATGAAGATTATGACTGCACAAGAGGCATATTCCTGCCAGATTTGGTGAAATGCTCAATTTCGTTAAATTAAGTTTAGTAGACCCAAAATAGGTACTAGGCCCAAAATAGGGACAAATTCCCTATAATGAATAAAAGATGGATTTTGCTCACTTTTCACCATAAACAAATATGTTTTGTTAACAAATTTGGTTTGAAACAACAAACAAACCTAACAAATATTTAAACACATTTATTTCCGAAAAAGATCAGAGAAAACGTTTCAAAAACCACTGTAAACATGAAAATAATTTAAAAAAAAGTAATTTTGATACATATTTTTATATTGATTACATAAACGGTTGAACGAAACTAAACAATAGATTTGTTTACAGTTGCTGATAAAACCACGCATGTTTATTTAATTTTTTTATTGATTTATTATTATAAAATAATATTCCAAATTGCAATTATGATGCTTCAGTTAAGTACAATTAACTATAGTTTTGATGTATAATAAATTTTGCTGATGCCATATCAGCATTTTTGGTACTTTTAACATGAAAACTGCTATATTTATACTCATAATTGAAAAAATATGCGTTAAGGGTGATTACAACAAGCGTTTATTGTATATTTAAGAGAAACTTTTGCTTAAATACACAGTTTTCTTCATTTTTGAAGGTTAAATCGCTTGAAATTGTGATTTTATTGAATTTTTCATCAAAAACCCTTTAGAGGGTCCACTATAGGAAAGGGGTCCACTAATGGATAACGTACCCTACTTTTCGATTGCAAATTTCATTTTGCTTCAAAAAAATTTTTTTAATAACCTAAACCAGATTTTACACACAAAATGTCTTTTTACGTATTTTGAGAATTTCACTTTAAGTTATAAAAAGGTTAATAAAAATCGGATTTTTTTCATAAAGTTATTTTATTCTTATTACCTTATTACCTACAACTTTGCCGAAGAGACCAAACTCTATTGTAAAGATACAGATTTTCATATATTTAATACCATCCATAAACCACGTGAACACCTTAGGGGGGGGGGGGGGGGCACCGAATTTCCACGCTCCATACAAAAAATATTTATTCTGTATGGAAATTGTCCACGACGGGGGGTTCTGGGATTTCAAAAAAGTTTCCACGTGGTTTATGGATGGTCCCTTTACATACCCTTTTTGTATGAAACATATATACTTTAGTCCTTTAAAACATATCGATAATTTCCCAAAAAAAATAACTTTTTTTTTGTTATTTACACTGTAAAGAAACGGGTATTTTTTATTGATCTTTTATTCCGAGTAGTCCTCATTATAATCTACAACTTTGCCGAAGACAACAAGTCGATTCGAAAATTCCTCCTCAAGATACAGATTTTCAGATATTTACCTACCCATTTTGCACATTTTTGCAGGTCAGTAAGCAGAATTTTATAGAGACCTTTATGAAAAAAATGATACATAATTGCTCCATTTTCCATAGGGAAAGTATGGACATCGCTGCATACAAAAAATAGTCGCGAAACAGCTGAAGTCAAACAATGGATAAAACAATAATAGTAAATCCATAGCATTTCGTGAATAATAAGTTATTTTTTAGGGTTAGTAGGATGAAGTATTAGTTTTTCGATACCTTCTGAGCTATCATGCTACAGAGAAGACTTTAACAATATGCAACATAATTTAAGATATTTTTTTTTCGATAAATTGAGCATAGAGCTAACAATCTAACAGAGTGTCAAAATCTACCCAAATGACGACTGCTTAACGCACAAAATCCCGTCACACATGCACCATGAATATTCACGTGGTACTTATCGGCCAGACACGGTTCGCTGATTTGGCCACGGCACTCTGACAAGTGGAACGTCAAAAAAATAAACTCCTAGCCGAAACCATCATCATCATCCTTCTCCTCATCAGGAACTGCATTCAGCAACGCGAAATCTTGGCTTTTGTATTGCTTTTACCCAGTGCCACCCCCTCATACTTCTTCCACAACCCTCCACCCACTGCTACATTTCAGCCGCCCAAGGCATTTTCCCATTTTCCTCTTAATTCTCCACCCACACACACACACACGCACACATTGGCGTGACACGACGATTGCTGTGCGCAAAAGGCAGGCAGGCTGGCAGGAATAAAAATTTCCCCGAGGAAATTAGAGGGAAAATTCCTGCGCGATGATTGTTTTTTATTACAACCAAGGACCGTCGTCGTCGTCGGTTTGGTCCTCCGTCAACCAAGAGTATACTGAAATGAATGCAAGTGGGGCTGGGGAGGGGTGCCTTGGAAAAACGGGGTAGAAAATTGTTGCTTCACGCTTCGGTGGGCGGGAAATCAAGGGTGAAAAAATATAATTACTGAAAGGATCATTCCCGGGGAGCCGCCTGGGCCCTGAACTGGCGTCTTTTTCAGAGGAAGTTGACGCGGGAAAGTTGGGTGCAAAATTGATTTTTTTTCTTCTTTATTGAGTTATGTTTTTGGGGATTAAAAGTTAGGGATGAACATTTGACATTTATGACGACGATTGAATTTCATTTTCAATATAAACAAAGTAACAACCATCCAATGGAATTCAAGGAAAACAACATTATCATTTACTTCAAAGAAATTTCCATTTCGAAGCCAAACGGGATTCCGGGAAGAATTGTTAACAGTCTGACTATGATGCTTCATCAAAGTGCATTCCATGAAATGATACAGTACCGGATTTGAATGCCAGAGAAACTCAATCAGAGTTGCTATCAGAATTTATTTAAGTAAAAATAGCTGGAAATGTTTCTTTACCAGAGAATGGAATTTGTACCAATCTGTTATTTTCTTTTGAATAGATTGAATGGTTTCTTTATTGAATCGGTGTCGGGCAAATATGACTCTTCGAAAAGAAATTTTTGATACATAGTAATTAGAGGGTGACGAGCGGGAATTCCCGGGAAAAAATTCCCGGGAAATCGACCATTTTTGGACCTCTCGATTCCCGGGAAATTTGGTCGAGAGTCCCGGGAAATTTTATACTTATTAATATCGCAGCAAAATTTTATAAACTAATCAAAAAAACATTCAAAAAATTCGAAATGGTTTAATACATTAGATGTAACTTTGCGAATGATCCAATAACTAGAATTGAGAGAAGCCAAAAAATGTAAACCCTAATATGAAATGAAATGAATTATGAAGTTTTTTATTATTATTTTTTTTATTATTTGTAATAGGGAAACCCTTTTCCAAAAAGCAGACATGCATCGGCACTATAAGCTCTTTTTAACGGCACTCAGCTTGTTATAGATGGCATTTTCGTTTAAAGCAATGTTATGCTTGTTGCTAGGTAAAAATCTCTTGATTTTGGCTTGAATAATGTGCAGAAAACATTGGTTCATTGGAAAACCCGATTTTAGCTATATGTTCATGTAAATGTTCTCTTAAGCTCTCAAGAAGAACTTCTTAAAAGCTCTTTGAGTGCAATTAAGAGTACTTAACCTATATCTCGGTTGGGTTTCAAAATAATCTCTCAGGGTCTTCGGGAGCCTAAAAGACAAGCGTAATTAGCGTATTTTAATCACTGGCACAACATGCTGGGTATCTTCTACGTGAAATGCCAAACAAGTTCTTCTAAAAGAGGAGTTAGAGCGGATGCATGTCTGCCAAAAAGTTCCATTTCCATATCCTCTCTCGAGCATAGCAATTTCATTTTAATAAGTCATTTGGTGTTTCACATCAACCTCAATATTAGAATATATTTTGAAAGAAAAGTCTCTTGCAATTTGTAAAGATTGCCTTAATCGTTGTTAAGGTCCGCCAATTGTGAACATTCGGGTTTTCCTGATAAATGTAAGTATTTCTTAAATGAATATTTCCAGTTGCAAAAATCCTGTTACTGGGAAATAATATATTTGCTATTTTTTAACTTCAACTTAACTTCTTTGCAACTTTTGAAAAATCACTCTGTACGAATTAAAACTCTTACATTTTAAAGTACAATTATGAGTCCCAAAAAGCTAAAAAATCGATCTTGTATTTGCAGATTCAGAAAAAAAATCTAAATGTTGAAATAGTTCCTTGAAATGATGAGGCTACCTAAACAAGCGTTTCTTTTAATAAGTATGAAAGAATTGTAGCTGAATTCAATGAAAAGAAACAAATTTATGACCTTTCCTTTTTAAATTGTTTGCACTATTGGCATACTAAAAAAAATTCCCGGGTCCCGGGAATTCCCGGGAAAAGGCCAAATTCAACTCTCGATTCCCGGGAAATTCAAAATCTCGAGAATCGTCACCCTCTACTCAAAAATGATGAAAACGCATATGAGACGTTTATGCGATCAGGGGCAGTAAGGTTCTGAAGACATCTAAAAAATATATATATTTTTTATAACAATAATAGTTATGAGAAATTCTCTGGCAAACTCGCACGAAACCAGAAAAGTTGCCCGATCCCTATTCGATTTGCGTGAAACTTTGTCCTAAAAGGTTTGGTCCCTGGTCACGAATCCAATGCCCATTTTTCGTTATCTCGTGACTGAAGGGCGGTACGACCCCTATCATTTTTGAACATTTTTAAAAGAACGTGTATTTCAATCATTTACAACCTTAAATAGTGATAATTTTGAAATTTGATGTCAAAAGACTTTTATGTAAAATTAAAAGCCACATTTAACAGCGTACTCAAAATTCCGAAAACAATGTACTTTTCACAAAAAAAAACTAAAATAGTTTAAAAACCTCTGTAATTTTCTTTGTTAATCAATTATATTTTTTTTAGGGAAATTTCATTTTCGATTCTTCAATAACCTAGAAGGGTTTTTTTTTTTTAATTTAGAATAACATTATCCATTTAAAGATTTTGTTTTTATTTGAGTTACTTTAACGTGATATTTTTAATAGTGAAATAATGTTCTAAAAAGTTGTAGAGCAGATAATTACAAAAAAAAAAATGCTGTGTAAACATAAGTCAGGGGTGCTCAACCTTTTGGCCTTGCGGGCCAGATTTGATTTTTCTGAAGTAGTGGGCTGGAAGTTATATTTGATAATAAATGAAAAAGTAGCTAGTTTTTTATCATGCAATTATTTTTATTCATTAGGTCATTTTGAGCATACAAATTAATATTCTTGTGTTGCAAATAAAAGTCATCCATTTTGATTTTTAAAAAGAATTCACTTTTGAAAATGTTTTAGTTCATTTATTTTTATTTGTTTTAAATCGACGTCGTCGTGCTATCTTGTCGCACCCGCCATTTTGACGTTCCGAGAAAAACGCATTTTAATAATTGACCTTGAATATACAAAAACGAGAGCACGCAATGTAAACAATAACAAACACTTTTTGTTTGGCTGACCATTCTGTGGTTTTGCTGACCATCTTTAAAAAATACTGCTTGCGTTGTTGTTAACCTTAGCAGTGCATTTTTCTACAGTGTGTGGAAAAATATATATTGAATTGTTTTCAAATCGTTATTCTTCCAATTTCAAAATTTATTTCAAAAAAATATTTTGTTGCTTCTCAATTTATTTAATCATTTTGGGATATTCAAAAATGTTTCAAAAACCCTTGGAGCAATCTTTGAGTGAAATAATTTAAATTACCTTTTTTTTTTTTTTTGAAATAAAACTTTATCACTAAAAAGTTGCTCTGAAAAATTAAAACAAAATCTTCTTTCATTTCAAAAATCAATTTTAATAAGTTCCTTTAAGAAAACAATTTTAATCAAGCTTACTCAAAAAATTTTAAGTGAATATTGTTAAAAACTGATTGAATTCTATTTTTTGGCAACGATACATTTTTTTTTTTCATTTATATTTCATATTTTTACGTTTAACTTCTTGCGCAATTTTCAATTTCAAAATTTGATAAGAGTTTAATTGAAACATAAAGAATGATTGAATTTGAAACAAAAACATTTAAAAATAATACAAAAGCGAAATTCAAATTAAACGTTTAATTAGCAACATTTAATTACCAAAAAAAATGTTTCTAATTTAAATTTGATCCTAACTCTCAACAACCTAATCCCGCCTTTAGACGGGCTTCGATCTGAAAATTCGCCAAAAATACATTTTTCAACCAATTTTCGATCTTTAAAAAGCATTGGAAAGAACAACTCTTGAAATTTTATAAAATGTATGTTTTGGAAGTTTATTTTGTTTTTTGTGACTTTGCTAATGTTTTTAAAAATGTATATTTTTAAGGGGTCAACTTTGGCTATCATTTCCTATATCTTCAGTATAAAGAAGTATGCAATAATTTTGCATTTTTTTACAAATTACATGATGATAGTGCCATTCTATAGCAGAAAATGTGAAAACGAGCAAAACATTAAAAAAGTGGCTCTAACAACGTAAAACAATAAATAGGCAAAATGTAATTATATAAGGTGGTAGATAGGCCAAATGTGTGTGTGTGTGTGGTCCAATCCAATACCCGCTAACCGGTAGCGAAATTATGGGAAAGTATAATTTGTATCAGACTGTGTACATGCCGAATGCTGATACAGCTTATCTCAGTCCCGGGTATTAGGTGGTGATAGCCCTCGCGCTGCTTCCAACGACCCATTTCAGAATGACAGAGCTCCTTGCGGTCCAATTCCGAGGTCGCTGGGCATTGTTCGGCCCCGCCTAAACATAGAAGCAAGCATCTGAAGGAAACTCGATCTATATTTAGACTTCCAATCCCGTCAGGCAAATCAGGGATCAGCGTGTATTTAATAATATAAGAAGAAGAGATAACATGTTTCAACACTACGGATCAATTCACTGCTAAAGTGTAAACTTTCTGATGGCCGACTTGCTTTGAGTCCCAGACCACCACCAAAGGTGTGAGTTCGAATCCCACCTGATTAATTTTAGTTTTTATTCATATTCAAATTCCTGATTCCAAATTTCAAAGGTACCGACCGGGATTTGATCCCTGAACCTTCTGCTTGGGAGACAGAAGCCGTAACCATTAAGCCACGGAGCCGGTTGAATGGGACGTGGTTCTCTGTATGGCTTTTTGCGAGATGAGAGCAGAGGACAACAATCATCTCAACGTTTCCACTTTACCTGGGCTAACGACCGGCAGTTCCAGTTCACGATGATTTCCCTTCATATGTTAAAAACCACTTATGATTTTGGCACATATTCCGTTTGTCAACGTTTCCTGTCATTACTGGTGGGAAAAATCTACGTGGAATCAGCTGTGCAGACCTCATGTGTGACAGGAATGCAGGTTGAACGACTCCCACGGGCAAGGTGGTAGATAGGCCAAATACTCCAAAAACAAACACAAACTAAACAAGAAAAATGTAAATTAAAATACTAAAAAAAAACAAAAAAAAACATAAAACAAGAGATTTAAGTTTCTCGTAGAACAAAAATTGCTCATAATGACCTCCTAAACACGGGAAAAATAAAAAAAATCGAAAAGCCGTCCCAGGCCGGATGAAATGGCTTCACGAGCCGGACGTTGGGCAGGCCTAACATAAGGAGTTTGTTAGTAACTATTTAAAAATTATTATGCTCCTATTATGCCTTCCACCTTGTTTATGATAATGATTCTTATTATAAACAGAAATAGTAAAAATTGGATAACATTTATTTAAAAAAATATATGCATTTTATTTCTGTACATCTTATAAAATCTTTGGAAAATTTCCCGTAATATCCTTTTAGAGAAAGTTTGAATATCGTGGAAAATAATAGAAGGTTTTTGCAATTTTAAGGATTATTGCAGTTGAACAATTCTCTAACAAAACCGGAAATGTAATTTATTTGTATTTTTTGACTAGGCTCAAACTTTGTGGGGGCCTTCACTATGACCAAAATAGCTATTTTGTGTCTTTGGTTCACCCATAACAGTCTCCATACAATTTCGGCAGCTGTCCATTAAAAAATGGTACGTAAATATTCGGAAATAAAGAAATTTTCTGATCAATTTAGTGTCATTGGCAAAGTTGTAGGTATTAATGAGGACTATTTAGAAAAATAAGGTACACGGAAAAAATAAACCCAATTTTCATTTAACTTAAAAAAATAAAAATGAATCTTTCGTGAAATGGTTCAATCTTATCGGTAACAAGCTTTGAGCTTTGAGACTTTCTTTTCAAAAATATCAAGCATTCAATAATTGACTTCATAACAATATTTGATTTCAATGACACAAAATGGCTTCTTTGGTCATAAGGAATTCCCCAAAGTTTGGCCCAAATAAAAAAATACAAAACATAAAAATGTTCGAAATCGGTAGATTTCATAGAGAACCGCGCAGACGGTAATAACTTTGGAATAACATTTTTTGATATTTTGAAATACTAGGCCAATAACATTTTATGTTTTTTTATAACAAGATCTATTATTCGCCGTTATGATTTTTTTTGTTATTGGATTGTTATTGTAATAACTGACTTAAGTTATTCTTAAAATCTTAATCTTAATCTCAATAAAAGTTTGCATTATTCTTCCATAACACAAAATGTTATTCCAAAGTTGTTTGGCTTTCAATTAATATCAGACCAATAACAAATTTTGTTATGATAACATAAACTGTTATTAAACCCTTATGCAAAAAAATATTTTTCAAAATGATTCCATAACACTTTCTGTTATTTTAACAGTATTTTTTATTGAAATGTCATGAAGTTTGTTATTACCGTCTGCCCGGGGAATTGCTAAGTTGTTCTTTAACTGTTCTTGCTGTCCGGCTGCCTCCTTCCAGCTGTTCAAGTTAAAGGGATTGACCCGCCTTCAAAGTGTGAAAGGAAAGGTGTGCAACTCGAAAAAAAGGCGAAAGGACACGGAGAGAAAGGTATTGCACAGCAAAGAAGCAAAGCAAAAAAGGACACGCTTCTGCCAGCAGAAGTAATCCAGATAAAGGGATTCCAGCGCGTGTGCAAGCTGCGCTGGGCAGCTGCTACTGACTGCTGCCGGTTCAAAGTTTTGGAAGTTATGTAAGAAGACTCTCGGTGGGTGCCAGGTAACGCCAGTGAGCACCTTCTTGATTAACGCTGAGATTTGGGAAAAGGTGGGACCATGGTGGGACCACAAAGGAAGGGATCGATACTGGCAAGGCAGATGCAGCTCATTTAAGGATTGTGCGGTAAATTTTCCATTGTCGACAAGAGGTCAATAGGTAGCAATTAGGAGCAATACCACCTGGAGAGAGGACATTGTGGTACTTGCAGATGAGAAATTCTGTAACAATTTCAACAAAATTTGATTATTTACATTGACAGAAAACTAATCAATTCTGACAAACAAAAAAAATCATACATAATTGCCTTTCATCAATCAAGCCCCCTTCCAGATCTCAAAGCCAATTACAAACTGCCAGAAGGACCATCAGAGTTGATAAGCTGCCCATTTATGGCAATTCGAACATGTTTTCGAAACCCCTAAAAGAAGCCCTCCGTACCGGAAAACGCACTCTATACGTTCAGCATTCTTCCACATATGCTCAAAACCCCCCAAATTGAAAGCCATTTAATGCAGAAATTCCCACATTCCTCCTTCCTTCAGGAGAGGAAGAGTAAACCAGTGCAGAAGCACAAATCGGAAAACCAGTAGCAGGCAATAAGCTTAAATCTGCTTCCTCCCAGAAATGCAGAATGGAGCTATTTCTTGATGATAAATTTCATAACTCCTTCAAACGTAGACCCAACACACACATCGTACGTGGTCGACGTACGATTGCAGGCAAAAGTGACGTATACGTTCAAATGGATTTTTGGAAGTTGCACCAGCAGAGGAGACATTTATCATTTCGTCTTATGAATGATGGAAAACGTTGGTGCATCCTTTTGGTGGTTGAAATAAACAAAAAGTTTTCTTTTGGAGCTGCTTCAGAAAGAAAAATGAGTTCAGGTTATTTTTGCATGAATCTTGCAGAACAACCTCAAGTGTAGGGGGAGTCGACTGGTTTGCAAGGTTTCGGTCCCAAAATAGCAAACAGAAGAACCGTTATGTAAAAGTAGCAGACCAGACTCCAGGATTCCACATTGGCATGATGTGTGCTGCTGTGCTAATCAGTTCTTTGTGAAATCGTTAAATTTCTTATTTGTCAGTTTAATATCTTTTAATTCTTCAGAATTTCCACAAAAATTTTAAAGAAACCAAGTTGTTTCAAAGAATCCCATTTCAAAAATACTTTTAACAGAGTTTCAGCAGAGAATCTACCACTCCACCTGGAGAGGTTCATATCCAGAAGGATCCCACTCACAGACAGCGACGCTGGAAGCTCACTCCCAAAACCAGCAGAAGAGCTGAAAACGGTTGGGAATCCAATTGAAATTTATCTGCCCTGGCATGGCCCTGGGAGCTTCTGGGCTAGTGCCAGAGTGCCAGCTAACTCCTGGCAGTGTCGGATCGATGAACTTGCTGCTGCTAAAATTTATGGATTAAGTTGTTCCGAGAAGTGCTGCTCCTTCCTGCACTGGGTGGGTGTTGAAACAGGAGCAGCCAGAGCAGCGAGTGTTGCTAATCTAATTGAAAGGAATGGATGAAATAATCATCGTAATGAAAAATTGATGTTTTCATTTTGGGAATTTGAAAGTGTGATTGGAATGGGATTTTTACGAAGGTGGTGTTGAGCGCTCTCGAGAGGAAGAGGTGTTAAAATTTTATTCGATGTTATTTATTTCATGAAAGTAAAGGAAGTTTGAAATTCTTGATTGAATTCTTGTTAGGATTTAATCACTCTTTATTTATTGCTATAGATTCATAGCAATACATATTTTAATACTTTAAAATATAAAATAATGATAAAATCGGAGAAAAAAAGACTACAATTAAAATGTTTCATCCATTTCATTTTGAAGTGTATCAATGAGATTAAAACTCAGAATGTTTAAAAAAAACTTTATAGTTTACATAGTAAATAATATCATGAGACCTAATTTAATGTCTGAAAATCAGACAAAAAAGTGTCAAAAATGGGAAATATTTTGTCTGAACAAGTCTCCATACAATTATGGCAGTTTTCCATACAAAAAGGCAATACAATACAGACTCGATTACCCATTTTTCGTTTCTTCTTTTTCAGAGGCTGCACCTCAACAACCATTAGTTCAATTTTCAATGTCTTTGCAGTAAATTTCGAGTTTTCTGATTAGGGCGTCCAATTTTCCCGGGATTAGAATTTCCAGGAAAACGGGAAAAATATTTTTTGAAATCCCTGGAATTTTTGAAACAGTTATAAAATCTTTGTTTTCACCATATTTGTTATGTTTTTCAGCTTAAAACCATAGAATCAGCTTAACATTGATAATTGGTTATAATCTATACTTGAATCTAATGAAGGACTACAGTTTTTGTATATCTTAAAAGAAAAAAAAATGTTTTTTTGTTGTTGTGCTTTGAATTTTCAATTAACTACATTTTTTTATTCCAATGTGATTCGAATTTGAATTATTGTATATGTTTTTATATTCTAGAAAAGCATGAAATTTTGTTTAGAAAAAGTCTAAAAAAACAAGAAGCGACATCAAATAAAATGATACCAGTCAATTTAAAGTTATAGATAATTCTAGAATTTCATGTTTTATACAAAACATAAATTACAAATTATCATTAAAAATACTACACAAACTGGATAAAATCAGAACTAAAGCCTGGATATGTACAGGAGATTTTAGAATAATAAATTTGGAAATCTGTGTACTAATTGTTTTGTTCTGTTCCTGTTTTAACCAATTTAGTATTCAAAAAAAAAATGCTAAAATAGCTGTCGTAATTCATTACATTTGTCCTAATTTTCCTTAGATTCCAGTGTTAGTTAAAAAATAATGAAGTATGATTTCATTTTCAAATTAACAATCATAAATATATGTAAATATAATACCCAGTTGTAAACATATAAAATATAATAAATATTTAAAATTAAATAGAAAATATTCAAAGTGCTATGCACTTTGCGGATTTGTAAACTAAAATTTCAACCATTTTTCCTGATAAGCCAAATTAATGCTGATATACTACATGCCAAATATAAATGTTGATGCTTTAAAATTCTTATCGATTGGATTAGTATTCAACTGTTCATCTGTTTCCACAACCAAATCTTAATTTTTATACCAAAATTTGATTATTATTTTTATTTCGAGAATTCTCGGGATAAATTATAAAAATTCCCGGGATTCGGAAAATCGGGATAGACGCACTATTTCTGATCTTTTTGAAAACGATTTTTTCATTGATGGCTTGGTCTTCTACAAATAAAAAAGACTTATTTAACAACACTATTTTTTTACTGTTACTTGAAAAATAACAAAATCTATATTTCAGTAAATTACTTTTCAAAAGCTTTGAAATTTAGCTCTATTCTTATTTTTCCATTTAAAAAAAATCCATAGTTCGAAAACCATCGTATCCAAATTCTATACCCAATAACGAGAACTTTCAAAAAAGGTTATATTGCGCAATTAATTTCTGTGAAAAGTCGTGTTACAAAATTAGTAGATTTTTATAGATTTTAACCGTGTTTTCTGAAAAGTTCTAAGTAACACACAAGTTCAACGAAGACAAGATAAACGAGATAAAGATTTTTGAATATTTTTATATGGAATGCTATCAAAACTGTTTATAGATTTATTTGGACGGACTGCCATACAAAATGGCTTCATTGGTAATTCCTTCACAGTTAAAAAAAAATCATGGCAATATTACATCTAGGAATGGGTACATCTTTTATGTCGGAATAATGTGTAATTTTACCTCCGAAAATGTGTTATTTTACCCCTTTTCTGGCGTATTGCAACTTTTTAGTCTAAATTGAGGTAATTAGGTAACTACTAACATTTGATTGAAAAAAGTGTTTTAAATACATTTTACACCTGCCCTAATGATTTGCAATCATTATTTTTCAAAATATCTAAGTATTGACGATTTTTGTTTTGGCTGTAAATTTTTTTTAACAAAAATAGAAAATATTTTTAAACAAAGTCGAACATATTTAAAATGTTTATGAATACAGGGTAAATGCATTTTTAAATGTTTAAAGCCGATTGTACTCACAATTCCGTTAAAATTTTGAAGTTTTTTGAAAAAAAAATTTTTTTGCTCATTTTTTAGACCTATTTTGAAGAGTGGGGAGGCGAAACATAATTGCAAAGGCCTTATTGGTTGATTTGTCGTTTTCTCAGTAAAATAAAATTAAAGAGTTTTTAACTATAAATAGATACCTGTACAAAGTCTGGCATCGCTGCCACATTTTATGCATCCTTAAAATAAAATAAACATCGATTTTGATGCTAAACAGTTGAAAAAGTTAAGGTTATCTCTATTCGATGTATTTTGCCACAAATTATGTTCAAAAATGAAACTTTTGAAGAACGAAAAAACATTTTCGAGGACATATTACTCATTTTTCTGACAATGGGAACCACGAACTAAGTGGTAAAATTCATTGAACGCATGTTCACGATTTTTAAAACTCATTTTTCTCCGTGCAGATGTTATGAAATCATTATTTTTTCTTACTGTACAGAATATTGTGAATCATGATGAAAATGCATGTAAGTCGATGGAAATAAGTTTCTATGAGCCATCAAATCTGAAGATCTCACATCCCTGTCTCACGTTTTGAATACCTTTGTAAAACTCACGTAGATTTTTAAGGGTGAATGTTTTGATTTGAGTTAAAAATAATAGATTGGGTTAGAATTCAGTTCTGTAACAGTTTTACAGTGAAAAGTTGACAAGATTTTTGAAATGCCTATGGGGACACTCTTTTATTACGTAACGCAAAAAAGTGAGACATTTGACCCCATCCCACCCCTTCGAAAAATAGAAAAATCGAAAAATGAAGCAAAGTACGACCCTCGACAGATAAAAAAATTATGTTCTGTTTACACTGTTGACTGATTAAAACAAACAAATTCAGATTTTATGGGAGAAAGAAATGTTAAAGAAATACGATACAAAATGTTTTATTTTCATTTTAACTTTAATTAAAACACTCACAAAAGCACAAATGTTTTATAGATGAGTTGAAAATTTGACCTTTTTTTATTTTAATAATTTTGAAAACAAAACAAACGAATTCTCAAAAAAAATATCAATCAAAATTTACCCTGGATAATCAATTTAAAACTGATCAGCATATGAAAATTAAACACAAAGTAAAACTTTAAACCAAAGTCCCATTTATTATCCATGTGCTGATTCCACGTTGACTGCACTTAAATAATTAACAATCGAACTAAAATTAGCATATTACAGCTATCATGCAGCATACGGGTAAACAAATGAATCACAGAAGAACCCTTTAACCGAGCCCTGTCCTGTCCAACCAAGCATAAAACTACAAATCATGGCACTTTTTCCTGCCGCACTGCATCACTGATAACACTCTGGTCGTCGATACTAATTTCAATTATTCAATCTGGTGACCGATATAAATTCCCCCCCTAACCTAATCGAACTAAACAAACAAAGGCAAAAAGCGACGATCTGGCAGCTAGTCAACCGCACCAGCCATTTACAATCAATTAACCGCTACCACGCCAAATTTAAACAAAAACAAATCATAACACACTACTGTGTTTGTGTTTGTGTGAGTGTGTCAGCAAAGCAAACATTCCAATCAGCTTAAATTAACATCGTTGACAATGTGGTCATCCCCCGCCTTTCCCCCACTCTCAGTTTGACAGTTGGCTACGTTGCGGTCAATTGGTCATTGTTGGGGCGCTCAAAGCGCTCTCATTAAATGGCGGTTATCACTCGATTCGAGTGTTTAACACGATTGCACACACACAATCACACACTTTTTGCTTAATTGATTTCACTGTCACTAGCGAGCGCGCAGACAAATTGATGTAAAATTACTTTGAACGCGTTTGGGGTCAACTTAACGTCAGCAAGGCAAATCTAATTTAGGGTGGTTGCGCTAGTGGCCGCATGGCGGCGCGTCAATTTCTCTGTTTACAATCACTATCACTTAAGTCACTTAATGTTAACACCACATTTTGAAGACAGCTGCTGCCGCTCAGGTCCAACTTCCGGTGGAGAGAGCTTCACAACCACCTGGTCCTCCTCTGGCGGCGTCGTTTCGGCGGTCCCACGTTGGATCAAGGTGACCCGGGCCCTTATCAGTTCTCCGTCCAGTCGCAAACAACAGTACACGGGGCGAAAGAATGATAAGGGTGCGAATACACCGGTGTATCTCCGATAATTGCAAGACTTTCGATGGGGCGTCACTTTTCGTGAGGTTTTTTTTGAGGTTATGGAATGTGGTGAGGTGAGGATGAAAAACATAAACTTGAGGTTGAGGATCGTAGGGTTGACGTCACAGACACACAGAAAAAAATACACACTCAGATTGGAAGTTGGATTTTTGGTAACGTGGCACAACTGGAACACGTGGAGCTAAGGTGGGGGAAGATTCTGGATTCTGGGAGCACTGCCGGAAAGTATTCATTATCAGGAAACACACCATTGCGGGGAACTGCCGGATTTTCTTCTTCTTTTGCACTACAGTTAAGTTTCTTGTTGCCACAAATAATCGATTTACTTACAAATTAATAATAACTGTTACAAATCTACTTCACTGAATTATAAACATTTACTTACAAAGTAACAACAAACTATCAATTTTTTTTTTAGTTTATTTAGTTTATTTAGTTTATTTAGTTTATTTAGTTTATTTAGTTTATTTAGTTTATTTAGTTTATTTAGTTTATTTAGTTTATTTAGTTTATTTAGTTTATTTAGTTTATTTAGTTTATTTAGTTTATTTAGTTTATTTAGTTTATTTAGTTTATTTAGTTTATTTAGTTTATTTAGTTTATTTAGTTTATTTAGTTTATTTAGTTTATTTAGTTTATTTAGTTTATTTAGTTTATTTAGTTTATTTAGTTTATTTAGTTTATTTAGTTTATTTAGTTTATTTAGTTTATTTAGTTTATTTAGTTTATTTAGTTTATTTAGATCACTTTAAGTTCTTCCAAGTTCTTCATCACTCAAATTCCAACAATTATCAGCAAACCCACTCAAGCTCAACAGGCCAAAAAGCTCCCTCTAACTTGTTGTTACAAATCTAAATCCAAATGCCAAATAATCAGATGATCACCTCAAAATCCCCCCTCTTGAAGAGAGTGAGGGCATGCTCATCACACCACAAAAACCACCAACACACACAAGTTAACCACGAATGTGTGTGTGTGCGTGTATTTGTTTGCGCCAAATATTTAATCAGTTGATTAGATAAAACATAAATAAATTGTAATAATGTGCTTTTCGCCCTCTCGCTAAAGATAACAGTGTTGGTGGAGGGGGGAGGATGCCAAAGTGGGTGGAGGTAATGACTAAGTCTGAGGTAGGGGGACGTAACAGGGGGAAGGATAGACTAATAAAAAGAGGCCAAACGATTTCAGCACTCTGCTCTGGCTGATAACGGAGAGTTCGAGGCGGTTACTAGTCGCACACTCTACACATGTTTGTGTGAGTTTGTGTGCTTCAGCAAATTTACACGACTGATCAAATCATAAAGAGCAAAGAAAGGGAGGGAAGTGCAGGTGGTGGTGGTGAAGGGGTGGTGCAACATACTCGTTTGAAGGGAAGAATATTAGCTGAACTACAGGAATTCACTCCACAGAAGGGGAGGAGAAATGGAGCACACTGTAGGGTGGTTCTTTGAAAAAATTATCGAAAAATGCTATTTGCACCATTCGTTGGATCAGATAATCTTGAAGGAAAACAAAAAATAACAAAAAAAAATAAAACTGACTTTTTATCAAATCAATAAAATTCAATAATACTAAAACAGACAAACAGACATTGCAAAAAGACAAAATCAACTCTCTCGCATTCTTGTTTGAGATTTTGTTTTTAATTGGTACTTTTAGTCCTTTGCTACAAACTCGTAAACTTTAATCTTTTACGTAATTGATTTTTTTTTCATATGTTTGCAGTTCATTTTAATTTTTTTGGGTGTTTTATACATTTTTCGATATAAACTAAAATCGCAACAAAGTGTGAAAAAAAACAAATTTTGGACAAGAAAAACGCGACCAAAGTTGAACTCGAGAAATTTTGTTTAAAATGGGATTTTTGGGAATTTTTATATCGAAGTTTATTAAAAAGTGGGGTTGGTTTTTTGAAAGGGTCTTTTTTTTTAAATTCGCTGGAAAATCATTAATTTATCCATTTTATTTACATAACATTAGGTTTCACTTTAAAATTCTCATTTTTTGTTTCCTATTTATTTAAAAAAAAAAACCCCGAAAATTTAAGGCCGGCAAAATTAAAAGATTTTAACAGTTTACTAGGAACGCTTCTAAATTTAGTAATTCATTTCCACTTCGAAAAAAATCAAAAGTCTTAATAATGTTTTTCAATTTGTTGATGAAATTAATTACCTAATTTGCTATCAATTTCAGTTTGATTTCAATCCATTTTGAATATAAGAAAAAAATCTTTTTTTTCACATTTAATTGCGATATTCAAATCAAGTTATTTTGTTTTTTTTTTTTGCAATAACAAATGTGTTCAATTTCACAACATCTTGGAATTTTGACAAAAATGTTAAATTTCATATTAAGTTTGCTATGATCAGAACTGACAAAGAATTTCGAGTTTTTAGCGATCATTTTGATTATTATGAAATATTTTTTTCTATCTTTCTATTCTTTATAATTGTCTAAAGATAATAAACCTTTCCGAAAAAAAAGTTTATAAACATTACATAACTTTTGTTTTTACTTTAAAATCATTATATTTCGCTAAGAAGACAAAATTTAGTTATAAAGAGCAACATGACACAAAAGAAAAATCGGTTGTTTCATGAGTAGTTCGCTTTCACTGTAAAAAAAAATTAAAGCCTTAAGTTCAGTTAAACTGACATAATTTATGAACCAAATCTCGTTAAAAAAATATCGCATAAGGGAAAGTGGGGCAAGTGTAACAAGCTAAGGAAATGCTCGTTATAACCCATTAAAAACGTTAAAAAATCTGTCGGGTTTTTATAGAATCATCTTATTCCAGGTATTGACTGAGACTGTGATAGAACAAATTTTTAAAAAATTCTGTTTTTAATGTAAAAAAATGATTTTAAATTTTTTGATTTTTCGTACGTTCTGCTCAACTAGTGGGGCAAGACGAACAACCCGTTGGGGCAAGAGGAACAATGCATGAAAAAACATGCTAATTTACTAACAATTGAACTATTATCATTTAGATTCATCAGATTAGGATGTATTTAAAACGTTTCTTTCATTTTTAGATTAAAAAATAATATTTTACTATAATATATATAAAAATATATTTCTTAGATAATAAATAGTAAATTTTATATATCGCGTATGGAATTTTTTTAAACAATTGTTTATCAGTTTTTAAGAACTTTTATGTATTTTTTTCACAATAAAATATGTTGCTGCAGCAATTCGGTTTTTTTTCATACTAAAAATCCATATGGTACACTTGCCCCACCTAAACAAGATTTTTTAAAAGCTCTCTACAAAAATTACCAAAACATAAATCATACGTTATAATACGTGCAAGTCATTGGTAGGGACACTACTGATCTAGGAAAAATAGCATTTTGATAAAATGAGCCTTAAAACGAACCCGAAGCCTTATTTTGTACTTTCCAAATATTATAAGAAAACAAAGGTTTAAAAAAAAACTTAATTGAATCCTATTCCTCGTGGCGTTTACGTCGTTTTGGCGGTTATGTGGTAGTAGAATCAGCTAATTGCATTGCTAGCAACAATTCCTCATACTGGAAATAATCAAAATTGTAAAAATTACGGCCTTACGAGCGATTGTTCCTCTTGCCCCATATGGTTGTCTTGCCCCACCTTCCCCTATATTTTTTTAAATATTGATCATTTTAAAAAAGAACACACTTTTACAAAAGAAAAACTATTCACTAAAAAGGAACAGTTTGTTAAAAGAGATAATCATAATGTAGCAATATATTAATTCATATTTTTTCAGATTTCTCAAAATTATTATGAAGGCCAATGCAAATTAATTGATTTTTTGTCCCCTTGTGAAAAAAATCTTAATTAAATCTTATTTTCAAATTTCCAACATTTCCCAACTTTTTCAGATCGTTTAATATTAAGATTTTATTTCCAAAAAATTACTAAAAAATCATCGAAAAAAAAAATCTTAATTAAAAAAATCTAACTTTAAAATATTTTAGTAAAGTAGAAACGAAAGATTAATTTGAAAAAAAACCTCAACAATGGAAGCGCTCATGATTTTGGTATAGATATTCAAAAGCTTTACAAAGAAATAAAATTTCAAATTTTTATTCCTTGGATTGAACTGGAAAAGAAAGGGGATGGCAAAAAGTTAAAGTACCAAACTTTAAAATTTTATTCTGAATTAAATTTTTCATTATCACTGAATCTTTAAATATGATAACAGCAATTATTCTGTCGCAAAACAAAATCCATGCTTCGAGGAATTTGAATAACAATATATTTTTATCAATCTCCCATTTATTTATTTTTTATTTTTATATTTTATTAAAAAAATAAATGTTGATTTATCAAATTGTTAGTGTTATACGGTTTTTTTATGAAAAATAAATCTTTATAATAGTTTAAGCTTTACTTCTCATTTTTTATCAATTTTATGGAGAGTCAAATTCTTTAACTAATTTTTCATATTTTCAAAAAGTTAAAAGGTTTTTCCATTTTCCATGTAAAACGAAAAACTTATGAATTTAATTTGAAAGTTAAGTTTTGACAAATCAAAATCAAGCTTCATGTACATTTTTAACTTATACTCATAAAAATTTTGTCAGGAATCTAAAACTTGTTTACACTTAAAAATATTTTCTACAAAAATGCTAGCTTTTCAAATAGGGAGGCTATAGGCAATAATTTTAAATAAAATTTCTATTACAATGAACAATCCTTAGATTCAAACATCCACCCTACCAAAATTTTACACTGACACAATTTGTGCCAATATTTGATGGTCGCCCAAGTTGGTGTCGGTTTTCTAATTCGTGCACGATTACTCGTGCTAAAATCTGCACCGTTATCAAAACAATTCGGCTTCGCAAAACACGCTCTCCCATAAATGTGTGTGTGAGCGTATTTGCGCATTAGTGTTTGTTTAACTTTATTGCCCTCCTAGGTGAGGAAATTCGGAGCTGGAAATAAAACAACCACCCCATCATCATCATCATTTGCCACTAACACCATCATCCGCGCCATACTGTTACTTTGCACCTTCGCCACTTTCCCTTTCCGTTAATTCCTTCTTAGTAGGTGTTCCTTAGTCTGAGTGCGAAAATCAACCGCACAGCAACAAAAAAAGAGAAAAGAGACTAACGTTTGCACTCAAGCCAATCGACATCATCGTCGTCGTAGGCGAGTCATTATCGTCATCGTTCGGGATGGTTGAAATTGGGGCACAGTGAAAAAATAATTCAAATGTTTTTCGTTTGATTATGTCTAAAACTGTAAAAATCAAAAAAGGATTTTAAAATTGCATGCAACATTGCATGCGATTACAAGACTTCGTTACCGATTTCATACCGTGAAATTCGCACAACTTCCAGAGAAAAGACCATGTCAGTCTCCAATAAGTAGTCACAAAATTGTGTCGAACCGTGCCTCTGTATGTGTGACCGTGTGCACACACACAAGTCAGTCTTTATGGGTGTGTGCTTGTGGGAGTAGTTTTTCGAGCAAATTGCGGCGACTGGATGGGAGGATGCTGCGTGGAGCATAATTTATTGTTCTGCTGTGGACTTGCAATAATTTTGCTCCAAATGTGGTCGCCTTTTTGGGGTCGAGTTTGGTTCGACGCTCCCCACCCAAACACCCCACCCTCGCCGTAGGAGGGGTCCGCCTTGATGATGGAGCCGAGAGTGAGTTGTTTGCAGAGGGGCATGTGAGCTGAGCGAGGGGTTGCACTGCAAACATACAATCGCCGCACGATCGAGATGTATGTTTTGCTGAATCATTAATATTATTTCCAGAATTGGCCGAGCAAGATGTAGTAATTTTGTCGCTAGTGGAGAGTGGGAGGATGTGGTTTTCCCGAGGAGGTGGAGAAAGTAAAATTTGTTAGAATTGAAGATTTACAAATTTCTTGACATTACAAAATTAATTCAGTTTATCAAAATAGTTCAAGTACAGTGTAGTTTTGATAAACAAACAAAATTAAAAGCAATCTTGCAGCTTCCACTTTCTCGGGCCTTATTTGTAGTCCTGTTGGCGTTGAAGCATTTCTGCGAACTCATGTTTGCCTTTTCCCTCCAGCTCCCGGACCCGACCCGCTTCAATCGGTCAACCGGAGCGGAGAGACAACCACGATGATGACCATATGATGTTGGCCAAATAATTGTCTGTTAATGGGAGTTTGGAGATTTCCGTCCTCACGCCCAAGCGGCGATCAACTGTGACTCGAGACACCACATCATACGGGTGAGTAATGGTTCCAGAACGCAATGAAAGCCCTCTGATAAGGGGACATTTGGGAGTTGCGAGCGGAATACGTTTTCGAAAATCAGAACACTTTCCAGCGGATAATTTGCGTCATTCAGAGCAAAATAAAACAAACAAAACAGTCTGACCGTCCCGCAAGCCCTGCGAGCAGTGGCCCATAAAGCCAAATTTACAAATTACATCCAATTTAGTGGCGATGAAAAACTTCCTCTGGGTTGGATGGGCCAGTTGCCACTCGGAGTCTGGGGCACACTTGTGTCTCTGCTCATTCTGGGAGGACGGACAATAAAGACCGTCAGCAGCTGCTGCTGGCTGACACAGTCAGAACTGGACTGGAGAAATGTTAGAGAGCGAAAAAAATGCCAACTTCTCGAGTTACATCAGAAGCTGGCGGATAAGTTAGAGTGAGGTAGGGATGGTCATGAAAAATTTAATTTCAGTTACAACCCAGACTCGATTATCTAACGCCTCGAATATCCAAAGATTCGATTATCCGAAGGTTTCAAAAAATAACATGGACAAAAAAAATGTTTTCCATACTTTCTCTTTTTTAACAAAAAAAATCGAGTTCTCAATTTTAGTCAAATTTGAGTGTTTTTTAAATTATCAGGCATTTTCGAAACAAAAAGAAATTATAAATTCATATTTCGATTAACCAACGATTCATAACCCGAAATTTTAAAAAGGACTCCGGATAACTTAGTAAGAGGTGTTTTTGTAGGCTGTACAGTATTAAAAATGAAACGAAATTGCAACAAAAGTCAAATTTGCTATTATTTAATAATAACTAAAATTTTCTTCAAGACATGAAATTATTAAAACCGAATAAAAAAACGAATTCACTATCTTCAGTTAGCGTGTATGACTATTTTAAACTAGATTCATAAAAAATATTTAAATTAAATTTCACAAAAAGTTAAAACAATTTTTGTCAAAAATATTCCTCGATTTAGAAAATTTTATTCAAAATTTCAAAAGAAAAGTTTGACTTGGTTCAAACATGTTCTGAAAGCAACCTTTTGTTGTTCTTGTGGCAAACAAAATCTTTTCCAAATTAAAGTACCAAAATCATACAGATAAGGCAAATCACAGTTTCATCTCAAGTTTTTGTTGTTCTTTGAAAAAACTGAGAAAAATATAATTATTGCATAAAATTCAAATCTTGAAAGAAAAAAATGCACAGTATATTATTAACTATTGAACATATGTTTTTGTATTTTCAATTTAATACTGCTTTCAAAAATCATAATTTTTAAATTCGAGATCACAGATAGAAAAGAGAAATAAACATTTAAGAAAAAAATGTTTTCATAAATTCAAGGATATCATTATATTTCTCGACAATAGCGCAATTTTTCTAATATATAAGGTTTTGTGATACTTTTTGTTACAAAATTTTGATGATCAGGCTTAAAATTTTGAATTAACTTTCTTTATTTATGTTCCAAATATTGAAACAAAAACTAATACATATTGTTTTATACATTTTGCCAGTCAGGTTACCGTTCAAAATTTATGAATTATCAATAATTTTGTGATAACATTTATTTTTTTTTCATACATATTCCCGATTTGTAGTCCCAAAATTCAAATATTTGAAAAATATTCCACAATTTTGTTTAAAATACGGAACTAATTTTTTTGCCGTATATCCACAAATTTTTCAAAGATATTTTTCGTAAATTATGAAGAAATACCAAAAACTAGAAATTTAATTTAAATTGGCCTGATTTTTATGTCTGAACTTTAAAGTTTTTATAAACTTTAATTTATTTGCTTGGTAAATTATGTTTTAAGCTTTGAAAAATCTTAGTTTTATAAAAAAAAACATTTTTCATTTCAACTAGTTTATCAATCTTGCTGAAAATCAACGCAGGAAATTCATTTTAAATTGTTTTGATTTGACTTCTTTTTTTCAAATAATCCATAAGCTAGTTTACAAGAGACAATTAAGAAAAAGTTATTCACAAGTTTTATCTTCTTTCTACTTATGAAATTTTGAAGAAAATACTTTTTTTTAAATAGACCTACCTATTTGTAATAATTTACCCAAATATTAACGATTTGACCCCTGCAAAAATTAGTTAAGGTTTTACCAAAATAATCTATCTTGTATTTAAATGATTTTGAATTTGTTTTTATGCTATCACAATTAATTTGCAGTTATTCATATATTCTCTAATGAAAAAAAAACAACCAATCCCAAATTGATGAAACTTGATTTCTGGTGTTTTTCATCATATTGATATTGTTTTTTTTTTATAAAGATTATTTTATCCAAAAGGTGATCATTTGTCACCAGTATATTGATGAATTAAAAAAAAATTTACTGAAAGTTGTTTTGAGAAATGTAAGTTCTTTCGATTTTTTGTTTGTAATCTTCAATTTATGAATCGATATAAAATAATTATTTTAATTAAGCTTGCAATTTGTTTGTTTTTTTTTCTATAATTTGCTATTTTTGAAGCAAATTAAAAGTTTTTTTTTTACAAAAAAGGATTTTATTTTGCTGAATTACAATGTTTTCTAATAATTTAAGATTTGCCTATTTATGATACTTCGAATTTTTTGTTGGTTCCAATCATTATTTTCATTCATGGGCATGGAAATGATAGTGAAACCAATACGAAATTTATATGCTAGATTGTGGCTAGAGTTGAGAGGGTAAAAATGAAGAAAAACAACAGATATAGATTTACAATTAAAAGGCAAAACTAGTGATTTTGAACTGATATTTTGCTAAAACATATTGTTTTAGAATAATAATATGTTTTTCAGAGGTAAATTATGTGTACTAAATTTAATGATTAGTATCATACATTGTTTCAGCTTACTTGCAATTTTTTTTTCAATTTTCAATGGATTAAGTGAACAAGCAAACTTAAAATAAAAAATCACAAAAAAGCATCAATATTTAATAAAATCGGAAAAAAATATTCATCGGTATTGGATCTTGAAGTAGAACTTTGATATTACCGTCATCTGGGCAAATCGGGATTTCAGTCCCGATTCGCCCAAGTTGATCTTGGATTTTTTCCCTTTCTTAATTTCCTTGAAGACAAGATTTAGGAAATTTAACATTATCTTAATCTCATTAAAACAATGTTAGAAAACCAAATTTTCTCTTAGCACATTTGCGTACAATGAGAAATCCTTTTCGATCACCCCAATCCACATCCTGCTCTGATTATATCAGAAAACTTCCCACCACGCTATCACCACACTATCACCAACCAAGCCCAGAACTCGACCTCGCAGCTCGCGGTCACATCATCGACCACCAGCCAGCCAGCCAGCATATATATCTCGTCATCGCTTCGATAGCGCGGGGCCACTTGAACCGTTCCACAGTTTCCAGCACAGTTCTCCCGAGTGGCCATGACGCGCGGTGCCGGATAACTACACCAGAAAACCTCAAACCCTGTGAGGACACGATGATGACACAATCTGTGCGATGACGACCCGGCAAAAACCTCGCAGATAGCCGAGAGCCAACCACCATCATTAGTAGCAGTATTTTTCTTCTACTTTTTTTTTTTCGAGGTTAGATTAATTTGTTCCAGCATCCGGTCCGAGGAGATCTCTTCTCTTTCGCAAGTCGCGAAGCTGTCGGGGCGTTGCTTCTCGCAGTCGAAAAGAACGGCAACGGCTTATCAGTTTTAGCTGGCTGGTTTTTTCGCTCAATTCTGGCGTGGTTTTTGCTGAATGATTCGGCTTTATTTTGGAGTGTCCAAAGATTGGATCTCGGAAACACGCTTTAATTGCGCTCATTAGGATCGATTAAAGTGCTTTTCCTTTTTTTGTGAAAAAGCATTAATGACGAGGGAAAACCAGGAAAAACATTGACCATCAATTTCCGGAACCCTTCCTTGAAACGCCCCTCAAGGGATCTCGACTCACCGGAAGTTTTCTTCAAACTGTGAAAGTTGGTCAGTGTTGCCAGTTTTACCTTTTTATTCCAACCAAGAATATTCAACAAAAAAAAGTATTTTTTACTCATCCCTGTCTCAAACTCAGTTCAACGACTTGTTCCACCCTTTCAACCCCCCTCTAAGAAAAACTCAAACAAAAAAAAACTCAAGAAAAGCACCCCCCAAAAAAGTTTTTGCCTTTTCCTTGCACGTCCCACTCAGAAAATAAAAACACAAACACCTCCCTCAGAAACCGAGAATTGACTTCCTATGGGAGGGGAGTAAATCATTTAATTAAATTATTCAACCCTCTTCACGATGGATGCTGTTTTGGGGGCGACAGGTGAGCTAGATGGGACATTCCTAGCGGAATCGATCACGATGGCAGAAAGTGGCGGAAGGAGGGAGGAGCAAATTGGGGTTAAGGAGGGTGAATTTTCCGGTGATCGGAAAAGTGAGGAACAAAACCCGAAAAATTGATAGAAGAGTGAAATGGTAAAAGATTTGAAATTATTTGTGATTTTTTCTGATAACTGAGGATAATCTAAAAATTCTTGATAAAATCCGATTTTTGTTAAATTGGAAAAAAAAAACAAGAAACGTTAATGCCAAGCCAAGAGTTATTTTTTTTACAAACCAAATAGATTTGCATAGAATAATTTTTGTTTGGTAAAGAAAATCATAATTTTAATTTTAGAAATTTAGTATGGTAAGATTTTGCATAAGTTTGATAAATTGGATAAAATTTTGTTCATCATTTAAATTTAATTTATTAGGCTGGTACAAATATTTTTAAAAGTTTTTGTCACCCCCCCCCCCCCTTCAAAATTGGCCCGAAAAATCAGGGGGCAAAAAAATATTTTTACAATAAACTTCAAAATTTCAATGAAAATTCAAGTGCAACCACCTGAAATCAAAATAAAATACATTCTCCTGCGTTTCAAATCATTATTAGCATGTTTGGGTTTATTGAAAAATCTTAAGATTTTTTGAAAATTTTCGATGCAAAATCTTTTTTTTCGATACAATTTTTGTTTTTGTCAGATCTTAGATTTTTTGAAAACTAATGATTGCAAAACAACTGAACTAGTGTAAAATGCATTTTAAAACACTTTTTTCATTTAATTGTGAAGACTATGGCTTGTTATTTAATTTTTTATATTTTTTTATTTTTTTGCCCCCCCCCCCCTTGACCTCGGCCAGGGCCGAGGGACAAAAACTTTTTTAAATATTTGCATCGGCCTTATGAATTTGTAGCTAAAAAAGCATCTGCGGCAACTTTTTTTTATTTAATCGTGTTTTTTATAATCTGAAAACTTTATCATTTTATTATTTGATTTTTAAATCAAAGACTTTTCCAATTCAATACAATCCTAAGTCACAATAAATAAAAAAAAATAAAAAATTGTCAAGTGGACATCAGAAATTTTTACGAATGATCGCTTTTTTATTTGAATATTGAACGAACGAGTACTATTGAGGTGATATTGGGAGAATATCAATTTTAAGGTTTCTTTAAAAAATTTAAGCGCATTAAATAATATTAAAATTAAGCGTCATGTTTCAAAAAATGATCAGTACAAATAAAAAATTATAAGATGCTTTTACGAATTCAACTTTTAGTCTATAAAAAAGGTGTTTTAGCGAGTAGCGATTTTTTTCTGGATGTTTATGACCAACACCTACAACTTTGTCGAAGAAATTAAAACGATCGGAAAATTCCTCTAAGAAATTTCCTTTTCCAAATATTTACATAACATTTTTGTATGGATAGATGCCAAAATTAAATGATGATTTGTAATGACAAACAAATTATGCAAATTGGTTTTTTGGTCATAGGGAAGTCAAATAAAAATTCACAAAGGAATTCCTCTATTGTTTTAAAAATTTAATTATAAAATGATGACGCATGACTTTTCAAAAAAGACATAAACTGGGTCATCAAGCATTTTATATTTTAAACTTCTTCCTAAACTTTAAAAAAATAAAACATTTGCATTAAATGAATAGATAAAAAAAAGACAGAAAATTGATATTTTTTTAAATTCTGATAAATCTTTAAAAATAGAAACTGATAAAAATTTGAAAAAAATATTAAGCGTTCATCATTTAAACACAATTTGTAATTTACAATATGATAATTTTTTTTATTAAAATAAAAACACGTTTCATATAAAATAACCTGTAATAGAAAAATGTTAACGATAAAAAATGAAAATATTAAATGTATTAATACAAAATAAGCATATAAAAAGTGTAAATTTACTACTTTAATAGGTTATTTTGCATCATTTTCAGTTTGAAAAGTTAAGTGAAATCTTACAAATTGTTTTCAATCAACAAAAGATTATTTAACTATGAAATTCAATATTGTACGGATAAAAGACTTGTTATGAATTCTTTAAACAAGTGATGCCAAATTTTTAAATATTTTAAATGATTTTCTTCACACAAAAGTTGATTTTTGATGGAAGAAAATTTAAAGGTTGAATACGACTTATTTTAGGATGTTTTTTAACCTTAATTTGAGTGGAGTAAGTCAAACATTAAGAAATGTAAATTTACACATATTTAAAAGAAAAATTGCATATTTTTCTGGCACATAATTTGTCTACAATTTCAGATGTAACATTACCAATATTTTTGAACTGTGTAGAATTTTCAAGATTTCAATTCATTTTTTTTCTAAATCAGCAACAATATTTTAAATATTTAAGAAAAAGCATGTAGCATAACCTGCACTTTTAATTTTTGAAAATACAATCAACGTACTATCAAATTGCATTTTCCAATGATATAACAGCATAAAGTTCATAAATCATTTAAAAAATCTGATAACGTTTACTTGTTTTCATAAAAAAAACGCTTTATAAGGAGTTTAAAAGAAAATTTAATTAGAAGATACCCATAAATGACGTAGCAGTTCTTTGAGGATTTTATGTTTGAGTCTCGCTTATTTTTTGAGAATTCTACAAGAATTTTAAGTATCATTTAAAAAAATTGTTAAGTTTGTTTTACCAAATTTGTGATGTTTTTTAGAGTGAAATAAATATTCTTTTTGAAGATTTTTCCGACATTTGTTCAGTCACATTAAAAGAAGAAACCAGTAAAGTTTTTGAAATGTAATAGTTTTTCATACAATGCTTTATAAGATATTTAAAATTATATTTAGCTTTTTTATTCTACTCCCTATGGAGGTGATTAAGAAGATAAAAGATTAACAATAATGAATTATTTGTTATTTTTGTGTTACAAATTCATCAATATAGTCCGGACTCGATTTTCTGAAGGAAGGCTTTGGCGAATTTTCACTTCGGATAATCGATCCTTAACTACTCTAAAAGGATTTAGAACTTTGAGATCCAGGATGACGGCCAAATTGTAGACGTTTGGTCAATTAATAGGCAATCAATTACTCTTATTTCACTAAAACGGAATGGCGGAACTCAAATTTGGAGTTGAAAACAAGTTTTTTTAATTTAGTGTCTAGTGAGAATTGTTAACTTGAAATAAATGTTGCTAATGAGTCGATTATCCTGAGTTCTATACAAACATTCGGATAATCGAGGCTACGAATAATCGAGTCTGGACTGTATCAAAAATTAACAATATTTTTTCGAAAGATCATGTAAAATATTATGATGATCTTTGTTTGATAAATTTACAGTAGTTGCTACCATATGTTTTTCAAATTTAACTCACTCATCCCACGTTTTGCTCTCCCTGCTCGAGAAATGTTATTCAATTAAGTGAAATTCCACATTTCGCCATCACCAGCTTAGCTTCAATCATCGTTCCCACTCTACAAGGAAGTTTCTAATAGGACAACCTAGGACGACTCCAATTCAAGCACACTTTTTTTCTCCCATTTGCATTTGACAGCATCGTCGCAAACGCAACCGCTTGTCTGTGCACCACCAGACCAAAAGTGCTGTAGAGCACTCACAGATCCTTTTTTTGCATTTTCGTCCTTTTCTGCCACGTCCTTTTTCATGAACCGCTGCGTTGCGCTAGCCCGAGCAGCTGCTTCCTTTCGCACAATTCCAAACCAGCAACCAGCCTGGCTGCCGTTTGCATATGGATTCGTTCTCGTGGTCGTCGTCGTCGTCCTCGTCAAATATCATAATGACGATCTTGAAAAACCTAACCAAACATCGCCGCTTTGTAGAGTTCGCTTTTTTTGTGGTTTAAAAAAAAAAGGATTTTACCTCAACCTCCCACCTCTCCTTGCGGGACTTGAACCCCCGCTCCGTGAGCTCGCAAAAAAAACCGCCGCGCGCAACAAAATCATCCTCATCAGCATCAGCATAAAACACTCACGAAATCGTTTCCATATGAATTTTATGAGTTTGATCCTTTTTTATTTCGGGCTTGCTCTGTGTGTTTCCCCTTAACCCTCTCTCTCTTTCATTTTTGAGGAATCAACAGAAAAAAAAATCATGGGCATGTTGTTATAGTTGTTCGCGCTCGGTTCGCAAATTTCGTGTAATGTGTGAGGCTGTGTGTTTGAAGGTAGACTGGTTCAGAACATTTTGAGGCTTATTTGGGGAATGCCTCAAGTTGATTTGACGGTTCTAAAAATTGTTGCTTGAACCTGAAGACTTCCAGAGGGGATCAGACTTTCTCCCAAAAGTTACAGATGTCTCGGAATCGCTTCAAAAGCTACCAGACTCCACAATCCTAATGCCAAAATGACCCCACTAGGTCAACCCGTAGTTTGGGTAACTTCATAGAATTCATCGATGCAAAACCATGTTTTTTGACATGCCGCAAGCTATACTAGCCAGCTTTGTAGAAATGGTCCACCGGAACCGGATTCCGGATATTTCAGGGCCATTTCTCAGTGGCCATACCAAGTTTCACTACCATTTGAGTAACATTATTGGATTGACCAATGAAAAATCATGTTCTTTGATATGCCGCAAGCTATACTTGCAAATTTTGTCAAAATGGTCCACTGGAACCGGGTTCCGGATATTCTAGGGTCATGCTCAAGTGGCCACGTCAGTTTTTACTGCTATTTGGGTAACATTATTGAATTAACCGATGCAAAACCATGTTCTTTGATATGCCGCAAGCTATACTTGGTAGTTTTGAAAAGATCAGTTTTTCAGTTGCCTGCTACTTTGCAGGATGTAATCGTATCGATTTGCAGTCTTCGGCAATCTTGTTCTGTTAAGTTTCCTGATTTCTGATGATGCATTTCACTAGACAAAATGTACATATTTTCAGCTTTTATAGACTCGGAAATGAGCTTATCGTGCATCAAATCAGTTTTTCTTCAAATTTCTGAACCAGCCTGCCGTGAATCTATTTCCGAGTGCTTGTGGGTACTTCTCTCGTCCTTTTTCTGTATTTGTTCGCCTCCTTCCGCTTCTCAACGACAAAACGTGGAACGTCGATTTTTGTCCATATTGCACCGACGACGACGAGATGGAAACCGTATGGTAGAGAATCCAGCGCAGACACAATACACGCCGATACTGACGTGCCAAAAGTCGTGCACACATTTCGAGAGTCACCACCACCACACACAGAGATAACATCACCAACACGTACGAGCATAAATCACACCATTAAAAATGTACACACACACACAAACACGACGACACACTTGAATTTTGCCAAACTCGACGAACGCGCGACGTCGACCGACAAGGCGCAACAGGACACTCGAAACGTCAATCTGCACAAACTTCGTCTTCTTCTTCTTCTGAACATAATGTTCTATGCTCGGCACGACCGACGTGTCCAACCCCTTCTACGCTACACTCCCTAACTTCTTCGTTTACTTCTTCCCTCCTCTGGAGAGTGTCCTCCTCGTGACAAGGCCTACTAAGCCGAAAGAAAAGAAACGGTACGCTGCGGACGACTGACGGAAGTGAACTGATGGTCGAATCGGATCGCCAGCGTCGCACGAGTCCTCGCCCGGTCGTCGTCGGACGGCGCTCTCTCTTCGAGAGAATTTCCAAACCGGGAGAGAAATGTGCCGTGCGCCTCCTTCGATTGCGTGAGTGCGAGCGGGATGGCGAGCAGTTCGTGCTCGTGAAACGAAGTGAGTTTTCCGCCGAAATCAGATGATGAGTGGAAAAGCTGCGATGCTGTGAATGCGAGAGAGAGTTGGTGAGGAGAGAGGGATGGAAGAAGAGCGAGAATATCATCATGTGTGAGGGGAAGAGGAAATTGCACACGCACAGCATCCCCTGCGGAATGTTTTCAGGAGGGAAAAATGTGACGGAGTGATTCACTTAGTAGGTTGTTTAAGGGCAAAAAAATTAAACTGAGTTTCAAGACATTGTTTCACATTATTAACGATAAAATTGTCTTGTCTTCAATATTTTTTTATATCAAGCTATTTTTTATTTTCGTTGTCAACATGCTCACCAAGGGTTTCCAGCAAGGCCTCGGACTGGCAAGTAATTAATAATTACTTTGATTTTTAGCTGGTAATTAGGTAATTCTTTAATTACTTAGTAATTCATGGTAATTAGAGTAATTTAAAGTAATTAATTGGTAATTAAAGTAATTTTTGAGTAATTAAAGCAATTGATTTTTTTAAATTGTTCTTCTTCAACGAAACTATTTACTTTTTATATATAATCTATTATAACAGTATTTTATTTATTTGAAATAAAAGTGAAACACAAAGATTAAAAAAGACTGGTTCTGTATGTAGAAGGCCTTATTCACTATAGTTCTCTCCTAATTTTTTTTTATCTTGTTGTTTATCGAAGCTAATTAACAACAAAAGGCAACGCCATGATATATTACCCAGTGAAAAATGTTTTGTGAATCCGAAATCTATTAATTTTTATTAAGTAATTATAAAAATATGTTTCTTTTTTTTTGCAAGAACTACATTAGAATTGATAAATTTTTATGCTTTTGCTTCTAATAGGCAGTCAAAATTATTTGAAGTTTATGTGGATCAAATATTTAAAACCAAAATGTACTTAATTATCATTGATAAAAACAAAGTTTTCAAGTGATAGCCATTTAAAAATCAATAAAAAATAAAAATACGTTTTTTTTATATTTTTTTCATAATCTGCAGAAATTGACAGTCCTGTAATATCTCTCTATTAAGAGCTAAGCAATTTTCCCGAAAAATTTCGAAATATTTCTGAGACAAATGTTTCATTGTTAAAAATCAAACTCAGTGAAATTAAAATTGACTAATATTCAGATGCAGAAATTAAATCCAATGTAAATGTAACATTTCACATTATTCGTATTTTCAGCAGCGGATTTTTTAATTTGCTTGAGAAAAAAAAACATGCAAAGTAATGTCAAACCAATATTTGAAAGAAAAAAATAAAACTTAACGTTATTTTGATGAATTTCACAAAAATCAGGGGGCCTTTTTTCAAACAACTTCTTTATTTTAATGGTATTCGACTTGCAATAAACTGAAATCAATTTTAAATTATTAATTAATTATATTTAAATTCATAGAATGAAGTAAAACAGTACAGTATTTTTTTTGCTTTTATGACAAACACGACTTCAAAAAACGTAAGTCAACTTAAATAATCTTCTTTTGCAATTGATTGATAAGGGTTTGGTTGATCGAATCGTGAAACATAATGGAATTTCGAATCAGATAATGAACAGGTTAAATTGGTCATAAAACAAATATTATTGTTCATATCAATTGAGCTACTTATTTTTTACCTGTAAATGGTATAATTAAATACTAATGTCAATTTTATAATAAAATAAAACAATTCCAAATTTCAAACCAATTAACTCGCTGTAGGATATTATGTAAAAATCACACAAAGTTTCAGCGCCCTCTAGTGGGGGATTTTTTTACGTTTGATCGCTATTTTCAATAAAAATTATACGCGAAATTCACAATATCCTGATTGGTACAAAAAAAAAACAGCGTGATTTTTTAAAGAGCTATCGAATGAGCTATTAATAAATAATTTAGTTTTGAACCGTAGAAATGAATACTTAAATAAAATTAAACGTTTATTATCGTATTGAAAAGTAATTAAGTAATTTATGTAATTAATCATTTTGGACCAGTAATTTGAGTAATTAATTGGCAGACTGGCAAGTAATAAACGCTTCTGGAAACCCTTGATGCTCACGTTTTTAAGCATAATATTTTATATTTTTGGTTTAAAAAATATAAACATTAAAACAGGTTCACAGAAAGTGATTTTGTAGTTAATGACAAACCGAGCCAAACAATTTATCAAGGGGTTTCCAGCATCAAGGATTACTGACCAGTCTGAATGGAATTACCAGGATTACTGGGGAATTATTCAAAAATCTAATTTTGGCCTGGAATTTACATAAGCATTGTAATTGGAAATCTGCATATTGCAACGACCCTCGCCCCGAACCACTCCAGTTTTTGCCATGCGCCGACGCAAGCATAAATGACCTAGCACCAAATTCTGCTCCCCGACTTATGGTAGAACGACAAAATAATTAAGCTCGCGCAACCGATCATGAGTCATACGCCACCCGAAAACCCCTTTATAGAATATCGCCAAATAATAGGCAATTAAAGAATTGATTGAGCTTTCGATTTCATCGGGGCGATGTTATAGCGCAGGGGAAATTAAGGGAGTGGCCTAATTATATTCATGGACATGTCCATTTAGGTAGAAACACGGCTTCCTCATTAGGAGATTCATTTTTAAAACAATGTAAATTAAACCAATATCAACATTCTAATTTAGTAAATCAAGTCTTTTGTAAAAGGGCTTAAACCCATGACTTTCAGTTTAGAATCGAACTCACGCAACTACGCGGACAGCCAGAAAAAACCACAGAGGTCAGCATAAAAAAGTTCATGAGGTTCATCGATGCTCGGCATCAAAACTGACCATTTTTAGTAGAACAAAGTTTGGAAAATTTACTATATAAGTAGAAATAATTCTCGAGGAAAATTAGTTAGTTCCAGTAGCAGCTCAAGCCCAGACCAGCCAGGCCCACCAGCACCCACCAGCAGCCACCAGCAGCCATCAGCAGCCATTAGCAGTCTTCAGAAGTCCACCCCGGGACTTAGCCGAGAAGCCAGCCGAGAAGTCCACCCCGGGACTTAGCCGAGAAGACAGCCGAGAAGTCCACCCCGGGACTTAGCCGAGAAGACAGCCGAGAAGTCCACCCCGGGACTTAGCCGAGAAGCCAGCCGAGAAGTCCACCCCGGGACTTAGCCGAGAAGACAGCCGAGAAGTCCACCCCGGGACTTAGCCGAGAAGCCAGCCGAGAAGTCCACCCGGGACTTAGCTGCTGGAGAAGTCGGCCTCGACTTAGCTGTTTGCTGTGTGAGAAGTCCACCCGGGACTTAGCTGCTGGAGAAGTCGGCCTCGACTTAGCGGTTTGCTGTTTGAGAAGTCCACCCGGGACTTAGCTGTTTGCTGTGTGAGAAGTCCACCCGGGACTTAGCTGCTGGAGAAGTCGGCCTCGACTTAGCTGTTTGCTGTGTGAGAAGTCCACCCGGGACTTAGCTGCTGGAGAAGTCGGCCTCGACTTAGCTGTTTGCTGTGTGAGAAGTCCACCCGGGACTTAGCTGCTGGAGAAGTCGGCCTCGACTTAGCTGTTTGCTGTTTGAGAAGTCCACCCGGGACTCAGCTGTTTGCGGTTTGAGAAGTCCACCCGGGACTTGGCCGTTGGAGCACAGCAGAGTCAACACATTACTTGGAGTCTGGATTCAACACTGGTCTGAGGCGGAGAAGCTGAAGAGAAACATCCCATCGAAGGAAGTGGACAACTTAATTGTCAATAAAACGTGTAAAAAAGACGAGAGTGACCAGTGCCTAAGATTAGTGAAGTATCACAATTCCGCAACCGCTCGGCTGGGCGGTGCAGTTGGTGACAAGCGGAAAAAGTCCGGACGAGGACTAGGAACGCCAGGACGAGACAACAAATGATTCGACAACTAATTTTCGGGTAAGTAATCAAAACTTTAATTTTAAATTTTTTTTTGTGTAACACAAAGTAAAGTGATTATCGTGATTCGTGATTTGGGTATGAAATAATTTTATACTGTCCATCTTTATGACAACGTTAGAGGAACTCGAAGTATATCTCAGTAGAGAATACGAGAACCTTTATAAAAATAAAAAACGTGCGAGAAGCCTGCAAGGAATTCTGACTAAGTCGGAACAGCTTAGAGAAGCATTCGACAAATACGAAAAAATTGTGCAAGGATACAAACACAGAGTTTCGGAATTTTGTTTTGAAGAGCTATATCAGAAATATACAACTTTCAGAGAACACTATTTTGAGTGCGTTAAAATCTTAGAAAATTCGGAAATTTTGCCCGAAAAAAATCCAAATAATCAATCAAAAAAATCAGTTATCGAAATGGCAACGCCTTATGTATTTCCTATGCAAATGGCGATGCAATGCATTCCAGACTTCATGGGGGAGGCTGATGAATTAGATGCGTTCTTCCTACAAATTGACTTCTTTGCGAAAGACATACCCGAGGAAACAAGTCATGATCTCTTGATTCAAACTGTTATGTCAAAAATGAAAGGGAGAGCGAAAAAATTTGTAAACCGTGTCAAAGATTTAACATGGCCGCTTACAAAACTCAAAATCAGTAAGGAGTTTGGAGAACACCGTTCTATCGGTGGAGTTATGGAGGAAGTGGAAATGTTGAGGCAAAAACCTCACCGCCCAGCCGATCAGGATTCATTTGGCTTATAAGGGAAAATTGTTAAAAAATGTGTTTAAAGATTCGCAAAATGCCCAGCGCCTATTGCATATTTTCTAATTATTTATTTTTACTTTTTTTAATTACTGTATAATATACAGTCAGTAAAAATAAGTACAGTAAAAATATTGTAAAAATAAATAGAAAATAGGCAACATGCGATAGGCACTGATCAAGCCACTTTTTTGCAAAATTATTTATGATGTTTTGATTTATATGATTGATTTCGGTTAAAACATGAACAGAACAATACAATTTGTACTACGATTTCTAAATTTATTGCTGTTTAATTTTCTCTACTTATTCAGACTGTAGTCCAGATTTTCCCCAGTTGGCGGCAGTGACTTGAAGAAAATTTGTAAAATATTTTTTATATGAAACATGCAAGTCTAAACTTATGTAGAATTTTACATAAATTGATACCATTTTATTTGTTGGCATTTAAAATTCAAAGCACAACAAAGAACTAAAAAATCTTTTAAGCTATCTAAAAACTGCTATCCTTGTTTAGATTGATATTAATAGTATTAGCCTAACCCGGAAAAATTGGACGCCTTACTTGGAAATCAACGAACAATGGGGTAAATATCAACATCAGTTTGACAACTGATTTTGACGTTTGAGTGCTTTTTCATCCAAACACATTTGAATTAGCGAGCGTTTGAATTAGCGGACATTCCGAATCCGCTCTGTACTTCCTACAACCATAAAAGGCATCAAGCGAAAGCATTCTGCGGACTTCCCTTTAAAGAATTACTAGTAGTTACTTGAATTAATGGAAATACACGAATTACTGCGTAACTAGGTAATTCTGGAATCACAGGAATTACTGCAGAATTGCGGAGTAATACTGGAATATCTGAATTACATACTCAAAATCCGGATGATTCCGTACTAGCTATAACTTTGGTTTCTAACATGAAAATTAATAGGCAAAAAATAGATTCATAAAAGGTTTATCTAAATTATCTTTTTAACAGTTATTTTTTATAAAATTAAAATAATAATTCTGAAGTATGTTTTTACAAAAAAGAATCATGGAATTACCAGAATTACTGGTATTATTAGGAATTACCAGGATTACTCTGGAATTACTCAGTAAATCCGGAATTACAGAATTACTTGCTCAAACTCCAACTAATTCCGGATTAGTGACCAGTCTGACATGATGCTGGAAACCCCTTGCATTTTATTAGGGCAAAAAACTAAAATGTAAACATTCCGGATCATTTCATTATTCCATTCATTAGTACACTCCTTACATGCCCTCCAAGCATCTGATTACAGCCAAAGCAAAATTTCACTTCGGATAATCGAGTCTGATAGCAAACAATTTCCTATTGAAAAAAAAGAAAAAAAAACAAAATACGTAAAGGCACATAATAATATTAACCCCAAATCATACAAATTGGTTCAGATGTGCCCTTTCCTTTTTCATTCGTTTTTCGTAGTTATGGAACTTTTTTGTGTTATTAATTTTATTATTTATACATTCTTAACACTAATTCACTTAAAAACCAGGTTCAGTTAACTTATCACCAATATTTTCTGCAGAAAAAAAAAATACTTTTTCGAACTACAAAATTTAATTTGCTACCGCAGCCGCTGTTCAGTACATTTTTGAATGATTTCGAATTCATTATTTCATGAATGATTTCGATTTTTCCAAAAAATCGAAATCATTCATGTTTTAAAAAAAAGATGAATAATAACAAATTTTGTGTTATTTGTTGTTATTCATCATTTTTTTCATACTTTTTGATTGGTTTCACAGGAATAAAATGGCAATACTCATCAGGGAATGTTGACAGATTTTGTGTCAATAAATTGTGTAATATTACATCAGAAACTGCTGATTTTTCATCAGTTTCTGGTGGATTTCCATCAGGTTTACTTTTTACATATTTTTAAAAGGTAAAATTTCTCAAAAAGAAGGTTTTATTTTTTAATGAATTTCATGATATCTTAATATATTATTCTATAATTCAAACTATGTTTACAAGTGTCAAGCAATCTATCACACTTGCTTTAGTGACAGTTTAGGTTGAGCTTCTATGGCTGCTACACAGCAAAAAATCCGATGGTAAAAGCAAGCACAAACATAAAAAAGAGTTGCAACCGACGGGATTCAAGCCCAGCACCAACAGTAAGGACTGGCGCCCTAGCCCACTCGGCCGTCAGACCGATGAAAAGCTGAAGAGATAATCACCCATTCCCATACTGATGGGCTACAAATTTCAGGGTTTAAAATTACATAAAATTGCATAAAATAATGCAATATTTATTTTACAACCAGGCCTTTACACGTTACATTCGAATGAAAATGCATTTGAATTAGCGAATTCAGCGTATTTAGAAATCGTCAAACAATTTCAATATTATTTTGACAAATTATGTTGACTTTTTTTATGAATAATGAAGCTTGGGTCAAACTTAGAGTTTTTGTATAAGTTCAATAAACAAAGTTTTCAAATTATTTAAAACGCCTTGATTTAAAATTACACAGAAAAAAAGGTGTATTAATCAAGGAATGGTGACAGATTTTGTGTGATATTATATCAGGAATTGGTGAATTTTCATCAGTCTCTGATAAATTTTCATCAGGTTCACATTTTTACACATTCTTTTACTAATATTTCTCAAAAAAGAGGTAATATTAAACCATCCAAAATTTTAACCTTCCAAAATTAAACTTTTTTTTTCTGTGTATTCAAAAACACCGAAAAACAAAATAAAATAAAATTGTGTTTATAAGCCCTTTTTAAAATAAAATTTAGGAAAGTTTTGTCCAATTTTTTTGTATTTTGAATAGGGAGGATGATAACAACTTATTTCAAGAAGGTTTAGTGAAAATCAGGCTTTTCACTAGCCCCAATCATAACGCAAATCATAAACCATACTGCATGTTTCGGCCCGCGTCCAGCGCGAGTTTGGAGTAAACCCGATGTTTGTTTCGACGCTTCCTGCTTAGCGAGCTTCCAATAATACACACAAACAAACACTCCCACAGGAGAGAGAGGGCGCGTGACGCGAGAGTGAGTCTGTTTATCGCACACCACCACCACCATCGACCACCGATTTGGCTGTTTGCAAGTTAGTGGTGAGAGTCTCCATCCGGTTTGAGGGAGCGAAACGCAGGGAAGTATGCACCACACGCAAGCGACGCTGCTCGGCATGGTAGTGATGTTGGTGACCGGAAATTAGGTTAAATTCAATTGACTGACTGGCTTGGTTTTGCTGGACTCTGGAATGGACAGTGGCAGCAGTGTGTTGTCGCGCGCGCTCTGCGTCAATCGATTCTAATCGTGGCCCACGATGCGATGGGGGGTACGTCGAATTTGGGGAAAAAAGGGTTTCCAGTTTCACACGGGGAATAAATTGAATAGATTTAGCCGATTATTGAAGGGTTTCGCCTGGAAGTGGCCTTTTGTTTGGCGCGAGGTGTTCAACGGGAAACGAGTATAGAGCAGATTAGCTGATAATGCTTTGGAATTGGTTTATCAATGCGGGGCAATTGAATGAAAGTTTAATGTAACAGAATATCCAGGAATTTAGCTGTTATTTTATTAACATTTTAAATTTGCTGGACTGTTTTATCAGTTATTTCTGTTAAACTTGTCAACTAAGCTAAACAAAACAAACAACCTAATGTTTTCTATATCAAATAATAAAAATTAAAATTGGATGGTAAGCTATTTATTTAATTGAAGAAATAAGCTTGAACAAATTATTGGTTTAAAGTTGATTAAAACACACAGACTCATAAGGCTAGACTGCAATAAGTAGGGTAGAGTAGTCATCAATGAGACACGAAGCACAATAATAAAATGGCTCTCACAATTCGTAGTTTCAACCAATCAGGCTCATATTTGGGGGAAAGGTGTGTCTACTAGAATACTTTTCTACCATATGAGTTGCTACGGATATGGACGATTCAGCAAGTCTCGTAAAACCTTAGAAGAGACGATTTTTTTTTACTTTTTTCACAGTGTGACACTATAAATTCATTTTTTTATGATATTTATGAAATGTAAAAAAATGACCAGTATTGGTTTAAAATTTGATTTTTTACTATGTTTTTTTACTTTATAAAAATCATAGCAGTATCGAGTAAAAAAAGCTATTTATGACTTGGTGTTTTCATAAGAAAATGTAGCTGTGATTTAAAAAAATATCAGCTGCTTCCAGATTTGCTTGAAACAATAGCTAATGCCAATTAAATGATGCTGTTTGTTTGATGCCAGAAGAAAAACAGAATTATAAAAAAGCTACCATTTTGGTTGAGACATGTGAAACCAAAAAGGGTTGACAAAACAAAAAGTAGAAAGGACATGGTCGGAAGTTGACAAAAGTATTTTTTTTTAAATGTTCACTTTTGCATTATTTTTTTTTTCAATTGGTAAGGATTGTCTCATAAAATTTAAATACAATAAAAATAAACCATTTTTTTAAATAATGTACCCTGGTTTACGGCACATCAAACCTACGCAGTTCTTCCAATACCCTTTTTGATGATAAAAAATCTTAAATCTTTTTATTTTTTGAGTTTTCAATTCTTTGAATAAGTTAATTCTCAATTTATATGTTTGTTCTGAACATTTTTCTATTATTTCCAACATTTTTAAGCGACATAATAAATCTCTACTTTGTGGAAGTTTAATATTCTTTCAATGTTTCTATTGATTAAATAATTTGCAGTTCAATACAAAGTTCTACAGTTTTATTTAGTTTCTATAAACATATGAAACACAATAGCTTATAGGACGTTTTCAAAAAATTACTTTAGAGTTTGAACCTAAGTCTAAGCTTTATGATTTTTTTAACTTTTTCTCTCAGCTGCGGATTCGGGTAGCATTTGGGGCAACTCCACAACAAAAAATACACCCCCCCTCTACCCTCATTTCAAAGTTGGTCTAAAAACCAGAGGGCAAAAAAATCAAAATCAAAATTTCATTGGAAATTTAAGTGCAATTACCTGAAATCAATTTTAAGAGCGAGTTTTTCACCAATGTGTAACAGGTCGTATCGAGGTGCTCCAATATGGATGAAACTTTCAGCGTTTGTTTGTCTATACATGAGATGAACTCATGCCAAATATGAGCCCTCTACGACAAAGGGAAGTGGGGTAAAACGGGCTTCGAAGTTTGTGGTCGAAAAAACATAAAAAATCTTAAAATTGCTCGCATTTCCGTAAAACTTCATCAATTCCAATTCTCTTAGGTGCATTCGAAAGGTTTTTTGAAGCACTTCAAAATGTGCCATAGACATCCAGGATTGGTTTGACTTTTTCTCATAGCTTTTGCAAATTACTGTTGAAAATGGATTTTCTTAAAACCTTAATATCTTTTTGCAACAGCCTCCAACACCCATACTCCCATAGGTCAAAAGATAGGTAATTTCATGCACTATAAGCCTACGGTATTAACTTTTTGACCAAACGCAGTTTTTCTCATAGTTTTTCAATTTTTCTAGAACAAACATTTTACAATGTTGGTTTTTGCCCTATAGGCCGCCATAGCGGAACTTTTTGGTCTCAATTTTGTCATATTCGAAATACTCGGACAATTTCACGTAAGTTAGAAGTATTGGAGTTGTAAATTTGATTGGAAAAATTGCCATTTAGAATGAATTAAAATATTTTTTAACGATATGTTGGATTAGGGGTAAAACAGGTTTTCGCCTACTTGATACAGCATTTGACGTATTGATCATAGGATAAATAAGATCTATTTCTTTTTTCAAAAATATTTTGTTAATTTTTTTTTAAATCTAAATTACAACTCCAGTACTTCTAACTTACGAGAAATTGTCCGAGGATTCCGAATATGACAAAATTGAGACCAAAAAGTGCCGCTATGGCGACCTACAGGGCAAAAATTAACGTTGTAAAATGGTTGTTCTGGAAAAATTGAAAAACTATGAGGAAAACTGCGATTGGCCAAAAAGTTAATACCGTAGGCTAATAGTACATGAAATTACCTGTCTTTTGACCTATGGGAGTATGGGTGTTGGAGGCTGTTGCAAAAAGATATGAAGGTTTTAAAAAAATCAATTTTTAACAGTAATTTGCAAAAGCTATGAGAAAAAGTCAAACCAATACTGGATGTCTATGGCACATTTTGAAGTGCTTCAAAAAACCTTTCGAATGCACCTAAGAGAATTGGAATTGATGAAGTTTTACGGAAATGCGAGCATTTTAAAGATTTTTTATGTTTTTTCGACCACAAACTTCGAAGCCTGTTTTACCCCACTTCCCTTTGTCGTAGAGGGCTCATATTTGGCATCCAAATCGGAGCACCTCGATACGACCTCTAGAACAAACCGAGCAATATTTACAAATACTGCCTCTTAAATGCATTCCCATGCGTTAAGGATCATTTTTAGCCTACTTGGCTTGATTTAAACATAATTTGGACTTTAGAAAAAAAAAATCGATGTTTCGAATAGTTATCGTCAAATTTTACGTTTTTTAAAAACGAATGATTGCAATACAACTGAACTAGTGTAAAATTCTTTTCAAAACACTTTTTGCATTAAAATGTTGACTATTGCCCCCACCCCCTCCCCGGCCGGAGCCGAGGGACAAAATGTTTGAAAAATATTTGCCTTAGATAAATATTTTTTTTTAAATTTGGACTTTTTTTTTCCAAACGTGATTTCTAGACTTTTTTAATAAGGTCCTACAAACAAATGTAAACGTTTATTGTATCCCGCGTATTCTGATGGCCATTGACATGTAAAGTGATACTCTCAATGTTTACATTTGTTTATAGGTCCTAATCAAAAATAAGTCTAGATTTGGTCTCTATGATTTAAATCGAACTATTTTATCATTTTTTTCCGATTTTGGAAACTTTTTTGGCGTTTATTCTATTCAATTCTTTCCAATAGTCGAACTGCAATATTTTTGTCGTTTTCAATTCTTTAAAAAAAACTGTACTTTTTTGTTAAATATATTTGTGATTTTTTTCATGCATTTTAATTTAACTGTAAGTGTAACCGAAAATAAATAATTTTGAGTATGACGAGTAATGTGTTCGATTCACACAAATTCCATAAATGTTCCCAAAATATCAAACAAATTGTTTACAATGTTATTATGCTACGAAAAATAGTCAGAAATTATATATATTTAGTTTTGCCAACTCAACACTGTTCCAAAACTATCCATCTTGCTCAACAGTTGAAAATTGTGTTAATAAATATTATCAGGTTTTTTTCACATTCATTATAGACAAAGTCGTTGAACAAAATTGGTTTTCAAAATTGCATACCAAAACCCAAACCTTCAGTTCACTTTCCATTCCACCTCCGGTTTCCCAGTAGCATCCACCCACCCCTTCCACACTCACACACATTCATATTCCATCAGTCAAACATTCTTCCATACGACGCCAACAGAAATCCGTAAGAAAAACACACACACGAACCCCTCTCAACCATCTGGAGAAGACTTTACAGTTTTCCGTTTGTTTATGCAATGCTCACCCTTTCTCATTTTGCTCGCGCGCGCCTTGAGAAAACATTTGCTCTCCCAAGTGAGAGCGAGAGAGAGAGCAAACAGAAACCACCATGCGTCTTGCGTTGCGAAAAATGCTATAACTAGTGCCTAATAAGTGCTCGTCGGATCTCTGCGTAATCTCAAACAACCACTTGAAAAGGCCGACTTTTTGACCGTGGAAAATCAACGCACACACTCAAAAACAAACATCATCGCGTCGAGAGTAACAGATGGTTGTTTGGAATTTTTGGAAATCATAAAAAAGTCGTACTTTTTTCTTCATGAATCATGCCACAGTTAAGGCTGACTGGCACTAAGAAAGGCCACGTTCAATCGGCGCTGAATTGAAACAGAACACGCATCACGGTTGTAGTTGTGCGGCGTTGGTGTGCGAGACTATACAATGTGGATGCTGCGGGACATCTCTGAACAGTCTGTATATATGCATGCTCTCGTTCGAACGAGAATTGAATAAACAACGACGAGCTGAATGAATGGAAATTCTTCTCAATTATGAATTGTTTCCATTAATTTAAATCTCTCCCTTCCCCAGTGGGTTCTGATGCGGTGCTGTGTGCCGAGTGATGTCGCGCACATTGAACACTTTTTGAAACGGGTTGTTCCCAGCAGTTTTTTCCTATTTTCGACCTAACGTGTACCTATTTTCGACCTGTGATGTACCTTTTTTCGACCTATTCGATTTTTAATGCTTTCAAAAAACGACAACATCCTGAAGTTGGCAACACTGCTCCCGTCCACATGACAAAGCGGGATCCCTGCTATGAGAGGATAATCTTGAAACGGCAATTATACTCACCAGGGTTCACCAACCAGAAGCAATCCAGTGCATGAGAATCCCATCGCGAGCGAACGAGTTCCTGTGAATGAAGAATAAAACCATAATTATCGTTCATGAAATTTCATCGGCACGGTCTCTCGGTACGTCGCATTTCTTCACAACACAAAACATGACGCGTCGTGAGGGTTAAACTGGAACTGATTTCAGATTCAAGGTTCGATGTCCTTTCGGGACGTGGGTTTGTACGGTGCGACGTGAATTAATCAGGTAGATCGACGGTACGACTTGTTGTTGGTGAACAATGTACGGCGAGACGACGCGTAGTTTGCCCCTTCTGAAATCTGGTTTTGGAAAAGGGGTTGGGATTCCTCCATATCGCGCAACCGGGCTTGAATTGCGACGTGATTTTACTGACGTTATTACTACGGGAGGGTAAAGCAATTTTATGTGTTTGAAGTGGTGCACTTGTTGGGATGGAAGGATCTTGTTTCCTACTTAATTTATATGCTAATAACTGCATCGAGTTATTTTTTCAAATCTTTGAAAACTTGCAGGAATTTCCCCAAAATTACTTCAAGAACTTCAACGAACCTTCAACTCCACAACTGCAAAGTCAAACTCACAAGTTTTAATATTTCATGCAATGTTTGTTGGAAAATAGTTCGTTTCTCGTCCCATTTCACACAATGCACAACAGAGTAGTATAGACTCAGAGACTCGTCATTCCGGTGGCAGCTAACTACCACGACTCTTGCTGCAGTTGAGGACTTTTGGGCTAGCTGTTGTTGGAACGATGGAGAAGCGTCTGGCGCACCCGTTGTGGGAATTATGAATTCGGAAAAAGCTCCGTGGGCATTCCCAGCCTCCCCGAAGGAGATTCCATCTCTGGTGAGGTCTGCCTGCTGCTCTACTACTGGCTACTTCAGACTGAATCAGACGGTGGTGGTCTGAGCGACCTAGTAAGGTGGTGTACTAGGGTGGATGTGACTAAAATAATATTTTATTTTTTCCTTTTAAATCACCTTCCGATTAAGCCATAAGTTTTTTTTTACAGTTAAGGCTTGAGTTACACTTCAAATAATGCATTTTTGACTTTTCTAATACTTGAAATTTTAGAAGTGAAAACTGTAGTTTTTAGACACTTCTTCCTTTGTTTTTAATCACGTTTTGAAGTACAACGAATATACAATAAAAATGTAAATCAAAGTATCATACTCTGAACTCACAATTGATGTCTGAAAAGGGCAATATTGTTTTACATAATCCCCAAAGTAAAGTAAAAAGTAAATCTTTCCCAGTTCCTGAGGGGAACACCCTTGAAGAGTATCGGGGCCGGCATTTACAAAGCGGATTCAGTGGCAGTTTCATTCTCAACTTAAGTTAACTTAACTGTTAAGGTTAATGTTAACATTCCATAGGTCGCCTCCCTAAGGTGTCGTGATAAGGTCCAGTTTGTGACGATACACTACCTTCCCTTTACTAAGCAATCGAATCCAGAAGGGAAAAGATCACCAGTTGTGTTGGTCCAAGCCGGGATTTGAACCCCGATCTACCGCTTACGAGGCGGAAGCGTTACCACTGGGCTACGTGGCTCGGTCTAATCCCCAAAGACTGTTTTTTAAAGATTTTCTACAAGGACAGCCCCAAGTCTTATGGGTTAACTTTTTAGATTTGGCACACATTTTGGCTATTATATAAAAAAAAACAGAAAAAAAAAAAACAAAATATGCCCTAAAAGTTACAATTTACTACTTTTGATCAATTCTGAGGGCAAATTCAGATTCAGTGGGCAATATGACATGGAAAAATATAAAGTTGGACAATTTTCTTATTTTATTAGGGTTGTGCTGTACACTTTTCCCTTCAAAATCTGACCTTTTCAAACTAAGATATCTTAAGTTTATAGAAAAATACCCCTGGATTTTTTTTGCATTTGTAGTGCAAGATTTTTCCTTCGGAATACAACCTGGCGCTAAAAATTTGACATTTTTTAGATTTTTGAGTTAAAAAGTTCCATCTTATTTTACCTAAAAATGGCTGTAACTTTTGCTGTTGACACTTAAGACCTTTAAAAAATGTTTGTTTTGTTTTAAAGAGCTCAAAAAGAGCTGCGTTAAAAAACAGATTTTTGATGGTTTGCCCAGATGCTTTGTATAAATTTGGACGTAAATTGGGAGATCAAATTTTGGTGTATTGGAACAAGCTTAACAACTATTGAAAAACGTTACTTAATCCACCTTTAGGTGGTTGGTGCCTTCCTCATATTCATAAAGTCAATACATTCAGTAAAAATAGCAACATTCCCCCTTAACATGTTTAACAAATCAACTTTATTACTCATTTCTTTTAATATGGTTCGCAGACCATCAATATTTCTGGCTCATCGGTAAGGTCTGATAAAAAACCCTATCCAACGATAGTTCGCATGGAAGATTCAGACAATATTTTTATCACAATATCTGAAATCCGACCTCTAAAAAGTGTATAAATAACACTTAAGTGCCAATAACTTTTGATAGGGTTGTCAGATCCTTGATGTTTTAGGCTCATTTGAAATGTCTTTCGATAATCTAACTAACGATGGGCCGCATGATGGACCCGGACATCATTTTTACTGAAATATTTGAGATCCGGCCTCCAAAAAGTGTATAAATAACACTTAAGTGCCAATAACTTTTGATAGGGTTGTCAGATCCTTGATGTTTTTGGCTCATTTGAAAGGTCTTTCGATTATCTAATTAACGATGGGTCGCATGATGGACCCGGACATAATTTTTACTGAAATATCTGAGATCCGGCCTCCAAAAAGTGTATAAATAACACTTAAGTGCCAATAACTTTTGATAGGGTTGTCAGATCCTTGATGTTTAGGCTCATTTGAAAGGTCTTTCGATTATCTAACTAACGATGGGTCGCATGATGGACCCGGACATAATTTTTACTGAAATATCTGAGATCCGGCCTCCAAAAAGTGTATAAATAACACTTAAGTGCCAATAACTTTTGATAGGGTTGTCAGATCCTTGATGTTTTAGGCTCATTTGAAAGGTCTTTTTAATACCTTTCTGAAAATGTATAACATGACAGGGTTTCTTACAAAAACCACCCTTTTTAGAATCTTCCGGACGTACGCCAAAATCGTTTTTTTAGCATAACTTTTAAAGTACTTAACTAAACTTGCTGATTTTAAATAGAGACCTATGGGACCCCAAGACGGATCGAATGAGACTAATACGGTCAAAATCCGTTCATCCAGTCCGGAGATAATCGAGTGACAATTTTTTTGTCCACCCACCTACACACATCCACACAGACATTTGCTCAGAACATGATTCTGAGTCGATAGGTATACGTGAAGGTGGGTCTACGAGGTCAAATTAAGAAGTTCATTTTTCGAGTGATTTTATAGCCTTTCCTCAGTAAGGTGAGGAAGGCAAAAACAAAAAAAAACCCAAAAATATTTCTGCAAAAATATAATTTTTAAAATTCCCTAAAAGTGAACCACCCTAATTTTCAATCAAGCCAAAAATTGCCTCTTCCCATTTGCAACAACTCTGCTGAAGACACCAGAGGCCCAGAACTGCACAATTTTTCAGAGAATAAATTTTTCACTTAATTTTGCTATCCATACAAAAATGATCGAGTTGGCGTCTTTGACAAAGTAAATGGTATTTGTTAGGACTGCTCAGGAAAAAATTGTTGCACTTTAAAATTTATACATTTTCTAAATCAACTTTTTAGCACTAAAAGTTGAATTCCCAACGTACGTATTTTCCGATTTTCGTTTTTTATATGTTTTAGGCTTGTTCCCTAAGGCATATTTTGATGAAATTAGCATTAGCAAAGATTTGTTTCAGAAATCCTAAAAAAAATCCAATTCCAAGCAAAACAATAATGCAATTTCATCTTTTAATGTGGAATCGAATTTTCGTTCGAAATGTATGTAACATTTTTTTCCGGAAAACTACTTCCTTTTAGGGTTATTCCGAAAAAGTTTTATTTTGAGAAAAAGCATTAATTCTTCAAATAAAAAAAAACCTTTTTTAAAAAGCTTAGAATTTTTTTTAGAAATTCGTCCTAGAAAATGTGAAGATTTGTCATTTCTTTCTTTAGTTACAGATACTCAAATATAAAAGAAAATCTAATATTCAATGGTCAAACATTTACTAAAAAGATTATTTCAAATGTTAGCCTTGATTTTTTTAGATTTGTAGATTTTTTCGAATTCTGTTTATAATTCCTCAAAATAGAACAATTAAACAAAATGTCAGACTTTCTTAAAAAAATAAACTATCTGTCAAAACTATTTTTTTTAATATATTGGTAGTCACAGAAATTTACAAAAAGAGTGGAAATCAAAATATATTTTGAGAATTCTTCAAAATTTTATTGAAAAAAAGTGATAGTGAATGGTAGATGATTTTCAAAATTTATTTAAAAAAATTAAGGACCGTGGAAAATCACCACAAGCCTTACCCGACAAACTTCGTTCTGTGATCCTGTGATCAAAATTTGATTTTACGTAACTTTTCCCATACAATCTGCAGATTTTCCGGAATCGGTTCCAGAGTGGCCAAAGTGTCAATTAGTTAGCGTATAAACCTTCCTTGGGCTTATACGAACCCAACGCAACAAAGAGCACATAGATCCGACGCTCCGTATTGAACTGATTCGCGTTCGAACAAAACCATCGAAATTTTTTATACCTATATATAGATATCTTCCGTTCTAGTTTCATTTATTTTATTCTGTAGGTTTTAGGGTCGAGTTTTTGATAATATGTAAATAATAATTAGCAAGATTTTTACAAATACTAACGTTTTTGTTTTATAAGGGAGGGCTAAATTTCAATATTTTTAAACTAATGCTCATTCATTATTACAGTTATGCTCCTGTCAAATAATAATTTGCCGTTTCATGGCAGTATGGCAAATAAAATATTTAAAAAACAAACAAGCAATGTGCTGCGATATGGAAATCGTTTCAAAAAGCAAAATTGTATTCAATTCATTAACAAAATTAAGTGACCATTTTAAGGTTAAAGTCACGTTAATCAAATAAACAACAACATAAACAAAATCTACAACTTAAATTATAATAAGCAGGATTTTGAACATTGAACAACTATCGGGACTTGAATGAGGAATTTCTTCTTTGTAATTTCATAAATTTAAGTAACATCGAAAATCTTTTAACGTAGAATTGTTCTTAAATAGTTTACTAAAAAAAATCCAAAATATGGTGGAATTTGATGAACTCTACTTTCAATGTCAATCGTTTGAAAATTGAAGTAAAAATTTTCAAACATTTGGGTACTTTGCGGCCAATTCCAACAAAAATATCAAAAAAATATTTAAAAGTAGATTTTTCGGTAATTTTTGGCCAAAAACGTACCTCAACTTTATGACAGGATTTGTTCTAGGAACCAGATTTTTTCAGCTAAGTCATCTTAAGATGTCCCCTACACAACGCTTTTAACAGAATTTAGTTTCATTTAGAAGAAACTGAGAAAAGGTAAAATTTTGCCTCTCCTTGGCTCTCTATCTTTGTCTGGTTAAGGATTTGGTCCTTTTCCATCGAATCAGCTGATACTCACTTCATAAACGAGTTATTTTAAAATTCAGTTGAAAACGCATTCTGAAGCTGTAATCAAACGTCAAAGTGAAGATGATTCAAAATAGAGCTCTTGAGGTTTTTTTCTTATTTAACGGAATGTGTCTGTTAAAATTTATCAGAAGATGATAGAAATTATAACTAACAAGTTATCGTACGCAATAAAACAACAAATAACAAATTAAATTACAATTAAAAAAAACTGTATCAATCCTTTCTGAAAAACGAATCAGAGTTTCATATTTAAATTTAAATAATATTGAAATCAGTTTAAAATACTCAATTCTACAAATGAGGTGAACCCTCAAACCCATTCCATTCACGTGAGTGTGAGCAGCAAACATACGGTTGCGGTGAACGGCGCACGACGGCCGTCCGTGTTGCCGTGGACGAATCTTAGCCCAAAGTTTGCTAACCGTGTGCGCACACGACCCCAGCAAAACCACCGAAAACGAGCAGCTCCAGGTCCTTCCGAAAACGGTTTGTGTGTGTGAAAGCAGTGTGTGGGAAATAATTCATTAGGAGAGGAAATTAAACTGAAAGTTATTTTCCATTGTTTCCAAAAACGATGCTCGACACACACACACAACCTCACAAACACATGAGCACGAATCTTATATAGTTTTCTTGAAGGGAAGGTCGTTCCAGCACCGAAAACAGGCTGCCAAGAGAGCAATTTCTTACTTTGATTAGACATAATTTTATAGAAACAGCTTCTGCTTAATGCCGTACGTTTGGCAACACTGCGAGGGGGCAAAGTGGCACAGCACTGGAGGGAAGTTTGGAGGGAATTTTGGCCTGGAAAGTTGAGTCGAGCTGGAATTTAGCCTCGTTTAAGACAATTCTTAGGGCCTCAGCAGCTTCCTTTGGGTGAGGGTGCAGAAAGTCGATTTCAGGAAAAGGAATTCACGTCTTGCTGGGTGGGAGGGTGGCGGAGTGTTTAAGTTGAACGAGATTTCGCATAATTTGGTTTTAACTTAAAACAGAGCGGGGAATTTGCCGTCTTCGACGGAAGGAAAGAACAAGTTCAGGAAGAGGCGAGCTTTTCGAGGGAAAAGTAGCATCGTCTGCGGGTGGAGAGGATTTCGGTGTGGCGGTCAAATTTAGATGTCTGTTTTAGAGAGTTTAAGGCTTTGATTTGGGACTGGATGAGTACGATTGTGGATTAGTTTAGCAGTAGAAGCTTTGATTTTCTGTTATTTGATCAGAACAGTGCTCACATAAAACTACAAATTTAGTTTATCTCGATTCCGATGCATAAAAAACTTTTTTTAAGCTACAGGAGTTTTGTTGAAAGTTCTTGATAACTCTTTTCTACAAATAATTAAAAATTATCACGAAACTAATCACTCCTTATTTCAAAATATCGAAATCAAATTTCATCTATAGATTTTGGTTCCGCCTATTCGAGAATTTCCCATAAAAATTAAGGAGGAACATTAAAAAATGAAATTTAGCGCAATAAAATAAAAAATTTGTAATAAAATGATTGAAATTTTACTGCGCCATCAAGACATTTTCGGAGACCTATTTAAAAATATTGTCACCATGGCCTCGACGAAAACCGAGGGAGAAAACATTTGAATTCAATTCCAACCTATTTTTTAAAGAATTTAATAATTTATTAATATATTATATTTGAACCTGAAACAAGTGTTAGTAATAGTTGATTGAAAAAATTGATGTATTTTTTCTTAAGATTGAAACTGAAAAGGGTCTCATCTTGTAACAAGATATGGGATTTTGCAACATTATATTATGCATAAATAATAAACCATAACCTTTAACTTGATAAATACCTATATTTTTGATACTTAGTAATTCTCTAGTATTCTGTCTTTATTTCAAGATTTTTAGTATTGTATTTATTAATTTAAAAAACAAATTTGGCCAACTTTGCCAAAAAAAGTAATTTGCCATCATTAGTCTGTCTATACAAAGCTCCATATAATTTTGAATCTTTAAAAATCTGAATCTTGAGAAGAAATTGTCTGATCGATTTGGCGTTCTGTGCAAAATTATAAGTTTTGATTGATATTTAAAAAAAAAGGAAAAAGAATGAAAATAACTATTTTTTATTCGACTGTTCATTCGTGACAGTTAAAATCCCAAAATATATTTTTTTAATTTTCGAAATTTTTTCTCATGTTTTAAGGGGTTAAACATAGCATTTTTTGCGCTAGGGATAAAGAAGGTGCAAAATCTGATACTGAAGTTATATTTTTTTGAATAAATTAAAGATTTTGGGAAATAATCTAAAATAAAGTTCAACAAAATTTCAAAAAAAAAACATTTTTAATGTGCAACATTAAATTTGCCAGCGAGAACCAAACACATTTTTAGATAAATTGCATCGATTTTTTTTTTAGATAAATTGCATCGGTTTTTAGTTAGAGGCATTTTAAGGTGAAATTTCCCTAAATTTGTTCAATTTATTGTTAAAAAAAACTTCATGAAAGAAATACAATCCTGAAAAAAAAAATTGAAAAGATAAGAAAATTCCAACAATTTAATCTTTAAACTTTGTGGATCAGGCTGGTTGCTGAGAAACAACCTCGTAAATCTTAAATTTGGTGATAAATTAGTTTTTCTCAGTGTCTGCTAATCAACCTAAATTATTTAACTAGCGATATCTCTGAAACTAATGGTTCGATTTCCAATGTCGATTTTTTTTTTCGATTTTTTTTGTTTAGAAAATAAAAAAAAATTAGCCCAACTTTTGAAAATGTCAAACATAAGTATTTTAACCCTTTCAAAAAATGTATTTTGATCCTAAAACATATTGATGTATGATAAAATCAAAAGTATCACAATTTAATGCATATTTATAATCAAAAATTATAATGGGAAATCAAATTAATATAAGCTGTTCATGTCTATTTAAAATTCTCTTTTTAAAAGAATTTCGATACGTTGATAAAAAAAAAGAAATAAAAATCTTGGGAAATATTTAATATTACCTACATTGTTTATACAATTTCAGAGAAATCCCTTATTTGAATTCCTAGATATTTTCATATGACCGAATTTTTGTAATTTCGAAGAACTGAAAAAAAATAAAAAAATATTAAATAAAATTTCAAATTCAGTATCAGGTCAGTAAAGATGTAAAAGGAAAAATACGAAAGTTCAAAAAGTTCTCCAATTTCAATAAAAATGGAAAAAACATCTTTGAAATTTATGCCAATAGAATATTAAAACAATAAATTAAGCATTGCATTTTTCAAAAAAAAAAAATTCTCTTGTAATCTAGTTATTAAAAAATGATCAAACAAATCTTTTAAAATGCATAAATATTTTAAAATGAGTTTCAATTGATTCTTCCGAAAAAGTATATTATATTATATTCATATTGAATTAAAAATATCTATTTAAGAAAAAATAGATAGAAAATTGAACAACATAAACAAAAATCCGTTGATTTGCTTTAAGTACAAAAAAAATAACATTAAGAACCCAAGGATTTTCATTTATTTTAAAACCTTGAATTAAATCCTTATCGAACAAGGATTTTTTTTGTTAAACATTTATTCTTAACATTGATAATAAAATTGAGCTCTTTCATGATTTTTTGATTTTTTTTTAATCCACAGATCGAAAAAGAGCTGTCAAATCAAATAAAAATGTCATGATTTGATTGAACTTTGACAAATTCTTGTTACATTTTTATAGATGACTTTAATCTGCAAATGTGCAGAAACCAGCCAACATGCCACACAAACATCACACAACCATCCCTTACGTCAGCTCGATTCATGAGTTCCGATGATGAATGGCGCCTTATCAGTGACACAAATTAGATAAGAAAACAGCAAAACCATCATTGGCAGTGATAAATAGTTGCTCTGTGTGTGCTCTGTGCTTGCCGCTTCACAGTGTGCATTCATTCAAGCTAAATTCCCTTCCGTCGGTTAGTCTCTGCACTCTGGACTCACTCACACTTGAGTGATATCTCGGTGCAATTCTCGGTATCAACTCAAACTGTACTGGACTGCAGCACCACTATCTCCAACTGTCACTGAATAATGCAAAAACCCGAGAAGGTACTTCCCCCCCTCCGCAACTCTCCCGTGGAAGAAATGTGATGACTCAACTTGGAGGTCGTCTCTTGCTAGAGTGATTAACAATTTGCATTCAGCGTATAATATGATCTCCGCAGACTTTAAATGATACTTGGTGTAAAAAAATAGGTCGGTCACGTGTCGAGGCACGACAATTTTCCCTTAAATCGACGATGGTAGTAAAAATTTCCAACCGACCAATTCCGGCCAATATAAGTCCTTCCTTTCCAACTAGGTCGTAGATCTAAACCTCCTCCAGCAGTGTCCATAACTCTTACCACCCCCGAGCACCACCCACTTTATGCGAATCTAATAGCAAATATTTGGGAACAGTGCCAAATTGGCCTTTTCCCCTCCCTTGACTTTTTTTTTGGGAATGGTGTGAAATGGCTACTTCCAACATGGATGGAACGAAACGAGAAAGGCGAGGCTGGAAATGCAAATAAACAAATCTCGCTTTTTGGCCCTGGGATCTGCTTGCTATCTGGCTGCTGACTGTGTTTTGCTGCAGCAGATTGGCTGGAAATGCTTTCTCGGTCATCCATCGAATCTTGATCCCACACGAGAAGGATTGGGAGTGATTTTGAGAGTTCTTCGCTGACAGGGAATGAAAACGTTGACCTTTTGAACTTTTTTTTAAAGATCTTTACCAAACATAATAATTTTCAACAGGGACTTATGGGATCCCAAACCTGATCGAATGGAACAAATCCGGAATTGATCCGTTGAAACATTTACTCAGAATTTGGTTTTGAGTCGATATGTATACGTGAAGGTAGGTCTTGGAGGTTTACTTAAGAAGTTCATTTTTTGAGTGATTTAATAAGAACTTAAAGATTTTCAATTTAAAAAATCAAATAATTGCGTTGAATACCAAAAATTTCCAACACTGACTAAAACAAAAATCATAAAACACGAAACACAAACACAGACAGTGAGATCCGGAAAGATACAAAACCACCACCGAAAGCAACAGACACACAAAAAAGTAGATCAACACAGCAAGAAATGCAAACAAACGACAAAAATTAATCGTATTTATGTCCGGTCTTTGGGTGCAGCAGGCGAAATCGGTCACCAGCCAGCCTTTCTGCAGCTGCAAGCCAAGGACTTTTTCTTTTTTCATGTCTGCCATACTCGCTTCTTTCCAACTATGGGTACACGTGTTCAGGATACACGTTGTGGTGGTAGAGACCACTCGGCGACCAAAAGAGAGAGAGAGAAGGAGAGGGAGAACGGAAAAGGGACCGGCAAATGAATATTTGAGTGCGATGCATTGAGATTAAGAAAAAACAACCATCAAAACCTAAAGCAAACAATAAACAAATGAAAGCTGGCGGGACAAAAAAATAAAAAGACGATTTGCACACTTTTGGACTGAGAGGGAGCGATTTTTGGTGACCGAAATGGAATTGAAGTTGTGCCAACATTTCGATTAGAGTTTTCTGTTGGAAGCTTTGATTTTTTATTCTATTTTTATGAAAATGGTGACACATTATGAGTTTTGTTACAAATTTCATGTCCCAAACTTGTTTTTTTTTCTTAATTTCGGCATTCTGGCTAGAGGATTTATTGATCAGCGAGTGATAGAAAAAACTATCATTTCATGATACAGTCATATCAGTTTATCCTGTACTGAAATATCAAATGGTTTAAAGACCGTCACTAAAGCACGTGAGTTCTTTACTTTTATCATGTGCTTTCCTGAAAATCATTCTCTTTCTATCACGACTTCTCATTTCCTCGTTCACGCACACTCGCCGAAGATTCTTTTGTTATCTCAGAAAACCGCAAAAAAAAAGAACACGAGCGGGGGATTGAGAAACGACCACGCATTACGTCCCGTTAAACTGCGTTGGCAAATTTGGCTTTTGAGGCGGCTTTTGAGGCGGCTTTTGAGGCGGCTTTTGAGGCAACGCTCTGTTGAGGGAGGATGATTGTGAATGCGGGAATGAGAGAGAAAAAGAGAATGTCACACGGGGCTGTGTAAACACGAGTTACGAGCACGACAATTCTCTTTGCTGAGAGTTTCGTGACGGAAAGAAGGGCAGTGAACATTTGGAGCTCAGATTTGGGGCAAAATAATTGTAGTCATTGAGGACGAACTGAAAGTCTGTTACAACCCTGCCTTTGAATGTTATTAGTTAAATTGCCTTGGAAAATAATGAATGCCATTTTTTTTCAAATTTCACATTCTTTGTATTTTTTCAGGAAAAATATAAGAGTTAAATATCAAATTCTTAAGAAGTAGGTAGAATTATTTCAAAACATATTTCTCGAAAAGAAGGTAGGAATTTGTTTTATGTTTTTATTCTAAAAAAAAGTTATTATTCACAAAATTGGCAGTAAGTTAAAAAAAAGCACATTTGTTTTAAACGGGGTTAGTAATCTTTAAAATGCTCCAAATAATAAAAATCTGAAAATCTGAAGATGTTTAAGGACAAGTAATTTTTGCATATTTAGGCCGTTGCAAATATTTTTTGAAGTTTATGGTCCCTCGAGGGGAGGGGGGGCAAAAAAATAAAAAAGTATAAAAATTTCAATTACGAGCCCAGGTTTCAACATTTTCATGAAAAAAAGTGTTTTAAAATGCATGATACACCTGTCCAGTTGTTTTGCCATCATTAGTTTCCAAAATATCTGAGTATTGACGAAAATTTTATATTTTTGCGAAAAATAATTTTTTTGCGGTGTGTACATTGGAATTTCATATAAATTCAAAACATTTTTGAACAAGCCCAAACATGCTAAATATGATTATCAATGCAGAAAAATGCATTTAGATTGTGTTCAGTTGATTAGACTCCTATTTTCATGGAAATTTTGAAATTTTCTGGAAAAATATTTTTTTTGCCCCTGATTTTTCAGACCAATTTTGAAGGGGGGGGGGTGTGGTGGTGACATAAACTTTGAAAAATATTTGCAACGGCCTTATTAACATTTTAAAAACGTTTTCTGGATTTTATTTGGTGATTGTTAAAATTAGGAGCTTAAAAAATCAAAGCAAAATTTTATACTTCAAACCTGATTTATAAACACATACAGTTCAAACTTTTTTTCTGACCCCTTAAATTTTATGAGATTTTTGCCAAGCTTTGATTTGCAATGAATTTTAAATCAAAATCACACTGAGGTGGAAATTTGAACTTTTATGTACAATTGAACTTCCGATTTGATGGAGTACCCTAAATTCCAAAACAAAAACTAAATTGTGCGAAAATATTTTTTAAAGGAAAAGTACTGCCAAATTTTGCTAAAAATAGAGCCTTTAAACATTTAAGGTAAAATTATGATAACTCGTCATAAATGCAAGAAAACCTTTCATATTTGAGCAAAACTAGTTATGTTTGCGAAAAAAAAAATATGATAACAATATTTATTACATTCTAATACGGTGACAGAACTTTCATTTTTTTACACATTTTTCAGAAAAAAAACTCATTAAAAAGGTATACACGGTGTGTTTCCTAGAACAAACATAAGATAAAAATAATTAATAATAATAAATTAACCAAACAAATTTTATTTTTTGTTGTGTGCTCTTCCAATTTGTAAAGCAATGTTACACTTTAAAAAACACTGCATGATTACAATAAAACACATAATCTTAAAATGTAAAATTGTGTTAAAAATTAAAAAAATAACCCTGGCAGTGATTTGTAGACTTGAAAAGAACTTCATTTTCACACATGTCTCTAGATTTTTCTTTGCCATCTTTTTCATGAAATTCGAAAAGGATCAAAAAGAAAATGTAAAAGGTCAGAAAAATATTAAATTAAAATGCTTTTTATTCAATTTGATGGAAATAAGTAAAAAGCTTAAAACATATTCAGAGTCAATTGATAAAACATAAAATTACACGTACAAATAAAAAAAAGTAAGTTTCCAATCAAATATTTCACTCTACATTTTTTATATCCCAAACAGAAGAGTTATGGCCTAAAAACATTTGCATTCAAAGCAAGTGTAGCGTTAATTGGGATTTGGCTCGCCAGCCGCTCTGCTCTTCAAAAGGAAGATGGAAAAATCATCCCGGCCCAGCGCTCGTGTCCGTCGTTGCCTGTCCTAGTGCGATAAAATTTATTTCCTCGTTATTTAAGAGCTTTTCCATGGCGCGACCCCCCAACGAGGAGAGGATAAAACAGCCGATCAATCCCTTCATTCAATATTCATGCATTAAACCATCAACTGGATCTGGGAGGGTGATAAAAACACGTGCAAATTGATGTCCCCGGAAATTTTAACTCTTTTTTCAAGTGCATTAATAAATTTTAAAGCTTCCACTTTTCAAACAATCAGAAAAGGAACTCCACTCGCACATTTCGCGGTTTTCCCCCCAAAACACTTGAAACGAGAAAAGTCACCACCGAGAGACAAAACTTTTTCCGCCGGAGCTCGGGGTCTACGCGTCAAGTGTCGAAACAGTCACTCAATTTGAGAAGAAAAGTTTCGCCAGACGGGAAAAACGCCTTCGCCCTGCGGATGGGAAAACTTGAAAGGAATCTCTTCCCGGTGGACGGAAAATGGCATCATCACCCGGAAGCCTTTCCGAGGCGGAATTTGTGTCGCGGGATCTCGTTTCGTTGAGTGAAACCCCTTTTTTTTCGGGAATATTTTAGTAGGGTAAAGGGGCAAACTTTGAGCTAAAGTGGTTTGGCCCAAATTGGGCGCGCACACATATCGAGGCATCGATTGCAATCGTTTTTGAGGAGTTCGCCTCCCCACAAATATATAGAGCGTGTGATGAATATTTCATGCGAAATCGATTCAATTTGTATATTTGTTCGCATTCTGAAATTCTCTGATGTGGTGAGGGAGGGAGAATTGCGCGAGGGTCTCTAAACTTGCCCCGTGTTTGCACCCATAAAGGTTATGCATAATTTCAATCAACGTGCAAGGCCAAAATTGCAATATTGAAATGATTTGTTGTATTATTTATGCTTGGTGGAGCGAACAATCGGGTTGAACACATTTTATGCAAGTTTTAGCGGTACGTGAGAAGATGACCCTGCCTGACCTAAAAATGTTGTTTTTGCAATTCCGTCGTGAAACTACTTACTTTTCCTGTCATTCTTGAACGATGAAATAGCCTACTTTTTTGTACCAAAAATGACAGAATCGAATAGCAACACTTTTCAAAATAAATGCTGAAAAGTTCTACTTTTCAGCACTTAAATGGGTGCTGAAAAGTTGAACTTTTCAGCACCTGTTTCGAAAAGTAACACTTTTCAACATTTTTTTGATTTAAGCGATTTATTGACAAAATACATAAAAATTTGACTTAAAATTTCACTCAGTGGGTGTTTTTCGGAATTGCATAAAATTTGTATGGAACTCGTTGCAAAACTTGGTTTTTTCAGCACTTTTCGTATTTATCCAACTCGGTGAACCTCGTTGGATAAATGTACGACTCGTGCTGAAAAAATCCTCTTTTTGAAACTTATTGCATAAACTACTATTGTTGGTTTCAAAAAGATCGAATGCAAAATTTAACCTTAAAAACTTTAGCAACCCTACCATCATCATTACTTTTTGAAATTAATTAAATACACATAAAAAAAATTTAAGACATCTTTAACATGATAAACTCTAAATAACTGTTATGGGTAATTCTCCACTAACTCACACAAAATCGTAAAAATTTGCCTCGACCCCTCTTCGATTTGCATGAAACTTTATCTTAAGGGGTAATTTTTGTGCCTGATCACGAATCCGAGCTCCATTTTTCGATATCTCGTGACGGAGAGGTGGTACGACCTTCCATTTTGAACATTCGAAAAAAAACCGTGTTTTTCAACAATTTGCAACCTGAAATGGTGATGAGATGGAAATTTGGTGTCAAAGGGACTTTTCTGTAAAATAGGACGCCCAATTTGATGGCCAAAGAACGTATATTTCAACGATAAAAAAAATGTTTCAATTTTTTGCCATTTTTCGTTACTTGACTTAAATAAATAGGACATGTCATTTTATGGGAAATTTAATGTATTTTTCGAATCTGATGTTTCATACTGTTTTCTTTTTGCATTTTTTTTTTGTATTTTGCAATAGTCATTGAGTAGTGAATGTCATGTTAAAAACAAACTAATGATGAGAAATACGGAACAAAGACTAATCGATCTGGAGAAAAAAAATTACAATAAATTTCGTTAAATTTTGCATGGTCAGTTGTAACAATGTCGCCTCAGTTATTTTGTTTAAATAATTGTTTGTTAACCTAAGCAAAGATAATATTATTTGGTTAAAAAAATTAAAGCTTTCAATATTTTATTCAAATATTGAACTAACTTTAATAGTAAACTCTTTAATGCCTACATTTTTTCTTGTTTATTTTTTTATTTTCTCGTGTCGAGGATATTTTTAGATTTTGTTATTTGCATTTATCTTTTTTAGTTGATGTTTGTTTTTTATAGTTTTTCGCCTATTTTACAACTTTTTGGTTTTTTCAAGTTTTTACAGTCACCTTTTCAATTGTTTGTATGTTTCACATATTTTCTTTAAACAATGTCATTTAAATTGAAAGAAATGCATATAAGCCTTGATAAAGGCAATTTTTTTAAAAAAATAGCTGCATTCCGTAAACAAAGGTGACTTTGATAGCCGGGGTGACCTTCTTCACCACGACTTTGGACAATTTTCACACTAGAAGAAGATTTAATAAGTAATAATAATAAGTAATACTAATAAAAATTAGTTTAAAAAAACATAATTAAAAAAATCTACAGATTTATAGGCAGCAATAAATTAGAATAAATTTAATATAAAATGTGAAATTTTATGATTTGTGCTTCTAATTCAGTTTGAAATGAAAAATGAATCGATTTTTTAAATACAAAAATAGTTTCATCGAATTTTAGGCAAAATTCTGACCTTTTAACAATTTATATTTAATTTGTTGAAAATCTGATAAATTAAGTTATTTATATATGAATATTGATTTTTGCCTTCCTCACCTTACTGAGGAAAGGCTATAAAATCACTCGAAAAATGAACTTCTTAATTCGACCTCGTAGACCTACCTTCACGTATACCTATCGACTCAGAATCAAATTCTGAGCAAATGTCTGTGCGTGTGTATGTCTGTAAGTCCGTGCACCGAAAAAAATGCACTCGATTATCTCCGGACTGGCTGAACCGATTTGGGCCGTTCTGGTCTCATTCGATCCGTCTTAGGGTCCCACAAGACCTATATTAACTATTATGAAGTTTTGTTAAGTATTTCAAAAGTTATGCTAAAAAAACGATTCTGGCTAAAGTTTGAAAGATTGTAAAAAGGGTGGTTTTTGTAAGAAAACCCGTCTGATCATACATTTTTAGAAAGGTATTTGAAAGACCTTTCTAATGAGCCCAAAACATTTAAGATCTGATAACCCTATCAAAAGTTATGAGCACTTAAGTGTCATTTGTACACGTTTCAGAGGCCGGATCTCAAATATTTTGATGAAAAAGTTGTCCGGATCTATCATGCTACCCATCGTTGGATAGGTAATCAAAAGACCTTTCCAACAAGCCCAAAACATTGAAGATCTGATAACCCTATCAAAAGTTATGATCACTTAAGTGTCATTTGTACACGTTTCAGAGGCCGGATCTCAAATATTTTGATGAAAAAGTTGTCCGGATCTATCATGCTACCCATCGTTGGATAGGTAATCAAAAGACCTTTCCAACAAGCCCAAAAGATTGAAGATCTGATAACCCTATCAAAAGTTATGAGCACTTCAGTGTCATTTGTACACGTTTCAGAGGCCGGATCTCAAATATTTTGATGAAAAAGTTGTCCGGATCTATCATGCGACCCATTGTTGGATAGGTTATCAAAAGACCTTTCCAACAAGCCCAAAAGATTGAAGATCTGATATCCCTATCAAAAGTTATGAGCATTTAAGTGTCATCTGTACACATTTTAGAGGCCGAATCTCTAATATATCGATGAAAATGATGGCCGGGTCAATTATGCAACCCGTGGTTAGTTGGACAATTGAAAGATCTTTCTAATGAGCCTTAAACATTGAAGATCTGATAATCATTTCAAAAGTTATTAGCACTTAAGTGTTATTTATGCACTTTTCGGAGGCCGGATCTCAAATATTTTGATGATAACGGTGTCCGGGTTTGGCATGCGATCCATCATTAGTTAGATAATTGAAAAACCTTCCAAATGAGCCTAACACATCAAAGATCTGACGACCAGTTCAAAAGTTATAAGCACTTAAGTGTTATTTAGACACTTTTTGGAGGCCGGATCTCAGATATTACGATGAAAATAGTGTCCGGGTTCATCATGTGATCCATCATTAGTTAGACAACTGAATGGCCTTTCAAATGAGCTAAAACATCAAAGGTCTGATAACCCTATCAAAAGTTATGAGCACTTTAGTGTTGTGAATACACTTTTTTTAGGCCAGATCTCTGATATTATGATGAAAATGATGTCCGGATCCATCGTACGACCAACCGTTAGTTGGATAATTGAAAGATCTTTCAAATGAGACTATTAGATTGAAGATCTGATAACCCTATCGTTAGTCATACGCCGATAAGCCATACAGTAAAACAGTTTTTTCGAATTTTCAACTTTATTTCAAGACTTTCGTTGATTTTTTTTCTCAGCATCTTATTTTTTATTCGTAATTTTCAGTACCTTCTCGCGGATACCGGAAATAAACTCCCTGCACGGCCAAGTCTTTGCGCTCATTTTCCGACAAACCGCTCGTGCTGTCCCCAGTCGCGGCTGTTCCCGTGTTCCTTTTTGACTTTTCGTTCGACTTCAAGTTCGCGTCGCACCAGCGCTTGGATGGCCGCCAGGGAAGTGTTTAACTCCTTTTTGTCCCGGCCTTCAATCCGGGCTAGTGCAGCGTTAGCAGCGGCTTTCGCCTCACTGGACAGTTCCTTTCGCTTCGATGGAACGCACACATCCTTGCTGCTACTGTTGCCGGACTTGCTCAAACTAGACGAGGGTGCTGGAGTTTCCGAGTTTAGCTGTTGACCCGGTCCAGTGGTACCGAAGCTTGTTGAACATTTTTAGATCCGCGGGCCGTGCTCCTTCGGCAATTGAGGACGTGCCACTGACAACTTTAGCTCTTCCATTTCCTGGGCGGTACCTGTTGAATCACGTCGTAATTAGTCACTTGACCTTGTTAATTTACGAACAAAAAAATAATCAATACTCACTCGGCCGGATGAAGCGATCGGTCATGATACTTTCCGCCAGTAAAACCCAATCAGCAGCAAGTTCACGCACAAAATAACCAGAAACGTTTTCCCAATGTGCGTCTGGAACTCGGTAACCACCGATCCAAGCCACTGGCCAACAAAGTTCCGCAAAAAGCACCAATCGTCCGCTGCTGCTGGGGGAATCTGCTCCGGAGAAGACGAAGGCGGATGATGAAATTGAAGGAGGTGGATTCTGTTGTTGTTGTTTGACAGTTAAGAAAAAATGAAGGGTAATATTGTGTAAGGGCATAATTGGCTTTTACAGACTCTGATTGAAAAAAATCTGCAGACTTTTTTGTAAAATTTTATCAAAAGTTGCCCTAGTTTTGAGTACAGATTGTCAAGGGAGACATATTGGTCGATGCAAAATAAATTGGCACTGGCAACGTATGTTTTGCGCTTGCAACACTGCCAGTTATGCTGGGCGTAAAGGGCGGTTGGTGTCCAGCGCGTTTGGATCTGTCAAACATTGGCCAATCTGTTTGCCTTGACAATCTGTAGTTTTGAGAGGTTTTGAGCAGGGCTGTGGAGTCGGAGTCGGAGTCGGAGCCGGAGTCGGTGGAGTCGGGTCTTTTTGGGAAGCCTGGAGTCGGAGTCGGAGTCGTCAAAACTCGAACAGCTGGAGTCGGAGTCGGAGCCGGAGTCGGCTAAATTTTATTAGCTGGAGTCGGAGTCGGAGTCGGAGCCGAACATTTCTGATTACCCGGAGTTGGAGTCGGAGTCGGAGTTATCTTAAATTCAACAAAAATTATGTTTATTTTTTAATTTTTAGTATTTGCTATAAAACAGCTTAATTTACAAAACTTGTTTTTCAAGTTGCATGCGCTGCGTTGCCATTTTCTTACCCAAGTATGTAGTATCATCATAACTCAAAAATTAAAAACAATATTGGTTTTGTAGTCAGAAATATTTAATTGATTTTTGACTGCATCCTTTTGCCGATATTTATGTACCCTTTAAATTCAAATTTGACCAAATTTAATCTAGTTCTTTCTGAAAAAAGTACACACACAGTCATCTTATATCCCGATAGCGAATGGCTTGGTAATTTTAAGTAAATCAATGTTCAGGAAAAAAGTTACGAGATACATCAAAAGATATAAAATAATAATCACTATTTATGGAAATAGAATAAAATCACTAACAGGATAACTCTTCCAACAAATATTCAACGATTATAACAATCTATTACTTGGAACTCAGCATGTGCATTTTGTTTATAACTTTGTACAAAAAGTTAAAAGTGTCGCGCTTAAAATATCATCAAATATCAAAAAAAAAAAATTGCTGCTGATTTTGAAATTATCATTGAATATGTTAAATATATCGATTATCTTAATGTTTACTATTTCTCTACTAAAATCTGAGAATGTTGATCCTTAGGCAAACTATTTTGATATTGTTGTAAATTATCGTTGAACAAATCTCAAGATTTCAGGATAGGAAAGGATTTCAAGATAAAAAAATATCCGTGACCTAGAAATTATTTAACCTGTGGATTTTAGTATTTTATCCGATTCTAAGTTTTTTCATATATTTTCATGGAGGCGCACGACCATTCATGAAGCTTCGTTTTAGGTGAAGATGCAAGAAGTATCGCGCGCCTGCTTTTAAATATATAAGAAAATTAAAAATTCAAATAAATCCAAAATTCCGAGGCAAAATATTTTCTAGGTCACGGATATTTGAAAAGGACCCGTTAAGCGTCCTTACCACGATTTTTTTTTTAAGATACATTGATTTGTAATAATAAACTTCTTCAGCCATGTCCATGTACGTCTTACAAACACAATGGATCTTTTGAACATAGTTTCGTTTAAAATTGTTATTTAAAAAAACAAGGTGACTATGATAGTCACTGTGCTTCTTATAAATGTCAACCTAAATGTGAGCAAATTGAATTTATATGTTAAACCGATCATTAAGGCCAGCTTTCTTTTCATGATCATTCAAAAAATAACATTTCAATATATTTAATTTTTTTATCAATTTAATGAAAATTTTAAGGTTAAGTAAATAAATCCAAATTTACTTACCAAACTGTTCTTCTGAAAATGCCTTCAAAACTGGCGTTATTTTTATTTATGTTTCAATAACGTTTAAAACTTGTCAAACTAAAAACTTTTTTCCGGTTTTTTCCACTTAGAGAGTTTTTTAATAATCCTATTTATCAATGTTTTCGAAATAATAATTAACTAACTTTTGAAATATATAAAAATATGTGGAGTCGGAGTCGGAGTCGGAGCCAACCATTTTTTGAAAGCTGGAGTCGGAGTCGGAGTCGGAGTCGGATAGAGTTGGTGGGCCGGAGTTGGAGTCGGAGTCGGAGTCGGTTGGATCTGAAAGCCGGAGCCGGAGTCGGAGTCGGAGTCGGCTAATCTCAGAAAGCCGGAGTCGGAGTCGGAGTCGCTTGAAATATGACCCGACTCCGCAGCCCTGGTTTTGAGGTTCTAAATGTGAGGAAGGCACCAACCACCTAAAGGTGGATTAAGTAATGTTTTTTTTTAATAATAACTTTATCATCAACCTTAGTCATGGTACATTGGACGTAAAAATTAAATTAAAACACCTGAAATCTGATTTTAACAAGAAAAACTTTGACTATCAAAGTGACCCTAGGGCTTAAAATAATAATTTTCAACGCAACTACTTTTAAACACAATTGAAAAAAACTTATTTTCAAATTAATGCATGGATCTTGTGTGGCCTAGCCCAGTACATGTTTTAAAAATAACAATCTTGAGAAAATCCTTACTGAGATCGAAGTAGGTTGCGCGGCAGGTCGGACGCAAATTTTTCTGCTCGTGTCATTTTTATGAAGTTTTTCGGTTTTTTTTTCTATCTGTTCAAGTAAAACATAGTAATTCGAACGGTTTGTGAATGTTGCGGAACCCGGTGCGCGCCCGTTGGAAGAGAAGAAAAGTACTTCGTCTACGCCGGAAGGGGATTGTCTACGTTCGCGTTTGGAACATCTTTCTGCCGGATGCCGATAGCCATCAAGTTCTGGTCCAAGATCTTCTCGACCCTTGAGGAGGCCCAGCAGAAGCTGGCCAACGTGTACAAGTGCATGGAGCTGTCTGACAGGAACATCTCGGAAGGACTGCGGGAAAATACTACGGACGGGGAATCGGAACAACTCAAGAATGAAGCTTTTCAATGTTTTTCCACGAACATCAAAATTGAAGACATTAAAATTTGCTGAAGACTCCGTTGTTTGGTGAGACCTTTCCTTTTTAATACAGGCAACTCTTTCACTCATTCTGATATATTTACAACTCATTGAAGACAAACCACGCCAATCTTATTATATACGCGGTAGGGTGTTCCCTTGGTCGTTCGCTGTGAGTTGTGGATTGCCTGCTTCTCTAATGAAGGTTCGACTAGGGGGGCATGCTTATTAATTTCTCGTCGCTCCATACCCTCAGTGACGTGATGGGAGCAAGGGCGTCTATGCGAAGTGTCCCTACACCCGCTACAAATTTCCGGCGCTTGGGGAGGGAAGAGGGAACCATTTTGATCTATGCGCCGGTATTTGTAGCATTAAAATTCGTGCAAAAAAACTTGTGCACGTGGGTGTACAGATTACGGAGTAAAAGATGATCGAATTGTTCACCTAGCGCTCACATGTGTTTCGGGACCAAGTTGCCTGCGGGTATGGGGATCATACATACATACATACATACAACAATCTTGAGAAAATCCTTACCAATTGGAAAATATTCTAAAAATCAATGTTATCCTATAAATGTCACTCTGGTTTACGGTACTTATTTTTACATAAAATATAGCAAATGTTAGTGAAAAAAGCCAGAGTTGATCGAAGAAAAAAATACAGTTTATAAATCATTGACGAAGTCACAGAAAACAAGTCTAAAATTTTATTTAATTTTAAAAGATATTCTTCTCAACACTTTTTCAAGACCATAAACTGAAAATAAATTGATTTGAGGTTAATTTTCAAATCATTGTAAAGGAATAAATATTTTTTTTTAAATTACAATTTTTCAAATAGGACAGCACCAAATAATGTTTATTGCTTTTGTTCATTTCAATAAGAATCTCCACCGATTCCCATGAAATCTGAAAAAAAAACTGAATCCTTTTTGATCTTTGGGAACCTCTGCTTTAAGTAGAAAACTTGTTCAAGAATCCGAGGAATATTTTAACTTTTATAATGAAATTGACTTTTTTCCTTCTCATATTTTCTAAAATGCTAAACAGCAAATTTGTATTAAAATAGAATTGAATTCAAAATTCCCAAAACATGACAATTTTCTCTAGATAAAATAAAAAAGAGTTGAACTTTAGCCGTCGTTTGAATTTAACTAAGTCTGGAAATAAATTGAAAAAAAAAATGTTTTAAACTAAGATATAATTAGATTTTCAGTCAACTATATTTTAGAAAAACAATATGAAGGTGGGTTTTTATCATTTATCAAGCTTTTAATAATTAATATATTTAATATAATTTCTTTGATGAAGAAATTTGATGCTGAACTAAAATATATTTATTTTATTTTATTTTAAACCAAGTTTTCTTCGTTTAACCAAATTTCTAAATATATCTGGGAAACATTCCCGAGCACGATTACCTCCTGGCATGCGTCATCGTCTCCAATCTTCCCCGTATCGGCGTGCATGTCCTTTGCCTTCTCCAAGTGGCCACCTCAAAACAGGAGAATTTCACTCGCGATTGACTGGAGGGTGCAAAAAAGTAAACCACAATCAAAATAAAATGCACCTTTTAGGTTCGACATTTTTCCGGACGAATTTCAAAGTGGGGTTTTACATAGGGTGAACTAACCTAGTTTTGAAATATTCGATGATTTTTTTTTATTTGATACTTTTAGGAAACAAAATTCATGATAAAATTAACTTCAAAGTTCACCTTCAAAATATAAAAAAGAGAAAATACAAAATTTCACCCTTTCCAAACAGAAAAGAGGTGACCAAACTGACGACACCGAACTCCAACGACGACGACACAGTTCAGTCAGTCAGAATTGTAAATACGGGGTGTTCAATATTGATTTTTTTTGCCTTCCTTCGTCGTTCTTCGACCAAAGTTCCCTTTCAACCGGTCGCCGGGTGGATCCTCCATGCATCGCGTCCGGCTTTGGCATGTATTTGCATACTGTAAAATTGGAAAAAATAAGACTCGAAACGACGACGAAGAAACTACACTCACAGTGTGACCTGCGGGTTAGCAGACTTGGGCGAAATTGCACGGTGGGTTCATATTATGGAAAATAATTAAAAAAAAATGTTCTAGCAAATCATTGATTTGGATAGTTTTTAATGTTAAAAAACTAATTTGATTTTAGGTTACAGGTTAGTTGCCAACAAATCTTGACAAATTGAAACCAAATAAAAAAAATGCTAAAAATGACTAAATTTTGCTTACAGTGCAAGTAAACGTCCAAACAGTGTGTATTAGGAACAAGGGCCAAGAAGACGCAAAATAAAAATGGAAAACTCTACCCCGTTTTGCCAAATCTTCCTTCCTTTTAGTAGCAAATGTTTACGAGAGGAGTGGGTGGTTGTGATCCAGCTGCTCCAAGTGGAAAAATGCACCAGTTGATGAAAAATTTAATATAAACGGAAGCCGATGCTCTCTGAAATTTTGACAGCAAAAAAAAGACGTCGAAAAACGACATGAAAAGATTGATGTGTTACACTGCCCATAATTGAAAATTCGGCTATTATGCCAAATCAAGTATTCCGAGAAAAACGCGTTTTAGTGTTTGTGACAAAATCTCCGTCAAGGCAATTTCCCATAAGAGTGGCATATTAGCCGTTTGGTTTTTCGCATTGGCAGCCAAGTCTAAGCACTATTTCAGTAAAATTCAAGTTCCAGAAGATGCGTTGGAACATCCTCTACCACCTGGTGCTAATATCTCGTTTTTGCCAAAAGTGGATATTAGCCGTTTTTTCAATGGTGGGCAGTACATGACAGTTAATTGCATGGATTAAAGTGAACAGCTAGTCATACCTACTAGTTTGCGTCTAAAGCTGGAAATCAACCATTGGAATTGGTGGCAAAAGTATCAGCAGTTGAAGAAGCAGGGCAGGGCCAATCGATGTGTGATCGAGTTGAACGATGTGCAGTTGAAAGACTAATTAAATCCATTAAACTAATTGGCTTGCACCGAACACAGTCACACACACTCAATCAGACTGGGTTCGGTTAAATCGTGTCATGCTGGGAGTTTGGAAGTCGAACCAGCAACGCTGGGAACTGGAGAGGCAACATATGATCTGAGTTTTCAGTTAGAGGTTCAGTCAAGCTGGAGAACGAGAGCAAAGTCAAACACTTCAATCTAAGTGGCAGATCGATTGCTAGATGAAATGGTGTTAGTCATCGTTTAGACTGTCGCGCTGACGGGAAGCTTATACTAAGGGGAGAGTTTTCACTTCTGCGGTTAAATGCTCCAGCAGTGTCTGATAAGTGGTGGCACCAATTAGGGTCATTCAAGGGTTGTTTAATCGACTTGAAGTTTTTTTTTGCGTTTGTTCAAGACTGATGTATGGAAATTTAATGTTCTTGAAATATTGAATGAATAATTTTTTTTTTCACATTCGCTCGAACTTTAATATAAAGCTCAATCTGAATTCCGAAAAAAAAATCTACAAAAATATTCCATTTTTTCAAAATGATTTAAAGTTAAATTTTTAAAACAAAAATAGCAGCCTCACAATTATAAATACGTATACGTATTTTTAAAGTTTAATAGAGATAAGATCCACACTTTTTGATCAGTCTATCTTTGTCAATTTCTGATATATTTTTTTCGAATAGCTTTGAAACTTCTTTATGATTTTCGTTTTTGAAATATAATCTTCACAGAAAAAACTATAATGGTAATTAGTAATTATCAGGGAATGGTGACAGATTAATTTTCATCAGTTTCACATTTTTAAACATTTTTTTTTTTTGGTAAAATTACTTAAAAGAGAGGAAATATTCAACCAACAAAATTTTCATTCATTCAATTTTAATTTTTTTTTTTTCATTTGTTTTACAAAGAATAATTCAGATCCATAAAAAAAAACGTTCATTTAAAATTTTGGCAAATATTTAAACACATATTTAAGGACATTTCGAACATAAGCTTGATTAAAATTGTTAGAAAATATATTTCAAATTTGTATACGCATTTTTCGAAATTTAATTAACATGAAAAAAAAATTCCATAAATCAAAAATCGTATTCTTATTTTTTGCCGACACCAATCAAAAAATTCTTTTAAAAATCAGATTTTCGAAAATTGCTAGGTAAAATGTATGGAAACTTATGAAGATGAAAACAATGACACCAAATGAATTATTTGGTCTTAGGAAAGGCCCCCATAAAATTGAGCTTAATTTAAAAATTGCAAATAATAGTAGTTTATGCAACAAGTTGCAAAAATAAGATTTTTTAAGAACGAGTCGTTCATTTTGTAACCGTTGGTTACAATTCTTCAACGAACCTTCACTTTTCTACTTGATTTCGTACATACAACATCACACAATACATGGCAGTAGAAGGGTTTTCGTGCCGCTGTAACGATATAGTCCTTGACAGCGATAGGGCAGGACTACTCGAATTGGGTGGAAAAGAAAATGGAGCTTTTCCCCTCCCGTTTGGAATTCGAGCGGGAAATGTCTTCTTGGCCCGCCGATGTTTAGCATCGGCCTTTTTTGCCATTCAGGCGTCCGTGTGTTTAGTCGTGTCCGTTTGTACCAGTACCGTCCTTTGTGCTGTGTACGTCTTCGCCTTCCGGAAGTGGAAGTGCCCGAACGGAAGTCCAGTCCGTCGGAGCGACGGCGCACGCGTATCCGGTGAACCTAGCCTTGTGAGTGCGCAGGAGCCGTTGGCTACGTTTTTCGTCAAACACCGACCCCGAATCTCTGGCGCGCGGCGCCATAATCGTCCAGGAGATTATCCCCTCTCGGCACGCCCAAAACAGTGGACTCTGGGGCTGCCGAATCCGCCACTGAGGGAAGACGCCTGCCGCAAGTAGGCCCAGCAACGCCCGCTGGCCTACCTCTGCGTTCCAGCCCAAACCCAGCAGCAGCTCAAGCCATCCGGAAGTCGACGACCAACCAGCAGCTCAAGAACATCCCCCCCCCCCCCACGGGATCGTGGCGGCACAGTCGAGGGCGCTCCTGTGACCGGCCTTGGAGCAGGTGAACGCCGAAGGCGTTCGAGGATTGGAGTGGAGTCAGCGAAGCCTCGCTGCGAGTCCAGCTGCTGAACGGTACGTTGCCCCTGAAGTGCCTTACATTCCCCACACACACCCACACCCTACACTTACCCAGAAAATACACGTTAGGATTAGAAAATTGTGGTTCTTGATTTTTATTTCATCCGTGTCTCACTTGAATCGCTGAGTAGAAATGCCGACCCTGAGTGATGAGTAGTCGGTAGCTTTGGTCTACGACTACTTTTGAGTTGATGGTCTTTTGTCCTGGAAAGGACTGAGCTAGTCCACCTTGATACTGAAAAGTCATAAGTTCCAATTTATCCAACGAGGTTTACCGAGTTGGATAAATACAACGAGTGCTGAAAAAATCAAGTTTAGCAACAAGTTGCATACAACATTTTTAGCAATTCCGAAAGACGCTTTTTGGATGGAAGTTTATGCCAAACATCGATGAGCTAAGTTAATTCACCGATCAAAACAAAAAATATTGAAAAATGTTACTTTTAGAAACAAGTGCTGAAAAATTCAACTTTCCAGCACCCATTTCAGTGCTGTTGAACTTTTCGGCACTGGTATTGAAAGGTATTAATTTTCCATTCTGCTATTTTTGGTAAAGAAAAGTAGGCCGTTTCGTCGCTCGAGAATGACAGGAAAAGTAAGTAGTTTCACGACGGAATTGCATCCAAAAATCCATTTTTGCAATTCCGTCGTGAAAATACTTACTTTTCCTGTCATTCTTGAACGACGAAATAGCCTACTTTTCTGTACCAAAAATAACAGAATCGAATAGCAACACTTTTCAAAATAAATGCTGAAAAGTTCTACTTTTCAGCACTGAAATGAAAAGTAACACTTTTCAACATTTTTTTGATTTAAACGATTTATTGACAAAATACATGAAAATTTGACATAAAATTTCACTCAATAGGTGTTTTTTGGAATTGCAAAAAATGTTGTATGGAACTCGTTGCAAAACTTGATTTTTTCAGCACTCTTCGTATTTATCCAACTCGGTGAACCTCGTTGGATAAATGACTCGTGCTGAAAAAATCCTCTTTTTGCAACTTGTTGCATAAACTACTATTTCGGAATTCGGAAAGAATTGCTCAATATCAAAATAGCAGTTTACGCAAAAAATGTGAAAAACGAAAAAAATTTCAGCACGTTTATCCAACGAAGATCTGCCTAAAATAAAAATAAATAAAAATGCAAGAAAATGTGAAAATTGACAAAATTTCTCAAAATAAAATTCCGCTTTTATGAAAGTATTGAAAACACAATAACTTGATAACAAAATAGAATAACTTTCCATGCAATCATCTAATAAATAAAAACAGAGAAATATTTTAAAAAATTGCACATTGTTCGACTATCTTCTAAGCCTGAAATTAGTTAGGTTATAAATTCACTTGTTAAACAATATCTACTTCATTGAACATATATTAAATCATCTTTCGTTTTAGATTGTATCAAACTCTGTTAGTAATCATATGAAAAGCACATGAATTTAAAATTGGTTTATTAGAATTCCAGGAATATATGCAGGTTTTATTTTTATTTGGTTTATAATTTGAAGCTTTTTTTTCAAATCTGGTTGAAGTTATATTTTAACTTATGATTTTGAATTAAAAATCCGAATGATGAGTGAAGCATAACTAGTTAACGTCATGATTCGAAATCCGGACACTTAGTAGCATAACATTTTTGTTATAGCTGGCAAAAAATCATGTAATAAGTTGGAAATGTAGAAACATCATCAGGATGTAGTACAAACAGTCAGTTTCAAGAAAATTCATGCATACTATGTCTTTTCCAACCATTTTTCATCAGAATTTTAAAATTAAAGTGACTTGTTGGGCTTCGAATCCCGGACACTGATAAAAGCTGATTCGAAATCCGGACACTTTTGCTTCGAATTCCGGACACTCGATTTTACGTATGAATCGCACAAATTTGGACTGAAATGTTAGTGAATGGCATTCTTTAGGTCTCAAATAAGCTGTTAACATCAAAACAATCGATAGTTTATATAAAAATTTGCTAGAATTTAAGGAAATCGAAACCATAAATTTCTGCTTTGCCTTCCCGGTGCTTCGAACGCCTATGAAATATTTCAAGTGAAATGTTTCGCATTTTTGGTAAACTTATAATTTTATTGTATTTAATTGTTTTGGCATTAACTACAGCGTTCAAACAAACTTTAAATGAATGTTGATGTTGGAATTCATCAAATAACACAGTTTTGACATTCATAATGCGAACTTATATCCAAATAATTGATAAAACAAGATGAAGTGTCCGGGTTTCGAAGCGTCCGGGAATTCGAATCATGACGTTATTAATCCTTGATCAGAATTGCAAAATTCTCAACAAAAAAAATCTCGATAGATTTGTTTACATAATAAATGTAAGTGTTATGCAAATACAATCTATCAATTATTTGCTTTGCCTTTTGATGTTCTGAAAAAAATAATTGACTGTTAAACAAAAAATCACCTGGTTTTATTATTTAAGATTTAAAAACAACTTTTTAGTCAAAACAAGTCGTTCACTCCCTTTTCTGTATGCAAAATTTAGTAAAACTTTACGTGAAATCATGCTTTTTAAATGTTATCTCAAATCTAATTTATTACTAAAAACATTTATTTCTAAATTGCACTTTTTTTACTATATTCCAAGCCTGAACTTATTAGGTTAATAAATGAAGTGGTTAAACAATATCATTAAACATATATTAAATCATAATGAGACTCCCCTTTTCAAAATTTCCTCAAAAAATATGATTGGTATTTTTTCCGTTTTTTTTTTTTTCTTGTTTAAGTATTTTAATTCATATGGAAGTCTTTGAAGTATTAGTAGGGTAGAGTAGTCATCAATGAGACACGGGGAACAATGATAAAATGGCTCTCACAAGACGTAGTTTCAACCATTCAGGCTTATATTTGGGGGAAAGGTGTGTCTACTAGATACACGTCTGCCATAACAGTGGCTTTGGTTATGGAAGCTCCCTTGCAAAGTTATTCATACATGTTTGATTCTGGGGTGTAAAAGTAAATTATGACTAAAAATTACATTTTCGCTTATAGGCTGCCATTAACACAAAAACTAATATTTCTTCAAATTTCTTTCGTCATTTTACAGGGCATGAGTTGGGCTACAATGTCCTTTTATTAGGTTTGACCAAAATTTAGAATATACTCAAGATCCAAGGCTGTCTCGTTGCTCCCCACTCTTTTCGACCCATGGGTAACAATGAGACACTTTGATTTTTCTTCATTAAACTTTTCAAAATCTATGGAAATCTTTCAAAACATGAAATGGAAGTGATTTTTGACATATTTATTGAGTTTGAACTTCATTTAACCAAAAATATAAAGTTATTTGGTAAAATATATGGATTTTACAAAATTTAAATACTTTTTAGTATAATTTTTGTTAATTGAAGTTTCGTGTTGACAAAATTGCTTGAAAATGTTCAACCCAAGTCATCTGCAATGAAACAATAAAAAAACATGATGTTTTAATAGAAAAGTATTGATTTTTGTAGAGTGCCTCATTGTTCCCCAGCTGTTCCTGCCAAGTGCGTCTACAATGAGACAGCTGAATAACTCTGGCTGTAGACGTCAGATCGATCTCATATTTGATCAATGTTAGAACAAACTAAAAGAAAGAAAATGCCACAAAATGCTCTTTAAAAAATGCTGATGAAAAAAATACAAAAATCGTTGAAGTTTAAAAACCAAAAGTGTCTCATTGATGACTACCCTACCCTACATTTTGAATTTCGGGACCCAAATTCAGTAAATGTCATTAAATTTTAGGAAAAAAAAATTTCCTGAATTCATCATTTTATTTAAGGTCGAAACAAAAAAATAGTTTCAACAATTCTGCAATCAAGAATAAAAATCTCCACTCTTTTTCAAAATTCTACAACAAACATTCGTCCCTACAATTCCGTTTCGTTGTCATCGCCCATCTGGAGAAGGCATCGCATCGCAACTGTAGCCCAAACATATGCTACCCATATTGCACATCATGCCATGCTGAAGGTTGATGCGTCGTCCATGTTCTTCATTGTATGCTCACTTGCATGCTGCCTCAACCTCAGCCACTTTCGATGTAGAGGGTTTCACCCTACGTACATACGAACCAACAATGTAAGTCACACACAAGTATACAGAAACCTACATGCAACGATAAGATAAAATACGTACTTTTACGGTGCAATTTATATCTCTTAAACGTAATGTGGAATCACTTTCGGGTTTGCGCACTTTTTGTCTGCCCTCAGTTTTGACGATATTAAGAGGTTTACTTCTGGTCTGTTTTTGTTTTTTTTTTGTTGGAGATGTACGCAGGAGGCAAAAAATCTCCGGAACATGATGGATTAGGGCAATAAATCAAAACAACGAGAGATGCTACCCGGAAGATGCAAGGAAAAGATCCGGATATGGTTAACTTAGGTTGAGTTTTTGAAAGGAAACTCAGATTTGTCTCTGATTTTCAGGTGTTATTTTATCATTTGAAGAAATTTGTTAAATAAATATTTAACCTGCTCTGTTCTACTTAGAACGATTTTCCACGAATTGACCCGCAGCCTCAGTCTCAGGTATTGCATTCTCTTTAATGTTCCACCCCGATTGCAGTCATTGTGTAACCGCCCCACGTGTGCGGTTCCGTGTGTGACCACCGACGGCCGGCTGAACCAAGGATTCACCGCAGCGCAAAAAGGCCAGTCAGCCAGCAAGCGCGCGTGGTTCTTCTGCAGCACAGTATCATTTGCTGCATTGCAAACCCGCTCTTAGTTCTTGTGTACATTCCGGGTTGAAATTAGATTCAGGTACACTAAGTTGTTGGAAAAAAAATCAATGCAGAAATTTATGAGTTCAAATTACTCAACATTTATCAAACCATTTAAATTGATAAGCGGGGTGCTGTGGATTTCATAGAACTCATCAAAATCAAACATATCACTAAGCAAATTTGAAAGGAATGCGTTGATATTCTACAAACATGAATTATAAACATGAAAATGTGAATGCAAAAAACCATTGCAATATACCAAAAATGCCATTAAATTCACTATTGAAATGACTTAGAAAATCGGTAACATTTTTAAATAAGCGTAAAACGTGATCAGATTTTTTTGTCATTTTTATTACATTTTGAAGCAGTCGATTTAATTTAAGATTACTCTTAAAAAAATATGAAATTAATTTAAAAAAAGCTATTTATAAACCAAACACTTAGAATTTAATCTAAATTGTCGTTGTCATTGATATAACTATTTTTCTAATAACAAAATGGATTTTCCCTTTCACAAGTTGTCAGGTTAACAAAGGCTACCAGCTTCTCAGCATGAAAACGAAGTTATTATCGCCCACCAAATCAAAACAACATAAAATACGTTTCAAAATGATTTGAAAAGTGATCAGCGGAACACCTTACCAACATGATTTGTTACTTTCATTAAATTATTGTTGAATAAGATCAACAATATTTGGAATGATTTAGTTATGAAAATTAAAAGAGAATTAAAAAAAGCGTAAAAGATATACAAAAGACTTGGAATGCAAAAGAGTAACCATACTTTGCAAAAAAAAATCAAATTTGAAATAAAAAGCAAAAATATTGGTTACTCCTTAGTACAAAAAATAAATTAAAAGTAAAAGACATAAAAACTTACATTAGCCTCCAAATATTTAATTATTTTTAGCAAAACATATCACTATTCATGGCTAAACAACATATTTTAAGTGAGCAACATGTGTATAAATTGATTTTCGTTAAACAATTTTATTTACTCAATGTTTTCATTTTCCAAACTAAAACTGGAGGTAGAAAGATTGAATATTAAATATTCGACTAAAAAAACTCAAACTTATTGCTCAATCGGTTCATGAGAATTTAAAGTTCTTTGAAAAACCCTCTCGTATTTCCAATTTATCACTTAAGATAACAAAGAATTTTTTTTATAAATATCAAAAAGTATTTAAAAAAATTTAATGAATAATACTGGCTTTTTATGACACAGCATGGACATTTTTACTCCCAAAAATTATTGTTTTGAAAAATGTTTTATTTTAATTTTATCATTGAGATAAATTGAGATAATTACAACAAAATTCCATTAAAGGAATTACAAAAGTGTTACTCATTTACCGAAAATTTACCATATTTTATTTGAATTTTTCACACTGGTGTTGGATTCCCAAAATATGAGTATTTTTTTCTATGTTTTATGGATTCAAAAAGACGTCTATTGAGCCATATTGCATGAGGGTGCAAAATCTGGTTCTAGAGATAAGAAAGTTCGAAAACATTTTTTTTTAAATGTCTAAAATGTGGTTAAAAATTGTTCATTTGTAGCTTTAACAATTTGGAACTATTTTATTTCAAATGATCAAACAATTTTACAAAACTTTTTTTCGTAAAATCCCGATAACTCGTGATGTTTATAAGCAAACACCTTATGTTTATATATCAATTTTTTTTGTAATTGTCTGCTCTACAACTTTGTAGAACATTGTCACACTCTAAAAAATTACCCTGCAAAATTAGAATAAACACGAAATTTTAAAATGAAAAATTTTGTTCTAAATGAAAAAATGACCCTTCTGGGTCAATGTAGATTCGAAAAGTACATTAAATTTCCCATAAAATGACATGTTCCAAAAAAATTTACAGTCGAGTAACGGAAAATGGGAGAGTTTTTAAAACTTTTTTTGTGTTTTTTTTTTCGATGAAAAATACGTTTTTTCGGAATTCTGAGTACGCCATCAAATCGGGCGTCTAATCTATATATATAAAAAAATTCGATGGTTTTGTTCGAACGCGAATCAATTCAACACGGAATGTCGGATCGGAGCGCTCTTTACTGCGTTGGGTTCGTATAAGCCCAAGGAAGGTTCTTACGCTAATAAGTTGACACATTGGCCACTCTGGTACCGATTCCGGAGCATCGGCAAATTGTATGGAGAAAGTTACGTGAAATCAAATTTTGATCACAGGAGGCTGAATAGGCAAAAAGGCAAAAAACGTCAACAAACGAAAAAACGCAGAACGAAGTTTGTCGGATAAGGCTTGTTTTACATAAATATAAAAAATTACGACGGTTTTGTTCGAACGCGAATCAGTTCAATACGAATTGTCAGATCAAGATGCTTTTTGTTGCGTTGGGTTCGTATAAGCCCAAGGAAGGTTCTTACGCTAACTAATCTAAACTTTGGCCACTCTGGAACCGATTCCGGAACATCGGCAAATTGTATATAGAAAGTTACGTAAAACCAAATTTTGATCACAGGAGGCTGATAAGCAACAAATCAAAAAAACGTCAACAGACAAAAAAAAAGGCAGAACGAAGTTTGTCGGGTAAGGCTTGTTTAACATAAAAGTCTCTTTGACACCAAATTTCTATCTCATCACCGTTTTAGGCTGCAAATTATTGAAAAACACATATTTTTTCGCATGTTCAAAAATGAAAGGGGTCGTACCGCCTCTCTGTCGCGAGATATAAATAAAAGGAACTCGGATTCATGATCAGGGACAAAAGTTACCCCTTAGGACAAAGTTTCACGCTAATCGAAGAGGGGTCGGGGCAACTTTTCCCGATTTAGTGTGAGTTGGTAGAGAATTACCCATGATCAACTCCTAAATTTTATGGAGAAAAAAAACTGTGATGAAAAATTACTTCTTATGCTATTAGGAATAAAAGAACTAAGATTCATCCAAATAAAAAATACAAATACGATTTACGAAAACGGAGATAACTACAATATTGTTAGATTCATTGCTGAAGACATTTAACAATAATTTTGAAAAGCTTTTTTCCTAATTTTTCATGATTTTTTTCTTGTTACAAAGTGTACTAACAACAAAACAGAGGCACACTTTGTTGCAGCTCATAAATCCTTGTTCAAACGGTGAATGTCTCTGACCAACCGGTGTGGTTGGCCTCTTTTCCCCTTTCTGGCACTGTGTCAGGCCTTAGGCTAATATTCCGGGATTATCCGGAGGTACGTTCAGTCCACCATCTTTAGGGTTCCGTCTCTCTCAAAAACCTCCCAACTCGTTTTGGGGCTTATCCACCACAATTGGCCAGCATCAGCAGCAGCTCACTCAAAAAGCTCGTTCCGTATTTACCTTTCTGTGTGGGGGCCGGGCGTGTAAAAGAGGAAAACTCACTTACAAACTATTGCTGCTACCCCCATGGAGCAAATCGTAGCACAACGAAACGGAATGTCCCAGTGTTCATCCTGATGATCCCCGATGATACTCGCCGCTCGCAAAACCAGCATATCCCTCAGCTCAGGGACGTGCCAGAACTACTTTCCGGGATGTGCTTTTCTCCCGGTTGAGGTTGAGGAGATTGTGTCGCGCTCGTTGGAGCAAATCTCAAAGGGGTAATTCTCCGCCAACTCACACAGCAGTTGCCCCGACCCCTCTTCGATTTGCGTGAAACTTTGTCCTAAGGGGTAACTTTTGTCCCTGATCACGAATCCGAGGTCCGTTTTTTGATATCTCGTGACGGAGGGGCGGTACGACCCCTTCCATTTTTGCACATGCGAAAAAAGAGGTGTTTTTCAATAATTTGCAGCCTGAAACGGTGATGAGATAGAAATTTGGTGTCAAAGGGACTTTTATGTAAAATTAGACGCCCGATTTGATGGCGTAATCAGAATTCCGAAAAAACGTATTTTTCATCGAAAAAAACACTAAAAAAGTTTTAAAAATTCTCCCATTTTCCGTTACTCGACTGTAAAAAATTTTGGAACATGTCATTTTATGGGAAATTTAATGTTCTTTTCGAATCTACATTGTCCCAGAAGGGTCATTTTTTCATTTAGAACAAAATTTTTCATTTTAAAATTTCGTGTTTTTTCTAACTTTGCAGGGTTATTTTTTAGAGTGTAACAATGTTCTACAAAGTTGTAGAGCAGACAATTACAAAAATTTTGATATATATACATAAGGGGTTTGCTTATAAACATCACAAGTTATCACGATTTTACGAAAAAAAGTTTTGGAAAATTTGGTCGTCATCGATCATGGCCGTTCATGGTCACCCGCGACAGACACGGACGACGAAACAAAGAGAAACGCAAAAAGTAACTTTTTCAAAACTTTTTTTCGTAAAATCGCGATAACTTGTGATGTTTATAAGCAAACCCCTTATGTCTATATATCAAAATTTTTGTAATTGTCTGCTCTACAACTTTGTAGAACATTGTTACACTCTAAAAAATAACCCTGCAAAGTTAGAAAAAACACGAAATTTTAAAATGAAAAATTTTGTTCTAAATGAAAAAATGACCCTTTTGAGACAATGTAGATTCGAAAAGTACATTAAATTTCCCATAAAATGACATGTTCCAAAAAATTTTACAGTCGAGTAACGGAAAACGGGAGAATTTTTAAAACTTTTTAGTGTTTTTTTTCGATGAAAAATACGTTTATTCGGAATTCTGAGTACGCCATCAAATCGGGCGTCTAATTTTACACAAAATTCCCTTTGACACGAAATTTCTATCTCATCACCGTTTCAGGCTGCAAATTATTGAAAAACACCTCTTTTTTCACATGTTCAAAAATGGAAGGGGTCGTACCGCCCCTCCGTCACGAGATATCAAAAAACGGACCTCGGATTCGTGATCAGGGACAAAAGTTACCCCTTAGGACAAAGTTTCACGCAAATCGAAGAGGGGTCGGGGCAACTTTTTCCGATTTCGTGTGAGTTGGTAGAGAATTACCCAAAGGGTATTAAGCTTTGTTTAATTTGAAAATTAGTGCACAACCAGGAAAACCGTCGTCGTTGAGAGGAGGAGAAACAGTCGCTCGTTCTCGTTCTCTTTCTCCACTTGCCAGTCCTAGTCCACGGAATTTAATTTCAGTGATTATTCTGGCAAGTGTGGTGGAGTTGCTGCTGCTGCTGCTAGAAGCTGCCACTTTCTATTGGATTAAGCTACAGTTGAGGGCATTTGCAGCCGTTTTGCGCAAGGTGGTTACGATTCTGTATTTCATGAGTTTTTAAACAAATTTTGGAAAACGGAAGATTTTAAGAGAAAATTTAAAATATTTTCTTTAAAGTTATTCAAAAATCTTTAACTTTCACTTTCTATAATTTAAAAATATGTTGTTTTTTTTACCTAATAGGTGAAGATAGAAAAAATGTATCACAAAAAACAGCACAGTATATGTTTGAAAGAACGGAGAAATTTAAATAAATATAGCCCACAAAATGTTTAAATACTGATAAAGCCATTGCAAATATTTTTCAAAGTTTATGTCCCCTCCCCCCTTCAAAATCGATCAGAAAAATCAGAGGGCAAATTTTTTTTTCTAAAGACTTCAAAATTTTAAAGGAAGAATAATTTTTAACAATTGAACACTATTTGAAATGCATTATCCTGCGTTAAAATCATATTTCTGGGATCTGGAATTGATCAAAAATATTTTATTTTTTTGTGGAATTCCAATGTACAGCATAGCAAAAAGTTTTTTTATTTGCGAAAAAAAATCTTCCAATACTTAGATATTTTAGAAAAATAATGATTGCAAAACAACTGGGCAGGTGTAAAATGCATGTTAAAACACCAATGTGAATACCATGGCTTGTAATATAAATTTGTATATTCAGAAATTATCAAAATAACATATAGGGCAATATTTATTAGGTTCCAATATTCGATTAATTCGGTTCATTTGAGAATATTTTGCTTAACAGAATTACTTATGATAATATTTCATTAAAGCAAATATAAGATCAATATTTTTTAATGTTGGGACAGTTTCAGCTTATTTTTTTATGTTTTCTAAAACTTATCAATTTAATTAATATATATTTTATGTTTCTGTCAAATTAAAAAATATTCGCTTGAAAAAAGCTTTTCAAGGAAAAAATTTACCTTAACGATTATTTTTGTTCAATTATAAATGTTTTATTTTTTATGAATTATATATTTAAAATCAAACAAATATCTCACGTTGATCAATGTTTACAAAATAATATAAAAAGGCAAAATTCGTTTCGTTTCAATTTCCGATCAATTTTATTCATTTGAAAATATGATTTACATAAATATTAAAGATAATATTAAATTAATCAATAAATTCAATAAATAAAAAAGCTATGTTAGCAAAAAAAAAATTTTATTTGTTGATGTTGCAGCTTAGTTTTTTCTTAACCTCATCTTAGATCATTCATGTTAGTTATGTTACCTTCTTATTTCTTTATATTCTTTTTTTTTTTTTTGAAAATTTTGGGAGATGATGTTAACAGGAACGGTATTTTTTTTGTTCATGATTGACTTAATCTTTTATGTAATATATTTTGAACAAATGTCCCTCACGTATCAAAGCTATCAAAATAAAAAAAATGGCGATATTCATTTGATTCATTTAACAATATTATTTTTAACAGAATAATTTATGATAATATTTTATAAATCAATAAACTCAATGAAAACAAGAGCTATGAAATTAGCAATTGTAATAATTTTTTTTATGTTGTAATCGCTTTCAAACATTTTTATAATTTTCTAACTTTTAAATGCTCAAATATTCCCATGTGCAACACAGACTTAAATGTTTGTATCATTTGTTTTAACATTTTATTAGTAAAATAAAAATAAATATCATGTAACGATAAATTGATGGGATTTTATTTCAAGTTACATATAAACAATAACAACTAATCAATAATTTATTCAATTATTAACAAATATTTAAAAAGATATATTTGTTAATAATTGAATAAATTATTGATTTGTTGTGATTGTTTATATGAATTAAATTATACTCATGAAAGATTAAATCTTGAATCTCATGATATTTTGGTTTCAATAGTTTTCAACGATGTTTCTTGGTCATTTTTCTAAATTTTCAAGAACTTAAATGTTTCCTTATACCCTTTAACTTTCAATCTTGCCTGTTTGACAATCTGTTAACAGGAATAAGTAGTTTTGTCATTTTTTAATTCAGCTTTAAGCTAGTTAAATTTTTCTTTTAAGTATAACTTGCATAGTTTGGAAGCAATATTAATACAAAATACTTTGTTTGTTATTAAAGTTATGTAGCTTTAAAAAATGCAAAATAGCAAAGAATTTAATTTGACGTGTTTTTTTTTCCAATCTGTGATGCCAAAATTAAAAATTTGTTAATCCCTTGTTTGATTTTAAATGCAGAAATAAACGTTCTATATGTTTTATAAGTATTTTACAACCGATTGTACAAGTTTTTTCATTGCAAAATATAATTTTTAGCAACCGTTCTTTTTTATTTCCAGATCTTATGAAAATTGCAGGGAGAGGTGACAAAATCCGAAATAATTTTTTAATAGGCCTTATCTGAAATTCAATTCTAATTCACTGAATCTACAATTAAGAACGACAAAACGAGTAAAAGAACCTTTGTTGTACATGAAATTTGAATATTTTGATATTATACTTTGCGGCCAAAAGGTTCTTGAAATGTAATTGTAATATTAATTAATCATGGAAAATTAGATTAATTTTTTTGTATCATTCCATCAAGTTTGATTATTTTAAACGATTTAAAGAATTTATTTACAAATAATTTAATACAGATAATTAATTTTATTTCTTTATATTTAAAGAAAAAACAAGTTATAGTTTTTAACCAATACATTCTCATAATTTTTTTCAAGCTTTGTTTTTCAATTAAAGCCCTCCCCGGTGCCTTCCCCCGAAACCGTGTGAAAACTCCAGCCCGGCCAAAGCTCGCAAAAACCCCTGGAAAAACCACACTCCAACAAAGTGTCACCGGATTTCCCGTCACCACCCACTAGAATGTTCCCAGAATTAAAGAGTGAGAGAGGGGAAAGTGGGGAGGAAAAGCGAGTTCGCGGTATTTGTAAGCACTTTTTCCCTCTAATTAAAAGCTAATTGCTATGAACTCGTGAGTTTTTCCCGTTTTTTTTTTTGGTTTTCCAACCAACCTGGAAAATCGGGGGAAAAACCGTGCACAAAAGTGAACAACAATCGGGATAAGTGCCCACCGCGGTGAAAATCTCGGTTCACCGCACAAATCGAGCCCTTTCCACCCCCCAATCCGTGAAGGGGTGGTGAAACTGGGATTTTCCATTCTTCGATGCAGGTTTATCAGCTGGTCTCGTGGATTTCCAGCCACCACTTTGAATGGCGGTTAATTATGCTGCTCTTAATTAGCCAATTAATTCTGTTACTTTGAATCGGACTTGATGGTGGTGGATTCAATTTTGACGCCAATGTTGTCCAAAAACTCTCAAGATGGCACCCTCGAAAATTGTCCGAAGCTGGAAAATCAATTTGCTGTCCAGTGTCGTGTAAACAAACGGTTCTTGCCTGGCTGGACACAATCTAAAATGTGTTCGGTGCCATTTTCACATTTCCTAAACTGTCAGCAACCCCCCCAGTCTCGATGCCCTCCCGGCATGTCGATCGGAAGCGTCCAGCAGACCGGTCCGTCCTTCCGGCCAAGTAACAACACCAAAGTGCTCCTCCAGCTTCAGCTTTCTATCCAGGTCATAAAGTTCACATTCATCTTAGAAGAGCGCCTCGGAACATCTTCTGCAGTAAATGGCCATTGCCAAGTGGAATTTCCACATTCAATATGCACACTATTTGTCAATGTTTTCCCCTTCTCACAGCTTGAAAGTCGAGATTCATGTTGTCATTGTGGGGGAGGAGGAGGCGAAGGTGGTGATGCTCCAAGCAAATGCAATGACATTTGTGATGTACGACGTGATTCGGGTTGCACCCAGAACTACGAGTATTACAGCATTCCGTTAAGGATGGCAGCATTCGTTCCAGCAGGATATGGTCCGGAAAAGGACAGCAATCAGCGTACGCAAATCGGTAGATAAGATTCAGATTGTAGAATGTTTGTTTTTAGTGGTATTTTAGAGGTCTTGCGGTTGTACCTCAACAATTATAAATAAAGAAAAATGGTGAATTGTTTTAGCTATCTCCAGCAGAGTTGTTGCAAAAGAGTATTTACGTGATTCAGAAAACACAACATTCCAGGAATATTTTTGGATTTTTTTTCTCTTCTAGAAATTTGTTTGACATATCAATTCAAGTAACTTTGAAAAACACATTACAGTTTTATCTCACAATGAACGCTTTTTACGACTGATTTTGTCAGCATCAGAGAAAACCCCCAAAACTATGATATTTTTAACGTAAAAATTCACTTTTATTTAATTTATTTATTTTCACTTTGAATAAATATTTGCATAGCAAAAATTTCTAACGATTTCTTATTAAAATATCTTTCAATCTCATTTGAGATTTAAAAAAAAATGATCTTCTTAACTCCAAATATTATTTAAAAATTTTGTCTCCCTCCCTTTCAAAGTTGACCCGAAAATAAAAATAAAATATTTTTTTCAAAATTCCAATGGAAATAGAAGTGCAATCAACTAAAATCAATTTAAAATGCATAAATGCAATTTTAAGCACGTTTGACTTGATTTAAAAATCTTTAGAATTTTTGAAAATTTTTGATATTTATATTCGAAGCGTTTTTTTTTCGCAAAAATTTTTGTTTTCGTCAAATCTTAGATTTTTTGAATACTGATGATTGCAAAACAACTGAACTAGTATAAAATGCATTTTAAAACACTTTTTCCATGTAAATGTTGAAACTATGGCTTGCTATTTCATTGAGTTGTTTGTTCCTCTTTTAGAATTATCTACTTACCTTTATTTTCCGAAGGGTGGAAATGAAACATCAGTTTGTATTCTGAAAGTAGGAAAAGAAATAGAAATAATTTTCAGTAATTATGTTTACACTTAACTTAACTGTAATAATAAATAAATGAAAAAAAAAATTAAAATTAAAAACATGTTGAAAGTGTTAAAAACTAGTGTAGAATTTTTGTTTACCATTAATTTCCCTGTCTCGTTGTTTTTTACACAACATTATACCTTAGATTTTTAAAAAATGTTATCAAAAAAAGTTATCGAAGAAAAACTGTTATTAATCCAATTGGATATATTTAGATGTTTTTGTGCATTTTCAATTGGAATATAGATATTTTTCATGAACTCTTGATTTGACTTTAACACAAAGTGTTCACATGGATTATAGATGGTCTCTTACTGTAATTATTCCGATTCCGCGTGCCCGATTTTCAAAAAAATTATTTTAAAAAAAGATAAAAATATGTTTGTGTTTTTTCATATAAAAACCGTTAGTTTTTGATTTTAGTATTTTTTTTAAAAAGCAAATTTAAAAAATTGGGCTTCGTCATGCACACGGGATACATCTTGAGAGTCTTCACCTCAAATTTCAGCCAATTTGGTCCATCCCATCTCGAGATATCGTGGCACCCGTAAATCAACTCGGGGTTTAGAGAAAAACGCCAACAAACTTTGACAGCCCGCTTTGCGCATGGCAAAATTTTGAACTTAGATCGTCTCTTACTCAGTTTAATCATGAAATATTTTCATGAAACTTTCAGAAGTGATTAATAATCATCTTTTGAGTGGATTTATCAAATAATCTGTAATATAAAATATTGTGATTTCTACATATATGTAACCCCTTAATGATGATAAATATTATTTGCCTGAAAATTACGAATATTGAGCAGTAAATTTGAAATTTAGTTTTTTTAACTCTACCTCGACCTCGCCCAGAGTTGAGGAACGATTTTTGATTAAATTTGTAGTAGCCTTAGGCCAAAGCAAAATTATTTTAAAGTTTTTGGGCCAATACTTCAGAAAAAAATAGAAGGACAATAACATAATAACTGCTTAAAAAATAAATTAACGCTGAAAAGATCGATGGAAATTATTTAGTATACATTGAATAACGGTTATTCGTGTTTTTTTTATCAAATAGAGCATTTTAAGCCTTTTTACAAATTTGGAAATTAGAGACCAAACATGAAAAATCTGGCAAAATCTGTCAATATCTGGCTCCGAGAAGGGTGAATCTTTATTCTGGCAGACACTTGAAAAATCTGGCATTCCCAGATTTATCTGGCAACCTGGCAACCCTGAGCCTTATCTGTCTGAAAAAATTCTACGAATTATTGGTTCAACAACATTGGTTGTATGGTATTTAAAAAAGGCGAATTATCAATCAAATGTTAAATGCTTTTCTAAAAAAACATAACGAAATAAGGAAATTAATTTTAAACAAATAATTGAATTTTAAAATTTAAAAAGGGTATTTAAATCAAACTTGAATGAACCTCGCTAATTCAACCTGGAGCTTATTAGGGGTACCACGATTTTTGATTTGTCATACTGGAAATGATCGAAGTAACTGTTTAAAACAAAAAAGAAAATAATTTAACTAAATTTTTAAAATCTGCAATTTTTTTAACACCAAAACTGGATTAACTTTTCAGTGACTCGATGTAACAGCAATCTCAGTTCTCCAAATTTACTTTAGATGATATTTGCTATAAATCAATGCAAAACCCATATTTTGCATCTATTATCAAAACTGACGACCGAGATAAACATTTTTCCATGATGTTGGATATTAAGGACATGTTTAGGGAACTCTAAACTATTATTTTGATAAAAAAAAACAACAACAACAACAAAAAACATCACAATTTCAGCGATTTATTTGATACTACTTCGTGATTTTTGCTTAAATATATGGTATAAAAACTTCAAAATAGGATTTTAAGAAGATTTTTAGAAACAGTTTTTCCCAACAAGCTACAGGTTGAATTAGCTAGGTTCATTCAAGTTTGATGAAAATAACCATTAGACAATCCGTGTTTTGTGATACTTTCGGCCTTAAAAATTGTAAAAGTATGAGCTGTAATTATGGAATTTAGTTTTTTTTTATCTCGGCCAGAACTGACGCAGTGTAGGTATTCTCGCGCTCTCGCGAGGAAAAATCCTCTCTCTCGAGTTCTCGCCGCGAGTCTCGAGCTGCCGAGAGAAACTCACCGATTGCCCGTGCTCTCCTCCGCTCGCGAACGGGCTTCCTCGCGAGCTAGAATTGCCCGATCGCGAGAAGTTGAACGTGTTAGAAACGAACTAAAAACAACACAGCGATTGAAGTTACACCTCTATACTATTGCCTGGTTCGCATTCATACCCCTGATAAACAAATTGCTAGCTTAGGACGAACGGATAGCACGAGGCGCTCGCGAGCGCTCGCGGCGAGAGCGAGAACGCGAACGAAAATGCGAACGCGAGCGAGAAGAGAAAAGTACTACAAGTTCTCTCCCTCGCTCGCGAACGAGAAATGCTTTCCTTCTTCTCGCTCGAATTCCTACACTGGAACTGAGGAACAAAAACCCATAAAAAATCTGTTTTAGGCTTATCTGTCTGAAATAATTCCACGAATTACGGTCTAAACATCAATTGTATTTTAAATAGCCGTTAAGATATGATAATATTTCCCTTCGAACCAAAATCTTATCACATTCTGGTGTAAACCCAAAATCTGATAAGTCGATAGCTTATGCATGCGCCTATCAACTGGTAAGTAATTTGTCAAACTGCCACTCGGCTGAAAGGCATCGAAAGAAAAGAAGAAGAAAAAAAACTTCTTCCCGGCATGTAACACCACGACCCATTCTCGGCGGCCGATTGTGTGAATGTCCTCGTCGCATTTCGGTGCCCGGTCCGCTGCTTTGTGTAGTTGCTGTTGCTACACAATTCCACACACAAGCCGAAAAGGCCAAAAGCAGGGTCGTTAGAGAAAATTAGAATTGGTAATGCGTTCTTCTTCGTTCGTCAGACCCGTCCTCCTGTTGCTTCCTTTCCTTGATCCCTTCGCTTTGTCTGTATGCTAAACTGTGTGTTTATGTGTCGCTGTGCTTCTTGAACACTTTCGGGTTGAATATTTGCCTCTTTGCTTTGTCGCTGTGTAGCACACACGTGTGTGCTCGAGTTTCATGAACTACAACAATGGCACCCGGCTTAGATTAGTCGCTGCTGGTGATGCATTGGAATTTACACTTTCATTTGAAATGAGTCTGATTTAGGTTAAAAATAATTAATACTGCATTGAATTTTTGGCTAAATTTTTACTAATTTTAATGGGGTTAATTTTAAAAATGTTGAATATCTTTCTAAGTAATATAAGTTATTTCAAACAAACGTGCAGCGAACCAACCAGGTTAGCGGCGGTTTTTGTTTTCGGAACCGGTAAACACAAAGAAACTGCCCCTTTGTTGTTGACCCCTGAGTCAACCTCTTCCCGGACTGGTTTGCTCGTGGCTATGGGTTGACCCCAATGGGTTACCAAAAACCTGGACGCATATGTTCAGCGGGGTTTCTATTTTGCGGTAATGGCGTTTCTAATTTCACTAATGCATAGAAGTGCTTCCTTTTGAAGTGGAATAAGTGCATATCGTCTTAGCTGTGCTATCTTGTCGCACGTGAATTTTAAGCTAATTTGAGTCAAGAAAGCCTTATTGTTCAGTTTTCAATGTCTCACCTTTTGATTTTCATAGCTCCCCAAAACTCGATTTAAATCCTGAAATATTCAACAAAACCCGAAAAATCTTCGTGCATTATTGCCACTCTTCATATGATCCTCAATGTCCAATGGAAACTGAAGTCCTTCAAACTTATTCCGTCAGAGAACCTTGGGCAGAGGGATTGTTGTTTTTCCCCGAACCGTTGGAGCCTCGTACCTTATCCTCAAATGATGACGCGCCGTTGATAAATTTGGACAAACGTTACGGTCGGCCTCCAACTACCAACGTCCTTCTGCCAAAGGTCATCGTTCCGGGTTGTGCGATGATGTAGATGATGCTGACAAGAGTAACCTTTTCAGGGGGGTCTCTTTTTCACAGATGGGATTTCCCTAGATTCGAAGTGAGGGCATTGTTTGATGTTTGTCGATCTCTATAGAGATATGGTTTCATATCAAAATCCCTCTTCTGGGATAAGGAGTGTTTGTCACCCACTATATACCGAAATCGATCCGAGCTCGTCAAGAACAATCTCTCCGTTAAATACAGCTAGAGTTTCTAATTACCAGAGGCCACCATCGCATCGTCAGGACCAGGTGTTCAAATTCCCTCAGCGATTGTAACATGTCAAAAGTACAATTAAATTACGTCAAACCACTGACAACTCTGGCCACTTTTTCCCGCTTTTCACTTTCTGTCCCCAGCGATGATGATGATGATTTTTCCCCACAAAAACTCAGACTTTGACGATAAAGTTTGGTGTTTTGTAGAGTCCCTTGCTGGGAGGAGGAAAGGTTCGAGGGTGCGGAACTAGCTGTGAACACCCAAAACTATGTGCTGCATCTGATGGAAACATGACAATAAAGAGCTAACTATTTGCACACTTGTACCCACCACCAGAACCAGCAGCAGGACCCAGAGTTGAAGTTTGTCCTTTTTCAAACATCACCGACACGACGGCAGTGACTCCGGGGGGAAGCAACATAGTTTTTCAGCTGAGACACACGACCCGCTACCCCCCTTGTGGACATAGATAAATGTTTCGGAATTGGAGGGTATTGGGTGGGTTCTGCGAGAGGAAAGAAGTTCTCGAGTGCCACTTTTCGGAGGTTTCGAGTGGAGCACCCCCTTTTTTGCACCAAGCTCGCTGTTGATAAATAACAACAGTAATACGGACTCAACGACCGTAAACGGATTGCATCCAGTTTCTGTGATGGAATGTGAGAGGGTGTGGACTTTGGTGGTGTTTGCACGGATTAGAGGTATCCATTGATGGATTATTGAAAGTGTAGTTTACCTTTTAGTTTTTGAATGTTTATTTTTGCAGCTATTAGATATAATATTTTCTGAAACTTGTTCTGAAAATGAAGCTCGTAGACCCATCTTCTTATCTACCAAACAACTGAGACATGAAACTTACAAAATAACAAAGTTCTACATTTTGAAAGTCAATGTTGTTCTCAACTATAACTAGTAGTCTATTTAACCAAATTTTTTTGGGAAATTAATGGCTTATAATGTTTGAATTAAATCTGAAGGAGCATAGTTTCCGTTATGTATGGATCATAGTCTCTCACAAAACTCAAAATTGCTCCACTCGGCCAGCGGTTCAGTGTTCTCGATTCCAAACTATATTATTTAGAAGAAAATTTGGTAATCGCGGTAAAAAATGCATTTTGAAAAAGTGCTTTTCAAATGCAAAATCTTCTGAACTTAGAAAAAACATATATTTGTCAATAAACAAAAAATAACAACAATCTGAACCGATCTGAACTTCCAGCACCAGCAGAAGTTATCTTGCAATGTACTAAAAAAAGTGAATTAACATGTACTAAACATCAAAAAACATCACTGCAAGATAACTTTTAACTACAGAAGTTATCTAACAGCGTTGTTTTGTTTCTAAAGCCATCAAATCTGTGAGATAATTTTCTGCATGATAACATCAGCTGATTTTTGGTAAAATAATATTCTGCAAGATAACTTTAACTCAGTTTTTAGTAAGATAGATTTCTGCAAGATGACTTCAGCTTGATTGTAAGAAAAATGTCTGCAATTTAATTTCACCTTCATTTTTTGCAAGATGCCTACAGCTGGATTTTTGCCAAAAAAAACTTTCTACGAGATATCTTCTGCTCGGTTTTTGCAAGTTAACTGTTGACCAGATATCTTCAGGTTATATTTTATAAGAAAAATTTCTACAAGAAAATTTCAGCTCAATTTTTACAAGATGACTTTAGGTCAATTTATGCAAGATAACTTCAGCTGGATTATTGCAAGAAAAATTTCTTCAAGATAACTTCAGCTTTATTTTGCAAGATGATTTCAGGTCAATTTATGCAAGATAACTTCAGCTCAATTTTTGCTAGATAACTTTTTGCAAGATAAATGCAGGTAATTGTTTTGATAAAAAAGTAACTTTCGGAAGTTTCATTCAGGTCTGGATAAAATAAATAAACGGTTGAATTCATTAAAAAATAAGTGGCATAAATTCCGATCAAAGAAATCTATCTTGCTAGATATATATGCTGGCTTCATAGAGCTAGGCTGCAAGATAACTACAGTATCGGCCAAATTAGTTGATTGAATATTTTCATGAATAAATAAAAAAAATCGTTCTGGAAATAGAATTCTGCAAGATAACTTCTGCTGATTCCATTGAAACAGTCTGAAAGAATATTTCGGTTTTAGTCAAAATAATTGATCGATTATTTTCATGAATAAATAAGATAAAAATAATTCCGTTTCAAAACTTAAATCTTGCTAGGTTCATAGAATAAGGCTGCAAATAACAGAAAGTTATCATGCTGAATTTTTCTTGAAGAAAGTTATTTTGCAGATTTGGTGATATAAAAAAAACATCGCTGCAAGATAAGTTATCCGTTTAAAACAGGGGTGCTCAAAGTTTTTGAATGGCGGGCCAAATTTAAAGCTCACATGAGCATGTGGGCCAACTGTGAAAAAATGATTATTAAAAAAATTGAATAACATTTTTGAAACCTAAATACTGAGAATACTTTGATCAGCTGAAGATTTTTAAATAATTCTATATATTTTTACCTTTTTGTCATTTAAATATTAGATAACAAAAAGGGACAGCTTTCTAGAAAAAAAAATCAAAATAGCTCCAATAAGTCAATTCAAATTTATTAAAACCCACAATAATTAAAAATGCTAAAAAATATCCATGGGCTATTCATTGAAAGTTGCATGCCTGAACAAACATTGAAATGAGGTTAGGCTGCTGTAAATATTTTTGATAGAAGTTTATAAACAACGGTCTGGTTTAGGTCGTGGGGTTGTTGATCATTTTGTGATTTTTTATGTATAAAGTGCCAAAAATATGTTAAATCATTGTAAAAGGGTTTTGCAACAATTATTCGTCCAATTTCATTAAAATTTGAAAAAATCTTGGTATGCCTTCATCAGATGTTAGTCAATTATATTCATAACCCAAATGTCTTAAGTTCGAGTCTCTAGGTGAAAAGTTTCTAAGTGCAAAATAAGTTTAAGGCTCAGCCCAGAAAAAAATGTGCATTGTACTTTTTAATTAGCATGGAAAACCTTTTGTTTTTGCAATTTTTACAGTTTTCTACTTTAGTAAAATTATAACGTTTTATAACTAATTTTCAGAAATGTTAAATTTTTTAAACGAAATTAATTTTTTTCATCATATTTTATTTTTATATAAGTTAGATTTTTCGTAAAAAATATTTGTGTTGAACAGTCAGGATCAAAGAATGGATAAACTACTATTTCTTTAAAATGAATAAATAATAAAGTTGCTAAAAAAAAGTATAAACTATATTTTTAGAATTATTAAATCATATTGCAGATGGGTCAAAGGGCCACTTTACATGATCTTTTAAAATGGGTCCGCGGGCCACAAATAATCACCACGCGGGCCACGTTTGGCCCGCGGGCCATACTTTGGTCACCCCTGGTTTAAAAAGTGATCTTGCAGCGATCAGTCAAGATTCGATTGTATGGGACTTTGGATAATCGAATCACGGCCAACATTTTTTTTGTATTTTTTTATTTTCTTACATTTAACATCAAATTCGAGTTCTGCCACCCCATTTTAGTCAAATTTGAATGTTTGTTGCCTTTTGAATCAAAAAATGTAATTTTTCAATATGTTATCACCGCCATTTTGGACGGCATCTTGGATTTAAAAATTCTAAATCATTTTGGAGCAGTTTATGGGTTGTATTTAAGCTTACTCTTCAAAATTAAGACAACGAAAAAAAAAATTGCCGTGATTCGATTATCAGAAGTTTTGATTATCCGAAGTGAAATTTTTCCGAGGCCTTCGGATAATCGAGTCAGGACTGTACTTGCAAGATAGCTTCCTCCATCTCACCAGGCGACCAACCAACCCTGGTGTGGCCAGCAGCCCAGAGCCAGAGCAAGTTCAGCTAATCAAACGGTACGGATACGAAACCAATTTCAATTGTTTGTCAAACCATTTCTTTCCCCCTCGTTCCATTTAGCCTCCCCCAATCTAATAGCCCTAGTGAGGGGATGGGGATGATTACCGGATGATGGAACTCATAAAATCGAACATACACGACACGAAAAGTGGGTAGTTTTCTTCCTCGTGCAACTTTTGCTTTCGAAAGGGGGGACTCGATACCGACCAAGTCACGGGACAACGTGGGATGAAAGTTTCACCCCGTGATGTACGATTATCTGCCCTGCCCTGGAAAGTGATACTGGACAAGGTGAACTCAGTGGTTCGACGAAGTAACTGTGGGTGACAAAATAAATAACTCAGGTCAACCGATAGCTTCGAAGTTTGCGTGGAAATCCCCCGCACAGAAAAAATAAAAAGTAAAATTCAATTAAGATATAAAACGTTTAAATCGCTGCTGGAGGTTGAACCACTTTCGCCCAGCTCCCAAGGCAGCGCTAAGTTCAACGAAGTCCGGAACAAAAGTCCTGTCCTGGGTCGAGCAAGGAGGTGGGGCGGTGTACGAAGGTCTGCGAAGGTCTGCCAATCTATAGATAGATTACACGATTCTTGTCCCGTCACCCTCACCTTTAACATTTTTCATTCCTAGACTTCTTGGTCAGTGTTGCCAGTTTTAAATAATTACTTTCGATAACTTAGTTGAAAAGTTTAACTATCAAAATCTACACCCAAAACTGGCAGCGCTAGTCCGAGAGAATGATGGTCTCGAGTCGAGAGAATAGTGGTACCATTCACGGACGCAGAGAACACAGCTCGAGATGGGCGATAGAACTATTCTCTCGAGGTTCATTTGCAAAAAAAGTTCATCCGTCAAACAAAAAACCAAAAGTGTCGACAACGGGAATCGAACCAGAGACCTTTGACAAACCAATCCAATGACTTAGCTGCCTCGGCCACCACAGCTTGGTGACCAAGGAGAAGTCAGAAGTCGATGTATGACACTTGTTGGAGATTTATTGATTCAACTAACGAATGAACTCATTTGTTATGATGGTGTGAGTTGGTACCATTATTCTATCGATTTTGGCACTGAGCCCTCAATAAATTTTGAGAGAACGATTATCTCGACTCTGAATTTTGGGTGTATGAACTTAGAATTAAAATTTTCTCAGTCTTTTTTTAAAACATAATGAAAATAAAAACAAATAATCTGGCAACCCCGAATTCCATCAGCGAAGTAAGAAAAGTTGTGTTCGCTGATTTGCTGCGCTGAACTTTCCACGTGGCGTACCAGTTTAGGTGATGGTGGTGGTGGTTTACAACATTGAGTGACTGAATGGCGGAAAATTGACGATAAAATGCAGCCCCCGCCCCATCCAATAAATTGCAGGCCAGAGGAAAGGGAAGCCCGAGTTTATCTGACAGCGACTGTTCGAAGGAAGATGTTCTTTTCGATAATTGGTGGGAATCGATTTTCTAGCGCGGAATGAGAAGAGCAATTTGGGATCGATTGTAAGTTGGTCGGATTGCGTGAGTGAAAGCAATTTAGGAGTATTAAATTAACTGTTGATTTGATCTCAGTAGAGAATACAAATTTAAGAAAGTAAGGAATCAAGAAGATTAAATTTAACCGGATTTTTATCAACAAAAAAACATGGATTTAAAATTTTAACGTTCCTACATTACACGTGAAACAAGAATCGAATACGCTTCCAAAAAAATATCCAAATTTATTCTGTTAACCTCCGCCGAGGGAAAAAGTAAGGAACCAAAGATAACCTTTCCGTAATCCGATCCAGTTAGTATGAGGAAGAGGCGTAGACTTACCCTCGTCACCCCTTTGGCCCCCTTGAGATAGATATCTAGAGTCGGTTTCAAACTTGGGTTTCCGGAACAGCACAATAAAATCCCACATTTAAATGTAAATTAATGTAAAGTCATGCTTAACGTTGTACCGCGTGTGTCATACACGAAAAAAGCTGACTTTTGGCTGGATTGTGAAATTTTGAGCTGCAAAAAGTCAGTCACTCGAGCACAACTAACGAAAATTCTCATTTCCTTCCGTTGTATGTTCAACCTTTCACAAAAACTAACATAACTGTGATTTTAAAACAAAAAATTACACAAAAAAAAAGTCAAATCCTGAAACCGTGAATTTTTTTCATGAATTTGAGATCCACGAAGTAAAATATTCACGTTTATAGGGAAAATGTACCATACTCATGAATAAATTCCTACGTGGTTTCTGAATTCATGAACAAAATTCACGATTTCGAGAATTGTTTTTTCTGTGTAGTCTTCATTTTCAGATGTATACTCTAAAAATAACAATTGTTCAAGGAAATTTAAACACTTTATTACCTTCAAGTACACATACATTCTTACATACACACATACATACAATACCGTGGTTTGTTCCCCATAAACCATTGACTTTTAAATGCCCTAATTGAAAATTTTGATCGGCTTGAACTATATAAACCTTGGCTAAACATACACACTCTCGCATGATTTTTCCCAAGAACGCATATTTACGAGGGCAAATTAACACAAAAGCAACAGAGTTTTAAAGCTGACGATACTCCAAAAAACCACACCAACTCATAAAAATTTCTCCAGATTAGCATGTCTAACATTTACGATCCATATTTTTCCTACATCCAGGCGAGTCGTTCTCGGTTTTTACGGACCGAACGATCCCACTAAAGACTTTCGGGCCACACCACATAAAATTAGCCAAATGTTCGTTCGGTCGTAATTATAGCTCGTAACTGCTGTCACATTTTTGGGTTATTTCCACGGGACGAGTTTTTCCAACCGTTTTTGACTAATGAGAAGGTGTGCAACGCACACTATCAAGTGTCTAACAAAACATCGTAAAAGTGATCGCAATTTTCTAGCCTCAGGTGGAGCTCCAATCAATGCGAAAGTAATGAGTTTTTCCAAACGCCAAACGCTCCACAAAATGTAAACATTCATTTTGAGCGATACAGAGAGAGGGAGGCTGAAGGGGGAAAAACTGTGTGTTCGTGTGTGTGTGCGTGGCTGGGCCCTGGGCACGTTTCACGAAATAAAAATGATACCCATAACAGAGTAAATTGATGTTGATTAAAACAATATAAATAAAATTCCCGACGACAACGAGCGACAACGATGCGAACAACTGGGGCTGGACCTGGGTTTTGGCTGTCGGATGATGCTGCTGCTGCTTGCTGCCAGCATGAGGTCTGTCATCTTTCCCATTTATGACTGGACAGATATTTTTTTGTGTGGGGCTGTCAGTGATTGTGTTAGAAAGTTTCAAAATTAAGGAAAAAACTATAAATATTATTGAAATTTCAGAAATATTTTAATTTATTTTTTTAATTTTAAAGTTCTGAATAATTTGTTTTTTTTTTCGAAAAATTCACTGACGTAGTCTAACGTGGCTACATTATCCCTCTCTTTCCGAATGTACCGCACTCGATATGATTTTATGAGACTTTTTCAAACCCATTAGCAGGGCTGCTACTCAATTTACAGTTGTGGTTACGTATTTTGAGTTCTCAAGATCTTTGAGCAAAATATTTTATTATGAATTCATTTGTCAATGTTTATAAAGATTAAGCAAAGTCTTTTTGACAAAAAAAGAATAAAAAATGCTTCAAACATAATAGTTTTTCAACGGCTTATTTTCTTTAAACTCAAATGCTTCTCTTTAAATCCATAGATTCAAGTTGAGAGAATTTGTGGATAAAAAATGCGTAGGGAAAGGGTGATTAAGAAATAGTAATAAGCATAAACAAAAATATCAGACATTTATGTTCATAACCAAATAATCGAATTTCTCGCCCATTTACAAAGTGAGCAATATTTTTCAATGAGGATTTATTTTGATTTGACTGAAACCAAAGTTTCTGACTCTGGGTTAAAAGATCAGAAATCACTCACTCATCGGCGAACAAATCTTTACCGACTGGAGCGCAAAACCATTCGAGAGCGAACACGACTCGCTAGTTGCCAACTGCTCGGTTAATCGCTTCACACAGCGATACAAATACTTCGTGAATTTCTTTGCCTACTGCGTTCGTTGACCCGAGTCACAAACGACTTTGCTCAGAGAGGAGAGAATCTAACAAAATACCAGCGCAATTAGAATTTGAAAATGCTGCCAAATATTTGTTTACTGTTGTATAAACAACAAATTTGCAAAATATTCTGGATACCATTGATTTTAAGCAACTTATTTGATAATCAAAACAAAGCCGATCGCAGACTGTTTTGAGTCAGTTTTGAGCGACATAACGCATTCGGTCTCTCTGAGCCATTCGCTGTACTACCCGATTGAAGTGAGAGGGAGAGCGGACGAGAGAGTTTTCAGTAGCGATTGGTGTGAAAGTGACAAACGGTTGAAATTGTTCAGAGCAGTTTTGCGTCGCATTCGTTTTGTGCTTACGAGTTAAATGGTCTGTTTTGAGTATTCAGGGCGCTTGACTGAAACAACGCTTAATAAGAGTTAAAAAAAGAAGTCAATTCCTGTAAAGTTTTTAGTTGTTTATACATGCAATGGGTCTCGTGGCGCAGGGGTAGCGGCTTCGGCTGCCGATCCCGATGATGCTATGAGACGCGGGTTCGATTCCCGCCTTATCCACTGAGCTTCTATCGGATGGTGAAGTAAAACGTCGGTCCCGGTTTCTCCTGTCTCGTCAGAGGCGCTGGAGCAGAAATCCCACGTTAGAGGAAGGCCATGCCCCGGGGGGCGTAGTGCCAATAGTTTCGTTTTACATGCAATATATACAACTAACCAAAAATAATTTATCATAAATTTTGATTTGAACATTAAGTTGTCTCAACTGGTTCTTTATCACTATAAGATATTCAGGGCAAATTGTTTAATTTTTTCAACTTATAATTTAAGTAGATCAAGGCAAATAAATTCATTAACAAATAATTTTCAGTTTATGATCTTGAGAACTCAGAATACCTAACCACAACTGTAAATTGAGTACATTTCTTTGCCTTGAATAGAATTGACGATATAACCTATAAAAATAAAATTTTCAATACGATGAATATGTGAATAAACCCAATAAAATTATGGTTTTTAACATTTACATAAAAATACAAAAAGGGCATTTATGTTAAATCGACAAAAAAAACTATTTTGAAATTGATGGCGCCGGATGCGTACAAAACTATCAGGGATAATTTTTACCACAAAAAAAACAACATTTACGTAAAAATACATTAATTCAAAGAGGTTTTGTTTGGAATTTGGAACTGAGGTAGGTTTTTTGTTATTTAGTATAACCGTAAGTCCAAAATATAAGTTTCTGTTTTTTTTGTTTATTTCTTGAAAAATCGTGTGGTCTGCCGTTTTAAAGTACTTTCGAAATGATCCATAGTACTTAAGGGTACACAACAACCAAAGAAGTTGTTGGCTTCTTATTCCAAAATTGTTGAACTTACGGACCCAAATCTGAAATGGTTTGATTATAAAAATTGACCAATTTTTTTGTAAATTCTTTTGAAATAAGTAGCTTAGGGGATGAATATAAAATTAAAAATTAAAGCAAAAGCACTGGTTGATGTGCACCGTTAAATAATTTATCAAAGATTAACTGATTATTTTTGCATAATATTTTATGTCATCAAAAATATAATTATTCTGTTGAGCTGTCAAGTGACCTTTTTGCCTTCCTCACCTTACTGAGGAAAGGCTATAAAATCACTCGAAAACTGAACTTCTCAATTAGACCTCCTAGACCCACCTTCATGTATACTAGGGTGCCCAGAATATGGGACTTTTTCTCAAAACCTCGCTCCACAAGCTGAATATTGTTCCTTGACCTATTTTAGGACTCTGGGCCAAATATGAGCAAAATCGGTCATCATTTACCCATTGATACTCGGAGGTGAAGTTTGTATGGGAAAAATCGAAAAAATGTATGGAAAACCCAAGTTTCTTACGGTTTGGTCTGCACGGTGCGCTAATTCCATCCAAATATTCTCAAAAGTGAGATTCTTATTGGAAATTTAATGCTCTACAACTTTGTAGAACATACCAAAGCTGTAAAACTCGATCCTGAAAAGTTATGAGCGATTTAAAAAAGTCATTTTTGTATGAAAAACATTTTTTTCATCAACTTTAGGCCCGGGTATCAATGGGTTAATCTCATACAAACTCGCTCAAAATTTACACAGATGCTTAAAATAACACAAAAAACCGTTTTCCGCTTGTGGAGCAGGGGGTCATTTTTTCTGGGCACCCTAATGCACTATGGGGTTTCAGGCGGCCATAAATCGAAAAACCGACATACTCTAATTATTTTTTTGGTATTTTTTTTCGAAAATAAACATTCTAACTAAGAAAAATCCGGAGTTTGAAAGTTGTAGGTTCAAAATTCACTGAATTGCAGACCTTCAAAGGCGAAAATGGTAAGAAAAAACATGTTTTTTGACAAAAAAATGATTATTTTTCATTTTTTTTTTTTTTTGTTCGATGCCTCTATCCACTGTGACCAGTAATTTGATCTATTGCGGACTTGCGATTCTATTTATAGAATCACAAAGGCTTCATCTCGTCGCCATCGTGCTAACTTGTCGTACGTGCATTTTGGGCCAAATTGAGTTAAGAACGCCATTTTGTGCAGCCCACAATGCCTCACCTTTTGACCTTCACAGATCCCCAAAATTCGATTTCAATCCTGAGATATTCAATAAAAACCGAAAAATCTCCGTGCATTTTTGTCACTTTACATATGAAAGTAGTTTCAATCTTGTCGTGCTATCTTGTCACTCCATGAAAATTGATGTAAGTGCGACAAAAGGCCAAAGGGATTTCAGGCCAGGAAAGTCAGGATGCGTTTGTCGCACGTACAAGCTAGACTACCGTAAACATTTGTAATTATAACTCGGGACTCCAGCAACCAACTTCAACCAAACTTTGGGACAATGCACAGAATGGTCAGCCAAACAAAACGTGTTTGTTATTGTTTACATTGCGTGCTCTCGTTTTTGTATATTCAAGGTCAAACATTAAAACGCGTTTTTCTCGGAACGTCAAAATGGCGGGTGCGACAAGATAGCACGACGACGTCGATCTGTTATTAGGCAAATGGGACACGCACACACGCTATTGTTGAGCAAGTGTGTCGAGCGATCCAAAGCCGTAACTTTGCCGCCGAAGAGGTTTGAATGTTTTTTCCTTCCTCTTTGGCTCAGCCTTTTCCACTCTGTACTGTCCAAATGTATCGCTAGAACCGAAGTGCACATTTACGTTTTACTTATACCCAGTCCCCCACTTTAAACTCTGGTTTCTGAAAACTCGTCCCTTTCAAAGAACATTTTTGCGATCGGGCCGTGGAACTCTGCAGACGCAAATACAGAGAACAGTCTGGTCCTTCTACATGTGAAGAGTACAGGGGAAAGGACTTGCCAAGCCATGTGGGTTTGAAACCACGACCTTCCACTCATAAAGCGAAACCTGTAACCATTAGACCACAGGAGCTCGGCATTATTTTTCATAGTTGTACTGTGTAGCTGTTTATGTATTTTTTCCTGCATCATTATATATATTCAGAAAGGTAATTGATTCAACTTTTCAATAACATTTTACAAAACACACTTTTACAGGCTAAAAAAAATTATAAAAATCAAAAAAGATGGATTTTTATTCAAAATTTAGTTTTTTTCAACTTTTTTAATGGAGTACTTTTTTTGTGTGCATTTGTGCGATCTGAAAATGTTGCAGCTTAAAATTTGAACCATGTCCTAACTTGTCTCCAAATTTCAAAGTGCACTTATGTGCACTTTTTGAGTTATGCCATTTTGAACATTTTGATTCATGCAAGAAAATTAATGATTTCGCGTATACGCTTGGTTAAAATCACATTATTTACCTGCGGAGGCAGAAATGACGTACCTGCTATGTATGTTTTGAAATTGATTTGATATTCATGACTTTGTTGGTACCCTAAGTACGTTTAATAAAATTAGAAATTCCTATTCTAAGTATTTTACAGAAACGATTGTGTGTGTGTGTGTGGTCCAATCCAATACCCGCTAACCGGTAGCGAAATTATGGGAAAGTATAATTTGTATCAGATTGTGTACATGCCGAATGCTGATACAGCTTATCTCAGTCCCGGGTATTAGGTGGTGATAGCCCTCGCGCTGCTTCCAACGACCCATTTCAGAATGACAGAGCTCCTTGCGGTCCAATTCCGAGGTCGCTGGGCATTGTTCGGCCCCGCCTTAACATAGAAGCAAGCATCTGAAGGAAACTCGATCTATATTAAGACTTCCAATCCCCTCAGGCAAATCAGGGATCAGCGCGTATTTAATAATATGAGAAGAAGAGAGATAACATGTTTCAACACTACAGATCAATTCACTGCTAGAGTGTAAACCTTCTGCTGGCCGACTGCTTAACGTCCCAGACCACCACCAATCCAAAGGTGTGAGTTCGAATCCCACCTGATTCATTTTATTTTTTATTCATATTCAAATTCCTGATTCCAAATTTCAAAGGTACCGACCGGGATTTGATCCCTGAACCTTCTGCTTGGGAGACAGAAGCCGTAACCATTAAGCCACGGAGCCGGTTAGTATTTTACAGAAACGATTCGTCGAATATTCATATCAGTTCGTTGTTGTGTTCTTTTGAAAGTATGGATAATAATACCGTAGTGTCCCTGTACGATATAACGAAGCAGAAGCACTATTCTGAAAACGTGAGAACTGCTCTCGAGTATATTTGTAAGAATTACAACATTGCAGAACCATCACATGATCAACTCAGGGAAAAACCACAGAGGAAAAACTACGCATGTTGTTCTGTAGCTTCAAAACGAGGTATACAAAATCCCATAGAAGAAGTTCATATTTTAAGTAATCTAACGACAATCGGTTACATAGTGATTTTAATTTAGAAGAATTTATTGTGGAAAACGTGAATTTTGCAAGTGGATCAACAAAAAACGTGGACGAGAATCCATACAATGTTCCATAAAATAAACCGTCTAAAATTCTAAAACACCGCAAAAATCAAATTTTAATTGGAGGGGGAGAGGGGGGGTGGGTCTTCAAAGAGAGGTGGATATTAACTCAAGAAGAAGGGGAGGGAGATTGAACGGAAATCAGAAACTTTAACATAGCATAAACCGCCATTCCGGGCATCAAATAGACAGAGCAAGAATATTAAAATTCACCACTTTAATGCATGTGGCCTCAACTATATGAAAAAATCGAAAATTAAACTTTTTTTTGGAAAAATATCAAAATTCATTTGTTTTCATTATACTAAGTACAAACAACACAAAAAAGTCACAAAAAAAGCAAAAAAATATTTTTGGCCGCTCGCTTATATGGAAATACCCCATAGTGTAATGTATACCTATCGACTCAGAATCAAATTCTGAGCAAATGTCTGTGTGTGTGGTGGGATGTTGATCAAAAAATTGTCACTCGATTATCTTGACATTGGCTGAACCGATCTTGTCCGTTTTGGCGTCATTCGATCCGTCTTGGGGTCCCAAAAGTCGCTATTAAAAATTATGCGGTTTAGTTAAGTACTTCAAAAGTTATGCTAAAAAAACGATTTTAACAAAAGTCCGGAAAATTGTAAAAAGGGTGGTTTTTGTAAGCAAACCCGGCATGTTATACATTTTTAGAAAGGTATTTAAAAGACCTTTCTAACGCGACCAATACATTGAAGATCTGACAACCCTATCAAAAGTTATAAGCACTTAAGTGTTATTTATGTACTTTTTGGAAGCCGGATCTCAGATATTTTGATGAAAACGTTGTCCGGATCTATCATGCAACCTGTCGTTGAACAGGTAATCAAAAGACCTTTCCAACGCGTCCAAAACATTGAAAATCTGACAACCCTATCAAAAGTTATAAGCACTTAAGTGTTATTTATACACTTTTTGGAGGCCGGATCGCAGATATTTTGATGAAAACGTTGTCCAAATATATCATGCGACCTATTTTTGGATAGGTAATTAAAAGACCTTTCCAACGAGCGTCTAATTTGGATAGCATAAACCTCTAAATGTGAGGAAGGCACCAACCACCCTAGGGTGGATTAAGTAACGTTTTTTTTAATAAAGTAACATCACTCATTAAAAAAATAATTGCAAAATCTGATGCATTTAAATCAATGCATCAATGGAATTTTCTCATATGTTTATGTGACAGCTACTGTACTTGCACCAATTACCGGATGGGACCCGACTGTCAATGTAAATTTTATTTTTCCTTTCTTTTTTTCTGCATCTCACTCGCTCTCTCCCCACTCAGGAGTGCAAAATTTGTGTCAGAGAGAGTAAGGGAGAAAAAGTGGCCGAGGTTCTGACAGCTGGATGAAGAGCGGATCCAGCCGGGGATAGGAAAGAGGAAGGTTTCATATAAACTTGGCCCGATGACATGAATAAATAAAAATGCGTCCAGGGGCTGCGAATCGTTCTGTCCAGAGTGCGCGAACTGAATGGATTCGATTGTTGGGGAGCAGTTACTTGGCTTGGGGGATGTTTGACGGTTCTGGAATTTTGCACTCTGAATTATTTTGAATTTTTTAAATAGTAGATATATTTGTTAATTTTACCTCAAATGGATAGATTTGGACTCATAACTAAATCAAACTCTAATTATATTTTTCAATTCTTCTACTATGAAACAATTATGTTTCAAATTTATTCATCTTGACCTAAATAAAAAAAGGTTAATTTAAACAGTGCCATCTGTGAGTACGAAAACTTTTTCTTCGGAAATATCCCTGATCCAGCAAAAATCCGCCGAACTTTCTTCCACTCATTAATATCAAACCAGTTTTTACACCCCTCCAATCCCCATTTAAATCAAGATTTTGATCTGAAAACCAGATACGCATTTCTAATGCCAACCTCCCTCCACCCAACCAGCCAGCAGACACTTCCCACAAAAGTCCACAATTTGCTGCTTCAATTAATTTTTCCCAGCACAAATCGTGAATGAGTTCTTCCAAGAAGATGCTGAGAGCTTGGCTTGGTGGGGGAGGTCAGAAGAAGTTGTTTCCTCCCCCCCCCCTAGGCCTAGACCTTCATCACTTTTTTTGTTCACCCCGAGGCCACATCTTGAAACCAACTCCGGGGCCCAGCCGCCGCCGACGAGCAGTTTATGGAAATCATTTCCCAATTAGTCATAAAGATGGGGACGCGTTAATGAAATCACAGACACGGTCTTCCCCTTCATCATTAGAGTGGGATCTCGGTCTGATCCTCCGGGAAGGCTGGAGCGGCTTTTCCCACTTGAAAAAGTATGTTTGGTTGGTTTTGTGGGCCCAGGCCATCAAAGCGAATTGGTTTTTGGGATCGGGATGATGATGGTGGTGGGGAGAGTTTTAGGTGCAAGGAAGAAGTTTTTTGGCGAGTTTGAGGAAGAAGTTTTCTGTTTTCCTTCCATCATCCATCAGCTGCAGTAGGCAGCAGTTGAAGGTTGGATTTTTCAGAAATTATTAAAATTTGGGACAGGAAAGTTTCGTTTTCAAGCTGTTGTGGAAAGTTTTGAAAACCATGTATCAATTTTGCTTGAATTCGAATTAAAAATTATTAAACCCTTTTTCACCAAGTAGCAATTGTTTCATTTTGATTACATTTAACTCGCGTTGACCACAGTTCTGCAGCCTTGTTTTCCCGCAAAAAAAGGCTCCCCCGTGGTTGTAAGCTGTAATTTCACCATGCAAAAACAAATAAAATCTTTATTAATAATTCCACGTAACGAGTAACGAATGGTGTTTCGCGCAAGCGAAAAAACATTAAATAAAAATAAAAACTCGCCCACGAAACAAATTGAGGGTAAATATGTGTGTAACAGGCCAACGTGGGCGAAGAGCAAAAAATAATATTATTTACAGTCCTCACATCCAATCCTGGAGTTGAATTCTGCGGTGGGACACCTCTGCTGTCCCACCTCTGGTTTTCGATTACGCCCGGAAGCCGGGACCTGGTCACGGCACGTGAAAACCACCAGATTAAAAGTTGAAAATTTCGTTAAATCGACAACAGTGACCCTCTCCACTCCGCACTCGTCCATGCCCCAAATTGGGTCGCGAAAACGCGGAATTGAACCGCCGAGGGGAAATAGTTGACCAGTTTTGACCTCGCAGGAGTTGCTGCAGTGTTGGAAATTGCGGGTTCAAACTTGGTGTGAACAATAGGGTGGTTCATCTTTTTTAAGTTCTTTTAAATTCTGTTTGTTATTTTTCACTTTCAATTTTACTGATAGCTAAAACACATCAATTTTAAGCTCATATCAGATTACATCCCACGCCAATGTGTTTCCACCAAGTGGGATTGCTTCCGGGGAATTCGTCGAATTAGTAAAACAGCTCATTTGGAAAGGTAGTGGGCGAAGTGACCTCCCCCAGAAGAGGGGAGCTCTGGTAATCCTCACTTATCCCATTATTTGGTTATCGCAGATTTGGGCTGATCCCGGTTGCAGCTGGTCCTGGGAGAGAAAAACCCGGGTGTTGTTTGACACTTTTTGGTTGTGGTTCACCGAACGAGGTCACGCTATAATCTGTTTTGTTCGGGGCGTTGAACATGAGATCGGTGTATGGTCCTACAACGTAGATTATCGTGAATGGGTTGGTTATTAGACAATTGTATGGTAATTGCTGTAGAGTTGAGTTTTGATAATATTGAATCCATGCTTGTAGGCACGATCTTGTACTTAGCTTGCTGGTTATCCTGCCTAAGTTTGAAACCCCGACAAAGTTTTTGTTTTTATCTTAACACTGCTCAATAATGAACTTTCAATAAAAGCTTGATTTCAATCCTGACATGTATAACAGAATCGTAAAAATTCTGAGCAATCATTTCAATAAAAAAATATATTGAAATAACAATCCAGTATTTTTTACACTTTAATGAAAAAGTTGTTTAAAAATGCATCATACACTAGCACAGTTGGTAATCAATCATAGGTTGTTAAAAAATCTTAAGAAATACTTTTTTTTGGGAAACAACTTTTTGCGGAGCTTTTCTTCGAAAGTTCTCTGAAATTGAAAATGTTTATAAACGCAGCAGAATGCCTTTAAAAATGGTTTCAGCTGTTTGCTCTCAAAATTTCGTTAAAATTTTCAAGTATTCTGTAATTGAAGGGGGAATAAAAAAAACTTTGAAAAATATCTGCCACAGCCTAAATTTCTGTTTCAAAACTTTGAAACGTGTTTTTTTTATTTGGTTATAATTACACATCCCAAGCAGACGGTAATAACTTGGGAATTATATTTTTTGATATTTTAAAAAACTAGGCTAATAACATTTTATGTTATTTATAACAAGATTTGTTATTCGTCGTTATGATTTTTTTGTTATTGGATTGTTATTGTAATAACAGACTAATAACATTTTAAGTTATTCTTCAAACAAATCTTTGTTATTATTTTTTGTTATTTTAACAACTAATCCGATAATCCCAATAACAGTTTGAGGTATTCTTCCATAACAAAAAATGTAATTCCAAAGTTCAGACAAATAACCAATATCAGACCAATAATAATTTTTGTTATGATAACATAAACTGTTATTAAACTCTTATGCAAAAATGGATTTTTCAAGAAGATTCCATACAACTTTCTGTTATTTTAACAGTAGGTATTTGTTATTGAAATGGCATGAGTTTTGTTATTACCGTCTGCCCGGGTTTACACTTTTCTTATTTATATAAAAAAAAATGAATTCATCAAATCGAAATGTTCGGTTTTTAATCAGTCTAATTTTTTTTCAATGAAAAAAAAACAATTAGTTTGATGTACACCAGTAATTTGACACCAATCAAAAAACCTTATGCCGCAAAGACATAAGCATCGAAAGTAAACAAAAGCTCAAACGGACAAAGAGTAGAGAGTGTTTTTCTATTCTTTTAAATATGACCATTAAAAAAAGAATTTTCTTGAAAATATGAACAGTTCTTTTTAAAGATTGATGTATATTTTTTTTAATTCAAAAATAATTAATTATTTAATACTTAAATATTTACTCTCGGTCTAATAATATTTTTGAGATTTTTTATTCCTTCGAATTCTTTTAAAAAATATTTGAGTTGTTTAAGATCATTTCAAAATAATCTAATCTTGTTTCTGATTTTTTTTTCAGGATTTAAATTCTTTTAAACATTAGCAGCTCTCTTAGATCTTTTATGCTGAATTTCTGAATCTAAACACATTTCAAAAAGTTTTGTCTCTCTCAAAATAATTATTTATGTTTCTGTAATAATATGTTGCTGTAATAATTTTATGAATTTTCAAACATAAAAATTTCTTAGAATGGTTTAAAGATGTTTTTTTAGATGGCAGCAATTTAATGTTCTTTCAAAATGCTTCATACTTGTTGCAATAATATTTTTGAGTGGTTTTTCCATTCTTCACATCATGTGCAGCTGAACTAAAATTTTGATGATATTTAAAAAAAATCCAGGATATTTTTTCGTTTTTCAGTACAAGTTGAACATAAACAGCTCATAAACATGTTTGATGAGAGTTTTTGTGTGGATTTTAATCACTTTTAATACTCTTTGAAAATAATTTATTATTATAATATTTAGGTTGCAAGCTTTCTTTCCATTCTTTAAAAAAAATAAAATAATTTATTATTATAATAGTACGGCAATATTATTACAGATTCGGATTGGAAATTGAATTTTCTACAAGTAGTGACTATGAAAAACTAATTTTAAGTCGAACTTTTCATTTGCCACATCTATCACTCCATGACGTTGCAACGGAGTGAGAAATAGGGGAAATACGACCCTTTTTTGTTTCATACAAATTAATAAGTCATGTTTTAGTTATAATAAACATTTATAATTGATAATCTAGCTGCGATTGATGATTGGACCAATAAAACAACGAATAAATAATTAAAACCTATCAGCCAAAACGTGTCGTTTTTGTCGCTGGAGAATGTGTCTTTTGAATTCCTAGTTAGGCCAATGCAATTTTTTTATAAGTTTTCGTCTACAAAAATTTTGTTTGTAGAAAAGTTTCGGGAAAAAATATTTGGTATATTGACCAAAAACCCACATCGGAGGGCCGAGATACCCCAACAGATTGCGGAATATCTTCGGTTAAATTGTACCACAATTTTCGCCCTTCTGATACCTAAAAAATAGACAAGTCAGGATCTTTTATAACCAGAAGCATTCCGTTAGGTCAATTCTACCAAATGTTAGAAGATTTTTCAGAAAAAAAAAATATAAAATTCTGATAAAGACGCAGATTTATATTTAAAAGAACAAAAAATAGTAAAAGCACCCACTACTTTTTAGTATTCCAAAATCACGCCTGGCAAAAACAAAGCTAAAATTTATTTTGTTTTCAATGAAGAGCAAAATTGTAAAATTTGGTCGTAATATGACCACCCATTTTAACTGTGCCATTCTCAAACATCACAATGCATTCAATCACTCGCTCGTAGAGATGCTCATTACGCGATTCCATTATTTGCTCGGCCCAAAGTAACCCAAGTAAAGCCCCTGCAAAGACCCTTTCCACCGAATCGACCGAATTGCCCGACATCCAGAGCAGCTGCGTTTGATTGCCTTCTCTGCAGGACACTTTCATATTTACTCAATCCACTTACCACACACACTGACTAACTTGTTCAATATTCCGCGCGTAGTGTTCACGTCACACCGACTAGTATTACAATCAGTGTGTGTGTGTTCGAATACACGTAACGTACAGTCACGTCTAGAATAATAATTCAGTTTGTTGCCAACAAACACAACCTCCCACCTCCTTGGACTTCCTCGCCGTTGAGTTCAAAATTAACGCCCATGCCCAACCATTCCGGGCGAGGTAGAACCTAATAACGGCCACGCACTCTGGGGTCAATTTCCCTGTGAAGGGAGGTCCAGTGAAAGGGATGATACTGCAGAGTGCACATGACACGGGCCCAGGTCAGGGTTGGTTGTTACACAGCCAGTGAGCTGCAGAGAGGTTTATGATGTGCTAACGACGGTGGCGGCAGCGGTACACAACCGAGAGTCAACCAAAGAGCCCAGAAGCCACCGGAACATTGCACCCTGGGTTGGCCTTTGGGTACATGCGCCGGGTGGCCATAAACTTCAATCGACGGCGGGGATACGTGCGTGAGGTCCTTGGTGAGATCTTTGAATAATTAATTTGTTGCACTTTTCAATCATTTCAATATTTAAAGTTAAAAAAATAATAAAAAGAATTTGAGATTCTTAAAAAAATAGTTTGAATTCATTGTAATTTTTTCATATACTTAATACACATTATTTCAAATTATGCTTCAATAAACTAATATTTTATGTAACTATTTTTTAAGTCTAACAAATTGAGTAATTTATAAATGTAAATTGGCAAAAAAATCACTAATCGCTGCCTCTGCTAATCGCTCTCTCCCGAGTGCATACCTTATCTTTCAAAAAACAATCCAGATCGGGCTTAGTCATGCACACGGGATATGTCTTGAAAGTCTTTACCCTGAATTTTAGCCAATTTAGTCCATCCAATCTCGAGGTATCGTAAGTATGGTAAAATTCAAGCTTAAAACGTCTGTTACTCACTTGAGTCATGAAAAATCTTTTTGAAACTTTCAGGAGCGATTGGAAATCATCTTATCAGAGAATTTTATAAATTTTCTGTAATTTAAAAAAATAGAATTTTCTACATGTATGTAACCCCTTAATTTTTCTGCGCTTTTTAGTTCTATGTATTATTGTCAAACTATTTAAGCAGATGATCCAACAAAATCAGGTTTTTCCATAATAAATTTTCAAAGGAGGGGGCAAAAACATGCAAGGTCACGCACATTCAAAAAGTTATTGCGGTACAGTCCAGTCTCGATAATCCGAAGCTATCGGAAAAAATTACTTAGGTGAATCCAATATGACCTCAAAAATACTCCAAAGTTATTGGAAATTTTAAATTCAAGATGGCGGTCAGATTTACGATGATTAAATATTGAGAAAATGCATTTGGTAATGTAAAAGGCATTTAGCCACTCTAATTGGACTGAAACACACACACACACACAACTCAAAATTTATGACGGGAAAAAAATTAAAAAAAAAACTCCATGAATCGTTTATCCGTAGTTCCTAAGATACTTTCGTACAATCCAATCTTCAGATCAATTGAACACTTTTCTCATAGAAAATTAGAATTTCAATATAAATAATTTTTTGAAGTACTAAAATTGTCATAATTGAAATATTGGTATTAAACGATGCAATATTTTGTACACATTTTTACTATATTAGAGTTTTTTTTTGTCGAAAAATACCGTGTTGCATGAAAATACTTAAATTTTCATTATTTCAGTATTGGTATCAAACGATGTGAAATTTTGTTTTGTTTTATTACAATTTTCACTGTTTATGTGTCAACAACACTGTTTATGTAATAACAATTATTAAAATAAACTTTATCTTCAAAAAAAGATTATGCCATTGAATTTTCAAATTTTTAAATATATATTTGAAGAACACGATATTTTCTGAAATTTGAGTATTTTATTCCAAAAACCCTCAAAAATTAATATCCATATTGAAAATGAAGAAAATTTCAGTATTTTCATTAAAAATGGTAATCTGTTTTTTTTAATATCCCAAAAATACCGTCAGTGGGGGTGACTATGGGTAAAAAAACGATACACCTCTTGTAATTTCTTAATAACAAAAACAATTTAAATAACATCGAAAATCTTTCAACGTAGATTTGTTCTTAGATAGTTTATTGACATTTTCCCAAAATATGGTGGATTTTGATGAACACTACCTTGAATGCCAATAGTTTGAAAATTGACCCAATCTCACCCCTTAGAGAGGGTGACATTGGGTCAAATGAAACTAAAATGTTGCTCAAATACAACGATATGGTAAAAACAAGTCACCCAACAGTGTTTCTTGTTCGAGGGAATCGTATTGACATGCTACAATGTTTGAAGTGGAGATTTTCAAACATTTGGGTAGTTTTCGAGCAATTCTAACAAAAATATTAGAAAAATGATTTTTCGAGAGGTCATTTTTGGCCAAAAACGTACTTCAACTTTAGACAGCTGCCAAAATAACAGGATTTGTTCTAGGAACGAGATTTTTTCAGCGAAGTCGTCTTAAGATGTCCCCTACACAAACCTTTTAACAGAATTCAGTTTCATTGAGAAGAACCTGAGAAATGGTAAAATTCGTAAAAAATCACTTTGACCCAATCTCACCCCCCAGACCCAATGTCACCCCCACTGACGGTACAAAAAAAATGATCTGAGTCGATGGAAATAAAATTCAAAAAATATTTGCAACTGTCTAAGTTTCATATGATAAGTTCTCGAAGATTTTAACAATTTTAACTATTTTGGAAAATAATCTAAGTTTCATAAATTGCGATATCGGTATAAAATGGTGCGAAATGATGAGTGCATTTTCCTTTTACAAGAGTTTTTTTTTAATTATAAAGTTCTCCAATTTTCAAAAAAAAATTTTTTTGTTACCCAATTTTTTTATAATTTGCAATATGGGTATCATACGATGCAAGATGTATTTTTACTGTTTCAGATTTTTTTTCTGTTGTAGAATACACAAATTATTACAGAGTACAATATTTTTCGTAGTACTCAAATTTTCATAATTAAAATATTGGTATGAAACGATGCAAAATTTTGTACACAATTTTACTTTATAAGAATTTTTTCTGTAGAATATTCAAATTTTAATAAAATTACGTTTTGCATGGAAATACTCATTCATAAATTGCAGTATGGGTATCAAACGATGTGATATTTTGAGTACAATTTCACTGTTTATTTGTGTTTTTTAGTAAAATATCCGGATTAAAAAATATAGCAATTAAAAAGTTTAAAGCATCATAGAACGAGGATATTTCCTGCCTTTGAGTTTTCGGAATATTTTAATGAATGTTTGAATTTGATTACTTTTATAAAACACGATATTTTCTGAAATTTGAGTACTTTATTCCAAAAACTCTAAAACAGTCAAAATGTATACCAATTTTCGAGTCGTTTAATTTCCATATTGAAAATTTAGAAAATTTGAGTATTATCGTAAAATACGGTGTTTTGTGAAAATATAAGAATTTTCCATAAAAAAAAGCTCTGTTAAAATGAAAATGTTATGGAAATTAAGTTATGGAAATTTGAGTAGTTTTTAAAACGGTATACGGTATACTTCGAAACTTACTACAATACTACATTATCATAAAATATCGTCTTTCACTGCTTTAAAAGTGCAACAGCATTTAATTTCCATAAGTTTATTTAAGTAAGATATTTAAACGAGATATCTTCAAATATTGTCGATAAGGTTATCACCGATAAAATAATCGCATTTCGATAACGATAACGTAAATTAGTAAAAATCTTATTTTTAAACATGTTACCAACAAAGCGATCAATTTTGCATTCTTAATTATTCACACTTCAAAATCAAAAAAGACTCCCTTGTCTTGTCAAAATACGCATTTAAACATATATTTTCTATCATCTTGACAATACTCAAAAAAAGGTTGAAATATATTTTGCATTGTTTATTTTAACAAAATCAATCAAATTGGGACAGTTTACAACATCTTCACACCATATCAGTTTGTAAAACAAAAATGTCAGCTTGATATATATAATGAAACAAAATAAAAACAAAACAATATTTTTTATTACTCTTTGCATGATAATAAAATAAGGTTTTTGTTCAAGTCCAGAGCCGACAAAAAATTTTTAAAGGGCCAAAGCCAAAAGTCTCCGTTTTGACCAATAAAAAAAAATTTGAATAAAGTTTGAGGTTTCAGAATAAAACAAAAAACATTCCAAGACCTTGACCTGGAATGGAAATCATAATCAAATTCAATTGTTTTGGTCAAAAATTAACAGACTTGATCATATCAAGAAATCAAAAAAAATCAAATCAATCAACAAGCACCTAAATTGCTTATTTTAGGTTTTTTTAATTTCACCTTTTTTTGTAAACCTAAAAACAATTGCTCATTTCATACTCAAAACATCCAACCTCGCCACACCGTCGTCACAACGATACCGGCAACATCCCGCGCACGTCATCCGCGAAAACGTGACACTTGTGACTTTGCAGCTTGGAAAATTATTAAATAACCCGCCATGGCCAGGAATCTACCGCGTGGCATCATATCCACCGCTCGGATATCATCGCACACACCCGTGAAAACCCCGCGGAACATTCCCGACGCCACCGTGCCAAACATTAAATCTTCATTAAATTGCTCCTGTCCTGGTGTGGTTGGTCCTGTCTGGAGCCACCAGTTTTTGGGGGCGCTCGTGCTACTCTTTTTGCTGGCCGCACGGTCCCCGGTAATTCTCTCTGATGATTGACCCGATGGAAGATTGATGTGGATCAATGGCCGACCGAACGTCATGACGGGTGGTGGTGGTGGTGGTCATTGCATTAGCCCACGTGGCCAGCCGCCGCGCGGTTGGTGTTTGTGATTAATTATTTCTGGATTCCGAGTGACACGAAGCACGGATGATGGCTTTTTGGAGTTTTTCGGACGGTTTTCGGGACGTGACGTTTCCTGGGGTAGTGGATATATTTTGTGTAGACATTTGCGCACTGAATTGAGCCAATTGAGGCAATTTGGAGCGTGGAATGTTCGATTGGGGGGCTGGGAAAGCGAAACGATGACTTAAAGCTCTGTGAATAGAATAAATTCGAGAATTCGAAAAGATTCTGCTCAGATTAGAACAACTTTAATGTTGGTTCACAACAAGCTAATCCATCATAACCAATTCAACTCTTCCATCAAATATTAAAAAGCTCCCCTTGATGCTACTACAACCAACCCCGAGCACGCTGGTCCGACCTCTCATCCGGATCACTTCCGTCCATTCCGGGAGGGGAATCATCTACCTGGCTGAACCCAAATGAAGAGGGGGAGCACCGTCCAATAATTCCATCCACTTTTACAAAATGGATGGAAATGACCAATTGGCTCCCCCTCGCTGGGGTAAAACAAGGGTCACCGGTCCCATTGTGGACTCTGCATTACAAACTGTTCCGAAACTGGACCACCCCTTCCACAGGAAGGAAGGAAGGAAGTAATAGAGCTGACTGTTCGGGTTGATGCCCAGCGCAACTGTGGCGAACGTAATCAGTAATTGAAAGTTATTCAAATCTCGCTTTTCGCCTCCCTTCCGGGCCATCATGGAGGAGGGGAGGTCATCAGCATCATCTGCATCGGTGCAGTTTGGCCGACAGTCCCACGTTCCCATAAATCTCCCCCCTCAAATTTTGACCGGAGGGTAGAAAAAAAAGTTTTATTTTTTGGCTTTTCCAGGGCAAAGTTTTGCGCTGCATCATTGAGGATCCGGATGACTCGGAATGGCTTTGCAATTTTTGCTGGAGACCCCTCCGGCAGGCGACAAGGGACGAGTTATTCTGGGGTTCTGGAACTTTGCTGGAACTCCTCCCTGGAGCTCTGGCGTTATCTGGCTCAGTGCAGTTTGTGCAGTCGGTTGTTGATGGAGTAGTGAAAGTTTTCGGTTATTTTGCCCGTTGGTGGCTGGGTTGAAATGTTGGGTGTGGTTTTGTCTGCAACCTCTCTCTTGGGGAAGGTGATTGAGGCGAGGAACGCGGCGGGGCGCTTGTTTGGCTCGACCTCAATAATTTTAAAGTTTTTCACAGTAAGTCTTCTTCACACTGAACTTTTCAACAACTTTCCCTGGTCGGGCAGTTTGATGTCTTCATGGCACGAATCTTCTTGTAGAGGACTGATTTTCTTCCTGATATTTTTTCAAAAACATTGTTTTTGGAAACACACTTTTTGACATCTCATCTCCTATTTATTAAGCCAAAATATATAAATTAAAGTAAAACTAATCCAAAAAAATTAAATAACAGGCCTAGGTTTCAGCACTTGCATGGAAAAAGGGTTTAAAATGCATTTTACACTAGTTCAGTTGTTTTGCAATCATTAATTTTCAAAAAATGAAAGATTTAACAAAAACAAAAATTTTAGCGAAAAAAAAACTTAAAAATCAAAAATTTTCAAAAATTCTAATGATTAAAAAAAATAATTCGAAACGCAGGGAAATGCATTTTAAATTGATTTCAGCTAATTGCACTTTAATTTTCATTGAAATTTTGAAGTTTTTTGAAAAAATATTTTTTCGGGCCAACTTTGAAGGGGTGGGGGGGGGAGACAAAAACTTAAAATAAAATTTGTAGCAGGCTAACCATTTTGAAAATCGGATTGCCCTTTTCTAGTTATCGTAAAATTCCTTATACAATAGTTTTCAAAACATTAAAAATTAAAAAAAATTATTTGAGGAAAAAACTTGTATTTAAGACACAAGCACATAATGTTAATCCATCAAAATTTTTACATGTTTTTACATTCAATTTTAGATTTTCGACCAACATAAAGTAATGAATAGCTCAAAAAAACGGTATGCAAGTAAATTTCTGTAGAAAATTTTGCAGAAAAATTAAAAAAAAATTGAAAAAAAAATAAATATTGCGAACGTAATATTCTTGTTATTTCATAACAGATTTTCAAAATTAACAAATATGTTTTTTTTTCTTTGGCTAGCGAAGCTTTTTTTTCAATACAATTCTCAATACAATACAATCCATACAAAATGGGTATGAGAATAAATACAATATATATTTTGGGAAGGAATTTTCACATCGATTTTTTTTATAATTCACAAATTTTTCAGAGGTATTCTTTATAAAAAAAAGTTTATTTATTTCACTATTAATTACTAAAAGTTGTGTTCCAAAAATCGTACTTTTTTGATTTTCTAAATATTAAAAGTAAAACAAAAGCTCGAATGCCAAAAGGTCAAATAGACAAAGGACAACTGAGAAAATTACAAAAAGTCATAATTATATCACTTTTAAATCAAAATATTTTGTTCAGCTAACTGTTACATTTTAATGGGTTAAAAATGTGCAGTTTTTTTTCATCAAATGAGAAAATTCTCAATTATTAAAAATTAACGATTTCATTACATTCTCACAACGTAATAAATTTTTGATGTATGTTTTTCGATCTTTCAAAATAGAATATGCTTTTTCCTAAATATTTCTGTTAGATTTTCTATTATTTTAAACATGTGCATTTCTTGAAAAAAAGATTTAATTCAAAAAAAGGTTTTATTTCCAATTTGTTTAAAACAAGTAAAATTTATTCTTTCAATTCAATTTATTATTGTTTCAGATTTTATTTGTAGAATATTTTAATTCTTTGAAAATGTTTTTTTCTTGCTGCCTTTGAGTTTTTCCAATAAATTATATAATAAAAGTTCCTTTTAAAAAATATGATAAATATACCGAATAGGAGCCTTTTTAATTCTCATTCTTTTAAACATGAGGAAATCTTTAAAATAATCTTTATCATTTTTTCTGTGAGTTCCTTTTCCATTGATTCAACATAAGTTAATCTTGTTTTAGTAAAATTATCGTGAGTTTGGGAGGCTTATGAAATGTTTTATGAAAAAAGTCTAAATTTAAATATATTTGATAAAAAATTTAAATTTAATGAATGATTTTTTAATGATTTTTAAACAGCATATTAGTAAATTATCGCAAAACATGTGCATTTTATTAAATCACTATTTTCCACAAATGGCAGCAAATAGCCAAGAAGACTTTAAAAAATGTCTTAAACAAAAAAAAATTCAATATTTTTAGAAACAAAACAAAATAGAAACAAACAAAACTTAATAAAGTGCACCGTCTTCAAAATAAAATAACAGAAATTTGCCACTAATACTGTACGAACAATCAACAATATCTTTAAGGCTTTAAAAATATCATAACTATTTGTTGAGTTATAGCCACGATGATCGTGTAAACTTTTTATATTTATTGCAATAAAGCATAAACAAGTTATTTGCTCTTAAAATAAATGTAGTTTTTCACGACCGTTACAGTAATTTTGGGTTACGTTTCGGTCTCGGTCACTTGGTCGAAACCGAGCCCAACCAGCGTTTATGGCTGAAAGGCTCGTTAATAAAGACAACTAACTAACTACCTGGCTTGGATAAAAAAGTTTCATTTTGTAGGCATCCAAACATGGTTTTTCCAAGATTTTTGAACTTACAGACCAAATCTTTAAATATTTTTTTTTTGTGGAAAATGTTTATTAATTGTAAAATCCATTTTGGGATAGTTGTTTACAGATAAAACACAAATTATATCGATAGTTGCCGTAGTTTCAAAGATACCAAAATGTGATTCATAAATATCTAGGTGCTCCAGATGAATGAATAACAATGTTGACACTCATACAAACGAGAAAACAAAGACCAGCGCTAGATGCTAACGCAAACTGAACCAGATTATGATGATAAAGTAATTTGTGAGCAAACATGGGTGAAAATGGAGTGGAATCCTTTGCTGTCAGCTGTTCAAGCAATTCGAGAACATCTGAGCCAAAGAAATGCGAAAAAAAGATGCAAGCAGCCATAAAAGCGTAGAAATCAGGAACCGTGAAAGCCATCCTCTTTGGATGGGCGAATTCCGGACTACGGACGGAACTCTGGAAAACGAAACCCAAGCTCCCCTGTACGTGCCAGGATGACGAATGGACTCGCCTTAGATCCGGAGCAATCTTATCTCCTAGTCCCCCCTCGGAAGCTGGGTAAAGAGGTCGATTTTAGGAGCCATTTGGAAACAACTTCTTAGGAATCTTACGCTACCAACAATTGACGAACTGACCCTAACAAGCTTTTTTTCGGATATTGGTTTCACATGGACTGGATTCAGGATTCGAGAAGAGTGTCAAGCCGGGATGCTGACGACGATGACACAGTAGATTGGCCTTGGGCCATCAGATCCTTGAGATTTTTTTCCGCTGCTGCTTGCGTTTCAGTTGGAGTAACTCTATTAAACAGGACGAAGGACTCAGGACTACCGATTCGTGCGTCCTTGTCCCATTTCAGACCGAATTATCGTTTCAATTTTCCGGTTTTTATCACGAAACCGGAAGATGCTAAAATTGGATTTTTGTTTTCACCAGTGACTTTTTTCTGGATTACAAAAAAAGTACTGCGAAACTGGGAACATGCCCTAAGGGCACTTAAAGAACCCGGCAGCAAATTTAAGCTGACAGCATTCATGCAACCTCGGACGGAAAATATCGCAACTTTTGCATTTTTACTCCATTTCAGAAAAGATTTTCATTCTTCAAATGGCCTCCGGCCATGGGGACTAGATAACGCGCGATACCTAGCCTGAAATTGCAAACCCGTGCAAAGAAGCGCGAGCGGAAATAATTATTTTCTTTCCTGGACTGGAAGAGTTGGGCGCTTTTTTTTCTCTCCATACTTCTGCATGATGGTGCAGAATGCAACCTCCTCTGTCTGCTCGAAGGCCGTGCATTGCAAATTAAAAGTTGCAACTAGGGAAATAAAGCCGGGTGGAGAGAAAACTATGTTCTACACAGAAAAAAAAAGTTGAATTTTGGAATGTTGAAAATTTGGTAGGTTGAATATTACCTCTATTTTTGAGTAATATTACATAAAAAATGTGTAAAAATGTGAACCTGATGAATATTCATCAAAAACTGATGAAAATTCATCATTTTCTGGGGTTAAATTAATCATTTTTTTTTGCCACAAGATCTGTCACCATTTCCTGATGAATATTACCATCATTTTTTTTTTCTGTGTAGCAGTGGAACGGGTTGAAATAAATTTAAATGAAAATTGTAATTTCAAATTTTTAATTTTAAAAAAAATCTGCGCTTAAATTCTACAAAATATGCCATTCTGAAAACTGAAACTCATTCTGATTGGTTCAAAATTCACAAGCAGTGCTGGTTGCCTAGCAACGATCAGGTGTATCAACAAATATCCACGCAGGGCAAATAAAGTTACTTTGTTTTGATTGGTAAAATAACTTAGACCAACCCTAATTTCCATGACTACCAAAACATCAAACACTGAAAATTTCATGGGAGGAGCTTTTCGAAAGCGTCAATCAATGTAACTTACCTTGTAGGTGAAGACAGAATCTGTAAATAAAATGAATGAATATTAGTTGAATTGAAAAAATTATCTAAATCTAATGGTGTTTTTTGTAATCAAACAATATTGTAAATAATTAGTACAAACACCTAAAAATACAAGATGATCAATTTTCTAAAGTCGATCAACTTCTCATTTTATTTTTTTATTTGTATAAAATTTTGTCCGTCGATTTCTTATGTCCAAATAAGCTATTTTGCATAATTAGTTTCTTCATGTAAGTCTCCGTACAAATTTGTGGGCTGTCCATAAAAAAGTGCTATGAAAACATTCGAAAATGTGTTTCTCTAGACGGGATTTTCTGATCGAATTGATGTTTTCGGGAAAGTAGTAGGTTCTGTTAAGGACTATTCAGAAACAAATAATTACATTCTAAAATAATGTACCCTTTTTTGAAATAACTTTTTATCACACAAACTCGATTTTGACAAACTATTTACCCTTGGAATTACATTTATTTTTTTCTATTTATTTTAGTAGAAAAAAAGGGCCAACTCTTGAGCCAAATGGTATGACGGAGTTTTGTTTTTGACCAAGTTATGGCTTGAAAAAAAATATATGTTTTTTTTAATTCGCAAATTAAAAAAAACATATGTTTTTTTCAAATGCTCACAAAAAATCTTTAAAAATCATTTTCAGATGTAAAATCAAATTCTAAATACCTTTGCAATATCTTGGTAAAGTACAGCGGTTTTGAGTAATAGGCATTTTAAAGGTGAATTTTTCAACAAAATTGTTATTTTTAATTTTTCAAAACAGTGTCCATTCTTGAACAAAATATTTTCGATGGGTTGAAAAAATTCTCGGATCATCAATGTTAGGAATTTTCTCAGCTTTACGAATATGTTTTATAAGATAGTCAGGGAGAAAAGAATGAAAATTACAAAAAAAAATAGTTTATTTTCTAGTTCTACTGTTTGAGAGTCAATTTTCAATCAATAAATTGATCAGATTTTCTATGTTATATATGAAAATTATGTGAAAAATTTCCAACTTAAAAATCTATAGTCCAGACTTGATTATTCGAGTATCGATAAATTCGTATTTTTTATTTTCTACTTTTAAACATTAAATTCGAGTTCTGTGACCCCAATTTATGTCAAATCGGAATAGTTGATTATCTTTTTAGCACACCAAATATAGTTTTTAAGTATTTCAACCCCGCTATTTTGGCCGCCATCTTGGATTTAAAATTTTTAAATCACTTTAGAGCATGTTTGGGGTCATATTCAAGCTTAACAATCAAAAACAAGGAAAGAAAAAACATTTTTTTCCATGATTCGATTATCCGAAGATTTGGTTACCCGAAGTGAAATTTTTCCGAGGCCTTTGGATAATCGTGTCTGGACTGTATATATTTTCGGATTATTAAAATAACGCTAAAAATATGAGCCCTTATGAAGGTTGAAGACAATGCTAAAATATTTATTAAAAAAAAAAACATTTAATCGGAAAAAGAATTCAAAAGCATCCCATAATTTAATGATTATTTTTGTTTTACCTGCACTCAAAAAAATGAGTTCGCGTAAACGTGAACAGAGTTCATGCCAACGGGAACCAGGAAGAAAACTGTTCACTTTCATGGTGCAATGCACTATAAAAGTTGAACAGTTTTCTTCCTGGTTCCCGTTGGCATGAACTCTGTTCACGTTTACGCGAACTCATTTTTTTGAGTGTGTCAATTATTTGTATAAAAACCCTGAAAGCCGATATCATCAAGATCAGATTTGTATTGAAATCTTTTAAAAAAAATATATAATATAATAAGATCAATAGTTTTCAATTAAATTTTTATTTCAAACTGATTTGATAGGAAAACGTAAAAGAAAAATTATTTAAAGAATTTTAATTTTTGATTTAATTCTAAAAAGATGTTTTATGATTATTAAAAAGTCAATATAGCATGATATACATTTATTAAAAAATATACTCTCTATTTTTGTTCCAAATTACCTCTCTACAACCCTCGAGACGGATTTTGATTTAAAAAATCTGCCAGGAATAAATTTTTCATCTAATTTTGAATCTTCAAAATGCATTGAAAAAAATATCTCCTAAATTTGAAAAAAAAATTGAAATCGATTATTTTACTCATTCATATGACTTTGTCAATTTATAAATTCACTACATTTTCGAGTCATTTTTCACCGTTGCTGTTCTTGTTTTTTTTTTCATTTATTTAGGGCAAATTGAAAATTCTTGGTCAATCGCTGCACAATATTGCCCTTGTTTCCAACTAATAACCCACATTTTTTATAACAAAATAAGTATAAAATTCCTTTTTTAAGTAATTGACCTAAAACTACCAATTAAATCAAACAATAAACAAGATGAATGCATAAAAATGCCTATAAAGAAGAAGAAAACAAATAAATAAGAGAAATAATGTTTGTCGTATAACACTTTTTTTAATTGCCTAAAGCATAGGAAAAATGTAAAAAGTTTCGATCTGACCTTGTTATCTTGTCACCCCTTGCAAAATGCTGCCAATGTGACAACTAACCAAAGGGAATTTATGGCCAGAAGATGTTTTGACACACGTTCATGCCCGACTCTTGTAAACAATTTCAATTATAACTCGGGACTCCGTTAACCAAATTCATCCAAACTTCGGGACAATGCATAAAACGGTTTTTTTTTAAATTTATATTTATTCAGTTTTTCTTTTCCATGTACATTCATTCAGTTAAAATATTATTGAGTGTCCAATCACAATCGATGACTTTTCACCTCAATTTTAAATACTAGCAATTTTCATTTATTCATGAAATATTGTAGCTTTCGCTATTCAGTGATTTCAAATGTAGGAGGTCCTACATGTACAAAAGGGAAAAGAGATACCTTAAAACTAACTTATAAACTATATAAAGAGCGGATCAATGCAGCTGAAGACTGCAATGATTTTTGTCGAAATGCATCAATTATCTTATTGGACATAACATCCAAAGTGTCAACTTCGGCTAATTGATGAAGTTCACTGGTGCTGAACCAGGGAGGAAGTTTCAGAATCTTTTTCAGAATTTTGTTCTGAATCCTCTGAAGTTTTTTCTTCCTGGTTAAGCAACAGCTTGTCCAGATCGGCACAGCATAAAGCATGGCAGGTCTGAAAATTTGTTTATAAATTAACAGTTTTGTTCGGACGCCAACGGAAATAAACCTCCTTGCGAATCAGCCCAATTTATTAGAGGCAGATCAAAGCTGCAATTTAGATTTAAGTTTAGTACATGTTGTGTTTGTGTGTGTGTGTGTTTTTGTCTTACAATTTGTTTGTTTCCTGTTTTCCGTCCAACCCGATCCGGATTTGTGTTCTACGTTTGTGTTGTAGCTGTAATTTTAGGTTATGTTTAACAGCGTGTTCGGTTTTACATGTTTTGTACAGATTTTGCATGTTTCTGTTGCGTTTTACATGTTTATCTGTTCCAAACTTACTTGTTCGAGAACCTGCGCCCTGTCCTGTCCTGTTCGGAAAATTCTCAACTCTTTCCCGCCGTATTCCACCGGCCGGTTGCCACCCGCGTGTGGTCCTTGTGTCTGTTTACAATTTCCGCACTTAGTGTTATTTATTTCAACGTTTTGTGTGTTTAAACTTACATGTTTGTGTCCGTCTACCTCCCGTCATTCCCGCGAACCACAAACCTTCCAATTTACTCCTCACAATCCTCCTAATTATCCTCCTAATTATCCAAAATGCTCCACGATCCTTTTTCCCTGACCACTTGTGCTCGTAAAATTTGATTGTGACTTTGTTTTGATTTGTCGTCCCTTTGCTCGTGTGTTCCGTCATTGTTCACGTTCCTCTTTCTCACGTCTCACGCGCGTGAGATGCCGACGCGGCGTTCGTTCCCACGCAGCAGCATGGTGTCGACCCCGTCGCGGCAGTGAGCGGCCTCAACAAGTTTATTCTTGAGACAAAGTCTAGAATTCCTGTTTATAAGCGGATACAAACATTTAATATATTTGTTACATTTAACCTGGATACTTTCAATGTGATCCTTGTAAGTAAGGTTTTTGTCAAAAGCAAGTCCAAGATATTTCACTTTATCCTCCCACTTTAAATTTACCTCATTCATCTTTATAATGTGATGACTTTTTGGTTTAAGAAAATCAGCCCATGGTTTGTGAGGGAAAATAATAAGTTGAGTTTTTGCAGCATTTGGAGTAATTTTCCATTCTTTCAAATAAGAATTGAAAATATCCAAGCTTTTTTGTAATCTTCTTGTGATGACACGAAGGCTTCTACCTTTGGCGGAGATGCTTGTATCATCAGCAAAAAGTGATTTCTGACATCCTGGGGGCAAATCAGGCAAGTCAGAAGTAAAAATATTGTATAAAATTGAACCCAAAATGCTTCCTTGAGGGACGCCGGCACGTACAGGTAGTTGATCAGATTTGCTATTCTGATAACATACCTGCAGAGTACGATCCGTCAAATAATTTTGGATAATTTTCACGATATAAATCGGAAAATTAAACCTTTTTAATTTCGCAATCAAACTTTTATGCCAAACACTGTCAAATGCTTTTTCTATGTCTAGAAGAGCAGCGCCAGTAGAATAGCCCTCAGATTTGTTGCTTCGAATTAAATTTGAAACTCTCAACAACTGATGAGTAGTTGAATGCCCAAGGCGAAATCCAAACTGCTCATCAGCGAATATTGAATTTTCATTAATGTGTGTCATCATTCTATTAAGAATTATTCTTTCAAATAATTTACTAATAGATGAAAGCAAACTAATGGGCCGATAGCTTGAGGCTTCAGCAGGATTTTTATCCGGTTTTAAAATCGGAACTACTTTGGCATTTTTCCAAATACTGGGAAAATAATGCATAAAACGGTGTTTGTTTACAATGCGTGCTCTAGTTTAGTTTAGCGAATAAATGTTCATGAATTTAATCAGTAAGTAAATATAAGATTTTCCAAGGTATAAAAGTTTTAACCGAAATTTAGGAATTTCGATTTATCCAGGCAAATAATTTTATGGGCCTAAGCAAAAGTTATTTTTTTTATCCAGATATAAACATCAATTCTAGAGTTTTTTTTTATTCGGTCCTATAAACATATTAAAGACAATAGTTTATTGGTCCTTTTCAAAAAAAATTTGGAATTGAAGTGAGCTGGATAGACTGGAATGTTCATTAATTCTTAAAACTTTGCACAGTTATCATTTCCTTAGAAAAACCAAACAATCACTTATCAAATGGAAATACCACGTGTTTGCCGCATACAACTATTCCTCACACACCTTATCGCAATCCCAAAACTCATGGCATCCGATTACCCCCTATTATACATTCATACAAACACCACACGTTCATCCATCCACCCGTCCAGCAATCGCACATCACCGTAACATGCTGCCAACATATGTCACACACTTGCAGCCCCAGCTCGCCTCAATCGATTGAAATGTTCGAAATCGTTTTTCCCCCTTTCTGTTCCGAGCCAAAATTCCGTACCATATTGTCCCGTCAAATCCGTCCAAAAATGTTTGACCTTTTTTTTTGTCGTCAACCGCACTTCAATTCCGAAGCAGTCAAACCCGCACATTTGGCCATTTCATAGCCTCGTGTAGGAAAACACAAACAAAACCAAGCAGCGTGAGATTAATTTCACACACACACCCAATCACACTTGCACCAGCACACACTGATAGACGTCTTAAGGTCACACACTCTTATCACACATACGAAGCCGCTTTGGAGTGGGTTCTTGAACTTCGTTTTCCGCTACCGTATTTTTTTTCGAGATTTACGATTCTTGCTCTTATTCAGAGTCCTCTTTGGATGGGAGAGTAGAGGGGAGAGCACCAATACAACCAAGTCACTAATCTTTTTTGGTTTGACTGTAAACGACGACTGATAAGGATTTGGATGGTGATAGTAGTAATAATAAAGAAGAAGGGTAAACCGTTGAAAGCTAATACCGTTTTTGTTGGCTGTAATTACACAATGTGTACGAGTCTCCGTGACTTGCAGTAAACAGCAAAAGTGGAGCAGCAGTGCTTCCAGAAATGCGAGAAGGGTTGTGTTTCTGCTGATGTTGGTCACTGGAACTTGGGATACTCAAATCACATCAACTGAATTAATGATTCTGATCCCACGTGACATACCAGCAGTCCAACCATTCATCAATGATCAATGAATCGACCACCATTACTCGGTGAAATTCCAATTGACAAGTCATCTTCTAGATGAGAAGAAACTGAGCACTGATAGGTTTGTGCACTTTCCCAGCCTCAAAACAAACCCCCTTAGGAAGCGCTCTCCTCGTCGACCAATCACTTCAAGAGTCCTCGCTTCGAAGAAGCTTTCTAACCAAGTGTTAATCGAGTTCGGGCTGAAGTGCCGTTCCACCAGCCCACAGCTAATAATGAACGGCATTAATAGGAAGCCCACGGGGAAGGAGTTGCGAAATGGTGTCCTCTGAGTGGGGTTTCAAGACGACGAACGGAACCACTCTTCGGTACTATGGTGATGTTTGCTTAGACGGGCAGGGGCACTTTTTGTCGTGGCACCGGGATCAGAGGTTTGTTGACACTTTAGTCGGAGATCCGCGAGATAGGCCATGAACACAGGCTGTGGGGGTCTTATGTCTAATCGTATTGTAGTATTTTAGCGAAATTTAATCTTAGGGAGGTCGGCCCCTTGATCTGTTCAACTTTAAATCCGTTGAAATCTATTTTCCAACAATCACGAATATCAAGTAAAAATGTGACCACCGACAAACATTTCCCCGTTTATTGGATTACTGTTCTGCTACTCGTGTAGCATGAAACGTTTGTGACCAGCACTTGTACAAATCCCACGGCCATCATTAGCGTTCAAGTCCTTGTCGAGCTAACAAATCCCCCCTCGCGTTCGTTGTTTAAGGCTCTCGACTCGTGGTTGATCCCCTTCCTCGCCTCTCTGCTGGCATCTCTTTGCAAAGTGACCTAGTTTTGCATTTCGAAAGCACAATTTACACCTAATCCATGCTTCCGTGGTGGAACCGCAAACGAGACGAGCATTTGGAGGAGCTTTTAGCGGAGCTTTCTTTTCTCCTTCCTAAGTGGTATTTTGGTCTTTTTGAAAGAAATTTTTAAGGCTTATTGATGTAAGTACTTGTCCATTCGACTGCACTTTGAATGAAATAAAAATATTTTTTTTTTTCAGTACGTTTCTGATGTTTTACGATTGTAGCCGAAAAAAATGCTGAATTGATTTTATGCTGTTGGAGCTCTTATAAAACCAGGTTGAAATTGATGCTTTCTATAAGCGATTTAATTTCATTTAAGAACAATTCTCCAAGATTGAGCAATGTTTTTTTTGCAAAATAAATTCATGTTTTTTAAATTGATGCAACTTTGTGTGTATTTTTTTATTGCCTAAGAAATCATTTTGCATTTTCAAGTTAGTCCATATAAAAATTTCGTACATTTTTGGCAGCTGTCCACAAAAAAATAAAATATTCAAGAATCCCTAGCTTGAGAATGGATTTTCTGATCAATTTTGATGACTTCAACAAAGTATTAAGTACAGTCCAGAATCGATTATCCGAAGGCCTTAGCAAAATTTCACTTCGGATAATTTAAACTTCGGATAATCGAATCACGAAAAAAGTATTTTTCGTTTTCACTACTCTAAAGTAATTTAAAAAAATTAAATCCAAGATGGCGGCCAACATAGCGGAGATGAAATATTGAAAAAAAATGCATTTTTTGATTTAAAATTTGACTACAACGGGGACGCAGAGCTCGAATTTGATTTTAAAAGTAAGAAAATTAACAAACCCCATTTTTATTTTGTTCGTTACTCGATTATCCGAAGTCCCATACAAACCTTCGGATAATCGAACTTCGGATAGTCGAAACATCGGATAATCTAGTCTGGACTGTATTGCCAAAGACTGCTCAGAACAAAAAATGGTTATACTTATCAAAATTTCTCAAAAACAATCCAACACATCTTATTTCAAATTAATAATTTGTATCTGAACATTTTACTTTGTATTTTGAACTACTGCTAACTGTTCAGAAACTTTTCTGTTCATAATTATGCTTAAAGAGTACATTTTTACGTTTATTTTTAGCCACTTTTGAAGTAACGTGAAATTTCAATGTTTTCTAATGGACATGCACAAAATTTCGATTTTGCGCCGTGAAAAAACTCTAGCCCAACTCATTTGGCAGAGTTGCCAATTTTCAAAAACAAAATCATGATTAAAAAAAACATGCATTAAAGTTGAAAAAACTTATCAGAAAATTTCCAACAAATACCATTAAATGAGATTGAAGATTGGGCCAATGCACGGATAGAAATTCTGTAAGCAAATCCGGGTTGTATTGTTAATTTGATATTGGTTAACCGCGGTGGAATTTCTTGAAATAATTCGAACTGTCAAAAATTCACCAAAGCATCTACCGGTGGTAACTTTTCTACCATAGTTTTTTGTGAAATCAATGTGGTAGATGCTTTGGTGGATTTTTGACAGTTCGAATTATTTCAAGAAAATCCACCGTGGTTAACCAAATTCAAATTTAGAATGCATGTCCGGTAACTCTGTGTCGTAGAATTTGACAACATTGAAATGTTTCCAAAATCGTCTACATTTTTTTCGATTTTGAACGACAATGTCGATTTTGAAAACATTTGCAACGAAATCGAAAAAAATGTTGACGATTTTGGAAACATTTCAATGTTGTCAAATTTGACGACACAGAGTTACCGGGGTTGCATTCTTAATTTGATTTTGTTTATCCACGGTAAATATTCTTGGAATAATTCGTTGGCGTCGAACTGTCAAAAATTGATCGCGGTGGATCGCGGTGGATACTTTTCTACCACAGTTTTTTGTGTGATCAATGTAGTTAATTTTTTTGTGGATTTTTGACAGTTCGAAATATTTCAAGAAAATTTACCGCGGTTAACAAAAATCAGATTAACAATGCTACTAGAGTTACCGGATTTGCTTACAGGATTTCTATCCGTGTGGTTGCTAAGATTAAGTCCCTGAAAAAATACAACTATAAATTTTTTTTTCAATTGACGATAACTCATGGAGTGAAATTTAAAAAAAAAACAAAAAAAAATACCCGCATCAAATTTTTTACCGTGTTAATTTTTTTTATTTTTTTGTGAAGAAAAAAAATCAACATAAAAGCAATGTTTTCAAAAATTTAAAGCAGAAAACAATAAAAAATCAATACAACTGTACAGTAGAGCTAATGTCACAATTTGGCAAAATGTCAATAAATTTATGCGAAATTTTCTTTCCTAGTGTTTTACGCCTTTTTTCTATCTGTTTTCGGGTTTTAATAATGTTCTTAAAATTTATTTATTTCTCAGATTTAAAAAAAAAGTTAATATTATTAACTTATTTAATTATCAACTCGAAAAATTCCTTTTGTAATACCTGCTTTGCTGTCTTTTTATACTGACTAAATGACCGACTTATCGTCACCAAATATAATAAAAAGGTCATAATAGTACTCATTTGAGTGCGTAATGTTCAACTTTTCAGTACTTGTTTCCAAAAGTACTACTTTTTGATATGTTTTTTGATTTTAAGTCGACCAAACATGTAATGAAAAAATTAAAAAGAAATCACCATAGTAATATAATAAAACATGATAAATGTCATTTTCAATTTTAATCAAGTGTTTAAGAATTATATCAATCAAAAGAGACTTCAAAATATTGTTTGAAAATGTGAACAATTTCCATGAAAAAATTAATGAATTATGACAATGGTAAATTTGTGAATTTCAAGGCCAAAACAGGAGATAGCAAAACAAAATCAAACGCCTTGAAACATTTCTCAATGCGCCTTTAATTATGCTTTGTTTTCTTGAAGACGTTTGCTATGCGGCCGATTCGTGCATGGCACCATCTTTTCATGCGCACACTGTAGGAAATGTTTCATCAGTCTGAGCTGCGATTGTGATTCAAATATTCTCGGGTGAGTTTTCAAAAAGCCGTAAGAGCCACCGTGACCTCTGACACTAGTTTTCGTTTTTCTCCAAAATTAAACGAAATTTCATTTATCTTTAGTTTGGGGCACTTGAAGGACGTGTAGATGAACAATCTCAAACATTTTTGATATTGGTTTTCGTAAGTAGGTCGAATACCGATGCAAAAAGGACTTTGTTTACCAATGGCTCTTACGGCTTTTTGAAAACTAATCCGAGTATTAAACTTTTAATCAATTCCAATTCTAAAATTATAGGCAAATAAAAAAAATTGCAAAAACAAATTTAATACTTTTCCCGTAATTTTTAAAACAATTGAAAAGAAATTACATGGAAGATTTCAAAAGCTTCTCATATTTTCACTTATAACCTTTCACCACGCGAGGGCACTTTGCTAATTGCTGCCTTCTTCTACAAGTTACAAAAAGGGGAATAAAAAAAACCTTGCAGCATCCTCCGGACACCATAATATCTCCTCCGCCAACTGAAACTTTGCTTCGCAACACGCAAACTAGCTTCCTTTACTGCCCTGAAAAAAAGCGCACTCTTTCACGACCAACTTCTTTAACCTTAAAAAAGAACCGTTTCTCAGCTTTTTTTTTCCTCTCTCCTGTCTAGGTTTCAACTTTCCACGGCAAAACACGCAAAAGTGCAAATTACTCTCGGCGGTGGTGTAGGTCTTGAAGGAAAAAAAAGACCAGGGCGTGACACGACAAATTGTGTACCAACAGCAGTTTGACTTTTCCTAAGTTTTCTCAGTCGCCCCGCGTGAGCGTGTACTTTGAGCAAAGGTCTTCCCCAACACGTGGGCGCCCCACAAGATAAAATTAGTGTGACACCAACGGTTCCACGGTGACAAGATAAGAACAAAGTGGACGGAAAAGTAGCACCATGTTTTCTCTTTGAATACTTTTTTATTGGGGGAAAAGTACTGAAATTACCGTTATTTCTCAATTTCTTGAAAATTGTAGCAAAAAAGAACAAAATTGCAAATTGAAAATTGCATGAAATTTTAAGAAAGCATAACTTCAGGCGCGAATTTAAACTAAAAAAATGGGAAATGGGAAAAAATGGGAAAGCTTTCCCGCCTCAAAAGGTGAATTCAATCCAAACATTTTCTTTTAAATACTTTCCCACACTGACCGTTAATGGGCTGCGAATGTTTTTGGGTGAAACAAAAATAAAAACAGCTGAAAAAAGATAAACTTGAAAGGTTGCATGGGTGCGACAGAAAAAAAAAACATTGTCACAAAATTTCACACCAGTTTTTTTGTGTGGAAGTGAGACGCAAGATGAAGGGGGAGCTTTTTTCCTCCAAAAGCACGGTGAAAATGTGAAAAATGATGCAACTTTAGCAGTCTCTTTGTCATGGAAACTAACCGGATGATGGGAAAATGAGCAAAATAGAGGGAGGGAGGCTCGTATATTTGCGTGTTCACCGGATGTTATTCTTGCGCGTGCTAGCGTGTCTTGAGTGAGTTTAACTTGAGCGAATAAAACAGTTTAAAAATGATTTTAAACTTTAGTTTAATGCCTTAGACACTGATGATAATATTGTTTAATATTTTTTGAGGTAAAATATAAGTTTTTCAAAAATATTTGATTGATTAATCATTAAATTATCACATTCTAAATAAATTCCCAATTTACCCACCATCTTCTTTTAGTCTAAAACAAACAATCCTTCACCACCCTCTCCCAACGTCGATGGAAGACCCTTAATTTACATGTATTATCACTTTGGCCAAGCTGCAAATTCTTGAAAGCCCGTTCCACCGATCCGATCCTTAATCTACCGTCGTTATTCTTTCCCACCGGCGGGGTGGACCAACACCATCCAGATACGATATCGAGACTGCCACTCTGATGCCAATCCATCCAAACGACCTCCATGGGCAACAACGGTGGCGATCCCATCCCCGGGATATGTTCCGGGCGAGAACACACAATCTCACACACACAAGGCTCCGTTCTGTGAAGGGTCTACAACGAGTAGATTAAAGGTGGTACCGAAACAATAAACACTGTCGGTTTTTGTACCCTTTCAAGATCTAAATCGAGGAAGGTTTTAAGAAAAATAGGACAAGGAATGTGTAGCAACAGATTAACAGCAAATATTATTCAATAGTTCTAAGTCGTCGTTTCAAAATTCCCCTTTTCTTCAAAAAGAAAAAAAAAAACAAAACTTGAAACAAAAAAAACATCGTAAAACATAATAACGTCATGATTCGAATTCCCGGACGTTCAAAAACCGGACACCTCATCTTGTTTTATCAATTATTTGGATATAAGTTTGCATTATGAATGTCAAAACTGTGTTATTTAATGAATACTAACATCAACTTTCATTTAAAATTTGTTTGAACGCTGTAGTTAATGCCAAAACAACAAAATAAAATAACATTATAAGTTTACCAATAATGTAAAACATTTCAGTGAAATATTTCACAGGCGCCCGAAGCACCGGGAAGGTAAAGCAGAGGGCTTTTGTTAATTTGATTTGGTTAACCGCGGTGGATTTTCTTGAAATAATTCGAACTGTCAAAAATCCACCAAAACATCTACCGCATTGATCACACAAAAAACTGTGGTAGAAAAGTATCCACCGGTAGATCCTTTGGTGGATTTTTGACAGTTTTTGACAGTTGAATGGCACTCTTAGATCTCAAATAAGCTGTTAACCTTTCAGGTCTGATGAGTTAACTATCCTATAATTTTCGTTTGGTCGTAAGAATCATTTTCCCCTCATTACCTGAAAAAATCGAACAAACAATCGATATTTTATATAACAATTTGTTATAATTTAAGGAAATCAGAACCATAAATATCTGAGTACTATTGTTAATTTAATTGCGGTTAACCGCGGTAGATTTTCTTGAAATAATTTGAACTGTCAAAAATCCACCAAAGGATCTACCGGTGGATTCTTTTCTACCACAGTTTTTTGTGTGATCAATGTGGTAGATGCTGCAAATTTTAGAATCTCACACATGACAATGATCCGACACATTTAACGCCACCTTTTGGCGGAATTCAAGAAAATCCACCGCGGTTAACGAAATCAAATTAACAAAAGCCCTCAGAGTTGCATTGTTGATTTGACATGATTCGAAATCCGGACACTTTGTAGCATATCATTTTCGTAATAGCTTGTAAAAAATCAGGTAATAAGTTGGAAATGTAGAAATATCATCAGGATATAGTATAAACAGTCAGTTTTTAGAGAATTCATGCAAAATATGTCTTTCCTAACAATTTTTCATCAGAATTTTAAAATTAAAATGACTTATGGTGCTTCGTATCCCGGACACTGTTAAAAGCTGATTCGATATCCGGTTACTTTTGCTTCGAATTCCGGACACTCGATTTTGCTTATGAATCGCACAAATTTGGACTGAAATGTTAGTGAATGGCACTCTTAGATCTCAAATAAGCTGTTAACCTTTCAGGTCTGATGAGTTAACTATCCTATAATTTTCGTTTGGTCGTAAGAATCATTTTCCCCTCATTACCTGAAAAAATCGAACAAACAATCGATATTTTATATAACAATTTGTTATAATTTAAGGAAATCAGAACCATAAATATCTGAGTACTATTGTTAATTTAATTGCGGTTAACCGCGGTAGATTTTCTTGAAATAATTTGAACTGTCAAAAATCCACCAAAGGATCTACCGGTGGATACTTTTCTACCACAGTTTTTTGTGTGATCAATGTGGTAGATGCTGCAAATTTTAGAATCTCACACTTGACAATGATCCGACACATTTAACGCCACCTTTTGGCGGAATTTTGAAATTCTGCTTTTCCCCATACATTTTTTCGAATTTTCCCATACAAACTTCAACGATAAAAAGCGACCCTTAACCCTTAACCGATTTGGCTCGAAATTGGCATAATAACTTATTTTTACCTAAAGAATCAAGCCAGAGGGCATCTCTTGAGATATTCCAAAATTTTCCATTTTTTTTTTTTTTGTCACACTTAATGCAGAATTGCATTTAATGCAGAATCGACCTCCAAATGTTCAGATAGATTCGTTTAACTTTTTGTAAAGTAAATCACTCTTATAATTGTTAGTTGAATCACTTACAAAATAAGCTTGAGCTTACAAATTCTCAATTTGTAAAAATGGTCCTCAACCATTTTCCTGTAGATCCTCTCTAATGATACGAATAAATTCGTGATCCCCTCTTCCTTGATTTGTATAACTTCAATTATAAATTTTACAAATATTTTATATTGAATAAATTATTGGATTACGCAAAAAATTACAAAATGCATTTTTTTTCAACTTAGTTAAAACATAAAATAACAATTTTTATCAGAAAAATATGGACATTACTATAAATCTACAGTTTTTTTAAAAGGTCCTATAAACATATAAAACGCAATAGCTTATAGGACCTTAAAAAAGCTCTGGAAATGTAATTTAAAACGCATTTTAAATCATGAGTTTCTTTTTTTATAGTATTTCTGTAAAATCATTTTGATTCCTATGTTTAAAAAAAATGTTAAATTAAATCCATAAAAATGATAGTTCAAATTAAGCCAGTCATTCAAACTAAACATTAATTTGAAAACGCCGATAAACTTCTACCAGGTAAAAAAATGTTTTCAATTAATCTTTCTAGTATAACTAAATTAGAATCAGAATTGTATCTTCACATTTCCAAACAAATAGTTTAAGATTTTTTTTAGAAAATAAAAAAAGTCAAAAATAATTGTAGGTATATCGAGGAATTAACAGGGTTGAGAATCAAAGTAAAAATTAGTATGATTGCAAAATTATAATAATAAGAAATTCAAATTTATAAATTTTCAAAAATTAATGTATTTTGATGTGTTAAATCACAGCTTACAGTTTAGCAAGCAAGCCAACAATAATGAAAAATAGGGAAAAAGCATACACAATTCGCTAGAAAAAAGTCCCCTAATCACATAGAATTTTTCAATATATATTTACAACAGGTGAAACTATACTACTACAGTTTTTGAAAAAGTTTTTTTAACATATGAAGCACAATAGTTTATTGGATATTATTACAACAAACTCTAGGCTTCTTTTGGAAAAATCCTCATTAGCAACCCTAACAAAAAAAATAGGAAAAAACGAACGAAAAACGTATTATCATTGGCAACTATTTTCTAGTTAAAAGAGAGTTGTTGAGTGATTTTCGTTTAATTGATTGCTTTCAATTTTGGTATCAAGTTATACTTTCAACCAAAATTGTCAAATTTTATTTAAAAAAAAACACACACACACATAAACTGCAAAATTCTTGTCCCAATTTTATGACGCCCTATCTTCTACAACCTGCCCCAATGCGACGGATGAGCTGCTCCTGTACAAACTGCGAAAAGGACATCATCTTGGCTAACAATGAAGACGACGACGACACGGTTTGGCCGCTTCCCCGAGACCGAACCGACCGGGCACCGGACTGTTGAATACTTAATGCCTCCCAGCCCAGCACCAGCGGCTTGGGTCTAGAGACAAACATACACTCCATTATGGCGCGCAGCAAGCATCATTGAACATGTGTCTCGTTAGGGGAATTTCGCTCACCTTATAATCAAAAATGAATACACCATTTATTTATGAATCATCGGTCTTAGGCCGGTCCCCACCTCGGAGAACTGTGCTTTTGGGTCACACGTGTAATAAACCGCTATAAATAGGTTTAAAGTTTTATGGCATTCATAACTCACGGGCAGTGTTTAGCCTGGTCACGCCACGAAAATATCCTCCAATGGTCCACCCACCCACACGGATCATATTTATGGGGTAGATATTTGTGACAGTTTAATACCCTTTGAAAGTTTTAATACTCCCCCTTTTTTCGGTGCACAGGGTCTGGCTCTATCTGGTGAAGCCCCGTGGCCACTGGGCTGGTCGTGTGCTGGATCGCGCGCCAGGATTGCTCCACTGGGGGGGTTCGAGCAACAACAAAAAACGAGCCTGAAGGCAAATGCGTGTTATAGTTTGGTTGGGTTATGCAAAGTGGGTTGGAAACGTGGATTAAAATCAACTATCAAAATTTGAGTGTGAAATTTGGGGCAAAATTGTCCAATGCAGATTGTTTTGGAGACAACAGAATGAAAAGTAAAAAGGACAATTTTGAAGAAAAATATTTATTCAAGGACTAGTGTGTCTACCATGCCGTCTCCAAATGCCTTCAAGCTGCTTGTCCAGCCAACCCCCGGTTGGTCAGCTCTGGCCGGTTCACCGAAAGCAAAACTTGGTTTCTGGTGTCTAACGTCCTCCCCATTTCCTAACACTTTGGCCTAGCCCAGCATCATTTTTCATCCCGGTTTCGATTATCCCACTTGGGTGAATGAAATGTGAATGAGCCCTTCCACCCTCCACATGTGTGAGGGAGCGGGGTTGGTCTCTGCGGACAGTCTGATGTTGGGCCAACAAACGTGGCCAGCTGCAGATATGGAGCTTTTATGCCGTCGTCCACCGTTAATAAATCCTGTGTATTCATGCCCCCAGTCAGAGGGTTACGAGGACAAACTTTAGTCTCCTCCTGCTGGGCTGCGTACGGACCAGGACCAGAAGGGATGACTTTCAATCGATTTCCTCGCGCCGGAGCAATGACCATCGCTAGGACAATCGCTCCGAATCCTGACTCTCCGAACGATGATGGTCCCTCCGTATACTAAACGAATATGGTAGTTATGAAATGCAAATTCATTTGGCCAACTTTGAGTTCTGCCAGTCCTCAGCCTGTTTGTGTGGCTGTCCGACTTTTGCCTGTTTACTCTGGGCGGCAGTTATTAAATAATAGACGAACGGCTTTGCGGAGCACAAGCTCCGGCTTCAAGTTTGAGGAACTTTTTGATGGTTAGGGCTTGGGCAACTTCCAGGAGGGACCGGCGCCCGATGCTGGTCGGCAGGAATTATCTCCTTTCCGGGAGAAAAACTTGGGCCAAAGTAGGAGCCTGATGAATAAATAAAACTCGATTTATCTGGAAAGCTTTAGGTTTTGTGGAGTTGGTTGGCGATGGTTGAAGCTTGTTTGGGAAATGTTTGATCATACTTTAATGTGAATTTATGATAAATAGCTGTTAGGATAAATTTGTAATCAACTGGGTGTAAATTATACAATGATCTATAATTAAATCTTTCTGAATACCCAAACCCCAGCGAATCTCACTGCTATTCAGTTCATTAATTCATCCGTCACATTCATCAAACACGTCCATTAATTGAATTACAAATTCCAAACAGCAGCCAGCAGTGTCGCAATCCTTGCACCCTTCCACCCCCTCACTCCAAACACTTATCACCAGCGGAAAATCAACGATCCACTTCTCATTAATTTTCCACCCACTTTTCTCGCGAGCGCGCGTGATAACTTTCCGTCGTCCGTCACCCCACCCACACCACCCCCGTTCAGCAGAGTAACAGCCCTTTGCTTTCCTCTCATCGCACAGTTATTTTGCATGGTTTAAACTCTTCTTCGGAGGCGCCTTCTGCAAATAAAAATTGTCACTTAATTAAAATTATCTTTCTGGCGGTGACGGATCGAGGAATGTTCTTGTTGAAATTTTCTTGAAAATTTAAATATTGGTGTGGCTCCTTATAATTATTGGCGTAGCTGTACTTTGAACTTGACGTGGCTCTAAATAAAAACAGTGCACTGTTAAAAAAACACTTGTTTCTACCTTGCAATTTTGATTGTTAATTCAATTTTACATCCGAAAATTATTTTAAAAGCCTTTAATTTGCCTGCAAAACATAATTTAGTAATAAAAATTTATTAATAAAATTGGTAAATTGTTTTCATAATCTAACTGGGTAGTTCTCTACCAACTCACACGAAATCGGAAAAAGTTGCTCCGACCCCTTTTCGATTTGCGTGAAACTTTGCCGTAAGGGGTAACTTTTGTCCCTGATCACGAATCCGAGGTAAGTTTTTTGAAATCTGGTGACGGAGGTGTGGTACAACCCCTTTCGTTTTTAATCATGCGAAAAAAACATGTTTTTTTTTAAATGCAGCCTGAAACTGTGATGAGATAGAAATTTGGTTTCAAAGGGATTTTATGTAAAATTTGACGCCCGATTTGATAGCGTACTCAAAATTCCGAAAAAACGTATTTTTCATTGAAAAAAACACTAAAAAAGTTTTTAAAAATTCTGCTATTTTCCGTTACTAAACTGTTAAAAAAAATTGGAACACGTCATTTTAAGGGAAATTTTATGTTTTTCCGAATTTCATTAACATTTCATTAAGGGTCATTTTTTTCATTTAGAAAAAAAAATCATTTTAAAATTTAGATTTATTCTAACATTGCAGAGTTATTTTTAATAGTGTTATAATGTTCTACAAAGTTGTAGAGCAGACAATAACAAAAAAAAATATATAGAAACATGAGGGAAATGTAAATATTTTTTCCTGAATACCTAAAATTTTGAAATCTATCTTTCTTCGAGAAAATTATACCGAGGATTTGCAATTAAAACGCTATGGTATTAGTTTTTCAAATGGCAAAAACATGAAAATTACAAAAATTCCATACTAAATTGAAATTTTTTGCAGAAAATCGAGTCTTCCCAGATTGCTCCCAAATAAAGCGTCCAATTTCCCGGGGTTACATATTTCCCGGGAAACTGGAAATTTTCAACCATTTTCCCGGGAAATCCCGGGAAATTTTAAATATTTTGAAAATTGTTCTACGACTTGGTTCTGATTAAAATTATTCATTAAAATTGCATAGAACAGCGTCTTTACTGGTTAAAATAAGTGTGAAGATCAATTAACAGCTTGACTGCATGTAAAAAATCATACAGCCTCAAGAAAATGAATATTTTTTCAAATAACAATAAGTACAATAAATCAAAAAAAAATATCTCAGGTATTTTTTTATGAAAAGTATTTTTTTTAGAAAAGTGTTTAGGCAGTGAGTAAAATGAATCCATACTCCTCAATCATTAAATTTATTTTAAACTTGCCTCTGTGACCAGTTTCTGAGAGCGTGGTTTGACCAATAAATTTGAAATGAAATAAAACATCAGAAATTATGTTTTTCATGACATAAAACTTTTCTAAAACAAGTCATACTGGTTTCAACTCTTGAACAAAATGGTGAAGATTTTTATTATTTCCGTAAAATCTAACTTCTCGTGATTGTTTTGCTCAAAACAACTCAATGGTTTCAAATATTTGGAGCATGTATTTAACATATATTTTTTTCATTTTTTGAGCCCTTTTCAAGCCATACAAAGTAGTTTTTCAATGCTTTTTTTAAGGTTTTATTATATCACATGATTCTCAGGTTCATAATCGACTTTGTTTGAATGTTTTTTCAAAGCACAATACCATGATTTGAATTGTACGATATTTTAACATCATTCCACAGTCAGTCTTCCATTTTTCTATATTTAACATTCTAACACCCATTGTTGCACAAGTTCTCCATAATTCTTTAACTTCATATTGTAATATCTTTAATAATAGGTAATGCTTTAGATTTTAATGTCATCAGACATAAACGTTCATATAAAAAAAAAATGATAATCTGATATATGAATCAAATAATCAATATATTGAACAAAATCATGTTGAGTTTCTTCATAAATATTTTTTTCCAGTACATTTTCAAAATATTGGTTTCAAAAAGTTAAGAAAATGTATACTTCAACTTACATTTTGGGAATTTCCGGGAAATTTACTTATTTCCCGGGAAACGGGAAATATTTTTTTCCGGGAATTTCCGGGACGGGAAATTGGACGCCCTACTCCCAAATTTTTGGAGGATGCTTTGCCCTAGCAGACGGAAATAACGTGGGAATAACATTTTTTGACATTTGAAAAAACTTGGCCAATAACATTTTATGTTATTTATAACAAGTTTTGTTATTCGCCGTTATGATTTTTTTTTTGTTATTGGATTGTTATTGTAATAACAGAGTAATAACATTTTGAGTTATTAACAACTACTCCGATCATCCCAATAACAGTTGGAGTTATTTTTCCATAACAAAAAATATTATTCCCAAGTTTTTTTGGCTTTCAACCAATATCAGACCAATAACAAATTTTGTTATGATAACATAAACTGTAATTAAACTCTTATGCAAAAATAGATTTTTCAAGAAGATTCCATAACACTTTCTGTTATTTTAACAGTATTTGTTATTGAAATGGCATGATTTTTGTTATTATCGTGTGCCCGGGATGTAGCCTAATTATAATTGAAAAAAAGCTGTTCTAGATTGATTTGGAGAATTTTTCAAGATTTTCCATGCAAACGTCAAGCCACCCTAATATTTAATTCATTTCGTCAAATTCAAAGGTCTTAAAACCTTATGAAATGTCAGACGTGATTTTAAAAGTTGAACATGTTTCGGTAAGACTACAAAATTCCACGATTTTTTAAGTTTTTATGTTATTCTTACCTGAATATTAAAAGCTTTTTATTGCGATTTTTTTCTATCAGAGCTTATGTCTCAGCAAACTATAACCCAGTCATTATTGTTTTGCAGAATATTTTTTATGAAATTATCCGAACTTATAAAATGTTTTGAAGATGGCCAAACTTATTCAAGTTATTTTTTTTTCAAAAATAAAACTTAAAGGGACTAAGACAAAAAATAGTGCTCATTATCAAAAATTGCTCAAAATACTTTTCGATTACAAATTCGTTTTTTTTTTTTTCGACAATGAAATTCACTATGAAAAATCACATTTATTAAAATAAATCGTGACTATGGCAAAACAATTGATCTCATTTTTCCAAAGCTCAAAGGGTCATTTTAAAATGCCATTAAACTATTTTCTTTTTAGCGAATTTAAATCACTTTCTGTTGAATTCTCCCTACCTTTACCTAAAATTTTTCTGAAGACTGCAAATTGATAAGAAGGTTGCTTCCCAAGATCCCTTGCGGTACAGTTTTTTTTAACATTTACAAGATGATTTTGTATGACCATCCGTCAAATTTATATGGAAACTTGTATTGACAAATTTATGAAAAAAATAGATTATTTAAGCAGACCAAACATGCAATCAAAGTTTGAGGCAACAAAAAATTACTCATTATTGTATTATTTCAAGCTTATTAATTTATTTTTTTAATTCAAAGTCAAACTAATAAATTTAAAATATTCATAAAATAAATGTTCCCCAAAAACGATTTTTTTTCTGTTTGTAACCATTTTAACTTTTTTTGTTCTTAATTTGGAAAAAACATGAATCACTTTGAGTTCTGATACATAATTTTGATTTTTTTTATAGATAATCCACTAAATGTAAAACATGAAAAAACAACTCATCCCTTGCAGGGCAACCCACCCTGTGATTCTCGTTACCTCATTAGGGTGGAAAATCCATCTCCCCCAGGGGGGAGCTGGCATTTATCCTTAAAGTCTGAGCTGAGAGATGGTAAACATCGCGAAAGGATGCAAAACGCAGAATGCAAATGTCAAACCGTCGTCACAGGGACTGCAAGGATGGCACTTGCACTCAATTTAGCAGTGAATTTAAAAAAAATACAGTAATTTAGGCAACGCTTTGAATAATTGTACAAAATTTCGAAAAAAAAAATATTTTTATTCTGAAGTAGCATGAAAGAACATCTGATAACTTACAAAATAAACAAAATAAACTTTAATTGTTCAACTGAATGCAGCAAACTGACAAGAGGGGCGACTCCTTATGGAAATATGAGTGAGATCCAGTTAAAAGCACCCAGCAAGAAAAAAAAGCAAAAGGATGATGATAACATCAGGAAAGCGAGAAAAAAAAGCTGCTGCCGCTTCTATTTAATAACATTTCGCTTCGCCTGATGATATTTAATGAGGAAAAATTTTCTCGTTTCTCCTGTTTTAATTTGAGCTGCGTCTGCTGCTGTGAGGGGAAAGGAGCCGGGGTTGATTCATTTGATCCTTGGCACACACCCAAAGTAGACATTAGACACCCTGTTTGTTGGAGAAAAAACGGAAAGGGGAGGGTGGGAGGTGCATGGTCTTCAAAGGGAAACCCCAGGGTGGGGATTAAAATGGGGGGAAACATGTGATATTTAAACACCCCCCGCGCTGAAGTGTGACCGAAATGCCGACGGGCAACGACGTGTGATGGTTGGCGCAATTAGAAAACGAGATAAACTCTGACGAGTTATTGCCTGGCCTATCCAATTTAGACGTTTAAATGTTTTTTTTTTTTACACTGGGGTTTTTCATTCCTGGAAGGGGATTAATTTATGTCTCTTTTATCTTTTTCCTGGAACGCCCGAAAAAAAAAAGTGGGAGGCTTTAAAATTGGTATGTTGACATGGTTTGCCATTTTAAACTGATGGAACTTTGAAACATTGAAAAAAATATGCTTGAATTTTGAAAATACATAGAAAATAATAAACAAAATCAAAATCAAATTGATCAAAACTGAATACAGAAAAACAATTAAAACCAAACAAAACATCTCTCTTTGGCATCAATTTCAAAGTGTCAAACCCGATTTTCAACTCCTTTTCATCCTTGATAAATGGCCATTGCAGCTCGTCAAACTCAAACTAAACAAAAACCTCCCACCGGCCAAATCACATCCACTTTCGGTCAATCAGGCCCCGAAATCGAATCGATTTTAATTATCGCACCCCGAAAACGTCCCGGGGCGCTCCGAAATGCGCCAAAATTCTGGTCCACGCGACTGCGCCAAACTGATTTGTAGCTTTTGGTGGCGGGCCAAGCTTCCGGCTGCGCTTTTTGGGACCAGAATTTAGGGACAGGGTGGCTGCTTAAATTTTGTTTTTTTATTGAATTATATTTAATTTTTTTAATAAAATTGATTATTTCAATTTTCATTATACATTATTATTGAAAATTCTTCAAAAAATGTTAACTTGCTTAAAAAAAATAAATAAAAAAAAACTTCCAAAGTTGACACCATGTAAAAAAAAGCAAAAATGAGCCCTCCCGAAAACGATTGAACTGCTTTTCAATCAAAACTGAGCCCAGTTTCGGGCTCGTTTTCGGCCACAGATTGTGTCACAATTTCACCCCGTTGCGTTCTGAACTGAACCGGTTCCACATCCGGAGAAGCGCCTCGCCGGAACTGACGTGGTTTGTGGTTGATGTGTGGCCGGGTGTGGCACGGGCTCAGAAATTAGATTCCCATCACGCTCGCTTATAAATTCTTAATTTAATCGATTGACAAACAGTGTGTGTGTTTGGTTGGCGGTGAATTTTCAAACGAATCGTCGATACAATGAAACATGAAAGTGATTTGGTAATTTGATGGTAGAAAATAATCTTTTTTTTATGATTGAGTGAAAAGATAAATATTTAAAAAAAAACACAATGATCTATGTATGGTCCATAATTTCCAATGATAAATGATGTTCAAGTTAAACATTTAACCTGCTCAAAATTAATCAGCTTGAGCTATTTGTACCTTTTTGAAAAGTCTCTAAATAATATTTTTTTATAATCCACGCAATGGTGTCAATTATTGATTAGTAATGATTTTCATAGCATTTCAAGGAGTAGTAAAATCAACATCTAACAATCTGGTTGAAGGATTTTCGTCAAAATGATTTCAGTGAAACAAAAATTGTACTTTGTAACTCAAATTAATGGGAATTCCGACTACTTAACAATTTACTTACGTTGTAATTATTATATTTTTTTCTAAATCACAGGATCTGCAATGAGAAGAAAAAAGTTTTGTTTTAATGATGCTTTTGACGCGTAGAATTAAATCAGTATGAAAAATTCCTCATTCCTAATAAATAAGTTAAACGATTTAGAACTGGCTAAAACTCATTGATACGGTGATAAAATACGGTGATTTTCCCCCTTTTATTCAAGCTTTTTTATTTTAATAAGGCTGGTACAAATATTTTTAAAAGTTTTTGTCACCCCCCCCCCCCCCCCTTCAAAATTGGCCTGAAAAATCAGGGGGCAAAAAAAATATTTTTACAATAAACTTCAAAATTTCAATGAAAATTGAAGTGCAACCAGCTGAAATCAAATTAAAAAACATTCTCCTGCGTTTAAAATCATTTTTAGCATGTTTGGGTTTATGAAAAAATCTTAAGATTTTTTGAAAATTTTCGATGCAAAATCTTTTTTTTCGATACAATTTTTGTTTTTGTCAGATCTTAGATTTTTTGAAAACTAATTATTGCAAAACAACTGAACTAGTGTAAAATGCATTTTAAAACACTTTTTTCATTTAAATGTGAAGACTATGGCTTGTTATTTAATTTTTTATATTTTTTTATTTTTTTGCCCCCCCCCCCTTGACCTTGGCCAGAGCCGAGGGACAAAAACTTTTTTAAATATTTGCATCGGCCTAAACATTTTTTAAAAATTTAACAATGGTTTATAAATCAAAACTGAATAATTTATGTAATTAATTAAAATTGATGAAATTTTCATAAGCTTCTTTTGAATTCCACATTTTTTAACCAACCACATTTTCACCCTCCCAAAAAAATCTTTCTTTTTTGCTAAGGAGTTATCGCAAATATTTATTTTATTTGCATTTTTTTTTTTCATATTCATTTAACATTATTTTCCACAAAATGGGAAAAGGTCTAAAGCGACTTTTTTAAATTTTTTTATCACTTGTTTTGAAACCAAAACTGAATACTTTATTTAATACATTTAATCATATTTGAGTGGTATTTTCTCTTCGGCTAAAATTTTCATCAGCTTCTTTTGTATTTCACATTTTTAAATAGGTAATATTTAACCAACCAAATTTTCAACCTTCCAAAATGTTATTTTTATTTTTTTGCTGTGGAGTTGTCGGAAATATTTGTTTCAAGTGTTATTTTTTTCAAATTCATTTAAAATTTAGTTTCCTTTTTTTATTTAAAAATTAAACATTCAAAAATTAAAATTGAAATATCAAACATTCAATATAACGCCCTTTTAAATGTTTTCCGTGATTGAAAAAGAAAATATTGTTTTTGAAAAGATCGGAAAATTTTACGGTTGTTTCATATTTTAACATTGAAAATCGGACCATTAGTTGCTGAGATATCGACATTAGAAAGTAGTGTGTGGGACTTAAAAAACATAAATTATTATGTTTTTAAATCTTTACATGGCAATATCTCAGCGAGTAAAGGTCGTATCAACAAAGCTATAAAAATCAAAATAAAGAGAATTTATTTTTTAACATTAGTGGTCAAACACTTATTTGAAAAATGAATTGCTGTGACTATTTTCAAAAAAATAAATAAAAAATAAATGGCTATAACATGAAAACGGTGAATTTTAATAAAATTTCACTTAAGTACTTTTTGATTGCAAATTCGATTTTCCAATGAAAAATGTAGTTAAAAATATTTTGCAACCAATACTTCGAATTTTAAAAAAATCCGAATTGATTAAAAAATTCATAACTCGGTCAAATATTGTTTGCACATTCTGAAAATTTCTGAAAAGTTGCATTTGATGTCTCCTAAAACAGATCAGAGAAAAATTAAATTGTGTTTTTTGCAAATCAAGTTTAAGTGACAAAAAGTTAAGTTAAAAATCACAAAAAAATTACCGTGTATAATTTTTTATAATGTAGTCCTCGTTTATACCTACAACTTTGCCGAACACACCAAATCGATCAAAAAATTACTTCAAAAGATACAGAAATATTCCTACATCATTTTTGTACGGACAGCTGTCTAATTTGTATGGAAAATTATATGGACAAACTAATGATGCAAAATGTCTTCTTTGGGCATACCAAAGCCACTTAAAAAGTGTCAGCCGGATTTAAAAATACAAAAAAAAATATATTAAAAAGACCAATTTCGAAGAGAATTGCTGAATTATGTTTATTTCTTAAGTTTATCAAAAAACATTTCATTTTTGCCTTCTTCACCTGAAATAAGGTTATAATCTTGCTCGGAAAATGAACTTTTTTCAGAAGCGTCATAGACCCACCTTCATGTATACCTATCGACTCAGAATCGAACTGAACAAATGTCTGTGTGGATGTGTGTGACCAAAATTCTTACTCAGTTTTCTCAGCACTGGCTGAACCGATTTAGGTCAAGCCGATCGCATTAGACATACGTCGCTATTGAATTATTTGAAGTTTTGATAAGTAGTTCAAAAGTTATGTATAAAAATGTGTTTTCACAAATATCCGGATCTCACTTAAATGTATGTAAACTATGTCCGGATCTATCAACCGACCCATCGTTGGTTAGGTAATCGAAAGACCTTTCCAACGAGTCCAAAACATTTATGATATGGCAATCCTGTCTCAAGTTATGATCACTTCATCGATATTTGTGTTCTTTTTTAACGTCATGATTCGAAATCCGGACACTTAGTGCCATATCATTTTTGTTATAGCTGTCAAAAAATCATGTAATAAGTTGGAAATGTAGAAATATCATAAGGATGTAGTATAAACAGTCAGTTTCAAGAAAATGCATGTAAAATATGTCTTTTCTAACAATTTTTCATCAGAATTTTAAAATTAAAATGACTTGTTGTGCTTCGAATTCCGGACACTGATAAAAGCTGATTCGAAATCCGGACACTTTTGCTTCGAATTCCGGACACTCGATTTTACTTATTAATCACACAAATTGGGACTGAAATGTTAGTGAATGACATTCTTTAGGTCTCAAATAAGCTGTTAACATCAAAACAATCAATAGTTTATGTAAAAATTCACTAGAATTCAAGGAAATCGAAACCATAAATTTCTGTTTCGCATTTTTGGTAAACTTATAATTTTATTGTATTTAATTGTTTTGGCATTAACTACAACGTTCAAACAAACTTTAAATGAAAGTTTATGTTGGAATTCATCAAATAACACAGTTTTGACATTCATAATCCGAACTTATATCCAAATAATTGATAAAACAAGATAGAGTGTCTGGGTTTCGAAGCGTCCGGGAATTCGAATCATGACGTTATTCCGGATCTAAAAAAATAGATGAAATTTGTGTTCAAATGTGTGAGTCCCATCATGTCACCCACTGTTTGTAAAGAATGAGGAAGGCACCAACCACATAGGTGGATTGAGTTGGTTTTTCTTTGTAAGAGCTATTATAGCTATTATTATTATACGCTTTGGAGGATCTTTTCAGCTGTATATATTACTTCTCGGTAGATACAATTAGAGTTTGTTGTAGGAGTAAGCGATAAACAGGAAAACAATCCGCAACAAAATTGAAAAAAGGTTGAATGTTTATGATAATACTGAAATTTCTAAAGAGTTTTTTATGTTTTTTTTTGTGTGTTGTAATCTTGAATTTAATCTATGAATTCCATAATTCTTTTAAAAATTATCCGTTCAATATCTACCCTTCTTTTAATCAAACATCAACAGTAAACATTTCTGAAGAATGTCTCATTCTAGGGAATTGGATTCTGGGATAAGGTCCATTCTGTTGATTTGATTTCTGGCATTCTAGGCCATTCCCCAGCATTGAGGTTTTAAAAGTGACTTTTATACCTCAATGCAACATTAAAAAAATGTTAAACACAGTTAAGAACCAAGAAAACGAAAAACTGAAGGTAACCGGATGGCCATTCCCTTGACTTTCCCTTAACTTTTCCAGTCCCCTTGATGCATTGTAGTAGTTCAAGACGAAGGTGCACAAAGTAACTTTTTTTTTGTCTTCATCCTTTCACTTCATGCCACAAAATATGAAAAAGGTATTTAATATTCCATAAAGGTAACATTCTTTCCCTCCGTGCCAGCCATTTTCTTGCGCAATTTTTCATCTCGCTACAGCTTGTAAGCTTTTCTACTTTGCCGGACTTTTTACACCATCCCCGTGAGCTCCTTTTCAATAGATCATGTTCCCTGGAAGACCCAAATTGGCCTCCGTGCGGACACCGGTCCGCCAGGTGAGCACTGGAAAAATGCTAACTTTTTCCACCTTTCTAGCTCTCGCTCGCTCGTTATCGTGCTTGTTGGCCATGGTCAGGTCAGTGGACCGTACGAAAAGTCCCGGGCTGACCCGCGCTTCGTCATGAAAAAATATTGAATTTTTACAGCCTAAAAGCGTCAGGCCAAAATCGCTTCCAGGAAAAAAATCCAAACTGCCTAAACAAGATTAGAGACTGAGCGAGGTGCGAGGACGAGGTAGTGGTTTGAAGCAAGACCGTGGGCGAGGAAAAAGTTTGTCTACCGGGGATCGTTCGGTATCATTGGCCATGGCTAGAGATTTAAAAAATATGCTGTGTCGATCGACCATATTCCCCGGAAAGAAAATTCTATTTTTCTGATTCTGAATGAGATGAACAGTTTTTTTTATTGTATTTAAATTGTAAAACATTGAATGAATGGTATTTTTTTCTTTGCATATAAATATAAAATCAAGAAAAAGGCTTGAAAAAATAATATTCGAATCAATGTTTTACCAAAGAAAACCACCTTATATTCATAACAGTTTACAGATCGGACATTGTTGAACGTAAAGACATGCTTTTACATTTATTTAAAAGCTTTTCTTACAATCTTTTGAATGATGTATTGCTCGACTGCAAATTTTAACTTTTTATATCAAGTTATTGATGAATAACATTGATCCATTAAATCCACAAATTTGGAACACTTTTTTCTTACAGATGTAAACAAACTTTGGCTCTCTCCATGAATACATTATTTTAACAAAATAATGACATCACACACTAAAACCAATGAAACTCAAGCTTTGTTATGCGTTTATGAATGGTATGATAACTTTTATGTGAAAATATCAGTTAAATTCAAATGTTCCAGAATTGTAACAGGCACAATCCCACAATTATGGAACAGGCAACTTGTAGGCAGTGTTTTGATGCTATTGATAAAATTGTCTTGAAATTCAGTAATTTGTTAAAAAGAACAACTTTGACTTGTAAAATAGCAAGAGAATGGCCAAATCTAGGTCCGAAATGTGGGATAACTATGCTCTATAAATTCAAAACAAATTACGCTACCAAAACATTCCACATTGTGAAAAAACATCTGAATTTTATTCATTCAGTAGAAGTTTCAAGCTACTTTGAAATGTTATGCTAGCATATTGCATCGCTGAGAAATCGGAAACAGAAAATAATTATTTGCAATGGTTTTTTTTATTATACATCAGTAAATAATGTCCACATTCCAGGTTTCCGAATATATATTTTTTTCAAAGGTGGACAAGGATGTACACTATGCACTATTTTAAACAATAAAAAAAATTATTGAATAGTTGTGCTTAAAAATCGCTACAATAAAAAAAATGCATTATAACAATCAACAATTCGTCAGCTGTGTGCTATCTTGTGACATAGACCATTTAGTACTTTTCGAGAAAATCGATTTTTTAAGTTTGATGGTAAATATTTTCAAAACTATGAATGGTAGAGCCAAACTTTTTGAAGCAATCGGTTCGTATACTATCGCTTAACAAGCGCTCCAAGTTTCAACTAATTTGGTTACACCAGTTAAAAGATACAGTAAATAATGTAATCAAAAATCTGAAAAGCACGTGTCACAAGTGTGTTTCGAAAGTAAAATAGTACTACGTGTCACAAGTGTGCACAGAATTTCCATACAAACTAAAATAGACTTAAATCAATAGTTTAATCGACTTAATCAGTATATTTTCAAAAACAAAAGATTGCATTGCTTTTAGAAAGTGTGTATCAACATAAATTTGTGAAAAACAAGACAAATTTTCCACATTTTCCAACAACATGTATGACGTGTCACAAGTGTGCACAATCATTTTGATGATAAATTGGTCTATGTCACAAGTGTGTATTGCGATATCCGGGAAACGGAAGCGATTTTCCAAAATCGGGTTAAAGCATCTTGTAGTGTTTGTTAAGTATAGCAAAACGTCATCATTAACTCATTTTCGACCAAAATGGTCTATGTCACAAGATAGCACACAGCTGACGAATTATTTAGAGTTTAAATCTACTTCCAAAAATGTTTTTTTTTGTGTGCATTGTCGATACTTTGGGACCATCCACAAACCACGTGGACACTTTTTTGGAAATTTGTTGTAACATTGACCAAAAAAATGAGATCGATCTGACGTCTACAGCCAGAGTTTTTCAACTGTCTCATTGTAGACGCACTTGACAGGAACAATGAGACAGCTGGGGAACAATGAGACACTCTACAAAAATCAATACTTTTCTAGTATTACATACAGTTTTTGTATTGTTTCATTGCAGGTGACTTGCTTTGAACATTTTTAAGCAATTTTGTCAACATGAAACTTCATTAACAAAAGTTATACTAAAAAGTATTTAAATTTTATAAAATTCATATATTTTACAAAATAACTTTATATTTTTGGTTAAATGAAGTTCAAACTCAATAAATATTCCAAAAAGCACTTCCAATTCATGTTTTGAAAGATTTCCATAGATTTTGAAAAGTTTAATGAAGAAAAATCAAAGTGTCTCATTGTTACCCATGGGTCGAAAAGAGTGGGGAACAATAATACATCCATGGATTCTGGGTATTTTCTAAATTTTGGTCAAACCTAATTGTTGCGACGGAGCACGTCCCAAATAAGGCCGAAGCAATCCCCTCGTTCTACGTCAGTCTTAGTGTTTGTTTTGTTTGACTGGTGCCCGTGCTGTCGCTTGGCAAACGATTAGAAGAATCAAAACAATCTGAGCAAGCGGGAGCACGGGCGCAGCTGGACAGGTCAGCTGCGAAAAGACACCATAATTGTAAGTTAATTGTTAAATTGTGAACGTTCTGATTGTAATTATTTTATTTAATAAATTACAGTTTTGTAGCATGTGGGAAATAAAAGAATTTTATTTCGCCCTGCTCACGAAAACGGTGCCCGGAGTAGCACCTTCCCGCCTGTCTCAACACTAATAAAAGGACATTGTAGCCCAACTCATGCCCTGTGAAATGCCGAAAGAAATTTGGAGAAATGTTAGTTTTTGTGTTTATGGCAGCCTTCGAGCGAAAAAGTAATTTTTGTCCAAAATTTACTTTTACACCCTGGAATCAAACATTTATGAATAACTTTTCAAGGGAGCGTCCATAACCAAAGCCACTATTATGACGTGACGTGTATCCTATAGACACACCTTTCCCCAAAATATGAGCCTGATTGGTTGAAACTACGACTTGTGAGAGCCATTTTATCATTGTTCCCCGTGTCTCATTGATGACTACTCTACCCTACATCCCCCAAACTTGTATGGACACTTGAGTGAAGAAATTAAATGATAAATGTTACTGAAGAAAACGTTCCACACCTTCCTCGCAAAATCGTTTGCTAAAACGAATCTGATCCTCATTAGTGTGTTGTTGAGTGCAAAAGTAAGAGATGATCTCAATTTTTTAGTAACCAGGTTTTTGATAAATATTTTTAACAGGTTGAATAGTATTAAACTTACAGGTTTAATAGTATTAAACTTCAAATTTATGTTGCCCGACTCAAGTCAATGTGGAGGAAATACAAAAAATCTAAATGATTTTGTAAAGCTGTTACTTTTTTTTTATTTTCAGCAAACGAAAGTAAAAAAACTGAACAGCCAACAAACATAAAATATAAAAAATGGCCTTTGCAACATTTTAAGTAACTCCCTAGAAAAATCAAATAAAAAACAAACAAACTCCCATCTCCAACCACTTTCCCATAAGACAGCCATTCCAGCGTCCTTCTCCCCAAGGAGTAAATTGTTTTAAACGGTCCCGGGATGATCACCAAATTGACCTGCTTTTCCCGCTCGGTCGCGAAAAGTTGCTGAAGCGCGAAAATTCTCCACCCTCCCTCCCCTTCCGCCTGCTGTTTGCTCCTACTTTCGCCACGAACAGGATAATAATATCAAACTGTTGGAGTCGAGTGCAACAGAGTACCAACTTTTTTTCCCATTCCGCTCACCTCCCTCCCCCTTTGTAGGGTAATAAAATAAAAGCAGCATTTTCCAAATCATAAATTATGAAAATATCATGACATTTTCATTTCACCCATAAAAAATATCGAAGGATGGGTGCGGAAAAGGTGACGCCCTGGAGCGGGGAAGGGCAGAGGGTGGGGGAAGCTCCACCCAAATCTGAATGGCCACCAGCCAAGTGGAAAAAATCGGGACAAAAGTGAAAATACCACCCTGCCAGACCAGAAAGCCAAGGAAGACGAAGCGAAGAAGCGAAAAAAAAAGTAACGGGAGAATGATGGCATTAGTGTCTGGAAAAAGGCCCATTGGAAAAAAATAAACCGAAAGCTGTGGAAAGCTGCCTCAAGCAGAGACCCCCCAGTTGGACACCGTTGGAAGGAAATTTTGAAATTTAAAAATATATTTTTGTTGCTTTTAAAAATTCAGTCCTTTAGAAAAAACCATATTTTTGAAATTTCGAAAAAAAAAAGAAATTTTTATACAGTTAACTCTGTTGCTGTTGATGGTCGTTAGGGGGACTGTTCGGAGTGCTGTTACTGCTGCTGCTGCTGTGATGTTCTCGTAAACTTTTAATGTAATGACATTTGAAGTGGTGCTGGGGAAAGAAGCTACCCGGGGGGAGAGAAGAAAATTGTGCTTGTAGGCAGATTTTTCCGTTTTTCTTTGCGGTTTACATTTTTTTTCTGTTGTTGCTTTCGGGTTGGCGCGAAGGAAAATCTTCAAGGATTTTTTCGTTATTTACTTGTTTTTTGCTTCATTCTCAGCTTTTTGGGCAGTCTCGGCGGGTTTGGTGTGTGGTACATTTTTCGGTGGTTTCCATAATCCCTTTAAAGCTGTGAAAAGTTGCGGAAAAAAATGCTCGAGAAATACTTGAAATTAGCAGGTACTTGAGAAGGGAAAATGGACGGGAAAATTGTTTTAATATTTTAGCTTTGATCTAGAAGAGTACTGGACTTAATGAAGCATTGTGAAGAGAACGTGGCAACAATTAACAAAACAAAACATTTAAAAGGCCTTCAATTTCAATTTTCATTATATATTTTATTTCACATTTGGTTTTGTTTTTGCTAAAAAAAAATGATTGTAAAAAAATAAGTCTTAAACCTAATGGTGAATGTATACAGTTTCATGATTTCATTACAATTTTTGTAATCAAAATATGTTACAGTATTTATAACAAATTCCAATTATTAAAGATCCAAATCATTTTGATTTTCAATCTTCTAATGAATAAAAAAAATATTTTTTTTTGTTTGAATATTGCACAACATAAATTTTTCTGAGTTGTATGCAAAAAAATCAAGTTCAACTAATCATTTAAAAATTTTTTTTATACAATCCATGTCACATAAAAAAGGATTTTAAAACTATAATAAACTCTTGGTTTGAGTGAAAAAAAACAGCATTCCCTAAGTTAGTTTTCATTTACTGGCTAAGTTCTGTTATTTCTATGAAAAAATAAAAACACTGAAAGCATGTGTTCTATGGTCGATACTAATTTTTTAAATCTTTCTAAAATCGATTAATTCAACCATATCTTGACTTTTTTTAAAGGTCCAATAAGCTTTTGTCTTCCATCTGTTTATAGGACCTATTCAAAAAAAAACTCTGGATATTTTTTGAAAATCAAGTAAGTTTCAAAGCAAAATATGTACTAAAAATTGTACACATAATTTAACGATCGTTCACGTATTTATCGAAAGTACTTAGATTTTCAAAGTTTGCAATATGGCTATCAAACGAAGCGAAATTGTGTATGTTTTTTTAATTTATTTTAGTTTTTTTTGTAAAATACTAGATTTTAACAAATTACCGTATTTTTTCGAAAATACTCAAATTTTCAAAATAGGCAATTTGGGTATCAAACGAAGTGAAATTTTGATAATTTTTTCACATTAATAGAGTTTTTATTTGAAAATACTAAAATTTGCACAATACGGTATTTATTTGATAGTATTCAAATTTTCAAAATTTTAAATATGGGTATCAATACGGTATTTTGTAAAAAAAAATGTATTGAAAAATTAAGTTAATAAAGTGAAAAAGCATACAAAATTTCAATTAGTTTGATAACCTTATTCCAAATTATGAAAAATTGATTATTTTCCAAAAAATACGGTAGTTTGTGATTTTTTTTGTATTTTCAAAAAAAATCAAATGGAGTACAAAAGCATATCCACATTGAAATTTTTTATTTTTTTAAAGTATTTTTGAAAAATACTGTATTGTTATTTTTATATTCAAAAATAAAATCTAGTAAAGGGAAAAAGTACAGAACATTACTTTTCGTTTGTTACCCATATTACAAATTTTGAAAAATTAAGTATTTTCGAAAAAATGGGTAATTTGAGAATGTTTTAGTATTTTCCTAAAAAACTATAATAAAGTATATAAGCATCAAAATTTCAATTCGTTTGATACCCATATTCCAAATTAAGCAAATTTGAGTATTTTCTAAAAATATGATAATTTGTGAAAATTTCAGTATTTTTTTTTTATCTAGTGAGGCCGTTGCAAATATTTTTTAAAGTTTATGTCGCCCCCCCCCCCTCCTTCAAAATTGGTCTGCAAAATCAGGGGCCGAAAAAATATTTTTCAAAAAAACTCCAAAATTTCCATGGAAATAGAAGTCTAATCAACTGAAAACAATCTAAAATGCATTTTTCTGCATTGATACCCGAGCAGACGGAAATAACTTGAGAATAACATTTTTTGATATTTGAAAATACTAGGCCAATAACATTCAATGTTATTTATAACAAGATTTGTTATTCATCGTTATGATTTTTTTGTTATTGAATTGTTATTATAATAACAGACAAAAAACATTTTTAGTTATTCTTCGAACAAATCTTTGTTATTATTTTTTTGTTATTTTAACAACTAAACCGATCATCCCAATAACAATTGAAGTTATTCTTCCATATCAAAAAATGTTATTCCAAAGTTGTTTTGGTTTTCAACCAATATCAGACCAATAACAAATTTTGTTATAATAGCATAAACTGTTATTAAACCCTTATGCAAAAATGGATTTTTCAGGAAGATTCCATTACACTTTCTGTTATTTTAACAGAATTTGTTATTGAAATGGCATGAATTTTGTTATTACCGTCTGCCAGGGTAATCACATTAAGCATGTTTGGGCTTGATTAAAAATGTTTAGAATTTTTATGAAATTCCAATGTACAGCACCGCAAAAAAAAATATTTTTCGCAAAAAAAAAAAAATTGTCAATACAATACTAGATATTTTGGAAACTAATGATGGCAAAACAACTGGACAGGTGTATAATGCATTTTTTGCCCGCCCCCCCCCCCCCCCCCCCCTCGACTTTGGTCAGAGTCGAGGGACAAAAACTTCAAAAAATATTTGCAAAGGCCCAAAGGTAAAAAAGCATACCAAAATTCAATTTGTTTGATACCCATATCGCAAATTATGAAAATTTGAGTATTTTCCAAAAAATACTTTTTTGTGAACAATTTTCAGTGCAATTTATACTTTGAAACTTACAACATTTTCAAAAAATATTTTTTTAATGAAAGCATCCAATATTTTAAATGATTTGGTCGAATTAATCAATTTTAGAAAGATTTTAAAAACGTTAATGCAAATTAACGTTTTTTATCCCTTTGTAAATTGTAGCGAAAAAAAAATTAAAAAAGGCCTTTGTTATTAATAAATATAACAAATATTTTCATTTTAAAAGAATTGGAAATTTAAAAAAAAATTAGGATTTGGAGATTTGAAGATTTGAAGATTTGAAGATTTGAAGATTTGAAGATTTGAAGATTTGAAGATTTGAAGATTTGAAGATTTGAAGATTTGAAGATTTGAAGATTTCTGGAGTTTTTTTTGAAAAGGTCCTATAAACAAAATTTCAAATTTTTGCTTTTTGGGTGTTTTTAGAACCGCCTTGAGTCAGGGGTTATCAAAAACACTAAAAAGCAAAAAATGAAAATTTTGTTTATAGGACCTTTTCAAAAAAAACTCCAGATTTGAAGATTTGAAGATTTGAAGATTTGAAGATTTGAAGATTTGAAGATTTGAAGATTTGAAGATTTGAAGATTTGAAGATTTGAAGATTTGAAGATTTGAAGATTTGAAGATTTGAAGATTTGAAGATTTGAAGATTTGAAGATTTGAAGATTTGATGATTTGAAGATTTGAAGATTTGAAGATTTGAAGATTTGAAGATTTGAAGATTTGAATTGTTTTTTTTTTAAGGATTCGATTTCAAAAAATTGCAGGAGACATTAATTAATATCGTTACAAAACTTCTAAAATAGGAGAACTTCAAATTATATATTTTAAATATTTGTGTTACGATAACATTCTGCTGAAATTGACATTCCACCAAGGCAGCAAATTTGAAACCCAGCCAAAATCATCCAGCCAAAGTGTGTGTAACTAGCATTGGTTCTTGAAAAGGGGTTGCCAACGACCCAGAAAAAAATGGCCAAACATACCGGATTTCGGTCCATATTGAAAACAATGGAAAAACGCGCCAAAGATAATCAAATTTAAATATTTCCCCCTCAACCCAGCTCCCGAATCCCAGCAGTACCGTTTGTTTTGTTGTCGCATAGTGGATTCTGCATATTTTGTTGTTGAATAAAAGCGGAGAAAAAACACTCCCAATACCGACATATTCAGGATGACCTGTGCGCTTCAAAAATAGTCCGATCGTGTAGGTTTGTTTACTCGTTCTGTTTCGAATTTTTGGTTATTCCACAGCAGCATCAGCACTGATGCCTCCAGCGTTTATATCGCTGATTCAGGACGGTGGTTGTTTCGAACTGTTGGCGAGTTGTGATTTCATATATTTGAATATCTGACCGGCTTGGGACCGAGATTTCAGCGCAAGCAAACACAATTCATTTAATCCTTGCAGTTTTTTTTGTTTTTTTTTCACGCTCTCACCAGCCGATCCTCACAGGGATAATAAATATCAGTGAATTCGAATTGAAATCTAGCACAGGGTGGAATTGAATTTAGAGCATTAAATCATTGGAAGCAGTTTCGAACCGGGAACCAACCGCAACTTTAAGCTGGAAACATTTCAGGCAGGCAGAGCACGTAACCACCACGAAACCGCCATAAATCGATGGTGTAAGGAGTTCAACTTACGAGGTCAGAGAACAAAATGCTACTTCCGAGAAGGCACACACACTTGAGCGAACAACGGTGAAATATGGGCCTTGGAAACTGAAGCATTAATTCAGCACCGCAAAGAGTCACCGCGCCGATGAAAAGGCTTTGATAAAATTAAAAAGCACTTATCCAAAAGGGCACCGAGAGCTGGATGCTGCAAGAGTGTGAGGTGGGTGGTTGTGGGTGGAAATGAAGTGCCATGCTGCCACAATCTTGGTGGCCTTCTGGCTTTGCGCTAACACACACAATCCGACACACTCTGACGCTTTTCTTCTGATACTTCTTCTTTTCGTATCGCACGGGGGAAATAGCTATTCCTATTACAAGTGCACGGAAAATGTTCTATCAACCAATTTGGATAAATTTGATAAACATTTTATAAATTCAGCAATTCCATTTGAAAAGAGCCTAAACCGAAAAAAAAGATCTCCGATCGGGCTCAAATTTTTTCTAGGGGTCTCCTTGGCCAAAATAACTAGACCCGTATTTTTTTTTTTTTGCCATTAGGGTGACCTACATCGTGCTAGGGTGGTTCGAAAAATGGCTATTTTCGTCATTTTTCGCAAAAACCACTTTTTTTCAAAAAATCATATCCCCGCGTCATTTCATCCGATTTCAGATGTCTTAGACGCAAAAGAAAGGTGATTAAATTGGCTATTTGAGAATAATAGTAAGAAGTTTCAAAAATCTAGCTTAACATTTGTAAACGTCGTATGAAAACTTAAAATGGCGTTTTGACCGTGTCTGGACCAAAGAGCCTATGTCTGAAAATATTTTTATCGGATTCCTCGGAAAATTTCACAATACATATCAAAAAAATTGGCGATGTCGAACCGCACGTTCCCGAGAAATGATTTTTTTTAATATAAAAACTGAGTTTTTCGACGCGCCACGCGCAAAAACAGGAAAATGCCGAAATCGGCAAAAATATCAACTTTTTTCACTAAAACTGCGATAACTTAAAAATTTCAGCGATGACCTATACATGTTAGGGTACCAACATTTTCGTAATTAAAATACGCAACCTTTTGGAAAAAGTGGTTTTTGGGAAAAATGACGAAAATTGCCATTTTTCGAACCACCCTAGCACGATGTAGGTCACCCTAATGGCCAAACAAAAAAATACGGGTCTAATTATTTTGGCCAAGGAACCCCCAGAAAAATTTGAGTCCGATTGGAGAACTTTTTTTCGGTTTAGGCTTTTTTCAAATGGAATTGCTGAATAAGCACATATCTTTTTTTTAAATATATTTCACCACTTTTGGATTCAGAATCGGCTGAAAAGATATTTCTTTCACAAAAATCCGAAAAAGTTTTTCCAAAATGGAGCACAATCCCTTTCATGTACATTTTTGCTTCAAACATTAGGCAGTTGCAAATATTTTTCAAAGTTTATGTTGCATATTTAGCATGTTTGGGCTTGTTTAAAAATGTGTTGATTTTTTATAAAATTCCAATGTACAAAAAACGCAAAAAAAATATTTTTCGCAAAAAACATTTTTTTTTTTTGTTAATGCTTAGATATTTTGGAATCTTATGATGGCAAAACGACTGGACGAATGTTGAAACCATGGCTCGTAGTTTCGACTTTGGTCAGAGTCGAGGGACATAAACTACAAAAATTGTTTGCAACGGCCTTACCATGAAATGTCTACCAACAATTTAATCTACTCTCGAGCTTGCCAAACAAATAAATGAAGTCTACACGAGGAAATCCCGTTCTATTTTGATGTGAATTGAACCTTTACGACACTGGGGTATTACCTATATAAACTCATTGATTCAAATGTCAGAGATGGAAAATTCAGATCTTAACAATATTTTGGAAATGTTTATAAGTGTTTTGTATATTTTTATCGACTATAGGTATTTGTGATGAATATAAAAATGATCTTCATATTTTTAAAAAGTTATAGAATGTCTTAGTCATTGAAACATACTAAATTCTGAGTCTGATCCGAGCACTTTTTTTTCCGTGCTGTTTTCATGGGGATTTGCTGTATATAGAAAAACAAAACAAACAGAGCTAAAAAAACTACTTTTCAGCACTGTTTTAAGAACTGAACATAACTACTTTTTGCAAATTGTTGCTAATACTTTTATTGGAGAACGGGTTTACAATCGAATTGATATTCTTGGCAAAGTTGTAGACATTTATGAAAAGTTTGAAAATAAATTTGCGCAAGTTAACCATTTTTGTAAAGAGAAGGAATTTTGGAAAATAACATTGAAGTCATTTTTTTAAGATGATAGGTTTTGAAAACGTTGAAAATAAAGCCGATTTTTTTCTTCAAATTATTTTTTTTTTTTCAAATCAATTTTGAATGCAGCAATAAGGTGAATTGCATTCCAATATGTATTCAAAATTGAGTCAAACTGCCTAAATATTTGTAAGTGGTATTTTTTTGTGTTTTTGAGTTTTTTTTTTTTTTGTTTTGAAACATTTTTTTTTTTTTCAATAAATCTTAAAGAAAGATTTAGGGCGTCCAATTTTCCCGGGTTTAAAATGTCCCGGGAACGGGAAAGATATTTTTGGAATTCCGGGAATTCCCGGGATCCCGGGAAATTTTTGAAACAGTCATAAAATCTATGTACTCATAATATTGGTCATGTTTTCAAGCTAAAAATAAGAATCAGCTAAAAAAAATTGGTGACAGTTGAATCGAAACTAGGACAGCAGATTTTAGATAGCTCATTTTGTTCTGTTTTTGTTTTAACGAAGTTAATCAAAACATTATACAAAAAAATGGCATCAACAGCTGTCTTAATTCGATGAAAAAAAAATTCTATGATATATATTCCAAATTCAAAATCATAAATATAGGTATATAGTAGGTTGGTCCAAATCCGGGCTTTTTTGGAGCTACCCCCTGAAATCAAAGATTGACCCATCACTAGGCTAAATTCCAAATTTGAGCTCATTCTGACCACGGGAACCTTTCCCTCTTATCGTTTGAAGTTTGTCTGGGAAAAATCGTCAAAATGTATGGAGAAAAGCAACTGTTTTAAGTTTTTCCTGTGGAGGGCGCAATAGTCGTCCAATCTTTATCAATTCTCAGATGTAGAACCTTCATTAAATTTTGAACAACTTTCCCGAAGACACCATATTTTTAGGATTTTTTGCTGAAAAGTTATTAGCTTCCGAAATGGACCCTTTCCGGGCCATTTATTGTTCACTATTCGAAAAAATGCGTATGAAATATAAAAATAACTTTGCTTAAAATTTATTCCAAACCAGAAACCATTTTTTCCGTGTCCTCCTCCCGACACGCCAAAAGCCGCGCTCCAATTCCGTGGCCAACCTTTTGTGGTTTTGTTTCGCTCAATCTAACCTGCCTTCTTTTTTTCCCTTTTCCATTCGAGTACACTTTTCGTACTCTCACATTCCGCTCCACCATCCACAGCTCCCTCCCCAACTTTTCCACGTGTCATCACACCACTCCACCGTCACCTTTCCTCTCCCCCTAAACATTCCAAATCACTCCCACGCCAAAAGCAAAAGCTGAACAACTCCGAGAGGCAAAAAGTACATCGTCTTACACTTTAGCGCCTTAAAGTTTTTCCAATCCCCACCTGAGGGGAGAAAGGGGAGGGGGCGGCAAACCCAGACACGTGTGTGTGTGTGTGTCCGTGCGTGAACGTGTATGTGTGTCTCCATTTCTGCGGTTTGGCTGTTTGCGGGAGCGTGAAGCACAGAAGCAGCACGAAGAAAAAAAAAGAATCCTTCAACAATACACCTTTATCTTTTAAGGAGCAGCCAGCCAACCACAATGGAACGGAATGTTGAGCAAATCTTTTCCTCCCAAAACACCCACACCCACAACAATCCTTTTTCCCAAACACTCAACAATGGCGCGCTTGTTCACCACGGTGTGTGTGTGAATCTTTCAAGGTACAACAAAAAAAAATCGTCAAAGAAAAAAGCCAAGCGAAAAACTTGTCTTTTATTTCCGGGAACCTCGGGGATGCTTTCCCATTCCCATTCCGGGGCCCAACTTGCTTTTGGGATTGGATTAGCAGAGTCTTATATTTCCCACTCTATTTTTTGTTCTTTGCTTTCTCAATGTTCAAACTGCGGGGGAACATCCAGCTGAGAGAATCGACTTAAAAATGGTCCACTTTCCACGCCGGAAACCGTTTGCCAAAGGATTATGTTTTACTCGATTGCCTTGGATTGGTTGTGCTGTGGCGGAGGTTAAACTTTTTATGGTATGGGTTTTGATTTTGAATCGTTTGTTTTTTATCATGGTGAATTTGATTTTCCCTGATAATAGGAATCGGTACAAGTCCAGTGCTTTTCAAAAGTTGTGTAAAGATTTTTAAGAGCATGAATTCCCTAACACTAATTATTTCTTAATAATCATTACTGTTTAACACTAAAAAATAACAGTTAGATATAAAAATGACTCTACATAAATTGGTTTCATATCATATCAAAATAACTGGGAGCATTGAAGTTTTTGCAAAAAAGTGAAGAAGTGGGTAATTTTCTACCAACTCATACGAAAACGTAAAAAGTCGAATTTTTTTTTTGTAAAATCGCGATAACTTTTGATGGTTACAAGCAAACACGAAATTTCTAAATAAAAAAAATTCTGCAAAAAGAAAAAATGCTCCTCTGAGATTTTGCAGATCTAAAAGTGCAACTAATGAATATTAATGAAAAAAAATTAAATTAATTTAATAAAATGGCATGTCTCTCTTTTTGATGGTAATGGAAAATATCAGCGACATTTAAACACACTTTTCAATTAAAAATACGCTTTTTCGAAATTTTTAGTGCTCCATAAAATCGGTCCAATAATACACAAAAGTCGTATTAACACCAAATTTATATCTCTTCTTCGAGCTTCGAGAAATCTAGAAAAAGAAGGTGCGCTTCTTTTTTTAGGTCAACCTTTTAATAAACGTTTTGAAATTACTCGAAAAGTAATTTATTATTTTCCCCCTTTCTCGAATTTCCAACATAAATCTGCAATAGTGTTTGCAGATTTTTTGAAAATTAAATAAAAATGTTATGTTGGAATTTTAAAATAATTTCCTCCCCTTTTCCCTTTCTTACATAAGAAAGGTATAGGATTTGACTGTAGATCACGCTACAAATATTTTTTTTTAAATTTGATTATTTCCCTTGTTCAAGAGATTATTTTAAACAATGTCTGTTTTACAAAACTTTAAATATAGCTTGTTTTCTAATTTTTACTTTATTATCTTTTAACATTTTTACATGCATTTATCTTAAATATCCAGTTTTTGTTTTTTTTTAGTGGAAATTGCCGGTCGTATTATATTTTGCCGGTGCGCCTAGGGTTTTTTTCTCAAAATTTATTTTCCTCAAAAGAACAATCAGCTAGCTTAATCTAAACTTAGATATTTGTACCCTCCCCCTAGTACGGGTAAATAACTTGAAAAATGCGACATGATACAATTTTCTGGTACTAAAACCAAATTTTGGTATTCGTGAACCCTTGGAAATTTGTTTTAACCTTCGGGAAGTCGCGTGTTTTCGTCTTTCTTACAAGTGTCCTTACAAAGTGTGTACAAAGTACACGTATGCGACCTCCAGTGGGTTAAAGGAATATGTATGAGCAAAATTTGGTGTCATACCAGTTTAAGAAAAACAGTTAAAAAAAAATCATGCTAATATTACATCTTGAAATGAGTACATCGTTTTTTGTCAGAATAAATGTGTAATTTTACCTCTGAAAAAATTGTAATTTTACCACTTTTCTGGTGTAATGTAATTTTTTCAGTCTAAATTGAGGAAAAATTACATCATAAAAGAAATAACATTCAACCTTCCAAAATTACACCTTCCATCAAATTCCTCTAAAACTATTGGATTATTTTTTACCAATTTAACAAGGTAATTAATTTTGCGCTCGATTGTTGTTGCTTTTATTGAAAACAGAAAATTTTAATGTTGATTTTTTTATTATTGTTATATTGCCTAAGGAAATGACATGAAATTGTTCATAACTTTCTAAGTCGAGAAAACATTTTTTGGTATTGTAGGTATTAAAGTATTTTATAGAATTTGCAAAATGATTGATTTCATTGAAAATCAAAAATTTAATGGTTTTGCATCAAAATAAAAACCAAAATTGGTGCTTGTATAAACAAGTAAATTGATTTTTTATATTCACTTTCATTTCAATGACGTCTATTTTTCAATCTTAGTAATTTGTAGAAGATTGACCAAGAAAAAAAACAATCCAAAAATGCCTTTATAATATCAATTTATCAGAGACTTTATTCGTAAAATTGCGATAACTCGTGGTGTTTATACATCATTTTTGCCTTCCTCACTGAGGTAAGGCTATAATCCTGCTCTAAAAAATGAACTTTGTATAAAAACGTCGTAGACCCACCTTCATGTATACATATCGACTCAGAATCGAAAACTGAACAAATGTCTGTGTGTATGTGTGTGTGTATGTATGTATGTGACCAACTAACTAGCTCATGTTTCTCGGCACTGGCTGAACCGATTTGACCCGAACCTGTTGCATTCGACTTGGTTTAGGGTCCCATAGATCGAGTTTTATACAGATTGAAGTTTCGATAAGTAGTTCAAAAGTTATGTATAAAAATGTGTTTTCACATATATCCGGATCTCACTTAAATGTATGTAAACTATGTCCGGATTCACTATCCGACCCATCGTTGGTTAGGTTATCAAAAAACCTTTCCAACGAATTCAAAACATTGAAGATCTGGCAACCCTGTCTCGAGATATGGCCACTTGAGTGATATTGATGTACTTTTTGGAAGCCGGATCTCACTTAAATGTATGTAAACTATATCCGGATCCACCATCTGACCCATCGTTGGTTAGGTTATCAAAAAAACTTTCCAACGAATTCAAAACATTGAATATCTGGCAACCCTGTCTCGAGATATGGCCACTTAAGTGATATTGATGTACTTTTTGGAAGCCGGATCTCACTTAAATGTATGTAAACTATGTCCGGATCCACCATCTGACCCATCGTTGGTTAGGTTATCAAAAGACCTTTCCAACGAGCACTAGCGTGCCCAGATCCTCAAGGAAGGTGGTGCAACAATATGAGCATTTTGAAAATTTCGTCGTTTATGGACACCCCCTTAGCAATTTTAGAACAAATTTCTGAGGATGGTGGGGAAACTGCCCCATTTTGCCTAGTGCCAACGAGTCCAAAACATTGAAGATCTGGCAACCCTGTCCCGAGATATGGCCACTTAAGTGATATTGATGTACTTTTTTATTACGGATCTAAAAAATAGATGAAATTTGTATACAACCCAATCATATCAGCCATTGTTGGTAATAAGTGAGGAAGGCTCCAACCATATAGGTGGATTAAGTTAGTTTTTTTGTAATTGTCTGGTTTACAACTTTGTAGAACATTATTATTCTTTAAAAAATAACCCTGTAAAGTTAGAAAAAAACACGAAATATTAATTTTAATATTTCGTGTTTTTTTCCAACTTTACAGGGTTATTTTTTAAAGAATAATAATGTTCTACAAAGTTGTAAACCAGACAATTACAAAAAAATGATGTATTTTTCGAAAAGATCGGAAAATTTCACGAATGTTTCATATTTTAACATTGTAAATCGGACCATTAGTTGCTGAGATATCGACATTAGAAAATGGTGGATTGTTTGGATGAGACTTAGAAAACATCATTTTTCGTGTTTTTTAACCTTTGCATGGCAATATCTCAGCAACTAAGGGTCGTATCAACAAAGTTCAATAAAGCAAAATATAGAAAATTTTCTCAGCTTTTCAAAAATATTTTTTTCAAAGGTGGGCAAACCTGGGCACTAATTTAAAAAAATGAAAAACTGCGACTATTTTCAAAAAAGTTACCTAAAATGGCTATATCTTGAAAACGGAGCCCTTTTAGAAAAAATCTTTAAAGTACTTTTTGATTGCAAGTTCGATTTTACATCAAAAACTAACTTAATCCACCTATGTGGTTGATGCCTTCCTCACTTTTTACCAACAATGGATAATATGAGCGGTTTGGACACATATTTCAGATATTTTTTAGATCCACAAAAATAAGTACACAGATAAGTGATCATAACTCGAGACAGGGTACATCAATATCACTTGAGTGGTCATAACTCGAGATAGGGTTGCCAGATCTTCAATGTTGTGGACTCGTTGGAAAGGTCTCTCGATTACCTAACCAGCGATGGATTCGATGATGGATCCGGACATCGTTTACATACATTTAGGTGAGATCCGGCTTCAAAAAAGTACATAAATATCACTTAAGTGGTCATAACTCGAGACAGGGTTGCCAGATCTTCAATGTTGTGGACTCGTTGGAAAGGTCTCTTGATTACCTAATCAACGATGGGTCGGATGATGGATCCGGACATCGTTTACGTGCGTATAAATGAGATCCGGCTTCAAAAAAGTATATAAATATAACTCAAGTGGTCATAACTCGAGACAGGGTTGCCAGATCTTCAATGTTGTGGACTCGTTGGAAAGGTCTCTCGATTACCTAACCAGCGATGGATTCGATGATGGATCCGGACATCGTTTACATGCGTATAAATGAGATCCGGCTTCAAAAAAGTATATAAATATAACTCAAGTGGTCATAACTCGAGACAAGGTTGCCAGATCTCCAATGTTGTGGACTCGTTGGAAAGGTCTCTCGATTACCTAACCAACGATGGGTCGGATGATGGATCCGAACATCGTTTACATACATTTAAGTGAGATCCGGCTTCAAAAAAGTACATAAATATCACTTAAGTGGTCATAACTCGAGACAGGGTTGCCAGATCTACAATGTTGTGGACTCGTTGGAAAGGTCTCTCGATTACCTAACCAACGATGGGTCGGATGATGGATCCGGACATCGTTTACATACATTTAAGTGAGATCCGGCTTCAAAAAAATACATAAATATCACTTAAGTGGTCATAACTCGAGACAGGGTTGCCAGATCTTCAATGTTGGGGACTCGTTGGAAAGGTCTCTCGATTACCTAACCAACGATGGGTTGGATGATGGATTCGGACAACGTTTACATACATTTAAGTGAGATCCGGCTTCAAAAAAGTACATAAATATAACTCAAGTGGTCATAACTCGAGACAGGGTTGCCAGATCTTCAATGTTGTGGACTCGTTGGAAAGGTCTCTCGATTACCTAACCAACGATGGGTCGGATGATGGATCCGGACATCGTTTACATACATTTAAGTGAGATCCGGCTTCAAAAAAGTACATAAATATCACTTAAGTGGTCATAACTCGAGACAGGGTTGCCAGATCTTCAATGTTGTGGACTCGTTGGAAAGGTTTCTCGATTACCTAACCAACGATGGGTCGGATGATGGATCCGAACATCGTTTACATACATTTAAGTGAGATCCGGCTTCAAAAAAGTACATAAATATCACTTAAGTGGTCATAACTCGAGACAGGGTTGCCAGATCTTCAATGTTGTGGACTCGTTGGAAAGGTCTCTCGATTACCTAACCAACGATGGGTTGGATGATGGATTCGGACAACGTTTACATACATTTAAGTGAGATCCGGCTTCAAAAAAGTACATAAATATCACTTAAGTGGTCATAACTCGAGACAGGGTTGCCAGATCTTCAATGTTGTGGCCTCGTTGGAAAGGTCTCTCGATTACCTAACCAACAATGGGTCGGATGATGGATCCGGACATCGTTTACATGCATATAAAAGAGATCCGGATATATGTGAAAACACATTTTTATACATAACTTTTGAACTAGTTATCGAAACTTCAAACAATTCAATAGCGATGTATGGGACCCTAAACCAAGTCGAATGCAACTGGTTTGGTCAAAATCGGTTCAGCCAGTGCTGAGAAAACTCAGTGAGAATGTTGGTCACATACATACATACACACACATACACACACACATACACACACACATACACACACACAGACATTTGTTCAGTTTTCGATTCTGAGTCGATATGTATACATGAAGGTGGGTCTTTGAGCTTTTAATAAAAAGTTCATTTTTAGAGCAGGATTATAGCCTTACCTCAGTGAGGAAGGCAAAACTGAAGTTGAAAAATTTTTGCGACCAGTATTTAGATTTTTTGAAAAAATCTGTATTGATTCAAAAAATCATAACTCGGTCAAAGATTTTTTGCCCATTCTGGAAATTTCTGAAAAGTTGGCATTTGATGTCCTCTAAAACATATAAAAAAAATAGTGTTTTTTTGCAAATCAAGTTTTAGTGACAAAAAGTGAAATTAAAAATCACCAAATTTTTTTTACCGTGTATCATTTTTTTTCAGTGTAGTCCATATCCATACCTACAACTTTGCCGAAGACACCAAATCGATCAAAAAATTCCTTCAAAAGATACAGATTTTTGAATTTTCGCATATCATTTTTGTATGGACAGCTGCCAAATTTGTATGGAAAAATATATGAACAAACTAATGATGCAAAATGGCTTCTTTGGGCATACCGAAGGCACCAAAAAAGTTTCAGCCGGATTAAAAATACAAAAAAAATCGAATGACCGAAATCTCAGAGAATTGCTCAAAATGAAAAAAATGTTCTAAATTAAAAAATGACCCTTCTGGGTCAATGTGAATTCGAAACGTACATTAAATTTCCCTTAAAATGACATGTTCCAAAAAATTTTACAGCCGAGTAACGGAAAATTAGAGAGTGTTCAAAACGTTTTAAGTGTTTTTTCGATGAAAAATACGTTTTTTTCGGAATTCTGAGTACGCCATCAAATCGGGCGTCTAATTTTACATAAAAGTCCCTTTGACACCAAATTTCTATCTCATCACCGTTTCAGGCTGCAAATTATTGTAAAACACCTCTTTTTTCGCATGTTAAAAAATGGAAGGGGTCGTACCGCCCCTCCGTCACGAGATATCAAAAAACGGACCTCGGTTTCGTGATCAGGAATAAAAGTTACTCCATAGGACAAATTTTCAACCAAATCGAAAAGGGGTCGGGGCAACTGCTGTGTAAGTTGGCGGAGAATTACCCATATCCTAGTCTTTCTTTTGAAATTCATTCACGGATATTGTGTGTATTTGCTTAGTAAAGCCATTTTCGCTTTTTTCGTCTGACAGTTTAAATCGATGACAATAGATGTAGAATGGTAAATATCATGTCAACGCCAGATACTTCTTCGTATTTCCTCATCCCTGAATGCTCAGACTACCATTGGTGAAAATGAATCCAGCCTAGGTCCCAACAAAATTTTGGCTCAAAAAGCTTTCCCTTAAAGTTCTTCATTTCAACGACATCATCCTCCGTCCAGGTTTCCATTTTGTTCAAATTTCACCACTGAACCAGGAACCAGAGCCTCCCTTATAATAGGGCAAACCATCGTTGAATCGTTTTATGGACCATGTTGTTTACCCAGCAGGGGGATATCCAGACGCCAGAGAACGGGCCGGACCAACGTTCAAAAATTAACAATCTGCTTGTTGATAGTTGCCTTCCCCCTCCCAGCTCAATTTCAAACACTGAAAATCACCTGCCCAGGCATCGATTATCGTCCTCCCCAACCCCCAACAGGGACGAAAAAAAAGAGATTTCCACCAACGGGACAGGAGGCGACATTTTTACGATTATCGATTTTCAGGCTAAAATTTTCTAATTAATTTCTGGCTGGCTGATGGCGGTCGAACCTCGTCCCGCTTGGAGGCTAATAAAAGTTTTATTCCTAATTAGAAATTGGGAACAAACACCGAGAGATGAAGACGAAATGGCACGTGTGCAACACTGGCTGGGCTGGCCTCGTCGTTTAGTACCCCAACGAATGACACCTCGAAGGCGGGGGTGGCGACAGAACCGGTAATAAAATTATTAATTACTTTGGCTCTGGAGAAAAATTTTAATTTGAGAGGGGAAAAAACTGATTCAAACAGCTTAATTTCAAGCTTCAGTCGGTGTGAATTTCAGCAAAAAAGGTCTAAGATTTGTAGAGATTTTTTTTTCAAAGGACCAAAAGCGTGAAGATTTAATATATTATGTACAAATTGGCTTTTTGTTTTTTTTTGTTTCAATTCTTAGTTTATATAAAACACATTTTATAAAATTAATAAAAAAAAAAGAAGAGTTAAACACTGTTGACAAAACAACATTCATCATAGCTCTCTTCATCGAGGGGATGTAGCTCAGATGGTAGAGCGCTCGCTTAGCATGTGAGAGGTACGGGGATCGATGCCCCGCATCTCCAAGGATTTTTTTTAATCTGTAGAGATTTATAGTTTTGAAAATCAACAATCTTTTGATATTATTATTTTTTAAATATTTGATCAGGAAAAATTCTAGAATTTCTATCAAATCTCTTTAACGTAGAATTTCAACTAGTAAAAAATATTGTCAAACGAAGCAAATGACAAAAAAGCATAATTCGAATAAGCAAACATGATATGATATCCTGCCAATGCTATATGCTTTTTCTCTATATTTCACACGTTTATTAATTAAGCATATTATGTTAGTAGAAACAAAAAGACAGTTTCATTATGATTTCAACAATAAGTTATGATCTTTTGTGTTTCAAAAAACGTCACTATGACATGAATGATCTTTATAAAATTACCCGGAATCAGGTGAATTTTCTGAAATATGAACATGCAATTTATATTATGATATGATTGTCTTATCAGTTAAGCTATATTATTTTTCTCCAGAATGTTAAAACAGTAAAAAATTTATGGAGATGCGGGGCATCGATCCCCGTACCTCTCACATGCTAAGCGAGCGCTCTACCATCTGAGCTACATCCCCTTGTTGACATTTACCCAACGCAACTGGTACGAATGGCAATTATTTGTGCATTCCAAAGCCAAAAAAAAACTGTATCAATAACCCCTTCCTATTCGCTGCAATCGGGCGTGCCCAAGGTCCCAGGTTATTTCAAGCGATAAGTGAAAGGAGTTAGTAGCAACGCGTAAAACTGGTTTAAGTCGCGTGGCGCCGCAAAACGCCTACAAGTAGACCACACGCGTGAGTTCGCGCGTGTTTAAGGTTGTTTGCAAATTTTGCACTGTTGGCACATTTGACCTATTTTAGACTTTACCACAAAGTCATTAATGTGACACAAGCCTTCCTTAATTCCAAAGAGCGGAAAAAACTTCAAATTAAGAGGTGTACACAGCCGAACCGTGAAATTTTCCGCCAAAGAGCGTTAATTATTTATTTTAATTAGTACCTCGCACCGGGCCTTTCCACCGCGGATTCGCGCGCTCGCCTCCCTGCAAAAAGGTGAGAAAAAATAATTTCCTCTCCAAAAGGGGCACCAGCCTTTGCTGGGTTGGCGAAGAGCCCTTCCGAGGCCAAACCGTCACTTGGGTTGGCCATTGCTGGCACTCTTCTGGAGCGTTTTGTTTTCCGTTTTCCGGCCGGGACCCTTCCTCTCTCTCTCTTTTTTGTTGCTGCAATGCCGCCCGCCGGAAGCGCAAATTACATCCGGCCGCGGAACACACCGAAACCGTCGTCGCGGTTGAGGAATTGTGGGCTGTGTTGAGTCCTTCCTCTCAGAGTTATGGCGTTTGCTGGTCGCGGTGTGGATGTGGCACATTTTGCACTAATTCAAAAACATTCACAGGCGCAGAATTAATAATGGCAGGTTGCCGACTGGGGTTAAATTTAGGGAAGAGGTTGTGATTTAAATTTCAGGAAATTTAATTTTCAAAAAAGGAATAAGCCAAATATTTTATGGAGCAAAGAAAGTCAGACGATCAATTATAAATTGTGAATAAAAGCTTGAAATTTTTCACCTTGGCTTTAAATAATATCAAAATCATTATATTATTACTCGGTACAGTTAAAAAAACTAAACTAGATTTAAAAAAATGATGATGTTCATCGAATCGAATTAAAAATACTCTGCACTTTCAAACAGTTGTTATCAACCACACCACCACTGGAAGGGAATTTTGCTACTCTTGGAGGAGAATGGAGATGCAACAGAAATTCAATAACTTTTCAAGTGTTTGTAAAAATAATTAATCCTAATCTGACACTAACACAAATCAAACACAATCATTTATTGAACGTATGAGAGTATATTTGATGGTAATATAGTTTGTACAATATTTTGTGTGGGTTTGAAACTCGGAAAACATCGACTCGTGCTAAAAAATCGTCTTTTTGTAACTTGTTGCATAAACTACTATTATAGACTTTTAGAACTTATAAAGAGAATTTTTTTTTTTTCGTTAGTTTTTGCCAACTCCTCCCCGTATAAATTTCTATGAGTTTCAACAGTCAACTTTATTAAATATAAGAATGATTTTGAATAATTGTCTCGTCTTTTTTAAGTTTTGTTCAGTTCTTTATTTCATTTATAAATTTCGGTGTCTGTATTCTTTTAAACTTGAACACTTTTAGATTTTTTTTAAATTTGTATTTTGTACGTTTGCATAGATTGCAATATAGATTATATGCAAAATATATTTATATGCATTTCTGCGAGTTTATGCAATTTTTTTTAACATAGTAAAAACTTTGCAAAAAAATGAGTTTTTAACAATAATTTGACATTCAGCACCAAGTAATTTGTTTGTTTTTTCAATCTTTGGAAAATTGATAAGTCAATTTAATTATTGTTGTAAGGTTTAACTGAGTAGTCAATCATTAAAAAAACATTGAGAATTTGCCTTATTTAAAATAGGAACAATTATATTTTTCACGAATCCAAAATAATGATAATTGTGCATAACTAAGGCTACCAACTCTTGCTGAGCAAAAATCCGTACACTTTGCCGATATGATATATGTATAAAAAAAACTGTCAAGGAATTATTTGGATTAATTTGGAAAAAACATATAAAAAAATTAAAAAAAAATTTGAAAAAAACTAAAATATAAAACTCTGTCATTTTTGCAGCTAACTAATTTCACTTTGCTATCAGACTTGAACGTTTAAAAATATTCCAAAAATAAACCGTGATTTGCTGAATCAAATCATGTTCTTCCATTTTTTTGTTAAACGTGCAAACTTGACATTTCGTAAAATTTTAAACGTAAACATGTGAAACATAGCTTATAGGACCTTTTCAAAAATTACTCTAGATTTGTTAATTCAAATTATCATAGGTTTTCAATAGCTTTAGAAAGCCTTTGGATCTTTTGTTAGATAAATATGTTTTGTAAGGAATTTGAAAAGAACAATAATTGATAATCAAAGAAAACCCGGAAAACCCTAAATAGGGAGACTGGCAGACTTTGCTGAATCGATCTGGCAACGTATGTTTTGTGCTTGCCAACATTGCCAAGTTTTGCTGGGCGTAAAGTCAAATGCTCTTTTGGATACGCCAAACTTGTGTCTGTTTGGGACGTCAAATTCACATCGACCAGTCTCCCTGTTTAGGGTCCCTAGGAAAACTATCCAAGTTATCCCTTTAAAATCAAACTGACAGTTAAATCAAAATTTTCTACTAGCAAAAGTTTTAGCCGAATCTAAAAAATCAATTCAATTTTAAACTAAGTTTTAAAAATTCCGTACAAATCCGTATTAGGCAAAAAATTCCGTACAAAAATTCCGGCCTGTTAAAAATCCGCGAAGAGGGTCGAAAATCCGTACGGTAAGGAAAAAATCCGTACAGTTGGTAGCCTTATGCATAACTATTTCAAAGTACAGCGGATAAGTTTTCTCTAAATAAGTCAAAGGGAGAATAGAACGAAAAAAGGTAAAAAGTGGTAAACCATTGATTCAAAGAGTATTTCCTAGAAAATCAGGGGGCTTTGAAAAGATGTTTTTTTTTTTGTTATTTTATAATATTATAATTAAAGATTGAAAAGGCAACCAAGATTACCAAGAAAAAAAAATAGTTCTAAAAAAGACTTCGAAAAAAATCTGCGATCATGTTTGAACAAGTTTGCATGTTGAAGTATCAAAATTAAGTTTAATTTAAAATGTTATTTATATGTTTTCAATATATTTCACATTATTTTAAGTTTTGTGAAAAAAAAAATTATAAAAAAAGAATCATTCTTCTAAGCCCTTGTATCTTACGATACGATACGATACATTAAGGGTACACAGCAACCAAGGAAGTTGTTGTCTTCTTATTCCAAAATTGTAGAATTTACGGACCTGGAATAATTTGATTCCGTCATCAGGGGTGACATTGGGTCTGGGGGGTGAGAATGGGTCATACAAAAATGCTGAAATTTGTATGACCCAATCTTACCCCCAGACCAAATGTCACCCCTGATGACGGTTATAAAATTTGTTTTTTTTTTTTGTGAGTCTTTATGGAAAAGTAGCTTAGGGGATGAATAAAAAAATATATCGATATTTCCCGTAGTTTTGAAATGTCTGTAACGAAAATCTGGGTACAAAAGCTCTAGTTGATGTGCAACGTTATGAGATAGAAATTTGACGTCTTCAGCAAAGTTGTTCAGAATGGCTAGGACTACAGAACTGCTGAAGATGTAGAATTTTATACTGAACAAACGTTCTATTAAAGCCAAAGCGCTATTATTCTTTCCCGAAGCAGCCAAATTTTTTCCTACAAGATCACTTCTCGTGGCATTATAAAAATGTCCTTAAATTGTAAAAATCATGAAATTAATAAAAATAAAGTCTGACTATAGAAATAATTAATCTAAGTAATTTTTAATGCAAAAACATATAAATTAAAATTTGAATTAATTGTATCACAATCAATCAAATTTTGATAGCAAGTCTCTTGGACACCAAATTAACATTTCAACACCATTTTAAGCTTCAAATTAATAGGCAAACCATTGGTAAATTCATAGAAATGTGTTTATTTTTCACATTTCAAAAGTGTATATAATGATCAGACCACAAAAAAAAACAAATTGCTTTATTGAGAGATGTCATGAAATAGTATTTTGAACAAGTATAAAGACCGAGCCACGTAGCCCAGTGGTAACGCTTCCGTCTCGTAAGAGGTAGATCGGGATTCGAAAACCGGCTCGAACCAACACAACTGATGATCGTTTCCCTTCTGGATTCAATTGCTTAGTAAAGGGAAGGTAGTGTATCGTCACAAACTGGACCTTACCAAGACACCTTAGGAAGACAACCTATGGAATGTTAACATTAACCTTAACATGTTAACATTAAGTTGATGAATATCTGTCACTGAATCCGCTTTGTAAATGCCGGCTCCGATACTCTTCACGGGTGTTCCCATCAGGAACAGGGAAAGATTTACTTTTTACTTTACTATAAAAACCTGTTCAAATGTTGCAAACCTTCAACTAGGTAACTGAAAAACGGACTGCAAATAAAATGAAGTGTACTAATTAGATCCCATCAATCTTCTTTCAACCTGTTGAGCAGCGGGCAAACAATATACAAGTGCAAAATCTCAACTGAATACGCAAAGTATTAAAAAAAAAAACGTCGTTAACTTTTATATAAAAAGAGGACCATTGAAAGCATCAGCAGACTTCTGTAACTTTCTGATTAAATCAGATTTCAAAGCAAAAAAAGTTCTAAAACCTCAATATGAGAACTAAAACTGAGTTCATTTTCGTCATATTGGCATTAATCCAAATCGCCTTGATAAACGCAGATTCATCCTCCGAGGACCAGGTTACCATCGAGGACCACTTCGAGGAGCGTCTAACGCGTTTCATTCGCCTGGGAGGGTTTGCCCAGTCAATCGCAAAGGAGGAGGACCGCGTTGGAAAAGTCGACCGAAGCTGGAGCAAAGTGCCAAGAAGTGATGTATTCCTGGACGGGTCGGCCGATCTTTCCGATGACTCTAGTGACTATGATCGAGAAAAGGTGGCTGTTGTGAGGGTGAAAGTCAATCGGAAAATTAACTCGTTGAGCAGCGTGGATGCATTTGCGTTTGTGAAGGTTGCTCATAGGTTGCCGGAGAATCCAAATGTTAGAAGTTTGGACGCGAAAATTGACAAAATTCAGAATGAAAATGTAGATAAGCTGGTCGACATAGATTTTTGCGCTGAAAATCCAAATGAAACGGATAAGGAAATTTTGAAAGACATTCAAAATTTGTTCATTTCTGCTATTGAAATTGAACTGGAGAAGGAAGATTACGATGAAGATTTCAAAGAAGAATTGGGAAAATCGAAAGCGAAAATTCAAAATTTAGGTGTCGAAACTCTGTTTCACAAAGGAAAGGAAGGATTGAAGTCATATGATTGCGATGAAGAATGATGAAAAATCTGTCTTTTAAATTCTGTCTAAATGTTGCATTCAATTAAAATAAATTTAACCTCAGCATTCAAAAGAAACCTAAACATTGTCCCTCAAAATTCCAAGAGACAAACCGCACCCCACCCTTTCTAAACTTAACCTTAACCGTAAGAGCTTAAAACTCTGATCCCTCAACGGTTCAGCAGCAGCAGCATTAGCATCACAATCACAAACCAAACGCCGTTCTCGTCAAGTGACGCTGCTGAGAGGCGGTGGCATTATGTTTGAGGTAAATGTTAAATTAACGAGCCTTTTAACCGGTGATGAATGAACAACCTAAGCCGGAATGAAAACTCTGTATCGTGAGAGGATTCGAGCGGTTTTTTTCCCCTCCCTTCCAGATTTTCACGACGCATTTGAGTGACGAGGAAACCCTCACCTTTTTTTCACTTTCCTCTTATAAAGAACACGTGTGATGAAGGTGTACAAGTTTTTTTGTCCACATTTCTTTCTGATTTTTTCTGAGTGGAGGAGGGGGGAAAACTTCCACCACACAAACACGATAAGTGGAATATGTGAGCAGCATAAGTAAATAACTCAGTTTTCTTTCATTAATAATGTGCTCTCTCGTGGTGGTGGTGGTTTGTGACGCCACGTTGAGTTGAGCGGAACGAAACGGAACGGAACCGTACGGACTCGGGGAAAAAAGCCGGATGTGCCCGGAAAAGCGGACGAGGACAGATGGAAGGATCAAATGGATCATGTGTCCGCATGTGTGGCGTTAAAAGAATTATGAACTTTTTCGGGTTTCTTTTTGCGCTGGTGATGAACCACTCATTTTTGGGTTTTTTGGTTTGCAACACATTTGGATTAGAAAAAAAATCTCACATTGATGTATGTTTTCGTAAGGAAATTTCAAAATAAATAAAATTTCATAATATTTTAAAAATTTTGATTGAAAATAATCTGAAAATCCTTTTATTTACTAGAATTCACAAAATATAATGATGAACTACGAAAAAAGACGTAAGTTTGCCTAACATTGATAAATCTCAATTAATCCAAACAAAATAATCAATAAGAATTATGATTGGAAACTTTTAACAGCTTTGCGAAGCTCATCAACAGTTATCTGTAGGGTTAGTGAATTTTCACGATTTCGTTGACAGCGTAAAATTTGTGAAATCTGGAAATTCCCGTGAAATCTCGTGAAATTTGAAAATGCAATCAGGATATAGCATTAAATAATGTTAGTTTGAATCTTTTATTATTTTGAAGCCAGATTACAAAAAAGGAGATTCAAACTTGTTTTATTTTAGATAAAAAAAATTTAGTTATTATTGATTCAGGCCATTTCAGAATATTTTAGATTTTTCGGAGCCACATGAAAGTTTTACGAAGTTTGAATATTTAGAAATTGGTAATTAAAAGTTGTTTTTTGAAATACTTTGTTTCAGATTATAATTTAGCTTTTTGATTTTTTAAATTAATGTTTGATTAGGGAAATAATTTGTTAAAGAATATTTTTATTGGGCTTTAAAAGTGTCGAAGAAAGTTCAAAATAAATCAATCATTTGGACTAGACAAGACGAACAATTTTGTTTGATTTGAAACGAATCAAACAAAACTATTAATTAAACCTTATTAACCCTCTATAACCTAACCCCGCCTTTAGACGGACTTCGATTAAAAAAATCGCTAAAAATCAATTTTCCAACCGATTTTTGATCTTTGAAAAGCATTGGAAAGAAGAACTCTTAAAATTTTAGAAAATTTCAGGGTTGGAAGTTTAACTTGTTTTATGTGACTTTGCCAATGTTTTTAAAAATGTAATTTTTTTAGGGGTCAACTTTGGCTGTGTTTTTTACTAACATTTCCTATATTTTAAGTAAAAAGAAGTATGCAGTAATTTTTCTAGTGCCCCAGACTATGCCTCTACGCATTTTGTAACAATTTAAATGATAATGGTGCCATTCTATACCAGAAAATGTGAAAAACAAGCAAAAAATTGAAAAAGTGACTGTAAAAACATGACAAAATTAGATAGGCAAAATGTAATGATAGGAGGTGGTAGAATAGGCCAAATACTACCAAAAACAAACATAAACTAAACAAGATAAATGTAAATTAAAATGCTAAAAATGAAACAAGAAAAACATAAAACAAGAGAAGTAAAGTTTTTCGTAGAACAAAAGTTGCTCAAAATGACCTCCTGAACACGGGAAAAATAAAAAACTTCGAAAAAAAATTTGGGCAGTAGAGGGTTAATCATGTATGCAGATAAGAACAATCTGGGTAAAAAAAAACATAAAAATTCTTAAACGATAAGGCCATAGCAAATTTCATTCTAAATATTTTACCTCCCTTCAAAGTTTCCCAAAAAAAAATCAGGGACAAACAAATTTATTGACTAAAATTGAATCGGATTTTTTCATAATTTCAAAAACCATAACCTTTTTTTTTTTGAAAAAAATCTAAATTTTCACAAAACTACGTAGCCATAACCTTTTTTCGAAAAAAAAATACTCGGAATTTCAAAATTTATTGCTTTGAAATGTATTTTTTTCGAAAATATACAGTTTTGTGAATTTTTTTAGTATTTTCAAAAATTTGTGTCAAAACTTTCGAAATGTATGAAAAAAATCCAGATCTTTTGATACCGTAAACCGGGGTGACTTTGATAGGATTTCAATTTATTTTTGGAATATTTCCCAACTGGAAAGGTTTTTCTCAAGATTATTATTTTTAAAACATGTACTGGGGTAGGCCACACAAAGTTCATACACTATTTCTGGAAAAGTTAGTTTTCTATAATGCTTAGAAAAATAGTTATGTTAAAAATTCTCATTTTAAATTCCGGGGTGACTTTGATAGTCATAGTTTTTCTTGTTAAAATCAGGTTATAGGTATTCAAACTTCATTTTTACCGTAAATGAACCATCACTAAGGTTGATGATATAGTTTTCAAGGAAAAAAATCAAGGTTTACTAAGTTTTAAGGCTTTTTAACAAAAAACATATAAATTTTATGTAAATTTTTTAAAAAGTCGGAATTTTGCCTGAAATTTGTTAAATCTATTATTGTTCATAAAATTATCGATTTATATTACATTTTAAACTGAATTCGAAGCACGAATCACAAGTTTTCACATTTCATATGAAATTTGTTAAACTGAAATTGCCTATAAATTTGGATATTTTTTTGAATTAGGTTTTAAAAACACATTTTATTTAATATTTACAAAATTATTTTACCTTCTTCTAGTTGAAAATTGTCGAAAGAATCCAAAAATGTATTCCATTTTACGATTAAAAATCATGTTCATTGAGAAAATCATGACACTTTGAGAAGTTTGAAATAATGCCTTTCATCAACATTTTCTTAATAATAGTTAACTAACTTTTTAAACCTTTCAAAATGTTATGAAAAATTCTTCTTGAGGTACTTTGAGTACTTCTCTACCATTGTCAGTATGGTTCCAAACCATTCCTTACGTATTTAATTTGTACTCTTCATTTTGCGGAAAAATCTCAAACCTATCAAAGTCACCCCGGCTATCAAAGTCACCCCGTTTTACGGTACCCATAATGTGAAAAAACATAATTTTGGATTTTTTATTCGAAAATACGTAGTCTCGTGAAAATTTTTAGTATATAAAAAAAATTACTATCAAAATGTATGACAAAATCCCGATCGTTTGCTACCCATATTGTGAAAAACTGCAATTAGGAGTATTTTTTCAAAAATACGTGGTTTTGTGATTTTTTTTAGTATTTATAAAAAAATTATTAACTTTCGAAATGCATGAAAAAATCTCGAAAGTTTGATACCCATATTGTATAAAACTTAAATTTTGAGTATTTTTTCGAAAATACATAGTTTTATGAAAATTTTGAGTATTTCCAAAAAATGTTGTTACATTAGAAATGTATGAAAAATCCCAATCATTTGATACCCATATTGTAAAAAACTGAAATTTGGAGTATTTTTTTTAAATAAGTAGTTTTGTAAAAATATTGAGTATTTAAAAAAATGGTATTACATTCAAAAAGTATGAAAAAACCCAGATCTTTTGAAACCCATATTGCAATAACAATTATTTTTAGGTTTTTCTAGAGTAAAAAATAGCATTTTCAAAATACAGGAAAAATACGTATTTTTGTGATTTTTTATGTAATTATAATTGCAATGAATAGCTGCCATCATCCCGAATCTAAAACACTATTTTTTTTATGTTTGCATGATTGTTCATACGATTATAGCCAATGTCTCTGATTTAGCCAAAATCCCATAAGCTCTATGCTTAAGTTATGCACGCCTCGGTTATGCATCCCCCATATGCGGTGCTAAACCGAGGCATGACTGTACCCATACAAATATTTATTTTGTACAAATAGAATCAGAAATCATGAAACAAAAATCATGCAATAGAGTCCAGCAACACCTGTGAGTTGTAGTGCGAATGGTTTCGTTTTCTTTGGTATAAATATATTAATATATGCAAACTTGAAAAAAATCCAAAAATTTGACAATCCTACAAAGAAAAAATCAATTCCCGAAATCGTGAATTGTGTTCATAAATTTGAGGACCACGCAGTATTATATTAACGTTTATAGTGCAAATGCACCTAAATCATAAAAAAAATCCTTCGTGGTTCTTAAATTTATGAACACAATTCACGATTTCGGGAATTAATTTTTACTGTGTAAAAGATTTTTTTAACAAAGCCTCGCAAAATGGTATTTTCAGCTATCTTTGAACATATTCTTCCTACAAATCCGTGCAAATAGTCTTCGCTCAAAATAATGGGCATGCCCATCGCTCACTGATTTACCTCGACTTCCACATCTCCAGATCGGTAGTAACCAACCTTAGTCCATCCTTCCCGGAGAAAACAAGAAACCAAAGCCACCCCATATCGTCTTCGGAGCACCGATCCCATACCTGCAAAGCATTGCCCAGTTCTCCAGCAGGATAAAACTGCTTCGCTCAGCTACAAAATCATTTAATTAAAAGGCGTCAATGTTTGCCTCGTCGGCCCACCTCCACGTGGACCTTTTTCCCCGGAAAATTCCCGCTTCGCCAGGCAGAATCCTCTGCAAATAAGGAGGACTCCCATATCCATCCATGGCAGGCAAACAATACGCCAAGCCAGGCTGGAAAGGTAAAGGAGATCCCGGGGATGAAATTAATTAACTAACACCGGAGAGATAATAAGAAACGCTTTCTCGGAGGCGGACAAGGACACGGACTAGTTCCTGCCACTATTATTTAAGGTGTCCGCTTGTTCTTGGGAAAGAAGGGGGGAGGGGAGAGGTGATCTCACATGTCACAAACAAACAATTGACCCCGATTGAGGTAGACAGCGAAGCGAGCCAGAGTTAACTGTTTGACGTTGCTGGGGAGCGGTGGCGGAGAAAAACAGCTTTTTCAGCTTTGGCTTTTCTGTCCATTCCGGGAAGTTTTTCCACACTCCTTCACACTGGTTTAGAAGTGACAGCATCAGCCAAACCAAGAGACAACAACAAATGAGAGGCAATCCTTTTCCGCTTGTCTGGTTGAGTTTGGACGCGCTGCTTGGACAATGGGAGAAGAACAATAGCAAATCGGCAAAAAATATTTTATGTAATACTTTTAAAAATCATTGAAATTTATGGTTTTTGCTTTAGTAATTTTAAAAAATACATTTTTTTTTAAATCTCGTTTGCCAAGACTACACAAATTTTAAAACAAATATGAAAACCAGAGATATGTAATAATTTAAACCTTCGTCCAACGTAGCATGAAGTATTTTTGGCTATTTTTGTGTGTTGTAAAAATTATCAACCAAATCTAAATTTCATAAAATCAACAAAAAAAAATGTTGAATGTATCCAGTAAATTTTAACAAAAAAAAAAGAAAACCATGGACTATGATAGAGAAATGTTCAAAGTATTTCAAGAAGAAATTTTCTTGAAATTTTGAAAAGTTTAAAAAGTTAGTTAACTTTAATTACAAAAATGTTGCATGAAGGGAATATTTTGATATTCTTAAAGTGTCATGTTTTTCTCAATTAAAATGAATTCGAATCGGGAAACGGAATGCTTTTTCGGATTTTTTGAAAAACATTCCACTAAGAGACGATACAGTCAGTTACTAAATAATAAATTTGATGTGTTTTTGAAACACAATCCGAAAAATCTTCGTTTTATATACCTTTTCAGAAAAACAAATTTCGTCAAAAACTAACTTTTTATCAATTTTATTTTATATTTATGTGTATTTTGTATTAAAGCTTACAAACTTAACTAAGTAAGTATTAACGTTGATTTTTATTTTAAAAACTATAGCAGTTACTAAAGTAATAGTACATTTGACCACTAGATTTAAGCTTGAATGTAATAGTAAATTTTTATTTTTTCTAAATTTATTACATATTTTGAGACCAAACATCATCATCAAAAAAATAGAAAATTAACTGAGTGTATTTAATATGTTTTGAGCTATACAATGCTTTCTTTTTTATTGCACATAAGTTTCATGAAAAAAGACCCGCAAAAAAATATTTTTTTCTAATGCAAAGTTATGTAAGTCATACTTAAATCACCAAAGCAAAGCACTCATCTCACCCTGAATTGGGTCCTAAAATGAAGCTTAGATTGCTGATATTATTGTTTACAGCGATAAAGCTTCTTTTTCTGAGTACAATGACCCTTTGTACGACCACAAAGAGTTTAAAATGGATTTTTAAATCAATTTTGAAAAATTAACCTCGCAGTCCTTCTTGACAGAAAAGCTCCTACTTGACAGCTCGTTCCAAGGGGACCATAGGTGATCCATCGAAAAAATGTTGTCTAGTCAAAAAAAAATTGCATTAAAATGAAAAAAGTGATCAGAAATGGTTTTTAAGCGTGTTTTTAACCGTTGTACATAAAAATTGACATAGGGCTTTAGTACCCAATTGAAACATTTTTTTATGGAACGTAGGAATTAATTTCAAAAATTTCAAAAGTCATAAAAAACCAACAAATTGTTAAAAACACAAATAATATTTACCAATCGGAAACAAAAACTCGTTTCCACGAAAAAAAAAATTCAAAATACTGGCAATATAAAGCAGTCTAAAGAAAATTAGAAACAAAACTGCTTCACACAGAAAAATAATTTCCTGGTCTTACCAAATTACTTTAATTTTATTCTTACTTTCCAGAAAATGTTCACGTAAACTGGAAGTGGGTTTCACTAGATTTTTTTTGTAGCTGGTTGAAACTTTTCGAGGACATCCTAATGAACAAAGAAGACATTTGCATAATTTGTTTGAAAATCTGTACCTTGGATAGGAATTTTATGCTCGACTTGCTGTCTTCAGAAAATTAAAGGTTATGGTAAGGACCTTTCAGAAATAGTTTCATTCTTTAAATAATACTCATAATTTGAGTTTTTTCTTTACCCAGGAACTTTCTAGGCATTTCTAAGAGAACCGAAGAAGGCAACTTTTGAGTCACGAAGAAGCACGGACAGAAATAATTGAGTCACATTTTTTAAAAATTTGAAAAAATAAATTCAAGAGTTCCATAAAAATAATTCAAAACCCATTTACAAAAATAAAAATAAAAAACAAATTGTGCAATCGAAAAAGATACAGTTCAAGGCATGAAACGCAAAAACTAAAGCCTAAAAAACAAGCATTTTTAAATTAAATTTTTTTTTTCAGAATTCCAAAAAGCATTTCAAAAGAACTAAAATTCAAAAAACGTTCCAGAAAGTTTAAGCCAAATAAAAGAAAATTTTAAAATCTGTTTGTCTTTGAAATATAACAATCTCAGATACATTTTTTTTAATTATTATTTTCTTTAGAGCATCTATACAAAATTGACCATTTTCCGCGAAAAAATACTCAGCCCACTGTTAACGTTTTCTCCAGCTTTAGTCTCACTGCTGGGTGGCACTTGTGCCGCTGTTCCTAACTAGGAAAATGGCCCCTCACTTTTCCCTTTTGCTTTTATTTATTAATTAACTCCACTAATTAAGCGAATATTTCCCTTTGTCGCTCATGCTGAAAGCTTCCTAATTACACATGATTGATTATCCCGAGCCCACCAAAACCCCGGCAGAGCTTTCAGCAAAAATAGCTCATGTGGAGCCCCCCCTGCCAGTAGGACGACTGTCTTGCAAGAATTTTGCCCTAGATCTGCGTTTTCGAGGCTGGTTTCAAGGCTTGTGACGTTGAATAATCTTAATTGTTTGGTGGTAGAAAATTGAGCCGGGGAGTTAGTTGCTAATGGATGGATTTACAGCGTTTCGAGTAATGAGTGATTTTTTTTAACGAGGGCTCATTTGCCGTGACATGGCACTTCATTAGACAATTGGTTTGAAAAACTCTAGATTTTCAGTTCAGTTCAGAGCAGCGTTGCCAGTTTGCCAGATAACTCTGGGAATGCCAGATTTTTAAAGTGACAGCCAGAATAAATATTCATCCTTCTCTGTGCCAGATATTGACAGATTTTGCCAGATTTTTCACTATATGCCAATTTGAACAACTTTTTGATTTAAATTAACGATTTTATTTGAGAATCTACAAAAAATAGAGTGTGTTTTTCTTAATGGAAATGTAAATTCGACATTTTAAAGCCATGAAATCAGTGAAAAAATCTGAATTCTATAAACTTTTGAATTAATTCTTATCCTACCTCCCTTTCACCATGTAGAATTAATAGATTTTCGTCTGCCAGATTTTTCTAGATTTTAATCGATACTTTGCCAGTTTTCTCAAATTATGACCCAAAGTATGAGGAAAAATCACTGAGTGATTTATGATCAACTATAAAAAAAATAAAAAAATAAATGGTTCCTTAAATTAAGCTAAGATCGCAAATATTATTGTTCACAACGATAAAGCTCAATATTCTAAGCAAAATGACCATTTGTAAGACTACAAAGGGTTTGAAATGGATTTTTAAATAAATTTTCAAATATTAACGTTATGGCCTTTCTTGACAGAAACTATTTTACTTGATAGCTCGTTCCAAGGGGACCATAGTTGATACATCGTTAAATGTTATCTTGTCAATTTAATATTTTTGCATAAACAGATAAGAAATTAGTTTTAAGTGTGTTTTTCACGCCTGAATATAATTAACATAGGGCTATAAGAATTCATTAACAAACACATGAAAATTAATTTTTGAATCTTTGGCCTTTTTGGCTTGTCCATACGAAATATTTGTAGAGTAAGTGAATTGATTTTAAAAAGAATATTTCAAAACAACAGTGGCAAAATTCTCATTATGACCATTCTAATTTTCTCTTCAATGTTTTATTGAAAACATTTTTTATTTCAAGCATTTGCCATGCATTGTCTGGTATCAGAATAACTCTTACAATGCTATGGCAAACATTTAAAATTCAAATAATTTATAACAGCAAACATCAAAACACGTGCTCTTTGAATTTTTCAAAAATATTTTGACAGTTCCGAATGGTTTGTACTTTTGGAAGGTTAAAAATTTAGTTGTTTGATTATTACCACTTTGTTGTGTCATTTTACCTAAACAATTTGTAAAAATGTAAGATCAACAAGAAGCCGATGAAAATTTTATCAGTTCCTGATATTAAATTACATTTTATAACACAAAATCTGTCACTATTCCCAGGTGCAAATATTGCAAAAAATAATCTTGGATTTTTTAATGGTGAATTTTTTTTAATTGCAATTCCATTGTAAAACTACTCGTTTTTGCTCGCATTCTCGAATTACAAAACTGCCTATAATTCATCGCCAAATATACTAACTTTACTATAGTAGTTTATGCAACAAGTGGCACATTAAAAACGACGAGTACTGAAAAAATCAAATTTTGCACGAATTGCTTACAACATTTTTTTAATTCCAAAAAACACAATTTTATTTAAATTATAATTAAAATGTTCATATATTCTGTCAATAAATCGTTCAAATAAAAAAATATGAAAAGTATTACTTTTCGAAACAAGTGCTGAAAAGTTCAACTTTTCAGCATCCATTTCAGTGTCGAAAAGAAGAACTTTTTAGGGTTTATTTTGAAAAGTGTTGCTATTCGATTCTGTTATTGTTGGTACAGAAAAGATGGCTATTTCGTCGGTCAAGAATGACAGGAAAAGTAACTAGTTTCACGACGGAATTGCAAAAAAGTACTTTTTCAGCTTCCACTGTTTTGAAGTTTGACATTTATCTTGGCATTCGATCGAGAATAACACAAATTTTACTCAAAAAGTCCTTTTTAAGTTCACAATATGATTTGATGTTTTGATTGCAGAATGTTTAATTTCACAAATTTTTCAAAATTGAATACTGAATTCTCTAGTTTGTTCAACAAGTTGATAATTTTATAAAATTCAACTGACACCATCTATCCATTTAAGCAAGCTATTCAAAAAGCTAAGTTTAAACAAACACTATACTTATAATAATAATTTCAAGGAGTCAATTAGAAAATAATAAATCTAGAGTTTTTTTTTGAAAAGGACCAATAAGCTATTGTCTTTCATATGTTTATAGGACCTTTTCAAAAACAACTCCAGAAATTTATAATTTGCTTTTTTTTTTCATTTAAATCATTCATTTAAGACAAATTGAGTTATTATCACAGCTAAACTAGTCTGATAATTTCTAGTGAGATATTTGCTCAAATGTATGGCAATGGTTTCAAATAGCATAATCAAATATTTAATATAGATTGTTCTGACATGACGATCAGTTTGACACAATCACTTGCTCAAGTAGAACTTTAGTTTTGGTAGCAAAATTCTATCGTATGATTTCGTAGTATCGTATAAAAATAGCATCACTTATTAAGATACTTAAAAAGTTGTTGTAATGACAATATAAACAAACCGAATTTATAATGTTACAAATAAATTAGCAGAAATAATGCAACTTTCAAGTCACAGGTATTTGTTTTCTATTTCTTCAAAACGCAATTCATAGAACTTAGGGACTGTTGAACTTTTAAGTTCCAAAATTCTTTGATTTATTTAAAAGGAGAAATCGTGAAGATTGTTGATTCCTTATAACATGTTATAACATATTAAAATTAATTAAAAGCTTGCATTTTTTTTTAAAAAATTGTTTCTAATAAATATTAATAAGCTTGATTCAATTCAAAAAAGATTCTTGATTTCTTGTGTTTCACTAAGATTATTGGTTGGCAAAAAAGTCATGTGCAAATGTTGCGCATAATCAAGAGACTTTATTGAAGCTTGTATCAATCTTGACAATATATAATAATTCAAATCGCATGGTGATATTATTCAAATCAATAAATGGGTCATTCCTTCCCAAGTGCCCACGCGTCCAACATCGACCTTCACCAAATCTGCTCATATTTGGCATGGGGGTTGTTTTTGCCCCAAATACAAAGGATCCAAAGTTTGGTGACATTTGGTCCACCCCCGCGCCTGTGGCACCCCCCCTCTTTTTTTGAGAATTTTGAAAAACCTCATTTTTAAAATGCATTTTGCTAAGAGAAAAGTTTACAAAAAGTGAACTTTAGGGTATGCATATTTGAAGATTTTTTGACGTAGAATCGAATGGCGTACTCAAAATTTACGTACAGTGTTGCCACAGAGCATTGCGTGAGAGCATAGCAGGCCTTGAAATTTGAATATTCTTTTGTTCAATTTCTTAACGAAAGCAAGTGAATTTCCCAAAAATTGAAATTGAAAAAAAGAATATTCAAATTTCAAGGCCTACTATGCTCTCACGCAATGCTCTGTTGAAAATTGATGGTTAAGTAAAACATTTGCTGTGCAATACAGAGCTTTCCAACTTAAAATGTGATATCTCAAGAAATATTCATTTTACCCTGAGGTTTTGATTGAATTTAATGTAAAAAACTCTCAGCAATCGAATGCAATTGTCAGTTTTCCCGTAAGTGCTCGTCCAAAGGGTTAAAAATGCATTTTAAAACTTAAAGTGCAAAATTTTCCTATCTGGCAACACTGTACGTAAATTTTGAGTACGCCATTCGATTCTACGTCAAAAAATCTTCTAATATGCATACCCAAAAGTTCACTTTTTGTAAACTTTTCTCTTAGCAAAATGCATTTTAAAAATGATGTTTTTCAAAAATCTCAGAAAAAGAGGGGGGTGCCACAGGCGCGGGGGTGGACCAAATGTCACCAAACTTTGGATTCTTTGTATTTGGGGCAAAAACAACCCCCATGCCAAATATAAGCAGATTTGTTGAAGGTCGATGTTGGACGCGTTGTCACTTGGGAAGGAATGACCCAAATTTTTTATCAGTTTCATTTGAAACCCCATTTTCATAACTTAAGTGATAATAAAATGTGTCTTAATTATGAAGAAAAAGTTCATTTATTTTTCTTAAAAGGTCTCTATTTAAGCGAACAACAATCATTTAATTTTCATATAATTCCAGATTTCCAACAATTAAATGAATCTTCCATCACTGTCATATCCACAGCATCATATCGGTTCCCCATTTAGAGAGCATTATATAACTTATTCTCAGAAGAAAAAGACAAGAAAAATCATACACACACAGAACACCACCCTCATTCCCAACCTTTTGTGCGAGGGTGGTTGACAGAAAAGCATCTAAAATTCGAGAAAAAGACTATAATCACCTTTTTTGGTCCTCCGGCAAACACACACAGCAGCAGCGGCAGCAGTCCTCTCTCTTTGCATCCTCGCGCTCTCTCTCTCGCACTGTTTTGTTCTCTTCTCGGGAAATTATTCACTTTAGAGTTGTTCGTGTTTGAGTTTTTCTTTGCGAACTTTTCCGCCTTGGGTGTGTGCGTGTGGCTTATGCTGTGACCGTAGGGGAAAACTTTTTTTGTGTTTTTTTTTCGAGTTCCTTTTTTGTTTGGTTTGCTTTTCGGGTTTAATTTTTCGTACAAACTCTCGCACGCTCGCTTGCACTCTCGGCACTTTAGAATTGTTTGCTGGGGAATTCAAACTGGCATTCCTGACACATACACATGAACTTTCCTCACATGTGGGGAGTGATTTTGTTTAATGTTGAAGCTAACAAAAGTTGGATTGTTTGTTTTGGGAAACTGTCTAAGATTAGAATTCAACTGTTACTTCCTGTTGATATCCCTTCAATATTTGAACTTTCAATTAACTATTCACCTCATTATGGATTGATCACTGCTAAGCTCATTCAGTGCTGCCAGTGTTACATAATTAAAACTCCTCTCAATCTGCTCTCACAAACTGCACCTCTCCTCTCTCACTGCTCGTTGTCTCATCGCGAAGTCAACTGTCAAGAGTGTTCGGGCTCTATGAGATTATGCTAATTCGCCGGCGTTCCGGAATAAACAAAGTCCTAACCTAACCTCACAAATTACAAAGTCAAACCATAATGTAATCAACTGCACACTTCCTCGTCTCAAGTCCTGTCACTATCCGGAATGTCCCTCCCTACCGGGCACCTCCCCCCTACATCTCCTTAGCACTAGGGATGGTCACTTAATCACCATGTCCACTCAATTAAAGCGTTCTGTCCACCTGCCGCGGACAGGCCACGCACAGTACGCACCTCCTGGGGAACCTGTCACCACACACGCACAACCCGGAACAACCAACCACACACCGGAGGACGACACGCGACACATCCCTTCGCGACGACGTCACACGGACGACTTTCTGAGGATGGATTTTTTCCGGGGTTTTTATACCGCGGGGGGTCCCGACGTCGTCGAGGGTGGTAGAGTTGCATCCTGGCGTGTAGACGTGGACGCGTGTCCCCCCGGTGCGGTGGCCACGCGGGGAATGGCAGCGCCCGTTGCAGGCCGCGGTGGCCGCGTGCTAGAATCGAAGGATTCTAGTGCAGTTCTTGGTGGAGGGTGGAAGGGGGGCGTCAGGACGCCGCAGGGGTAGAATTTTTCCCCATGACGAATCCGAAGGATGAATTTCCCCGCCGAACGGAGAACAAGAGAGATCGGGGAGCAATAGAGAATGCTGAGATGAGAGTGATCTGCGTCGGGATGCTGCGGCATCCAGATAGACTGGGGAAAATCGATTTTCTCTCGTGTGGTCGCTCTCGCGTTAGAGATTTACATCAGAAAGGATGCCCCTTGGGCAAGGGATGTAGATGTGGAATAAGTCCGGTAAGCAGTTTTAACATTATTTTAATCAATCAATCAAATAACTTTTAACAAACATTTATTACAGAAGAAATATTTTCAAATGCTGCGGCATCATAATCCACACCATCATTGATTTTCTTTCTTCCATCTTTCTTTTTTTACACAGTAAAAACATTTTGTAATATAACTTCTGGGAATGGTGACAGACTTTGTGTCAAAAAAATTTATAATTTTACATCTAGTAAAATTTTCATCAGTTTCTGTTGAATTTCACTATTTATAATAATTTTATACAAAATTACTCAAAATGAGGCAGAAGAAATGTCCCGATATTGGACCTAGTACCTTTATTGGACCCAAGCAGCAGATTGCAGTGATTGCTTCGAGTTCTGAAATATTGCTTGGGATGGTTCGCTTTAAAAACATTCTCAGAACCTCTGTCAAGATTTTTGCACTCCAGTCTAAACAAAATAATGACGTTTGATAAGTTTGGCGTTGTCACGATATAAAAAAGACATTTTTGTAAAGATGTCACCAATTTGTAATTAATGGAAGGTCCTACTTTTTCTGCGTGATTCTAAAATATATCCAAAAACTTTTCGAAAAATTTCAAAAGTACTCCAATTTTTTATGATTTGCAATATGGGTATAAAACGATGCGAAATTTTGTATGCTTTTTCACCTTATTATAGTTTTTTGGTTCAAAACTAAAATTTTCACAAGCTACCGTATTTTTCGAAAATACTCAAATTTTAAAAATTTGCAATATGTGTATCAAACGAAGCGGAATTTTGTATGCTTTTTTTCATTTTAACAGACTTTTTTTTTTAAATACAAAGAAAATACTAAAACTATCACAAATTACCGTATTTTTCGAAAATACTCAAATTTTCAAAATATGCAACAGGGTATCAAACGAAGCGAAATTTGGTTTGATTTTTCACATTTAAATTTTTTTTTAATGCAAAATTTTCACAAAAAACCGTATGTTTTCGAAAGTATGTAAATACTCAAATTTTCATTATTTGCAATGCGGGTATCAAACGAGGCGAAATTTTGTATGCTTTTTCACTTCATTCAAGCTTTTTATGAAATATAAAAAAATCACAAAATAACGTATTTTTTCGAAAATAACAAAAAAAAAATTGCGACGCAAAATGTTGTATTATATGAAGCATCGTTTGATACCCATATTGCATATTTTGAAAATTTTAGTATTTTCCAAAAATTACGGTAATATGTGATTTTTTTTGTATTTTCCAAAAACACTCTAATAAATTTGAAAAAGCATCTGAAATTTCAATTCGTTTGATAACCATATTGCAAATTTTGAAAATTTGAGTAATTTCGAAAAATACGGTAATTTGTGAAAATTTTAGTATTTTCCAAAAAAAACACTAATAAATTGAAAAAGCATCTGAAATTTCAATTCGTTTTATACTCATATTGCAAGTCATGAAAATTTTGGTACATTCGAAAAAATACAATATTTTGTGAAAATTTGAAAATTTTAAAAAAATACTTTAATAAAGTGAAAAGACATACAAAATTTCGCTTCGTTTGATACCCATATTGCGAAAAATGAAAATTTTAGTATTTTCGAACAAATATGGTATTTTGTAAATAATTTTGATTACTTGTTTATACTTTGAAACTTACTAGATTTTCAAAACAAATATCCTTAGTTTTTATTAAATACAAAAATTTTCACAAAATACCGTATGTTTTCGAAAATATGTACTCAAATTTTCATTATTTGCAATATGGGTATCAAACGAAGCGAAATTTTGTATGTTTTTTTCACTTTATTCAAGCTTTTTTTGTGAAATATAAAATATTAACAAAATACCTTATTTTTCGAAAATACTCAAATTTTTTTGATTCGCAATATGGGTATCAAACAACGCAAATTTTTTTATGATATGAAGCATACACAATTTGAATGTAAGTTCGAAGCATGCAAATTATCGCATCGTTGGATACCCATATTGCATACTTTGAAAATTTTAGTATTTTCGAAAAAAAATACGGTAATTTGTAATTATTTTTGTATTTTCCAAAAAAAAAAACTAATAAATTTGAAAAAGCATCTGAAATTTCAATTCGTTTGATATCCATATTGCAAATTTCAAAAATTTGAGTGCTTTCAAAAAAAACAGTAATTTTTGAAAATTTTAGTATTTAAAAAAACTCTAATAAATTGAAAAAGCATCTGAAATTTTAATTCGTTTAATACTCATATTGCAAATTATGAGTATTTGAGTATTTTCGAAAAATACGGTATTTTGTGAATAATAATAAATAATCTAGTAAGTTTCAAAGCTTAAATAAGTACTCAATTATTAAAACTTTGAAACTTACCAGATTTTCAAAAAAAATATTCCTAGTTAAACCATTGAAAATTCAACATGATATGGTTGAATTAATCGATTTTAGAAAGATTTTAAAAATTAGAGTTATCATCCATCGTCCAGAATTATCGGAATAATGATAACGATAGATTATCGTTATCGTCCCGACGATAACGATAACCATTTTCGTAATCATCAGACGATAATATTATCGACGACCATTTTATCGAATAACAACCTTGTCAAAATAAATTGTTGAATTGAAAATTACTTTATTTTTGTTGAGGATGATTTACACCTTTTAAAAGTTATGGGCATTTTATGGTATTTTTTATTTTATTTTTTTTTCAAAACATGAACATTTTTTTTCAAATGAATATATTACATGGAGGAAGGGCTCATGCAAAAAAAATCCTATTTGACTTCGTTAATCGGACTACTGGTGACTGGGATTTAGCCTCTTAAGGTGAAACGGAACGCCAGTTCTTGGACAATTGCTGTTTAACTGAAATCAATTTCAAAGCAATGTCAAGTTTATTATTGTAGAAAAACATTTTTGAATTCAAGCATAATTTAAACTTCAAGCTCTCTCATTTCTGTGTCACCCTGTGTTGCATTTCCCAACCCCAGCCAAAATCCCCAAACTTCATCCCCAAATCATCCATGTGAGTTGCCATTGTTGCTTTTCTCTCTCACCGATGCTCAGCTCTCCCCAACTATAGCTCGTGATACAAAAAAAAATCCAAACTTCGTCGTTGGGGCGCATATCCTTCGAAACAACTTCGTCCTCGAAGCAAATACGAAACATTTGCGCAACATGCTTTCTTCGGCTGTCTGGCACTGCCGAAACTTACGAGTTCATACGCGAAGGGGAACCATTTCTTCGATGGAAATACAACATAAGAAGGTGAGATTTCGATGATTTTGAAAGCATTCTGACGATGGCAGTTGATGTGTGAAGATGATGCTGATATGCAACAAATGAGATGAGTATGAATGACATGAATGATGAACTAAAGCCAATTGATGATATTTTTGAGAATGCCTTTCAACTGAGAATTCTTTCATATAACGTCACATATCTTTAATGTCCCTTATCGAAAGATCATAAACACTTCCCTCCCCTTCAAAAAGGGTGCAAAATGGAAACCGTTCAACCGCATCCAAAACCCATTCCTCTAATGGAAAGTTGGAAAAGGTAACCCACATTCGACACAGCCATTTCTGGTTCCCCCCAGAGGGACCATCTAGGACCTCTTATCGAAATTAAGTGATAAAGTAAACCCGCAAAGCTCATCAAATTAAACCATAAATTTATTGACTGTTCCGACCTCTTCCAGTTCAGAAAAGGTGGGAATTCGATTTTCAACGGATTCGATTCCGAATCCTTGGTCAACCCCGAGGGGTTGAAAAGGTTATCCTAGGAAGCTGACCAAAATCTAATCCTTCTCGAAGCTCTCCCACACAAGCCGAGGCAATAATCATAATCCAGTTGAAAAATGGCCTCAGGGCCACTTCCGATCTTGGTGGAATCGTACTCCTTGGCCATATGTGGAGTCCAGCTTGGGAGTGGCTAATTTCCCAAAGAACACCTCTTCGGGCATCGTTTGCAACCATCTCGGAACGTATGTCGGTCCCCGAGATGTGGCCAAAGTGCAGCAAAGTCGTCCCCGTAAATACTACAACACACACACACAGTCCGAAATGGAACCAAGTTAGTTAGCAGCAGCAGCGGCAGTGTCTTGCGAACCTTCGTGGTGAACGGACACTAGAGCTGCGGTATTTTTTACTACCTAAGCTCAGAGTTATTTCAAAACAAAATTCACAGTCTTTTTAAAGACTACCTGAGTTATTTTCCAAAATTCTAAACAGTCTTTTCAAGACTAACCCCGCCTGAAATTTTGTTGTATTTTACAAACGAAGCCATCTTTTTAAGAGAACTTTGCTTGCAAAATGCGTCAAAACAAAGGTAAACGCAAATCTTCTGAAGATTTGGTCGTTACGTCGGTGAAGCGTTTGAACGCTAAACCGGCTAACGGAAACAGAAAAAGAAAACAGCCTCTTCTGAGGTCTGATTCTGATTCTGAATGTGAGGTCAATCCTCCAATTCCATTGACAAACAGTTTCGGTGTTTTATCCGAAACTGATGACAAGGAACCTTCTCCTCGTACTGAGCCTTCTGCCGTCGAGAAACGAGTAAAGGCTCCGCCAATTGTTGTGACTTCCGTCTCCGATTTGGCCAGCTTTCGAACGCAACTGAAGAATTGCAAGGAAACTTGCAATTTGAAAGTTTCGTTCCAGCTTGGTCGAAGAGGAGAATGTCGCTTGTTGACGGAATCTTTACAAGATCACCAAGCTTTTGTTGGTTATTTGAAAAACCACAAACACAATTTCTACACGTATGAGACCAAGAATGCTCGGCCATTCAAGGCGGTCTTGAAAGGTCTCTCCAACGACTTGTCGGTGGATGAGATCAAACACGAACTTAAGGTGTTGCTTGGCTTTGCCCCATCCCAAGTAATACCAATGAAGAAAAAATCAAACGGGAATATTTCTCGCTTTGGTTTGACTTCACAATTTTATCTGATTCATTTCAACAGAAATGAAATCAACAATTTGAAACTTTTGGACAAAGTTCAGTTTTTGTTCCATGTACGGGTAAAGTGGGAGCATTTTAAGAAACATGGCGGTAATGGCCAGAATCTGACCCAGTGCCGGCGTTGCCAGGCATTCGGTCACGGTACTGATCATTGCGCCATGGTTCCAAAATGCATGGTTTGCGGGGATTCTTCTCACGACAAGGATAATTGTCCCGTGAAAGAAGTCACCCAATTTAAATGTGCAAATTGTGGTGGAAATCACAAATCAAATTTCTGGGATTGCCCCATCAGAAAAAAGGTTTTGGATTCTCGTGCTAAGCATCAGCCGAAATCTAAACCGAAATTTTCTCAAAGTCAGGTTGTACCTGCATCTTTAAATCAAACGTTCGTGCTGTCTCACTCGAACAATGCTAGAAATACCCCTACCGTGGAAAAGTTAGGTAACAACAATGGCATTTCTTATGCTAACGTCGTTTCGGGTTCATCCACGAATTTTAAATCCTCTACCAATCTTTCTGAAATTGGGCAGGTACCTCAAATCTCATTTGAAAATTTTTCTGCTGGCAACGCTTTGGGATCTTCTGATCTCGGCGATGTTACGTTTGAAAAAATGACTTTTTTGCAAAACTCACTGTTTGGTTTGATTCAAACAATGAGTAATGCTACATCCATGATGGAAGCAATCCAGATTGGATTAAAATTTGCGAATGATGTTGTTCTTACCCTGAAGTTTAATCATGGATCTAAGTAATTCCATCAATATTATGAATTTTAATGCTCGCTCTTTAAAAGCGAAAGAAAATGAATTTTTCAACTTTTTACGAGTTCATAACGTGCATGTTGCTGTTATAACCGAAACATTTTTAAAAACTGGCACTTATTTGAAAAGTGATCCAGATTATAAAGTCATAACGAATAACCGAATGAATCGAAATGGCGGTGGAGTTGCAATAGTTATCCACCGTAGTATGACTTATAGCACGTTACGTGACTTTAAGTTAAAAGTTATTGAAAGTTTGGGCATTGAACTTGAAACTTCTTTTGGGAAAATTATGATTGCAGCTGCATATTTGCCATTCCAATGCACTGGGGAAAATAAAAATTATTTCAAAGGGGATTTGAATAAACTTACTCGGCATAGATCTCGATTTTTGATCATCGGTGATTTTAATGCCAAACACCAATCTTGGAATAATTCAAAAGTAAATTCCAATGGTAAAATTCTGTTCAGAGATTGCACTTCTGGTCTTTATTCGGTTTTATACCCGAATGGGCCAACTTGCTTTTCTTCTGTTAGAAATCCATCAACAATTGATTTGGTGTTGACAAATCAAAGTCAGTATTGTGGTCCTTTAGTGACTCATGCTGATTTTGATTCTGATCATCTTCCAGTAACTTTTTCACTTTCTCATGAAGCAGTTACCAGACCCAATAGTTCTGTGTTTAATTACCACAAAGCTAATTGGGACAGGTATCAGCATCATATTGAGAATAATTTAAATCATGATTTTGTTTTAGAAACCAAAGCTGATATTGATTCAGCCTTGGAATCTTTAACTAATGCAATTTTGGATGCTAGGAATATTGCTATTCCTAAAGTCCAAGTCAAATTTGATTCTCCCATTATTGATGACGATCTTCAGCTTCTGATTCGTCTGAAAAATGTTCGCCGAAGACAGTATCAACGTTCTCGTGATCCTGCACTGAAGCGAATTCAAAAAGATTTGCAAAAGGTTATTGACCACAGATTCACTCTCCTGCGAAATGAAAAGTTCGCAAGAGATGTCGAACAAATTAAACCTTATTCCAAACCTTTTTGGAAACTTTCAAAGGTTCTTAAGAAACCTCAAAAACCCATCCCTTCTTTAAAAGATGGTGATAATATTCTATTAACTAATGGGGAAAAAGCTCAAAAACTTGCTCAGCAGTTTGAGAGTGCTCATAATTTCAACTTGAATGTTTTGAGTCCTATTGAAAATCAAATTTCAATAGAATTTCAGAATATTGTTGAACAAGAATTTTCATCAGATGAAGTTTTTAATACGGATCTGAATGAAATAAAATCTATTATCAAAAAATTTAAAAATATGAAAGCCCCTGGTGAGGATGGCATTTTTTACATTTTAATTAAAAAATTACCAGAAGCAACTTTAAGTTGCTTGGTCAAAATTTTCAACAAATGTTTTGATTTGGCATATTTTCCCAGTAGTTGGAAAAATGCCAAAGTAATTCCGATTTTGAAACCGGATAAAAATCCTGCTGAAGCCTCAAGCTATCGGCCGATTAGTTTGCTTTCATCTATTAGTAAATTATTCGAAAGAATAATTCTTAATAGAATGATGACGCACATTAATGAAAATTCAATTTTCGCTGATGAGCAGTTTGGATTTCGCCTTGGGCATTCAACTACTCATCAGTTGTTGAGAGTTTCAAATTTAATTCGAAGCAACAAATCTGAGGGCTATTCTACTGGCGCTGCTCTTCTAGACATAGAAAAGGCATTTGACAGTGTTTGGCATAAAGGTTTGATTGCGAAATTAAAAAGGTTTAATTTTCCGATTTATATCGTGAAAATTATTCAAAATTATTTGACGGATCGTACTCTGCAGGTATGTTATCAGAATAGCAAATCTGATCAACTACCTGTACGTGCCGGCGTCCCTCAAGGAAGCATTTTGGGTCCAATTTTATACAACATTTTTTCTTCTGACTTGCCTGATTTGCCCCCAGGATGTCAGAAATCACTTTTTGCTGATGACACAAGCATCTCCGCCAAAGGCAGAAGCCTTCGTGTCATCACAAGAAGATTACAAAAAAGCTTGGATATTTTCAATTCTTATTTGAAAGAATGGAAAATTACTCCAAATGCTGCAAAAACTCAACTTATTATTTTCCCTCACAAACCAAGGGCTGATTTTCTTAAACCAAAAAGTCATCACATTATAAAGATGAATGAGGTAAATTTAAAGTGGGAGGATCAAGTGAAATATCTTGGACTTGCTTTTGACAAAAACCTTACTTACAAGGATCACATTGAAAGTATCCAGGTTAAATGTAACAAATATATTAAATGTTTGTATCCACTTATAAACAGGAATTCTAGACTTTGTCTCAAGAATAAACTGTTAATTTATAAACAAATTTTCAGACCTGCCATGCTTTATGCTGTGCCGATCTGGACAAGCTGTTGCTTAACCAGGAAGAAAAAACTTCAGAGGATTCAGAACAAAATTCTGAAAATGATTCTGAAACTTCCTCCCTGGTTCAGCACCAGTGAACTTCATCAATTAGCCGAAGTTGACACTTTGGATGTTATGTCCAATAAGATAATTGATGCATTTCGACAAAAATCATTGCAGTCTTCAGCTGCATTGATCCGCTCTTTATATAGTTTATAAGTTAGTTTTAAGGTATCCCTTTTCCCTTTTGTACATGTAGGACCTCCTACATTTGAAATCACTGAATAGCGAAAGCTACAATATTTCATGAATAAATTAAAGTTGCTAGTATTTAAAATTGAGGTGAAAAGTCATCGTTTGTGATTGGACACTCAATAATATTTTAACTGAATGAATGTACATGGAAAAGAAATTTGAATAAATATAAATTAAAAAAAAAAAAAAAAAAAAAAGCAGCAGCAGCGGCAGTGTGAAATGGTATTATGTTCACACAATTTAGCTCGTAAAGTACCCCACTCTATAACTGGCCGACCAACTCGATAATGCTCACTAGAGAGGTGTGGTAGAGGGTGGGAAAGTGGCCAAACCCGTAAGAACTTCCTTCCGGAGAGGACCGATGCTGAGGGGTGATGGCGGTTGTTTGCCACATCCGACGACGACGACGATGAGATAGTCATTTTTTGGGATGAAAGGGGGAAGCTCTGCTTGTCAACTGCGATTGTCGGGGTATGCGGGCTTGTGGAATTAGTGTGGATTAGTTTTTTGAAGGGGAGAGGGCGATTAGTTAATTGTGATTTCAGTTTGAAGAATTTAAATTGACGGTATTAAAATCGGTTTCAGAATTAAGTAATTTATTTTCTGATCACATTTAAATTTCAATATTATTAAGAAGTTTAAAGTTAATTAAATATTTATATCGATCGCCAAAGATGGTAAACACTTGTATTTCAATATGCAAAAACCCCTTAATTTTTCAACAACAATATATGTACATTTATTGGCTTCATATCAGAACGGCTATTGCGAGCATTATGCTCGGCTAGAGTACGGTCAACCAAGCTAAGCTAAGCTATTTATTGGCTTCATATCAGAACGATAATTATAAATAAATTTTGAAATATTCTTGTAACTAGTCTTCCGATTTCAATTTTTGTGGACAGCATAAAATTCGCAAATTTTTGAATTTAGAAAATTGCAAATTTTCTCAAAGTTTTAAACAAATATTTCATCCAAAATGCAGTTAACTAAATAAGTTTTCAATGAAAAAGTGTGATATACACTGTTTTAAATATTTGAAAAATATTCATAAGAAGAATTTAAAGGATAACAAATAATAAAATTAAATTGTTATAAAATTAACTAATAATTGAATGATAAGTAAAGAAAACCAGAATCATTCAAATCAGAAAAAGTCGGATTCATCAAATTATCACAAAATGCGAAGGATATGATGATAACAGTATGTAATTGAAGTATACTGTTAGAATGGTCACGAAATTCCGTCACATGAGACACAAATAGAAATTTTAAATCGCTATTGGGATCATCGATAGTATTTTATAAGCTTTTATCGTTAATTTACTTACATAAATCGTGTTTTCATTCCATGGTTATTTTTTTTTTGTACTTATCCATTATGTTATGTTTCCGCCAAAAGTCAACAGAATATGAAACCAAAATATGTTTTTTTAAATATTTTTTGTCTGATTTTTGTTTTGTGTTCTGATCAGAGTTTAAAATTTATGAAAACATTTTGAAAATTGGGATGAAAAGTATGATTTTAATTCTTGATATTTTTAAGAAATTTTTGAAGAGATTTAAATAAAAATTTTGAAGGACGTTGGATGAGTCAAATACAGATATTACAAATCGCAAATTGAATAATAAATAGTATTTTATAACAACAGTTTTCTTAAAAATCGATTTTTTTAACAAATCATGTTTGTGGAATGTTAAAACTATTTTAGACAACTATTATAACAAAGTCAGCAAAATATGAAAGCAAAATCAGAATTCTAAAATAGTAGTTCATGCAACAAGTTCCAAAAAGCTTATTTTTTCAGCACGAGCCGTACATTTACCCAACGAGGTTAACGGAGTTGAATAAATACGATAAGTGCTAAAAAAATCATGTTTTGAAACAAAATGCTTACAGCATTTTTTGCAATTCCGAAAAAACGCTTTTTGAATGGAATTTTATGTCTATCATCAATGTGTTAAGTAGATTCACCCTTCAAAACAAAAAAATATTGAAAATGTTACTTTTCGATACTAGTGTTGAAAAGTTCAATTTTTCAGCATCCATTAGAACTTTTCAGCACTGGTATTCAAAGGTATTAATTTTCCATTCTGTTATTTTTGGAAGAGAAAAGTAGGCCGTTTCGTTTCTCTAGCAGGACAGGAAAAGTTGACAGCTTCACAGCGAAATTGCAATAAATATTATTTTTTTCTAATTTTGTTGTTGTTTTTTTATCTGTGTTTAAACTTTAAGAATAACATTTTGAAAATTTGGTTATAAAGCATGTTTTTGGTTTTTGATTATTCAATGAAATATTTGGGAGATAAAGAATATTGTATAGAGCTTAAAAAGTGCTTCAAAATGTTGAAGAAAATTAAAGTTATATAATGCATTTTGGCAGTATAGGACAGTTAAATCTAGGGTTAATTGCGAATTCAATAATTCATCTTTAGAGTTTGAATCCATTATTAAAAAAAAATGTTATCTTACACTTTAAACAAGATTAGTTAAAAAATAATACTTTAGTTTTTTGCTCAAATTCTGTTCATTGAATAATGTGAAGTTACGTTACTATAACATTATTATGATCATTGGCATTTTAAAAAAGGCATTAAATAACAAAAAATAAAATAAACCTGAATAAAAAAACGTATGGCATAAAAATACGTTCATCAAAGTTTGTTACCATTATAACTTTGCCAAAAAGGTGAAACAATATTCATGTAAAAAAACCTTATTCCAAAGATTAAGCAATGGTCAGATTTGTTTTTATTCGGTGTAAATAAAATCCATAGACGGACACTCAAATTGAGTGACTCAATAAAATTGGTTTTTAACCAATAAGGTGGAAAAAAACAAGTTATTCGACAAAATATTTAAGACGTTATCGGTGATATCTTGGAAAACAACGATCAGATCTTCAATGTTATAAAGTGAGACTTGTGTGAAATTTGATCAACCTTTTGAGAAAATATTTTCAGATTTTAAAATCTCGACTTACATTTTAAAAAACACAAAAATATGATTTAAGCTTTTTTTAAATAATGGTCATGATTTCCAAAATTATCTTTTTTTTTGAGTGGTTGAGAAATAGTTTTATCTTTTAACATTAAAAATCTGATCAATGGTTTCCAAGATATCCTCGATTGAAAATTGAGGGTCGATTGAAAAAAAACTAAAAAAAAACATTTTTGATTATTTTTCATTCTTTGCAATGCAATCAATAATGTCCAAAAATCAGATTTAAGTAGATTTTCTCAACTTTTTGAATTTTTTTATCAAATATGAGGACAACCTTAAAAATTAGCTTGAAATGGAAATAATTCAAAAACGTTGCACTTGATCCAAATTCACCAGTACTTATCGATTTATAATTCAATGTTACATCTCAAATATATATTTTTTGCATTTCTACTACTAAAACATTCAAATTACTTTTGAAAAAATCGTAAAATTTGTTAATATTAATTTAAAAAAAACTGTCTATTGTTTTTACATGAAGCTTTTATTTTCGGAACAGTCCATATTTATTATCAAGATACAGATTTTCGAATATGCATAGCATATGGATAACCCCTAAATCTGTATGGAGACTTGTATGAAGAAACTTATGATTCAAAATGGCTGATTTGAACATAAGGAATCGATGGACAAAGTTTTATACAAATAAAAAACTATTCGACTTATAATTAACTTAAGCTTTTTGAGATTTGATTCCTCAAACACATTAAACAACAGAAACTTGATAAATTTTAGGGGCTGTTTAGTTTTTCTCTGCAAGTTTATTAATTTTTCATATAAAGTTTAAATTGTATATCAGTTTACTTTTAAAAAATCAATTAAATGATTTTTTTTCTTTAGCTTTCGAACTAACCTGCAATACAAATTAAATCGTTGAGCAAAGTTCATAAAGTTCGTTTTAAACAATTTTTTTTATCTGATCTGACTTTTGAGGTTATCATTTAATAATTATTTATCAAGAATCAAATAAGAGAACATATCCCACCATAGTTAATAAAAACGAGACCTGAAAAAAAAAATCACAAAAAAGTTAAAGTTTTGACCTCACTTTCACTTTTGCTTCCCTCGAACAAAATACATATTCATCATCATCTCCCCACATTCATTGGCAGTGCCGCCTTCCCACAAAACACAATGAAACACTGATAATGATAAAGTTTGTGTGAATGAACAATTCCGACAGGTGGTTTCCCGGCCACTTTCCTGTAACGTTTCCTGAACAGCGGCAACGGTGGCGGTGACGCCACATCACCACACTTGCATTGCTTCGTTTTTCTGTTGCACATTTTTCAACATTTCAATTATTAGCAACAGTCCAATTTGGGTTTGGGGCTTTCGGTACAGATAACACCGCGATCGTCAATGCTCTATTACAGTTGAGGATTTGAAACCGGCGGATTGCTCCCTCGATTTTTTGGTGCACTTGCAACATTGTTGTCCGTGGTTTGGCACGTGTCATGGATGCGCTTGCAATGAAACTCCGAAAGATGATCCCAACTTCAACCCTGTGTCCAACCTGCAATGGCGCACGAAATGCACTTCCACCCTCTCGTGTTACAAACGTACGATACTGCAGTAGCAGTTCATTTGGAGGACGCCGCAAACCAATACAGCTCCAACGCCATTATTTCACACCGGATCACATTTTTTTTTTTTTTTTTAATTTATATTTATTCAGTTTTTCTTTTCCATGTACATTCATTCAGTTAAAATATTATTGAGTGTCCAATCACAATTGATGACTTTTCACCTCAATTTTAAATACTAGCAACTTTCATTTATTCATGAAATATTGTAGCTTTCGCTATTCAGTGATTTCAAATGTAGGAGGTCCTACATGTACAAAAGGGAAAAGGGATACCTTAAAACTAACTTATAAACTATATAAAGAGCGGATCAATGCAGCTGAAGACTGCAATGATTTTTGTCGAAATGCATCAATTATCTTATTGGACATAACATCCAAAGTGTCAACTTCGGCTAATTGATGAAGTTCACTGGTGCTGAACCAGGGAGGAAGTTTCAGAATCATTTTCAGAATTTTGTTCTGAATCCTCTGAAGTTTTTTCTTCCTGGTTAAGCAACAGCTTGTCCAGATCGGCACAGCATAAAGCATGGCAGGTCTGAAAATTTGTTTATAAATTAACAGTTTATTCTTGAGACAAAGTCTAGAATTCCTGTTTATAAGTGGATACAAACATTTAATATATTTGTTACATTTAACCTGTATACTTTCAATGTGATCCTTGTAAGTAAGGTTTTTGTCAAAAGCAAGTCCAAGATATTTCACTTGATCCTCCCACTTTAAATTTACCTCATTCATCTTTATAATGTGATGACTTTTTGGTTTCAGAAAATCAGCCCTTGGTTTGTGAGAGAAAATAATAAGTTGAGTTTTTGCAGCATTTGGAGTAATTTTCCATTCTTTCAAATAAGAATTGAAAATATCCAAGCTTTTTTGTAATCTTCTTGTGATGACACGAAGGCTTCTACCTTTGGCGGAGATGCTTGTATCATCAGCAAAAAGTGATTTCTGACATCCTGGGGGCAAATCAGGCAAGTCAGAAGTAAAAATATTGTATAAAATTGGACCCAAAATGCTTCCTTGAGGGACGCCGGCACGTACAGGTAGTTGATCAGATTTGCTGTTCTGATAACATACCTGCAGAGTACGATCCGTCAAATAATTTTGGATAATTTTCACGATATAAATCGGAAAATTAAACCTTTTTAATTTCGCAATCAAACCTTTATGCCAAACACTGTCAAATGCTTTTTCTATGTCTAGAAGAGCAGCGCCAGTAGAATAGCCCTCAGATTTGTTGCTTCGAATTAAATTTGAAACTCTCAACAACTGATGAGTAGTTGAATGCCCAAGGCGAAATCCAAACTGCTCATCAGCGAAAATTGAATTTTCATTAATGTGCGTCATCATTCTATTAAGAATTATTCTTTCGAATAATTTACTAATAGATGAAAGCAAACTAATGGGCCGATAGCTTGAAGCTTCGGCAGGATTTTTGTCCGGTTTCAAAATCGGAACTACTTTGGCATTTTTCCAACTACTGGGAAAATATGCCAAATCAAAACATTTGTTGCAAATTTTGACCAAGCTTCTTAAAGTTGCTTCTGGTAATTTTTTAATTAAAATGTAAAAAATGCCATCCTCACCAGGGGCTTTCATATTTTTAAATTTTTTGATAATAGATTTAATTTCATTCAGGTCCGTATTAAAAACTTCATCTGATGAAAACTGTTGTTCAACAATATTCTGAAATTCTATTGAAATTTGATCTTCAATAGGACTCAAAACATTTAAGTTGAAATTATGAGCACTCTCAAACTGCTGAGCAAGTTTTTGAGCTTTCTCCCCATTAGTTAATAGAATATTATCACCATCTTTTAAAGAAGGGATTGGTTTTTGAGGTTTCTTAAGAACCTTTGAAAGTTTCCAAAAAGGTTTGGAATAAGGTTTAATTTGTTCGACATCTCTTGCGAACTTTTCATTTCGCAGGAGAGTGAATCTGTGGTCAATAACCTTTTGCATATCTTTTTGAATTCGCTTCAGTGCAGGATCACGAGAACGTTGATACTGTCTTCGGCGAACATTTTTCAGACGAATCAGAAGCTGAAGATCGTCATCAATAATGGGAGAATCAAATTTGACTTGGACTTTAGGAATAGCAATATTCCTAGCATCCAAAATTGCATTAGTTAAAGATTCCAAGGCTGAATCAATATCAGCTTTGGTTTCTAAAACAAAATCATGATTTAAATTATTCTCAATATGATGCTGATACCTGTCCCAATTAGCTTTGTGATAATTAAACACAGAACTATTGGGTCTGGTAACTGCTTCATGAGAAAGTGAAAAAGTTACTGGAAGATGATCAGAATCAAAATCAGCATGAGTCACTAAAGGACCACAATACTGACTTTGATTTGTCAAAACCAAATCAATTGTTGATGGATTTCTAATAGAAGAAAAGCAAGTTGGCCCATTCGGGTATAAAACCGAATAAAGACCAGAAGTGCAATCTCTGAATAGAATTTTACCATTGGAATTTACTTTTGAATTATTCCAAGATTGGTGTTTGGCATTAAAATCACCGATGATCAAAAATCGAGATCTATGCCGAGTAAGTTTATTCAAATCCCCTTTGAAATAATTTTTATTTTCCCCAGTGCATTGGAATGGTAAATATGCAGCTGCAATCATAATTTTCCCAAAAGAAGTTTCAAGTTCAATGCCCAAACTTTCAATAACTTTTAACTTAAAGTCACGTAAAGTGCTATAAGTCATACTACGGTGGATAACTATTGCAACTCCACCGCCATTTCGATTCATTCTGTTATTGGTTATAACTTTATAATCTGGATCACTTTTCAAATAAGTGCCAGTTTTTAAAAATGTTTCGGTTATAACAGCAACATGCACGTTATGAACTCGTAAAAAGTTGAAAAATTCGTTTTCTTTCGCTTTTAAAGAGCGAGCATTAAAATTCATAATATTGATGGAATTACTTAGATCCATGATTAAACTTCAGGGTAAGAACAACATCATTCGCAAATTTTAATCCAATCTGGATAGCTTCCATCATGGATGTAGCATTACTCATTGTTTGAATCAAACCAAACAGTGAGTTTTGCAAAAAAGTCATTTTTTCAAACGTAACATCGCCGAGATCAGAAGATCCCAAAGCGTTGCCAGCAGAAAAATTTTCAAATGAAATTTGAGGTACCTGCCCAATTTGAAGATTGGTAGAGGATTTAAAATTCGTGGATGAACCCGAACCCGAAACGACGTTGGCATAAGAAATACCATTGCTGTTACCTAACTTTTCCATGGTAGGGGTATTGTTCGAGTGAGACAGCACGAACGTTTGGTTTAAAGATGCAGGTACAACCTGACTTTGAGAAAATTTCGGTTTGGATTTCGGCTGATGCTTAGCACGAGAATCCAAAACCTTTTTTCTGATGGGGCAATCCCAGAAATTTGATTTGTGATTTCCACCACAATTTGCACATTTAAATTGGGTGACTTCTTTCACGGGACAATTGTCCTTGTCGTGAGAAGAATCCCCGCAAACCATGCATTTTGGAACCATGGCGCAATGATCAGTACCGTGACCGAATGCCTGGCAACGCCGGCACTGGGTCAGATTCTGGCCATTACCGCCATGTTTCTTAAAATGCTCCCACTTTACCCGTACATGGAACAAAAACTGAACTTTGTCCAAAAGTTTCAAATTGTTGATTTCATATCTGTTGAAATGAATCAGATAAAATTGTGAAGTCAAACCAAAGCGAGAAATATTCCCGTTTGATTTTTTCTTCATTGGTATTACTTGGGATGGGGCAAAGCCAAGCAACACCTTAAGTTCGTTTTTGATCTCATCCACCGACAAGTCGTTGGAGAGACCTTTCAGGACCGCCTTGAATGGACGAGCATTCTTGGTCTCATACGTGTAGAAATTGTGTTTGTGGTTTTTCAAATAACCAACAAAATTTTGGTGATCTTGTAAAGATTCCGTCAACAAGCGACATTCTCCTCTTCGACCAAGCTGGAACGAAACCTTCAAATTGCAAGTTTCCTTGCAATTCTTCAGTTGCGTTCGAAAGCTGGCCAAATCGGAGACGGAAGTCACTACAATTGGCGGAGCCTTTACTCGTTTCTCGACGGCAGAAGGCTCAGTACGAGGAGAAGGATCCTTGTCAACAGTTTCGGATAAAACACCGAAACTATTTGCCAATGGGATTGGAGGATTAACCTCACTATCAGAATCAGAATCAGACCTCGGATGAGGCTGTTTTCTTTTTCTGTTTCCGTTAGCCGGTTTAGCGTTCAAACGCTTCACCGACGTAACGACCAAATCTTCAGAAGATTTGCGTTTACCTTTGTTTTGACGCATTTTGCAAGCAAAGTTCTCTTTAAAAAGATGGCTTCGTTTGTAAAATACAACAAAATTTCAGGTGGGGTTAGTCTTGAAAAGACTGTTTAGAATTTTGGAATGTAACTCAGGTAGTCTTTAAAAAGACTGTGAATTTTGTTTGAAATAACTCTGAGCTTAGGTAGTAAAAAATACCGCAGCTCTAGTGTCCGTTCACCACGAAGGTTCGCAAGACACTGACACCGGATCACATTCGCACGTGGTGCCCGCCATGTACGGGGGGTGCACACCACACGGTTGTCCATTCATTGGCTGGGCACATTCATTAAAACAATCCGCCTGTTCAAACCTTACCGCGCGACCGTGCTTTGAAGTAGAGATTGACAAGCTGAAAAGTTCAACATTTTAGCACTGTTTTGGAATTGCTAAGAATGTTGCGAAACTCGATTTTTTCAGCACTTGTCATGTTTATCCAGCTCGGTAGATTCAAGTGATTAAATCAAGCTCACCTTTCTTTACGGTGACTTTCACCACAACTCAACTACCCCACCACTGTATCAATCTACGGCAGGAAGCATAAAATCGTATCACTCTTTCCTGCATTCCAGCAAAATAGGAAAGAATTTTCCCGCACGGCGATTCAGCTACATCTGTTGTTGGAATAAAGTTCCACAGTGCCCAACCAGAATACCTGCTCCAAGTTCTTGCTAGCCTGAAGTTGAATCATTACCACTAATTGAATTGCCCATTAACTGGCGCAGCTAATTGTACCGAAATTGGTCCAAATGTTGGCATCCCAACCAGTTCGGGCCATCCCTGTAATGCCGGTCGTCCCCCAGTAAACGTTCGTCCACCTGGTGTAAGGACTGTCCTCTTGGTTCTGCGCTGCTCAACGGGCACAGGACAGATGAAAATGCTCCTTCCACTGCTTCTTCTCCTTCTGCCCATTTGAAAAGCCGAGTGTGTAGAACAAGAAACAAAAAGCACTCCTCCTCCTCGCTCACTCCCCATACTCACACACACACACATGACCACATCCTTCCGATACATGAGATGTCACAAATGGGTGGTTGAGCAAAGTACTCGTGAGTGTACTGTGCTGCAGCCGAGAGATAATACAGCTGCCAAAATGTTTCCTGAAAATGATATTTCCGATTTCTGTCGTCGGCGCGATACTCCGTATCGTGCAAGTTTCAGAATTTTCCCTCCAGCATTTAATGAATTCATTTATTATTCCAAACTGAAAATTTTCAAACTTGAAGCTGTCCCCCAGACACAAAAACATGTTTTGATACTTTTCTGCGACACGTGTATTCCATGTTCTGGGGATCATGTAAATCACACAGGCCATCATCGATGAGAAAATTCTTATTGCCAATCCCAAGAACAAGCAGGAGGAAAAAATCTCAATCAAACATCATGTAACCTTTCCCCCTCCTCCTTCATACGGTACAAAAGAGCGCAGCAGCGACGTTCATGTCGGCAATAAATTCACGACATCGAGTCGAATCCTTCAAAAACAAACCCATTTGCCTGATCCGTCCGTATCGAATTGTGAAGGTACATGTTTGTCGCTGGGAGAAAAAAGAAAAGGTCTTCACTGGAAGGCTGGAGTAGAAAGGGAAACTAGGAAAAACTCCTTTTCATACGGTTTGATGCAAACCGATGCTAGACTGATGGGGCAAAATAAAACTCGAAACAAATGAAATTTGTTGTTTTGGAAGAAAAACCCTTACTTTCAGTGGTTATTAGAGGTGGGCAAAAAAAGAGCGAGCCGCTCAAAGAGCCGGTTCATTAAAAAGAGCGAACGAACCATAGCTCACAAAAAAAGAACCGTGGTTCTTTTTTAAACTCCGGTCTTCTGAAAGAACCGTTCCAAGATGGAATGATTTTTAATCTTGTTATAAATAATTGTTGAATTACGAACAAATTGCATCATAAAATTTGTTTTCGGCGTTGAAAAAGCAATTCTAAATTGAAAAATAATTGCTTATAAACATTAATCCAAAAATAGCATTGCTGCCAAACACCACTTATAAGTTTAAAACTCATTTTCAGTTTCCTACTTTTCTTTGAAATTCAAAAAGTAAATGATTTTCTAAACAACATGAAAAAACTTTTCTTTATATAACTGATCGTACAATAAAGTATTTTCCGAATACAAACTTGAACATTTAAAATTGCATAGCTCGTAAAATATTACCAAAAAATCTACTAAATAGCTGAGAGATCAGGGATTCCAGATACACAGATTTGTCTGTGTTTCACAGACATTTGAGCTCGTGTCAGACATTTTTTGAGGTGCACAGACTTTTTAAAATCTTCATTAAATTGTTATTTTGTAAAAATATCAATCGAAACTTATTTCGTTAGTCTTCAAATGCTTAAAAACACAATTTTTGATAGATTTCTATGACTGTAAATTAATATATTCGAATTTTACACAAAGACACAGACATGCACAGACATTTTAAAAAAACATGTGGCATCCCTGTGAGAGATTATGGAAAAAAATAATTCTCTTGCCTGATTTAACTTCAGTGTTTATAGACTTCATCGATTAAATCATAATTTAGAAAAGAGTTTGCAGAATATTTTCTCCAAATAAAATATCAGCATAAGTTCAATTTTAGCAAAAATAAACACAAATAATTTATAAAAGTCCAATGTAAAGTAACTTTAAAAATCACACCATTCTTAAAAATAACCTTTTTATCAAAATTTTGAAAAAGAGCGAAAGAGCCGTTCAAAAGAGCTGCTCTTTTTAATGAGCGAACGAAAATGAGCGGCTCCTAAAAAAGAGCGGTTTTGCCCACCTCTAGTGGTTATGGTGTAAACCTAGATCCAAAATCATGGTTTTGAAATTATACTCCTTAAAACCTTCATGCCCATTTCACCTTTTTTTTTAAAAATAATGACATTTCTTTTTGCGTTGATACGTTGATATTGTGGCGTGATTGTTTATAAATTTAGGATATTTTTGACAAAAATGGTCTTTACACCTAAAAAGGTTACAATTTTGTTGAATGTAGAACTATCGGGGACAAAATTCAACACCATATCTTTTAATTTCTAAGTGCATATGAACCTTGGTATGGTCATATGGAGAGTTTGATGCTCGATTAAAGCTCCAAAAATACTATTTAGGCTTTAAACTTACCAGCAACAGCACCGCTTCGAGTAAGCACGCAAATGTATGCCACTTATTGGCCAAAAAGATCAAATTTAATGCACTTTTGATCATAAATTCTATTTTGCAAGACCTTTTCTCATCATTTTGGTGGCACACACATCCACACGCAAGATCAGAGGTTAACTGCTTAACGAAAGTCGCCATAAATGTCCTTTCACTTGCGCTAACGATTTCAAAGCGCTTTAGATATAAAATTGCTTCCAACTACCGGCAACATGTTCTTTTGCACATTAGTTAATCACTCACTTGAAAAATAATCCCGAAACATGTAAATAATTAGCAAGCACCATCAAAAAAACAAACGCGCTAAGTCTTTTGACGTTTCAATTTTCACCACCCATTCCAATCGAAGGCTGAAGAAAACCGAGCGAGAAGCGAAGGCAAATGAGTGCTCGCATAAAATTTCAGCAATTTTGGCAGCACTAAGCAAACCCAAAAGAGCGTTGGAAGAAAAAAAAAAACTAAGCTGAAAATAGAAAAATGGGCGGGGCCCAATGCACTGGACTGATTAGAATGCATTTTTGAAATATTTTTTTTAAATGCTTGTAAAAGGAACAGCATAACCTTTAATAAAAGTGAAAATAAACAGAAATTTTCACAAAAATATGCTCTACTCGTTGGTGTACTTGGTTTAGTGAATTTCAAGGAACACTCTAGATAATCCAGCATCATTAAAACACGAACGCTTATTAGGTTTAAAAAGGGTATATTTCCCCTAATACACAAAACTTATTTTGATTTATACATGAGCAATTCTCTGAGATTTCGGCAATCCGATTTTTGCATTTTTTTTTATTCGGATGAACCTCTAATAATGTGTAAATTTACATCTGGCAGACGCTAGGAAAAAATATCTGTAATCCCAAAAAAATATCAAACCGCTATATCTAACTTACTAAGTCCGCGCCCCAACCCGCACGGCCATCTCGCCGCTGTGAAAACTGGACTATCAAAGCCAATGTACCTCTACGTATCTCGTATATCGTATATGTACCCAATATACAGTAAATACAGAATACAATGTACGGAACACATAGAGCTGCATTGGTTTTGATCGGTTTTGATGGCATCAGCACTTAAAGTTTAACTTTTCAGCAACAGTATCGAAAAGTAACATTTTTCAGTATCTTTTGCAATGAACGGTGAATTTAGTTAAAACATGGATGTTTGACATAAAAATTTATTAAAAAAGCGTTTTCTGAATTGCAGAAAAAAATGATTTTTTCAGCACTCGTCGTACTTATTTTTAAATGTACGATTCGTGCTGAAAAAATCTTCTTTTTGCAACTTGTTGCATAAACTACTATTTTGAAGAGATAAGAAAATTCCCTACATTTTGCTTTTTAAAACTTTGTTGATTTGCGATGTTGATGTGTCCATGCATAGTTCAAAATAAACAGGAAAAAAAAAGATTTTCTCGGTTTTGCCCAGTAAGCTCTCATTTTTTGACCACCGATTGAAAATATGTCTTTGCAAAAACAGGAAAAATTAAATTTTCTCAAACAGCTAATTATTTTATTTTTATCTCTATTCAATAAAAATTATTTTGAAATTTTAAAATCATCCTTTTTTGGACAGTTGACACAGACAGACATGTTGGGCAGAATTTGAAAAAATGTAATAATTTTTGTTTAAACGAGCAGAAAATTTCACTAAATTTTCATATCTTATATCGGTGGTCAAAAAATGAGGGCTTACTGGGCAACACTGAGAAAATCTATTTTTTCCTGTTTATTTTGAACTATGCATGGACACATCAACATGGCAAATCAACAAAGTTTTAAAAAGCAAAATGTAGAGAATTTTCTTATCTCTTCAAAATAGTAGTTTATGCAACAAGTTGCAAAAAGAAGATCTCAGGAATCATAAGTCGTACCAGCAAAGTTAGACATTTTTTAACCATAAAAAAAAAACATGTTACTTTTTTCTTAAAAAGGTTCTGAAAAGGGTTAATAACTTGAAAACGGTGGATTTTATTAAAATTCCACTGAGTAATTTTTATTTAAAAATTTGATTTTTCATCAAAAAAATAATTCAAATAATTAACCTTTTTAAAGTTTTTTTTGAAAAGTTACTCTTTTTTCAATCGTAACCTTATCGAAAAATGTTTGCCCCAACATGTTCTGAAAAAAGGCATTTTATGTCCCAAAAAAATATGTTTAAATCCATTTTTCACGGAAGGGGATTATTATGCAACTTTCTCGCTTTTCCGAAACCCCGATTTCAAAAATATTCTGTCGTTGAAAACTGATTTTATCTCAATTTGAAGTTAACAAAAACCTAACACATCACATAAAACATCAAAAATAGGTCGGTATAACTCAGAATGTAAATTTTCATCAAGATATCAATTTTTACTTTCCAAAATATATTACTGAAACAGCACACCCTAAATCGATTCTAGAGGTGCCTGCAAGTTGCATAATAATCTCAAAATCAGAAAAAAACTTTTTTTTCTTTGTACCATTTTTTTTGTTTTTTGTGTAGTTCTCATCCATATCTACAAGTTTGCCCAAGAGACTGAATCGATCAAAAAATTCTTCAAAAGATGCAGAGTTTTGGTTTCTTTTTTCTTTTGTCAACTGCCAAATTTGCATGGAGAATGATATGGACAAACTGTTGATGATTACAATTACAATTAGGAAGAAAATGTTGATTCCATAGATGCTCACATCATTTAATAATTAGTTGTTTATGGATTTATTGGTATCGATATTTCTTCTTCCGATGAGCTTGCTTTTAAGAAATTTATGCAATTCAATATTTTGACGAGCTTTATTTTACGAATGGTTAAGCAAATACCACAAAATTCCTAATTAATTATATTTTTTATAGAACTGCAAGAACGTCCAAGAGTTCTTTAAAAATAATATGTTTTTTAAGGACATTTTAATTTGCAATCCGTCATGTTACTATTTTAATATTCAAGATATTAAAATCATGTATTTTCAAGTTTCTTTTTTTTTGTTAAAACAAATACAAAAAAAACACAGTTTTCATTCGTTAAATCACACTAATCCAATACTTCGTAACAAATCTCATACGTCCAAATGACAAACTGCAAGAGTGCAGTGCACTCAATGGCAATCGCTTCATCGTTTCTAATAAGCCGACCGGAGTAAACGCTACTGCTGATGCTGCTGCAGTTTGTTGTTTGCTTGACATGCCCGAAATTGAAGTCGGTAATTGTTTAGTCAACCGAACGCGGTTCTCAAATTGGTCTCAATTACGGGTCCCGCCCCAGCATCAACTGAGGAGCACACACACACACACACTTCCGCACAAAACCTTTCCGGCCAGGCCAGTTTGAGGAAGGGACGTAGCAGACGTTGCCGGTGTGGTGGTTTGACGTATTTTGGGAGAAATGTTTTTTATTGTTTCGGAAAAACATTTGTATTAATTATGACAAGAGTTGATCTTAAACTTAAACATAACTTTTTTACAAAAATGTATGACGAGTGGCAAATTAGCACAACATACCACAACATCGACGAAATGTATTGGTCCGATTTCGGCACAAATTGAGGGGTTTGCGGAACCGTTGGAAGTTGTCGCAATTGCCATCATGCGCTGTTGTACCTTTTGGAAAGTCGTGGCAGCAGCAGTAGCAGGCAGTACGTGTGAGAACATTTCCAAGTGATTGTTTGTGGCGTCATAAACAGACTAAGCGATAAATCATTTCGTTCTGGGGAAGCCGTTGGCTGGGGGGAGGAAGCCAAAGTCCAACGTAGTCGGAGCAAATGCGACAGAGAGAAGCTGTGTAACGGTAGACCGGCTGGAAGGTTGAGCAAAAGTGCTTCCAATCGCTCAAAACGGTGAAGCCTTGGAGACCCGCAAGGCAGAACGTTGTCGAAGTTGATGACGACGAGGACGGTTCATCATCCCCAGGACCATAAAACTCGGAACGTCGTCGGTGGCGTCGCCGTCATCATATTCGAAGTCGATGGAATTCAAGTACAACATTCAATATTGAAAGAGATGAAATTACATTGGATTACATGACGTAATGCTTGTTTCAGGAAGAAAAGGGAGGGGGAGTTGGACCATCGTTGGTTGCAGGGATCGCATTATCCCGTGGGTTAACTTTCGGTTTCATGGCGATTTAGCATGTCAGGGATAAAATGTCATGCTGCTGCAAACGGCAAGATATTACGCAACATTGCCGACTCGACGCCCTTTTTTCAACAGCGAAGAGTCAACCGTCATACAAGACCCTTGATTTGTGATGAAGTTTGCATTTTGAAAAACATTGACAGTGCAGAGTTTTTTTCCGTCGCTTCCAGGCAGCAAAATCAGTGGTGATCCGCAAAAAGGACAACCGGAGAAGGAATCCACCAGAAAACAATTAACGATGGCTTACTGCTGCTGTTGTGGTTTATTCAGTGTGGCAGATTTTTCAGCTGAGTATGCAACTTTTTTTAATAAACTCAGACGTGGAATATTCCAGTTAGAATGCGCTGTATAGCGGAATCAAATTGTTGAGCTAACCATTTAATTGTATGCTGTTGCATTTAATGTTTGCAAGATTTTTTTCTTTACAAAATTGATTAACTAAATGTGTGCGCGATGTTTCTGCTGGAAGGATGATGGCCAATAGAAGAGAACACCCTTGAACATTTTCTGTATCTCAATTTCAATTCCTTCAATTTAATGCTGCATCTCAGCAACTCATTGCAATTACTGTAAATTTCAACATTACATAAATGTATAACGATTTTGAACACTAGTTTGTGTAATAAAAGATCAGGATTCTGTACCAAGATAGCAACATGGAATGATTTTGCAAAAAATCATAAAACATAAAACATAAAACATAAAACATAAAACATAAAACATAAAACATAAAACATAAAACATAAAACATAAAACATAAAACATAAAACATAAAACATAAAACATAAAACATAAAACATAAAACATAAAACATAAAACATAAAACATAAAACATAAAACATAAAACATAAAACATAAAACATAAAACATAAAACATAAAACATAAAACATAAAACATAAAACATAAAACATAAAACATAAAACATAAAACATAAAAACGGCAAAATACTCACCAATCAACCTCTCGCACACACAACAATGGTTCAGACATACATGGGCAGTAGTGTTGCTTTTATATGGAAAATCTTCAAAAAGTTGTCCAATTCAACCAGAACAGCCATTTTTTGGTCAGTCCTCGGAACAATCCCCTTAATTTTTGGTGCAATCGGTAAATATCCGGCTTTCTATAAAGCATTTCAATTTTGTATGTGAATTTTTGTTGCTGTTTTTTTATTTTTGTAATTTTCATTTTTCTGCCGATTGAAAACATAAACAAAAATAAATGTTAACAATGAGATAATTTGCAAAAACTTCTCCGAAGACCTTAAAGGTCATCCACAAACCACACTTTTTTTTTATTCCAAAAACCTGTTCAAAATTTTAGCCAAAATGCCAATATGATCTAGAAACGATACACAACTTTGTTTCGACACGAAAAGGGGTCAAATAGAATGCTTTGAGAAGAATGTTTCCCACAATTGCAGTTTTTTTTTTGTATTACATATTGCGGAAAAAATATCATTACCAGATAAGCAACTTTTCACTACTTAAATTAAAAAAAAAGGTAGAATCTTGCAAAACTAACACGAAACAGTACGTTCAATCGACGAAAACACCACAAACAGTGTTCCCATATTCTTTCCCAGCTCCAGCTCTCGCGAAAGCCTCCGGGGAAAGATAAATAAGGATTACGGGGGGATAGAATTGTTTCGCGCCGCAACCACCACATTAGTCGCGATTCCGTCTCTCCTGTTGCACTCCACGCGGTTCCAAAAGGTTTGCCGGCGGATTCCGCATTATTTTATTGTGTGGCTCAGTTTATGTCTTATTGATAAGTCTCACACGCCCCGAAGTTCAATTTTGTCACCATCGGAACAAAAAAAACGAAATAGAAAGGGGAAATGGGTTGGGTTCGGTTCCTTTTGGCCTCGGAAAAGTAAGGGGAGAAAGGATCATCGAGATTCCCGTTGACGAAGGTAACTTCCTGTGTTCAGTAATGTTGCTTTTTGGGTGCACCGAAGGAAATTCCAGCGAGACTAGTCTATTTTATTTTATTAGCATGTTGGATGTGACATTTGGGGCGAGTAGGCTTGCGTCACACTTTACGACCTGGTCCAGGCTTTGGAAGCGAATGAGTTATGGGCGCTTGGAAACTTGTGGAGCTGCAGGGGAACTCCGTTCATCAACAGTATCGATTCTTGATTCTACTGAAAATGCCTTCCGTAGAAGTATCCTCCAATGAAATTGAATTTTTCGAAAAAGCTGCGCTATCTATGCTTTGCCAGCGATCTTCCACGGGGAATAAACATATATATTTTTCCCAAAAAAAAAGGTACACACGTTTGGTGGATCTACAAATATCCTAAAAGCTTTTCCAATAACATTTTGCTGAACAGAACCTTAGCCCATACCCATACCGGAGAGCCCTCGCTGGGTTCGTGGTCGAAATTGAAACCGCTCTATCTCGAACGCTTAAATTTTAGACCCGCGTGCCTCTATTTTCTAACCATATCAATATCACCGAAATAACTCCAACTTCCGGTGCTGGAACCCACTCACGCTGCGATGGGTTGCCTTTTTGGAAGCTGTGCTGCAGGTAGGGGTTTCAGTACCGGCTAAAATTACTACAAATCCAATCACGGTTGATTTCAATTTCCAGGTCAAAATACTGACTTTCAGAAAAACGACATTATTTTTATCAAAATGCTATAGATTTCATTAAATTTGGTTGAAACCCAAGCTAACGCCAGCCTACTGAATTTCAAATGCATTGGAAGGAATCGTCTAAATGATTTTGCATGATTAATTCGTATGTACAAAAATTTACACGCAGTTTTGCCAGCTTCTTTTATATTAATCTTAGTTTTGGAAACTTATTTTTAATTTATTGTGTCTTTAAAGAACTGATAGTATTTCTGGATAGTGAAAAGCTGCTACAATGAGAAAAGGGAAAAATATGTTTTTCGTGTGTCATCAAAATATAATCAAATTTTCAAATACTTATGATAACAGACCCCAGCTTTGCAACGTCACGAAAAACTTTTAAAATTGATTTTATGATCGGCCTCGTACTCAGGGTTGCAAGGTCAACATTGCAAAAATCTGACCAAGTACCGAAACAAAAAATCTGGCAGTCGAATCAATTGAAATTTAGATATGAATTAATTCAAAATCTCGTACAAATCTTATGGTTTTATTGAGTTTCGGCCTCAAAAAGGTTGAATTTACATTTTAATTAAAATAAATATTTGCTAAATTCTTAGATTTTTTATTCATTTGAATCAAAAAGGCGTTCAAAATTAGCAGAAAATATAAAATCTTTCAAAATATGTCAAAATATGGCGATCCCACATAATGGTAAATCTTTATTCTGGATGACACTTTGAAACTAAGGCTATCCCAGATTTAGCAGGCAACCCTGCTCATATTAGAAAAAGAAAATGTATATCAGTTATTTGATTTTATATAAAATTATGTTTTATTTTAAAACTGGTTTGTGAAATAGATTTAAAATATGGGTCATTCCATCTCAACTGTGCACGAAAAAGTGCAAATTTGAAAATTATCCTCTCCAATACTGCTCAAATTTGGCAGAGCTGTTGATACTATCAAAACATGCAAGAATCCCGAATTTCATCCAAATCGGACCACCTCCTCCATTTTTGTACCTCCCCAAAAAAACGACTTTTTGGCGATTTTTGACCAAACCTCCTAGTTTCAAACGGCGATAGCTCAGAAACCACAAATCTTAGAAGTTCGGTCTTAGACTCAGCAGATATTGATCAGCCCGCCTGTGTGCTTCTAGCATATGCGGCGAATGAAGCTGATGTAGGTAATTTCGAAAACACAAAACTTTAAAATTCGATATCTCTGGAACGAAACATATTCATTTCTGTCGATAAGTGATTCTTGTGTAAAATTGGCCGGGGAACACAATGGTGAGGTCAAATAAAAAAAATAAGTTGGGGTGTTTTGAGATACGGCCGTTCAAAGTTTTCAATTGCGCAATACAGGTAGAAAAAATAAATTAATCAACATTTTGATCACGGAAATGGATTCTACGTCCAATTTCCTTCAAAATTGAGTCTAAGACCGACCTTCTAAGATTTGTGGTTTCTGAGCTATCGCCGTTTGAAACTAGGAGGTTTGGTCAAAAATCGCCAAAAAGTCGTTTTTTTGGGGAGGTACAAAAATGGAGGGGGTGGTCCGATTTGGATGAAATTCGGGATTCTTGCATGTTTTGATAGTATCAACAGCTCTGCCAAATTTGAGCAGGATCGGAGAGGGTAATTTTCAAATGCTGTTCCGCTTCAGATGGAATGACCCATATTGTGGTGAATGATGTATTTTGCAAACATGGACTCCAAAAGATCAAATAAGTAATTTTCAAAAAATTATCAACTCAAAATGTAATTTGTCCTGAACAATTAAAATACATTAAGAGCGAGTTTTTCACCAATGTGTAACAGGTCGTATCAAGGTGCTCCGATTTGGATGAAACTTTCAGCGTTTGTTTGTCTATACATGAGATGAACTCATGCCAAATATGAGCCCTCTACGACAGGTAATTTGCAAAAGCTATGAGAAAAAGTCAAACCAATTCGGATGTCTATGGCACATTCTAAAGGGCTTCAAATTACCTTTCGAATGCATCTAAGAGAATTGGAATTGATGAAGTTTTAAGGAAATGCGAGCAATTTTAAGATTTTTTATGTTTTTTAGACCTCAAACTCCAAAGCCCGTTTTACCCCACTTCCCTTTGTCGTAGAGGGCTCATATTTGGTATGAGTTCATCTCATGTATAGACAAACAAACGCTGAAAGTTTCATCCAAATCGGAGCACCTCGATACGACCTCTAGAACAAACCGAGCAATATTTACAAATACTGCCTCTTAATCAATCAAATTTAAAAAAAAAACTAAGCTAAAAATGCATTCATAACAACTTTTTTAGCTTTACATTGAGGCCACCATAAAGACATTTAATAAAACAAATTTGGAACAAAACTGAACACAATTTGTTATGTTTAACCACAAAATCAGTTACCGTAAACCAGGGTGACATTGATAGGATTGCAATTTATTTTTGGAATATTTTCTAACTGGAAAGGTTTTTCTCAAGACTATTATTTTTAAAACATGTACTGGGGTAGGCCACCCAAGGACCATGCACTATCTTTGAAAAAAATAAATAAATAGCGTTTAAAAAAAATAGTTGCGTTGAAAACTCCTATTTTGAATTCCGGGGTGACTTTGATAGTCATAGTTTTTCTTGTTTAAATCAGTTAGTCATAGTTTTTATTGTTACAATCAGATTTAATGTGTTCAAATGTTATGTTTACGTTAAATGTACCAACAAAAAGGTTGCTGATATAGTTTTTAAGAAAAAAATCAATGTTTATATTTAGCAAACTAAGTTTAAAACCTTTTTGAACAACATAAAATAAATTTTAGGTAAAATTGTTAAAAAGTCGGAATATTGCTAGAAATTTGTTGAAACTAATTTTGTATGTACAAATATAAATTTATATTGCCTTTTAAAGTAAATTCAAAGCACGAATCAAAAGTTTTCACATTTTATATGAAACAAGGCTTACCCAACAAACTTCGTCTTGTCTATTTTTTGTTTCTTGACGTATAGCTTGTTTGCTTATTCAGCCTCCTGTGATCAAAATGTGAGTTTACGTAAATTTTCCCATACAATCTGCAGATGCTCCGGAATCGGTCCCAGAGTGGCCAAAGTGGAATTTTTTTAGCATATAAACCTTCCTTGGGCTTACACGAAGCTAACGCAACAAAAAGCGCCTCGATTCGACGTTCCGGGTTCAACTGATTCGCGTTCGAACAAAACCATCGAATTTATATATATATATACAAGCCTTACCCGAAAAACTTCGTCTTTTCCTTTTTTCGTTTGTTGACGTTTTTAGCTTTTTTCCTTATTCAGCCTCCTATGATCAAAATTTGATTTTACGCAACTTTTCCCATACAATCTGCAGACCTTCCGGAATCGGTTCCAGAGTGGCCAAAGTTGCCACTTTTTGGCGTAAGAACCTTCCTTGGGCTTATACGAACCCAACGCAACAAAGAGCACCTCGATCCGAAGCTCCGTATTGAACTGATTCGCGTTCGAACAAAACCATCGACATTTTTTATATATATAGATATATAGATTTGTTCTGCTGAAAATTCCTATAAATTTGTTTTTTTTTTAAATTATTTTTCAAAAACACATAATTTTTATTATTTATAAACTTATTTTACTATTTCCTACTGGAAAATTGTCCAAAGAAGCCAAAAATGCATTCCGTTTTTAGATTTGAAATCATGTTCATTGAGAAAATCATGACACTTTGAGAACATTAAAATAATAATATTCATCAAAATTTGTTCAATTATAGTTAACTAACTTTTTAAACTTTTCTAAATTTTATGAAAGCTTCTTCCAGCAGTACTTTGAACACTTCTTAACCACGAGCAGTATGATTCCTTATCATTCCGTACGTATTTAATTTCTAAACTTCATTTTGCGGAAAAATCTCAAACCTATCAAAGTCACCCCGTTTTACGGTATGTGAATTCAAATGTTTAGATATTTTATTTTACTGCAAGTTAATTTTATTGAAACTTTATTTGCTTCAAAACCTTTAACAGAGAAGCAAAAGAACAAGATTCATTATGTGATTTTATAGATCACTTAGATTTTTTTCAGATTTTCACAATCATAATCATTCATCTTTGTTTTGTTTGTCAAATTATCATGAATTAGTGTATTTGTTTTTGTGTAAACATTATCACTCACTTTTCTGTATTTTAATTTTTAATATCAATCCTGACACGCGAAAATTATTTGTTCTTTTATCTTATTTTTTATTTTAATTTTGAAATTATCATTAAAAAAAACTTTTTAGTAGTTAAATCCCTTTTAAAAACTCCAACTCTTGTTACGTCCAATAAAGCACATATTTTGAATTTGACCCAGTTCGCCCACTAGAACAAGCCCATGAATACCCGCAAAAAGCAAGTTTTTTTAAACTCTAATATTTATATCCTTGGAATATTTGTTTTTTTACGCTTTGATAAATTTAAGATAGAATTTTCTCAAATATACGGAAATTACATGTAAAGACTAAAAAAAAGTTTAAAGTTAATTTAAAAAAAATGCCTGATAAAAATAAGCTGCCTTCAAAATTAAAAGCTTTATCGTAATCCCTTGCAAACTCTCCCGTGAAACAACCTGTTTACATTATCGGAAAATATTTCCCATCTCTCCGGGGCTGCACGTGAGCAGAATATTCACCTGTGCTGGGTGAACACGCGAAAACTGCCGTATCCTCTTGCTCCAAGAACGTGTGTGGTTGTGTAACTGTGTAATGGTACAATGCTGTAGTATCCTTGTGCTGTATCGATGGCTAGTATCAGCAACGATCTGGGGCTTGGAAAAATATACAAATCGTTTACAAGAATTTTCCGCGCAGAGTCTCCCGATTTCGTCGTCGTACTTTTGCCCTGCGGAGAATGTGTGTGTGTGCGTGCATGTGTGTGCGATGGTGATTTACGTGGAATATTAATGAAATAATCACCTACATTATCGGTGGTTGTTCCGACATATAACGCTGGGAACTGGGAAAACGTACCGCAAGAGTCCTCTTCCGATTGCTCGTCGCGTCGCGGTAAAAGCTCGCTCGTCGTGTCGATGGCAAAAGCTGTCGAACGGCACGATTCCAATCACATTACTGTACATCATTTGGCTCTTTCCGGAAACCGGGCAGCAGCGGACACGTGCGCGTCGACACACGCTCACACACTTCATGTATCGAGCCAAGTACGAAGGGACTAAGTGGGAGAAAGTGGCCCTGAATGAATCCACCACGATTGGCCAAACTGCGAATCTACTCCACATCGAACCAAAAAGTTGAGAATATTTTGTCAATTCACGTGGAACAGCACAACCTCGCCCATTCCCTTTCACGACAAAGAAGTTCTCCCAAAAGCATCGATTATGGAGCGTTAAATTTTTGGCCGGAAAACCGTTTTTGGCTGGGCCCACCCCGAAGTGGATCGATTGGGCGCGCGATAATCAGTCGAGATGGGGCTCGATCGGCAAAACTCACCCAAATTGATTTTTGATGTAATGGAGCTGATTTGCATGTTTATGGATTGAGGCCGACGGTACTATGATATGCAATGAAGAAAGGCAAATTTAAGAAATTTAAGAATTTATTTCGAATTTTAAAGAGGCAGGAAACTTTTGAAACATTCTCAATTTTACAATTGATGGACTCGTTTGAAATGTCTTTTAAATACCTTTTTTTTTTTAAAGTACCATGTTGCATTTTCATACAAAACCCACAGTTAAATCACTTTTGAAAAGGTCTTCGAATAGAAAATTTTCCTTATTCATATTTTAAAATTTTAAAATCATTTTTATTGAAAAGATCAGAAAAAATAAAATATCTGAATTTAAAATTCACCTGACTAATTAAATTCATGAATGCCTAGTGCCCAGAAAACATGTTTAACTAAGAACCGGAATCAAATAAAATAAATCATTGGAGCAATTCTCTACGAAATAGCTCTTTTTCAATTTTTATTTCTGTATTTTTTTGTCCGGCTGTAACTTTTTTGGTGCCTTTGGTATGCCCAAAAAGCCATTTTGCATCACTAGTTTGTCCATATAATTTTCCATACAAATTTGGCAGCTGTCCATACAAAAATTGCACATGAAAATTCAAAAATCTGTATCTTTTGAAGGAATTTTCTGATCAATTTGGTGTCTTCGGCAAAGTTGTAGGTTATGGATAAGTACTACAGGGTAATAACAAAATTCATGCCATTTCAATAACAAATACTGTTAAAATAACAAAAAATGTTATGGAATCCTCTTGAAAATTCCATTTTTGCATAAGGGTTTAATAACATTTATGTTATCATAACAAAATTTGTTATTGGTCTGATATTGGTTGAAAGCCACAACAACTTTGGAATAATTTTTTTTTTGTTATGGAAGAATACCTCCAACTGTTATTGGGATGATCGGATTAGTTGTTAAAATAACAAAAAATAATAACAAAGATTTGTTCGAAGAATAACTAAACATGTTATAAGTCTAAAATTACAATAACAATCCAATAACAAAAAATTCATCGCGATGAATAACAAATCTTGTTATAAAAACATAAAATGTTATTGGCCTAGTATTTTTAAATAACAAAAAATGTTATTACCAAGTTATTTTCGTGTGCTCGGGTATACTGAAAAAAATGATACACGGTAATGAAAATAAGTGATTTTTAATTTCACTTTATGTCACTAAAACTTGATTTGCAAAAAAAAACTATTTTTAATTTTTTTATTTTTTTATTTGTTTAAGGGACACCAAATGCCAACTTTTCAGAAATTTCCAGAATGTAATATATTTTTGGCCGGGTTATGAATTTTTGAGTCATTACTATTTTTTTTTAAATCGTAATATCAGTCGCAAAAAATTTCCAACCTATATTTTCGATGTAAAATCGAATTTGTAATCCAAAAATATTTTAGTGAAATTTTGAAAAAGTGCACCGTTTTCAATTTATTTATTTTTTTGAAAATAGTCGCAGTTATTCATTATTTTTTTTTTTAAACTAGTACCCATATTTGCCCTCTTTTGAAAAACATATTTTTGAAATGCTGAGAAAATTTTCTATATTTTGCTTTTTTAAACTTTGTTGATACGAGTCTCAGTTGCTGAGATATTGCCATGCAAAGGTTTAAAAACAAGAAAATTGATGTTTTCTAGGTCTCACCCAAACAACCCACCATTTTCTTATGTCGATATCTTAGCAACTAATGGTTCAATTTTCAATGCTAAAATACGAAACTTTCGTGAAATTTCCCGATCTTTTCGAAGCAATATTTTCGTCTGTTTTACTTTGAAACGTATAAATACTCAAAATTGATAACAAAATATTATATTTTTTTCTAAAGTACTAAAATTATCATAATTTGCAATACGGGTATCAAACGAAGCAAAAATTGGTAGCTTTTTCATAAATTTATAAGAGTTTTTTTTTTTCAAAATTTGCAATATGGGTATCAAACAAAGGGAAATTTTAACTGCATTTTCATTTTTTTTTTTTGTAATTTTTTTTAGAAAATACCGTATTATTTCGAAATAACTAAAATTTTAAAATTTAGCCAGATGGGTATCAAATGGAGCGAACTTTTAAAAGCATTTTCTTTTCATTATTTTTTTATGTAAAATTTTGAGTTTAAATAATTTAAAAAATACAGTAATTTCAAAAACCAAAATTCCATAATTAACAATATGGTTTATAAGTTATAACTTATAACATATTACATTTTCAACAAATATATTCTTTAAGAAAGCATTTAAAACTGAGTTTTCGTTCGTTATCAGCGATAAGTTTATCGCCGATAGAAAGCCCAAAATAACGAAAACGATAGTTTATCGTTATCGTTTCGACGATAACAATAACCACTAACATTATGGTTGGACGATGAAATTATCGACTAGCTTGATTTTCATATATTAACGCTCCCATTTTGTATGACCAGCCAGCCAATTGTATGAAAAAATAAAAGATGCAAAATTGCTTCCTTTGACGTATGGAAGTCGCTGTAATTTTTTTAGCTCTGCGACTTTCACCAAAGATTTCAAATCATGAATCTATGAATATACTCACCTCAGAAAACTCCCACGTCGAACCTCATTCGAAATCTCACCCGACCCGAGGCAACCCTTTTTCCCAAAATCTGATTTATGTTGATTAAATATGTAACCTCTCCCGGAAATACTCCCGAGCTGTCCGGAATGCAGCCGAATCCCTTCCTCTCCGTCCTCAGAGGAATAACCCCGCGTGTTAAAGCTCATCCCCCAGCATCGTTCTTTCATCATCCAGCGCGCCAAATTAAATTCCTCACCACGTGGAAGCCTCGAGCTTTTAATGTTATGAACACCAAAAAGCTTCGACGACGGACGAGCAGCAGCGAGCAAAAATCAATTTATCTAATGAAATTTAAAACGTGTGCCACGTTTGGCTTTGGGTTATAAATTCGAAAGAATTCTAAGCTAATCGAGAGGTGCTTCCGTGGGGTGTTAGTTTTGATGAGGAATTTAATAATTGCTGATAATTAAATATAAACACACTCGTGCTTCGGTGGCTGCTGGTCCGGAGCTCGTTGAAACTGGGCCAACTGCGGATTCCAGGTCACTGCTGAATCAGCTCCTTGAGCGCATCGATCACGGCGACCACCTTGTCAACACCGTTGGAGTTCTGGGAAATAGACAACATTACCCAAACAAAAAAACAGTCAAATAAAATTCCAATAAATCAACGATGGAAATCAATCTTCCAAAACCCCATGGCGCAACGGTGTCTACCACGATTGACTCCGCTCTCTCGGAGAAGAAGATCTGACGTACTAACCTTCTTCGGCCGTTGCAGCTCCGATTCCAGTTGATGTTGTGGTCGTCCCCGCTGCTGGTCATTAATCTTGCGCCGGTTCTTACCTTTGCTGTCCAGCTTGGACAATTTGGACAACACCTTGGTCCGGCTGGGCAGACGTGGGGCCACGTGCGTCCGAAGGCTGTCACTCCTGTCCACTAATTGATAGATGGCCTGGAAAGGGCGCGCGGGTGTCGCAGGACCGGTGTTTTTTGGGGGTACATTGTAATCATGAGATGGGAGAGGAAAGAAGAGGTTTGTTGTAAATAAGAATGGACCGAAATGGAGGAAGGTGTCTCCTCGGAGATTCGATCAACGGTAATCGAGTTGGAAGAGGGTGCATCGGCCAGGGACGTAGAGGTTGACCTGAATGATCCCGTAAACCATTATCGATCATCTATCATGACTAAGAAAAAAAAATACTAAATTTTGCTTGAAAATACAGATAACCTTTCCATGCTTAAAAAAAATTTGCAGCTCAAAAAAAATTCGATTTTGGATGCATGATAAAATATATGGATTTTTTAAACTTAACTAAAAAAAATTAATGTAAAGGAAATCAATTATAAAAACGTTCACAAATTGTATTATTGTAAAACTTTTAACATATCATAATTATTTAAAAAAATAAGTTTTGTTTGCAAACAGATAGCATTTTCCGATTTTGTGCTCAATTTTATGCTAAAAACCGAAAAATTGGTATTTTAATTACAAGTCTTAGAAGTAATTCTATCAGAATTCAAAATTACATAAAAAATAAAGATAAACTTCATTTTGTAACTTTGTTTAACTGAACCTAAACACCAAACAGGTTTTATTTAAAAGTGATAAACTATGTTAAACAAACATATAATTTTGAAATTTTCAAATGAAACATTGAAAGATAACACACATTTGATTTGCAATTTGCAAGAGAAACATTTTTACGTTGTCTAAAGAGTAAAGTATTTCTAACGATTACAAAAAATAACTAAATATCAGAAACAACATCAAAAAAATTCAATGTTTAACTCCAAAAGTATATTTAACTCAGTCTGTTTATTAATTTTCACAACAAAATATGATTTTGAACAATTGAATATAAAAAATAAATAAATGAAATCTACAGCTAAATTAAAATTTCGCAAAACAACTAGATTTCCTTAAATTTTGTACAACAAAAACATCATATTTGTGCTTCCGTAAACTGGGGTGACTTTGATAGCCCGGGGTGACTTTGATAGGTTTTTCAAATGCCCGTAAAATTAATATCTAAATATTTTTGAGAATTTTGAGTATGTAATCATTAAGGGATAGCTTATTATCAAACATATATGGGTAATTCTCCGCCAACTCATACAGCAGTTGCCCCGACCCCTCTTCGATTTGCGTGAAACTTTGTCCTAAGGGGTAACTTTTGTCCCTGATCACGAATCCGAGGTCCGTTTTTTGAAATCTCGTGACGGAGGGGCGGTACGACCCCTTCCATTTTTGAACATGCGAAAAAAGAGGTGTTTTTCAATAATTTGCAGCCTGAAACGGTGATGAGATAGAAATTTGGTGTCAAAGGGACTTTTATGTAAAATTAGACGCCCGATTTGATGGCGTACTCAGAATTCCGAAAAAAAACGTATTTTTCATCGAAACAAAACACTAAAATAGTTTTAAAAATTCTCCCATTTTCCGTTACTCGACTGTAAAAAATTTTGGAACATGTCATTTTATGGAAAATTTAATGTACTTTTCGAATCTACATTGACCCAGAAGGGTCATTTTTTCATTTAGAACAAAATTTTTCATTTTAAAATTTCGTGTTTTTCTAACTTTGCATGGTTATTTCTTAGAGTGTGACAATGTTCTACAAAGTTGTAGAGCAGATAATTACAAAAAATTTGATATATAGACATAAGGGGTTTGCTTATAAACATCACGAGTTTTCGCGATTTTAGAAAAAAAGTTTTGAAAAAGTTGGTCGTCATCGATCATGGCCGTTCATCGTCACCCGCGACAGACACGGACGACAAAACAAAGAGAAACGCAAAAAGTAATGAAAAATTTTGTTCTAAATGAAAAAATGACCCTTCTGGGTCAATGTAGATTCGAAAAGTACATTAAATCTATATATAAAAAATATCGATGGTTTTGTTCGAACGCGAATCAGTTCAATACGGAGCGTCGGATCGATGTGCTCTTTGTTGCGTTGGGTTCGTATAAGCCCAAGGAAGGTTTATACGCTAACTAATTGACACTTTGGCCACTCTGGAACCGATTCCGGAAAATCTGCAGATTGTATGGGAAAAGTTACGTAAAATCAAATTTTGATCACAGGAGGCTGAATAAGCAAACAAGCTTAAAACGTCAAGAAAACAAAAAGGGCAGGACGAAGTTTGCCGGGAAAAGCTTGTTTCCCATAAAATGACATGTTCCAACAATTTTTACAGTCGAGTAACGGAAAATGGGAGAATTTTTAAAACTTTTTTAGGGTTTTTTCGATGAAAAATACGTTTTTTCGGAATTCTGAGTACGCCATCAAATCGGGCGTCTAATTTTACATAAAAGTCCTTTAGATACCAAATTTCTATCTCATCACCGTTTCAGGCTGCAAATTATTGAAAAACACCTCTTTTTTCGCATGTTCAAAAATGGAAGGGGTCGTACCGCCCCCCGTCACGAGATATCAAAAAACGGACCTCGGATTCGTGATCAGGGACAAAAGTTATCCCTTAGGACAAAGTTTCACGCAAATCGAAGAGGGGTCGAGGTAACTTTTCCCGATTTCGTGTGAGTTGGTAGAGAATTACCCATATGCAAAAATGTTACTGATACATTGGATGTATCAAAATTAGTGGCCAAATCAAATTTCTATCAATGTCACCCCGGGCTATCAAAGTCACCCCAGTTTACGGTACTTATGATCAAATGATTATTTATTCCACATTTTTGTTTTGTTATTTTTCTGAAACTTCGGACAATGCTGTATGAAAAGGTAGATCGATTTTTCAAAAAAATATGTTTTTTTACTAAAAATTGTCTATACATTCTCTTAGTAATTTTTTTTATTTAAATCGTTAGTACTTATGAAGGCTACAGTCTGTTTAAAGATCATTTGTGTGTGTGTGTTTTTTTACTGTAAATAAAAAAAAGTTTTATGTTTTTTTTAACCATAAATAAAAAAAACTAAAATTTATTTATTTTCAAAATTGGAAAAATAACAAAAAATATTTTGCAGCTTTTTCAATTTTGCAGTCGTTTTCTCGGAAATTCATTTTTGAATAATTTAAATAAACACACAGAAAATATACATTCGAAAAACAAACCAAATCCTTATACAACTTTTGGCCTTTGTTGCTCAAAAACTAATACACAGTGTTTGATAGCTTTCAGTGACACGACAAAAAAGTAGTTTTTTATGCAACAAAACTTCAAAAATAAAACAATCAGCACGAAAAGTGTATTTAACCAACAAGGTTTACCGTCAAGATTAGTGTCTAACTCAAAAACAGTATCGAAATGTTTTTTTTTTTTTCTAAAATGAATGCTGAAAAGTACATTTTTTTGTTTTTATTGAAGGATGAGACCATTTCGTCATTCGAGCGTGATAAGAAAATTAAGAAGTTTCACAAAGGAATCGCAAAAAGATTTTTCAGAATTTCAAATAACAATAAACGATCGGATGTTAAAAATTATATTATAAAAAACGAAGTTGACTTTATAGCTGTCGGCCACCATTGCTAGTACCAACCACTAGTGTCTTCCATTTTAACTACAAGAACTTCGCCGCCCTGGGCTTCTAAGTGTACTAGAGTATGGCATGGAGCGACGGCACCGAATACCCATATTTACACAAAGAATTTTAGAGCGCCCGCCGCGGGATTCGAACCAGCCACCTCTGGATTGTGAGCCAGTGCGCTGTCCGATTGATCCACACGGGCGGGACAATAATATTATATGGAAAACATAATAATGAAAAACTTTCAAATAATTACACCATTTTTTCAAGTAAGAATATTCAACATCTCAACAAGGTCAATAGAAATATTTATTTAATTAATGAAAAAAAAATTCAATAATAATGAATATCTTTTACAATGCCAACAATTTATAAAAAAATTAAATTTGTTGAATAATTATAAATAAACTGCAGTAAAAACAACTTTGCCAACAGCACAAATTTGAAAACAGTATAAATTAATTTAAAAAAAAATCCGAGCACTATGACAGATAACAATAATACGATAAAATCAGCGCACGTCACTGGCAACACTATTTTCGAATTCAATTAGACCCTTTCAGCTGGTTTAAACGAAATGTTTTTTTTTTTTTTCGTCTTAAAAATCTCTTACCTTAACCAAACTAATCGGAAAATGGGCGTCTGAAGAGGGTTTCTGCTGCTGTTGCCGGAACGTTCCAAGCTGATAGCTGTAATTAGTTGGGATTAGGTTAACTTTAAGGGTGTTATTTAAGGAGAAAACGCACCTCAACTCATCTCCAACTTTTTCTCTTTTCACCAAAATCTTCCGATGGAATTCCAGTGGTTCAGAGTCCTCTGAAAGACTCCCATTTCCGACACTCTTGATTCCAATCTTCAAATCGATGTACACTTCTCTCTGCTTGGTTGCTGTTCCGTCGGCCTCTGATGTGGTTTCCTCTGTGGTCAACTCCTCCTTCTCCTCCTCCTCCTCCTCCTCCTCTTCCTCAGGCTCTTCCTGCTCATCAACAGTCCCTTCCTCCTCTTCTTCTTGCTCAATTTCCTCCGTTGTCACCTCGTCATTGTCTCCCGTATCGCTGCCTGACTCTTCGGTGCTAGTTTCCGCTTCCTGGAGAACCCTTTCCGAGGCACACTTTGCCACACAATCACACCCATCTGCCACCGTGGTCGATTCGACGACCTCCGGAGCACCTGGGCCTCCCTCCTCCTCCTCCGCCTTGTCCTGATCATCATCCACCGGCGGGTATCGCTGGCGATAAACCGTACTCTCGTCCGGAATCGTTTCCCGCCGGCCCGTATCATCCAAACTATCCCCGGCTCGGCCACTTTTCCGGCTGTCAACGCGTCGTTGTTGATCCATTTCCTGCCCCCTTCGCAGGGCCTGATTAGCCCTGTTTGGCCGTGACCCCCACCTCCTGGACCTCCTTTGTTGTCCTCCGTGTTCCTCCCGGTCATCATTGCCGCCATTGAACTCACTCGACGCTGTCAGTGCCGCCTTATCAACCCCGTAATCAGACGCCTCAACGGCGACGGTGTCATCTCTATCATCAACGGCCGCCACCGGATCTGCTTCAATGGAGAGTAATTTTCTTGCCAGCCTCCCCGACGACTTCTTCTGCTTCTTCTTTTCAGCCAAATCTCTGTCATCTTTGCCGTTGACTCCCTTGTCATCGATTTCCACCCCCGGTTGGCGACCGCCTCCTCCTCCCTGATGGTTTGCAATTTTATACTCGTAATCATCGACGTTCCACTTCTCCTGGGCGGCTGAAAAACCAAAAAAAAACGTTCCATTGAGAATCGGTCGAAGACCATCAACCCCCCCAAAGCGGGCGTTCTCCCCCTCCTCTTAACCATGGCTGATTAATATTCTCGACAAAATACTCGGAAAACAAACCCCTTAGCAAACCTCCGTTCGGTTTGATGATGTCGATTCCGATTGACTTTTGTTGGCACGCTTTACGATGGGAGTTTTTTTTTTGTTCCCCTCTCTATTTTCCCAGAACAGGATACTCCACTGAAGTTGTGCTAATTTACGCTTTGAAGTTTTGCCAACAATAGCCATCCCGAGCAGCGATGATGGAAATGATGACTTGTGAATCACAAGTTGTGATTACCGTTTGAAATGAATCGGGGTCAGTTGGGAATATGTGAATGACCCTCATCAAGTCAAGTGTGAATGGTTGTGGAAGTAGTTGAAAGCATCGATGCCATGAAGTTTAAAAATGCTTCACTTGAAGTTTGAAATTTTGATTTGATTTGATTTCATTCGATGTGATAACCAACAGGGCCACAATGATGACCTATGTAGCGGTTGGATTCACTTGAAATTTGAAATTCATTCTTTAATTATAAAAATATTTTCAAACCAATATAAGAAAAACAAAAATAAATAACATATAACAATAACAAATCAAAAGTTTATAAATTTCCTTCAACAAAAAAAAAATAATAAAATTTAAAAAAATCCATAGTTTGCACAATTTAATTTAAAAATTGATCAAAACATTTAGCGCTAATTCAGTTGTTTTTCAATCACAAGTTTTCAGAAGATGTATGATTTGACGAAAACATTTTTTTTACAAAAAAAAAACTTTGGCGGTACATCGAAAATTCACACAAAAGGATTTTTGAATAATCCTAAACCTGCTAAAAATGATTTTAACGCAAGGGAATGCATTTTAAATTGATTTCAGCTGATTGCACTAGAATTTCCGTTGAAATTTTTTTTTTGAATATACAAAAAATTTGAGCCCTTTTCTTCAGTCCGATTTTGGTAGAGGAATCTTATAAAATACTTGCAACAGCCCGATTTACACTTTAAAAACTCAATCCTCTACAACAAAACCCAGTGTTCACACGAGGTAAATCTACTTTTATTTCCTTTTTATATTTATTAAAATTATTGGCAATTTCAAAAGACTATAACCAAATCTTTCTCAAAACTTTAAAAATTAAAACAAACTTTTTATCAATAATTCCTAGTTTCTTAAATATGGCATTTCAAAAAGAAACAACAAGAAACTCCAATTATTTTGAGCAAATTTGTTTAGTTAAAAATTGTTCTACTGTGAGAAATAAAATTTAAAAAAATCTTGTTGTCAAAGTTGAGAATGAATAAATGAAATGATTATTTATAGGCGTCCCCAAGAATAATTCTAGAGTTTTATTTGAAAAGATCAAAATAACAAACAAAACTCCGAAGGTTATAGGATTAAAAAAAAAACTTTAAATTTACGGCCCATACGAATCACATTTTAACTGACTCTATTTGGGTCTTTTTAGGCTTAAATATGATTTAAAAAGCTCTAACATCCATGTAAATAAATAATCCAAGATGGTTGCGGGAGAACTTTGAGAATATTAAATGGGTAATAAAACAGACAATCAACCACTCAAATTTGGCTAATATGTGTTTGCGTAGCTTGTCAAAAGACGTAAGAAAATCTAAAATAATAAAACTTGCAAAGGAAAACCCAGTTCTTCTGGACTGTAAATTAGGGGTCCCAAAGAAAAGCGATATTTGTATAAACTGAGAAATGATCTAGTAGTTGATAAAAAAAAATCATTTATTTTTTCTCTAAATCATTCAAAAGGGCTACATAATATTGTTTCGCATTTGTATTGATCCAAAAAGTCGTAATTTTTCATTGGAAACTTAAATTTTTTTAATAATTATCCTGGATTTTTCACAAATTTTACTCTTGCTTGAGCCAGCAAAAAAAAAATTTACCATCTTTAACAACATCTTGTACACAGTAAAAATTATGTAAATTTGGAAGCTGCAATTTTGGAATGTTGAATATAACCTCTTTTATGATGTAATTTTACCGCAATTTAGACTGAAAAAGTGACATTACACCAGAAAAGTGGTAAAATTACACATTTCCAGAGGTAAAATTACACTTTTTTTCTGACATTAAAGATGTACCCCTTCCCAAATGTAATATTACCATGATTCACATCACCGTTTCAGGCTGCAAAAAAAACACCTCTTTTTTCGCATGTTCAAAAATGGAAGGAGGTACGTGCCCCTCCGTCGCGAGATATCAAAAAACGGACCTCGGATTCGTGATCAGGGATAAAAGTTACACGCAAATCGAAGAGGAGTCGGGGCAACTTTTCTCGATTTCGTTTGAGTTAGTAAAGAATTACCAATTTTTTAATTGTTTTTGAAACTAAATTTTACCATTTAAATCACTGTTTCAAACTAAACTGGCTGAAATTTCGAGTATTTTTTTTTCGAAAATACGTAGTTTTTTTAATATTCTTGAAATGCGAGGTATTTTTTCGAAAATACGTAGTTTTATGAATTTTTTTAGTATTTTCAAAATTTGTGTTATTTTTTTTCGAAATGTAAAGAAAGTCTCGATCATTTGATATCCATATTGTCAAAACAGAAATTTTGAGTATTTTTTTTCGAAAATACGTAGTTTTTGTATTTTTTTATGAAATACCAATGTACAGTCCCGCAAAAGGGTTTTTTTCTCGCGAAATTTTAAAACACTTTTTTCATCCAAAGCTTGGCTTGTAATTTTTTTTTTTAATATGAATATTCCATTTCATATATTTATTTTTTTACAACTTTCTGGATCTAATAAGGCCATATAAAAATGTAAGTTTTAGTCCCTCAGTCCCTAGCTGAAGTCGAAAGAAGGCGAAACTAATTAAAAATTGTTATGTCACTTTGAGTAAAATTTCAATTGGCATCATCGATTATATTTTTTTAATAAAATGTGAGTTTGTTACATTACTGAGAACAAAATGTCATGTCGGGATGAAGTTTTTCAGGGTAATCAATACAGATAAAATCATCTTTCAAAATCATTTATTTTAAATAAAAATTAGATTTCATCGTATTTTTGTATAGACAATTTTTGATTTCTGGTTTCCGGCAAAAAATTCATAACAATTTTATAAAAATAAATATTTGATTTTTAAAACCATTGAGCTTAAAAAAAACTTAGTTGTCTTAGTCCAAATATGTTTTTTTTTTGCAGTTACGAAACTAGGTCTTATCCGTGTAAACGTTGATACCCATCTGATTTTAAATGGGGCTATTAAATAATAAATTACAAAATTCGCCGAATGCAACCTGATTAATGACTTTCAGGGTACTTATTATTCATGGTGCAAATTTCCTTCTTTCAAATCAAATTAAAATTTCAAACTAAATATTGAAAAACAAGCTGTCGCTTTAAATATCGTCAAAAAGTTAGATATTCAAAGATGCTGCATAAACAGACTTTTAACCAGTTATATAATTAGTTCTTTGATTATTTGAAATGAGTAAATTTTTAAATTTTAATTTTCACTAAATTTGGTTTAGTTGTGCAGAAGGGGAAGAGTCTGAAAGTACAGAATACGGTATATGAACGAATTTTATCATTGATACTCACCATATCCATCCACTTCTTTTCCAACAACCCCAATCGGCGCACTGTTGCTATCATTCTTCCTTCGAGCAACTTCAAACCGGTCGTGTTCTTCAATCCGTTCCGATTGATTCCAGCTCGCCAATTTCCGATCCAGCTGCGAAACAACTCTGGATTGTTCACTGAAGTGCCGTGTTGTATTCCGTCCCACTGCTCGCCGTTGTCGAGTCACTTCTGCCGACGATTCCTGCCCACGCGGATGGAAAGCAGGGCTGTGGAGTCGGAGTCGGAGTCGGAGCCGGAGTCGGTGGAGTCGGGTCTTTTTGGGGACCCGGAGTCGGAGTCGGAGTCGGAGTCGTCAAAACTCGAACAGCTGGAGTCGGAGTCGGAGTCGGAGTCGGCTAAATTTTTTAGAGCCGGAGTCGGAGTCGGAGTCGGAGCCGACAATTTTAGATAACCCGGAGTCGGAGTCGGAGTCGGAGTTATCTAAAATTCAACAAAAAATATTATTTTTATTATTGTTCCTAATTTGTTACAATGCAGGTTAATTCATAAAACTTCTTATATTTTTAATTGTCGCATGCACTGCGTTGCCTCTTATTTTAATTTTTTAAAGAGATTTATCAGATGCCATTGTGTTTTTGAAGCATTTTTATTGTGATTGGAATGCTATAATTTTTTTATTTCACTATGATCACTAAATGATAACCTTTTAGTCCTCTCTAACTCAAGTATGTAGTATCATAACTTAAAAAATAATAGACAATATTGGTTTTGTATTCAGAAATAATCAATCCTCGATTAAATTTTCAAAAGGCCCTATCTGCATAGGAAACCCATGAGGGATAGGTTGTTTTGAAAATTTAATCTAGAATTGTTTCTTGACTGCATTTTTTTGCCTATATTTATGTACCTTTTCAATTCAAATTTCACCAAATTTAATCCAGTTCATTCTGAAAAAAGTACTTTACCCCGATAGCAAATATTTTGGAGGTTTTAAGTAAATATTTTTTCAGGAAAAAAGTTACGAGGTACTTAAAAATATTAAAAATAATAAGCACTGTTTTTAGAAATCTGAAAAACACTCAATGAGAGTATAACTCTTCCATCAAATAATCAACGATTAAAACAATCTACTACTTGGAACTCAACATGCGCATTTTTTTTATAACTAAGTAGTACTTAGTACAAAAGTACAAAAAAATTAAAGTTTCACGTTTTAAATATTTGAAACTGAAAAAAAATATAAAAAAAAAGTTGCAACTAATTTTGAAATAATCATTGAATATGTTGAATATATCGATTATTTTAATGTTTACTATTTCTCTACTAAAATCTGAAAGTGTCGATCCTTGGAAAAACTATTTTGATATCATTGCATATTATCGTTGAACGAATCTCTAGATTTGAGTTCCAAAGGACATATAAAAAAAGTTTAATAAAAAAGAAAGGATTTTAATTTATTTTCCAAACATTGTACCAACAAAATCTTCTTGTAAGGTAGCTTTAGGGGTCGTTTTGAAATATCTGTGACCTAGAAAATATTTTACCGGAGGCGCGCGATCATTCATAAAGCTTCGTTTTAGGTGAAGATTCTAGAAATATCGCGCGCCTGCTTTAAAATATATCGAAAATTTTAAAATTAAATAAATAAAAAAAATCCTGGGTAAAATATTGTTCATGTTGCGGATTTTTGAAAAGGACCCCTTAGGCGTCCTTCCCACGAAGAAATTTTTCAGGTATATCGAGAAATTAAAAGTGAGAGTGTGTGCGTGCAACATGGAGTTAAACTTTTTAAAGTGCCATGGTAATCTTCACAGCAACTTCACAGAAAGTTTAACTCCATGTTGCACACACTCTCACTTTTAATTTCTCGATTGATTTGCAATAACAATCTCCTTCAACCATGGCGTGATGTCCATGCACGTCTAATCTAATCTAATCTAATCAAACCCTAGCGCAGTCAATCTTTCGAAGGGATCCTGGAGAGTTTGTTGGATTTGTTGGATGACGTTGTAGGGCTTTGGTGTCTTGGGAAAAGTTGTAGAGGAGAAAATTTCATGAAAGTTTGTCGAAGGCGTCAAATTTGTAACTCTTAATCTACTCGAGATATACGCCATTTTTGCAAAAAAAGGTCAAAAAAAGCACTTTTTTGGTGATAACTCGAAATGTTAGCTTAGAATGCATTGAAACATCACAAAACGTTAAACCGGCCAGGCCTACTGCGTAAAGTTTACCGCAGAGATGAGTCGTTGAATTGAAATGAGTTTGAGTACGGGGTGTTCAAACAACAATACAGTTCTGAATCTACAGGAGAAGAAGAAGCGTGGGGACACACCACCATACGCTCCGAGTTTTGGTGATGTCCATGCACGTCTTAAATATAAATCAATGGAGCTTAAAAGAATTGATTCGTTTAAAATTATATTTTTATATCACAAGTGACTTTAAGAGTCACTGCGCTTCTTATAAATGTCAGCCTAAAAGTGAACAAATTGAATTTATATGAGCAATTCTCTACCAATACCGGAAATGGATTTTATTTGTATTTTTTGATTTGGCTCAAACTTTGTGGGGGCCTTCCCTATGACCAAATAAGCTATTTTGCGTCATTGGTTCACCCATACAAGTCTTCATACAATTTTGGCAGCTGTCCATACAAAAATGGTATGTAAATATTCAAACAGCTGTAACTTTTGAATGAATTTTCTGATCAATTTTGTGTCTTCGGCAAAGTTGTAGGTATTGTTGAGGACTTTTGAGAAAAAAATAGGTACACGGAAAAAAAAATTTGCATATTTTTTTATCAACTTTTTTTTCACTAAAACTCAATTTCCCAAAATACGTATTTTTTGATTTTCGAGATTTTTTGATATGTTTTAGGGGACAAAAATCCGCAACTTTTGAGCCATAGAGAAACATGGTCAAAAAATCTGCCGCCGAGTTATGAATTTTTGAAAAAATAGTGATTTTTGGAAAAAATCGAAGTTTCATGCAAAAACAAGTTTGACATTATTTTTTAATGCAAAATTGAATTTGCAATCGAAAAGTACTTTACAGATTTTTTGATAAAGGGCTCCGTTTTCAAGATATAGCCACAGAAAGTTTGATTTTAGCGAAATATTTGCAGTTTTTCAATTTTTAAAAATAGTGACCATGAGTGACCATTTCTAAAAATATTTTTTTTGAAAAGTTCAGAAAATTTGCTATAAAATTGTCTAAGAGACATTGAAGATTGGACCTCTGGTTGCTGAGATACAGCGGCTTAAAGAAAAAGAAACACGAAAATTGAAGTTTTCTAAGTCTCACCCAAACAGCCCACCATTTTCTAATGACGATATCTCAGCAATTAATGGTCCGATTTTCAATGTTAATACATGAAACATTCGTGAAATTTTCCGATCTTTTCGAAAAAAATATTTTGAAAATTTTTAAATCAAGACTAACATTTTAAAAGGGCCAAACATTGAATATTACGCCCATTTAAAATGCTAGTCTTGATTTAAAAAAATTCAAAATATTTTTTTCGAAAAGATCGGAAAATTTCACGAATGTTTCATGTATTAACATTGAAAATCGGACCATTAATTGCTGAGATATCGTCATTAGAAAATGGTGGGCTGTTTGGGTGAGACTTAGAAAACTTCAATTTTCGTGTTTCTTTTTCTTTAAGCTGCTGTATCTCAGCAACCAGAGGTCCAATCTTCAATGTCTCTTAGACAATTTTAAAGCAAATTTTCTGAACTTTTCAAAAAAAATATTTTTAGAAATGGTCACTCATGGTCACTATTTTTAAAAATTGAAAAACTGCAAATATTTCGCTAAAATCAAACTTTCTGTGGCTATATCTTGAAAACGGAGCCCTTTATCAAAAAATCTGTAAAGTACTTTTCGATTGCAAATTCAATTTTGCATTAAAAAATAATGTCAAACTTGTTTTTGCATGAAACTTCGTTTTTTTCCAAAAATCACTATTTTTTCAAAAATTCATAACTCGGCGGCAGATTTTTTGACCATGTTTCTCTATGGCTCAAAAGTTGCGGATTTTTGTCCCCTAAAACATATCAAAAAATCTCGAAAATCAAAAAATACGTATTTTGGGAAATTGAGTTTTAGTGAAAAAAAAGTTGATAAAAAAATATGCAAATTTTTTTTTCCGTGTACCTATTTTTTTCTCAAAAGTCCTCAACAATACCTACAACTTTGCCGAAGACACCAAATTGATCAGAAAATTCACTCAAAAGTTACAGCTGTTTGAATATTTACATACCATTTTTGTATGGACAGCTGCCAAAATTGTATGAAGACTTGTATGGGTGAACCAATGACGCAAAATAGCTTATTTGGTCATAGGAAAGGCCCCCACAAAGTTTGAGCCAAATCAAAAAATACAAAAAATAAAAATGGTCGAAATCGGCCGATTTCGTAGAGAGTTGCTCATATGTTAATCGATCATTAAGGCTAGGTTTCTTTTAATGGTTAATTAAAAAATAACAATTAAATATTTAAATTTATTCGTTTCTAATAAACTAAATGTAAATTAGAAGTTATGTTAATAAATCCTTATTTTCTTACAAAATTGTTCTTCTAAAAATGCCTTCAAACTTGGTTTTTTTTTTATTTCTGTTTTAATAACGTATAAAACTGGTAACCTAGAAACTTTTTTTTTATGTTTTGTGATTCGAACTTATTTTCCTTGCGAAAAACTTCCCAAGTAACATTTTTTCCAGGAGTACTACAAGAGCTCTTCAAGATAGCTACAGCATAGCAGTTTGGACCGCGGTAGGATAAAATTCTCTTCAAAACTTCTTCAGGAGTTTGGAAGAGTACTTGAAGAGAGTTTTATCCTACCGCGGTCCAAACTGCTATGCTGTAGCTATCTTGAAGAGCTCTTGTAGAACTCCTGGAAAAAAATGTTACTTGGGTTGACACTTAGAGAGTAATTAAATAATCCTACTTATCGTTTTTTTAAAGTAATAGTTTACTATTTTTTGAAAAAAAAGTGGAGTCGGAGTCGGAGTCGGAGCCAACAATTTGATGAAAACTGGAGTCGGAGTCGGAGTCGGAGTCGGCTAGAGTTGACAGGCCGGAGTCGGAGTTGGAGTCGGAGTCGGTTGGAGCTGCAAGCCGGAGCCGGAGTCGGAGTCGGAGTCGGCTAAACTCAGAAAGCTGGAGTCGGAGTCGGAGTCGGAGTCGCTTAAAATATGACCCGACTCCGCAGCCCTGATGGAAAGAAACAAAAACTCATCAAAAATTAACACTTTTTAATGTGTAACATATTTTAAGAACTCGAACTGCAGTCACAACATTAGGAGGAGGGGGAGGGGGGGGAGCATGTAACATTTGCAGCACCAAGTCTCTAATGAGCAAAACCCAGTGACTTGGGTTGAGATGGTTGTTTGGTAAAGTGGCAGCGTTGCATTAAAGAAGCGCACATGCACTCCAGGCCAACCAGGCAAGCAGCCTGGTGGCCAAAGAACAACAACCTACAATATTTTAGCTCCCTCCCGGTTCCGGTGGTTCTAGAAAGAGGAAAATTGCACAACACTTTTCAACCTGCCAGCAGGCAGGCCGCACCAAGAGAGCGGAAACGAAAGAGCTTTTAAGTGAAAATGACACTAATATTAAATTTAAAGTATAATATCCATCCTCCGCCAACCGACCGACCGACCAGCCCGCAAAGCTCTTTGTCACGAAAGGATAAACTAAGGGACGGAAACGCATCCTTGACTGTAGAGAGAGACGAAGAGTCTCTGCCTCACTAGACCGGAAACTCTGGCAAAACATCGGAATTCCGCAGACAGTTTTTGAGTGAAATGAGTTTTAAAGTTTGTGCTTAATAGCATTATCTACTTACGAAAGTAAAACGATGAATGTAAACAACAGCTGAATCAAACAGATTATGGTGAGGCGATTTGCAGCGCGGAAAACATGCGAAGAATATCAAATTTCGTGACAAAACGACGCGCAGTTTTCTCACGACGGAAATCCCATAATTAATTTTAATCTTAATCGAACTCCCTAACAATTGCTCGAACCAGCCAACCGGAAGGACTCGTTAGCAACCAAAAAATACTTCCCCCCAAATTGTAAGCAATTGCACAATGCCTTCGAAACGAAAAGGTTCAACTGCAACTCGGTATGCAAGAATGGCAAAAGTCAACGAGATTGTAATCATCAGTCCAAAAAATTCCAAAAAGGACTCGAGAAAAAAACTGCCATCGATAATGGTATTGAAAAGCCTACCTTTTTGGAAGAAGTATAGGAAAATACGACAAATGAAGTGAGAATAAGGGCCAGACTCAAATGAGACTACTGGTGAGCTGAAGTTAGGGTAAGAAAAGAATCAAAATGGAGTGGCCTTAAATTGTTGCTCACCGATTAAGATTCCAAAAACATAGGTAAATAATAACATGAAACAAGAAAGTTGAGTATCGACAACCTAACAAATACAATTATAAAGTCGTTTTTCATGCATCCATAATAGTTTTGGAATATTGACAAAGTTAGTGAGTGAATAGGGTGCCCAGAAAAAATGACCCCCTGCTCCACAAGCAGAAAACGGTTTTTTGGGCTATTTTAAACATCTGTGCAAATTTTGAGCGAAATTGATTGAGACTAACCCATTGATACCCGAGCCTAAAGTTGGTGAAAAAAAAGGTTTTCATAAGCATTAAATTTCCATTGAGAATCTCACTTTTGAGAATATTTGGATGGAAGTAGCGCACCGTGCAGACCAAACCGTAAGAAAATTGAGATTTCCATACATTTTTTCGATTTTTCCCATACAAACTTCACCTCCGAGTATCAATGGGTAAACGTTGACCGATTTTGCTCATATTTGGCCCAGAGTCCTAAAATAGCTCAAGGAACAATAATCAGCTTGTGGAGCGAGGTTTTGAGAAAAAGTTCCATATTCTGGGCACCCTAGTGAGCAAGGATTGTATTACGTGAGTAAAAGATTTAGTCTGTTAGATAACAAGTGGAAGAGTGAGTGAGAGAATGAGTAATTGAGTGGGTGAGTGAGTAAGATTGTGAGTTACTGAATAGGTTAGAGAATCAGTATTCTAATAAGTGAGTAATCTTATGAACAAGCTGGTGAATGAGTGAGTGAATAATTGAGTAGTTGAGTGAGCTGATGAGCTGGTGAGTGACTGACACAGAAATGTGAGTCAGTAAGCTATTAAGTGATCAGTTTAGTGAACAAGTTATTTAATGAGTTAGTGAGTGAGAAATTGAGTGGGTGAGTGAGTGAGCTGGTGAGTGGCTCAGCTGTCCGAAGGCTTGAAATGGTGAGGCAATCAATCCAAACCTCTTGTTACAATTAAGTATTAGGGTGCCCAGAAAAAATGACCCCCTGCTCCACAAGCGGAAAACGGTTTTTTGGGTTATTTTAAGCATCTGTGTAAATTTTTAGCGAAATTTGATGAGATTAACCCATTGATACCCGAGCCTAAAGTTGGTGAAAAAAATTTTTTTCATACAAAAATGACTTTTTTAAATCGCTAATAACTTTTCAGGATCGAGTTTTACAGTTTTGGTATGTTCTACAAAGTTGTAGAGCATTAAATTTTCAATAAGAATCTCACTTTTGGGAATATTTTGATGCAAGTAGCGCACCGTGCAAACCAAACCGTAAGAAACTTGGGTTTTCCATACATTTTTTCGGTTTTTCCCATACAAACTTCACCTCCGAGTATCAATGGGTAAACGATGACCGATTTTGCTCATATTTGGCCCAGAGTCCTAAAATAGGTCAAGGAACAATATTCAGCTTGTGGAGCGAGGTTTTGAAAAAAAGTCCCATATTCTGGGCACCCTATTAAGCATCCATCCACCCCGCGATTCGAGTAAGTGGTAAGTGGTAAGTAAGTGAGTAATTGAGTGGGTGAGTGAGCTGGTGAGTGACTGAACAGGTAAGAGAATCAGTAAGCCTATTGGCCTATTAGTGAGCCAGTTAGTTAAGTTGTTAGTGAATAAGAGAGTAAATGAGTAAGAGAGTGAGTGAGTGAGAGAATAAATGATAGAGTGAGTGAGTTGGTGAATGACGAGTGAAAAAGTTTATGAGTGACTGAACAGGTTAGTGAGTCGATAAGCTAATATGTAAGCAAGCTAATGATCAAGTTAGTGAATTTGTCAGTGAGTAATTGAGAGAGAGTGAGTGAGTAAACAAGTAAGTGAGACAGTAGCCAATGGGTGAGCAAGCTAGTGGACGAGTTAACAAAATAGTCTGTGAGTAATTTAATGGGAGAATCAGTGAGTTAATGAGTGTCAAGAACCCAATAAGTGAGCGAGCTCGTGAGTGTGTGTGTGAGTTAGCAAATGAGTGAATTAGTGATTATTTTGTAAAATACAAAACTACTGGTAACACGATTAGAGTGTCCAAATTCCCGGGGTTTCAAAATTCTTGGTAAACAGGAAATTTTCATCAAATTTCCCAGGAAATCCCGGAAATTCCCGGGAAATTTAAAATTTATCGAAAATTGATCTGATCCTGGCTCTGATTAGTATTTTGCAACAAAATTTAATAGAATAGCAACCATTTAGGTATGCCTGTATAAAAATATAAGCATTGAATTTACCTTGAAAATCTATTTTTTCACTTGAAATACCGTTTTTATGAAATCACAACTCAAAGTTTTCAAATATTTAGAGCGAACTTTTGAAATATGTTTGCATTTTTTGGGCACTTTTTATATAATACGAAGTTGATTTTTTATGATTATTTATTTCAGGTTAATAAATGACTTAAATTAATGTTAAAAAGAATTTTCAGAGCAATAAAAGTAGTTTAGAGATTTTTTATATTCACATTTCATATTTTCATCCAATTTGGTCATGGTAAACAAAACGTAAAATAAATTGAATTTTGATCTTGGCGGAGAGGGGTTTCTTATTTTCAATTCTATTTTCAAAAAAAAAACAATTTGTGTTTAAAAAATTACCGGTAGTTTATGTTCATGACATAATATCGTAATTTTTGTTGCCCAACAAATAAACGAGATCTTTTCCTTGTTGTGAATGCTTCAGAAATTACTATTATCTGAAATAAACCTTGACATGACATTTTCAAACGAACTGGTATGTTCAAAAAGATCAATAAATTGAGTTTAAAAAAAATAGTAGCTCTTTCATATTTTTTTTAATTGATAAAAATCCAAATAGTTAAGGAAATGTATACTGCTGCTTGAATTTCGGGAATTCCCGGATAATTTAATGAAATTTAGCAAACTTCGATCAAAACGACATCCTTTTGTATTCAGAGATGAACATTTTTTTCCAAAAATCAACAAATTTTTTTTTCTCTTTTTAAGTTTATCTTTTAAGGACGACCCCCAACTCAAATCCAACTGATTTCCACCGTCTTACTTTCCCCATCCGCCCAAATCTTCCAGTACACTCATTTCCCTCCCTCTCTGTTTATATCTCGTTGCGCTACAAATTGGTAGATTATTTGGAATCCACCCACCCATGAAGTGGGCAGTGGGCACAAGATATGATTACGATCTGATTTTTATTCAATTTGTACCTTGCTCGACGTCCAACCCAAAGAATTATAGGAAAGGGGAGAGGGGGGCGGAGTACAACAAGATGTGTTTCTGGCAACAGACAACGGTTTCGGTTCCTGGATCTGACTTTTGGACCACTTCATGTAGTGCACTCAGTGGCTTTTTTTAAATATTCAATTTCTCTTCAAATCCTTAAAATCGCAGGAAAGAAAAAAAAATGCAAACAAATTAACAAATTTGAATAAAACTTTTTGGAAAACTGAGTGTACCAAGAAGCAAAAGTTATTTCGGCAGCGCAAAAAAAAGAGGTGAGCTGAATTAGTAGCCGGGATTACCGAGGGTGTGTCAATGGTGGCTTTCACCCTTGCGGCAGGTCTTCAGGGTTAAGGATTCCTCGGGTTGTTCCCCGAAGAGAATGGATTCGTGTTTCCACGAGGGGCGTGGAATCTCTTTACTATTATCATATCATCGTTATTTCTGTTATTGGCCTCGTATTACCGTCTTATTACAGTGAATCCCTTTTTCCGGCAAGGATTCCGTTTCCGGCAGCATGTGTATTGGTTTTCAATTTATGTTAATAATAGATTTTGTACTATCTTCGCACAGACACGGAACGGGTAAGTCCCTTATTACCGCGCAAAACAGCTTGTCCCGTGCAGATGTCCTTCTGGTCCAAGGATTACAATGTAATCTTAATAATTATCCTCCCCCTCGAGCGAGGCAAAATCTTGGTCCCTTGACCAAATAGACTCAAGCGTAATGGAATTTCGTCTAAACCGCGGCGGTAATTTATCATTTTCATTAATTTATTCACCTTCCCGCAGGGCCATTTCCCTGCGCGAGCGAGCATTAACCTAGCTTTAAGAAGAAAGTGCTTCCGAAAAGTTTTTTTTTTTGCCTGCCACGTGGACCGCCGGGCCGGAAAATCGCTCTTTACGTAATTACATCAGAAAAGGTGACACTCACCGGTGTGGAGCCGGAGTAGAAGTGATAAGTGTCAGTCAGGGCCGCCCAAAAGGGGCAGCTGGCGTTATGGGGGAAGAAGACAAAGCATAAACGACGAAACTAAGTCAAATCAATTCCGGCTGACGAGCGGTAATGGCGTGAAATAGGACTTTGTTTTGGTTGGTGTGCGGGGAGTTTAATTGTAGTGTTTCGTTAATTTAATGGTGGGCAAACGAACGATGTTTTTCTCTCGAAAACAAGCCGACGTTGTCGTGCTATCTAGTCGCACGTCGCTTTTTGACGTTCCGACACTAGAGCACGCCATGTAATCAATAACAAACATGTTTTGTTTGGCTGACCAATCTGTGCTTTGTCCCAAAGTTTGGTTGAATTTGGTTGCCGAAGTTCCGAGTCATAATTACACATGTTTACGGTAGTCGAGCATGTTAAAACAAAACAAAAAATGTATTTTTTTAAAGTATATCACTTCTATACAAGTGCTGAAAATGTAAAATTTTGAGCACTATTTTTTTGGTATAATAATAAATTGATTATACTGTTATTTTTGGCAATGGAAAAGTTAGTAGCTTTACAAGGGAACTGCAAAGGAAGGTAGGGTAGGGTAGTCATCAATGGGACACTTTTGGTTTCAACTTTCAAAGATTTTTCTCATTTTTACATCAGCATGTTTTAATGAGCTTTTTGTTGCATTTTCTTTCTTTTAATTTGTTCTAACATTGATCAAAATATGAGATCTATCTGACGTATACAGCCAAAGTTATTTAACTGTCTCATTGTAGACGCACTTGGCAGGAACAATGAGACAGCTGGGGAACAATGAGACACACTACGAAAATCAAGATTTTTCTAGTAAAACATCATGTTTTTGTATTGTTCCATTGCAGGTAACTTGCCTTGAACATTTTAGAGCAATTTTGCCAACATGAAACTTCAATTAACAAAAGTTATACTAAAAAGTATTTAAATTTTGTAAAATCCGTATACAGTCATGCCTCGGTTTTGCACGCCTCGGTTTTGCACTGCCCCGGTTTTGCACCGTTCAGCTGCCTCGGTTAAGCACGACCCAGTGCTTAACTGAAGCACAGAGCTTATGGGTTTTTGGCTATATGGGAGACATTGGCTTTAATCGTACGAAAAATCATTTAAACATCACAAATTATAGTGTTTTGGAATCGGGATGATGTCAGTTATCCATTAAAATTATTATTTCATGAAAATTTTCACAAAAATACGTATTTTTCCTGTATTTCGAAAATGCAATTTTTTCCAAAAATATATTGTTATTGCAATATGGGTATCAAATGATCAGGTTTTTTCATACATTTCGGATATAATAACAACATTTTTAGAAAATACTCTAAATTTACACAAAACTACGTTTTTTCGAAAAAAATACTCAAAATTTAAATTTTTACAATATGGGTATTAAACGATCGGGATTTTTTCATACATTTCGAATGTAATAACAACATTTTTAGAAAATACTCAAAATTTTCACAAAACTACGTATTTTCGAAAAAAATACTCAAAATTTCCGTTTTTACAATGTGGGTATCAAACGATCGGGATTTTTCATACATTTCGAATGTAATAACAATATTTTTTGAAAATACTCAAAATTTTCACAAAACTACGTATTTTCGAAAAAAAAAACTCAAAATTTCCGTTTTTACAATGTGGGTATCAAACGATCGGGATTTTTTCATACATTTCGAATGTAATAACAACATTTTTTGAAAATACTCAAAATTTTCACAAAACTACGTATTTTTGAAAAAAATCTCAAAATTTCAGTTTTACAATGTGGGTATCAAATGATCGGGATTTTTCATACATTTCGAATGTAATAACAAAATTTTTGAAATTACTCAAAATTTTCACAAAACTACGTATTTTTGTAATTTTTTTCAAAATTTCAGTTTTTACAATATGGGTATCAAATAATCAAATCATTCTTTTTATTTCAAATATACGTAGTTTTGTGAAATTTTTTAGTATTTTCATTTTTTTAATAACTTTCGAAATGTATGAAAAAATCCCGATCGTTTGATACCCACATTGTAAAAACTAAAAATTTTAGTATTTTTTTCGAAAATACGTAGTTTTGTGAAAATTTTGAGTATTTTCAAAAAATATTGTTATTACATTCGAAATGTAGAAAAATATGATCGTTTGATATCCACATTGTAAAAACGGAAATTTTGAGTATTTTTTTCGAAAATACGTAAAAAAATACGTAGTTTTGTGAAAATTTTGAGTATTTTCTAAAAATGTTGTTATTACATTCGAAATGTATGAAAAAATCCCGATCGTTTGATACCCATATTGCAAAATTTAAATTTTGAGTATTTTTTTTCTAAAAAACGTAGTTTTGTGTAAATTTAGAGTATTTTCTAAAAATGTTGTTATTGCATCCAAAATGTATGAAAAAAACCTGATCATTTGATACCCATATTGCAATAACAATCTATTTTTGGTTTCTTTAGAGAAAAAAAAATGCATTTTTGAAATACAGGAAAAATACGTATTTTTGTGAAAATTTTCATGAAATAATAATTTTAATGGATAGCTGACATCATCCCGATTCCAAAACACTATAATTTTTTGATGTTTGCATGATTTTTCGTACGATTAAAGCCAATGTCTCCCATATAGCCAAAATCCCATAAGCTCTGTGCCTCGGTTATGCACGCCTCGGTTTTGCATCCCCCATATGCGGTGCTAAACCGAGGCATGACTGTATTTATACCAAATAACTTTGTATTTTTGGTTAAAAGAAGTAAAAAACTCTATAAATATGCCAAAAATCACTTTTAATTCATGTTTTGAAAGATTTCCATAGATTTTGAAAAGTTTAATGAAGAAAAATCAAAGTGTCTCATTGTTACCCATGACCTGAAATTAGTGGGGAATAGGGTGCCCAGAATATGGGACTTTTTCTCAAATCCTCGCTCCACAAGCTGATTATTGTTCCTTGAGCTATTTTAGGACTTTGGGCCAAATATGAGCAAAATCGGTCAACATTTACCCATTGATACTCGGAGGTGAAGTTTGTATGAGAAAAATTGAAAAAATGTATGGAAAACTCAATTTTATTACGGTTTGGTCTGCATGGTGCGCTACTTCCATCCAAATATTCTCAAAAGTGAGATTCTCAATGGAAATTTAATGCTCTACAACTTTGTAGAACATACCAAAGCTGTAAAACTCGATACTGAAAAGTTATTGGCGATTTAAAAAAGTCATTTTTGTATGAAAAACTTTTTTTTCACCAACTTTAGGCTCGGGTATCAATGGGTTAGTCTCAATCAATTTCGCTCAAAATTTGCACAGATGCTTAAAATAGCCCAAAAAACCGTTTTCCGCTTGTGGAGCAGGGGGTCATTTTTTCTGGGCACCCTAGTGGGGAACAATGAGACAGACCTGGATACTGGGTATATTATAAATTTTGGCCAAACCTAATGAAAGGACATTGTAGCCCAACTCAATCCCTATGGAACGTCGAAAGAAATTTGAAGAAATATTAGTTTTGGAGTTAATGGCAGCCTACGAGCGTAAAAGTAATTTTTGTCCATAATTTACTTTTACACCACAGAATCAAACATTTATGAATAACTTTTCAAGGGAGCGTCCATAACCAAACCCACTATAATGGCAGACGTGTATCCAGAAGACACACCTTTCCCCCAAATTAGAGCGTCCAATTTCCCGGGGTTACAAATTTCCCGGGAAACGGGAAATTTTCAGCCAATTTCCCGGGAAATCCCGGGAATTCCCGGGAAATTTTAAATTTATTGAAAATTGTTATGATTTTGGTTTTAATTAATATTATGCAACAAAATTGTATAGGACATCAACATTTATGTTTTAAATAAGTGTGAAAATCAATTAACAGCTTGACTGCATGTAAAAAATCATTCAACTACAAGAAAATGTATATTGGTAGTTTTTGATAAGATATATTTTTTATCAATGTGTTTAAACTGTGAGTAAAATGAATCCATAATCCACAATCATAAAATTTCTTGTGGTTTGGTTGAGCGTTTTAGCAGAATGCATTACTATGAATTCAAAGAGACGAGTTGTTCCTTCTAATTCCGCTATATATTTTTAATATCTTGATAGATACGTATTTCGTTTACTACTTGCAGACTTCATTAGTGTTCTGTTCTCGAGTCTTAGTCTTAGTTCTTAGTCGAGAACAGAACACTGATGAAGTCTGCAAGTAGTAGACGAAATATGTATCTGTCAAGATATAACAAATGGTAAAGCTTTTTAGTGTTGGTTTTACTCCAAACAACCCAATGTTTTCAAATATTTGAAGCAAGCTTTGATGTATTTTTGCATTTTTTGACAACAAACAATAGAAAGTAATTTTTCAATGTTTTTTTTTTGTTGTATTATTATGCAACATGATTTAAATTATACGATAAATTAACTTCATTTCACAAAAAGTCTTCTATTTTTTCACATCTAACTCTCAAACACCTGGAGTTGCACCAGTGCTCCATAATTCTTTTACTTCAAATTGTAATTTGTTTAGTACTAGGTATTCAACCAATTGAATTAATTCTTTTTGCACAAATTCGATTTTCATCTCATTTGATCATGGTAAACAAAATCGTAAAAAAATCTCAATTTTAATTTGGAGGTAAGGAGTTAATATTGTTTAAATGAAATAACATCAATCTGTTAAAAGCCTAACTAATTGTAATAATTTAATACTCACTAAGCGAGATCAATTCCCAGTTGCTTCAAAAATTGATATGATCAGGAATAATTCTGATATCATAATTTCTGATAATCTGATTAATTATATATAAGCCAAACAATACATTTCATTGAACAAAATCATGTTGAGTTTGTTGATTCATTATTTTATCAGAGCTTTTTAAAAAAATGGTTCCAAAAATTTAAGAAAATGTATACTTCAGCTTGAATTTCGGGAATTCCCGGGAAATTTACAAATTTCCCGGGAAACGGGAAATATTTTTTTTCGGGAAATCCCGGGAATTCCCGGGAAATTTTTTCCCGGGACGGGAAATTGGACGCTCTACCCCAAATATGAGCCTGATTGGTTGAAACTACGACTTGTGAGAGCCATTTTATCATTGTTCCCTGTGTCTCATTGATGACTACTCTACCCTACTTTCCAATACTCTTATTTTTGACGATGTAAAGCAGGTTGCTTCGGCATCCAAAAATGACATGAAAATTAAGTAGTTACGCAACGGAATAGCAGCACTTGTATTGAAAAGTAATACTGTTAGAAACTTTTTTTGATTTTTGAGTTGACAAATTGCAAAAAGGGGATTTTCAGCACTTGTTTCGAAAAGTAACACTATTTTCGATACAAGGGCTGAAAAGATCTTCTTTTCAGCACAGAAATGGGTGTTGAATAGATGATCTTTTCAACTCATGTATCGAAAAGTAATATAATTTTGATTTTAACGGTGAATTGTTATTTTTGGTGATGACCAGTAGGCTGTATTCCCAAGTAACATTTTTTTCCATGAGTTCTACAAGAGCTCTTCAAGATAGCTACATCACAGCAGTTTGGACCGCGGTAGGATAAAATTCTCTTCAAAACTTCTTCAGGAGTTTGGAAGAGTACTTGAAGAGAGTTTTATCCTACCGCGGTCCAAACTGCTATGCTGTAGCTATCTTGAAGAGCTCTTGTAGAACTCCTGGAAAAAATGTTACTTGGGTTGTCACTATAGAATGATATAAAAATGAAGTATTTCTAAAACGGAATTGCAAAACAAATTGTTGTAATTAGTCTCCACACTCCACCCAGTTCTGAACTGATGGCCACCTTTTAAGTAATCTTACAATTAGGTAGCCGCCTGGATTACTCTGGATCGCGAGTTTGGCCCGAGGAATCCTGGGGGTGCTGAATTTAACGGTTAGGCTTATCCACGGATCCTTTCCCACACCGCAAACGGAAGTTAATTTAAAATTTGTTTCCGCTTTCACTGCACGCCAGGGTGGGATGTGACTAAATCGTGGTAGAATTATGGAAGAAATATGCCACTTTGAGCACCTCCCCGGAGGGAAATGCTAATGGTGTACGGAAACTCTGGAAAGCCGCGAGAGAAAGCTGAGGAGTAAATTAATAATAATAACATATTGCATTATTTTTATTATTTTCGCTAAAATGCGTTTTTGAGAAAGTGCCACTCGTTCGTGGGTCGTGCCCTGAGCGGCCAACACAAACCTGGGGAGAAAGCCACTTTGGGGGGGCCCGAATGCGGAGGAAATTGATATCCAGCTTTGCAAAAGTGTATAAATGCTTCGTTTTGGCCACCTGATGCTCGGGACCTGAGGGAGGTCCCGGTTCGTGCTTGCTTTCTTCCTGCCACACAAGGCGACTCGTTGGCTTGGGTTTCGTGCAAAATTGTGTTTAACCACGACGCCGTTGTTCGTGGTGAAGATTGTCTTGAAAGTTGGATGAGTGAAAAAGTTGAAAAAAAATTTCACCAAGATGGACATATTTTTTTGCGACATAAGTTACATTGGACAAGTTTATCTCAATTTGTAAATTCACAATTACGAAACCAATTAGTTTACAAATAATTCCAAATGTCAGCACCGCGGACAAAACCGTCAATTTTAACGAACTCCCACTTCTTTTCGCCCCTACCGCCAAAAGAGCATTCATTAGTTCCGGCGAGTTTTCCAATCATTCACGAATCGCGGAAAAATTGGCAGGAAGTGATTATCGGTGGCGGTGTTGATGTTACTGTTGTTGCAGTCAACTCCAACTGAATGAGAAGCTGGCGCGCCATTATTGACTGCCACGTGATTATTCAACGTTTACTATTGGCACTCGGTGCTGTAGGTTGGTTTCCCACCCAACCCCATCGACCGCTCTGCCATTGAATTGTGTTCTAATGGAAAGCTCGACGCTGTACAATGATTGATGGTAATTGTGTCTGGGGGCGGCCTGCGCTTTGGCGGAAAATGGTCCTCGTTGGGGACGATGTTTGGCAATGGATTTAGAGGAGATTAGGGCAAAATTTTTGCTTGATGCTTTGTGCTTTGTGATATTGGTCATGTGTAACATAACATCTTGCATTTCTTTTTTTGTAAAATAAAAACATTGCAATATTGCCTAGATATCGTTAGAAAAATCAAAAAAAAAAATGCGGGCCATGATTGCAACGATTCAATGAAAAACATTTTTGCAAAAGGATTATAAAAAGCCTAGCCATAAATAGTTTTCGAAAATTCTATATATCAATGAAAGAAATGTCAGGAAAAATTGCATTTTATAAAGCAAACTGTTGTTTCGAATTAACAATACTGAACATTTGTGTAATTTATAACATCAGCACTGAACAATTCTCTAGAATTTCGCAAAAAAAAACTTTGTTTAATTTTAGTATTTTTCCATTTGAATGAAAATATTTCCATTGATTATTTAGGTCCAAATTACCCCCTTTTGCAGAATTGATTTCTCCATAAAAATTTGGGGCTGTTCATAGAAAAGTTCTTTGAATTTATTCGTAAATCTGTACTTTGAGAAAGGATTTTCTAATTGATTTGGTGTCTTTGGTAATGTTGTAAGTTATGATTAATAGTTTACGGAAAAAATAGGTACCGTCATCAGGGGTGACAATGGGTCTGGTGGGTAAGATTGGGTCCTGACAGTACACGGAAGAAATACCCACGTTTTTACTAACTTTTTTCACAAATACTCGATTTACGAAACTTAAATCCCGTCGATTTTATTCACTTTTGATATTTTTAAGTGCACATTTTTAATATGTTTAAGTGAAATTTGTTTTTTAGAGGTTAATCGCCGCGAGTTAATTTTGGTGTTTTTAATCGATTAGTTTTCGCCGAAAACTAATCTATTAAAAACACAAAACAAATAAGTGGAATTTGATGAATTTTTGAAAAAAAAATATTTTTAGAAAGTATCCAAAATACTTTTTTGGATTAAACATTGAATTTGGAATCAAAAATAACTTTCGAGATTTTATGATTTAATTCACCGTTTTCGAGTTAAAGTTTTAAGGTAAACTTGTTCAAAAAAATGTCTTTTTCATTTCCTATAGTGTTCGTCCTCGTTCATCTCTGAACATAAATATTTGAAAAGCTGAAAGGCAACAAAAAAAGGTTGGATTTGCATAGCCCAAAAATGAAAATTTTATTGATTTTTTTCAGCTCTTCAAACTTTTTTTTTCGGAGATAGAAGAGGATAGCCAAAGTTTTTTTTAATATTGAGTACTTTTTTTCAAGTAAAGTTTTACATCCATAAATGATATTGGGAATTTCAAGGAAATTTTGCTTCTTTGCTTAAAAAAATTTTTGCAATGAGTTGCATACAACACTTTTTGCAATTCCGAAAAGCTCCCTTTGAATAGAATTTGAAGTCAAAAGTCCACAGGCTTAGCCAATTTTCCCGTTCAAATCAAAACAATATTAAAACATATTACTTTTCGATACAAGTGTTGAAAGTTCAACTTTTCAGCACCCATTTCAGTGCTGAATAGTAAAACTTTTCTGCCCTTGTGTCGAAAAGTTTCACTTTTTTAATTAATCTTTTTAGAAACGATTCGTTTTTTATTGATACCCCAACTTGCCCTGTTTTAATTGCACTGCAGCCTCAAGTGGATCCATTCATTGCACAGTGGTCCAGATCGCAAAATTAAGTGGAAAATGGATTTTCCGAAAAATGGTAAAGTTTTGGAGCTTTGGTGTCTTCAGAAGAGTTGTTGCAAATGGAAAGGGGCAACTTTTGGTTTGGTTGAAAATTAGGGTGGTTCACTATTAGGGTGATTTTGAAAATCTAACTTTTCAGGAATATTTTTGGGAATTTTTTTGTCTTCTAAAAAGTTGTTGGGCTTGCCAATCCAAGCAACTTTGTCCAAGACACCAAAATTTTATCTCGCAATCTACGCCTTCTACGAACAAATTTAGAAAAAGCATCTGAGCAAACCTTCGAAAATCAGTTTTTTTAGCGTAGCAATTCAGGGTTAAGTTTTAGAGAAAAGTGTTATTCGAGGCACTTTTAGAGCTCTAAAAAATGAACATTTTTATTATCTGACAAGTCAATTTGGACTTAAGGGTCGAAAGTTACAGCCATTTTAATGTAAAAAAGATGCAAATTTAAAACTTAAATATCTCGAAATGGCGCAAGCCAAATTTTAAGCACTAGGTTGCATTTGAAAGAGGAGATCTAGCACTACAAACGCTTAAAAAATCTCAGGGGTATTTTTCTTTAAACTCGAGATATCTTCATTTGAAAAAGTCTAATTTTCAAGGGAAAGCCATATGGGACCACCCTAACGAAATTCGAAAATTTTCCAAATATATGTTTTTCCATGTAATTTTGCCCGCTGAATCTGAATCTGCCCTCAGAATTGACCCAAAGTGTCAAAAAATCGATTTTTGGTCATATTTTGGGTTTAAATGATAATTTTACAAGGAAAAAAAATGGAGATAAAATTTTGGTGTCTTCGACAAAGTTGCTTGGATTGGCAAGCCCAACAACTTTTTAGAAGACAAAAAAATTCCCAAAAATATTCCTGAAAAGTTAAATTTTCAAAATCACCCTAATAGTGAACCACCCTAATTTTCAACCAAACCAAAAGTTGCCCCTTTCCATATGCAACAACTCTTCTGAAGACACCAAAGCTCCAAAACTTAACCATTTTTCGGAAAATCCATTTTCCACTTAATTTTGCGATCTGGATCACAGTGCACTGTGCATTGGTAGCATTTTTGGAGTCTTGAGCCTGGGTGAAAATTTGTTTGTATTTATCTTCAAACTTGAGCTTTCTCCACTAGCCACACAAATAGCAATTTTCAAAACATAATTGGTCGACTATTAGACGAAGTTTGAAAAACTCTATATATTATTGAAGCAGGCATCTGTTTGCGCCAGTCGTCACGATTTGACAGAAACAAATAACCAGAGAAAAAATCTTCTTTTCTTAAAAATTCCCCGCACCAAAAAAAGCAAACATTTCCTAGTTGCATTCCACGAAAGTGCTGAACCAGAACATCATCGTCCTTCGCCATATCTATTGCAAGCTGGCAGGGGCTCGAGTACGACAATATCGGGTGGTATTACGTTGGTTTTGTTTATCTACATGATCCTCGTGGGTGGGGTGGGGTAGGCGGAGAAGCCGCAAATGTGGCCCGGGATTTGTTTCCGGCCGCACCCCCTGATTACGGCAGGTTGGAGGGGACCCACGAGACAAGAGCACAAGAGTGGGATAATAATCGTAATAACATGACTCTGGGAGGGAATCTTGGAGTTTCCAATCAGGGAGGTAGGGTGTGGCGGCACCCGCCTAGTCATGTGTGCAAGTTCTTTTTTCACTCCTTTTGGATCACTGCCAGAATGCATTCCGGAGAATCTCGAGTACAGGAACGAATCTTGGGAGATTTTAGGATGATTCCAATTTTCGTGTTTATCCAACTCGCCACGTTGGATTAATGTGCGAAAAAAAAACTGAAAAAAATCATAATTTTTCAATATTTGTAGCATTCAGTACAAAAAATGTTTAGATTAATTTTATCAAAGGATATAAGTTTGATCTGCATCACCCTAGTCGTTCAACCTGTTCCGAGCCATCTCCCGGGAACAAATCTTATCGTTTGCATTTTCCACCGTTTGGAGTAGGAAAAAAAATACGGTCCACTGTTTCGACGAGGGTGGGGTGAGTGAATCACTGTAAGCCAACAGCAGCCTCATCCTTGCGCGGTGAGGAGCGACACGTGTGTAAAGACCGATTCCACCGCGTCCCCGGGTTGGTAATCCGAGGATCAAAATAACAAATAACCTCCGATGGGCTTCGCGAGCAACGAGAGTGCGAGAGGGGTCGCGCCGTGAATAAATGTGCAAGAAGGCAGCTTTTTTTTTTGCTAGGTGCGGGGTTTGAGGGTGGCATCGTAAATGGGTGTTTGTTTTCTATTTTCCCCCTTAAATGTGGGGGAGGTAAAAAGAATCTCTGTGCGTGGGTGCGTCAAATCGCATCAAATAACTCATGGAAATAGACGATATCTGATGGATGGGTTTTGGTGGGTGTGATTGATTTTTCGGGTTGGGCGATAAATCGGTACAATTTTACAATTGGATTTCAAATTGACTCACTACCCATGTTCGCATGAATGTCCGATATGCAAAAACAGCGAGTTAAGAAAAACGCATTTGAAGTTTATCCCATACATAAGGCTACGTATTAAGTTTTCGCGAAAAAAAGATGGATTTCCTCTTGATTTCTAGAACAAAGTACTGGATGTTATAGGCTCTTTTGAAAGAGCACCCAATTTTGAACCAAACTGCATCAATAACTCGAAATCGATGAAAATGCATATGAGACAAATATGCGATTAGGGGCAGCTCAGGACTTTTAAAAAATTAAATCTGTGAGTTACAAAATGGTGCAATGTGGCTAAAAGGATTTTTTGTCTGCGGCCGTTTTGTCACTCGTATGATGTATAAGAAATCTGGAGCAACATTTGAAAAGGGCGCATAAGCATTTTGACAGCTAGAACTATTTTGCAAATTCCGAAACAACAGGTAACTATTTAACAAAACTCGCTACGTTAGATGGTAGCTGGGAAGGCCAGCTATTGTTTAACACATCGAGTTTTGTGAAAAAGTTACCTGTTGGCTCGGAATTTGCAGAATAGTTCTAGTTGTCAAAATGCTTATCCGCCCTTTTCTCGTGTTGCTCCAGAAATGTACTAAAGTCACTCACAGTTTAATGTTGACACTATGCCTTTTCAAAATTCCTATAGGCTCAAATAGCTATAGCCTCAAATTTTGTTTTGATTTGGTTTCTTCCTCTATGGCAGTGAAAGATTGTGTAACAATCAACCCCTCAAATGTAAATCAAATTAAATGATGAAAATAAAAATGCAAAAATAACAAAAAAAAATAATCATGACTCGGACTAACAGAAGTTCCACTAATACCTATAATAAAATTAAAAATCGGGTAATCGATGCTTCGGGTAACCGATCTTATTGCTTTCACAATGTTTGAAGTTTCAATCAGTACCTTGCCCTTGACAGCTTGTTTTTTCGACCATTATATTAGTAAACTCTACCTTTTTGTTGGTAAGAATCTGGGTGATGAATAGAGAGAATGCGTAACGTGATTTTCGAATGATCCCACTTTGTTTACATCTACAAAGGAGGAGGCTGTTCAAGCACAAGCATGACTTTTTTCTTACTGGTAAATGAGCTGTTTTATAATCAGTAGTGTGTGTTTTATTTTGTCTAGTTTTTTAAACTTTTTGCTGCAAAATTGTCGCGATTCAATCGCTTAGAAGAGATTTTTCTTTTCTACGGGTGACGAAGATCTGCGGCGAGAGTGTAATTCTGCGATGTCGCAATTAAATTCCCTGGCTGATTTTAGAATCCTGAAGCTCTTCCTGATCCAAAGAAAAAACATCGCTAATTCTAACGAACAGAAAGGATTTTCACTAAACCAGATTTTCAAACGGAATCAAACAATAGAGACAGCTTTTGGATGGATACAACCGCATCGACTCCATAAACAACTTCAATTCATAATCATAAAAAATACGATCTCGCCTTCAACTTTTTTTAGGTCTCTTGACTTCAACCACAGGTTCTCAAAAGCCACAAATTTTTCATTCCAGCAAAAAAAAAAAAAACAATTTTTAATGATCGATCACAATACTCTCTACTTTTGGCGAACCGTAAATTGGTTCCACTTTGACAGTTCAAAATTGAGGCCGTTTTGCGAACCACTATTCAGCACCCAGGTAAGAATCATGATTTTTGTGACCTGGCTTGAACTGTGAACTCCAAAAAATTTCTTAGGATTAACCAATTTTTTTTAGAAATTTTAACCAGTCTTTAGTAAGTTTTGCGAGAAGCCTCTTCTCCGAAAATAACAATTTTTTGTACTACCCTAACACGGCTTGACCACCCTAAAAATACGGATCTAATTATTTCGGCCAGGGAACACCGAGTCCAATTTTGAATTTTAAAATCTAAACATAAAATGCAAAATGTCAGCGAATTAGACAGTAAGTTCTGGATTTAAAAACAACATTACATACATGTAGAAAATCACCAAATTTCATGTTACAGAAAATTTATTTAATCCACTAAAAAGATGATTTTCAATAACTCCTGAAAGTTTCATGAAGATATTACATGATTAAACGAAGATTTAAAATCAAAGTTTTGCCATGCGCAAAGCGGAATGTCAAACTTTGTGAGCGTTTTTCTCTAAACACCGAGTTGATTTACGGGTGCCACGATCTATGCTTGAAAAGGGATCTATCACTGAATGGGACTGCTCGATATTCGATAGAACATTCTGTCAGCGATCATTTCCCAAAACGATATTTGATCGCTGACACACAACACCTATCATGACCGTCGTTGCTTGGCGACGGTCAGTGAACGTAAACACGAAGACGAAACGAACGAAAAATGCCTCAAGCTCAAGCAGCCACCCGAACGAGACAACGTGCTCTTTCTCTTTCTCTCGTTTTTGTCTCTCTCTTCCTAACGTATGCTGCGTTGTGACAGGAGTCATATGATTGCTATCATTGGAGAGATGATCGGAATCGCGGTAGAATGTCAAACGAACGCTCTCCAAGCGATTTTTCTCCTGGAGGGAAGTCAATGATTGTGTGAGTGACTTTGCGTAGCACTCATTCCTTTGTGTGTGAAACGAACGAAAGTAGAATGTAAAAATCAGGTTTTCGTGGTGAAGACGATTGGAGTGTTCTGTCAGCTATCACCAAAAAAGTCGAAATTTCGCAAGCCCTGGCCACGATATCTCGAGATGGGATGGACCAAATTGGCTGAAATTTGAGGTGAAGACTCTCAAGATGTATCCCGTGTGCATGACGAAGCCCGATTTTTAAATTTTGCTTTTTAAAAAAATACAAAAATCAAAAACTGACGATTTTTTATATGAAAAACATAAAAATATTTTTATCTTTTTTTTTTAACTAACCTTTTGAAAATCGGCCTTCGTCATGCACACGGGAATAGTTTGACGAGTCTTCACCAAAATTTTGAGCCGATTTGGTCAGAGCAGTGTTGAGATATCGTGGCACCCGTTTTTTGAAACTGCTAACTTCAAATAGCTATATCTCGGCAACGAAACAACCAAATGGCTTCAAATTTGTTTTGTTAGCAGATGAAAATGTATAGTTTAATGCCCTGAAAACAGATTTAAAGAACAAGTTCAAATGTGCGGTCAATCAACCTCTGACATTTTTGCCGATTTACATGTATGAAACCCCTTTAAAAAAAAAATCATTGTGAAGAAATTAAAAAGCATGTTGGGTACAAAAAATGGGCAGCCACCCTGCCATAAAGTATCCAGCGTGGGTTCTTTAAGTATTTTCCGCGAAAGCCAAGCGCGAAGTTAACTTGGCTAGATTGAAATTTTTATGACACTCACCATTCCATTCCGCACTAGACAAGACGACCTCCCAGACGGTCTCCTAGGAGAGATCTATTCTGGGCTTACTGACTGAGCGAGGGAGGGCGAAAACTGTATAAATCAGGTAATGTGCACTGAATTGTTGTTTTATGGGATTTCAAGGATTTGGACACGGCTGCCAGACACCAGGTGAAAAGTTGATTTGAAATATGTTGAAGTAGATTGAGCTAATTTTCTACCTCTACGATCAGTAATGCAAGCTTGAAATCTTCCGCAAAACCAGAAGGTAATCATCTCCCTCCTTGACTTGCACCATTAATCTTCCCCTCACTGCCTCCAGAAACAAAATCTGAATCAGAATGCTAATATTAGCTCGTATTCATTACAAACCATTTTCCGCAGCCAAACAAAGCTTATTTGATTTGAGAGACAATCATTTTAAAAGCACAATCTCGGCGAATGGCCACGTGGAACGTAAAAAAGTAAAAGAAAGAAGATAAAAACCACAGAAAATTGACGAAGCCGTCAGGACTCAGAGGGTGGGGGAAAAACTTTTTCCGATTCACTTGCTGCTTTTTTCTTGTTACTCCCACGAATAGGAAAAAAAATCTCAAAAAAGGAATAATTTTGAGGTTGGTATAAGGTAAAAGCGCAGCAGCATCGAGCGAGATGAAAGAAAAACTTTGGCCAGCAGCTCTTTTCGGTGGAATCTCACCATTTAATCACTCAAAAACTGTCACTGCTGTTTAGTGATGGAAAAAAGTGCGGTTGTAGTAACTAAACAACCGAAAATGAAACATGAAAACAATTCATAGTTTTGCTTTACGCAAAGGTTCGCTAAATCGTATGCCCACAATTTGTCTTTTTTTTTTAATTTCTGTTGGGGAACTACTTACTCTTCCTGTTATTCTAGATTGACGAACGGCCAACTTTTCATCGCCAAAAACAACAGTTCTCAAAAGTACTTTTTGCAATTCCGTCGTGAAACTACTTACTTTTCCTGTCATTCTTGAACGACGAAATAGCCTACTTTTCTGTACCAAAAATAACAGAATCGAATAGCAACACTTTTCAAAATAAATGCTGAAAAGTTCTACTTTTCAGCACTGAAATGGGTGCTGAAAAGTTGAACTTTTCAGCACTTGTTTCGAAAAGTAACACTTTTCAACATTTTTTTGATTTAAACGATTTATTGACAAAATACATGAAAATTCGACTTAAAATTTCACTCAATGGGTGTTTTTCGAAATTGCAAAAAATGTTGTATGGAACTCGTTGCAAAACTTGATTTTTTCAGCACTAGTCGTATTTATCCAACTCGGTGAACCTCGTTGGATAAATGTACGACTCGTGCTGAAAAAATCCTCTTTTTGCAACTAGTTGCATAAACTACTATTTCAGCATCCATTTTAGCGCTGAAAAGTTCAACTTTTCAGCACATGTAACGAAAAGTAATATTTAAGATGCCTTGATTTTAAAGTTTCAAAGTTGTATGGTAAAAAAATCCCCCAAAACACACAAAAGGACACCAACAACAGATTGAAAGTTGTTTTTTCCACCGCGAACAAAGGCAAATTTTCCCATGGCCGACGACGACGACGACCGTCAGCAACTCTTTCATTAACAAACGGTGCTTTTCTTCTATGCCGACTGAGTTGCTCACTTTTTGTTGTCTTCTTGCCTTTCATTTTTCCCAACTGTCCATCATATTTTGTCCTTGAGAGAGAGAGCGAGTGAGCTTTGGAGAGGTGGTGGGAGTTGGTCTTTTTCTTGTGAAAATTGCGGCGCTGATTTCAGGCCCTTTTGCTTTATTAAAAAAGGTGGGGTTATTTTTCTCTGGTAAAAACTCCCCTTTCTCCCGAAGGTCTGGACCAGCGCAACCGAGCTGAGGCGGAACCACCCCGTTATTTTTGGAGAGAACATAAAAAAAGCCAGCAGCACTGTGCACTGATTATTATGATTGTTGTTGTTGTTTATGTTGGTTAGGTGTGTGTAAGGCTACCAACTCTTGCTGAGCAAAAATCCGTACACTTTGCCGATATGATATATGTATAACAAAAACTGTCAAGGAATTATTTGGATAAATTTGGAAAAAAAGATTTAAAAAAATAAAACTGTGTCATTTTTGCAGCTAACTAATTTCACTTTGCTATCAGACTTGAACGTTTAAAAATATTCCAAAAATAAACCGTGATTTGCTGAATCAAATCATGTTCTTCCATTTTTTTGTTAAACGTGACATTTCGTAAAATTTTAAACGTAAACATGTGAAACATAGCTTATAGGACCTTTTCAAAAATTACTCTAGATTTGTTAATTCAAATTATCATAGGTTTTCAATAGCTTTAGAAAGCCTTTGGATCTTTTGTTAGATAAATATGTTTTGTAAGGAATTTGAAAAGAACAATAATTGATAATCAACTTTGAACTGAAGAAAACCCGGAAAACTTAGAGACCCTAAATAGGGAGACTGGCAGACTTTGCTGAATCGATCTGGCAACGTATGTTTTGTGCTTGCCAACACTGCCAAGTTTTGCTGGGCGTAAAGTCAAATGCTCTTTTGGATACGTCAAACTTGTGTCTGTTTGGGACGTCAAATTCACATCGACCAGTATCCCTATTTAGGGTCCCTAGGAAAACTATCCAAGTTATCCCTTTAAAACCAAACTGACAGTTAAATCAAAATTTTCTACTAGCAAAAGCTTTAGCCGAATCTAAAAAATCAATTCAATTTTTTTTTTTTTTTAAGTCAAAGTTTTAAAAATTCCGTACAAATCCGTATTAGGCAAAAAATTCCGTACAAAAATTCCGGCCTGTCAAAAATCCGCGAAGCGGGTCGAAAATCCGTATGGTAAGGAAAAAATCTGTACAGTTGGTAGCCTTAGGTGTGTGCAATAATATGACCATGAGATGAGTGACGTGAATCGGAAAAATGCCCCCTTCCCACGAGCTTACCTCTTATTTTGCGGTAGAAAACCTCAACAGGAAGCGTAAAAAATATGGTCATGGTTTGAGGGGATGTAAAATGAAAATTTTTGGACATCAGAGTTTAGAGTTGTTGGAGAAAGGGGTGAACAAGTGAACAATAAAGCGAAAGTGATATGCCGCAATTGTGATGACTGCTTGGTATATCTGGGATGATTTTTGTGTTTCAAGTAACTGCACGATGAAAAAAAACTGCTTCACAAATCAATATCTCTGCAGAAACTTATTTAAATTTAGCGTCATCACAAGTCTTTATACAATTTCGACAACCGTTCATACAAAAAAAGGTAATTAAAATATTCAAAAATCGATATCTTGAGAAAAGAACTTCCCATCGATTTCGTGTCTTCGGCAAGGTTGTAGGTATTGCTTACACATTTTTCAGAAAAAAAAGGTACAAGGTTTCAATAACTGAATAAAAAAAAAAGTGTTTTAAAATGCATTTTACAAGAATGAGATTTCAATATACCTGAGGAATACAAAAAAAAATGCGGTGCTGTACATCAAAATTTTGAAATATTGTTATATGAGTCAAAACATACTGAGTATTATCAACGCAGGGAAATGTATTTCAAATTGTTTTCAGTTAAATAGAACCCTATTTCCAATAACATTTTTAGACCCTTTGAAAAAAATTCTTGAAAGATGTTTTTTTTTTTGAATGATTTTGCAGGGAAGCGGTGACTTTGAAAATTATGGAAATGGCCTTAATGTGCGCAGTTATTTATTTTTGTGTAAACGTTCAATAAAAAATGGATTTTTTTTAAGGAGTGCGGCTATTTTTTCTGAAAAAAATAATCTAAGCATTAGTTATAACATTGCCGAAAATCATCAGAAATTAGTAGCCTTTTGTTTGACAGGTTGCCAAAATTGTATGGATAGTTGTATGCAAGAATCAAGGATGTAAAATGATTTCTTTGGTCATAGAGAAAATTACCCAAAGTTTCATCCAAATAAAAAAAAATTAAATTGAAAAAATACCATTCTTAAGAAAATTAAAGAAGAAGGATGCCAGTAATAAAATCTATGTTTCATTATATTTGTTATGTTTTCAAGCTTAAAATCATTGAATTAGCTTAATAATATCAAATGGTGATAATCCTCACTTCAATATAAACAAAGACGACAGTTTTAAAATAGCCTTAAAGATTTTTTTTTGTCTTTGTGGTGTTTAGGATTTTTTATCAACTACTATTTTAAATTCCAGTATGATTAATTATTTTTTTATTTGCAAATCAAATTACATAATTCTTGAGTTTTTTTTTTGAAAAGGTCCAATAAGCTTTTGTCTTCCATATGTTTATAGGATCTATTCAAAAAAAAACTTTGGGATTCTTTTATATTTTTTTTTTCTTTTATATATATATTTTTATATGACATGACTAAAACAGCTTAAAAAAAATTTTTATATGTCTAAAAAACAATGTAAAATTTTATATAAGTTTTGAACTCATTGTTTTATATAAAACATATTTTACAAATTATCTTCAAGTTACTACCGCCAACCGAGGGAAAATCAGAATTACAGTTTAAATAGGTACAGGAGATTTTAGAGCAATACATTTGGAAGTACAGATTGTTTTGTTCTGTTCCTGTTTTAACCGAAGTCATCCAAAACGTCATGCAATTATTTTTTGCTTTAATAGCTGTATTTATTCGTTAAATTTGTACGTATTTGCCCTAGATGCTGGTGTTTGATTATAAATAATTCGATATGTGATTTTTTTTTTTTTTTTTCAAATTTAAAATCGAAAATATACGTAAATATATCCAGTCTTAAAAAAAATAAAATAATAGAGAAAAAAATTTCAAAGCACTAGGCATTTTGCGGACCTGTTAATTAAAATTATAATATTTTTTCCTAAAAACCAATTTAATGCTGAGATTTGATGAATACAAATTTTAATTCATTTTTTTTGTTCTACTATTTTCACAACCAAATCTGAATTTCCAGACCAAAATATGTTTTTTTTTTCAATTTCGGGAATTCCCGGGACAAATTATAGAAAATCCCGGGATTCGGGAATTCCCGGTTTAGGAAAAATCCCGGGATTTTTGTCCCGGGAATTCCCGGGATGGACGCACTACTCAGGAACAATGTTTTCATGCAACGAAAAATTCACATAAATCGTTTAGAAGTCGCGATTTGCGATTTACTGAAATATGGTCTGTTTCCATAAAAAAAAATATCATATTTTGCTATTAAATCTGAAAATGCATTCAAATTGCCCCGTATTTAATACTAAATTATAGTTAGGAGTCCTACCAATTACGTTCTGTATTCATATTGATTTAGGAGGTCGATATTTTTCATTGGCAGCATGTCAAAGCCGGATTTTTTTTTTGCCTGAAAAATTCACGAATTTCTCTCAATAATCCATCTAAAAATATTGGCACCACAACCAATACCATCTTGTAGGTTACAATTTTCTGAACAATTTTGCTATTGTTGACAATTGGTTTTTGTCACTTCAGTGCCAAGATACAGCCATTTTAGTAAAATAAAAATGGCAAATTTTCAAAATTCCCTATGAAAACTCAATTTTATTACTTACACCACTGTTTCAGCTACTGCCAGCATTTTATATGTTTCCAAACCTTTTGCATTGTTTTATAACAGCAATTTACAAGCAAAATTTATAGTTTTCATTGATTTGACTAAGTGTATTTTAAATTAATCGCTTTAGTACAACAAACTATGGAGTTGGTGATAAATTAAATCAGTTTATTAAATGATCAACAAATTAGAATTTTTAGACCGCATAAAAAAGTCAGAAAAATTCAGATTCAAATTTTTTTTAACATAAGATTTTTTTAAAGCCATGAAATAAGATTGTTCAGTTCCATTTCAGTTATATCGTTTTTTTCAGTGCATTTCCACAGTGCAGTTTTCCGTGTATCACTCACGTAGGCCCAGCACACCCCTCTTTTTTACAGGAAACATCACCTCCCACTCCCCCACCCTCCCTCTTTTAAGCCAAGTGAGTGGTGGCAGCACATGAACATTTGTTGTAAAAGTGACGGACAGGGAGGGGTTGAATGTGTTGGAGGTATATGTGTGCTGCCTAGCTAGTTTTGAACGTGACGTTCTGCGAGTGATGCCCATTTGCGTAGGCTCGATGGATGCTGCATGGCAGTGGGCTGCAGTTTGGGGGGTTTTGGGTTGCAAAACATTATGTTGATTAGCCCAGCCCTCATCCCGTCGACGTTGACGGTTGTTGTTCAGTTGTTGGTTGAGGCGGGCGTGTGTGAGTGAAGACTGTATGGGACTCTCGCTGCAAAGACATGCCTTCCGGATCCTTTTGAGTAGGCAAAAGCAACAGTTTGCACCAAAATGGCCAAGGTTGTGAATGATGGAATGACTGTTGAGTTGAGAATGGTCTACCCCACCAGCAACAAAATAAATTGTTTAAAAAAAAGTGTTATAAGAAAACAAAGATACGATTTCATGACATTTAAATCAAAGGTTGATGAAAGAAAAACAAAAAAAGTAATTTAGGGACATCCCTCAACCTTAAATCAATTGTAGGTTTTTTATTCCTCGTACAGCCTCCAAACAAAAACACCCACGTTTTGCAAAACTAAAATGTGCTGCTAGTTGTGATGTAGCTATTTTTGCCTGAAGTCAGTCAAATCCACAAAACATGAGGAAGGGAGGGAGGTTTTGAGTTTTAATTATGCAACACATGTCTTTTATTTGGCCGTTTCAGGCACTGGAACTAGAATTGAACAAAACGTACGTGAGGCAACCTTCAAAATTGTGGTGATGGATGAAAAGCATTCCGATTTGGAGCCTGTCAGAATCGGTTATTGAGGGAAAATTGAACACTTGACTGTGCGTTGAGTTGTTGCCGGTGACAGATGGTGCATTTGGAGGGTGGGTTTCAGTTCGGTTGACTGTTCAGCAGTTGGCTGTCAACATGTGGAAGCAATTCATTTTTCAAAATTGCTGTGTTTTGGTAATTTAGGTTTCGGTAAAATACTTTATCGTAATCTTTAATCTTAAATCAATTCTCCAAAATAATTCAAACTCTTTTGAAAAGATCTCATACTTCTTGAAACATGTTACAAATCATCAAACTCTTTATCCCCATCAGCAACATTCTAAAAACCAAACAAATGAAAAGCTCGTTACTCTTTTCCAGCTCAGCCCCAAGAAAAAAGGGCACCTTTTGTTTCCGATGCTCGTTCGACCAGTTCGACAGCATCCGATAAATTACATTCCCAAATAGTTTCCCGGTAATAAAAAGAGCAGCTTAAAATTTAATCATGCGGTAAATATGTTAACGGAAAGCCACCATCACACAACCAGAAACCGAAACGACCCCACCATCGTGAAGAGCCAGCCAGAGAAAATTGAAACAAGCCAAAATCGAAACAGAGAAAATAAAATTTCCAAGCCATCATCCAGTGTTGGTGCCAGAACGCAAATAAAACCCTCAGGAAAAAAAATAAAACAACGAAAAACCACAAACCAAACGAGGACTGCATTTTATGGGACAGCTACGTTGCAACGGCAAGTTCAACAATAACCAGGAAAAGTTGCAAGTCTTCTGAACTTTGAACAGAAGACGAGCCAAATTTGGCGAAACTAACCATCGACATGTGGATTCCAAGTCAAAGGTGCCCGTAAAAGTTGGTGCCTTTTCAAACTGGTCGAAGATTGTCCTGTAAGAACAACACATTTCGGCAGTGTTTGCAGAGTTGAAGTTTTCAAAAACTTGCACTCCAAACCAACTACCCTCCACAATCGACGGTGGAAATCAGAAATTCAATTTTCCAAATTAAACCGACTGGTCTCACTGGAATTCCAGCACAGGCAGAGTGGATTCCCCGAAGGACACAAAAGTATCAATTCCGTGTGGGAAACCACCCGGTATTACGGTTAATCCTGCTCCACATAACCGTGTGCAGGGGCATGTTTCATGACCAGTTTCGATGTTCATAGAGGGAAGAGTCCTATTCGATATGTTCTGAACAAAAACAGGGTTTTTTTTTGTTGCGGAACCGTAGAAAGGATTTCCATGGCAAAACAGCTACTAATCTTAGAATAAAAACTCTAGAATATCAGCAACTTTCGTTGACGAGAAACTATTTGCGATGTGTGTCGATACTCGATGAAATTAGTTTATAAAATAAACTTATTAAAAAATATCTCAGTCTTTGAAAGCTGTTTATAACAAACCAAATTTTATGGTGCTACATATTACATTTTCACAAAAAAAACTATTTTTTTAAATACTTTTCAAAATATTTTCATAAATCGAAATATTAATTTCAAACGGTGCATTTTTCCATACATTTTAACTATACAACAATTTTAAGTGTATAATTATAGTTTTACAACGCGATTTATACATTCCCTATGTCAAAAAAAAGTAAATTTGCATCATTAGTTTTGTCATGCAAGTATGTATACAATTTGGAGGGCTGATCGTACAAAATGGATATGGGAAAATCTGTATCTCGAGATGGAATTTTCGGATCGATTTGGTGTCTTCGGCAAAGTTGTAAGTTTTGTTAGGACTTTTCGGGAAAAAATAGGATCATGGAAAAAATCGGATATTTTTATTTAACTTTTGATGACAAAAAATTTTAATTCCAAAAAAACATTTTTTTTAATTTTTGTTTTTTTTTAATATTTAAGGGGACTAAAAATTACGAAAATAAGGTCACAAAAATTAAAAAATATATGTCTATAGACCAATAAATTTACAATCAAAAAATATCTTACCGTATTTTCTCTAAAGTACAGCCTTTTTTTGGTTAATAATTTTCTGATTGGAAAGCCACTTCTTAGAAAATATATATATTACTTTTGAATAGCTAGGTAAATTTTCTACAATTGTTACTCTGAGACTTTAAAAATTGGACAGTAAGTTTCTGAGATGCAGCCTCGCAAAAAAATCGAATCGATGAAAATGAGTTGTTCTTATATATCTCAGAAACTTGTGATTCGATTTTCAATGTAAAAAAACTTTTATAAACTTTTCTAATAATTTATTTTTTTTTTAAATTTAGCCTAAAATATAAAAGAGGAAAAGTATATTTTTGTTGACCTTTTCAAAACTTGATTTAAATAAATATTAATTATACTAATTAAAGTATTTTTTTTAAAAGCGATATTTTGCGAAAATTTTAGTATTGCACACATAGATGTAGTTTAAATCTATGCAAAATCCGCAGATTAAAATGGATTCAAACATGAGAATTTAAGAAATTTGAGTATTCTACGTTAAAATGAATCCACAATTTTCTTGTCCTGTAACTTGTGTTATTTCCAAAAAAAAGATATTGAGACTAGCTCATAAAATCTAATAAAATTTGGTTTCATAATAGTAGTTTATGCAACAAGTTTCAAAAAGAGGATTTTTTCAGCACGAGTCGTACATTTATCCAACGAGGTTCACCGAGTTGGATAAATACGACGAGTGCTGAAAAAATCAAGTTTTGCAACGAGTTCCATACAATATTTTTTGCAATTCCGAAAAACACCCATTGAGTGAAATTTTAAGTCAAATTTTCATGTATTTTGTCAATAAATCGTTCAAATCAAAAAATGTTGAAAGTGATACTTTTCGAAACAAGTGCTGAAAAGTTCAACTTTTCAGCACCCATTTCAGTGCTGAAAAATATAACTTTTCAGCATTTATTTTGAAAAAGGTTGCTATTCGATTCTGTTATTTTTGGTACAGAAAAGTAGGCTATTTCATCGTTCAAGAATGACAGGAAAAGTAAGTTGTTTCACGACGGAATTGCAAAAAATAAGTATTATCATACTAAATGAATGCCTGAAAACATATTTTTTACAACTTCAGATTAGTTATAGAGAGTAACCAAGAAAAAGAACAAAAAACATAATTTTTAAACAAACAAATATCGTGTCAGCTTTTATCAAATTTTTAAGGGCATTAGTAAAATTTTTGGGCAAGCATTTTCCAATTCCTCAAAAGTTGAGCAATTCTCTACAAAATCGTTATTATTTTTTAATTATAATTTTTGATTTTGTTTATCTGGCTGAAACTTTTTTGGTGCCTTCGGTATGCCCATTTTGCATCATTAGTTTGTCCATATAATTTACCTTAGAAATTTGGCAGCTGTCCATACAAAAATGATATAAGAAAATTCAAAAATCTGTATCTTTTGATGTAATTGTTTTGGTCGATTCGGTGATTTCGGCAAAGTTGTAGGTACAGATAAGGACTACACTGTTAAAAAATTATACACGGTAATAATATATTTGGTGATTTTTAATTTCACATTTTTTTTCAACTTGATTTGCAAAAAATACAATTTTTAACTATTTTTTTCTATTTCATGATATGTTTTAGGGGACATCAAATGCCAACTTTTCGATGTAAAATCGATTTTGCAGCCTTTTTGACTACTTTAGTGAAATTCTGATAAAGTGCACCGTTTTCAAGTGGTAGCGATTTTTAAGGTAACTTTTCTGAAAATAGACGCAGATTTCATTTTTAAAAACGATATGTTTTAAACAAACAAATATCGTGTCAGCTTTTATCATTTTTTTTAAAGGCATTAGTAAAAATTTTGGGCAAATGAAAGCATTTTCTAATTCTTTAAAAGTTGAGCAATTCTCAACAAAATCGTTATTTTTTTTTAATTTTAATTTTTGATTTTTTTATTTAGCTGAAACTTTTTTGCATACATATAAAAAATAGTGCATTTTAAAAAAATAGTACCCATGTTTGCCCAATTTTGAAAAAAAATGTGAATGGCTTAGAAAATTCTCTATATTTTGCTTTTTTAATTTGATGCTAAGATATTGCCATGCAAAAATTTAAAAACTAGAAAATTTATGTTTTCTAAGTGATGATTTTTATTGATCCCTACAAAAAAGATTGTTTTTGTATGAAAAATTGTACTCAAGAGTGAAGGGTAAAAGGGGCTTACTGATGGCCCCAAATGGAAGGAAAAACATGCATTTTTTTCCAAATTGAATAAAAATATTTTCATATTTGACTTTTAACGCAATACTTTTTTCCATAGCCATATCAAACATGTATGCAAAGCTTTTTTCCAAAAAGCATATTTTTTGGTTTAATGATAACTTGGATAAATACTCGTAACTATAAAAGTCTTCTTATTTTCTAATTTAAAAAAGTTCCTAAATGGCTGAACATTTTAAAATCAGGTTGAATTTATTTTAATTTTATAATGTTTGAAAATTTGTTTAAAAAATATGCAAACATTTAAGTATTAACATTTCCAAAATTCCATGGAAATAAAACTAATTTTTCAATACTCAGGTAAGAAGTTAATGTTTTGACATGGAACCCATAACATATGTCCGAGAGCAGAATCCCGCTAGAACAAACGGAACCCATCCGGAATCGGCAAGAAAGACTCCAAACCAACAAAACGGAAAGAAACACTATAAAATACTCCTCCCTCATCCTTCCACATTCACTGCATCGATGCAGTTCTTTCCTCTCCTGCACGGTACTAAATTTCTACATCCCGGTGCTTACCTTGTTGTAGTAGTCATTGCCACTGGAACCGGTTCCTCCGATGCCACCTCCATCTCCACCACCAACCACTCCGTTGCACCATCCATAAAATAGAATAAAAAATAACCACTGAATATTTAAAACTATTTTGAAATTCATCTCAATCGCGCCCTGCTCGGGATCCACTTTGGTCCACCGTCGTTCAGACGATGCCGAATGTCTGGTGCAGTCCGAGACTCTTCGGAACCCCGGTCTTCCCGGGAAGTTGGCTTCCCGGTACTTGATGGTTTATGTCACTGATGCACGCTCCTGCTGTTTGTTTATAGCTCTGTTCTTGTCTGGTGCAACCGATTTTTGCCCCTGTTTCCGGTCACTGTGTGGGATTCAATCGTTTTCTGTAAATTTTCCTTTTGTCCCACGATTTTTTCAACCAATAAATTAGCAAAGCTAGAGCAAACATCACTGACAGTGGCATGGTGAATGACCTACTACGATTAGCTGAATTCAATTAAATTTCAAGGGTAGAAGTTTCAAATTGAACTCATTTGAAATTGAACGTAAAACTGACTTAAAAGCCCTAAAAAGCAAAAAAATCCCTTTTTAACTCCTCATAATTTTGGAAATAAAACGCTGAAAGCCTTTCCCCAACCCGGTTCTCCATCATAAATTAGTCGCTAAGAAACGATTTTATTGGCGAAAAAAGTCGTTCGAAAATTTCCCAAACTCGCACACACCATCAACAAAGTGGAACTGGCAATTTGGGAAACGCCAAAATGCCACCATCATGGCCCTCACCTTAACCAAGCTCAAGCGAGGGTTGATGGTGATGGTGGAGTGCTTAAAATATTTATTTATTGCCTGTCACATTTGTTAAACCGATTTCCCGGAGGACCAAAGCCTGAGCCCGGGACAAAATTTCCACCCAGTTTTTCCCTTCAAGATGCTGGCGCGCGCGCGAGTCGATAAATAACGCTAATTAATAAGTACAATATTTAACGCTCGAGCGTTGCCATTAACACTGGAACGCCCAACGCTTGTCCAACTTACACGGACGCCCAAGCCTCTCAAAAAAGTTGGAACGGTAACTTCAACTCGCTGGTTCTCGGGCATAACTCAACCAATCGGGACGATTCTTGTTTCCAGTAATTTGTAAGAATGTCTAGATGATCCTAGAACTTTGCAGAACTTAATTTGATCAACTCTGTAATTTCTGCGACCGAAAACATCGTTCCACCTTTTTTCAAAACGACTGCCTCCGCGGAATTTTTGGCGAATTTTTTTTTGTACGCGAAAAAAAAAGTTGGAACGATGTTTTTGATCGCAAAAATTACAGATTTGATCAAATTAAGTCCTGCAAAGTTCTAGAATCATCTAGACATCCTAAAAAATCACTGGAAAGAAGAATCATCTTGATTGGTTGAGTTATGCCCGAGATCCATTGAGTTGAAGTTACCGTTCCAACTTTTTTGGAGCCTTGGGCGTTGGAATGTTAAAGAGAAATTTTTGGTTTGCTGAAAATATGCCCGATGGGGAGAAATTTTGCGAGAATTCATGCTGGTTTGAGGAGCAGTGGTTCGATTTTTGTTCATACCAAATGAGAGGTAAATTTCATATTTTCTTTAAATATTGAGAATTGCTATTAAACCTTTTTTTTCAGTATTCATCAAAAGTACCAGCTCAATTCAATCAATCTAGTTATAATTACTAACTATTGATATGTTTTTATAGGAGTGTTGTGGTTTTTTGTTCTATGTTTTTTTATTTATATTTGGGTGAATTTTCAACAAGCAATTATTGTTAACATTTCAAAAGGACATAATATAGAATATTTTATTTTCTTAAAGTGTTAGTTTTTATTCCAAAAATTTGAATATATTTTTTTCGAGAAAATTTGAAAATTTTACAGGTGATTAATTTTTTAACATTGAAAATGGTAACATTAGTTTCTGAGGTATTGGTCCTAGAAAATTAAAAGAATGAGACTTTAATCGTCTTGTTTCTTTATCCTTTTCCTTTTCCTTTTCCTTTTCCTTTTCCTTTTCCTTTTCCTTTTCCTTTTCCTTTTCCTTTTCCTTTTCCTTTTCCTTTTCCTTTTCCTTTTCCTTTTCCTTTTCCTTTTCCTTTTCCTTTTCCTTTTCCTTTTCCTTTTCCTTTTCCTTTTCCTTTTCCTTTTCCTTTTCCTTTTCCTTTTCCTTTTCCTTTTCCTTTTCCTTTTCCTTTTCCTTTTCCTTTATTAAAATAATTTAATTTCTAGAATTTATTGAAAAGGTCCTATTGTGTTCTTCATTTTGCGGAAAAATCTCAAACCACCCCATTCTACGGTATATCAACATTGTTCCATCTATCGATGGTTTTTTAAAGTTCCTTCAAAATATGTATTTTTAGATGGTCTTCTTTTCTCGATATTCTTTTTAGCTCGATGCATCTTTGACGGTCCCTGTTTTTTTTTTTGTGAAACAGGTAGTAGACAGGATTTTCTCCCATAGCTGGATAGAGAAGACATATTTTAAGGCAAAAAAAACTCTGTATATACTTATGCTCGACTTTCTCGATGGCCCCTTCGATGTAAAAAAAAAACCAGAGAGTCAACTAAAGAACTACATAAAAAGTATTAATCAAACTTTTTTCGTTCATTACAAACACCTTCTAATTTGCTTCTGTTATAAATCATTAGAGCGTAAACTTCTCCTCTTCCATTCTTCCTCCAATCACAAAACCACAAAACCCTTTCCCACCATCGGAAAGTTCAAAACTTTACAAAACGCTCGGCTTGTCTCGTAATCCAATTCACGCCTCCCGAAAGTGGTGTGGTGCCCAATCAATTGTTTATCAAATCGTCAAGAAATTCAATTAAATTTCCCCACCATTTGACAGCAGATAATCCCGAACACAAGTGGGTGCGAGGGTGGGAGAAAATCTCACTTTGATAAACCCCTATTATTCCGAGTCGAGCTCTCGAAATAACCTGTGTCGAAGGGAGGTTTGCTTGAAACAAGACAAGACAGTTGAAAAGGCCTTAATTTCCTGCCTGCACAGAAATCGAACCACCCATTAAACGCACGGAGAATGCTCATCTGTGGCCCATCCTCTCGGTTCGGAGCACAGTTCTGTTTCCTGCCGAGATTAACTCCGAACGAACGAACCAACTTCCTCGCGAATTGAGCCGGGAAAGTTGTTCTTATTGCGATTACCCTCGCGAATAAATTCATAAACTGGCGTTTAAAGATTATAAGCTTCATCTGGGCGCGGGAGGTTGGGTGAGGTGGCCGGGAAAACCCGGTATTGTTTATTTAAATAATAATACAATAAAGCGACATTAAATGAAACACGGCTGAGCAGCGGGGAAAAAGAAGAAGAAAATGACGACGAGGAAAACTTTTCCGATACACAAAAGAACCAACAGGAAAACTTTTGCTTCGAAGATTTTGTCCTTTGCGTTGTAGTCGTCGTCGCCGATGCTGCTGCTGTTGTTGTCCTCTCTCTGATGGTTCATACTTTGCGATGAACACGTGGGACTCGATACCTTTGGCTGATCCGAGACAACAACCTGAGCGGGGGGAGGGTTCAAATTTGATTTGCCATTGAAAAATATGATGTTATTCTTAAAAAATATTTCTTGATGTACAAAATTTATTCCATGAAACCAAAAGATTTATATTGGGTTATGAACTTAATTTTTTGCATTTCGATTTTCGATAAGTCTCACTCATGAACATAATTCTATTGCCTGAATCGAATCTATCGACAAAGAGAGCAACCATGCTTGATGGCTTTCTAATTTAAAAAAGAAAGCTAGCTAGCTTATCATGCATATGAGCAATTCTTCCAAGAATGAGCAAATTTCTTGCAAATTTTATTGTTATTTTTTGGATTTAGATTGAACTTTGTGTGTACCTATTCTTTGACCAAAGAAGACATTTTGCTTCGTCCATACAAGTCTCCTTGAAATGTATTCAAAAATCTGTATTTTGGAAAGTATTTTCTGATGCATATATTGCTAAAGATTTAAAAAAATACACTCTAGAAAAATAACCTACAGTAGACTCTTTGACTGCCAATCTTCTCGATATCAATATTGCTCCATCTGTCAATAAATAGTGCGTCCAATTTTCCGGGGTTACAAAATTCCCGGGAAATGGCAAATTTCAAAAAAAAAATCCGGGAAATTTTAAATTTTTCGGAAATTGATCTGATCCTGGTTCTGATTATAATTTTGCAATTGTATATAATATCAAAAGTAATGGGTAGAATAAAAAAAAACAAACAGCTTCAAGAAATTATCTAAATTTATAAGCTGGCTTCGTACAAAATATCAAAATATAATAAAGTTTTTTTTTAAAGTAGATATCTGGAGTTTTTTTTTGTTTTTTTTTTTTTTGAAAAGGTCCAATAAACCAAATTTTAAGTTTTTGCTTTTTGAGTGTTTTTTAATGTCCCTGACTGAATGCGGTTCCAAAAACACCCAAAAAGCAAAGACTGGAAATTTGGTTTATTGGACCTTTCAAAAAAAAACTCCAGATTTTACTTTTTTGATCTTTTGCATCTTTTGAGCTACGACACAAGATGGTAAAAATTCATTTGGTTTGTTGTTGTTTACATTGCGGCCACTAATTGCGTTTATTCAAGGTCAAAATATGATATATTTTTAAAAAAATCATCTACACGATTCATTTTATTTAAAAATATTTTATCAAAAAATTATTTTGGATCATCCACAAACCACGCGGACACCTTTTTGAAAATTTCAGAGCAAAAAAATCTTATTTGTATAAAGCGTGGGCATCATATCAGGAATGATCTGTTATAAGTATTGAAACAGTATTTTTGTCAAGTTTTTTAACTCATATTTTTTTGTGATTTCAATGATTATGTTTACCCGATTGAATATATTTTAAATTGATTTTAAGATTGTCAATCAGAATTCAAAACAGTGCATTATCCAATTGAAATTCAACACTTCAATTTGAAAAGGATGGCAGAAAAAACCTTCAAAAATCTAGAAACATTTGAAACATTCTTGCAAAATAAAAAAAAATAATGCTTTCAAGCCGTTGCAAATATTTTTCAAAGTTTATGTCGCCCCCATCAAAATTGCTCCGAAAAATCAAGGGGCAATTTTTTTTTCAAAAAACTTCTAAATTACCATGAAAATAGAAGTATAATCAACTGAAAACAATCTAAAATGCATTTTTCTGATAATCATATTTAGGATGTTTGGGCTCGTTTAAAAATGTTTTGGATTTTTTATAAAATTCCGACGCACCGCGAAAAAAAAATTCGTCAATGCTTACATGTTTTGGAATCTAATGATTGCAAAACAACTTGACAGGTGGAGAATTCATTTTGAAACACTTTTTTCATTAAAATTTTGAAACCATGGCTACTTATTTCAATTTTTATTTTTATTTTATTTTTTTTTTAAATTGCCCCTTCCCGACATTGTTCAAAGGCGAGGGACATAAACTTCAAAAAATATTTGCAACGGCCTCACTTCGACTGTAAATAATATGTTGCTAAATCTAAAAACTGAAAAAAATATGGTATTCATAAATCCAGAAAAAAAGCATTATATTCAAAAATTGAAGATTGTTGTTGAACATATTTTAACCTGATTAAAATTAAATATTTGGTTAAATATTGCGCAATTCTCACACTAAATTATTGCTATCGATCGCACTATTGCGACTTGTCAAACTGGCTTGGAAAATTTTAATTTTCTCAAAAATTATCAATGCGAGCCGATGTTGCTCACCTGTCAATCGCAATATTAAAGTGCGAATGTCCAGTTTGAAGGAAACTGCGACTGGAAATGTAAATAAACAACTGCTGGTTGCCTAGTTTTTGGAAATTTTACTGTCAAAAGTGCGAGAGAAAAGTGCGTGCCAAATCCAAGTTACAGTGCAAGGATCAATAACTGATAAATGTTTTATGAAAATTTGTACAAACAAATGCAAAGAATATTTGAAAAAAAAATAGAAATTAATAAAAGTTTGTTACAGTTCTCGAGACGATTAATCATAGATATGAATCTTTTAAAATCGTATCGTATTTTCATAAATCTAGAATAAATATTCAAAACAACATATGAGTCATGTGATTCCAATGCAGATAGCACCTTTTGAAAATTTTAATCTAGAAATCTCCAATGACCTGCTCATTTTTTTTAATCCGGATTCTTTTTCAACATTTTGAATATATTGTAGAACCTCACAAAAATTTTCTTTTGGTTTCCTAAGGGTTAGTTCAAATAATACGTAACACAAATTTAAACATTTATAGTTAATTACCCCCTCCACTTTAAGCTCCTCCCACATGTTAGAAAATTTCAAAACAAATGAAAATACATTCAAAACCCGTGACATGACGTAATATTTGAATAAACAACTAGCCACTTTCAAAAAGTCATTGACAAATTGAAATTAATAAAATTTAACCAGTAGAAAAAAAATATTCAGCTTGTAATTTATTTCGAATTCTGGCCATATATGCGATTTATTAAAAAAAAACTCTTGAAATGCATACATACATGGTACAATTGGAAAAGTTAGCAGCATCGAAAAGATGGAAAATATCTGCTATTATCATGAGAAATCTACCCTCAAAGTTTTAACAAAATTTAAAAAAATAGTAGATAAAATTATAATCTTTGAAACAAAAAACATTTTATATGGATATTCTCTAAAACAAGCAAGTTTTTAGTAAACGATATGTTTAAAAACTCAATTCAATTTATTTCTCTTTATTTTATCACTTCCACCACCTCGGGTATCCTCTTGCAGAAGCCTCTCTATCTCTCTCCCTCCCTCCCTTTTGTTCCTCGTGCAACAAAAGTTCCTCAAGAAGTTATTCAAATGAAAAACAAATTGATTATTGTGTTTTTCTTCATTTTTCCCTTGTTCCTCTCTGCCACTTCTAACGAGGAAGGGAGGGGTGATGGGAGCACCACCGGTTCGGGCATAGCGAGTTCATCTCATTTTATGAAAATGGCTCAAAAGCCTCGGGAAGCCAGTGAATATGGCGAGGAAGAGTTTTGCTGTCTTTTCAAAAGGGGTGGGTGGGAGAAAATCGTGTTTCAGAGAATCTTGAGTGGGTTTTGATCAGAGATTTTAGGAAAAAAGTGAAGAATATTTTTAAACTTTCAAATAAATGCAGGTTGAAATAGTTCAAATCATTTTTTTTATTTATTCTCATTGCCAATTTTCAAAAATTACTCCATTTACAGTTAAGGTAACACACAAGTACCAGGCATTACAACGAGGCAGAATGGTACAAGAATGAACAAACGAACGTAAAACCGGCAGCATCATCTTCATTAAACTGAGATATCTTCCCCGACCTCCTACACAAAATCAGTTGGGACTGGAGTTTGGGTTCCAGGTGGGGGAGGGGATGTCACTTTTTTCACCGGGATTCTCTTGTTGATTCCCACGACTAGCAAGTCAAACCAAACCAGGCGTGGCTTTGTGATTTCTCAACCTTCTCGTTGGCATTTTGGGCATTATTGTAATGCAACTGCAGCAAGTTTTTGTTGTAGTTTCATCTCACAAAAGCGGAAATTAAACTCATTGAATTGTGAGTTATTTGTTGATTGAAATTAATTTCATTGAAGATTTGACTTCACTTTCTATCTCTAACTTCATAAATTTAAGCTAACTGCTTAAACTACAGTTTAACAACCTGTAGCAATCTTCAAAACTGTTTTACTTGCTTCTTGGTGCAATACACGACACAAGAAAAATGTAAAAATTCAGCTAAGCGATCGTAAAACGTTTACTGCTACTCCAAGGGAAGCAGCTCCCTCTAGACCAGTCTGACGGTCATAACATGTCTGATGGAACCGTCGTCTTCGTACGAGGGCCATAACCGGGAACGTGCCAGGATGGCCAACATTTCGGGGCCACCTTCACCGAAGACGACGACCGGAAGTTGTTGCAGATCTGGTCTCTGGTCGACAGAAAAAACTGTCGAGGAAAAAATAACCGCACCACCCCAAAATGCAGCATCGCCACACCACCAATTTGGACTGTATGACTTCGAATTCACTTTGTAAATAAATAAAGCGAGCAAAATGTTTTCTCCATAATTTAGAATATTCTGCATTTTTCTTGAAGCTATTTTTGTATTTTGCGGTAAATAAAGGGTTGAAACCGATACCATTTAAAATAAATAATTTTTCACTATTTCCAGAGTTTTTTTGAAAAGGACCAATAAACTATTGTCTTTCATATGTTTATAGGACCTAATAAAAAAAAACTCTAGATTTGATTTTTTTTTTTAAAGGTTTGATTTTTGAACGTTGAAAATCGGATCAATAGTTTCCAACATATCGTAATGAGGACTTTTTGTAGAGAATCTTGAATTATTTTTATCTATAAAAACCTTATTTGCAAGACAATATCTTAGCAACTAATGTTCGTATAAACAATGTATAAACAGCTAGAATAATTTAAATTTGTAGAAAATGTGTCATCTAGGTATTTGGAAACTTTCATTTCAATGGTGGACAAGGATAAGGCTTCATCCATAAAGTACGTCACGTTAAAATCAGCCCAAATTTACCCCCCCCCTCCCCCCCTTTGTCACGATTTTCCTATACTTATAACATGCAATGTCACACTTGCTCAGATCCCCCTCCCCCCCTAGAGCGTGACATACTTTATGGATGACGCCTAAACACTTTTTTCAAAAATTTGAAAAGAGGTTTTTTCTGAAAATGTCTTTGCTATTTGTCAAAAAATTTCTAAAAAAAACATTTCGATTACAAATTCCATATTATGTATACAAAATATGTTTGCTAAAGATATGTTTACTTGATTAATAAAATTATTAATGGCTAAACACAATTCATCCATTATGCAAAAAAAAGGAAAGTAATCCACTTAAACGACCCCCGGGTCTTTTGTGGTCTCTGTTGCAAGTTTCTGCTCATTTCTAGGCGTCCGAAGGTTATGTGTGTTGAGTCACCCAAAACCTCTTTTACGCAAATGGACCGACGTTTTACTTCCCCATCCGATAGAAGGCCAGGAGGATAAGGCGGGAATCGAACCCGCGCCCCATAGGAACTTAGGGATCGGCAGCCGAAGTCGCTAACCACCGCGCCACGAGGCCCTGCCCTGTCGTTATGCACGACTTCTCAAAATTAGGAAATTTTGTTCCACTAAATCATATCAAAAAAATCGAAGGGCTATGGTTTGAAAAATTGAATTACTGAGATAAAAAAAAAATCTGTTGATTTTGTCATGAAAAAGTAAAATATTTTTTCAATAAAAATGTTGTAAACTTTCTGATAAACTTAAAATTTTGCATGAAAGGTAAACAAAATGAAGAAGAACAAGATTAAAAAAACTGCCAAAAAGATTTTTTTTTTAATTTATTTCAATGACAGTAAAAAAATCAAAATTTTGAATGTCAATCCATATTTTCAAAAAAAAATCAAACAAAATGTATCACAAAATGATAAAAACATCACTACAGTTAACCTACTACCAAAAATGATCAAATATTGAATGCATGAAAATATTTTTTTAACATCATTAAATTGTAAAAAAATGTAGAAAAATATTCATTTGCTGCAAAATCTAAATACACATTAAGATTACAATCGATTTTACATGCTTTTTTTGACAAAATTTTAATTTTAGTCAATAACTATTTTTTTGAGTAAATAAGGGGGAGGGGGACATGAAATAAAATTTTAAATTGTCTAAGTATTGAAATTTGATATTAAAATATGGTAAAAAATAATAATTGAAAATGCTTTCAAAAATGTTGCTCGCTTATTATTTTATATAGATTTCTGGAGTTTTTTTTTTTTTCTGAAAAAAATCCAATAAACCAAATTTTTAGTTTTTGCTTTTTGGTTGTTTGACTCAAGGCGGTTTCAAAAACACCCAAAAAGCAAAACTGGAAATTTGGTTTATTGGTCCTTTAAAAAAAACTACAGATTTGTTCATTCCTAATTGTTTATTATTTCAATACCGTTTAGATTTTACATTCCAAACTTTAGAGCCACAACATTTAAAATTACTTTAAAAACCCTATTGGAAGAATCCAATGTAATAATAACATTATTTCACACACCACCTTGTAAAAATAAAAATAGACAAAACACTTAAAGCTCTTTAAAAAATAATACCTACAGTAAAATGATCGACGCAGCAAAACATATTCAAAATTGAAATATTCTGGACAAATGAACCATTAAAAAAATTCAAATGTCAAGCCCGATCTTCGATATTATGAATAAAAAAGTATCACAAAATGCTTTTTTTTTTCTAATTGTTTAAATAAATATTTAATATCAATAAATTTGTGACAATATTTTTTCCTAATGTGTTATATCTTTTCCAACCTGCGGTCCAAAATTCAAAAGTTGCTATTGGATTAAAAAAACAAAAATATACTTTATACGATGTTTTTCAAATAGTTCACAATCAATAGTATAAGTTTTTGTCAATGAAAATTTTAATTTTCAGCAATAATGTTTTGCCCCCTAATTGGGGATATTTTTTGCCAAAAAACAATTTGCAATAGCCTTATGCTATTAATAATGAATATTCTTAATAAAATAAAAATCATTGCTGATGCAATTTGAAGGTACAAATTTAAAGAAATTTGCACATGTTTTGTTCGATTTGTTATATGAATCATAAGATTATTTTGTGTGCCTCTTTTTTCCATGCTACGAATCTTTTTGAAAAAATGCAATTTAATAAATATTCCTTAAATTAATTCTATGAATTTGTTGAAACGGAAAAATATTTCAATAATATAACAAATTACTCGTTTTCCATATTGAGAATATTTTTTCAAATATTCTTCAACTTGATTTATTTAACATCAAATAATACCTTTTGTAATATGACCCTAAAAATGATCTGAATAATACCTTTTGTAATATGACCTTAAAAATGATCTGAATAGAAAATAAGTATTCCAATATGGCGGTGGTGTTTTATTTAGATTTGGTAATGTAACAAGAAAATCATCATGATGTTGAATTAGTAGTTTATGTAACAAGTTGCAAAAAGAGGATTTTTTCAGCACGAGTCGTACATTTATCCAACGAGGTTCACCGAGTTGGATAAAAACGAAGAGTGCTGAAAAATCAAGTTTTGCAACGAGGTCCATACAACATTTTTTGCAATTTCGAAAAACACCCATTGAGTGAAATTTTAAGTCGAATTTTCATGTATTTTGTCAATAAATCGTTTAAATCAAAAAAATGTTGAAAAGTGTTACTTTTCGAAACAAGTGCTGAAAAGTTCAACTTTTCAGCACCCATTTCAGTGCTGAAAAGTAGAACTTTTCAGCATTTATTTTGAAAAGTGTTGCTATTCGATTCTTTTATTTTTGGTACAGAAAAAAAAGCTATTTCGTCGTTCAAGAATGACAGGAAAAGTAAGTAGTTTCACGACGGAATTGTAAAAAATATTTTTTTAGTATTATTTATAATTCAGACTACATATTTGATCTTCTTATTTTCGTCTCTAAAATTGACAATTTCATGCTTAAATTTGGAATACAGTCCAGACTCGATTATCCGAAGGTTTGTATATAACTTCACATAATCGAATCACAAATAATTTAATTTAATAATTTTTCCGTATTTTTTATTTTCTTACTTTTATTATCAAATTCGAGTTCTGCGATGGGGAGGTAAGTCAATTTTAAATAGTATTGCCTATTAAAATATAAAATGCAATTTTTCAATATTTAAACACCGCCATTTTGGTCACTATCTTGGATTTAAAAATTCTGATTCACTTTAGAGTCAGTTAAGGGGTCATACTTAAGCTCAACAATGAAAAATATAACAACAACAAAAATATTTTTTCGTTATTCGGTTATCCGAGGTTTTCATTGTCTGAAGTGAAATTTTTCCAATGGCTTCGGATAATCGAGTCTGAACTATATTGACAAATCTAACGTTATTCTATGAAAAAGAAAAAAAAGAAAATTAAGGAAAAGCCAAGGGAAAACATTAAAAATGTTCCGAAGATTTTAATCTTTTAATTTATTGTCAAGTTTGCATTTGAAGAATATGTTTTTCAAAAATATTTTATACTTATTTTTTTAACATGTTTATTCAATCAGTTTTCATAAAATAAATTATTCTTAGTACTTGTGAAATACTTTCCAAAATCATTATCCAAGCTGGCCACCAGGTTTGGACCATTTCAACCCACCCCCTTCTACTCACACCACAACACAACGCGCTCCTGCTCTTTTATTAATGAGCTCCACACCAACCGTTCCGTTTCGTCCGTCCGTGAAAAAAAACCGGTGGCAACCAAATGCAAGTTAGTTTATTTTCTCCATCTTCATCTTTTGGTTCGTTCTTCCGTGAAATGTTTATGCTGCCACTCACCCCTTTCGACCCTCCACCCACTTTTAGGGTGGTGGGGGAGGATTTTTTTGTTTGTTTCACTTTGCAAGTGTTTTTCTTTTTTTTGCCTTTTTGTTGGCTGCGCGACCGGACTCATTATTAATGAGCCAATGTACGTGTTTATGTACGTATGATGCTGGTAGTGGTGGATGGAAAAGCGTGCATTTTCTCAGCATATTTTTGCTTTCCTTTTTTTTGCTTAGCAAAATCGTGCAGATGCAGGCGACATCCTCATGTTCGGTGGTTTTGGACCAACTTTAGATTAAATTCAGGCATGCGATAAGATATGCACGAAATGCGCGCAAATTTCTAAACCAGAAGTCTGAAGCTGTGGACAACAAAAAAAACAAGCTGCAACGTCAGATGCAATTTTCCGCTAAATGCTGGGACGTTTTCTGCGTGGTGGAAATAATTGGTTTCGGGAATGCATTTGCGAAATTATTTCCTCCGCAGCACGTCCAGATCCTCGGACTCGGAATTACTCAATTTTCCAAACCAGTTGCACCACGCACATTGTCGTCTTCCGGGAAACTCAAATTAGCTCCCCCTTGAATGAACTCCAAGTCCCTTAAGAAGTCACAAACGGAACAGAACTACCCGGACACGGCAATCATAAACATTTTTATTCGAAATTTACGTTTGCTTGTTCGCAGCAGCAGCCAGCAGTTGGAACCTTGTTGCCAAGCTAAACTCCGAGTTGCATGCAAGCGGTAGATATGCCTTAAAAAACTCAAGGAAAAAACTTGTTCTTGAGAAGCAGGGCGGTGAATTTTTATGGGGCTCTTTCTCCTTGGGGAGTGATTGTCGTTGGGAGAGCATAAAAATGCATACACAATAATTAAATATAAATAATTCTGAGGCGTGCTCCGGAATACGGAAACAGCACTTGACGAGGGGTTTAGGTTGGACAAGAATTTAGTTTATTTTTCTCTGTTTATCGTTGGCTATTTTAGCATATTTTGATGTGACACGAAAAGTGGAATTATTGATTCAAAACTAATCATTTAAACCACTGAACGACCTATGGTGACCTTTTTTTAGCACTCGCCCAAGACAACCAGCCAATTTAACTGCCCAAATCGATAATACAGTAAAATTCGAACCAGACGCAGTCCTCGGACACAAAAGTCGTTGACAGCGCCAAATTCTATAAAGCTCGCCACGCACAACCCTAAAACCCCGGCTCAACCTCACGCCAAAGTCTGGTGAAAAGTCATACACCCCCAAAAAATATGAGTTGTAGCCATAACCATAAATAAAAGCATTGATCCGGGCGAAACTCTCGCGAATGTTGGTTGGCCCTGACCACCAAAAGGACCTGGCCGCTGGTGATGATGCCCGGAATGGCCGTTACCTTTTACCTTCGCCGCAGCAAATAACTAAAACACATTAGAGGAACCATCTAAAACAGAGCAAACCGCAGCAGCCAGCGATGTTGGCGATTTTTTATGGACTCCATACCGTGGGTTTGGCCAAGACGCGAAAGCTGGTTCCCGCGGAAGAGATGTAGCGGTGTAGGGGAGAGTAGCATATTTTGAATAATTTTCTGAAATAATTCTTTAATTCTAAAACTAAAAACTAAAAACTAAAAACTAAAAACTAAAAACTAAAAACTAAAAACTAAAAACTAAAAACTAAAAACTAAAAACTAAAAACTAAAAACTAAAAACTAAAAACTAAAAACTAAAAACTAAAAACTAAAAACTAAAAACTAAAAACTAAAAACTAAAAACTAAAAACTAAAAAACTAAAAACTAAAAACTAAAAACTAAAAACTAAAAACTAAAAACTAAAAACTAAAAACTAAAAACTAAAAACTAAAAACTAAAAACTAAAAACTAAAAACTAAAAACTAAAAACTAAAAAACTAAAAACTAAAAACTAAAAACTAAAAACTAAAAACTAAAAACTAAAAACTAAAAACTAAAAACTAAAAACTAAAAACTAAAAACTAAAAACTAAAAACTAAAAACTAAAAACTAAAAACTAAAAACTAAAAACTAAAAACTAAAAACTAAAAAACTAAAAACTAAAAACTAAAAACTAAAAACTAAAAACTAAAAACTAAAAACTAAAAACTAAAAACTAAAAACTAAAAACTAAAAACTAAAAACTAAAAACTAAAAACTAAAAACTAAAAACTAAAAACTAAAAACTAAAAACTAAAAACTAAAAACTAAAAACTAAAAACTAAAAACTAAAAACTAAAAACTAAAAACTAAAAACTAAAAACTAAAAACTAAAAACTAAAAACTAAAAACTAAAAACTAAAAACTAAAAACTAAAAACTAAAAACTAAAAACTAAAAACTAAAAACTAAAAACTAAAAACTAAAAACTAAAAACTAAAAACTAAAAACTAAAAACTAAAAACTAAAAACTAAAAACTAAAAACTAAAAACTAAAAACTAAAAACTAAAAACTAAAAACTAAAAACTAAAAACTAAAAACTAAAAACTAAAAACTAAAAACTAAAAACTAAAAACTAAAAACTAAAAACTAAAAACTAAAAACTAAAAACTAAAAACTAAAAACTAAAAACTAAAAACTAAAAACTAAAAACTAAAAACTAAAAACTAAAAACTAAAAACTAAAAACTAAAAACTAAAAACTAAAAACTAAAAACTAAAAACCAAAAAACTAAAAACTAAAAACTAAAAACTAAAAACTAAAAACTAAAAACTAAAAACTAAAAACTAAAAACTAAAAACTAAAAACTAAAAACTAAAAACTAAAAACTAAAAACTAAAAACTAAAAACTAAAAACTAAAAACTAAGAACTAAGAACTAAAAACTAAAAACATAAAACTTTCCGAAGGCACATAAGTTGTCTTGTGAATTGTGGACCAGTTCGAATGCCGGTGGATTTTCCGACGACCTGATTCCGGGTTGGTACGAAATTCCAACGAAAAATCGATTATATCGATACAAATACCACAGAAAACAGATGTACATCTTAGTTCTAACTTGTGTGTAAACCGTGTAAACTAAACAATGCGTTGCATACAATCTTGCATCAAAGAAATTAGAGTGCGCAGGATACGCTTGGCGGCGCCACCGTCGCGGCTGAGAATACTTGACTTAACAATGAAAAAGGCTCAATAATTTCGAAAGAAAATAAATGATATCCTCGTTTAAATATAAAATTCACTTCTGTATAATTCCAGTTGACTAAAAATAATGCCAAAATGCATTAACATTAACGAAAACATAACAAAAAATTCATTCTAAAATTATTTTTCAAGCGACTACTTAAAATAGTCCCTTTACACATGTTATGTCCGATTTCGTTTTGTTTACCTTCTTTGGCGCGTAAAATTGCAACCCTCTGATGAAGGGCAGTCAGACATTGGTCTGATGTCGTTCGTACGGAATGTTTTATGCAGTGAACGTTCTGCTACTGTAGGTTACATGATTTTGGAAGTGGCGCTATCTAGGCGGATGGATGCACACCCTAGCTCTTTTCAACGTATTTTGCTTTGAGTTTTTACACACGTTTTTCAATGCTGTTTGTTCAATGGTATACATCTGTTCTCTGTGCAAATACCTCCAAAACAACAGGAAAATTGATGTTTTCTAAGTCTCACCCAAACAACCCACCATTGTCTAATATCGATATCTCAGCAACTAGACCGATTTTCAATGTTATAAATCAATCTTTTCGAAAACATTTTTTTTTTAATCAAGACTAATATTTCAAAATAGCGTCATATTGAATATATGGCCCTTTTGAAATGTAAGTCTTGATTTAAAAAATGAAAATATTGTTTTCGAAAAGATCGAAAATATAGTTGAATTGATTCCAAATTTGTTTTCAATAATGAGCCGATTTTTTTTTTTCAAATATCTTTTTACTTGTTTTTAAATCGCAGCATATTTTAACATTAATCGAACCATTAGTTGCTGAGATATCGACAAAAGAAAATGGTGGGTCGTTTGGGTGAGACTTAGAAAACATCAATTTTCCTGTCTTTAAATCTTTGCATGGCAATATCTCAGCAATGAGCAAAATATAGAGAATTTTCTCAGCTTTTCGAAAATATTTTTTTCAAAAGCGGCCAAACATGGGCACTAGGGTGTAATATCAAAATCGATTTTCCAGCACAGAATCTTTTCAGTTCCTTTTGGGGTCCTAAACAACTCCCCAAAGTTTGGGAATGATTAGTCTAGTCCTCACTTTGCGCAAAGCGATACAATTTTCCATATAAATTTGTATGGGAAAAACCATTTTATTTTATTTTGATATTTAAAAAATCCACGTTTCACGCTGTACTAAAACCAGATTCATATTCGGATGCTCCGGAAGGTGCTCTACAACTTTCCCGGAGAGTGTATGGTATGAAAGAAGATACAGCGTCCTCAAAACTCGTCTAAAACGTGATTTTCGATCAAAAAACACGTTTTAGACGAGTTTTGAAAACGCTGTATCTTTTTATAGGAGCAAGTTAGCACCATACTCTCTTGGGGAAAGTTGTAGAGCATCTTTCAGAGTATTCGAATATGAACCCGGTTTAAGTACAGCGTGATGCGTGAAATTTATAAATATCAAAATCCAAAAAAATGGTTTTCCCCATACAAATTCCCGTAGAAAATTGAATCGCTTTGCGCACAGTGAGGACTAAGCCAATCGGTCCCAAACTTTTGGGAGTTGTTTAGGACTCCAAAAGGAACTGAAAAGTTGGTGTGCTCATTAGATTTGGACAATTTATTTTTTTTCCATACAACCATATTACACCCTAATGGGCACTGATTGTAAAAAATGAATAACTTTTCAAAAAAGTTACCTAAAAATGGCTTTAACTTGAGTTGAAAAATTTTTGCAACCAAAATTTCGAAATTTTTTAAATCAATATTGATTCAAAAATTCCTAACTCGGTCAAAGATTTTTTGCCCGTTCTGGAAATTTCTGAAAAGTTGGCATCAATTCTAAAACATATCAGAAATTAAAAAAAAAATTGTGTTTTTTCCAAATCAAGTTTTAGTGACAAAATATATCTAAATAATATTTGGGAACAGTTTTTAAATGATTGCCCATGTTTTTCTTATAAAAAAATGTGTTGCAGGCATGATCCTAAGATCAGTTTAAAATAAGCAATTTTATTTATTTTTGATTTTTTTTTTAATTGAACACTAAATTATTAACCTACATCCCCTACGTGCCCATGCGAATGCGAATGCGAATGCGAAACCTACATCCCCTACGTGCTCAGCTTTCCACAGTCCCCAGAACAAGGCCATAAAAATCGGCAAGACTCGACATCTCAAAAGCACGGCTCGGTGGCCGGAGGAACAAATTGAAATAAAAATTTATGGATTCTAGGAAGAAACACTCCACTCCACAGGTTCTCACATCCTTTTAGCAGTAGCAGCCAGCAAGCCACCCCCTTCGGCAGCAGTCTCATCCATTATGTTTCACCCCCTTACCATATTCGATGCGACTGCTGACTGCCACAGCAGCTCCGACTCGACTCATATCGGTAATTGAGGGGGAAAACATCTCGAGAATTGATCTTACATGTATCGAATGGCCGTCGAGGACCGGACTGGCCACGGCCATCAGCATCTTAACTTGCAAGTTTATGGTGGCTGCTCTCTCTTTCTAGTTTACATCAGCATAGTGAAAGAAGGGGGTGGGGAGGTCACCGGCCAATAAATATCGTCCTCGATGAAACGAGACTTTCCACGGGGCCGCCGGGACCAGCCTTCGGAACACCTTCCTCCGGTGAACAGAATCGAGAATCGAGAAATCGAACACCGATCCTAATATCATTGATGACGAAAATTATTTACACTTTATGACTGGTGATGGCGAGTCGTTCTGCTCTTCAGGAAAAAGTCACCCCTCTCAAACCACACTATTCTTAAGAAATTCTCTAAAAAAAATCATAAAAAATGATTCAAACTAACATTTGTTTCAAAAATTGATACTGATGATTCAACTTAAAATACTTACAACGTATTAACAAAATAACGAAATTTTCAAAAAACTGCATTTTCCAGAGAACCGCCCTCTTGAAGCTGACTTTTGCGACGGGGAAATAAAAAACGTCGAAACATTGCACCGGTCGTTGACAACGACGAGCGCAGAACGTCAACGAGAACCACAAAATGTCTTGTTTCTGAAACCGGGACGTGACGGGGACCACTTGAATCCCTTCGCGCGCCGGATGACGGAGTTGGGCGGAATTCGAGTCCTGGTTAAGGAATACGAGAGAACATCACTAATAGAAAATGGTTTTACGGTCGAATTTCTCCCGTGGTGTGGAGAGGTGAGGCTTCGATCTCTTGATGGCAACCAAGGTGGGTAATAAAATAATGCATTTTATGACTGGGATGACTTGGGGACTGGGGATTCTAGCCCTCTCCCAGTCAATGGTGGCAAGGATGAAGGACCTTTTCACCAATGATGAAAGGTATGCATTTTCGAACATTTTTTTTTTTTTTTGTTTATAACAAAATTCCCTCGAAAACCTCATTTACAAAAATTATATTCACGTGATTCAATTTAAATTAAAATCTTGATTTTCAAAAAACACAATCGGACACTATCAAAATGAAAATTCATACGATTTTTTGAAATATCAGACTAGATTTGATACTCAAATATTTTTTACTCTTTGTTCAACTAATAAACTATTTTCGCAACCCGCAAAGATTGGTAAAAAAATCATGATTAATAAAAAATATGCTTTTTGTTAAATTCTTCAAAAACGACATTATCTGGAACTATCATAACTAAGGGTCACCCTAGTCACCAAACAATTAAGCTATGATGTTTTCGTGGGAAATTGCTGATTTTTTTTAATGGTCTGTAAACTTTAAAAGGTCGATGGAGATTTATTCTATTCTTATTACTGTTTATTTATTTTTATTGGTAACACTCATTTAATGTAGTGAAATCTGCTAACCCTAATACAAACATATTTTTGCAGAAAAAACAGATCGCTGGTGATAAAAAAACAACTCTGATTTTCAGCGATGGAATAATCATCATCAAAAGAAAATCATTGGACGTTCATCAAAAGAAAAAATCCGAAGGGAGCATGGCTCTCCTCTCTCGCGCACGAAAGATCGGTAAAAGGAATCTAAAAAAATCATCATCTTGATTATTCGGCGGAACATCTTATTCACTACTACACGTGCAAGTGTAACGTCACACGTCAAAAAACGACCTGTCACATTTTGTAGATGGGCAATGTGTGTAAACAAAGTGAAATAAATACTTTTAAGTGGTGCTGATAAGGAAATTCACAAAAAATCATCAGCAGATTGATTTTCTTGGAGAATTTCGGGAGCGATTTTCTTTTGCGTGATTTGCCTCCTTTCTATTTCGCGGGTGAAGAAAGTTCGCTTGCGAAATTGATTTTTTTGGCGATTATTCCATCCCTGCTGATTTTTGAGGTCGGCTTTGAAGGGGCAAATCTTTAAAAAAATATTTGCAACTGCTTTATTATTTTATTGGCGATTTCATTGAAACCCGCCTGAATTTTGAGAATGATTGCTGTTGTTTTGCGATCATTTAATTTATTGTAACTTAGTTTGGATTTAAAACTTGTTTATACAAAAAACTTTTTTCACAGTGCTTTACATCTTAATTTCAATATTTTACAAAATATACTAAAATGATTTCAAAATCACCTAAAAATTTCAACATAGGGAAAATATTTAAAAGATTTCAGCTCATTGTTCTTTAAATTTCTTCAAAAAATATTGAAATTTATGAAACCACAAATTTGAATCCATGGTTCCTTTACACGGATAGAAATCCTGTAAGCTAATCCAGTACCTCTGTTTTTAACTATCTTCTGAAAAAATGACATCGATTCTTTTTTTGTTTACTAGTTCTTTAGAAAATATCAACTTTATTAATTTTCCTCAAAAAATATTAACTTCAATCTGAAGTAATAGCAATTTTTTGTTCAATTATAGCCAAATTTTTTTCGTATATTTCACAATTTTACGAAATGAGTTAAAATGGGTTTTGGTGTATTTTTTCTGTAAAATAATTGAAAATACTAAAGAATAGGTCAGAATTAAACTTAAACTATTTTTGGTTTTGCTTTTTTTAGTGGATTTCGAACAAAAAACAATAAAATGCGCCAAATCCAAATAATATTTAGAATAAGTTACGTTTGATAAAAAAGGCTGGTAAAATTTTTATTTAAAGTTTTGTCTCCCAGCCCCTTCAAAATTGGCTCGAAAGATCAGGGGGCAATTTTTTTTCAAAAATCTTTAAAATTTCAATGGAAATTTAAGCGCAATTACCTTAAATCAATTTAAAATGCATTCCCCTCCATTTAGAATCATTTTAAGCATGTTTGGGTTGATTTAAAAATCTATTGAATGTTAGAAAATTTTCGATGTTTATTATTGAAAAAAAAATTTTTTGCTAAATTTTTTGTTGTTGTCAAATTATACATTTTTTTAACACTAATGATTGCAAAACAACTATACTAGTGTAAAATACATTTTAAAACACCTTTTCCATGTAAATGTTGAAACTATGGCTTGTTATATCAATATTTACATTTTTTTATTTTTTGCCCTGAATTAAATGAAATCAACCCTGAATTAAATGAAATGGTTGGAGATTGTATAAAATACTCTTTAATACAGTTATGCTAATTTATCATTTTTAACGAAATGCCAATATTTATGTTGACATTTTTGAAAGTATCTTTTATGCACTAACATTTTTTGATCAATTTACACTCGAAAGACAATAAATCTTATGGCTAAAAAAATAATAAGTGTTATTCAATACTATAAATAATTATGCATAAAGACTATTCAATATTTTTCCTTAAATTTATTTATAGTTTTAAAGTTTTAAACATTTTTTGCTCATTATCTAAAAATTGGCTGCAGGAAAATGTTCTTATCATAGTCATAAAATACCAAAAATCACAAAATAAAATGTCTGCCTGCATAAGCAATATTCCGATTAAAAACGATACAAAATAAATCCAAAAGAACCGGGATATTATTTCAATTTGATACTAGTTACTCTTGTCTCGATCACCTTTATTGTGTTTTTGGAGCAATGGCAAGTTGTGGTTTGATTGAATTTCAATTTAACACAAAATATTACATGTATTAGTTCAGTTCATTTGAATTGTAAATGTTTTTCCAAGACCTGATTTTTTTAAATATACATATGAGAAAGACTTATACTTTTTCCATCTATTTTAAACCAAAAATAGAAGGATTTTCTATGGCCTTATTAAATAATAAGTTTACATTTTAACGCGCATGTTGAAAATAATAATAACAAACTGGCAAATCAATGCAAATTTCATAAAAATTTATCTAATTTCAACAATCAATCATTATTTTTGAATATTTGTATAACAATTTTTAATACATATTTTGTATTCACAACACCAAGCAGATTGTTGATTTTATAGTAATTTTTCTCGCAAATTCGCATTTTCCCGTATTTGGGAGGTCATTTTTATGCAACTTTCGTTCTTCGAACAACGTTACTTCTCTTGTTTTATGGTTTTCTTCTCCAATTTTTGTTATTTCTATTCGCATTCATCATGCTTAGTTTATGTTTGTTTGGGATAGAATTGTGCCTATTCCAATTCCATGATTTTCTGATAATTCAAGAGTTCCTTTTTTTCGATGTTTTTTTTTTTTAATAAAAATTTGATTTTTCAATTTGACTCGTTTTAATATTTACATAAGCTTATTTACTCTCCAGGTTTTTACCACACTGAAAAAAAAATCTATTTTCAGTTATGAGCAATGTAATAAAGCTTATATCTGTAAGCCCATACATCCAATAGAAAAGCTGTCAAAGGCAAACTTGTGGAAAATTGGACGAGCTTACCAGTAAAAATATTTACGAGACTGAAAAATCAAGTCTGTCATGTTGAAATCGCCAAAAACCACCAAAAACCCTATTTTTCAACATTTTTATTTTTAAAACCGCTGTATCTTTTATGTAAAATTGTCTGGGGAACCGATTCTCACTATCGGTTTTTGAAAATTTTGATGTTTAGACCACTTTTCAAAAAAACAGTTTTAGTAAATGATTTTTGAATTTTTTAGGAGAGACGTACCATCCAGCATTTTTCGTAAGTATTTTTGTCACATTTTAGGCTATTTTCACAAAAATTTTAAACGAAAAAAAATCGTGACATCACCTTAAAATTTAACTTTTAAACTTAAAAATAGAAAATTCTCATAAAATTGGCGTGTATTGTTGTTTCAGTGTATTTTTTTAAAAAAGCCCATCAAATTTCCTTCAAGTTTGTATTTGACCACTTTTTGGTACGATGCAACGGCTCCGAGATACAGTAGTTTTTAAGTTACAAAAAACAAAAATATTTAAATAACTTACGCCCGTCTCAAATGCCATTTTTAGTACAATTGGCTCCATATACACAAAAATGGCTTATATAGGCCTAGGATAACATGTCTAAAAAGTTTCATTGAAATCGGAGAGTGTCGGGTACAAAAGTACCAGCTGGAATTGCTCTGAAAAATTGATTTTTGACGAATTTTTAGATCTTAAAGTATCTGTACTGAAATTCAAGATTCAAATATCTTAAGCAAATGGTTGTGCATTGGGGGAAAAAAATATGAAATTTTGGAGAACCCAAAACCTTTTTAATGATTTTGGATTTGGATCTATATTCGGGAGGTATTAATTGCACCGATTAAGCATACAATTGTGACAGTTACTTAATGTAGGTCTTCTTAATCAATTATGAAAAATCAGTTCCAACAATAACATATCCTCAAAAAATTACAACAAAAAAATATCATGAAAATGGTTTGTGCTCTCAGTTTATGACCTACCCCATACAGCCGGTAATGTCCCGCAAGGTTTGTCTCCAAACGACCGTTTGCCGCTCTGCAAAGTTAAATCACTTCATAAATTACAAGAAAGACATTTCCTGCTCGCCCATTAAGCGTTCACTCACATAATCTCTTAGTGCATGCACATACATAGTGTGGTGGTGATTTCGCAGCAGCAAGTTTTAAACAGTGCATAATTTACACTGCATTTTGTTGTGCACAAACAGAAGCACAAAAAAAATGTAGTGAGTAAGTAAGTGCGTTGGCATAAATCCCACAATTGCCGGCGACATTCCGAGACCGTTTTATTTCTTCCTCTGAAGGTGGTTACTTCGTCCACAGTCGAGACTGTGTTTTATGTTCAAGTGTGTTGAAAAGCAAAATTCTTTCGAAATGCACGCGAAAACAAAGCTCTGAGGAATCCATAAATAAATTTACCAACGCACACACATTCACACTCGCACCAAGTGTTGTGGTTCTGGAAAACCCATTTCCTTTCTGAGAGGTGTGATGATTATACTCTTTTTTGTTCGCTTTTCCCAGCACACCCTCTCGAGGGGTAACTATTTCCCCGTTACTTCCCGGCTGGAAAGGGATGAAAAAAAGTAGTTGTGGAAAACCAGTGGAAAAGCTACCGCACTCTAGGGAAGTGGAGCCCGGGCTGATAATATATTTTCCACGCTGCAACAGGTGTTGAAATAATAAAATAATTTACAATCCATTCCGTTTGCCACCTGGCGCACGCCACAACCCACCGCGCACTGTTTGGGAAAACGACCGGACGACTTCAAAGGGTTATGGCGCGGGAAAAGCTGGAAGCGAGCGATTGGCCATGCGAGTACAGTGATGGGGGAAAAATTGTTGACTGTAGGAATGCTATAGTTCGATCATGAAGTACTAGAAAGAACTATACCATTAGAATTAAACCCACATAATGGCCCACATTTTGATTTCCAAATAAAAATTACCAATACAAAATTTTATATTAAAATTCATGTAAACAATGTACATATTATCATTTTTATCATCTGTGAATAAGATTTTCGAGAAATTTTAGTTTTGACTCAAAAATAATAAACAGTCACTCAAATGTTGAATTTTCCACATGAAGATTTCTGGAGCTTTTAAAAATTCTTCTCGAAGAAAAAGGTTCAAGGTAAAAAATAACTCCAAATAGTTTTTTTATTTAACTGTCTTCATGAGCAATTATCTTTCTTTCGTAAATAGTGATTTTGTAGGTACGAAACATTCTTGTTTCGAAATAAACCATTTGTATCAGTTGTATCATTAGTGTCTCTATACCAAAGTGCAATGAAAATAATTGCAATTTTATCTGAATTTTATTATGGATTTGGATCATATCTCTTCTCGATAGAAACTCTTCTAGGTAATTCTACAACAGTGTTTCTCAAACGGTGAGGAATTCCCCCCTGGGGGATATTTGCCCATTATTGCGGGGGAATGAGGATGCAATAAAAATGTGATGCCTTTGAACGAGCCTGCAAACATTATCTTAGTCTGAAATATTCTTTGAAACTATCGCATTGGAATAATATATAAAAACTTTTAAAATAGAAATCCTTTGGGTTTTCTATACCCTTTCAAACATAAGCTGTTTTTATAAAATAGAATGGATTTTTAAATCATTTTTTGAGTTTTTAGTCTATTTTTAAGAGATTGTACAAACGATCCTAAAATTTAACAGTTTTTTGGAAAAATTAAATTGTACTTAAAAATTCTTGTAGATTTTTCATTGCATTTTGAAAAGCAGATTTATTTTTTTTGTGGATTCTCTCATCTTTAAAAAAATACTTAAATTTTGATTATCGTCAGTCAGTCAGGAAACATTTGCAATAATTCAATCAGGAATAGTTAATTTATTGAAAAATGCAACTGTTTTAGGTTTTTTTTAACATTTTTTATGTTTATTTCGCAAATTATATTTAAATGTTTTGCATGATTTTAGTTTTTTTATTTAAACTTCAGTCTAATGACAACCATTAAATCTTAAATCATGAAATTTGATTAAAGTTTGTTCCAAATTTAAGGGGCGGGGGGAATGAAGTTCTGTTCTGTTCTACAAAATAAGTCACATTTTTAATGACTTGTCTTCACAAGTTTTTGATACGTTTTAGTGGACAAAAAAGACGATTTTTTTTATTGACAAGTTATATTGAGCATGAGCATGAGCATGAGAGACCACCCATGGTTGTCCTTCTCCGTTGCTGAACAGGACCGTAATATCCTATCAAAACAACCGACCATACGCTTAAACGATCTAATGGTGTTTCCCTTATCAACAGCATGTATGAATGCGCTGAAAAGATAAAACATCAAGATCATTAAAACTAGATCTGGAGCAAATAGGTAACAGTCGTTGGCCACCAACGGCGCCCGCCATGTCAGTTTGTAGATCTCGGGGGATTGGGACGGGAATGTTAGTTAGCACAGGTTGCTACCAAGGGTGGGTTCTATACGATATCCACACTCCCACGTGTGCCGGCCCCATCCGGTTCGAAGGACCAAAATGTACAGAACCGGATGGGGCCGGATCACTCTGGAGAGTTCCGGACAAATTGAAACGCGAGCGTAGAAACAAAACGAACTTTATTTGCTCTACTCGTACACGGAACGATCTTCTTCCAACGGACTTTATTTGGGATCTAATTACTCTAACAAAAAACTACATGTAACATACATGGATCAGATCGGTGCATCTTCGCGCCACTGATCGCAGTAAGCTGGGAGGGTTAATTTTGTGAGAGTGGGACCACAGAGAGTTTAAAATTAGAGAGAAAGAGCGACTTCAGAACTGCCACCTAAACAGGCGAGAATTAGTACGGCGCGGGGTAGCACCAGCCGCGCGTATCACAGTATATCATTAGTCGGATTTTGTTAGTGGGAAAGGGTAATGGCCAGGATTCATCATAGAGGATGATGATGCGACCCAATAATCAATAAATTTTGTTTAATGATGTGATGTATTATGCATTCTCAAGGCAAATAGTCGGAGGATGCGGATGAGATTATTCCCGGTTATTTGGTGTTGAGTTTAGCATAAATGAGTAAATCTTAGACAGCCGGCTGTGGTAAGATAAAACCAACTAAAATGCGAAAACGCGAAACCGCCCGGACCGAAATACACACACAATCGGGGGGACAACAAAGACGGAAACGGTATCGAAAATCCTGCGTGAAGACCGCGACGCGCACCGTTCAAATTCTGCAAGGCAACTGTCAAACTTCACGAAATCGTCCGGACCGAAATACACACACAATCGGGGGGACAACAAAGACGGAAATGGCATCGAAAATCCTGCGAGATGACCGCGACGCGCACCGTTCAAATTCTCCAAGGCAACTCATTTTTTTATCGACAAGTTATATTTTTTAAGAACCAAATATAAATTGAAATATCAATAATAACTTTGAAAAAAATCAAAAAGACAAGAAAGTTTCACAAAGGTTTAATTTTGTGACAGTGAAAATCAAAAATCGGTCTAATATTTTTAAGCATTTCGCAACTTGAAGTAAGAAAGTAAACTGAGAAGCATCTAGGAAAAAAAATAGTTTTCATTATTTTCATTTCTTTCTTTGCAATAGCTCAGCAGCCAGAAGTCGAATCAACAATGTTTAAAAAAATATGTAAAAATACGAAAATTCGTCAATATTTTCTCATATATGTATTTACGAGAATGGACGCCATTTTCTCAATTCGAAAAACTCCATTTAAAAAGATTACCACATCAAAATTTTAAAAATAAATTTGCAATTCACATCACAATTTCACATCTAATCAATATTTTTGAAATTTTCCGAAACAATAAAAAATCACTTTTTTATCTAAAAATCCTTGGTTGTCCAAAAACATTTCATCGATATGGGCTATTGGATTGGCTTAGTGATATATGACACAAACAAAAAGAATTCCACGAGGCCATGATTTTAAAGGACCGAACATCACAAAAAGTTTCAAGGAGCGTACAAAATGTTTAAATAACATACCAAAAGTTTTGTTAAAATACAGCCAATACTTTTTGCACTTTATTTACTATTATTCTTCAATAAACTATTAATTATCAATAAATTGTAAATTTCTTAGTCCACTGCAAATATTTTTCAAAGATTGTGGTTTGGTTGAGCGTTTTAGCAGAATGCATTACTGTGAATACAAAGAGACGAGTTGTTCCTTTTAATTCCGCTATATATTTTTAATATCTTGACAGATACGTATTTCGTCTACTACTTGCAGACTTCATCAGTGTTCTGTTCTCGAGTCGAGAACAGAACACTGATGAAGTCTGCAAGTAGTAGACGAAATACGTATCTGTCAAGATATTAAAAATATATAGCGGAATTAAAAGGAACAACTCGTCTCTTTCAAAGATTATTTGTTACCAGCTCCAATTTTTTTTTTGCACTTTTATTAACGTATGAAAGTTGTTAAATCAAATGATTATGACTTTTTTAGCAAAAGCCAGTGAAAAAATTAAAAACCTGAATTTAGTCTTCGCGAAAACAGTTTTGTTTTGCTAAAAGAAAATGAAGTGTTATAAATTTATTTAAAAAAAATATATTGGCATGCTTTTTGTATTTTATTCCAAATATTTACTCTATGAACCTTATACATTTCCGTTTTAACATGTAATAATAACAACTTAGTCGCATTCATTTCATTATTTTTTTAAGATTTTGAAACAGAATCCAGATGTAATAAAGCAACTTGACAAAATGCGTAATTTTACTTGAAATTTCTTCAACGCCATTAATGTTAATTACTTTTAATGTCAATACAAATAGTGGCATTTTTCGAGACGAGATTTGTCTGATCACGCCTTCCGTCGGAAGGGAAGTAAATGTTGGTCCCGGACTAACCTACAAAGGTTAGGTCGTTAGCTCAGTCCAGGTGTAGGAGTCGTCTCCCTGGGTCCCTGTCTCGGTGGAGTCGCTGGTAGGCAGTTGGACTAACAATCCAAAGGTCGTCAGTTCGAATCCCGGGGTGGATGGAAGCTAAGGTGTAAAAAGAGGTTTGCAATTGCCTCAACAATCAAGCCTTCGAACACCTAGTTTCGAGCAGGAATCTCGCAATCGAGAACGCCAAGGCAATGCTGTAGAGCGAATAATTTGAACAAATAGTATTAAAATATTTTTTAAAAGTTCCTGTTTCCTAATTATCAAGCAGCCAAAAAATAATATTAAAAATCAAAAAAAAATATTGTAAATCTCAAACAAACGCTACTGAACTAATTAAAAAAATCCATTGAAGCGAATATTTTCCTATTTTCGGTCAAATTGGTACAGTCTTTGACATCTTGAAAACAGATTTACAGAATCTGACATCTTGAAAACAAAATAGATCTGAAAAACTTAAAATTTTGCAAAACAATCGAGCAAATTACAATGTTCAACATGTAGATATTATCATTTAATACATTCCCATTGCTAGAACTTCATGAATATATAATTCGAAAAACTAACGAATTCAACATATTGGATAGAGAATTTTTTTTTAATTTCTCGTCATTCACGTGAAGTTACAAATTTTACACAGAGATCTTAATTTCACGAATTTCACGAGTTCCCTTAAATCGTGAAAATGTAGTTTCCCTAGTTATGCACTTTATCTAATTTTTATGTCGACAAAATCAAATTTTACTAAAAAATGTTTTTTTTTTTAAGTGTAACAATTATCTTGAATAGTTCTGAGAACATTGCTGAAGATATTAAATTGATCTAAAAAAACTCTTATCAATATCTTTTCTTTGAATCCATAGATTGGAAAAGAAACATAAGTGAAAAAATATTTTCATTAATTTTCAATATTTTCCATTTTTTTTAAATGACTCCTTGAGCATTTTAAAATACATTTTGCTTGTATTTTTTGAAAAATATAACCTAAAATAATAATAAATAATTTGATGGTAAAATACTGTTCTGACCTGCACTGTACTAGTTTGTGAAAAAGAAAAACTTGCACCCCCCAAGTTCGCAGAAGGGTTCTTTATTCCTCCATTTTTCCAACATACCACACACACACACACCCAAACCGATAAGTCCAATTTTTCCAGCTCTTAATTTCACATTCTGCATCCTGCTCCGGTGACGCCAACAACGACTTGGGTCTTTCGTTCCGGGTTTTTTTTAGTTTTTCTTCCTTCCAATCCAGAAGCAAAGACGCCTCTGTTGCGCTGAGATTTCGCTGTGATTTAGAGACCCGGGGTTTTCCGGTCGTATATCCGGTGCTCTTAGAGGGAGACTTGTGGTTGAGTTTACGCGGTTGAAAATGGGAAAAAAACGAATGGGTTTTTTTCTAGAATATATATTTTTTTTTGTTTTTCCAAGATCAATTTTTCGTTGAGAATTTTACTATATTCATAAAATTTAAAGCTCGCCAAATTTTGTAGCATACATTTAAATATCGTTAAGTTTCTCCGCATTAAAATAATTGATTGCATGCAAATTATCGCGATAATCCCTTAAAACCACATAATTTTACTACCCTTTCAGCAAGCTGTTGATATATTTCAATTAAATGACATGGTCCCAGCCCCCTCAAACCAAGCCCCTCTCCCTAGTTTTACCACCAAACCACACACTCAACAATGCATGTGTGTGTTTGTGCGTGTTTTTACGAGTGTGTGTGTTGTTGAACTTTCACCACTTTCTCCCGCAACGACATGCCACGTGTTGGACGAATTTTCCGACGACCATCAAGTGATTTACTCGTTTTAATGTTGGAATAAATCAGTTCTACGCCGATGCTCTTGTGTGTGCGGAGGTCGTAAATTTTCCCACCTGTTTGTGTGCGTATGTCAGTGTGTGTTTGTTGGGTGAGAGAGTGCGTGACAATGTTTACACTGGCTGACCATTTTTTTTTTTGCAAGAATTGATATTTGCTGTTGCGAATATTCGTTGTGCGGTTCCCATCGCAATGAGCGCATTTTTCGCTCAAATTAAGCTTAATCACGAGAGGCACAGTCGCAAACCTTCGCTGCATTGTTCCCACCATAGTTTGCGCACTTGTGGCTTAGATTAAGCTGATCCCCTAAATCGAATTGAGTAATATCTGGATTAAAGTTTCTCAACCAGTGTAACAACAACGACGGGGAATGGTTTGTTTACCTACGATGCCAAAGGTGCAACAAATTATTATTTATAGCTCTGGAATCACTTTCACGAGTGTGCGGCGTCGTCGTCGGCGTCATGCTTCCTGGTTTATCAATAATAATTTCCCCTCCAAATCATTGACGGGCTTGCCAGCGAAATAAGGTTTGAAGCTTTTTATACTCGCGAGGTGGGGGTTCATTTTCTCGGGGAAAAACTAGGAACGCGCAGCACCAATAAATATAATTAGAAATTTTACGAGCACCAGCTTTGTAAGAAGGCCCCTTCCCCCTTAAGCACTATAATGTTGATGCCAGCGGGGAATAATAAAGTGAGAGCTAATTGACATCGGAGGAAAAGTTTAACTTGTGAGATTTGGCAGCGGGTGTTTTCTCGGTAAAAAGTCATACATGCACAAAGAGTGTGGTGTAAGTTATGGGACTAGTTAATTTTGGTAGTTAATTGAAATTCGGTTCAAGGGGGGGAATATTAACGAATATATGACGACTGGCTTGGGGGTGCAAGTTGTTTGGAGATTGTTTACTGCTCTCTGGATTGTTGTTTTGTAATAGTTGTTTCAAAAGTATGTAAACTGAAGTGCCATTTTAACTTGTTTTAACACTGGAACGCCCAACGCATGTCCAACTTACACGGACGCCCAAGCCTCCCAAAAAAGTTGGAACGGTAACTTCAACTCGCTGGTTCTCGGGCATAACTCAACCAATCAAGGTGATTCTTTTTTCCAGTGATTTGTTAGAATGTCTAGATGATCCTAATTTCTGCGACCGAAAACATCGTTCCACCTTTTTTCAAAACAACTGCCTCCGCGGAATTTTTGGCGAATTTTTTTTTACACGCGAAAAAAAAAGTTGGAACGATGTTTTTGATCGCAAAAATTACAGATTTGATCAAATTAAGTTCTGCAAAGTTCTAGGATCATCTAGACATTCTAACAAATCACTGGAAAGAAGAATCATCTTGATTGGTTAAGTTATGCTCGAGAACCAGCGAGTTGAAGTTACCGTTCCAACTTTTTTGGAGCCTTGGGCGTTGGAATGTTAAGACAAGTAATACTATCAAACCCAAAATATTATTGAAATTATAGAGCTCTTCTTTAAAAATGTCTTCAAAATGTATGAAAAATTTGAAAATGTTAAATAGATGGATCAAAAAAACCTAAATGAAACAAAAATAATTCAATTGAACTTTGTTAACAACGTAAATATTTTTTAAGGGATGTAGAGAAATTGAAAACAAATACATCAAATATAACTTGGGCTAGTTTTTCCCGATTTTAACGGTGCACAGCAACCAGAACTTTTGCACCCAGATTTTTGTTGCAGACATTTTAGTATCTTCAAAACTACGGGTACTATCGAAATATTTTTAGATTCTTCCCCTAAAATACTGTCCACAAAGTAATTTACAACAAAGTTTCACTAATTTTACAATCCCGTAGTTGCAAGATTGGGTCCGTAAGTTTGACAATTTTGGAATAAGAAGACAACAACATACTTCGTTGCTGTGCACCCTTAATGAAATATTCTCTGGGCCGTGAAATTTGACCAATTCCGTGAAAATTTGAATCTTTAATGAAAATTCACCTCAATAATATTAATATTCCATTCATGTTTTCAAACGCATTTCTTATGTTGTTATAACTTATTTACAAATTAATTTTTTTGATTTTTTTTTCGCCAATTTTTATTTCCTTTTTCAGCAACTGAGCAACTCTCTAAGAAATCGGCCGATTTCGACCATTTTTATTTGGCTGAAACTTTGTGGGGGCCTTCCCTATGACCAAAGAAGCCATTTTGTGTCATTGGTTCACCCATACAAGTCTCCATACAATTTTGGCAGCTGTCCATACAAAAATGGTACGTAAATATTCGAAAATCTGTAACTTTTGAAAGAATTTTCTGATCAATTTGGTGTCTTCGGCAAAGTTGTAGGTATTGTTGAGGACTATGAGAAAAAAATAGGTACAAGGATAAACAAATTTGCCGATTTTTTTATTAACTTTTTTTTCACAAAAACTAAATTTCCCAAAATACGTATTTTTTTATTTTCGAGATTTTTTTATATGTTTTAGGGGACAAAAATCCGCAACTTTTGAGCCATAGAGAAGTATGGTCAAAAAATCTGCCGCCGAGTTATGATTTTTTGAAAAAATAGTGATTTTTGAAAAAAATCGAAATTTCATACAAAACAAAATTTGACCTAATTTTTGTTATGTAAAATTGAATTTGCAATCGAAAAGTACTTTACAGATTTTATCAATAAAAAAAACGGACTCGACGTAACACCTTATAATGTGGCCCTCTTAAACCTTGCGGTTTCGTCTACGGTTCCACAGGCGTGTATCGTTCTTTTTGCGACAAGACTCCGCCTCCCGGGTCTCCTAAGTGTGAAGGTATGGGCACGGGGAGAGGGCACCGAATACCTATATTTTACACTTAGAATTTTTTGCGTCCGCCTCGGGATTCGAACCGGCGACCTCTGGATTGTGAGTCCAGTGCGCGGTCCGATTGATCCACAAAGGCAGACAGATTTTATCAATAAAGGGCTTCTTTTTCAAGATATAGCCAGCGAAAGTTTGATTTTAGCGAAATATTTGCAGTTTTTCGATTTTTAAAAATAGTGACCATGAGTGACCATTTCTGAAAATATTTTTTTTTTTTTTTTTGAAAAGTTGAAAAGTGGTTGCTGGGATAAAGTGGCATAAACTAAAAAAAACAGGAAAATTGAAGTTTTCTAAATATTACCCAAAAAACACACAATTTTTTAATGTCGATATCTCAGCAACTAACGGTCCAATTTTCAATGCTAAAACATGGATCATTCGTAAAATTTTTCAATCTTTTCGAAAAAAATATTTTCAAAATTTTTGAATCAAGGCTAACATTTGAAAAGGGCGTAATATTGAATGTTTGGCCCTTTTAAAAAGTTAGTCTTTTTTCAGAGTACCTATTTTTTTCTCAATAGTCCTCAACAATACCTACAACTTTGCCGAAGACATAAAATTGATCAGAAAATTCTTTCAAAAGTTACAGATTTTCGAATATTTACGTACCATTTTTGTATGGACAGCTGCCAAAATTGTATGGAGACTTGTATGGGTGAACCAATGACACAAAATAGCTTCTTTGGTCATAGGGAAGGCCCTCACAAAGTTTGAGCCAAATCAAAAAATACAAATAAAATCTAGTTCCGGTTTTGGTAGTGAATTGCTCATTTTAAAAAAGAGCATCACAATTTGATTTTAAAAAAAATATCACCCCTCCCAAAGCTTGGCGAGAGTCAAAAAATTTAAAATTCGTACTAGACATACTGAATGTTATTTTAATAATTAATAGTTAATTTATATTTCACGTGCGCGTGGCCGAATGGTTACGCTGTCCGCTTTGTAAGCGGATGATTCTGGGTTCGATTCCCATATGCTCCAACCTTCCATCGGATGAGGAAGTAAAATGTCGGTCCCGGCCTTGGTTGTTAGGCCGTTAAGTCATCCCAGGTGTAGGAGTCGTCTCCATGCCATAAGTACAAACAACACACCAAACCAAGCCTACTCCGGTGGAATCGCTGGCGGCGGTTGGACTCGCAATCCAAAGGTCGTCAGTTCAAACACTGGGGTGGAAGGTTCCTTGGAGTAGAAAGAGGTTTGGGTGCTCTCCCCATTCAAGCCTTCGGACTCCTAGGTTCGAGCAGAAACTTGCAATAAAGACCACAAAAGACCCGGGGGTCGTTAATGTGGATGGTTTGATTTTTGTTATATTTCGCTGAACTGATAACTGAAATTTACACTGAAAAAAATCATTATGTTTTTTCCTATACTTAGGCCACATATTCATTAACACTTACGCTAACTCTTGCGAAAACAAACATCAAGTTGATCCAGATGTCAGTAGAGTATCAATGGTATCAACCATCGGTTGCTGCTATCCCTGTCTGGCATCGATGTAACATAATAAACAGGGGCAAAAGTGACAGATGCAACAATCTGCGTTTTGCCATTGTAGATCAGGCTTTAGCCAAGGAAAATAGTATTCATTTATTAGTTTTTTGGTTATCTAAATACAGTTTTTTGGGTGCCGTGAAATTTGGCATGGAACGGGTTTTAGATTTGTTGCCGTGAGAAATTATTAGCCCTAATTATAACCTAACAATCAATATTATTCACTGACCTAATCACACTCCAGACACACCTCGCGACTCCTTAACATTCGCACTTGGTACTACCTCAAACCGCTGTTATTGTTATTGTTGTTACCACCAAATGCCCCACAAGTGGGAACCACACACACTCTCACTCACCATTTAATCAGCCATTCCTGGACAGTTCATTTGCAACCCCATCGCCGACGATAGTCATTAATTATTCCACCATTATGGAACTCCAGGCAGGCGTAAATTCGATTTGTAAACAGGCCCCTAATGAGATAATTGATTTCGCGTACATCTATTGGTTATTGTGTTCACCAGCATGCAGCGGCCACGTGGTCAATGTTCCCCCCTCACAACAACAGTGGGTTCCACGTGGGCGACGGCCTGCCATCGCGCCACCGCCGATCATCGTCATCATTTCATTCGATTTAACCAATCTCTCACTCGCGCGGAGTCTAAAGTCGTTAATATATGACACAATGTGAATGTGTGCTTGTCTGCTTGTGTGTGTAATTGTTCAGTAACAATGCGGTGAATTAATTTCATTAAATCATATTTGCAATCCAGCAGTCCAAACAGTCCATCAGTGCTGCAATCCACCCGCCCACAACACACAGTTTATTATGTGTGACGGAGCTGATGAGCTAAATTGACAGAAATTTAAATGAGCCAAACCTGATTGCCAATGACGGGGGCCGGTGCGCGGGAGTCATCGGTTCCCGCTGAATGTGGGTCATATTAAAGGATTAAAAATATGCAATAAAATCTCACAATCATGAAATTTTGAACTCTCAAATTTTAAATAATGTTTTGAATAATGTTCGACTCATTCGGTCTAGTTTGTGACGATACACTACCTTCCCTTTACTAAGCAATCGAATCCAAAAGGGTGTTGGTCCGAGCCGGGATTTGAACCCCGATCTACCGCTTACGAGGCGGAAGCCTTACCACTAGGCTACGTGGCTCGGTCTATCCGAGTATTTCTCTAAATTTTCACAAATCGGCTATTTTTGCATTAATGATACTTTGCATTCTCTATATCAAAAAAAGTAATTTACATCATAAGTTTAATTCAATAAAATTTAGTAGGCTGGTCATACAGAAAGAAGTGTTTTAGAGCAATTCTCTCAAAATCGGTCGATTTTCTTCAATTTTAATTTTTGTATTTTTTAATCCGACTGAATCTTTTTTGGTGCCTTCGGTATGCCCAAAGAAGCCATTTTGAATCATTAGTTTGTCCATATAATTTTCCATACAAATTTGGCAGCTGTCCATACAAAAATGATGTATGAATATTCAAAAATCTGTATCTTTTGAAGGAATTTTTTGATCGATTTGGTGTCTTCGGCAAAGTTGTAGGTATGGATATGGACTACACTGGAAAAAAATAATACACGGTTAAAAAATTTTGGTGATTTTTTTTATTTAGCTTTTTATCACTAAAACTTGATTTGCAAAAAAACACTATTTTTAATTTTTTTTATTTTTTGATGTGTTTAAGAGGACATAAAATGCCAACTTTTCAGAAATTTCCAGGTTGTGCAAAAAATCTTTGAGCGAGTTATAAATTTTTTTTCAAATAATCGAAATATTGGTCGCAAAAATTTTTCAACTTCATTTTTCGATGTAAAATCAAATTTGCAATCAAAAAGTACTGCAGTGAAATTTTGATAAAGTGCACCGTTTTCAAGTTAAATCCATATTTAGGTGACTTTTTTAGAAATAGTCGCAGTTTTTCATTTTTTTTTAATTAATGCACATGTTTGCCCACTTTTGGAAAAAATATTTTTGAAAAGCTGAGAAAATTCTCTATATTTTGCTTCTTTGGACTTTGTTGATACGACCTTTAGTTGCTGAGATATTGCAATGCAAAGGTCTAAAAACAGGAAAATTGATGTTTTCTAAGTCTCACCCAAACAACCCACCATTTTTCAATGTCGATATCTCAGCAACTAATGGTCCGATTTTCAATGTTAAAATATGAAACATTTGTGAAATTTTCCGATCTTTTCGAAAACAATATTTTCAAAATTTTCAAATCAAGACTAACATTTCAAAAGGGCCAAACATTCAATATTACGCTTGTAAAGTTGTAGGTATGGATACACCTACAACTTTGCCGAAGACACCAAATCGATCAAAAAATTCCTTCAAAAGATACAGATTTTTGAATTTTCATACCTCATTTTTGTATGGAAAATTATATGGACAAACTTATGATGCAAAATGGCTTCTTTGGGCATACCGAAGGCACCAAAAAAGTTTCAGTCGGATTAAAAAATACAAAAAAAATCGAATGACCGAAATCCTAGAGAACTGCTATTAATATTCCAAAATTTGTATCTTGAGACTGGAAAAGGGATTTTCTGACCGATTTGGTGCTCGGCATAGTTGTATTTTATGTTGGTGGTTTTTTAGAGAAAAAAATAAATACACAGAAATATTTTCATAGATTTTTTTTTTTTCATTGGTATAAAATTTGAGTTCTCAAAATATTTGTTTTTTCGCTTTCAATTCTGTTTTAATTAGGTTAAAATTAAAATGGGTCTAAAAATTGCAATCTTGCGCTAGAGTTTCTGGTGGAAAATCTGGTACAGGAGTCATAAGGAGTCATAAAACAGATTTTTGGAAATAAAATCTAAAATAGTAAAAACTCTAAAAACAAAAATTTCAAAACCGTTTTAATGATGCAAAATCAAATTTGCAATCGAAAACAACTTTACACATTTTTTTGATAAAGTGGAAAATGATCGGTTTTTTGCAATTTAAAAATTCTCCAATTTCCCTGTTCTGATTTTATTGACTGCTGGTTGCTGAATTACAGCCTCTTAAATTTAAAATGTTGTAAAAAATAGTTTATCTCAGTGCCATCTTACTAAACTTATTTTTTTCAACTGGCGGTATCTTGGAAACAGTTGGTTCGATTTTTATTGCGAAAAATTAAACTTTGTAAAAATTTCTAATATAGAAATTAAAAGTTCCTTATTTATTTTTTTGATAGTTTCTTTTGAGTTTCTTTGGAACAGGTAGGAAATTTAAAAATCAATGCAATTGAAATCAATTACAATGTTTTTGGAAGTAGTAACAATTGGGGAAAAAAACTCGATCATAAAAAACAAACTAAATGTTAATTTAATACATTATATATAAAACCATCAGACATTTTGTTAATTTTTTTATTTTTTCGTGCAGATAAGTTTCCAAACACGATTTTTTTTTAAAGAAAACATTGAATAATTTTAAAGGGTCTAAAAAATGTATGATGCATTATGATCAAAGCTTGACCTTCGACTTTAAAATTTTGACATTCATCCAATAAAATTAAACAAATTTTAAAACATTTAATTAATTATTAAAATAATACATATTGTTTTAATATTTTCAAAAGTCCGTAGAATTATATTTTTTTCATTTTGTTATTTAATTATTTATTGTTTATTCGTCAAGCTTATGTAGACTACTTACAATTTTCTTACATACTAGATATTATTTCTATTGTACAGATTTTTTCGTAGTTCCGGTTTAGACATGTCGAAATGTATGTACTGTGAATTTTCATTATAAAAGCGCATCATTTGATTTAATGGCGAATTTTTTAAATAATTTGTCGTGTATGCAGTTATTCTAAAAAGTTGTGAATGTCTAAGAGTACGGCTTGGTTCATGAATACTATTGCGTATTACTGAAAATAATGCTGCTGACTGTATGCGTTGAGAAATAATGTCGTTGATGAAAGAGAGCATGGCAAATTTACGACGTTCTTGTAATGATTGTATGTTTATGAGCATGCAGCGTGCTTCATACGATGGGAGAGGAAATGCAGTCCAGTTAAGTTTACGTAGTGCGTACAGTAAGAATTGTTTTTGGACAGATTCAATACGTGCTTGGTGTACGGCATAGTATGGATTCTAGACGATACTATAGTATTCCAAGAGTGGCCTGACATACGTTACATAGAGTAATTTAATAGTATACGGGTCCTGGAAGTTGAATGCAAAGCGCTTTATAAAGCCTAATGTACTTTTTACCTTGTTTATTATTGTGTTATAGTGTTCTACAAAAGTTAGTTGTGAGTCTAGGATGACACCTAGATCACGTACTACTTTGCATTTTTCTACTGGTTGGTTTCCTAATAATACTGTTATGTTTGGTGTTTCATGTTTTCTGCTGAAGGCAATGGAATTACATTTCTTTACATTCAATTGGAGTAGGCTTTTACTACACCATGTGTAGAAAAGATTAATTTCGTTTTGGAATACATGACTGTCATTGGCATTTCCTATTTCCATATACAATTTCATGTCGTCTGCATAGTACGTTAATTTTTTTAAGAATGAAGGAAATGTCGTTTACATACAAGATGAAAAGAAGAGGTCCTAGATGGGATCCTTGCGGAACCCCAGAGGTGACGTGAATTGATTCCGATAGTACATTTTGGAAGCGAACAATTTGTTCGCGCTTAGTCAAATATGACTTAAGCCATTCCAAAAGATTCGGTTGAATTCCAATTTTCTGCAGTTTGAAGATTAATAATGGTATGTCGATTCTGTCAAATACCTTACTAAAGTCTGTGTAAATTGCTTCTACGAAATTGCGATTATGCATTGCATTCAGTGTAAAATTTACAAATTCTAAAAGGTTGGTGCTAGTAGAGCGGCCTTTAAAAAAGCCGTTCTGTTTACATGTGATGCGGTTTTTTACTTGCTGAAAGATTTTTTCATTTATAATAGATTCGAAAAGTTTTGGAATGCAAGACAAAAGGGCAATTCCGCGATAATTACGTATGTCTGATTTTGGGCCTGACTTGAAAATAGGCACCAAAAAAGACTTTTTCCATGTTTGTGGGAATTTTCCAGTATTTATTGACATGTTGAAAAAATGATGCAGTGGATATGTCAATTCTTCTGCAAGGTTCTTTAGGAATGCAGGTGCTATTCCGTCGGGTCCTGGTCCTTTTGATGAGTCTAAGTCCTTCAATGCCTGGCGTACTTCCGTTTCTGACAAAGAATTGACTGAGACGTCATTTGGAAATTCTGGTATATATGAAAAGTAGTCGCGGTCGCGGTCTTCTTCGGAAAATGAGGTGCATACTTCTTTGAAAAATTTTGAAAAAAGATTGCAAATTTCTTTTGAGTTACTGCCTACATTTTCGTCCAGTTGCATTTGCGATGGGAAGTTACTACTTTTGGATTTGGATTTTACGTAATTAAAGAAATTTTTCGGGCATGATTTGACTTCAGATTCGACTTTACTATTATATTCTTCGTTGGCAGAATTGAGTGCCGAAAAAAAATGGTCGGAAATATTCAGATAATTCAGAAGATTTGTGTCATTTGTATTGTTTCTGTATAGTTTGTAGGCTTTTTGTTTTCTATTTTTTAAATTTCTTAGTTGTGGAGTGAACCACACTGGGTATTTATTGCCTGTGTTATTACGTCGTCTTCTTCTAGTAGGTACGGTTTCAGATGTTATAGTGTTAATTTCCGTATAGAATTTTCCTACTAATTCGTCGACATTTCCTTCATTATTAAATAAATTTTGCCAGTCAATTGCAAGTAGTTTACGTTTGGCTTCTACAAAGTTTGTTTTATTGTATTCCAGGACTTCTTCATATTCCCAGTCAATGGGCAAAGTGTTTTTATGGACATAAATAGAATATTCAATTGCTGTATGGAAGACTTCATTCTTCCAAAGGGGGGTTACAGATTCTTGTTCATGAAAGTCTTCAATACAGTTAGTGAATAAAAGGTCTAAAAATGAATTTCTTTGGTTTTTTACATGATTGATTTGGAAAAGTCCATAATTTGCAATATTGTCAAAGAGAAAATGCAAAGTTTCATTTTCCCCAATGACTGGGAGAAGAATTGCTTCATTTTCTTGGTCAGATATAAATTCGACTTTGCTTTGATTAAAGTCGCCATAAATGTGAAGTTTTACTTCCGGTTCCATTTTTGATGTTATGATTTCTACTGTTTTAAAGAATAGTTCATACGACTGTTTATTTGCATGGTCCCTCGGAAAGTATACTGATGCAAAAATGTGTACTTGGCCTGCAATAGTGGCTTTGGCCCAGACTTGTTCAAATTGAAAATGTTTTTCAGTTACAATTTCTTTTGGATTAAGTCTGGCATTTATGGCTAAGAGGACGCCGCCTCCTGACTTTTTCTGACTGAGATTTAAATTTCTATTGCCTAGGAATACAAAATAATTGTTTCCAAAAATTTCTTCAGGGTGGACGCTTTCGTCCCAGTTAGTTTCAGTTCCAAGAATAATGTCGAAAGAATGTGAGAGAATGTTTAAAGAAATTTCCTTCATTTTGCCTGGGCTTTTCATGCGATTGAAATTCTGACAATAAATTAGAATTTCATTCGCATTCTGTTGTTCCGTTGAAGAAATTTTTGGAGACATACTTAAATTATTAATAGTACTTACTGCCTCTTGCGAGGGTGTCATATTGTGTTTTATATTACAGGAAAAATGCTTAAATTATGATAAATTACAAAATGCCGTTTTTTAAGCTTGAAAAAGTCGTATTTTAACCCAGAAATTGAAAAGCTCAATGATATTGTTTTCCAGAAATGACCTGTTTTTTCGACTTCTGAACTAACGTCGATCAGCTTTAGAAACTCTGTTGAATATTTAAGATAAATGTGACGTTATTCTTTGATACTTGATTTTATTGAAAATATTTCACATTTATCGTCACATTTATCTGAAATATTCAACAGAGTTTCTTAAGCAAATAACCTTTTTCCTTTTTTCAGAAGTAAAAAAAAAAACAAGTCATTTCAAGAAAAAAATATCATGGAGTTTTTCAATTTTAAAATTTAAAATTTAAAAAATTGATATATGTGCCGAAGTATCTCAATTACACCTATGACAATCAAAAATCATATTCTAAAAGGCATAAATACTCAATCTCCGATTAAACCAGTCTCATGTCGGGTACTTCCCCCTCATTTTTTAAATTTTTATTACGGCACGTATCGATGTCATTGCCTTTTGGATCTTTGCTGTGGGCTGGTACTTTATATTCCGTGTGTGAATCACACAAGCTGATCAGATAAAAATGCAAAATTTTAAATGAACGGAGAATGTTCGCTGTAAATAGTATCACTTTATCAAATTAAAATAAAATTCTCAAGCCAGCAACAATTTTAATTCTATTTAAACACTATATTTTTTTTTAATCCATTTAAATTTTATACAAAAAAAACAACTGCTTAAAATCGCATTTGAATATTTTCATCTTATTATTTTAACGAAATAAAAATTAATATTTTCTGAGCTACTATTATATATTTTTAATGTTGAAAATCCATTACTTTTTAATGATGGATCAAACATGGATGGAGATTTATATGATCGAAGGGAAGTTGCCAAATGACTTTTTGGTCATAGGAAAACATCTGAAATAACAAAATATAAAAAAAAAACAATTCTCAATCATTCCTCAAATAATTTCGTCAAATATTAATTTACAAATTAAAACATCCTTGCAAGCTGTGAACGAAGTGGCCCAATTACGGACAACCCCAGTTTTCGGTTGCATTTTTATTTGGTGGTACTCGGTGTTGATGAAGTCACAACCCGTCCAAGTTTACCTTTCCCATTAGCACCTTGAAGTATGGTGGCGCTGGCAGTGCTGCACTCTCTTTGATCTCTGTGTGTGTGTGCGAACGACCTCGAGCGTCCTCGTTTGGGGAATTTGCAGAAATTTGTCACTTTTATTTTCACTCTGTGATGTGCTGTTGCGAGCCGGCCCACCATCATCACCATTTTTATTTTCTTTCTGACTTTTAAAATGTGTAGTGGTAGGGTAAGGCAACCTTCTTTGGGTTTCATTTTAGTTTTACAATATTTTGGGTAATTTAAATGCGGCCTTCCAAGATAAAATACTGAGGGATGATCTTTTTAGTCATGTGTGCCTGCCGAGTGAAGAAGCTATGGGGAGGACTTAAAAACTCGAACACAATAAAAGTAATTTTTGGAACCTATTTTTGAAAACTAAATGAATTTAATGTTTAACTAAACTCATCTTACTCTACTCTTTCACCACGAAAAGGTCGCCATACCAGCAGTTCGTATTCGCCGGTGTGGATTGATCCAGAAAAAAAGAGTGTTTTATAGCCATCCTCAAAGCCATCCAACCTACAACAAGTGTATCTTTGCCACTTTAACTCTCTAGCGCAGTGGGACTCATTTAAATATATTGGTCCGCGCCGCACCATTCACTGGTGGTGCAGAGAGGTAATAATTTTCGCTATCACCTTAAAGCGGCATCCATCGACACAAGGAGAGATGGAAAAAAGAGCCACTTAACTTAAGTAAGCCTTAGGGTAGCAACAAGTACGCGGAGCAACAAGAAGTGAATACCGTTGGACACAAAGTTTTTTTATTTAACGCAAATATACTCATGGTTGTCGCGGAGATCTTCAGGCGGTGACTTTTTGCCGGTATTTGTATGCAGCAGCAGCGGTTGCATAATGCCGGTGACTTTATTTAACATTTATTTGGTTAAACCGATCAGAATCGGTTCCTTTTCGAGAAGGTGGATGATATCATCGATTACGGTGGCCCGTTTTTGTGCAGCGGTAAACATTGAAGTGCTAGTCCACGAACTGAGCATATTTATCTCGCACCGACCTCACCAATCTGCCTGAAATTTTCAGGGGTTGTTTGGACATATAAAACTAGCATCTGGCCCAAATATCTGGCACTCAATCAATGCGCGCTAGGGTGACCCCCTGCTCCACAAGCGGAAAACGGGTTTTTGGGTTATTTTAAGCATTTGTGCAAATTTTTAGCGAAATTGGTTGAGTTTAACCCATTGATACCAGAGCCTAAAATTAGTGAAAAAAATGTTTTTCATACAGAAATGATATTTTTAAGTCACTAATAACTTTTTAAGATCGCTTTGGTATGTTCTACAAGGTTTAGAGCATTAAATTTTCAATGCGAATCTCACTTTTGGGAATATTTCAATGAAAGTAGCGCACCGTGCAGACCAAACCGTCAGAAAATTGGGGTTTTCATATATTTTTTAGATTTTTCCCTTGCAAACTTCACCTTCGAGTATCAATGGGTAAATGTTGACCGATTTTGCTCATATTTGGCCCAGAGTCCTAAAATCGCTCAAGGAACAATATTCAGCTTGTGCAGCGAGATTTTGAGAAAAAGTGCCATATTCTGGGCATCCTAATGAGCACTCAGTCAATGAAAAGTCGGGCAAACCGGGACACAAAAGTTTGAATGTTTAAAAAACTTCAAAAATCATAAAACGTCTGTAAACCAGGCAAAATTCAAAAAGCACCTGAAAGGGCCAAAAATTAAACAAAATTAAGGGTGGTGAAGCATCTCTATTGGTCCTAAAGGGATTTTTAGCATTTTAGTGAAAAAAAGTATACTTTTTATACTCAAATAAAAAAGTGTTCCATCCAGATATCAACTCAATTCAAACTGGAGCTTGTGTCAGAGACTACCATTTCAGACTGAGAACGGTTTGGGTAAGACAGTTAAACATACACAGAAAAAAATCATGGTAATATTTATCAGGAAATTGTGACAGATTTTGTATTAAAAAAAGTGTAATATTTCATCAGGAATTGGTGAATTTTCATTAGTTTCTGATGAATATTTATCAGGGTTTCATTTTTAAATATTTTTTGAGTAATATTACTAGAAAAATAGGTAATATTCAACCAACCAAATTTTCAACAATCCAAAAATCAACTTTATTTTGCTGTGAAATAAAGTTATAAAAAAATCTCAGATTCACACTTATTGAAAATCAAGATCGTTTTCCAGGATATTAGATGTCACCCGAGAAAAAGCAAAATGCTAATTTAAAAAAAAATATCGGATTATATTTCCAAAATCTGCAACAGTGCTATATAAAAGCTTTTCAATAACAACTGAGCTATTTTCTGAGACTGAGATTTCAGACAACGATTATTTTCAGTATTTTTTTTTCATTTGAATGAAATTTACATAAGACTATATAATAACATTTTTTATAACGTAACTTTTTTCACCTATAGAAGTCATGACCAAGCTTAAACATCTCCAATTTTTCAAAGAAATTATCAGATATGTTCAAAAATAACTGGTTTGACCCTTTTTGAACATTTGAGGTTGATTTGAAAATAAAATTTCTTTAAATTTCGACTTGAAGAATCGGATGCACATTTGCAGAATTATCGTCTTTAAACAAATTTACGCTATTTTGGTGATGTAGAATAAAACTATTTTATCCTGTTGTCTGTTCATTTATAGGCTCAGCAACCAATGTTCTAATCTTGAATGTCTTTGAAGAAAATTTATAGCAAATTTTCTTTCTGTTCGAATCTTTTTTTCAGTATGTTAACCAAGTTACCCAAGTAGCACTCATAACTTGCCGACTGTTGAATAATAGTTAGACAATTGTTTTTGATAAACATACGAGAAAAAATCTGAACATAACTTAAATAACAGTTTGTTTCACTGCTTGTATAACTGACTTATGTAACTATCGTGTTTTGTGCCACAAAAGTGTTAAAACACAGTCAACTTCACTCTTTTCCAACTTTAAAACACAACATAGGGAAAATTCTCACCTATTTGGGAGGTTTAGAACTCGCTCCTAACTCCATCCAATTTGCTGATTTACACTGTTTAAACAACTTATTTTGGAACACCTTCGATAGAAACTTGCTTGCTCACTTCCGTTTGAGGTATTTATCACTTGATTTCAGTCGAAAACGCTTTTTATGAGCTGTAATTAAACGTCAAAATGCTGATATGCCAAGATGCTGTTCCCTCATCTGCAATGTTTTCCTCGAAAACAGTTTGTTGAATAAGAATAATATTGCACTGTTTGTTTCACTGCTTATCTAACATTGTCATGAGACGGCATCTTCTGAAAAATGGGCGTGGCCAACCATTCTATAAATAACCTTAGGTTTTCTCGCTTTGTTACATAAATGTTATCGGAGAATAGGTTATATAACTGATAATCAACAAACATATTCAACTTGACATTGCGTGTTGTTAGGTGGTGTAAATTTGTACGTGAGGTATTTAGAGTTTCAATAATGTTTATTTATCGAAGATTGCAATAATTTTAATTGTTGACCGATTATTTATAAACATATCGCCGGTAAAAGCTACAAAAAATATCAGCTTACGGAGTTCATGATAGAGAAAACAACAAATTAAAATCACACCAATTTTCAATGTTACTCCGTGGTACGGTAATCGAAATGACAGTTGAAACGGTTTGTTATAACAAAGTTACATAATGGAGTTACAAAAACTGACTTGAAACAAACTTATATAACTTAATTTCCAATGACAGCCTTTTCTGGAGTTAAGTTGTATAGCTCACTGCTGTATAACAAAGCTGACAGCAGCCTTCTTATTGACGTTTAGGCCAGCTTGTTTACTATGAAGCCTCGTGGAGAGATGTGGAAGCGCGCCTGGACCTGCCGTGGAGATAACAACAAATCGTCGAAGTCATCGGATCGAATCTTGGGAAAGACGAAGTTCATCAAAAAAGGAAAATCTAAAAGTTCGCCATGAAGAGGGTTTCACAAGAATCACAGTAGAGAGCGCGAAAGGATTGTTTTTTTCATACAATTTCTATTTTTTTCTAAATAAATCGGGCAGAAACAAGCGTACCAAAATAGTCAGAGATACTATTCTTATTGGCTTCGTCGTTGATTGAAATTCTAATAAGAACTGTGTGTTACATGTAAGTTGGGTAGCGGTTAGACAACTGTTTTCTATCTATCTTTCCTTTTCAGTGTGTGCTTTGATTTGACAGCACAGCCGTTAACCACGCCCCTTTTTTTCGTTGAATGTCACAGTGTTGTTAAATACATTTGTACAACTTACTCTGATAACTAACATCTTATTCTGGCAAGTTATACAACAGAAAAAAGTGCGCTTTTTCCAATTCACATGAGTTGTAGAACAAGTTGTGGTAACGAGGCCGATCGGTTATACAACCAGTTAGGAAATACGATTATCTGACAAAGTGTGTTGCTTGGGTACAGTATCGACAAAAAATCAATTTTAGATTACTATAACTGCACGTTTTCAAAATTTATTTTAAGTACTTTTCGATGGCAAATTCAATTTTACATCTTTAAAAATAAGTGAAAAATCAAAATTATTTTTTTTCAAAAATCATGATTTTTTCGAAAAATTGGCAACACTGCCAAAGAGTTTAAACCAGCTTTTGTCATAGCTGAAAAAATGCATTTTTGTCATCTAACTCATTTCCAAAAATCGCTATTTTTTTTTTTTTTTGTAAGGGTCGTGGCAAATATTTTTTAAAGTTTATGTCACCCCCTCCTCCCTTCAATATTGGCTCGAAAAATCAGGGAGCAAAAAAATATTTTTTCAAAACACTTAAAAATTTCAAAGCAATTTGACGTGCAATCAACTGTAAACAATTGAAAAATATTTTAAAGTTTTAAGAAATGTAAATGCGTAAAAAAAATTCTTTAAAAAGTTGAAACCACCACCATTGTAAGTAATTATTTTTTTTCCTTTTTTTAATTTCCAAAAAAAACTTGTTGAGAATCTCTCAACTGGCTGTTAAATTACATTTAGAATTATATTTTGATCTCAAAATTCAAAAACCAAATTCCAACTCGTTCAATCACCCAAATCCGCCCCAAAACGGACGTCACGCTTTTCTACGCACGTCCGCACGCATCGGCGGAGTATTTATGCGTGTGTATTTTTCTCAATGAAACCGTAAAATTCCCCACTCAAAGAGCCCCGTTGATGATGACGCTTGACCGACTTAAGTGTCAACACAAATAATATCACCGGCCAAAATCTGCGATTATCGAAAGTTGTGTGGGCGCGCCTCAAAAACAGTCACCTGTTGCTTTACCGAAAATTTAAACTTTCAAACAGTTGCAACAATAATGGTCAAACATCGCGGCGCGCGCGTTTTGCAAACATTTGAATAAACAAACCTCCTCAACTGGATGGAAACCGTTCGATGAAAGGTGACGTCATGTTTTGTTTTGCTGAAGTTGCACTTTTTTTGCTGCCGAGGTTTGTGACTTTGAATTTTCTGGTTTCAACTCGAACGGACACACAGGATTGGACACACTTTGGTGGTGGTGTGCCCATAGATCGGAGGCAAACAAACAAGTGAGGTTGTGTAATTTTACTTGCGGTAAAAATTGTTGTCTTTTTATTTTGGTTACCGTTTCAGGGTCACCCGTGGTCATGGGCGGAGTGTGCAATAGAATAGTTGGATATTAATTTATTGGACAGTTTAACATAAAAATGTGAAATTTATAGAGTTGATATTTGTATAATATTCATTCTAATATTAATACTTTTACTCTAAAAATTGCACAATTTTGGGAAAATTGCCCATAACGGTAGTCGTCACATCAATACTGGAGGATTTTTAATGAGAGACCTCAACAAGCGTTAAGTGATGAACCCTTTCTTTCATTTTAGGTGACTTAGGTGATCATGATTCCCTGACAGTATTCTGATATTATGCTGATTCAGAAATTCTCTAAATTTAATAAAATGCAGAGCATTTTTGAGCGACGATAAATTTTCCCTAAAAGTGATGGGCGGCTTAACCTTAACCAGCGCAATGTAACAGTTCATCGTAACCACCCAAGTAACATTTTTTCCAGGAGTTCTACAAGAGCTCTTCAAGATAGCTACAGCATAGCAGTTTGGACCGCGGTAGGATAAAACTCTCTTCAAGTACTCTTCCAAACTCCTGAAGATGTTTTGAAGAGAATTTTATCCTACCGCGGTCCAAACTGCTATGATGTAGCTATCTTGAAGAGCTCTTGTAGAACTCATGGAAAAAAATGTTACTTGGGCAATCCTCACTGGATCACCGCCATGCACCACTCTGCTCACTTAGTAACTGCATTCGATGCATCGAGAAGCCACGCACGCGTTCATTGCACTCTGACCAAAATCGACAGGCAACCAGCAGCTGCTGTGCGTGGAACTGTGCCATCGAGCCAAGTAACGGTCGTCGTCGAGCATAAATATGCCAGCATGTTTCGTTCACGTGGTCTTGGATCCGGAGTTTGTCATCGTGTGGTGACGCGCACGAACGCTGGTATTTTCCACCGCTCTCGGTTAGTTGACGCAAAATTATACCAAAACACGCCACTACCACCTCCTCCACAACTCTCTCTCTCGCATGAACATCGTGCAGTCAACAACAACAACCTCAGAAGCATAACAATTTGTAACCCACCAAGATCGGATCGGATCGGATCCACGTTACGAACCGTGGAATGCCATTGACCGCTGATTAGTCCACAGTCGCAAGCGTTGTGCCAGTTGAGGAGAGATCTTGTACGATATGAGATGCAAGCCGAACCAAGATCCGAGAGCACAGATATGACCGATCATGCGGAAAACCACCGTGAAATTGCATCGGAAATTGGTGAAATAAATCTGGAAAGTTTGTTTTCCTGGCAAGATGTGTGTTGTAATAGAGCGGTTTGTGGCTTAGTGGTTCGTTCGGAGTTTAACCGAAATGGGCTTCTGGTAAACATGTTTACACTGATGTTCGCTTTGGTCATTGTACTGAACGGTTTTGTAACAATGCGGTAGCGGCTCGAGAAGTAAACATGCATACACTTTATGAAAACGTAAAGGTCCTCTTGTTATAAAATAAACTAACATCATGAATGATAAAAAATCAGAAAATTTGCCCCTCCTCGTGGACAATTTCCATACAAAACAAATCTTTTTTTTTATTGAACGTGGACAATCGTTTTTTTAAATACTTTTTTCACAAAAAAATATGAATTGTTAAAACTCTTTCCATAGTAGGTAAAAACTAAATAAAAAGAAAAATGTAAACTTTTTTTTACTGAGGAAATTTTCTACAACTTTCTTTTTTAAAGTTTGACAATCGGATAAATGGTTGCAGATATGGCAAAGTAATATTTATTTAAATGAATATTTTAGTTGTTTTTTTTTTGTTAATCCTATTCAATATTAAATTGAAATATATTAAACATAATTTATCCAAATTTTGATCCGGATTATAAGACACATATGAGCAACTCTCTACGAGATCGGCAACTCTCAAACTTTGCTATGCTCAAAGCTATTTTGTGTCATTGGTTCTCCCATAACGTCATGATTCGAAATCCGGACACTTAGTAGCATATCATTTTCGTTATAGCTGGCAAAAAATCATGTAATAAGTTGGAAATGAAGAAATATCATCAGGATGTAGTATTAACAGTCAGTTTAAAGATAATGTATGCAAAATATGTCTTTTCTAACAATTTTTCATCAGAATTTGAAAATTAAAATGACTGGTTGTGCTTCGAATCCTGGACACTGATAAAAGCTGATTCGAAATCCGGACACTTTTGCTTCGAATTCCGGACACTCGTTTTTCCTAATGAATCTCACAAATTTGGACTGAAATGTTAGTGAATGGCATTCTTTAGGTCTCAAATAAGCTGTTAACATCAAATCAATTGATAGTTTATATAAAAATTTGCTAGAATTTAAGAAAATCAAAACCATAAATTTCTGCTTTGCCTTCTCGGTGCTTCGGACGCCTATTTCACGTGAAATGTTTCACATTTTTGGTAATCTTATAATTTTATTTTATTGTTTTGACATTAACTACAGCGTTCAAACAAACTTTAAATGAAAATTGATGTTAGTTTTCATCAAATAACACAGTTTTGACATTCATAATGCGAACTTATATCCAAATAATTGATAAAACAAAATGTAGTGTCCGGGTTTCGAAGCGTCCGGGAATTCGAATCATGACGTTACAAGTCTCCATACAATTTTGGCAGCTGTCCATACAAAAATGACACGTAAATATTTGAATATCTGTAACTTATGAATGAATTTTCTGATCAATTTGGTGTCTTCGGCAAAGTTGTAGGTATTGTTGAGGACTATTGAGAAAAAAATAGGTATACGGAAAAAAAATTGAAGATTTTTTTATTAACATTTTTTTCACAAAAAATCAATTTCCCAAAATACGCATTTTTTATTTTCGAGGTTTTTTGATATGTTTTGGGGGACAAAAACCCGCAACTTTTGAGCTATAGAGAAGTATGGTCAAAAATCTGTCCCCGAGTTATGATTTTTTGAAAAAATAGTAATTTTTGGAAAAAATCGAAGTTTTATGCAAAAACAAGTTTGACATTATGTTTTAAGCAAAATTGAATTTACAATCGAAAAGTATTTTACAGATTTTTTGAAAAAGGCTCCGTTTTCAAGATATAGCCACCAAAATTTTGATTTTAGCGAAATATTTGCAGTTTATCGATTTTTAAAAAAAGTGACCATGAGCGACCATTCCTAAAAATATTTTTTTTGAAAAGTTCAGAAAATTTGCTATGAAATTGTCTAACAGACATTGAAGATTGGACCTCTGGTTACTGAGATACAGCCGCTTTAAGAAAGAGAAACACGAAAATTGAAGTTTTCTAAGTCTCACCAAAACAACCCACGATTTTCTAATGACGATATCTCAGCAATTAATGGTCCGATTTTCAATGTTAAAATATGAAACATGCGTGAAATTTTCCGATCTTTTCGAAAAAAATCTTTTGAAATTTTTTAAATCTAGACTAACATTTTAAAAGGGCTAAACATTGAATATTACGCCCATTCAAAAAATACAAATTGCTCATATATTTTGTTCAAAAGCTCATGGAAACAATCTCATGCGCCTGAATGTGAGCAAAAATAGTAATATTTAAATTCAAGTTTCATCTAACGTTTTTTAAGTGTGTTTAAAACGTTCAAATTTTACATTAGTTGGAAAACTATGAAAGTAGCAACCCTTTACAAAAAAAAATCAGTGGCTAACCATATTTCAATTTATGCAATAAAATTCATTTAAAAAAAATGGTTATGCATTTTTTTTAATTTTTTGAATAGAATTTATTCAAACCCATTTTTAAACATTATCATTTTCTATTTAAATGAAGGAAATGATCAACAAACACATCTAATTTAAAATAAATCAACTAATAGAGGTATATAAAAAAATATTTCAAAATTTTAAAATTAAACTTTATTTTTGAAGAGATCAACAACCCCCCCCCCCCCCCCCCCCCCTTACCCCTTAGCTTTGATTAGAGTCGAGGGTAAACTTCAAAAAATATTTGCAACGACCTAAGAGCTTTTCTTTTAAGAAGTATTTTTAAAATGCAAAAAACGTGATGAATTCGATAATTTATATTTTGGCTATAACTTGAATACGGAACAATTTATCACAACAAAATTTAAAGTGCTTTAGGATTGCAAATTCGATTTTGCTTTAAAATTATTTTAATTATTTTTTTATCCAGTTATTTTATAGTCCCTTAAAACATATCAAAAATATTCAAAAATTGAAAAATAAATATGTTGGGAATTAATTTTTTAGTAATGAAAAGATAAATAAAAATCGTTTTTCCGTATATTTACATTCCGAAAAGTCCCAATCATAACCTACAACATTGCCAAAGATCGATCAGAAAATTCCTTCTCAAGATACAGAATTTCATATATTAACACACCCATTTTGTATGACCAGTCCCCAAAATTGTATAGAGTGTTGTATGGAAAAACTAAAGATGCAAAATGGCTTCTTTGACACAGAGAATGCGTGGACAATGTTTTATCCAAATAAAAAATATAAATTTAATCGCGAAAAAATGCGAACTATTAGAGAATTACCCAATTGACTTTTGCCTAAATTTTATTTTTTCTATGACAACATTATCACTTTATCATTAGATTGAAAGTGATCTATCAAGTTCCCACAAACAAATGTTCAACTCAATTCAGTTTAATTGGTGAATAATAGATATACCATTTGATAATTTTGCGCTCATAACAGACTTTTGGTAGCCCTTTCAGCTAAGTTTTACTTCACATTTATTTTGATACTGTTAGACTAATAGATTAGTTTTAACAAGAGTAGGAAAAAATCAAAAAAAACACTTACTGAAAGTAAAACAAATACCAATTGGCTAATATAGGAATAATTCCTTTAATGATAATTGTTTTAAAAAATTATATATTTTTAAATGCCCTAAATCAAAATTTCAATAAATTAAGTTTTTTTTTTGACATCACTAGAACAGCGAAGAAACCTATTTGAGACACTTTTGCACTACCATTTGCCTCCATTAAATAAAAAAAAAACTTGATCACTCAAGGACAAACACCTTAAAGTATTAAACTTAATATTTCGATGAATCTCCAATTCCAGAAAATTCTGTCAATTACCGTAGCCCCACAACACGGTAGGTAGTTGTACCAGCATAATTCGCCGCAGCCACAACAAAAATGCACGCGATCTTCGGCGATCGTCAACCAACTCTCCACTCTAACACTCTCTCTCACACCCTCTCGCGCTCAAGAAATGGCGGGAATTTTCTGGTAGTGTGGTTCGAAAAGAGGCGAAATAAATATATAAGATGCACGTAACGGCACCGAACCAGCGCCAGTTCGAGTCGCGAAGTGAAACGATCAACCTCTCGTGATCAACGACAATATTTGATTCGGTGAAGACAGTGAAGTGATTCGTCGTCTGAGGAAAATTTGGCAAGGACAATCCATCGAAAAAAAAAACAAATCAAACGAACATGCATTTCGCAAACTCCCGGTGGTTCGGCTTCGGTGTAGCGGTGATCCTGGGACTGCTGGTGGCCACGTGTCCCGGCGAGGCCAAACCGGTGGACGTGTGGGACCAGCTGACGGCCGAGGGTGGCAAGATGTTCTACAAAATGTTGGAATACCTGAGTGATTACGACGAGTTTGACGATGGCCGACACCAGAAGCGGGAGGGTTCGGCTCCGCTGCAGACCAGCAATCGGGTCGAGCAGCCAGCCGGAAGTGGTGTCAAGAATGAAAAGTGCAAACTTCCGCTGCGGAAGGGAGTGTGCCGGGCGCTGCTGCCACGGTGGAGGTGAGTTGATGAGATGGGGGGGAAATGTGGCATTTGCATGCAAATGTGCAGATGCATGTGGTACAAGTGGTGAAAGTTGGTAGCAATGATAGTTTGCTGACGTCTTGATGAAATAGGAAGTAACATGTGATATGGACTGTTTGGAGTGTTGTGAAGAGAAGATGTTTTGATGCGTGAAGTGAAGGCTTGATTAAAATAAGGAAAATCATTTCATGGAAAAAGTGAATCTTAAGACAATTTAGTTGATTTCCACTCCAATTTTTGTTTTGTTTTGTCATTTTCTTGTTTCACTTTTGGATTTCGATCAAACCAAAAGTCCTCATATTCTTGAAAAAGTTTTGACCATAACTTCCCAATTTTGTTTCTGCATTTTGCCTAGCGTAACGAGAAAATATGTTTTTTTAATAAGCTTGAGCTCATTACTTTTTTTTTCTTATGCAAATATGAGCCAAATGAGGTTTTTCTGAAGGATATTGGCACGAATACCTATCTAATTCTATTTGAGAAAAAGAAAAAGGAAGATGATAATAGGGTTTTGAAATGCTTTGAGACAAGGTTTTTTTTTCTCAAATTATGGCTATGACATCAGTTTTTTGTTAATGATTGCATTTTTTTGTTTGTCATGGAAAAACTACTTCTATTGTAAACTAGTTATTCGCCTTTAGAACCAAATTAGGACTTTTATGCTGCTAAAAAAAATCAAATTTAAGGACCACAGCACACTTGAGGTCCGTCCGTCCAAGGTCCGTTTTTCGATGTCTCATGAAGCAGTTTGCATCAATCGTTTTCCATACAAATCTACATGCAATTTTGGGGGCTGGTCATACAAAATGGGTAGGTAAATATATGAAATTCTGTATCCTGAGAGGAGAATTTCTGATCGATTTAGTTTGTTCGGCAAAGTCAGGACGTTTCGGAAAAAATAAGTAGAGGAGAGTGGGGAGACTTAATCCCCTTTTTTTGTATCGCACATAACTCTGTCAATTTCTCACAAACTTTGAACTTTTTGCATGAATTGAAAGCTTAAACATTCAACTATGTTTGGCTGATAAGGGTATTTCATCAGATAAACTCTTCGAATCATGCCAAGCGTTTTAAAAAAATATTTTAAACCGGCATTTTCAAAATGTTGGGGGTAATTTGATCCCCCTTTCAACATTTTTAAGAAATCTTAAGCAAAATGTTTCTTATTCTTCCAAACTGTTAATTTTCTATAAGTTACAGCAATTTCACATGAAACCTGTACGTTTGTGTTCAAAATGTAACAAGTTTAGCATGCAAAATATTTAAAAACTTAAAATTTTCTTTTTTAGACCAAAATTGAGCATGTTTACAAAAGCTGGTAATTTTTGTTTACAAAACTTTTGAAAAATGGTTCAAACTGCAGTAAGTTATGTACAACTATACTAAAGGAAACTATGTAAGAAAACCCAGCCCAATTATTTAATCTTGAGGCTGATTCCAGTGACTGTAAAAATGCAGGGATCAAGTCTCCCTAAACGCACTTTTTTAAACAATTGATTGTAAAAATAGTATGACGATAAATTTAACGTCAAATGCGTAAAGGTTTTGGAGTTGATATGTTTATCAAACAATTCATGTATAAAAAATATATTTTTGAATAATTTTTGAGTGTTTTCTATACTTATCAAAACAAAGAAAAAAGATCTCTTGGAAGTTTTTTGCAGCACTTTTTAGAAATATGTGTGTAACTCAATCTAAACATTTTTTAATTTTTTTCTTTGATTTCTACAATGAGTTTAAGTAAATTTCGCACAACTTTCTAGAACAAAGCTAATTGTTTTACCAACATGCTGACGAGATACAGGCTTGGGATCAAGTGTCCCCGGGGATCAAGTCTCCCCACTCTCCCCTACACGGAAAAAATCCATTTTTTTTTGTTTAAGGGTGCACAGTTATCTTCTTATTCCAAAATAGACAAACTTACGGACCCAATCCTGCAACAATCTGATTGTAAAAATGGGCAAATTTTGTTATAAATCGCTTAGTAGACAGTACTTTAAGGAATAAATAAAAAACTATGTTGAAAGTTCCCGTAGTTTTGAAAATACTAAAATATCTGTAACTAAAATCATGGTGCAAAAGCTCTTGTTATCACAAAAAGTTGAATTCCCCACTAGAAACACCATACAAAACAGCAATACAATCATAAATCGGAGCTTATGATTCAAGCTACGGTATGTCCACGCATCCTTCCTCTCCTGTAGATTCTGTGAAATGCGATCCGTTCTCAGAATCCTCTCTGCGGTAAACAAAACGCAGTAGGGCTGGCCGTTTTAGTATTTGTAGTACATTTTCGAGTGTTTTCGGATTACTGACAAGAAACGTGCTTGGGGTGTAATCTAATCACAAGACTTTCCAGCATGCTTTCATCGGACTGGCTGCGTTTGAGTTAGATTAGATTAGATTACACAAAAAGTTAAATTCCTCAAATACGTATTTTTTTATTTTCCATTTTTTTAATACGTTTTAGTGGACTACAAAAGACATCTTCTGAGCCACAGTGCACGATGGTTTAGAAGATATGAGTTTTTTTTTTAAATCGTGTTTATTTGAAAATATTGAACATCTGGACAAAACAAAATATTAAATATCATTTTTTAAAGCAAAATCGAATTTGCAATCGAAAAGTACATCACTTTTTTTTATAAATTTTACCATTTTCAGGTTTGGCTACTTACAGGTATAAATTTTCGATTTCTTTTCAAATTTTTGCATTTAAGAAAAAAAAAACTAGTAAGAAAAGTACCCATGAAAAAATATTTTTGAAAATCTAAAAAATATCCTACACACCATTTTTTTGCTGAAATTCAGTAAATTTTGACTGAATTTTCATCTACTAAAATGTCAGTAAACGATTCAGTAATTTAGATTTTACTGAATTCGCAGTTGACTGATATTTGTTATTTTGAAGAATATCTACTGCAATTTCAGTAAAATTGTAGTCAAAACAACTGTAATTTCAGCAAAAGAAACGTCAGTTTGACAGATCATTTGCTGAAGATTCAGCAATCGTTGGAGGAATTTCAGTTATCAAAATTTGATTTTGCTTGTCATCAAAAATGTTTCCATACTGCAGTACTGTTATTTATAGATTTATTTCATCAATCGTCCAAACCTAAAAAACAGGTGGTTAGCATCGATTCATTTGTTATTCACATTTTCTTACCATTGTTTCTAAAGATCACAATACAAAATTTAGAAAAAACAACATATTTGAAAGAGGATTTTCTCTCTGCAGCATCCAAACAATAAGCAGTAGCGTGCCCAGCTCCTCGAGGAAGGTGGGGCAATTATATGGACGTTTTGAAAATTTCGTCGTTTATGGACGCCCCCTGACTAAAATTAGAACAAATTTCTGAGGATGGTGGGGCAGTTGCCCCATGTTGCCCCACCCTGTGCACGCTAGTGACAATAAGTCATAAGTGACATTTCAGTTTGATTTTTCAGCAATGTTTTTGTACATTACCGAATTTCAGCAAAAGTGATGATTACTGAATCGCATTCAGTTATTTATTTTACTATATAAATTTCGTTCTAAGGCTGGTACAAATATTTTTAAAAGTTTTTGTCACTCCCCCCCCCCTCCCCCCTTCAAAATTGGCCCGAAAAATCAGGGGGCAAAAAAAATATTTTTACAATAACTTCAAAATTTCAATGAAAATTCAAGTGCAAGCTGAAATGAAATTAAAATACATTCTCCTGCGTTTAAAATCATTTTTAGCATGTTTGGGTTTATTAAAAAACCTTAAGATTTTTTTAAAATTTTCGATGCAAAATCTTTTTTTTCGATACAATTTTTGTTTTTGTCAGATCTTAGATTTTTGAAAACTAATGATTGCAAAACAACTGAACTAGTGTAAAATGCATTTTAAAACACTTTTTTCATTTAAATGTGAAGACTATGGCTTGTTATTTAAATTTTTATATTTTTTTATTCCCCCCTTGACCTCGGCCTGGGCCGAGGGACAAATTTTTTTTTAAATATTTGCATCGGCCTAATCATAACTAAACTTTTACAAAATAAATTAATATTCCGCTGCAAATATTTTTCAAACATTAAAAAATGTCTCAAATGGGTCCAGAAATCAGATATTTTACAAAAACACGAAAAATAACGAACTGAAAATTATTCAATATATATTTTCCGACAATGTTAATTTTTTTATGTGTTTTATATCATTTTCATTTTTTTTTTTTAAATATGAAGTTTTGCCAAGTCAAGAGTCAATTGGACCATACCTGACCATTTCTGACAAGGTTCCGGGTTCTAGTGGAAGCGGACGAATGATAATTTTGCCATTCACCAATCTTGTTTGCTGTATGGAGCGCTCAGTAATCAATTATTCGTGAGCAAACGTGGACAATCTTGTGTTCTACAAACTACTTTCCCAAAATTTCGCTACCTGTCAGCGGATATTCTGTTTTAGTAACACAAATAGGTAAACTTATTCTGAGTGAAACTATTTTTCATTAATTCACTTCCATTTTTTCTAAAGACACCAATGTGATCAAAATGAAATGGCTTCTTTGTTTCCGTTCTACGCATAATTGTCCCATGTTCAAAAAAGTGCAACTGAGAAAAACGCGATTGAAAAATCATTTTTTGTGTTTCTACGCATAATTGTCCCGTGGGTCCCTATTCACCCCATAAGTCCCAAATCATCCCACTCTTATTAGTAATCCTCTTGCTATGCAATAGGTACCGAGCCACGTAGCCCAGTGGTAACGCTTCCGCCTCGTAAGCGGTAGATCGGGGTTCAAATCCCGGCTCGGACCAACACAACTGGTGATCTTTTCCCTTCTGGATTCGATTGCTTAGTAAAGGGAAGGTAGTGTATCGTCACAAACTGGACCTTATCACGACACCTTAGGGAGGCGACCTATGGAATGTTAACATTAACCTTAACATGTTAACATTAAGTTGAGAATGAAACTGCCACTGAATCCGCTTTGTAAATGCCGGCCCCGATACTCTTCAAGGGTGTTCCCCTCAGGAACTGGGAAAGATTTACTACTTATGCAATAGGTAAACAAGTAACAATACTTCGTAAAACTAATGATTTTGCGTAGAAGTGCAACGATGGGACAAACAGACTTGGTGTTGTTTTCAATGAGTTTCCGAACAAAGTACTAGATTTTATGTGTTTTTCGAAAAGAAAACGTCAAACTAAACCAAAAAATGACAAAAAGTCAAAATCGGCAAAAAAAATGACATGGGACAGTTATGCGTAGAACGGCAGTAGAGTCCTTCTCTTCTTTTAAATTATTTTAAAATTTAACTCAATTTTTCCAACACAAAAATATAGCTTTTCCGTAAAAAGCCATATTTTGCAGGTATCTAATTGTGCTTTTCTAAATCTCCCTCTTCCAGATACGACCCCGAGTCCAAGAGCTGCCACGAGTTCACGTTCGGTGGTTGCGACGGCAACGCCAACAACTTCATGACCTACGAAAAGTGCATGGACACGTGCAAGGGAGTGTGATCGTTTGGAGTTCCCCCACTAAATCCAGCAGCAAACCAACCAACACGCCACGTGGTACAAATTTAAGACAGAGAAAAAAGTGCGCCGTCCCAAGAGAAGATAAAAAGAGAGAGAGAGAAATTGCTTTCCTCCTTTTTCCCCGCCCCACCAAGTGATACTTTTTAGGCTTTAAGTTATCGGAAAGTAACTGTAATAATTATACACGCAAGAATGTTTTTCGTTTTAAGAATGTTTAAGGTATTTATTGAATAAATATTTTTCGTTTTAACTAAAATGTAAGTGACCTTTCGACTTTTACTTTTGTCTTTTCGAAGGTTTCCGCGAGCTCTCGTTTCGATTTTCGATCCGCCAAGTGAAACGCACCACATTTCTGGGGTTTTTCAAGTTTTGTTTTAGTACATTCATCTTGTATATTATTTGCTTTTTAAGGGGTTTTGATTTTGCTTAACTGTTAGTCCTACTAAATCCTACTCTTCAAAGTTTGTTTTTACAATCATTGTTGTCATACTGAAGGTTTCTCGCAAGTTTGGATTTCACTTTTTTTAGTAAAGAATATAAAATTAGTTTACAGCTCTTTCTCTGCACTAAGTTATTTTAAACAGAAAGGTTAGAGAATTATTGCAACAACACTTAAAATTACCATTTTGAAACAAAAGATTACATCTCAGAAACAGGATTATTTACAGAAACTTGGGACAAAATTATGCTTTTTTGTTTTGTTTGGAAAGAGACAAGAAATGCACCGAATTGAAACACATTTTAAAATCAACCAATTGTAGTTGCCCAAGGAATGCTACCGAATTGCAAATCTCCTAAAACAAACTGCTCGTTTTCAATATATTATAGAATTCATATAACTCTCTTCTGGTAAGATCCATTCTGTACTGTTCTGTTTGTTTCCGAACCACTTTCACAAAGTGGTTTCGAGAGGAAGCAGCGTCATCGTCGTCGTCGTCGTCGCAATCGCCAAAGCTGTTAACAGCCGATTTCCGTCGTGACGCCCCGGATCGACTCCGAGCTAAAGTGCACACAGCCGGCCTTGCAGACGAGCGTCCACACGTACGGGATGAAGAACTCCTCCGGGGCGTCCTCCTCGACGTACTTGAACTTGAGGTCGGGGAATTTCTGCGGAAAGAATAGCCGATTTTAGTGTTAGTTCAATGGTTTGAAGTAGATAATACTAACCCTTAACCGGTCGCTGGACCACTGACTCGCGCCCTTGGATATCACCTCGAGCACCTCGTTGACGCCCAGTTCACCCCGCTGGTCCTGCACCCGCACCAACCGGGACGAGAAGAATCCCACAACCTGGAAGAGCGAAATGGAAAATAAATTAGACGTAAAGTAATCAATGTTTGTCTGCCAGATGAGTTGCTACACAGTTATTGACAAATCAGCTGAGTTTTAATTCTGTAATTCTGTAATTTCGGAATACATTCGTCCGGCTTCAGCTGAAGATTCATGCTGTCCCATGTTGCATGTTCGAGTGTAGACCTACGGAAAACCTTGCCGCGAGGAGAGGTGAGTGAACCTGTACACGAGCCACCTACGACATAATTCCTCGGGCGGCCCAGGTCAACTCGAAGTTACCCCAGGCACCCCCAGTGCAGGACACATTGGGGGTAGAAAGCGGATAGAATTAGCAAAACATCAAAGCAGAGCGCGAGCCATACTTTTAAAGTGGTATCTGCAAAGAAATTTGTATTAACAAAATGGTCAAAAATAAAAAGGCGATACTAATTAATACTTCCCTGTGACCTTGGAGGCATATAGCCGTGGACATCAAGCTTGGTAGCAATCCTCGTCAGTCGGTGTGGTATTGATCACAGCTGATGTTAATTTGTCCTGCAGCTCAGATGCTCGCTCATTCGGTTTGAAACGAAAAGAACAAAAGAGAACACAAGAAAACATTAGATTCTGATAGTGAGTTTTACACAGATATAAAGTGTAATATAATATTAAATATATTTATAATAATATTTTCACTTCACGATTATTTATTGACACTTTATTTAGTTAGCTTTCACTATCACTTTCACTATTTCTTCGGGTCGTCTAATTTTCGTCGTGTTCCCGCACTTGAAGAATTCCGCATAACTTATCATTGCTAGTTAGAAGTGTCATGTCGAACATGTTACAAGCTAACACAACAGTGACACAGAAACAGAACTTCACAAGCACGGGAATTTGCACACGACCTCCCAGTGAATTAATACCGAGCTTTAACTATTTTTTTTGTACAACTATTACCTAAAATGTCCAAAGCAGCTCAGTAAAACTCACTGGGAGCGTTCCACAATTTAGCCCCATCCGGGGGGAGCTTATCCCTTTGTACCCTCGTGTTTGTTTCCTTTGAACAATAGTCTAGGTAGTCCAATAATGTTCAGCACAAGTTTGAATCGAAAGCAATTGCTTCAACAGCTGAACGGATCAAACTATTGCTTCCCTTGCTGAACTAACTATGCTACTGTTACTAAGGAAACAAAAGGATAAAACATCATGATTTGATGTTCTAACAGGTACGTTCAACTAGCCAGCTGCGAGACCCATCAGCCCGGCCGGGAACCAGTCCATATCTGTCGAGTACAGCATACGGTGTGGTTCACAAAATATCAAATACAGCAAACACAACACTAAGGCTATACATATGGACTGGCGGGATGGAAGCACGTGGACACCTCCCCCCATTGACAAATCAGCTGAGTTTTAACAATGAATCAAAAATTATTAGTGAGAGCTAATCATTCAATTTCTAATTACAGTTCACGGTTTCAAAATTTGGATGAAAATAGTTTTTATTCATAAGTTATCAAAATTTCTAAGTATTGACGAAAATTTTATTTTTATGAGAAAAAAAGTTTTTGCAGTGCTAAACATTGTAATCTTATAAAAGTTCAAAATATTTTTAAACAAGCCCAAACAAGCTAACTATAATTATCAATGCAGAAAAAGGCATTTTAAATTGTTTTGAGTTGGTTGACCTACATATCCATCAAAATTTTCCAGATATATAAAAAAAATTTGATAAAAAATTGTGATCCATTTTAAAAAAAATCACAGCATAGCAAAGAACAAAAAAAACAATTTTTATTTTATTTTAAGCTATTATATTTTTATATTTAAGCTAATAGTATTGTGCTATCTCTATGATTTTAAGCTAGAAAAACATAACAAATTTAATGAAAACCTAGATTTTATTACTGATTCAAAAAATTCCCGAGATCCCGGGAATTCCAGGGATTCAAAAAATATTTTCCCCGTTCCCCGGGAAAATTGGACTGAGCATAAAAATACTTTTTTTTGCAATTCCACTGTGAAACTAATAGTATTTATTCAGAAGTTTCCAAAATTTTCGTCAATACTTAGAAATTTTGGAAACTTATGAATAAAAACTATTTTCTTGCATATGTTGAAACCGTGGCCTGTAATTATAATTTTTTAACTTTTTTTTATTTTTTTTGCCCAAACCTCCTTGACTTTGGTCAGAGTCGAGGGACATAAACTTCAAAAAATATTTGCAACAGCCTTATTCCCGGGAAAAATTGTAAAAAATTCGGGAAAAATTGTAAAAAAATCGGTTTTTGAAAAATCCCGGGAATTTTGTTCCGGGAATACCCGGGCGCGCTTTTCAGGTTTGATTAAAAATTATTGTAATTTGATGCAAAAATATGCTGGGAAAAATTTCTTTTAATCTCAAGAAAAAATCGTGAGTTTTAAATTCGTAATCTGGTGACCAACATAAATATATCCGTAGTAACAGTTCAATAGGGCGAATCTGCGTTTGTAAACAAGCAGTCTATCCCTTTTGCTCAAGTGACAGTTCACGTAAAGTAAGAAGGGGATAGACTGCTTGTTTACAAACGCAGATTCGCCCTATTGAACTGTTACTGCGGATATGTTTAAAGCAATAAAAAGTTCTACTTTTCAGCACTGAAATGGGTGCTGAAAAGTTGAACTTTTCAACACTACGGTCGAAAAGTAACACTTTTCAATATTTTATTGTTTAGAATGGAATAGAATTTACTAAACACACGACTGTTTGACATGAAATTCCTTTCTAGAAGCGTTTTCGGATTTGCAAAAAATGTTGTGAGGTCGGTCGGTAAACCTTGTTGGATAAATGTACGATTCGTGCTGAAAAAAACCCTCTTTTTGCAACTTGTTGCATAAACTACTATTAAAATGCAAACATTTAGTACAGGAATTTCGTATGATATTCTCATTTCCCAATTTCCATTATTCTTTGAGTTTTTTTTTTATCTCGTTCCCCTTAAATTTTCCAAACTCAAAATCTTTTTGTTATGTAATTTTGAGGTTTTGAAAATCTTTTTTTTTACTTTTAATAATTAACCATCAGATTTAAGTTTTTCTTCAGAGAAGATTTATAAAAAGTACACAGTTTATAAAACTACTCTTCATTGTTTGTATGATTCCAAGAGCGATTTTTCCCAGAATTAGCAATTTCTTTGAAACATTGATGACATTTTTGGGTGCTTTCTCTTTAACCAAAAAACTTTTTCATGCATATTAGTTCGTCCATACAAATCTACATACAATTTAGAAAGCTATCCATACAAAAATGCCATAAAAATCAAAATTTGGTACCTTGAAAACGATTTATTCTGATCCATTTCGTATACAGTCCAGACTCGATTATCCGAAGGCATCGGAAAATTTAGTACTTCGGATAATCGAATCACGAAAATTTTTTTTTTTTCTTTGTCTTATTTTTGATTGTTGAACTACTCTAAAGTGATTTTGAATTGTAAAAACCAAGATGGCGGCCAAAAAGGCAGTAATGAAGTATTGAAAATTGCATTTTGTAATTTTTTAAGTCAATCAAACATTCAAATTTGACTAAAATGGGGTCGCATGATTCGAATTTGATGGTAAAAGCAAGAAAATACAACAATACCAAAAAAAAATTCGATTCGATTATCCGAAATCCCATACAAACTTTCGGATAATCGAAACTGGACTGACTGGGGGAAAAAATAGGATAAATTCTAGAAAATGTTTTACAGAGAAAAAAATTATCTGATCTGATACAATTGTTTATAAATTAATATTGAAATATATCCGAAATAAGAAACGATGAATTTATTCAGTTGTTTATTATGTTTATTATCAACATCTTTAAACTGTATAAGACTGCGAAAATCATATGACTGTGTACATTTTTAAAATTTGATACTAACTATTGATACGCAAGATGGATTTGAAAAGTGATATTTCATCAAGATAAATAATTTTGAATTTTCGAAATCAAGTTCCCTAAAGATTCAAAATATCATGGAATATTTAACAGAAATAAAAATTGGTTTTGGATGCCTTTAATTCAAATGATCGCTGTCACAACGCTTGCAAAAAAGACAGCAAAAAGAGAGAGAGAGAAAGAGCATGAGCTTTCGTGTCGAGCTCGGCATTTATTCGTTTCAACTTCGTGTGTGTTCACTGACAGTCGCTTCGTAATGACGATCATGCCAGAAGCGTCCAGTTAGCATTCAACAATCGGATCGATGATGAAAGCGGACTGTCTAGCTCTTTCAACTTTCTAAACTAGAAATTACAAATGTTGATAATATTTTAAATAATAGAAAATGCTTATTTACCATAATCCAACTTTTTATCAATTCATAAACTCACATAAGAAAAATTAGCTCGCATTCGCAATAAAGGCAATCATACAATTTCCTGGTCGAACATTAAAATTTCAAAAAATCGGAAATTAACGAAATTCAAAAAAAAAGTATCAAAGTTCAAAAGTCTTCCGTAACAAAAAAAAAATATGGGTTCAAAAAATATATCTTCTGAAATAACCTTCTAAAAATTTCCATTGATCAAATTGGAGAGAAAGAAAAACCACTCACCATATCGATATTCTGGATGATATCCTGGAAAGCCGAGTGGCTCCGGAAGGCCTCGAAGACGTTACGCTTGTACAGCAGCGTGTACACCAGGTTCGGACAGTACACCAGCTGGTGCGACAGACACGAGTTGAGAATCTCCAGCACCATCCGCAGCACCTCCTCCAGCACGGACAGATCCTGCAACTGAAGCACGTGACGCAATCATGTTCCAGCCAATAGAAACTAAAGCTAGCAGAAAGCAGAACCTACCATATCGTCTGGATTGGATCCGGCGACGATCGGAACGGCCACCGTCGACGCCACCGCATCCCCGTTGGCCGCCACCGCCGCAGGTTGCCTCAGCTGCTGATCGAGGCGGGCGTGCTTCTTCGCGAGCGTCTCAAACAGACTAACCAGCCGCTGGGCCACGTACGGGTGCAGCGAGCGGAACTGGCCGGACATGTTGGCCAGTGCCGCCAGACAGTTGGTGTGCAGATACTTGTCGCGCATCTTCAGCATGTTGTACTGGATGGTCCGGATGACGACCAGGATGAGCAGGCCGCCGAGCGAGATTTCGCTGATCGAGCGCTCCGTGTACCACGTGATGTTTTTGAGAATCTTGAGAAAGAGACGATTTGTTAAGAGATTATAAAAGTTAATTACATGGCTGACGTGCTTACAATCTCGTGGACGCTCTTGTTGAAGTTGTCGTCCTCGCTCAGAATCAGCAGCACAATCAGGGACATGTAGATATGATGGGAAGTGCTGTCGGGTGCGTTGTACAGAGTTTGCAGGATTGGTATCACCTGAAAGTCGTGAAAAGAGCAAAAAAATACGATTTAGAAGTGAGTTTTAATTGTTGATAATTCAACTGTGGTGTTATGTATTTATTTGGAAACTGGTGTTATAAATCTGAGCTTACCAGCAAAACATCACTACACTGCAAGACATGTTTTTCAGCTTATATGAACTATTCTAACTTATTTTTAACTTATACAATCGTGCGAACTTAGCTTTTAGTTAATACATGTAGTTGCTTCCCGAGCAGATGGAAATAACGTGGGAATAACATTTTTTGATATTTGAAAATACTACAGTCATGCCTCGGTTTAGCACCGCATATGGGGGATGCAAAACCGAGGCGTGCATAACCGAGGCACAGAGCTTATGGGATTTTGGCTATATGGGAGACATTGGCTTTAATCGTACGAAAAATCATGCAAACATCAAAAAATTATAGTGTTTTGGAATCGGGATGATGTCAGCTATCCATTAAAATTATTATTTCATGAAAATTTTCACAAAAATACGTATTTTTCCTGTATTTCGAAAATGCTTTTTTTCTCTAAAGAAACCAAAAAAAGATTGTAATTGCAATATGGGTATCAAATGATCGGGGTTTTTTTCATACATTTTGAATTTAATAACAACATTTTTAGAAAATACTCAAAATTTTCACAAAACTACGTATTTTCGAAAAAAATACTCAAAATTTCAGTTTTTACAATATGGGTATCAAACGATCGGGATTTTTTCATACATTTCGAAAGTTATTAAAAAAATGAAAATACTCAAAATTTTCACAAAACTACGTATTTTAGAAAAAATGATTTGATTATTTGATACCCATATTGTAAAAACTGAAATTTTTAAAAGTTTTACGAAAATACGTAGTTTTGTAAAAAATTTGAGTATTTTCAAAAAATATTGTTATGACATTCGAAATGTATGAAAAAATCCTAATCGTTTGATACCAACATTGTAAAAACTGACATTTTGAAAAGTTTTTCAAAAGTACGTAGTTTTGTGAAAATTTTGAGTTTTTAAAAAAAATGTTGTTATTACATTCTAAATGTATGAAAAAATCCCGATCGTTTGATACCAACATTGTAAAAACTGACATTTTGAGAAGTTTTTCAAAAATACGTAGATTTGTGAAAAATTTGAGTATTTTCAAAAAAAGTTGTTATTACATTCGAATTGTATGAAAAAATCCTGATCGTTTGATACCCATATTGTAAAAATTGAAATTTTGAGTATTTTTTTTCGAAAAAACGTAGTTTTGTGAAAATTGGGAGTATTTTTTGAAATGTTGTTATTATATCCGAAATGTACGAAAAAACCTGATCATTTGATACCCAGATTGCAATAACAATATATTTTTGGATTCTTTAGAGAAAAAGAAGCATTTTCGAAATACAGGAAAAATACGTATTTTTGTGAAAATTTTCATAAAATAATAATTTTAATGGATAACTGACATCATCCCGATTCCAAAACACTATAATTTTTTGATGTTTGCATGTTTTTTCATACGATTAAAGCCAATGTCTCCCATATAGCCAAAAACCCATAAGCTCTGTGCTTCAGTTAAGCACTGGGCCGTGCTTAACCGAGGCAGCTGAACGGTGCAAAACCGGGGCAGTGCAAAACCGAGGCGTGCAAAACCGAGACATGACTGTAGGCCAATAAGATTTTATGTTATTTATACCAAGTTTTGTTATTCGCCGTTATGATTTTTTGTTATTTGATTGTTATTGTAATAACAGGCTAATAACATTTTTAGTTATTCTTCGAACATATCATTGTTATTCTTTTTTGTTATTTCAACAACTAATCCGATCTTCCCAATAACTGTTGGAGTTATTTTTCCATAACAAAAAATGTTATTCAAAAGTTGTTTTGGCTTTTAACCAATATCAGACCGATAACAAAATTTGTTTTGATAACATAAAGTGTTAATAAACTCTTAGGCAAAAATGGAGATTGCAAGAATATTCCATAACACTTTTTGTTATTTTACCAGTACAGTGGACTCTCTGGCTGTCGATCTTCTCGATACCAATATTTCTCCAGCTGTCAATAAATTTTTCAGTCCCTTCTAATAGATTGCTTTGATTTTTCGTTCTATAATTTGATAACTCCCGCTCTCGATGGTACTTTCAATATCGACAGCGAGAGAGTCCACTGTATTTGTTATTGAAATGGCATGAATTTTGTTGTTATCGTCTGCTCTGGTTCATAATTCAATCTTAAACTCGAATATATTTTTTTTAATTATTAAGAAAATAATATCAATAGCATGAGATTATACTTTTATAAATATTTACTTAATCTTATTCAAAAACTGCAAAAAAGAACTAAAGAGTTCAGTGTATATGATTTTTTTTTTTTTGTTGGATTTACTTAACCTTGTCCTGTAGATATTTTTTCGCTAAATTTAATTTCTTGTGACCTAATTTTGAGCTAGTTTTATAGTGTACTATTTTTTGTCTTTTCATGTTTAACATATTTATCTTCAGCCAGCTTATTTATTTATTTTTTCTTCTTTTTGATAGTATCAAGCCTTTTTTACTTCTAACAGTTTTTTTTCTGCTTTGTTTGTAAAACACAATCAATCAATCAACTTCTCTTCTTTTTTGTTGTTCGCTATTAAATTTAACAAAACCTTTAAAGTTGCAACTAATCGCATTAAATCATGGTCTAGAACAGAACAATAATAACTGCATAGGGTGGTACAAATTTCATTCAGGTTTTACCTCTTGGCTCTGATCAATGGACATTCAAAAATATAACCTAATTCAAAATTTTAAGCAAGGTGCAACTAAACAATAATGTATTTTAAAAATAAGTTACAAAGACTTTGAACATAAATTGATACGAAATGGAGTGTTAAAAATGTGTTGTACTGTGATAATTAAACTCTGATAACTGTAATAAACTAATTTAACGAATTTCAGTCAAAATTCTGTCTTAAATGTTAAAATTTACCTAAAATTGATATGTATTTTCTTAAAAAGCTTATAAAGTAAGTTAACTAACTATCAAGGTTGCCAACGATTAAAATTATCGAGACTCGATAACGAAAATCTATCGTTATCGTTAATTCGATAAATTTATCGGCGATAATCTTATCGACGATAATGGACGATAACTCATTTTTAAAATCGTTCTAAAATCGTTTAATTCAATCATATTATGTCAAACTTTCAATGCTTTCACTAAAAATATATGTTTTGAAAATCTAGTAAGTTTCAAAGAAAAATATGTACTCAAAATTGTTCACAAAATACTCTACTTTTTCAAAAGTACTCAAATTTTCATAATTTGCAATATTTGCAATCAAACGAAGCGAAATTTTTGTATGCTTTTTCACTTCATTAGAGATATTTTTTCGAAAATACTCAAATTTTCACAAATTACCGTATTTTTTCGAAAATACTCAAATTTTCAAAATATTTAACATGGGTATCAAACAAAGCGAAATTTGGTTTGCTTTTTCACATTATTATAGTTTTTTTTTTAGAAAATATAATAATTTTCAAAAATTACCGTATTTTTTCGAAAATACTCAAATTTTTAAAATGTGCAATAGGGGTATCAAACGGACGCAAATAGGACATAACTTAGACGAAGCACTTGAGTTCGAGTTGGAAATCAGTGTTCTCGTCTGGGATATGTCATTTTGACACATTGCTTGGGAAAAAGGTCCCTTGCAAAGAAGGTCGTAAAACTTTACGACTTGATAGTTCAACGCAGATGGCTTATCCACTTGAGCCTGCGTGGGATACTGTGAAATCAGTTATCCCGAAACCAGAGAAAGTTGTAATGTTTTACGACCGTGAAAAAGGATTAGGGTTTGTTCAAAAATTACGTCCAGAGATTTTCGGGATTTTAGACCCCCCCCTCCCCCCTGTCACGCACTTTTCCTATACCTTTAACATGGGCTGTCACAAACCTCAGACCCCCCCCCTCCCCCTATTTATGGACGTAATTTTTGAACGAACCCTTACGCAGATGGCTCTTGAGAATGCGTGGGAAACCGTTATGCAACGAAGCCCAGATTCTCATGTGGAGAGTAAACAGGACAACTGAAAGAATAACTGGAGTGATCTTCATTTGTGCGACGTATTGGCAATCTTCGTTTGTGCGACGGATTGGAGCAGTGGAGTGATCTTCGTCAGAGTGATCTTCGTTTGTGCGACGTATTGGCATAACCAGAGAAATCTTCGTTTGTGCGACGTATTGAACAATGTCGGTAAGGTACAAATATAATAAAAGTGGTAATTGTCGCTTATGCGACAGAAAAGATGAGGATGTAATGGTAGAGTGCCATGAGTGCAACAGGCACTTCCATGAGAAATGCATCAAACCACAAAAACCAATTCTAGCCGATGAATATTGGGCATGTCCCAAATGTTCACAAGCTATTAACCACATTCGGAATTTGGAGCAAAAACTTCAAAATTCAATAAAAGAATGTGAACAGAAAGTTCAATCCGAAGCTCTTAAGCTTCAAAAAGAATCCTTTAAGGATCTTGTTGAGCAATTGAAGGCTACGCGTTTAGAGCCTAGCCAGGAAGGAAGAAATTTAGCCCTGCTTTTGAAAAGATGGCAATATCTTGACATGGGCTAGGTTCAAAAACACCTTCGAGGTGACAACCACAGAAGGTGGTTTTAGTGATTTAGAGAATCTAAATCGCTTACAAAAATATTTGAAGGGAGATGCTTTCAAGCTTGTGAGTCCACTTTTAATGGATCACAATAATTTGGAGACAATTCTCCATAGACTTGATGAAAATTACGGTAACGCTGATGCTATTTACCAAAATTTCATAAACAATGTTTTAGGAGTTAAAAATCCAAAATTGGATACTCCTAAAACAATGATCGATTTCGTTACATCTTTAGAAAATATAATTGTAACGATGAAGCAATTAAACCGAAAAGACCTTTTAGCCGACTCTAGGCTGGTCAGGGACTTGGCCGCAAAATTGCCTTCAAATTTGTTCCAGACATGGACAAAACATGTACTGGATAAAAAAGCTTCAGCATCCTTGCTGACGCCATACGTGGCACCATCTGTTGAGGAATTTCATACGTGGATGAAACCTCACAAAGATTTGGCGACAGTTCTCTTAGCAGAGAAATGTCGTGAAGGTTCTACCAAAGAGAAATTGAACTTTCACGTGTCTCAGAAAGAACCAAAGAATAATTCAGAGAAAAAGTTAAAGTGTTTTTCTTGTGATGGAAATCATAAGACGACAACTTGTGATAATTTAAAAAAAATGGATGTTAAAGCTAGAAGACGTCTGCTTAAAAACAAACAAGTTTGCTACAGTTGTTGTAACTACAGCAATCATAAATCTGGACAATGTAAAATTCCTGTAAAATGTACTATACACAGAAAAAAAATGTGAATTTACTCGACACGGAAAAAATGAATCGAATGTAAACTCAGTTGATGTTGTGCATTTAAATTGCACAACAATACCTTTTCGGGTATATTCCTTAGCGTAGCTGCAATCAATGATTGCACAAGCACGCGTTGCAGCTGACGCTAAGGGAATGACAGTAAATTAAGTCTCGAAATCTTCACGCATTGATGCGTGGGCCAACCAAAATAGATGACCCATATTCATAGACAACGATGCGTGGATAATACAAGAAGGGACGTAGGTTTGCGCAGGTTAGTTTGGAGACTGGTTAGAGATAGTTTGAGAATAAAGGGGCTGCGCGTGATGCACAGTCAGTCTGTTCTGGGAAACCAGCAAGAGTAGATCATTTAATATCACATCCTGGGTAGTCTCGAGATATAACACTGGTGTCGGAAAAAAATGTGAAAGTAGTGAAAACAAAACGCAGTTTATTAAAGATGACGACCTCGCGATGACAATGGACACGAATGGTAAGTAGAAAATAAATAATCATAAGAAAGCAAAAGTTATACATTTTCAGCAATAACTTTAAAAAGATGGAAAATTTGTTCAAATTAGAACACATCGAACCGTTCATTGAAATGGTAGATCTATTCCACAAAATTACGAAAACGGAAGCCACAAATGAGAAACAATTCCTAACAGTGATTAAATACTGCAAGCTCTCTGAAAAAATTCAATCAGAAATAAAGAACTATTTTTTCCAAACTTGGAATGATCTCAAACTGTTTTTACAGGAGAGATACAAACCAAGCTTGAAACAAATGCTTGAGCTGCTTGACTCTGTTAATTCAATATCAGTCAGGCAAAATGAAACGCTCTCTGAATTTATTTTCAGATTAGACAAAAAACTAATACAAATTAAACAAAATTGTGGCCATGAGTATGAGTTATTTTACGACCATGCTATGGACAAATCCGTATGGAAAGTAAAAGATTTGCTGTCCACAAACGCGATTTTGATTTTAGGTTCGGCTTCTACTTTAGAAGAAGTTGAAATTATATTGAAAAAGTTTAATCTCCACAATTTAAAAATGTTTGGAAAAATTCAACCAATTATTTATAGAGCCCAAAACGAATGGGTGAATAAACAAAACATCTTTCACAATTGGTATAAAAAAAGTCAAGATCTCAGAAAAAACAACCCTAGTTATAAGGGCAAATATTACAATCGGTTTTCTACTGGAAAAAGATCCAATTATTATGGTTATAAAAGTTATAAGTGGAATAATAACAACCATTATAATGAAAACAGTATGAACAAACTAATCGAAAAAACTGAAACATATAAAAATGATTTAGAAAAAAACAAATACAATAATTACTATATACAAACACGTGAAAAACGACAAGCGACACAACAAAAGGAATGTAAGGACATAAAGGAGGAGCCAAAAATAATTGAAAACAAAATGCTATCAAAAGAAGCTCAATACAAAATACATACAACAAATAAAGGAAACAATGAAACATCTAACAATTTTAAGTTAAAAGAATTACAAAGTTATGAAAGTCAAAATGGCATATCGGAAAATATTATAAATGATAAATCGTATAGAATTGTTACTGAAAACAAAGAAAACATTGAAAGTGATAAAATTAGAACGCACCAAATTCAAAACGAAAATCAAAATAAAAACAAATCCAATAAAAATGATTGTAATAGAAAAAATAATCATGAAAATTATGACGGAGAAAATGAAGTCAAGGGTTCCAAAAAATCAAAGAAGTTTATAGAAACTGAAAAATATAAGAATAAACTGAATTACGTTCAAAACAATGATAACTACTTGTATAAACAATATGTTGACTTTATTGGACATTTAGAAAACATGCATTGTTAAAACAAAATTTCAACAACTACAATCATAACACAGTACATCTTAACTATACATTGTGTTTATATCTGGCCAATATAAACATTTAATGAGGAAGACCTACTGTGTATTGATCGTAAGAACATAATACTTGAAATTACATTTACTTTATCTGGAAGTAAATCTGATTCAAAATTATGTCCAGTGAAATGTTTAAATTCATCTTTAAAATGGAAATTCAAACTAGTATAAAAATACAATTTTTGAATAATAATAGAACTCTATTATTATTTTCCAATTCTATTTCTTCTCCTACAAATAAGATATTGAGTAATTTCGTGTGATGAACATGTCAAACGAATGTTTAAGATATCAGAAGCCTTGTTTAATGCTAAAACAAATATATTTCGACAAAACAAAATAATAAAAGAAAGTTTATTTCAGTTATTTGACAAATATGTTTGTCGCTGACGAGACAGACGAACGACTTTGGAAAATTTACGACGCACATGTGTTCCGAGGGACGAGAGAAAATTTGAATTTTATTTTCTCAAGAACCGGAGAACCTATAAATTAATTCAAGGACTTCCAAAAATTCCCTAAATGGATTCCTTCAAAATTTATGGAAATTTACTAAAAAACACATGGCCCGAGTCCCTTGCCAGACGATGGGAACGGAGCCGAGCAATTACACAGGCGACGTAATTCGAGAAGGGTTACGACACGCTGTAAAATTGAAGATCTCCCGCGAAGGGATGAGATTTTACGATCGGGTCCCTTTTACGACGGGATACCGATCGAAACCAGACGCAGAAATGGCATCTGGCGAAAGTGCGTGGGAACCAGAAATTGGATTCCACGCCTACTCAAGAAAGTGATCCTCATGGAAGAAAAAAAGGATCTAGGAAGGACAAGAACAAGGAAAAGGACGAGGACAGCGCGATACACCCACGCTCATATCTCCATTGATGAGTAAGAAGAAAGGAAAATTAGAAAATTTATCAGTAGGAGGAGTTTAGTATAAATGCAAACTATTGTCATCCCTTTCATTGCTTAGAATAAATTGTTTAGAATTAAGACCAATTATAAAAACCAAATTTTGTTTTAAATAAAGTTAGTCGCAGTTCAGTAGTCTCGGAGTTTATTTCGATCACAATCCCCTGGGCACAACATTTTTTGGTGGCTCCAGAGAGGAAAACAGCTCAAGCGCAAAGTGAGCTTAGTTTGTGCGAAGCAGGGGAGCTGCAAAGTGATCTTCGTTTGAGCAACGCAGCAAAGTGATCTTCGTTTGAGCGAGCAGCAAAGTGATCTTCGTTTGAGCAACGCAGCAAAGTGATCTTCGTTTGAGCAACGCAGCAAAGTGATCTTCGTTTGAGCGAGCAGCAAAGTGATCTTCGTTTGAGCAACGCAGCAAAGTGATCTTCGTTTGAGCGAGCAGCAAAGTGATCTTCGTTTGAGCAACGCAGCAAAGTGATCTTCGTTTGAGCAACGCAGCAAAGTGATCTTCGTTTGAGCGAGCAGCAAAGTGATCTTCGTTTGAGCGAGCAGCAAAGTGATCTTCGTTTGAGCAACGCAGCAAAGTGATCTTCGTTTGAGCGAGCAGCAAAGTGATCTTCGTTTGAGCGAGCAGCAAAGTGATCTTCGTTTGAGCAACGCAGCAAAGTGATCTTCGTTTGAGCAACGCAGCAAAGTGATCTTCGTTTGAGCGACGCAGCAGAGTGATCTTCGATTGTGCGACCAGCAAAGTGATCTTCGTTTGAGCGACGCAGCAGAGTGATCTTCGATTGTGCGACCAGCAAAGTGATCTTCGTTTGTGCGACCAGCAAAGTGATCTTCGTTTGTGCGACCAGCAAAGTGATCTTCGTTTGACCGACGCAGTGAGGTCATCTTCGTTTGTGCGACATTGAGGAACAGCAAGGTTAGTACAGGATGTCCATCAGATATAAATATAATAAGTTAGGCAATTGTCGTTTATGCGACAAAAAAGATGAGGACACAATGATTGAATGTCATGAGTGCAATAGGCACTTTCATGAAAAATGTTGCAAATTAAGCAAATCGCCACAAGCGGATGAATATTGGGCTTGTCCGAAGTGCGCCCAAGCAATTCATCACATTCGGAGTTTGGAGCAAAAGCTCCAAAACTCCATAAAAGAATGTGAAAATAAGGTTCAATCTGAAGCTTTGAAGCTTCAGAAAGAATCATTTAAAGAACTTGTAGACCAATTAAAGGCTACGCGTTTAGAGCCTAGCCCGGATGAAGTGAATCTCGCCTTATTGTTGAAAAGGCAGTCACTTATGGAGCTGCCATATTTTGATGGCAACATTTTGACTTGGGCTAGATTTAAAAACACCTTTGAGCTAACCACCAAAGAAGGTGGTTTTAGCGATCTAGAAAATTTAAACCGTCTACAGAAATACCTAAAGGGAGATGCCTTTAAGCTCGTGAGTCCACTTTTAATGGATCACAATAACTTAAAGACGATCCTCCATAGGTTAAATGAAAATTTTGGTAATGCTGATGCAATTTACCAAAATTTGATTAATTGCGTTTTGGGAGCTAAGAATCCAAAATTGGAAGCTCCCAAAACAATGATTGATTTTGTTACATCATTAGAAAATCTAATAGTGACCATGAATCAATTAAAAAGGCCAGACCTCCTAGCCGACTCTAGATTGGTCAAAGATTTAGCCTCTAAATTACCATCGTCCATGTTTCAAACATGGACGAAATATGTCTTGGATAAAAAAGCATCATCATCTTTGCTGGATCCATATGTTGCACCCACTTTGGAGGAATTTCATACGTGGATGAAACCTCATAAAGATTTAGCGACAGTTCTCTTAGCAGAAAAACATCGTGAAGGAACTGAAACTAAGACTAAAGAGAAAGTGAATGTTCACTTGACTCAGAAAATTAAACCAGAGAAAAAACTCAAATGTTTTAGTTGCGATGGAAATCACAAGACAACCACTTGTGATAACTTTAAAAAGATGGACGTTAAAGCTAGAAGACGTCTGCTTAAAACAAAAAAAGTTTGCTATAGTTGTTGTAACTACAGCAATCACAAATCTGGACAATGTAAAATTCCGGTAAAATGTACCATAGATGGCTGCAAGAAAGCTCATCATCCCATGGTGCATGAAAACTTGTCTACGGCAAATAGACAGGCCGAAAATCCACCAGAAGAATTCAATGCAGTTAATTGCCAAGTTCAAGATCAGAACAAGGTATATTATCAAATTATCCCCGTAACGCTGAAGAATGGAGATAATAAATTTAACACTTTCGCATTTTTTGATTCAGGCTCTTCGGTAAGTCTTGTCAATAGCGAAATAGTCAAAATACTTAAGATTAAAGGTTCGTTTAAACCTATGACATTGGCATGGACGAACGGAGAAATTCAAGAGGACTTTGAAAGTATGTCCGTAGAATTCAAAATAACGGGTCCAAATGGCAAGACCTTTAATCTCAAGAACATGCGGACAATCAAGGATTTGGCTTTGCCTACGCAGTCAGTTAATATAAAAACGTTGAAGAACAAATTTAATTATCTTAAAAACATCGATCTCAAGGCTTATGATAAAGCGGAGCCAACCATTCTTTTAGGATTGCCGCATGCTTATCTATTCAGAGGAATTGAAGAAAGGTGTGGAGGATTTAATGAGCCAATTGCAAGACTCACCATGTTAGGTTGGATGCTATACGGAAGCAACCATGTACAATCCAACAAATATGATCATCTCTTTTCAATGGAAGAGATATCAATTGAGAATGATTTTAGGCAAATGATGCAAGATTACTTTTCAACTGAAAATTTTGGAGTAAAATTAGTTGAAAAGATGAAATCATCCAGTGATGAGCGAGCTCTGCGAATAATGGAGCAGACTTTAAACTATTCCAACGGTCAGTATGAAATAGGACTGCTATGGAAAGAAGATAAAATATCGTTTCCTAACAGTTATCAATCTGCGTTGAATAGATTAAAATTACAAGAGAGAAAAATGAATCGAGAGCCCGAATTAAGAACATGGTATTCCAACAAAATAAAGGAATATGTGGAAAAGGGCTATTTACGTAAAGCGACGCTGATGGAACAGAAAGAATCAGAACGCACATATTACATACCACATTTCGTTGTGGTAAATTTAAACAAAAATCCTCCTAAGCGTAGATTAGTATTTGATGCTGCGGCAAAAATAGGAGGTGAATCATTAAACTCAAAATTGCTTTCTGGACCGGATGGGTTATCATCTTTAGTAGGAGTTCTAATTCGGTTCAGGGAGGGTAAATATGCGGTCTCAGGGGACATCCAAGAGATGTTCCACCAAGTTCGCATTAGAAAAGAAGATCAAGAATCACAAAAGATTTTGTTCAGAGATGATCCAACGGAAAAGCCTGTTATATACATTATGCAGGTGATGACTTTTGGAGCAACATGTTCACCAGCATGTGCTCAATTCGTTAAAAACCAAAATGCGCTTAAGTTTCAAGAAAAATATCCTGAGGAAGTCAAAGGCATAATTGATAATCATTACGTAGATGATTATTTAGATAGTTTTGACTCAGTTGAAAAGGCCAACATGATAATTAATAACGTAATAAAAATTCAAGCAAATGCACATTTCAATTTAAGAAATTTCATTTCAAACTCAAGTTCGATACTTGAATGTATTCCTGAAGATAAAAGGATGCAGAAAAAAGTAGTTGAGCTTGGAAACGACGAGCAAACCTACGAAAAAGTTCTTGGTATCTATTGGGATACCGAAAAGGATGCTCTTAGATATAGGGTGAAAAATGATAATTTCCCAGACTGGCCTACAAAAAGAGAAATGCTATCCATAGCAATGAGTGTCTACGACCCTCTCGGACTTATTTCAAACATAACCATAGAGAGTCGAGTTATGATGCAAGAATTGTGGAGAACAGGTACAAACTGGGATGAAAAAATCCCACAAAAAATGCTTAACCAGTGGATTTCATGGACAAACAGGCTGGAACAGTTAAAAACAGAATTCTTTCCAAGATGTTACTCTAATTTGAAAGGAGAAATTATTTCAAGAGAGCTTCATGTTTTTGTAGACGCTTCAGATAGAGCATATGCTGCTGTTATCTATATGAGAACAATTGGAAAGGAATCAATTGATTTATGTATTGTTGCAGCTAAAGCACGGGTAGCTCCTAACAAACTTATGTCCATACCAAGATTGGAACTACAAGCAGCCGTGTTAGGTACCCGTTTAGTGGAAACAGTTGTAAAGGAAATACGATTGAATTACGCATCCATTACATTTTGGTCTGATTCCCGCACAGTCCTAGCTTGGATCAACTCTGAACCGAGAAACTATAAGCAATTTATTGCTCACAGGGTTAGTGAGATACTTGATAGTACAACTACTAATCAATGGAGATGGGTTGATTCCAAGAACAATCCGGCGGATGAAGCTACCAAAACTATCATTAAAGATAGTATTTGGGTTACAGGACCAGATTTTCTGTATAAAACAGAATATCATTGGCCCTCAAACAAACAGAAAGAACCAACCCTTGAAGAATTAAAACCTGTACACATGATAAAGACCATTGAAATCCCTAACTTAAGCTTCATAAATGAGGAAAACTTTTCCTCATGGAAAAGACTTAAAAGATCGACGGCTATACTAATTAAATTCGTAGAATGGATACGAGTCCGCAAGGACCAAAACGAATTTAACGCAATCATATCAGTCCATGATTTGCAACGGGCAGAAAATTTACTTATAAGAAAAGCGCAATGGAACGAATTTACAAATGAATTGAAATCACTTAGTGTAGGAGAGAATGTTCCAAAAGACAGCCCAATTCGAAATCTTACTCCTTTCCTTGATGAAAAAGGAGTATTGAGATCTCGGACAAGGTATGAGAACGCCAGAGTTGTTCCCGAAGGAGCTACTCTACCAGCAATCCTCCCTAAAAATCATTACATTACCCGTTTGATTCTTATATCTTATCATGAACAATTTTTGCATAAAAAAATGGAAACGGCAATTGCGGCCGTTAGACAAAAGTATTGGGTCATAGATATACGTGCTGTTATGAAAAAGATTAAATTTAGGTGTCAGAAATGTAAAAACGATAATGCAAAGCCGATACCTCCAATAATGGCAGCACTTCCGAAATGTAGACTACACGTGAATGTTAAGCCGTTTACATACACAGGGGTCGACTACTTCGGACCTATGAATGTATCAATAGGACGAAGAGTTGAGAAAAGATGGGGAGCATTGTTTACTTGTTTAAATACAAGAGCTGTTCATATTGAATTGGCGAACGCTTTAAGCACAGACGCATTCTTCTTGTGCCTTAAAAATGTAATTCACAGGAGAGGCAAAATCTTGCAGTTATATAGTGATAACGGTACTAATTTTGTCGGGGCCAATAACGAAATTAACAGAATCAAAGAAAGATTGGCTGATGACGGAATTGAATGGTTTTTCAATCCTCCCGCATCTCCACATTTTGGAGGTGTTTGGGAAAGGATGGTGAAAGAAGTTAAAAGTCTATTGCCATCAGTTCAAAGAACTATGCCAGAAGACGAGCTACGATCTTTATTGATTCAAATAGAATTTATAATTAACAGCAGACCTCTCACTCATATTCCACTGTATTCAGATGATGATGAGGTACTGACTCCCAATCACTTTTTGCTTAATCAATCAGGAGCTACTAATTTGAGCTTAAATGATGTAACAAAAGGTGAAGTAAATCGTGAACATTGGAAAAGAGCCGAACAGGCCGCAAAGGTTTATTGGGATCGATGGATACAAGAATATCTTCCGACGCTTGGCAAACGATCTAAATGGCAAGAAGTCAATAGACCGATCAAGCTGGATGATATCGTTGCATACCCTGATGAATCACAAAAAGGGGTTTGGATTAAAGCCATTGTTACTGAATTACGCCCAGGTAAGGATGGCCAGATAAGATCTGTACGCATAAGAACACCAAATCGTCATGAGCTCATCAAATCAGTATCAAACCTTCTGATATTTGACGTCAGAAAACAAAATACTGAAAAAGAGTCAGACAACATTCCCAAATTTATGGGGATGATTAGAGAGATACCTTCAAAACCTATTAATAAAGACAATTGGGGAAAGAAAAAGACTCCCGATATTGAAAAAATCAAACTTATTGCTGCAGAACTAAAAGCTCAAAATGAGTCAGCCAAATCAAAAGTAAAGAAAAGAGGAAAAATTCGACCATGGAATGGTGTTTGTCTTACAATTCTTGCCTGTCTTATGATTATAAGTCAAGCCTTTGGAAATGAGACAAAAGGCCTGATAGCATATGATTGCACTACAGCCGATGTGAATCTGACTACGTATTCATTATTAGATGTAGCCTCATGCTTACCTCCTACGACGAATTTGACTACGACTCAGGTATCGATTCAAGTACTTCAAAGAAGCGCTAAAACGACAGCCAGAGTCTACCAATGCAAGGTCATAATGAAAAGAAGTATAAAACACTGTGGAATGCACAGTCATACTTCGGACTACCAATACGGGTATAATTACATTGTTAAGGAATTTACGCCAGACGAATGTCTTATGGCGCACGTGTCGAACTCAATTCATTTAGCTGACAATTATAAAATAAGTCAACTTAAAAGAAACTCAACGACACGGGGAGAAGCTCTGATAGTTGGACATGTACAAGGAAGCACATGTCAGGGAGGTACCTATACTACACCCTTTTATACATGGGTAGACGCTCTCGTATATTACGAATACGATATAACACTGTTTGACTATATGGCAACGGTAGATATCGAAAATGATCAAATACAGTTAAAAAGAGGACTAGTATGTCCTTACTCTCACGGCAAGTGTTTGGACTCTGAAGAGGGATACAGCACTTGGAGCGTTAATCTAAATAGAATCTGCGAAGACGTAGAATTCGAAGTTTTATACGAGGGAAACGTTAATAAAACTGTGGATAACGGTGACAAGCAAGCAACATTAAGTCAAAAGGCTGTGTATAGCACTATTTCTGATGCTCATCTATTTTCAATTCGCACTCGCGAGGCCACAAAAATATGCGGCTATGATGGGTATAAAACTGATCATCCTAGAATCTTGATAATAGAGGTGAATGGGTTTAGGTCTCCATTCCGCAGAAGGCCCAATGGAAAAAATTACGACCTCTTTACGTATTTCAACTCAAAAATAACATTAGTTGAAAATTACATTGGGCAAAAATTAAATGATGTGTATACCAGCGTAATGACAGAAATGTGCAAATTAGATAAAACCATAATGGAAACAAAGCTTACTTTAGCGCGTTTAAATCCAACAGAGTTCGTATCAAGCATTGTAAGAAGATCTGGCTACACAGCGGTAGTAGCAGGAGAGGTTATTCACATATTACAATGTAAACCAGTATATGTGACACCAAGATCTTCTGAAAGATGTTATCAGGAAATACCGGTAACACATAACAATCAGAGCATGTACCTCGCACCTGTGACAAGAATAGTCCAAGCTAGAGGTACGGAAATAGATTGCACGCCACTTTTACCCGCTAAATTTATGTTCGGAGGACGGTGGTACACATCCGATGGCCGCCTCCGCGAATCTACAACGCCAAACAAACTAACTACAGACATAATTACTAGTTGGTCATATACTCCACTTCCAAACTTAATGGAAAGCGGTGTATACGATGCCAAAAGCATCGAGAAAATGAGAAGCATGATCAATGAACAAGGAGACAGACGCGCGGCCTCAACGGTACTCCATAAAGTAATGACGGGACAGAATCCTAACTTACAAGGGTTTAAACTGGACGCCTTTGTCACAGAAACTGTTATAGACAGTATGATAAATAAGTATTGGCATAAATTCTTAACCTGGTCGACGTGGTTTGGAACGGCAACTTCCACCATAATCGGAGCTTATATGATTGGACGCCTTGTTAAATTCGTCATAGATACCATTATGCATGGACGTATTTTGTATGACATTTATGGATTTGGATGGCAACTGATTGCCTCATTCTGGGATTCGTTGACAACCTTCTTATCCCACCGCAATGCCTTGAGACAAGTATCAGTAGACAATAAACCACAACCTGTACGCAGACAGCACGTACCACGAAACCAAGTTGATGAAATATACATACCTATGAATAGAGCCTCAACAACTGATTAAACAATGAATTTGATTATATGAAGAAAACATTTTTTATCATTAGGCACGTAGATAAAAATCATATTTAGCTGGTAAAAACGTAGTTAATAACAATTATACAACATTATCATTGAGACAATAATAGGAAGTATCAGTAGAGTAGCTAAAAAGTAGACCTAGAACTATAACGATTACATAATACAACTATTAAACTGAGCACGACAATTACAGATGTCTAGCTGCTCGTCGAGGACATCAACCTTCAACACGGAAGAAATTAACGAAATAATGAAGCAAATTACTAATATGGTAGCAGACATAGAAATTAAGGAACGCGACCAAATCGCGGAAAAGAAAAACAAAGAAGCTACCCAGGCTACAAATAGAAATAAAAACGTAGATAAAATATACACGGAGGCTTGCTTCCTAGGAGATGCACTGTTAGAAGACATAAAAAAAGCTGATAGAATAAAAAACATGAAGCTAATTAGGAAAGGCTTTGATCCTATTCCATATCAATATTATAAATAATAATAATAATAATACAACAAAAAATTGTAGCTTCACAACAAATATGGATTAAAAAAAAAAAATTTGTCATAGTTAACCTTCAAATAATAGTTAAATAATTGGTAAATCGAGGAGATCGATTTACGAGGGGCGGAATGTCGCTGACGAGACAGACGAACGACTTTGGAAAATTTACGACGCACATGTGTTCCGAGGGACGAGAGAAAATTTGAATTTTATTTTCTCAAGAACCGGAGAACCTATAAATTAATTCAAGGACTTCCAAAAATTCCCTAAATGGATTCCTTCAAAATTTATGGAAATTTACTAAAAAACACATGGCCCGAGTCCCTTGCCAGACGATGGGAACGGAGCCGAGCAATTACACAGGCGACGTAATTCGAGAAGGGTTACGACACGCTGTAAAATTGAAGATCTCCCGCGAAGGGATGAGATTTTACGATCGGGTCCCTTTTACGACGGGATACCGATCGAAACCAGACGCAGAAATGGCATCTGGCGAAAGTGCGTGGGAACCAGAAATTGGATTCCACGCCTACTCAAGAAAGTGATCCTCATGGAAGAAAAAAAAGGATCTAGGAAGGACAAGAACAAGGAAAAGGACGAGGACAGCGCGATACACCCACGCTCATATCTCCATTGATGAGTAAGAAGAAAGGAAAATTAGAAAATTTATCAGTAGGAGGAGTTTAGTATACAGTCATGCCTCGGTTTTGCACGCCTCGGTTTTGCACTGCCCCGGTTTTGCACCGTTCAGCTGCCTCGGTTAAGCACGGCCCAGTGTTTAACTGAAGCACAGAGCTTATGGGATTTTGGCTATATGGGAGACATAGGCTTTAATCGCATGAAAAATCATGCAAACATCAAAAAATTATAGTGTTTTGGAATCGGGATGATGTCAGTTATCCATCAAAATGATTATTTCATGAAAATTTTCACAAAAATATGTATTTTTCCTGTATTTCGAAAATGCATTTTTTTCTTTAAAGTATCCAAAAATATATTGTTATTGCAATATGGGTATCAAATGATCAGGTTTTTTTCATACATTTCGGATGTAATAACAACATTTTTAGAAAATACTCCAAGTTTTCACAAAACTACGTATTTTCGAAAAAAATACTTAAAATTTCCGTTTTTACAATGTGGGTATCAAACGATTGGGATTTTTTCATACATTTCGAATGTAATAACAATATATTTTGAAAATACTAAAAAACTTCACAAAACTACGTATTTTCGAAAAAAAACTCAAAATTTCCGTTTTTACAAAGTGGGTATCAAACGGCGTATTTTTGTAAAACTGATCTTAATTTCAGTTTTTACATTATGGGTATCAAATAATCAATTTTTTTTTCAAAAATACGTAGTTTTGTGAAATTTTTTAATATTTTCATTTTATTAATAACTTTTGAAATGTATGAAAAAATCCCGATCGTTCGATACCCACATTGTAAAAACGGAAATTTTGAGTATTTTATTCGAAAATGCGTAGCTTTGTGACAATTTTGAGTATTTTCTAAAAATGTTGTTATTACATTCGAAATTTATGAAAAAATCCCGATCGTTTTATACCCACATTGTAAAAATTGAAATTTTGAGTATTTTTTCGAAAAGACGTAGTTTTGTGAAAATTTGGAGTATTTTCTAAAAATTTTGTTATTACATCCAAAATGTATGAAAAAACCTGATCATTTGATATCCATATTGCAATAACAATATATTTTTGGTTTCTTTAGAGAAAAAAATGCATTTTAGAAATACAGGAAGAATACGTATTTTTGTGAAAATTTTCATGAAATAATAATTTTAATGGACAGCTGACATCATCCCGATTCCAAAACACTATAATTTTTTGATGTTTGCATGATTTTTCGTACGATTAAAGCCAATGTCTCCCATATAGCCAAAATCCCATAAGCTCTGTGCCTCGGTTATGCACGCCTCGGTTTTGCATCCCCCATATGCGGTGCTTAACCGAGGCATGGCTGTAAATGCAAACTATTGTCATCCCTTTCATTGCTTAGAATAAATTGTTTAGAATTAAGACCAATTATAAAAACCAAATTTTGTTTTAAATAAAGTTAGTCGCAGTTCAGTAGTCTCGGAGTTTATTTCGATCACAATCCCCTGGGCACAACAGTAATATTAAAAAGAGGATCAACTGAGAAAGCTAAAGATTTTTTTTTTCTGTTAGGTTAATTCAAGGTTATTTTTATAAAAAAATTATTTTTAAAGGATTTTAGAATTTTTATTTATGAAAGTTTAAATGATTAAGTTCGTGATTATGAATACGATTCTCAAAACAAAGAAATTATTAATTATTATTGTAAAATCCACATAGTATCGATAGACAAAAAAGAAAAGCAATGATCTAGTAACTAATAAATAATTTCGTTTGCAAATAAAAATTATTAGCAGCTAAATTTCAAGAAAAAAAAATAACGTCAATAAATTGAGATCAATATTATTCAATTCAATGTTCATTATACTTGTTTTTTTTTGTACTTCTCTTTAAAAAACATTTATTACTGCATAATGAAATCAAATAAAACAAAGTGAATGTAATTATATTTTAAAACAGATAATTTATTTTCATTATTAAACTTTACGTGGCAAATAAAAAAAAATCATTAATAATTGGAATAGTAGCAAACAAAAGGAAAAGCATTCAATAATTGGATTTAAAATAATTAAACTGATTCTATTATACACTTTTCAAATAAAAACAAGAAGTTTCACCAAAACGGTACATTAATATATAACAATAAAAATATAATCAAAATGAAAAAAGCTACATTAAGCACATGTACAAAGTTTATAGGTTAATAAGCTAATAACTTTATATTTTAAATCATTACAAGTAAAAGATCGACAAATGTAAGAAATTCAGTATACAACTAATAGCATTAGAAAAAACACAAAATAATAGACACATTTAAAAGATTTTTTGCTGAAAACTTAATTATTTTTCAAAAGTACATTTTTTCACACTTAGTATGACAATATTTTTATAATTTTCTTTCAAATAATGTATCCTTCTCAAAAGAATGAAAGTTAACATGATTGATTATTTTAATCTCAAAAAATCTGAAAAATATGTTGTAAATGTACACATTGATAAGGTTAAAGAGATAACATTCATTAAGTAAAAAGTTTTTTTTGTTAGGGGGAAGGAAATCCCCTCAACGTCAAACACATCAACAGTGCAACGTGCAACCATAACACATCATCGCAATCGGTAAATCAACAACAGGACCGAAGCCAAGACCAACAACTGCAACAAAATCCTAACAGTGGAAAACCCGTCATCGGACAACTTCGGAGATTTAACGCACTTTCAACGCCTACAAACAGCCATCCTGAATATTGATCTAGAAACATTCAATAGTTTCAATATAATATATTCAAAATATTTGAATTAATAAGCACAAACAACATTATTATATAAAATATAATTTATGCCTGTAGTCATCCTGCACATCATATCTTACTTAGCAGAAACATTCAACATTCATTCAAATTAATTGGAAAAAATAAAAGAAATAAGCTAAATCATTGACAAACATAACATATCAAAACAATGACAATATATTTTTTATTATCTATCAATTTCATAAAACGAGAAAAAATAAGAACAAAACAAAACAGAAAAAAATACAATCACATGCAACATTTATGATAATTTAAGGACAATGCAGAATAATAAATGGGTTTTTACTAGATTACTTTTTCAAAACAACCAATGCGTCATGGGTTTCCTATGTACATAGATCTTTTGAAAAAGTAAGCGAGATTAACTCAATAAGCTTAAAATCCTTTCCTTATTACCTTTCCCAAACAAATTGTGTCCTACTAACCCCGAGTCAACCGCGGGTAATCGGTTTCCTGCATTAACATTTATTTTTAATAATAGGTAATTAGTTTAAGGAAATAAATTGAAAATTGTAGAAAAAATACATATACAAAGTAACGAGCAAAAATGTACGTCCCAAAAAACAATCAGGTTTAGATATTGAGCCAAGAAAAAATAAATTAAAATGGAGAATGAATAACACACAAGTAGAAAACAGATTTTGATCTAGGTCAGCCGATATAAGCATATTATGAGAAAAAGAGCAAAATGTTATACTAAGGAAGACCAACAGAAACAGATATACAGATAAAATATAATGTTTTAACTCAAGTGACATTTATTAAGGAGTAATTAAACAGCTTTTCGGAAGGGGTAGTAATGTTGTGCATCTAAATTGCACAACTATACCTTTTCGGGTATATTCCTTAGCGTAGCTGCAATCAATGATTGCACAAGCACGCGTTGCAGCTGACGCTAAGGGAATGACAGTAAATTAAGTCTCGAAATCTTCACGCATTGATGCGTGGGCCAACCAAAATAGATGACCCATATTCATAGACAACGATGCGTGGATAATACAAGAAGGGACGTAGGTTTGCGCAGGTTAGTTTGGAGACTGGTTAGAGATAGTTTGAGAATAAAGGGGCTGCGCGTGATGCACAGTCAGTCTGTTCTGGGAAACCAGCAAGAGTAGATCATTTAATATCACATCCTGGGTAGTCTCGAGATATAACATTGATGTAAACTTGAGATTCGACCTATACGGTTGAATCACTCGTAAAATCGTGTTTTTACGTATAATTTGTTGAAAATTTACATCAAATTGCACTTAATTTTAAATGTTTAAATGACGTGCACAAATGTTACATCATAAATGATGTAACATTCGGAAATATTTTTTTGTGTGTAGATGGCTGCAAGGGAGCTCATCATCCCATGGTGCATGAAAACTTGTCTAAGGCAAATAAACAATCAGGAAATTTGCCAGAAGAGTTTAATGCAGTGAATTGCCAAGTTCAAGATCGGAACAAGGTTTACTATCAAATTATTCCCGTAACTATCAAATTATTTCTCGTAACCTCGGCTGTAAGGGCCTGCGTCTACTTGAGTAGAAAATAAAGTTTAGTTTTGAACCGGAGTTCGTCAGAGTAAGTTTAATGCTCTACCAAAGATGACATCCATGGGTGATTATTGGAGACGACTGTAAAAGACTTTACAGAGTATGAAAAGACCTTACACACCCAAAACAATCATGAAGGGTCGTCGGACACAAGAGGCAGAGACCGAGAGCAACGGTCATATCCAAAAACCTCATGGTCAGAACCCTAAGAGATTCAAAAAATGCTTTGCTTGCAATGAAACCCATAAATCACGGGGCAAAGGATTGCAAAATACCGGTAAAATGCAACATACAAGGATGCTTCAGGAAGCATCATCCATTGCTTCACGTGGGAAGAAAGGGAGAATACTCTACTGATCGCAGAACTAATCAACCCGAACGCGAGAACGATAACAAAACTGAGGTAATTAATTACCACAGATACAGTTTGGAAACATACGAGACAAGTCTTGGGATCTCCAAATAAGTATAAAGTTTTTGTAGAAGTTCAATTGATATCACACCCTGAAGAGGTTCCAAGCAATAACAGGTTTACCAATAATTAAATCACGCAAATAAATTTTCAACTCTCTATTCCATCGCTGCACCAGTTTTAAAAGTTTAACATACATTTTTAAGCAAATTTCCCATGAAATTTGCACCCAGTAATAAAGCATGTAATAGAAAATAAAGTAAGTTGATAATTAGCCGTTTAGGAAACAACTATTTTCTTTACCAAAATGTTCACCTTCCATGCTAGTGGGACACGGCCACCGATGACATGATGGCTCCAGAGAGGAGCAGTAAAATGAAAGTAGACAAAACGGACGCATCGCGTTGCGTTAATTCGAATAAGTATAAAAAGTAAACAGATTATCTTCGCGAGTGAAAAATATATCTCTAGAGAAACAGAAAAACTAAGGTGTAGCGACCCTCATATTAAAATTTTAATTCATTAGAAGTCTTAGATTTAATCCCTAACAAAAGTGAAAATCAGGGAGCTAGGTTTAGACTCGATACTAGACAAAACAGACAAACGGAGGTAGATTTTTGGAGGATCTCCGATGGTCCGTTTGAAAATAGCGTTAGGTGATTAAATAGCAAATTTATGACTCCAGAAGGTAGGGACAGAGAACAAATATATGTTGTAGCAAGACCAAGCCAGACCCAAAACACTTGAAGTTTTATGGGTTTTTGGTTACATGTTTTAGGAGAAATTTGAGTCGTAAAATTCGTCGTAATTTTTGTCGCATGAAGAAGCGACACAGTAGGAGACACGTGACAAAAATAGGATTTCAAACAAACGCTTGCTGCGTGTTAGGGAAAAACGCCTAAAAATATGTACAGGCGGAAGATTTTGAACAACGCGGCGAAAAGTCAGAACGCATGATGCGAAGCAATCTACGCAGGAGTTAAAAGAGCGAAAATTGTAGCGCATGCGTCTTGGCTTAAGCTGAGAGGAAAATAGGAGAGGGAAATTCCATTTTTCAGAGAGAGTTGAGCTGATGGCAAAGGGACGAGAGAGTGTTACGCTCAGGTTTTTGTAACACACTCTCTTGTGTCTCGGCTAATAGCTTTTTCTCTACTCTGATTGGAGCTAGAATAAAAAAGACCCCAAACTGAGAAGAAATTAGAGGGGCAGTATAAAAAGCTAAGTTTTCAAATATTAAGTTGTCTTCTAGTTCGGTGTTTTAACTGTGCAAGTGGCACGAAGTTCTTTTTGAGTAGAGTTAAGTATTCATTTTGTAATTTCAAAGTTTTCTAAAGAAAAATAATACAGTGATTTTCTGTGTTTACTTCTTGCAAAATAAGAACAAAAGAACTCCCGGGTAGAAGTCCACCGTCGGTCCGCTCGTCGTTGACAATTCGTTTTACATAAAAAAAAAGAATTAGAGGTAGTGATACAGAGGAACAGAATTTATGTCAGAATTCAAATTGCGATATGCAAAAAAAAAACTTCAACCGCATATCACCACGAGACAATTGGTGCATTAGACACAATCAACTTAAAAAATGATCACGACTTCAAAAGAGAGGAAACCCCTTTTGGATTAATAGTTTCAACAAAGACCAAATCACCCGAACATGGTTGCCATTCGTTGGAATGTCTGTCGTAAATTTCTCCTCTACCTCTTTGTTATGAACATTCTTAAAATTTGCTTTAAGTTCTGCAATATAATCGTCATAATTGATGAGCCATTCTACAATAAGGTAAAGTTTGTCATGGCAGAGCAACAGTTAAAAATCTTGTTAAGTCGGTTGAACTGACTAAACTGTAACTAATAGAAATCCCCGTAGTTGTATCTCGAGTCCGTTGTTTGCACCACGCTGGACAAGGCGCACTTTTGGCGCAAATCAAACCAGTTTCAAAGAGGGTGCACCATCTGGACGCCACACGGACCAGCTCCGCCCGCCGCTGCTGGATTTCCGTAACTTCACTTAACCATGCTAAACAAACACACTGCACACGATCAACACACGATGCTCGCAGAGCAGAAGTCGGACGAGAACTGATGCGAAAGGATCAGCCGGCGAGGGTTTTTAAAACGGGAACCGGGACAAGGAGCAGGCGAGGAAGAAAAACCCGCCATCAAATTCTGGGAAATTTTCAGGCAGAAAAAAACCGATAGTAAAAAAGGACCTCAAGCCTTTAAAGTTTTGCATAATTTCGGGAAAAAACAAATCCCAACGGAAAAGGAAAGGCGTAATTCTTAGCGATGCCACAGGCGTTTGTTGAGTTTTTTTTTACAACCTCATTTTCAATAAAAACAAACACAAATTCAACCCAACTTTCGACATTTTCGGGAAAATGGATCATATAATTCGGATGACATTATCGCAGTTCTTCTTTGGCTCATAATTTGCCATTAGCTAAAATCATCAAGTTATAGAATCCGTGATCTAAAATTACAAAATGCTTTAAAAATCAAAAAATAACTTACACGGACGCCCAAAAGTTGGAACGGTAACTTCAACTCGCTGGTTCTCGGGCATAACTCAACCAATCAAGACGATTCTTTTTTCCAGTGATTTGTTAGGATGTCTAGATGATCCTATAATTTTGCAGAACTCAATTTGATCGAATTTGTAATCTCTGCGACCGAAAACATCGTTTTACCTTTTTTAAAACAACTGTCACCGTGAAATTTTTGGCGATTTTTTTACACGCGAAAAAAAAGTTGGAACGATGATCAAATTGATTTCTGCAAAGTTATAGGATCACCTAGACATCCTAACAAATCACTGGAAAAAAGTCGTCTTGGTTGGTTGAGTTAAGCCCGAGAACCAGCGAGTTGAAGTTGGGTCATTCCACCTGAAGTGTGCAAGAAAAAATGCAAATTTGAAAATTACCATCTCCGATTCTGCTCAAATTTGGCAGAGCTGTTGAGACTATTAAAACATGCAAAAATCCCGAATTTCATCCAAATCGGACCACCCCCTCCATTTTTGTACCCTCCCAAAAAATCGACTTTTTGGCAATTTTTGAGCGAAACCCCTATCTTCAAACGACAATAACTCAGGAACCACAAATCTTAGAGGGTCAGTCTTAGACTCAATTTTGAAGGAAATTGTACGTAGAATCCATTTCTGTGATCAAAATTAAGATTAAAATGTGTTTTCTACCTGTGTTGCGCAATTGAAAACTTTAAATGGCCGTTTCTCAAAACAGCCCTATTTATTTTTTGAATTTGACCTCACCATCGTATTCCCCGGCCAATTTTACATAAGAATCACTTATCGACAGAAAGGAATATGTTTTGTTCCAGAGATATCGAATTTTAAAGTTTTGAGTATTTAAGATTGCCTAAATTAGCTTTATTCGCCGCATCTGCTAGAAGCACTCAGGCGCTCTGATCAATAACTGCTACCTGGTTATTTATTGAAATAAGATTTCATCCCAAATAATCATTAGCAAATTAGCCCACAGGACAAAAAAAAAGAACGACACGCACAGGGCCGTAGCCAGGATTTTTGTTCGGGGGGGGCTTGGGTGCAAAAATTCAAGGAGTATAAAAATCAGCAAATCATTTATACCATCACTTGGTTTGTGGTATAATTATTGAGATGAATTGTAAAATTGTAATGTAATGTATGCAAAAAAGTTTTCAAAGATTTTCATCTTAAGTGTTCAATGTCTTTATTTTCTTTATTCAAACAGCTAGTTTATATTAAAGGAGTAGAGAAGAAAGTGTTTTTTACATTTTCTTGAATTGTTTAATTGTAATCCAATTTCGTGATAAACTGTCGCTAAATTCAAAATATACATAACTTGAATCAAATTGTTGAAAGCAAAAAAATTGTTTAAGAAATATCGATTTATCTAACCTTAATTATCATGTTTTCTGTAATTTTAACTGAGAGAAAAACCCACGAACAAACTGGTAAATTTGAACTATCAAATTTTAAACCGTCTGGATTTACATTTTCAGCTGTGTGATAATTGTGATGGTTTATCTAACATTTTTATTTTTTTCTAGCACAACATAAAACTCATAAGTGGATATTTGTTTTTCTTAAAATTTTATAAACAAACTTAAACAAAGATTTATTTTAATTGTTCTAAGCTATAGAAGCCATTTCATATTTTGCAAAGCTCCTGGTACTCTCGAAAATAAATAATTTTAATGAAATACAAAAAATTATAATCGTTGAAATTCCGGCTTCTGAAGTGTCTCCATGGTTGGATGACCCTATATGCCTATAATGGATATCTTTTAATAAATAGATTTGAAGAAAAAAAAATCAGTGCTTGTGTTTAATTTTAATGTGTTTAAAAAATTAGTTAAAATGTATTAAATTTTAACGCCAAAATATTCACTGGAAGAGTTGTTAATAATGCATATGTAACCATTTTTAAATGCATATGTAACCGTTAAAAACATTCTCGATTGCATCAAACATTAAAACGATTCATGTTTAACTTTAATATTCCGACTAAACGCCATTTTCAAATTCATTACTCATTGTACTCTGAAAAATTGGTCCAGAATTTGAGCAAAAATAAAATTTTAAAAATTGACAAAAAAAATAAGATCTTAATCACGGCTTGTCTAAAGGTTATTTTTATAAAACTTGAATGAACCTCGGTAATTCTTTCTGTAGCTTGTTGAGGGGACTGTCCCGAGTCAGGGAAAGTGTTTTTCAAAAAAATCTATCGGTAAAAATTGATTTTATCTCATTTTGAAGTTTTTATACTATATATTTAAGCTAAAATCATGAAAAAGTATTAAATAAATTGCTAAAATTATGATGTTTTTTTTTCATTTCATTTCATCAAAACATCAGTTTTGAGTCCCCTAAACATGTCTTCAGTATCCTACATAGTGAAAAAATCTTTATCTTGGTCGTCAGTTTCGATACTAGCTGCAAAATAAGGGTTTTTCCTCATTTTTTGAAATCTTCTGGAAACATCAACTTTATTCGTGTTTATCAAAACTGTTTACCGGTTTTTTTTAGCAAATAACATCCAGAATAAATTAGAAGAACAAATATGCTATTACATCAAATCTCTGAAAAGTTACAACAATTTTAGTGTAGAGAAAGCTGCAAATTTTAAAATTCTGTGATATTTATTCTCTTTTCTTCCTACTACTACTTAAAGTAACTCCAGGGTGACATATCAAAAGTCCTGAGTTGGATTTTAATCTTATTTTATTTGTAGAAAAAAAAAACGTTGAAAAATTATTGAACATCTTCAAAAATTCTGCTCAGCGACTTAAGTGTATTGTCGAATAAAAATGTTGTTTTCACGGTGTTTCAATACAACAATTTCCTACGCAAACGGCATGGCCAAACTCTTAAGTGCTCGGATCGGCTTAAAATTACGGGATTCTCTACCCAAAATAGTTTTACTTTATACATATTTTTGTTAGGTTATTAGGGTGGTTCCTGCCGCGTTAGGGTGGGCCATAAAATTACAATTTTGACGATATTGCAAAAAAAAAAAAAACTTATTACCAAAACCATAACTTGACATTGTTTCAACCAATTATAGTAATCCGGTTTGAAAAAAAGTGTTTTTTTATTCTTCTAATTTATTCTGGATGTTATTTGCTAAAAAAAAACTCGTTAAACGGTTTTGATAAACACGAATAAAGTTGATGCTTCCAGAAGAATTTAAAAAAAATGAGGAAAACCTCTATTTTGCAGCTTTTAACGAAACTGATGACCAAGATAAACATTTATCCATGATGTAGGATATTGAAGACATGTTAAGGGTACTCGAAACTGATGTTTTGATGAAATAAAATGAAAAAAAAGTCATAATTTCAGCACTTTATTTAATACTTTTTCATGATTTTAGCTTAAATATATAGGATAAAAACTTCAAAATGAGATAAAATCAATTTTTACGGATAGAATTTTTTGAAAAACACTTTCCCTGACTCGGGACAGTCCCCCCAACAAGCTCCAGAAAGAATTACCGAGGTTCATTCAAGTTTTATAAAAATAACCTTTAGACAAGCCGTGATAATTAAGGATACTTTTTCATAAAATTTCAATCTATCGCTAAAGTGCTGCTTATCTTCGAAATTTTAAAAAAAATATTAAATTAAAATTTTCCGATCGAATAAACGGTTAAATTTAAACCAAAGAGTATCAAAAAATGCTTAAAGACATTATTAAAGATATCCAGAGTCAAAATATTTAAAAGTCTATGAATTCATAGAAATTATTCATTTTTCATGGACAAAAAAATAAATCCACAGTAAGCTTTAAAGTGCCTATTTTATAAAAAAAAAATCGCAAAAATTTACATTATCCAATTTATTGAAAATAGTGTACAAACTATTTAACAAGTATTTCAATGAAAATGATATAACAGCAACATCAAACAAATTTTGTATTTTTCTTATCGTGTAAAGACTAAGAACCATTGGAGATTGATCTATTAGTTCCTGAGACACATCTTCTTGAAAAAAAAAGTACGATAAAAATTGTAAATGCAAACACGATTAACAAATTAAAATCTTCAATTCACTTATTTCTTTATTTTGAAATAACTGTCAAAACAATATTAATTTTTTAAATAAGTTTTGATAACCAATATGATTTTACAAGATAAAAGGGAAAAATAATGAAAATTGACTGTGATGGTTCTAGAAAAGACTCTCTGAATATTTCTAAGCAAAACAAAAAAACACACAAATGAAATCCTTTATTTGGATTTCTGGGATTTAATCAATCATGTTGAATAATTTAGGATTGTAACCATTTACTAAACTCGATGTTTGTTCAAGCAATATCTTGACTCTGGGCACAAAATCCTGCACATTTTATGGTTTAGAAATTTTATATTTACGAAACCTTGCTAAATTAAAAATAAAGAAAACTTTATGTAAGAATTTATAAATCGATTAGTTTTATCCTGTAAATCTTATCTTAGACTGCACTAGAATTCAAAAAGTTAAGATTATAAAAACATAATTTATTGAAATTATTGAAAATTATTTTTTGAATATCTTTATTCAAAAATGATAAAAAATGTTTTTTTTAATTTAATGATTTTTTTAGTTGTAATTATTTTATAATTTTTCAAGTTTTAGTTTTTTTTTTCATTTTTAGAATTTCTGATTTTTTGAAATTATCATGTGTAATTATTATCTTACATTTTTTATGTTTTAAAAGTAAAGAATACTTTATGTAAGAATTCTTAAATCAATTAGATTTTTCCTGTAAATCAAATCTTAGTCTGAATTTAGCTACAAGAGCTATATTTTACATTCAAACGAAAATTTAAAAAAATGTCCTTTAGTACGGAGACTCTTAAAACTCCATACAAAAAAAATCTCAAGAAAAGGTTTACGAAAAGATTTCTCTTAAGCGGTACGCAGCTGAAAAGGAACAGAAACAATAAGCGTCGTTTGATATTTCTTCGGGTGCAATATGTGTTGATGAGATTTTGATTTGTTTATTTGAATTGCCTGATGAAGCTGACTGTCAAAACGCTGAATCTTAAAATGCCGAAAAAAAGGGAAAAGCCATTGCAATAAGCACTTAATTTTCTGGTAAAAATAAATAAATTAGGAATACTAGAATTCAAACATAAAAATATTTAAAGAATCAAAAAATTAAGATTGAAAAAACATAATTTATTGGATTTTGAATAACTTAATTTTAAAATGATATTTTTTTTAGTATTAATTATTTTATTAAATTTTTTAGTTCTAGATTTTTTTATTTTTGAAATTTCAGATTTTTTTTTTTGAAATTAATCTGTTGAATTGTTGTCTTAAATTTTAAATGTTTTTATTATTTTTATTTCTGATTTCTGACATTTCTTTGTCTTATACCAAACAATTTGAAATCAAAAATTATGAAAATTTAGAAATTTGAAAATGTAAAATTTTTAAATCTTTAATTAGGCCGTTGCGAATATTATTCTGAAGTTTATGTCACTAAACTCTGACCAAAGTCGAGAGGGTTAAAAATAAGAACTACAAGCTATGGTTTTATTATTTAAAAAGTGTTTCAAAACACACTTTAAATCAGTATAGTTGTTTTGCATCATAAGTTTTCAAAATATCTAGCTGATGGCGAAATGCTTTTTCCGCGGTTCCGCGACATGTTACAAAAATTCTGAATATTTTTAAACGAGCCCAAACATGTAGTATATGATAATCAAAGCAGGAAAAACATTTCAAATTTGTTTTCCGAACCGACCTGGTCGCTGGTCTTAAAAAAACTTGATTAGACTTCCATTTCCAATAAAATTGTGAAGCTATTTTTTAAAAAATATTGTACTTGCTCTCTGTTTTTTTGCCGATTTTGAAAGGGCGGCAACATAAACTTTGGAAAATATTTACAATTGATATTCAGAAATAAAAAATAAAAAAAATAATAAAGACATTTTAAAATTTTCAAAATGCAAATTCTAATCCGTAAAATCGAAAAAATTGAAATTAAATAGTTTAAAAATGAATTATTGATCAGAAATTTTACAATTTGAAAATGATGTTTAATTAATTTAATTTCAGAGTTTTTGAATCCGAGCAAAATTTTTTTAACGTTTTGCAGCAATTCCCCAGGAAAACAGCATGATTCGAAAAAAATTTTTTCTGTGGGATCCTTGGCCGAAATAATTAGCCCCGTATTTTTTTGTTTGGCCATTAGGGTGACCTACGCCGTGTTAAGATAGTCCGAAAAATGGCTATTTTCGTCGATTTTCGCAAAAACCTCTTTTTTCAAAAAATCATATCTCCGCGCCATTTCATCTGATTTTAGCTGTCCTATACGCAAAAGAAAGGTGATTAGTTTGGCTATTTGGTAAAAATAGTAAGAAGTTTCAAAAATCTAGCTTAACATTTGAAAAGGTCGTATGAAAACTTAAAATGCTGTTTTGAAGGTCTCGGGACCAAAGAGCCTATGTCTGAAAATATTTTTATCGGATTCCTCGGAAAATTTCACATAACATATCAAAAAATGGTGAAGTTATGTTTTCGATACTCTGAGATACGATTTTTTGAAAATAAAAACTGGATTTTTCGACGCGCCACGCGCAAAAAATGGGAAAATGAAGAAAAAAAGGAAAAATCGACTTTTTTCACTAAAACTCCGATAACTTTAAAATTTCAGCGATGACCTATACATGTTAGGGTACCAAAATTTTAATTAAAAGACGCAACTTTTGGTACCATTTTTCGAATCATGCTGTTTTCGTGGGGAATTGCTGTTTGAATATTTTTATCATAAAAAAATTAAAAATAGTTTTTTTTTGCAAATCAAGTTTTAGTGACAAAAAGTTAAATTAAAAATCACCAATTTTTTTTTACCGTGTATCATTTTTTTTCAGTGTAGTCCATATCCATACCTACAACTTTGCCGAAGACACCAAATCGATCAAAAAATTCCTTCAAAAGATACAGATTTTTGAATTTTCACATATCATTTTTGTATGGACAGCTGCCAAATTTGTATGGAAAATTATATGGACAAACTAATGATGCAAAATGGCTTCTTTGGGCATACCGAAGGCACCAAAAAAGTTTCAGCCGGATTAAAAAATACAGAAAAAATCGAATGACCGAAATCTCAGAGAATTGCTCATTTTATTTCTTCCCTTAAAAATCGCAGGGTCATGCACAAAGTGAAAATTAGTTGATAATAAGGATTCACTTAGTTGATCTTCTGACTTTTGATATATTAAATAAAAATTGGAGATTGGCCACGGTGGAAACTAAAAAATGTGACCAAAAGAAAGCATTTTGGACGAGTGATTTCGGAAAACCTTGCTTTTAACATATAATTCGGCATCTGCAACCACATTTTAGTTAAATTTGAACAAATCTGGTGTTTTTTAAAGGTCCAATAAACCAAATTTTCAGTTTTTGCTTTTTGGGTGTTTTTAATACCCCTGACTCAAGGCGATTTCAAAAGCACCCAAAAATCAAAAACTGGAAATTTGGTTTATTGGACCTTTAAAAAAAACACCAGAAATATTTCATGACCACCATTTTGGCCGCCACATGGAATCCAAAAATTCTAAATTATTTTATGGTTCTTCAGGGGTCATACTTAAGTTCTACAATCAAAAATAAGACAACGAGATCTAAGGATTTTTGCTGTCCCTATTCAAACTGTAGTCCCGATTCGCCCCAGATGACGGTAATTATTTCTATGTAGCCCCTTAGAGCAGTCCGCTCGGAAATTGATATTTTCGAAGGTTAATAACTTTTTAGCAAAAAACCCAAAAAAATAAGGTGTCTTCGGGAAAGTTTTTACAAATTTAAAGAAGATTTTAGTTCTGAAAATTGGTAAGAACTGGATAGTTATTGCGCCTTCCATTGGTCAAAAACTGAAACAGTTGCTTTTCTCCATACAATTTGACGATTTTGCTCAAACTTGGTGGTCAGTGGTCAGAAAAAGCTCAAATTTTGGAACTTAGGCTAGTGATGGGTAAACCTTTGATTTCAGGATATAGCCCCAAGTAAGACCAGCTTTGGACGACCCTAACCAATGTAAAGCTAAAACTACAAGATAAATGAGATGATACTGAATGGAACAATGTTCAAATCTGCAGCTCAATTTTTAAATATTGGATCCATAACCAACAAAAACTGAGTCCGGCAATGGACAGGCAAATTACTTGATTTGATTAATCAGTTCTTGATTCTCTATCTTACAAATTATTTCTGGGAAGAGAACACACAATCATTGATTTGAGATTTTTTAAGGTAGTACAATTTAAAAAAAATTGGAAAAATTTCGGGGGGGGCTGCAGCCCGGTAGCCCCCCCCCTGGCTACGGGCCTGGACACGCAATACAGGGCAGAATGGAATTCCCGCAGAGCTAGCAGGAAATTGCAATTGATCTTGTAAGTAACACTTCTTAAGAAAAAGTGTACGATACATTATCGTGTTAAAAATTATGAATTAACATGAATAAAACTCTCGTGAAGCATGATTAACACCTAAACTCCCAAGCTCGAGAAAAAGGGGGAATTTGTATGGAAATTCCCCCTTTTAGCTTGGGAGTTTAGGTGTTAAGGAGGAGGAGTTCTGGAAAGTATAAAACTGAAAAATGTAAGAAAATCACAAAGATTAATCTGATTTATGATCTGATTAAGATCAAATTCAGTTGTGTTGATTTCTGGTTTTTGTTTCTTTTGTTTGTCAATCATTTCGAAATCTTGGAAGACGATACAGCTGCTGTCCACATGTATCAGAAGTATATGGTTTTGTTTTTGAAATTAAATGTACCAGAATTGAAAAAAATCATCAATTATTCAGATGAAACTGGCTCACAATATAAAAATCGGTTTAATATGATCAATCTTTCAAACCGTAAGGCAGATTTTGGAGTTTTTGCTGAATGGCACTATTTCGCTACCGCACATGGCAACCCATGAGAATTATTTCATCTACTACAGCCAGCTCTACATTTGTTCTCGATTTAAATTAAAGAAGAAATTAGGAATTAGGAAACATATGAAAATAATATTTTTTTTTTTTTATGAAAATAATATAAAAACACTGTAGCATTTGCAAATAAATGTTAAAAGTTCAAATTTTACTTAATATGGTTCAATGACACTGAGATCAGGCAAAACAGTGCATTAAAAATTGCCCAATAAATAATTCATAAATAAAAAATAGATTGTTCAAGGTATTGATTATCTCAAAATCGTATACAAATATAAAAATAATTCATCATACACAACACCGTAAGTAATTATTGATCAGCACGACTGAGTGCTTCGAGCATATGCGGCGAGTGTAGCTAAATTGGGTAATCTCAAATACTCAAAACTTAAAAATTCGATATCTCTGGAACGAAACATATTCCTACCTGCCGATAAGTGATTCTTATGTATAACTGCCCGGAGAATACGATGGTGAGGTCAAATTTAAAAAATTAATAGGGCTGTTTTGAGATACGGCCATTTAAGACCAACTCTCTAAGATTTGCGGTTCCTGAGTTATCGTCGTTTGAAGATAGGGGTTTTGCTCAAAAATCGCCAAACAGTCGATTTTTTGGGAGGGTACAAAAATGGAGGGGTTGGTCCGATTTGGATGAAATCCGGGATTTGTGCATGTTTTGATAGTCTCAACAGCTCTGCCAAATTTGAGCAGAATCGGAGATGGCAATTTTCAAGTGCTGTTCCGCTTCAGATGGAATGACCCAGTTACCGTTCCAACTTTTTTGGAGCCATGGGAGTTGGAATGTTAAGAATTCTTTATAATAACAGATTCGTTACAAGAATCAGTTTCAAAACTCAATCTATTTTTTGATCACAGACTCTTCAGGTCATTGCAAATTGTAATTCAAATTCCCCCTTCAAAATGTTCTTGAAAATTCAGGGGGCAAAAAAATATTTACTAAATTTTACATTATTATTCGAAAAAAACTCGTAAAATCGATTGTAAACTATTCAGAATACATTGCATAATGCTTATTTGCGTATTTAAATAAGTCAAACAAAGACTTTTAAATCTCATTAAAAAAAATTTAGTTGTAGGAAAGTTTTCGAAAAAAAAAATATTTTTTATAAATTCTTTAATATTTTGTAATTTTTTGATAGAAGCATAACTGTAATCTATATATATAAAAAAAATTCGACGGTTTTGTTCGAACGCGAATCAATTCAACACGGAATGTCGGGTCGAGGTGCTCTTTGTTGCGTTGAGTTCGTATAAGTCCAAGGAAGGTTCTTACGCCAAAAGGTTACAAGTTTGGCCACTCTGGAACCGATTCCGGAAAATCTGCAGATTGTATGGGAAAAGTTACGTAAAATCAAATTTTGATCACAGGAGGCTGAATTAGCAAAAAAGTTAAAAACGTCAACATACAACAAAAAGGCAGAACGAAGTTTGTCGGGTGAGGCTTGTGATGTATAAAACATTTTGTGATAATTTCCACCTATTTTTTTTTACAAATTCAACGTTTTATTTATTTAGAATTTAGACCGCTGCAAATATTTTTGGAGGTTTACGTCTCTCGACTCTGACCAAAGTCGAGCCGGGTGCAAAAAAAAAATAAAAAAGTTAAGAAATTGAAATTAGGGGAAATTCTCGTATGTTTGGCAGGTTAAGCACTCGCTCCTAACTCCATCCAAGTTGCTGATTTTCACTATTTAAGCAACTAATTTTGCAAAATTTTTGATAGAAACGTGCTTGCTCACTTCTTATTCAGCTATTTATCACTCGAATTCAGTTGAAAACGCTTTTAATTAGCTTTTATTGAATGTCAAAGTTCTGACCTGCCAACATTAGAGGCACGCTGGAATTAGATGCTGTTCCCCTACAGGCCACGGTATCAACATTGGAATGAAAAAAGTGTTTTAAATGCATTATACACCTGTCCAGTTGTTTTGCAATCATTAATTTCCAAGTATTGATGAAAATTTTATTCATGCGAGAAAAAAAAGTTTTTAAGGTGATGTACATTGTAATTTCATAAAAGCTCAAAATATTTTTAAACGAGCCCAAACATGCTAAATATGATTATCAATGCAGAAAAAGCCATTTTATTTTTTTTGAAATCATTTTTTTTTGCCCCCTGATTTTTCGGGCCAATTTTGAAGGGGGTTCGACATAAACTTTGAAAAATATTTGCACAGCCTTAGTTAAGATTTATTTTAAAATCAAGCCTCACATTTTTGTTTAAGAAATTCCAATATCATGGTGAAAATTTTTAACATTTTATTTTTTTGGACAAATAGATATGACGTTTAAAAGGGACTGCATTGAGTGATTTTGGGCCTTTTTTTCTTCAAGGTCTTTTCCCACAACATACAATCGAACATGAGAGCCGGCATCTGGAATTGCATGAGCAAAAGTGGAAACACGTGCAGACAAACTAACAGCGCCATGCCTCCTTTGATGAAGAGCACTGTCCACAGCAATCCTATGCCTAACCAGCAGGATACAAATTATTCCGTTTTTTGAACATTATTTTTTTTCAAGACTGGGGTGCTTCTAGCTGAGTGTGGCATTTCTCAACGAGTTTCACAAAAACCACACTGTAAAAAAAATCTTATCTCTGAAACGGCTAAACAATTTTAGTTATCCGGTTTGCAAAAAAAAAAAGGAATTATATCGACGTAATTGTGCTTGTTGTACACAGCAAAAAAAAAGTTGAATTTTGGAGTGTTGAAAATTTGGTAGGTTGAATATTTTTTGAGTAATATTACTTAAAAAATGTGTAAAAATGTGAACCTGATGAATATTCACCAGAAACTGATGAAAATTCACCAATTCCTGATGTAATTTTACACTTTTTTTGCCCCAAAATCTGTCACCATTTCCTGATGAATATTACCATCATTTTTTTTTTTTCTGTGTACATTTTGGCGTTTCTGGAGAAATGAGTTTTTTATTGTTTGACCTTGAAAAAACTAAAACTAAAGCCCGTAATGGAAACCAAAATGACCACGTTCAGTTTAGCTGAACGTTCTGTGCAAATTTGGTTGAATTTGTTGTTACAGCAGAATAAAGATAAATTATTATTAAAAACACTAAGTTTCATTGAACAAAAACATGATCTATCGGTTTTAAGGGATGCAAGACAAAAAGTCGAAAACATCAGGTCGAATGCCAAAGGTGTGAAAAAGTGTGAAAAAAGGAGGTGAAAAAATAAAAAAAAAAATTCGTAAATGAACAAACCGAAAAAAATGAATTTAAGTGAATTAAGTTTTTTGGGAATCTCGACTGATTTCAGTTAAAATAGGAACAGAACAAAACAATTAGTACACCGATTTCCAAATTGGCATTCTAAGGTTTAAAGTGGAATTTGAAATGAATAGAAAATTCTCTTTTTGGTCGATCAGACCTAATTTCCTTGCAAATAACTTGATTGATTGAACTTTAGAACACCCCCAATTTGTACCTCCTTAACTACCAGTTTCCAAACCCCACGACTTCCTTCCCCCCCTATCATCATCTACTCACCAGCTGCTGCAGATTTTGCTGCGCCATCACGTACTTGTAGAATCTTTGGTTCCGGTGCAGCAGCAGGTACAACAGCAGCGTCGTCTGGTCTATCGTCACGATACGGCACAGCGTGTTGTACAGCGACGAAAAGTCAATCTTGAACGTAACCGCCTGTTCCGGCTCCTTCGAGGAGGCGGAAGAATCCGCCGCGCCCTGCGAATCCGCACACCCAAACAAGCTCACCCGGTACGGGTTGTCCTTTGTGGTGTAGTGGTTGGTCAGGATTAGGATCAGCAGCAGACTCTGGTTCGCGAGCGGATAGTGATCCTTGAAGGCCGCCGGAAGGTCGTGCGCGGTTAGGACGTCCGGTTGCTTCCGCGCGAACGTTAGGATCGACCAGAGGGACTCGGCGATGCCGAACACGAAGGAACCTCCGCTGCCGAAGCCGAACATGGTCGCTGGGACTTGGGTCATGCGACTTAGGAAGTGCAGCAGGGCGCTCATCAGCGTGTTGGCGTGCTGGCACTTGTAGATTGTTCGGAAGATGGTGGACTTTTCCGTGCCCTGCTGGGTGAACTGGGAGACCGAGAGCAGCACGATCAGACAGTTGACCGCCTCCAGGTGAAGATGATATGTGAATTCTCTGCAATAGGAAAGGTATTGTCAAGAGATTGGACTAACAAAATCTCCTTCCCGCAACTTACTTCACCGGTATCACAACGATAATGTTGACGAGCGCCTCCAGGAACGTCTCGAACTTGGTACCGTCAATCAGCTTGGCCAGCGCCGTCCTCGTCTCGCCGGTGACCGCGACCGTCACAGCTTCGCTGCCCTGTTCCACATCCGCATCGTCCTGGGACTGAACCGGAAGCGCCTCAAAGTGCTGCAACAGCTGGTACTCGGACCCGGTTTCGATCATGTACTTCACCAGACAGCGGATGATGAACAGTGCGTTGAAGGCTTGCCAAATGTGGACGGTGCTTTCGGCGTCCGACAGGGCCAACAGCTCGGACACTTTCACCAGGAACACGTTCACCAGCGAGCCAAAGTTCCCCGAGGACAGATTGTGCGCTATGAAGCTCTGGCAGAGCGATTCCAGCCGGGAGTCCAAGCTGAGCTGTTCCTGGCTGAAAAGAGGTAAGAGAACGCAGACAAATTAGTGGAGTAAACAAACACTGTTTTTTTGGGGAAGGGAAATCGTCTTTCCTTTTGCTGCTGATAACAAAATACAAGACGCAACATCAAAGTTTTGTTGATAAGCCCCCTCACCTATTGGTCGGCAAATTGATGTGGTACTGCAAAAAGCTGTTCCAAAAGTCGTCGTTGTACGCCGGAACATGGTCCCTGCCGACGAACCGCTTCAGATACTCGTTTTCAGCCAGGTCGACCTGGCGGCTCACGTTCATTCCCATCTTGAAACTGCACTCTTTTCGACCCCGAAACAGTCCTCCACCCGCACACACGAAAGCCCGCGACGATCCCCCGGACGGCGGCGTAGATTCCGACGGTAAATATCCGCACTAAAACGAAATTTTTACGGCGAATCGCGACTCTGGTGCCAGCACAGCTGCATCGAACACTTTTATTTTTTGATGACGTTCGTTTCGCGAGAACTGTCAGATTGAGTCGGAGTCAGAGACCGGGAACGGAGCCGAGCCGGCAGTGCTGCCTGTTTGTTATGTTTATAAAATTCACGGTATGATGATATCACTGACTGACGTCTTGAGAAAAGGTTTTCTGATCGATTTGGTGTCTTCGGCAAAGTTGTAGTTTATGATTAGGACGTTTCAGATAAAAATGGTACATGGTTCAAACAAGTTTTACTCAATTGTTCTTAAATTAGAACGCAGAATCTTAAAAGGCCAAAAACAAATAAGCCGGGTTTTGGTTTTTTTTCAGAATGGATACGAAAAAAGCAAAAAAGCTTAGAGATTTAGATTTGTTTTCTATTATTAAATATCACTAAGAATCAACATTACACAATCTTAAAATATTTCCAAACAAGCTTAATGTTGGAATTTTTAATCTTATATTCGATTTTTTTTTTTGTTAAATGTTAGGGGCAGGGGGGGCAGAATGGCCCATGGGGGCAGAATGGTCCACCCTTGGTTTTGGGCTTTAGAATGGATTTAGACCAACTGTAAGGCAAGGGTCTTATAAAGGACGTCAAATAACATCATCATACCGAAAACGACGTTTAAATTCATTGTATTTTTCGAATTATGAGCAAAAATGTAAATAATTGACAAAATCACGCAAATGTTGTTTAATTCGAGGTTTCTAAATAAGCTTTCTGAAAAGTATGATTGTTTGAAAAAGTTTGTTCAATGCTAATAATGTTACTAGAGGTTACTACCAAGGTAAACAAACAACAACGGAACCTTCAAATCATTTAGAGGCTTGGTGGTGGAAGTGTTAAATTAAATTCCACTTGGGGGCAGAATGGACCACCCTGTGGGGCAGAATGGGCAACCTTAGAAAACAAGCCATTTCATCTAATACAACGTTGAAGGGAGATAAGAAATTACTTAAGGGACCTTTCTAACATAGTTTCCATGAATTAGACAACTTTTATAAAAATAGTCACTTAACAAAACAAACATTTTTGAAAATAGTGTTAAAATGTTGAAATAAGACACTATTTTTACAAATAAGCATCAAAACAAGTAAAAAATCAACTAATGTTGCATTAAACGATAGATTTTTAGAATATCAGAATTTTCATTTTTTTTCAAGGCTTGAAATTTAAATTTGTTAAGTTCAAAAATGTTGGATGTTTATATTTTTTATAATTTTGTTTGAATTTTGGTATTATTGCACGTTCAAATTTTCAAGTATTTTAGTTTTTTGATTTTTAAAGTTATGCTTTTTTTAATATTTGTTGCTGATTTTTGAATTTTAAAATTGTCATATCTTAATATTTTTTAATTGATAAAATTTGGAATCTCTGCAATTTTTTAAATATAAATTTAAAGTTTTTGATATGCAAAGAGCGATTTAATTTGGGATTAATTTGTTAAATTAAGAATGTTTCAATTTTTAATGTTTAAGTATGAAAAATAAAAATTTTGAATTTTATGTTTAAAATTTTAGAAATTTTGATTTTGTTTTCGAGTATAAACATGTTTATTTTTTTTAATACAGAAGATTTTACATTTTGATTTTAATTTTTTTTTAATCTTGGATTTTTATATTTTTTTTATTATTGCTGATTTTAAAATTTAAGAATTTTCATTTCTTTATATTTTTAAATTGTATAAGTTTTGAATCTCTGCAATTTGAAAAAAAATATTTTTAAATTCTGGATATTTTTTAAAATTTTGTATTTGAATTTTTATATACTGTTTTTTCACTTAACAAAATTTAAATATTAAAAATTAAATTTTTGAATTTTGTGTTTCACATTAATAAAAAAAATATTTTGTTCAAAATTTTGAAGTATAGAAATGTTTAATTGCTGTTTTTAAAATATAAGAATTTTCATTCCTTAATATTTATGAATTGTTAAATTTTAGAATCTCTGCAATTTCGAAAATTTAAATTAAAAAAAAATACTTTTTATGTATTGATTTTAAATGTTTGAATACACTCCACCCCCGGTGGTTGGTCACTTTTTCGTTTGACACTTTTTCAGTTTACCCCGTTAGTTTGTCAAAGTCAAACTAAAAAGTGACGAACTGTCACTTTTTACACGGCGCTCACGCCGTTTGACAACAGTTGGTGTCAAACCATCGGGGTTTGAGTGTATTAAGAATGTCTGAAGTTTTGAATTTTAGTTTTTAACATTTCTGAAAATTTAATTTAATTTTTTTTTTGATTTTTGAGATTTTAAATTTGAGGAATTAAAATTTGTAATGTCATAATTTTTTTCAATATTGTATAAAAACACTTTTTGATTATTTATTTTTTAAGTTTCAAAAGTTTTGTTTTTTTTTATAATTTTTGAATTTGAAAACTATTTGAAATTTGTAATTTATGAAAGCTACAATTTTTTTATTCTTACATATTTTTTGGTATTTTAGAACTTGAAACTTTAGATTATTTCAATACTTTAATTTTTGAATATTTTGAATTTTTATCATTTTTAATTTAGAGAAATTTCATATTTTTGAGACATTTATAGATTTTTTGAAAAATGGTCAAAATGGTCAGAAAAGAAAATATATGCTGGTTATTTTTGAAATTTTAAATATCTGAGTTTTTTTTTTCATTATTTAAAACTTTGAATCTTGGACTTTAATTTTGTTTTAATTTTAGGATATTTTATATTTTAAAGTATTTTTTTTAATTTTTTGTTAGTAATTTTTTGAATTTTACTTTTATTTATTTTCAAGTTCAAAATTTCATATTTTCAATTAAAAATTATTTATACGCTTAATTTATTCTATGTTTGACATTTACTTTTATCGTTTTGGAACTAAGAAATTTTAGATTTTTATTTTTTTATCAATATTTAAATTTTTGAATCTTGGGCTTTAAACATTTTTAAATTTGAAGTTTTTTTTATGTTAATAATTTTTTGAAATTTTTATATTTTGTGTTTATTGATTTTTTGATTTTACAATGTTTAAATTTTAAAGTTTATAAATATTTTTATATTTTGGATTATTAAATTATGTTTAACCTAGTAATTTTTAAATACATATTTTTTCCACGTTTGATTGTTTTGTTATTTGTTAATTTTATTATTTTTGAATGTTTAATTTTCGAGCTTATTTTTTGTATTTTTTAATATTGAAAATAAAAAAATTGAAAGCCACGTAGTTAATGCACGTAGTATACATCCAGAGTTTTTTTAATAGGTCCTTTAAACATATGGAAGACAATAGCTTATTGGACCTTTTCAAAAAAACTCAAGGCATGTTTTTTTAACTGGATTGTCATCTAAAAAAAAATAATGCCACAAAAAAGTCAATCATTTTTCATGTTCATATTGTTTCACCGTTTGTAAAAGCACACCTATGAAATTGTGATTATTTTTTAGTGCGAAATGTCTTTATTTGCTGGACAGGAATGGGTAATTTTTCTTTGCTTCTAACGTAAATAATACCGAATTAACACGCGCGTGAAAAACACATTCATTTTGTTACGACTGACTAGATTATTTTAAAGTAACAATTTGTTTGACTTACTTTACGAGCGCCTTACCATATTTTAAGCTTAATTTTGTTCACCATCATAAAGACGGCCACAACGCAGAGCATGAAGCTGTAGTACGAGATGATGACCAGCGACGCGGCCCGTTCCATGAGCAGCGTCTGAAAGATGATGTTGACCAGTCCGGTGAGCAGATTCGCCGTCAGAAAGAACGCCAGCCCGTTCTCGTTGATCGCTTCCAGAATCAGCGGCAGATACGGGATGCAAAAGTCGTGTCCCTTCATGATCTGGTCCGGGGTTTTGGGCTCTTCGAAGCGCACAAAGTAGATGAACAGCTCGAAGAACATAAACAGGGCGCACATGGTGGCCCCGATCGCCAGGATCCAGAACACGTAGCCCATGTTGGCGAGTCGGCGCGACACTCCGAACATGTCCTCGCACACGTAAATCATCTTCCAGCAGACGCCGGCCACGACGGTGAGTTTGATGGCGCTGCGGAGGAACTTCTTCGAGGGTTGGATCTCGACGGAGGGTCGCATCACGGCGCCGAGGTAGGTTGAGGCCAGGTAAAGCGCCACGTAGCCGGGGATTGAGGAAATTCCCTCGCGGTTTGCGTCCCAGAAGTTGGCTCGGCCGGTTTGGTCGCTCAGCACGTAGCGGGACACGCCCAGATGGAGCAACATCTCGTGGCAGCACAGCACCGTGATGGCAATGAATTTGGCGATCTCCGGATCCTTGATGGCGTCCATGATGAGCGTGCCGAGAATCTGAGAAAATTTAAAGCATGATTATTTTTAATTTTATCTGGCAAGTGTCATCGCTTCTCACCTTAACGAACGCCAACGTGACGAAAAAGTTCCAGTGCACTCCGTACTCGGACACGTGCTGCTGATAGTCAATCTCCTGCGTCACAAAAAACCGCGCCGCACCCAGCACCACCAGCGGACAGCTCCCCAGCAGCACCTCCCCCACCCGCTTCCAGCTCAACCGCTGCTCCGGACTAACCCGGTACACAATCCCGTTGCTAAACACGTACAACCCAACGCCCACGTCCATCAACCCGAACCCGAACGTTTCCGTTTTCGCCAGTTCCCGCGGGAATATCCGAAAGTCAACGGCCAAAATGCAAACCGCCGTCATCAGGTTAATCAGCGCCCGCGCCGCACTCATAAACTGCGGCTTCCGGCCCGGAATCTGCACAAACGGCGCAAAGTGCGTCTTGAGCCGCATCTGGTGCACGACGGAAACCGCCGTAACCAGCGCCATCGTGACGGTAATGTTCAGCACCATGGGATGCAGCACGGTCACAAAGAGCACGAATGGAACCACGATTAGGCTGAACTCGAGCAGGAACCGCGTTGGGACGTGGACGATTGTCGCGGCGGAGACGAGCTGGACCGTGTGGAAGGTTGTGAAGAATGACGGCGCGATGTGGAGGAACACGTCCAGCGGGGTGGTTCCGTTGTTGTTCTGCATGGACGTTTCGTGCAACGTTTTGTACTCGGTGGGATCCATTGTTTTTAAGTGATTATTTTGCGGACATTTACGGGGAAAGAACCGGGTTCGGAACGCGAAAATCGTGCTTGTTTACGAAATTAGTTTTGACAGCACGGTTGATTTGTTTTGGCTGATGGTTTGGGTGGGGGAATCCGCTAGAGGCGCTGCTGAGCAACGAAAAAGTTCAGTCACAGGGGACAAAAATTTTTTGTTTTGATTGTTGAACCCAGTCAGAAATGCTGTGAAGGATTCCGTTACAAGTCGAGCCACGGATGACACGCTGTTGTTTTGATGATCCCGCATTGGGAAAGTAAACCGGTTTCAGGAACAGTTTCCATTCTATTTCAACCATTGTGAAGTAGATAAGTATAATAGAATATGTGTTTTTTTTTTCAAAACAATCCATTCGCTGTTCATAGGACCTTTAGAAAAAGTAAACGAGATTACTTTTTTCGGAAGGATCGATAACACCCAGTTAACTCAATCCGAATTCTGAAACGGAATCTATTTAGAATCGTATACAAATTCCGTTTCAAACGCAACAACCAGTTCCGTGTTCGAATCGGTTGTTGCGTTTGAAACGGAATTTGTGTACGATTCTAAATAAATTCCGATTCAGAATTCGGATTGATTTGACTGGGCAGGGTCCTAAAACTCTGTGTAAATGTTTACGTGCATCGCCAAAAAACATGCTCATTCATTCCTCAGAAACTCATTCATGATATTTTTTATTTTTATTTTTGCAAAAAAAATGACAAGACGAGCTGTCATGTAGGATATTTACTGTCAGAAAGGGCCAAGAAGTATTTTTTTAGAAATTGACTCAAAAATCGATTTTAATTTATGGTCGTACAAATGGTCATTTTCTTGGTCATTGTACTCAGAAAAATAATCTTTATTCTTGTAAACAATAATATCAGCGAACCCAATAGGGTCCAAAAACCCAATAAAAGAAAGGCAAAGGGTTTGAGGATGGTCATGGTCAATGATCAAAGGAATACCAAAAACTATTTCTGATCTTTTTTTTACTATGTTAAAACAAAAAAAAACGCTCGCGCTCAGAAAACTATGGTGCTAAGGGCACCATACTTTCAACGGAGATACTTTCTGCCAAGAAAAGTCGCAATGCTTATTGTTCAAAATTATTTTAAAAATCCGGACAAATAAGCTTAATCGATGTGTGCAGTAAAATCAGCAACCAACACCAAACCTTAACCAATTACCAGCAGCAAATATTTTAAATTTACAAAATGATAATAAAGAGCGAGTCCACGAACAGGGCATACCCCTTTGTATGGGACGTCGTTTGGATCTCACCAATCTGCCTGAAATTTTCAGGGGTTGTTTGTACATATAAAACTAGCATCTGGTCAAAATATGAGCACTCTAGGTCAACGGGAAGTGGGGCAAATAGGGACACAAAGTTTAAAGGTTCAAAAACGTCAAAAATCTTAAAAATGCAACAAAATGCAGGAAGAAGCATCCCAATTGGTTAAATCTAAAGGGAGTTATTGGCATTTTAGTGAAAAAATAGCATAATTTTCAAACTCAAATAAAAAAATGTTCCATCCAGATATCAACTCTGTTCGACCTGCAGTTTGTAGGAGACATCTGGGACTACCATCTGAGACTGAGAACGCTTTGGGTAAGGCAGTTTAACATATTAAATAGACACTTTTACTTTTAGTGATTTTTTTGTTTGTAAACTTTTGCTCGGGGACCCCTTAGATCCCATTTTCTGGTGATGATTTTATCATATTCGTGTTCCTGAGACAATTTCACAAAAGAAACATGCATAAAAATGTTCATTTTCATCCATTTTAACCCTTTAAAAAATGAAAGTGAAAAAAATCTTCGATTCACATTTTTTGAAAATCAAGCTCGTTTATACTAGATGACACCAGAGAAAAAAGCAGCTTCTTAATTTTTTATAACTTCCCTAAATGCCCTTTCAGATGCATTTTGAATTTTGAAGTTAAATTGAATTTTGCCTGAGTTATAGCCTTTTAAAGATTTTTGACGTTTTTGAACCTTTAAACTTTGTGTCCCTATTTGCCCCACTTCCCGTTGACATAGAGTGCTCGTATTTTGACCAGATGCTAGTTTTGTATGTACAAACAACCCCTGAAAATTTCAGGCGGATTGCTGAGGTCGATGCGAGATGGGTATGTTTTGCTCGTGGACTCGCTCTTAATTAGTAAGCCTGAATGTTTTGATATTTTGCTTGTATTTTGATTTTAAGTTAAACTTTATTAAATTGTAATTAAAAGTTAAAATAAAGAAAAAAAATTAATAAGTTTTTTTTGATGAATGGTCATGCTGGTTTGCTGAATATAAAAGTACACGAATTTAAGAGTTTAAGAACATTTAAATTAAAGAAGTAGAGAATAAAACAATGAAATAACTAAAGAATGATAGAATTCAAGAATTCAAGATAGCCAAATACAATCACAGAATTGATGAATTTTAAAATTACGGAATAAAAAAAAGGAAAAAAAGAGGAATAAAGAATTAACGAATTAAAGAATGAAGGAATTGAGGAATTGAAGAATTAATGAACTGAATCATTAAAGAATTAAAAACAATAATAGTTAAAGAATTAAACATTTAAAAAATTAAACACTTAAAGAACTAACCAATAAAAATTAGAATTTAAATAATAGTAAAAAAGAAATTGAAGAACTAAAAATTTAAACAAATATAAATTGGGTTCTAAAATTAAACTTACACAGCAAATTTTGATGTTCGTTTTCAGTTAATATTTACTGAAAACTGCACTACTGAAATCTTCAGTTAGTTTTTCGCTGAATTTCAGTTAAAATTTGTATGGAGCTGTCAAAGTTTGCTGAAATTTCAGCAAGTTTTCATTTACTGAAAATTTTAGTGCAGATTTCAGTAAATATAACTGAATTCAGTATTGATAAATTGGTGTGTACATTTGTAATATTATTGTTCACAACGATAAAGCTTATTTTTCTGAGTACAATGACACTTTGTACGACCGCAAAGAATTTAAAATGGATTTTTAATTCAATTTTTAAAAATTAACTTCGCGGCCCTTCTTGACAGAAAAGGTTCTATTTGACAGCTCGTTCCTAGGGGACTATGTTGATCCATCGAAAATTTATGTTTTGTCAATTATTTTTTTGTATAATAAAAAAATAAAAAAAGTGATTAGAAATGGTTGTACATACAAATTTACATAGGACGCATAGGACCCTATTTGAGAATAAAAGAATTCTTGACTTTTTTTTGATGAGGTCCTATAAACAAATGTAAACATTGAGTGTATCCCTTTCACACCTTATGTCAAAGTCGATCGGAGTAAGCGGGATACACTCAATGTTTACATTTGTTTATAGGACCTTATCAAAAAAAAGTCAAGAATTAAATATCAAAGAGCTTTGCTTAAAATAAAAATACGCGAATTTTAGAGTTTAAGAACATCAAATTAAAATTACAGAATTAAAAGGAATATGAGGAATAAATAGTAAAACAATTAAAGATTGAAATAATAAATAATGAATGAAAGAATTAATGAGTCAAAGGATTACAAAAATATTCAAAGAATTTAAGAAAAATTTTAAAGGGTTGAAGAACTGATGAGTACGACGCCAACATTTCAAAAAGCATCATGTACAAACCATGCGTTTTGAGAAAAACGCATTTGAATGTTGAGCATCCATTTTCAATTCCCATTTTAATATAAAAGCAAAATAAGATGTTCTAATGATAACAAACGATGAAAAACGTTGCTTTTATTGATACTTGATCATAAAAATTCAATAAAACATTATTTCCGTAATTTTATTTGAGAAAAACAAACATAACTTCTTTTGAAATCACCAACGTCGATATCACCCTGCTGTCATTGAGGGGGGCGCTTTGTTATGATTCGTTTTTCTTCGCCAAATGTACATGGCGCTTTGTTCATGTTGCTTTTTTTCCGTCACGAGGTTCATGTAGCCTTTTGTTTGACAGGTTGACAGGGCTATATAAACAGGGACTGCTGATGGCAGAGATTTTGTTTATGTTACTTTATTTAAAATCATGATTAAACAGACTTTACTGAAGTAACTTTTGCTCATTTTTGGTGGAGAGGTAGCTTATTAGGAGTACTTTCAGAATATGCAATAACCCAGAAAGTGTCAAAATGTACATGATGCCTTTTGAAATGTTACCGTCGAGTTGAAAAATTAAAGGATAGGACAATTTAAAAAATTAAATACTTAAGCATAATTAAAGAATTAAAAAATGAAATAATTAAAATACGAAAGAACTGAATAACTTCCCAATAAAAGAAACAAAGGATTTTCAAAACTAAAGAGTAAAAAAGTAATTAAAGAACTTGGAAGACGATATTCGAAGATAAACGACAACTGGTAGTATCAAGTGGTTAAGAAGCGAAAAAAAATAATCACCAGATTACAGACGGGATTCGAACCCGCACCACCCACGTCTCTAGCGGGGTACTCTACCCTTAAGCCACCGTGATCCTTGGGATTCTAGTTGTCCCAAGACACCAAAGTAGTGTTCAGCTGTAGATTTGATCGCACAACCACGCCTCTAATCTAGTTCTTCTTTTCGCTCTCTTAACCTTCTTGCTACCGTCGTTATTGTCGCTCTCTTCTTGGTGAACATCGCTGAGCAGTGTTCGATAGGCCATTTGCTTTATCGAGGGTAGTTGGTAGTAAGGATTGCTACTCATGAGCCCTCTCAAAGCGTGGACTCCTGTTCCTGCTCGGTACAGGCTTGTATCTTGGTATACAGAATTGTTTGTTACTTTTTTATTATTGACCCTGAGTTAGGCCCTATCGAACACTGCTCAGCGATGTTCACAAAGAAGAGAGCGACAATAACGACGGTAGCAAGAAGGTTAAGAGAGCGAAAAGAAGAACTAGATTAGAGGCGTGGTTGTGCGATCAAATCTACAGCTCGATAGCGGTGTGCTCTCTTATACTAACTGACATTTTGGTAGTTGCGAGAAAATCGATTTTTAAACTTTGAATTACTGTTTCTGGAAAACTATTCGACAAACAATTGTTCTAACAATTTTAAAGTATGCACCTGACATTACTTAAAGACATTGTGAAATATAAAAACTTTTGAAATGCTAGAAAAATTTTGGCAGAGAAAATACGAAAAAAAATCATGCTTGCAATTGGCACAAGTGTGTTTTGGGAGGTAATTTGTATGAGTTAGCACAAACGTGCACAGGGCTTTGGTACAAAAGCGTGCAAAGTAAATTTATTGTTACAATAGTTCAAATTAGTTGTTTCAATGTTATTTTTTCACGAGTTGGTTAATTTAAGCGTAAGAAAAACATTTTATATCAAAACTTTTTTCAAACACTTATTTTAGTTTGAATTTGGTAGGAAAATTAACCTTTTGGAAAAATCAGCATTTAAATCAAAATTTTTGTATGAAAAAATTAGTGAAATTATATTTTTTATGAATATAATTGTAAAACCATCCATAATACATCAACTATGACGAATACTGAATGATGTATTCCTTAAAACATAAGAAAATGATGTTGTAAAAACTTTTAGCTAGTTTATTTTATTTCAATTATATCATACGACCTTTCAAAAACGAATGCTATCCAAGGCACAAACCGTTATTTAGATTTATGGTGAATTGCAGTTGGAACAAGTGTGTCTCATGCAATGGAATCGATGAATGTATTGAATAGAACAAATGTGCCTCAAACAAATTAAATACGTAATATTTTTAAGCATGGACGACCCATACAGTTGTGCCAAGTGTGCAAATCAACTATGAAAGATATTGTTACGTAGTTTTTTGCATGGACGACCCCTGCAGTTGAGCTAAGAGTGCACAACGACTTGAAGAATATTAAATTGGACTTTTGGGTTGGGCTAAGTGGGTAATGGGTTGGGGAAAAATGTTGTTACGTCGTTTTTTTGCATGGACGACCCCTGCAGTTGTGCTAGGAGTGCACAACGACTTGAAGAATGTTAAAATTTGCCTTTTAGGTTGAGGAAAAATGTTGTTACGTCGTTTTTTTTGCCTGGACGACCCCTGCAGTTGAGCTAAGAGTGCACAACGACTTTAAGAATATTCAATTTGCCTTTTAGGTTGGGCTAAGTAGGTAATGGGTTGGGAAAAAATGTTGTTACGTCGTTTTTTTTTGCATGGACGACCCCTGCAGTTGAGCTTAGAGTGCACAATGACTTGAAGAATGTTAAAATTTACCTTATAGGTTGGGCTAAGTGGGTAATGGGTTGGGGAAAAATGCTGTTACGTCGTTTTTTTTTGCCTGGACGACCCCTACAGTTGAGCTAAGAGTGCACAACGACTTGAAGAATATTAAATTTGACTTTTGGGTTGGGTTCAGTGGGTAATGGGTTGGGGAAAAATGTTGTTACGTCGTTTTTTTTGCCTGGACGACCCCTACAGTTGAGCTAAGAGTGCACAACGACTTGAAGAATATTAAATTGGACTTTTGGGTTGGGCTAAGTGGGTAATGGGTTGGGGAAAAATGTTGTTACGTCGTTTTTTTGCATGGACGACCCCTGCAGTTGTGCTAGGAGTGCACAACGACTTGAAGAATGTTAAAATTTGCCTTTTAGGTTGAGGAAAAATGTTGTTACGTCGTTTTTTTTTGCCTGGACGACCCCTGCAGTTGAGCTAAGAGTGAACAACGACTTTAAGAATATTCAATTTGCCTTTTAGGTTGGGCTAAGTAGGTAATGGGTTGGGAAAAAATGTTGTTACGTCGTTTTTTTTTTGCATGGACGACCCCTGCAGTTGAGCTAGGAGTGCACAATGACTTGAAGAATGTTAAAATTTACCTTATAGGTTGGGCTAAGTGGGTAATGGGTTGGGGAAAAATGCTGTTACGTCGTTTTTTTTTGCCTGGACGACCCCTACAGTTGAGCTAAGAGTGCACAACGACTTGAAGAATATTAAATTTGACTTTTGGGTTGGGTTCAGTGGGTAATGGGTTGGGGAAAAATGTTGTTACGTCGTTTTTTTTGCATGGACGACCCCTGCAGTTGAGCTAGGAGTGCACAACGACTTGAAGAATGTTAAAATTTGGCTTTTAGGTTGGGCTAAGTGGGTAATGGGTTGGGGAAAATTGTTGTTACGTTGTTTTTTTTTGCCTGAACGACCCCTACAGTTGAGCTAAGGGTGCACAACGACTTGAAGAATGTTAAAATTTGACTTTTAGGTTGGGCTAAGTGGGTAATGGGTTGGGGAAAATTGTTGTTACGTTGTTTTTTTTTGCATGGACGACCCCTTCTGTTGAGCTAAGAGTGCACAACGTCTTGAAGAATACTAAATTTGATTTTGGGTTGGGCTAAGTGGGTCGTGAGTTTTTTTTTAATCTTTTTAAGTACTTTGTATGGGATTTTGTATGAGCTTTATTGTGCAGGAAACATGTAAGCAAAGTTTCAGCTACGTAACAACATTTTACAAGTGGGTTTCAACCCAAAAGACCAAATTGAAAACATTCTTTAAGTCGTTGTCCACTCTCAGCTTAACTGCAGGGTTCGTTTATGCAAAAAAATACTACGTACCGTTAGTGGGGGTGACACTGGGTCTGGGGGGTGAGATTGAGTCAAAGTATTTTTTTTACGGATTTTACCATTTCTCAGGTGCGTCTCTATGACTCTAAATTCTGTTAAAATGGTATAATATTGTATAGTAGCCCAAATCAAAAGTCCAATTTGAAACACTATTCATGTCGTTGTGCACGCTTAGCTCAACTGTAGGGGTCGTCCATGCAAAAAAAACGACGTAACAACATTTTTCCCCAACTCATTGCCGCTTAGCCCAACCCAGAAGTCCAATTTAATATTCTTCAAGTCGTTGTGCACTCCTAGCACAACTGCAGGGGTCGTCCATGAAAAAAACGACGTAACAACATTTTTCCCCAACCCATTACCCACTTAGCCCAACCTAAAAGTCCAGTTTGAAACATTCTTCAAGTCGTTGTGCACTCCTAGCTCACGTACAGGGGTCGTCCATGCAAAAAAAACGACGTAACAACATTTTTCCCCAACCCCATACCCACTTAGCACAACCTAAAAGTCAAATTTAAACATTCTTCAAGTCGTTGTGCACTCTTAGCACAACTGTAGGGGTCGTCCATGAAAAAAACGACGTAACAACATTTTTCCCCAACCCATTACCCACTTAGCCCAACCTAAAAGTCCAGTTTGAAACATTCTTCAAGTCGTTGTGCACTCTTAGTACAACTGCAGGGGTCGTCCATGCAAAGAAAACTACGTAACAACATTTTAAACTAACCTACAGAACCTAAATACACTAATCCTAATCAATGGGTCGTCCAAACAAAAAAAAACTACTCCACTAAACCATTTTAACACACTACACCTAACTGATAATTCCTTCTCGCTTCCAAATGTGCACACTTGTGCTATTTGCCTTCCAAAATAGTGCTCCATAATATTGCTCAAACTAGCAAGGACACCTGGCAATTTACCATAATATTATAGTGTAATCGTATTTTTATGGATTTGCGTGTTTTCAAAAGGTAAAGCCATGATGGAAAATAAGAGAGCACATCCATGATGCGTTCGAAAATGTCAGTTAGTACAAATGGTTGCAAGGCGATATCTCCGCGTAGGAAACGAATTTTTCAGATCTGTTAGAAGCGTTTTGTAGGGAATTTAATTAGCTAAAAGATGGCATCATTAACTCATTTTGGCCCAATTTTCAGTTAGAACATTAGAGCACACCGCTATCGAGCTGAACACTACTTTGGTGTCTTGGGATCACGGTGGCTTAAGGGTAGAGTACCCCGCTAGAGACGTGGGTGGTACGGGTTCGAATCCCGTCTGTGATCTGGTGATTTTTTTTCGCTTCTTAACCACTTAATACTACCAGTTGTCGTTTATCTTCGAATATCGTCTTCCAAGTAAAAAGAGTCATGGCCTAACTCAGGGTCAATAATAAAAAAAGTAATTAAAGAATTTAAAAAAATAATAAAGGATTTTGAACAATAAAAACATAAAGAATAAAGAAATTTTAGCACACAATCATTTTAATTTGTGCATTCAAGAAATTCAGAATTTACGACATATTTTTTCAATTGTCGAATTTTACAATTTGGGAATTTCAAATTTTAGGATATTTTTTTATTTCGGAATTGGGGAATCAAAGATTTAATTAATTAAAAATTAAAGAAATATAAAATTCAAGACATTTAGAAAATCAGCGGTATAGAATCTAAAAAACCAGATTATTTTACACTTAGGCCGTTGAAAATATTTTTCAAAATTTATTGGTTGTATTTCGAATGATAAATAAATAACATCGACTGTTCAATACATAACTTGTTAATTGTTTTATTTTATTTTGTAAACCTACAAACAACTACACATAAGCTATTCTATGTCACGGTCCTAATGCTGTAGTAAGTTTTTGTTTGTTTGATATATAAAAAAAGCTTTCGAAGCTCAAATTGTTAAACTTTTCAATGGCCAAAACATGTTTAAAAAGCATCTGCATGCAAATCTTTGGAAACGTAATATTTTTAGCGAAACCAGTAAAACTGAACCTTCGAGCTGCGCGCAACTGATGTAAAAAAAAACTGTAATATAAAATCTAAACTTTTATCTTACTAAAAAAACACAAACTATCCTAAGCACCAAGAAAGAACGAAAAAAACCCCTTCTCACTGCACCCGGCAGTGGTCCTCCACGTCCTCGGCAAAGTCCTCGGTGGACAGGGCGCACCGCTGCAGCACGCTGTTGACCGCGGCCCGGGCCAGATAGCCGGTGGTCGTCGTTTGCGACAGCGAAAACAGCGGTGCAATGTCCTTCGTCGGCTGCAGGTTGTTGTCCTTGCAGTACATCGAGAAGGAGTCCTCGAGCAGGAGGTCCAGATCGAGGATCTGGTTGAAGCGCAGTTCCGGGTTGCGGCGCAGGATGGTCGCCACGATGCAGAGCAGTTCGACGGCGATCTGGCGGCGTTCGGGTTGGACGATCTTGTTCAGCATCTCTTCGACTTGGAGCGCGAACGAGAACTCGCTGCGGCTCTTGTTGGTGAGCGTGGTCGTCGCTGGTAGGTTGTGGCCCTGGACGGTTATGCCTAGCGGGGTTCGCTCCAGGACGTCCCAGACGTGGTTGTAGAAGGTGGGAGGAACTCGGAAGAGGCAACCCTCGAGCTGGCGACGCTGCAGGGCGCTGAAACTGGTTGGAGGGAGGAGTTAGTTGTGGGGTATTTGGTTTGGGCTTTGACTTGACTTACTGATCTTCTTGGGCCCACTGGCTAACGGTGACGACCCGCTGGAGCAGCTTGCGGATTTGGAACGGCGAGAGGTTCTCGATGTCGGCGCCTTCATCGCCGGTCATGTTGAGGTACAGCCGCATAGCTTCTAGCACCCAGCCGACACGGATCTTGAGGATACCCTTGAAAATGTCCGGGTTGGTAGCGATCAGTCGGCCGCAGTAGAGCACCACTTCTTGCTGCAGTACGGCGTAGATCACGTCGTACGGTTGTACAGTTGAATACATTACGTTCTGGATCTCGGACGGAGTCATCGGCTTGTCGAAGACAGTTTCGCGCTGCCCGATGACACCGACCGTGATCTGTTTGCCGTTGACCAGCACCGTTGTGATGAACGGCGAGATCGAGTCGACAATGTGTCGGAGAAGAGAGCTGCAGTAGCGGACCGCTCGCCAGTAGCGCAGCGTTCCGGCACGATAGTACAGATCGGTCAGGAGGGTGTGCACTGAATCGCCGTTGATTTCGTAGTTTGCTCCCTCGCGGTGAAGAATGAAGCCGAGCAGTTGACACTTCAAGAAGATCGATTCCGTATTACGCAGACCGTCGATAATGTCGACAGTTGGCATGTTCTGGTACTCAGCAGCCGAGATCTTCTTCTCGCGGTACGACTGCGCCCTCGGAACATCCGTCAAGCTCTGATAGCCGATGTAATCGTGATGGATCTGCGCAAACGAAGATTCGTTCGTATCGGGCAGGTCCGACTGGGACATAAAGTCCAGATGTTCAATGCAAGAGCTCGAAATCAGATTCTGCAGCCGACCGATGCGGACCTTCATGCCATCGCAATAGCCCTTCTTGAGCATGGCCAACAGGTCGATCATCTCCTTGAACTGAGGATCACGCATGTGCTCCTCGCGGATCAGCAGACACACCGTCGGACGTCCCGACAGGCGCCAGTACTTGCCCACAAACTGCAGCTCCGTCTTGATGTCGTCGATCTAAGTACAAACAGTTTTAATGTGAAACCGAACAAGGGTCAGGTGAGTCAGGTTAACATTACCAGCAAGGCCATATCGCGGTAGAGGTAGAAATCGGACACTTCGAAGATCAGCGGGTAGCAGAGAACCGTCATGCCGCAGATTCGATAAACCTAAAATAATGAAGTTAGTTACCATCACTCATTGATTGTTTAACAGTTGAGTACGGAGATCGGAAGAAATTCTTAAATTCCTAAAATTCTTAGAATTCCAAAAAATTCTAATATTCCTAAAATTCCAAAAATTTCTAAAATTTCTAAAATTATTAAAATTCCTAAAAAAATTTAAATTCCTAAAATTTTTAAAATTTTAAAAATTTCCAAAAATTCCAAACTTTCCTAAGACTCCTAAAATTCCTGAAATTCTTAAACTCTTAAACTCTTAAATTCTTAAATTGTTAAATTCTTAAATTCTTAAATTCTTAAATTCTTAAATTCTTAAATTCTTAAATTCTTAAATTCTTAAATTCTTAAATTCTTAAATTCTTAAATTCTTAAATTCTTAAAGTCTTAAATTCTTAAATTCTTAAATTCTTAAATTCTTAAATTCTTAAATTCTTAAATTCTTAAATTCTTAAATTCTTAAATTCTTAAATTCTTAAATTCTTAAATTCTTAAATTCTTAAATTCTTAAATTCTTAAATTCTTAAATTCTTAAATTCTTAAATTCTTAAATTCTTAAATTCTTAAATTCTTAAATTCTTAAATTCTTAAATTCTTAAATTCTTAAATTCTTAAATTCTTAAATTCTTAAATTCTTAAATTCTTAAATTCTTAAATTCTTAAATTCTTAAATTCTTAAATTCTTAAATTCTTAAATTCTTAAATTCTTAAATTCTTAAATTCTTAAATTCTTAAATTCTTAAATTCTTAAATTCTTAAATTCTTAAATTCTTAAATTCTTAAATTCTTAAATTCTTAAAGTCTTAAATTCTTAAATTCTTAAATTCTTAAATTCTTAATTTCTTAAATTCTTAAATTCTTAAATTCTTAAATTCTTAAATTCTTAAATTCTTAAATTCTTAAATTCTTAAATTCTTAAATTCTTAAATTCTTAAATTCTTAAATTCTTAAATTCTTAAATTCTTAAATTCTTAAATTCTTAAATTCTTAAATTCTTAAATTCTTAAATTCTTAAATTCTTAAATTCTTAAATTCTTAACGGTACACATCAACCATAGCTTTTGCACCCAGATTTCTGTTACAGACATTTTAGTATCTTCAATACTACGGGAACTATCGTTATGATTTTTTATTCATCCCCTAAATTACTGTCTTCAAAGTCATTTACAACAAAGTTTGACTATTTTTACAATCAGATTCTTGCAGGATTGGGTCCGTAAGTTTGACAAATTTAGAATAAGAAGACAACAACTTCCTTGGTTGTTAAATTCTTAAATTCTTAAATTCTTAAATTCTTAAATTGGAAGAATTTGAGAATTTTTGAATGTTTAAATTTGTGTATTTTTGAATTTAAAATTTTCTGATTGTTAATACTTTTGGGATTTCTACATGTAATTTCTTATTTTTTTCTAATTTTGAATTTTTGGACATAAGAATTTTTAAATACTATAAAATAAAAAATGAGGTCGTAAAAAAACAAGAAAATTAAATGAAAACAAAAAATAATATTTCTGTTCCTTTTCAGCTGCGAACTATTTAAGAAAAATCTTGTGACCCTTTCCTTGACTGTTTCTTGGGTATTTTTTTGTAGAAGTTTTGCGTTCCTTCCGAGCTCCGTACTAGCCTTACTGAAGACCAGATCGATTCCGGCAAACCATACCTTACTGGTGCCCAGCGAACCGACGGGACGCGGCGGCCGCCCGGTCAGCCCGATCTTGTCGTTCACTCCCAGCTGCTGGTACACGTTGATCAGCTGCGTCGAGGACCAAATCTGAACCGGTTCAACCTAGGAAATTGACAGAACCGTTAGACGGAGCTTTCCCAGAACTACAAAATCTAACCCACCTCGTGCGGTGTCTGCGTCTGGATGCCGTAGGTGGCCATCATGGCCTGCAGACGCATCGATTCCGCAATCAGCACAATCTGGACGACCAGGTCGGTTGCTGTGCCCTAAATTTGAAGATATAATTGCGGTCACATCGAGGGTGAAGAAAATTTTCGACGAAACAGCTTTACAGGAAGAAATTTGTTTTTTTTTTACAAATAATAGAAATAGAAATACATTCTCTGTCACAGAGTCGGGTGTTATTCACATTCTGGAATACTCCAATACATTGCAGGCGGATTAATTTCGATAAAATTTGTTAGTCAATCAAATTAAGTTTTTTTTTTCTAATTGATGTGCAATGGTAATCACAATGAACGACTGGTGAGCACGAGTGAAGGTGAGTAACTTATGGTGACACATGGAAACATTGTAAAAACAAAATTAAAGTGATTTTATTCATTTTAAAATAATAAATCGTGTTCGGATTTGAATCCGGTAAAAAAGAATCTAAACATAAGTAGACTTCTACAAAAAAAAATCAATAAACAAACCCAGTCACGTAATTTTCAAGCAGCCCCAATTCTGCCAGAATCCTGCCAGAACGCCGTGACTGGGAAGTTCCAAACTACTGAACCGATTCAAAAACAACAACAACAACATCCAAAGAAACGTCAACCGCCCCAGTCTAGAAAATGTCGCAACCCCTATTTACAGTCTTCTCCGGCGGCGGTTCCGACGCTTCGGACCGCTGGTCCTGGTCCGTGTCCTTGCTGTCGTCGCCGTCGCCCGCGTTCCCGTTGCTGTCCGCGACGGGAACCTTGGCGGGCGACGCTGGCAACAGCTGGTGATGCATTACGGCTAGGGCCTTACCCGGATTTTGAATGAGTTAATGAGGGTGTGAAGATTTTTTTTGGTTTCGAGTTTTAATTTAGATTTACCAGATTTTGTTTTTCGGGTCAGATTCATATTTACAGCGAGCAGCGTTGTTTGGTGGGAAAGAAGAAGAGCAACGTTATTTTCGCGACTGTCACGAACAGAGAAGCATCTTGAAGCACTTGAGACAAACTTAACATTGGGTTGGAAAGGAAAGGGGTCCGGGAATCGGAGTTTGAACTTAAGAGAAAAGGAAGGTGCGAAGGCAACATAACCAACGAAACATTCATAAATAGAGAGTGGAGGTAGGATTGCGAAAATCTGGCAGAAACCAAGACTCGATACTTACACTTCCAATTTTGGTACGCTGAAAGCGCGTTGCGTAAAGCGATTGTTTTTTGGGAATTTTTATAAATAGAAAGAGAAGAAAATTTAGCTTTAGTGGACAGTACTAGTGTAAGCTAAGTTTATTCGTGGAACCCTGAACAGCGACCTGGAAAGTGACTTGCGGGATAAAAGTTATAAGCTTCCCCAATGTACATTAAATTAGGAAATGTACGGAACCCCAATAGTATTTTTTTTTAAATAAGTCCAATTGGTATAATTTTGAAATAAAGATGAAAGCTACTAAAGTTTTGAAACTACAAACTAAAACGCCAATGAATCTACGCGAATTTAGAAAGGGTTGTTAATTCACACAAAACAAGAAAACATATCCAGATTAAGAGGAGGACACTGGTATGAAACTAGCAAAAAAGGATAAGTAAAACCCAAAAAAAATATGAATAGAAAATCTCCGCAAGTCAGAGCGTTAATTCTATTCTACAAACAAAAAAAAATAATGGTAAGAATGAAAGAAACACAGTTCTTGGCAGCGAATCGCTCCGAAGACATTTTTACTTACTATTCCCGGCTTAGCCTGTTTGTTTTGTGCAGTTTTGTGTGATTTTTTTTTTGCGATTTACAAAAAAGTGGTTAAGTTTTTCGCGAGCGCGCAACAACAAACCCCACCGTGTGAGTTATTCGAAGGGGCAAGGGGGCAGCATGTTGGATGTCAAGGTGAAGAAAAAAAAGAGTAAGAAAAAACCATCGTTAATTTCTACCACCTTGCGGTTCCACCTGGTTTGTGGGGTGGGGGAGAAGCTAGGCTTTATAACTACAGCGGCGGAGTTACCGGCTTTTGGTCTACACTTTCTACAACAGTTCCTCGTCTTGGCAAGCGGTGCCGAACTTACCTGGAACGCCGAGTAGCGGCCACCCTTGCGGGGCCGGTTGTAGGACGGCAGATAGCGACGGATCGGGTCCAGCTCGTTGATGTGCAGCAGACCGGCCGTCAGGAGCTGGGCAATGATGAACACGGACTGGCCCCACAGGAACAGCGATTGGGAGGGCGCCCGGGTGTACATGCCGTCACTGTCCGGGGCGTAGCACATCGAGACCACCGGGTCTGGAAATTGGGATGCATGTCAGTTCAAATCGAATTTTGAAACGGAATTTGACTAGAATCGTGAACGAATTCTGTTTGAAACGCAACTACCGGTTCCGTGTTCAAAATTCGTAGATCAGTCTATTCGAATTTCCGTATCAGAATTCGATTTGAACAGACTAGGAATGAACCGGTTGAGAACCGGTTCGATTTCCATTTATTCACGAACAACGAATGTTCAACATAACAACACTTTAAAATGACAGATCACATCTATGCGCTGCAACGGCATCTCTTACCTCCATTATTGTCCGAGTACATGCACTTCCTCAGCTCCATCTGGTACTCCTCGATCTGCTCCAGGTTGTTCTTGAACACCCCGTCGATGATCATGTACGTGTAGAACATGGGCCACTCGCACTCGTACCCCTCAAAGTCCTTGATCTCACCCTTGTGGTAGTACCGGCGCGTCTTGTCCTCCAACCGCGACAAATACCCATCCCGGCTGAACCGCTTGAAGCCCTTCTTGCCCTTCAGCCTCACCACCACATTGTTCTTGCTCAAATCAACCAGCCGCTCCTCGTGCGAGGCAAAGGCCGGAAACGACAGCGTCGGAATCAGCGAACTATCCACTCCCTTCGAGCTAGACTCACGAGGTAGCATGGTTTCAAAGATGCTCCGATTGCGGTTGTGCGCGTCAATATCCACATAAACCACACTCCACGAAGCGCCCTTCTCCCCAAACAAATTACACCCATTAATCGCCTCCAGCGCCGACTTGGCCATCCCGATCGACGAGGCGTGAATCTCCGGCGTGCCGTCGTTGTACTTCGAACCGCGCTCCCACATCCCGTAATCGGGCGTTCGGTAGGCACGCTCCACGTAGTACACCAGGTTCTGCACGAACGCGACCTCGTCCTGGGTGTAGATGATCTGCAGCCCCGAGGAAATCATCTGCACCAGAAAGATGAGGTAGATGGACACCACGTCGATCTGCAGGTGGTTGTACTTTTCGTCCGCGTAGATTTCCTCGCCCGTGTGCAGGTGGAACTTGCAGTGCAGCGCGTTGACGGCGCACTGGCGCGACTTGAACTTTTCGACGCGGTGGCTAAAATGACATGTTTGCTTAGTAGGAGAAATTAAAGATATTTTTAACAATCTTACGCCTGTTTGATCCAGCACTCGAGAATTCCGCGCATGCACTTGACCGCGGACTGGCCCAGCTCGTACGACTTGCCGCGGTCATCGTCAATGCGTCTACGAATAAAAAAACATTTTATTGATTTAAATCTGAATAAATTTAGAGCGTATTCTAGAGAAGGTCATCCCAAAAAAAAAAAAAAAAAAAAAAAAAACAATTTACAAACAAAACTTATTTTGGGAATCCCATGGAGAATTTCCCTTGTCCTCTCAAAAGGCTGATAAGGAGCTCGGAAGGAACGCAAAACTCCATATAAAAAAAAAACGCCCAAGAAACGGTCAAGAAAAGGGTCACGAAAAGACTTTTCTTATCGAAAAAGAAAAAGCCAGCTTGTTACCAATATGGGTTTATGAAGAAATCTAATGTTTTGATAATAATGTTGTATTCGATACAATAATTATTAAAATTCCTGATTGCCTTACAATGCCTTATAAAAATAAGTGATTTACAAACTGAACAGTTCAGAATCACGGAAATTTAGAAATCCAGAAATTGATAAAGAAGTCCAATACAATGTATTTATTTGTAAAAATTAAAAAACAAATATTTTAAATTAAGAAATTAAAAAAAATCAAAGATTTTGAAATAATCAAAAATTAAAAAAATAAACATTTTCAAAAATCTAGATTTAAAAAAATCCAACTTACTAACCAAATACTAACATCAAAATTCAAATAGTTCAAAATAATTTCAAAAACTATTCAAATTTAACAATTTTAAAAAGCTCAAAAATATAGAATACGAAAATCTAAAATAAGAATATGGCTCAAAAGCACTAATAAATAAAGAAATAAAAAAAAATAATAAATTCAGAAATTAAGCAATTAAAGAATTGAGGCATAAACAATTTTAGGAATTTAAAAATTTAAGATTTTTTTCAAAACTGTTTTTATTTATATTTAAGAATTTAAGAATTTAAAAAGTCAAGCATTTAAAATTTTAAGAATTCAAGAATTCAAGAATTTAGGAATTTAAGAATTTAAGAATTTAAGAATTCAAGAATTTAAGAATTTAAGAATTTAAGAATTTAAGAATTTAAGAATTTAAGAATTTAAGAATTTAAGAATTTAAGAATTTAAGAATTTAAGAATTTAAGAATTTAAGAATTTAAGAATTTAAGAATTTAAGAATTTAAGAATTTAAGAATTTAAGAGTTTAAGAATTTAAGAATTTAAGAATTTAAGAATTTAAGAATTTAAGAATTTAAGAATTTAAGAATTTAAGAATTTAAGAATTTAAGAATTTAAGAATTTAAGAATTTAAGAATTTAAGAATTTAAGAATTTAAGAATTTAAGAATTTAAGAATTTAAGAATTTAAGAATTTAAGAATTTAAGAATTTAAGAATTTAAGAATTTAAGAATTTATGAATTTAAGAATTTAAGAATTTAAGAATTTAAGAATTTAAGAATTTAAGAATTTAAGAATTTAAGAATTTAAGAATTTAAGAATTTAAGAATTTAAGAATTTAAGAATTTAAGAATTTTAGAATTTTAGAATTTAAGAATTTAAGAATTTAAGAATTTAAGAATTTAAGAATTTAAGAATTTAAGAATTTAAGAATTTAAGAATTTAAGAATTTAAGAATTTAAGAATTTAAGAATTTAAAAATTTAAGAATTTAAGAATTTAAGAATTTAAGAATTTAAGAATTTAAGAATTTAAGAATTTAAGAATTTATGAATTTAAGAATTTAAGAATTTAAGAATTTAAGAATTTAAGAATTTAAGAATTTAAGAATTTAAGAATTTAAGAATTTAAGAATTTAAGAATTTAAGAATTTAAGAATTTAAGAATTTAAGAATTTTAGAATTTTAGAATTTAAGAATTTAAGAATTTAAGAATTTAAGAATTTAAGAATTTAAGAATTTAAGAATTTAAGAATTTAAGAATTTAAGAATTTAAGAATTTAAGAATTTAAGAATTTAAGAATTTAAGAATTTAAGAATTTAAGAATTTAAGAATTTAAGAATTTAAGAATTTAAGAATTTAACAATTTCAGAATTTCAGCATTTAAGAATTTCAGAATTTTAAAATTTAAGGAATTAAGAATTTAAGAATTCAAGTATTTAAGATCGAAAATCTCAAAATTATCTCCATCAGTTACCAGAAACCTGTTAAAAATTAAAATTGTGAATTGAACCGGTTATGATACTATTTAGTTCTATCATAACCGGTTCAATTAATTCGTTTTGCCTTCCAGCAGAATTCGGCAGGGCTGAGCTGTAGGTTAGTCGAGGTTAGTCGTCGACTAACAAGTTCTTTACAAAAAATGTCGCCCTCCTTAAACAATTTGGCGCCCTCAGCAGGACCCAAGAGAAACTTTGCATTTTGCAAATTTGCCAAGTTGCCGATTTGTGCTGCGCCTTCATGAAAAAGATATAGTGCCCCCTCAGGAGGCCCCAGGGCGCCCAAAATGCCATTTTTTGCAAATTTCAAAAAAATGCCTAAGGCAGAAGAATTCGGACATAATTCCAACACGGCTCAGGCGAAACCTAATTCTGTCAGATTACTGCCAATTTTTCGTGACTGGGAGGCATGTTTTTTTCTGACATTTCGTCGTGCACTCTTAAATGAAGCTGACAAAATCGACACTAATGTTGAGTCAAATAAGTTTTAAAATTTTATTTGGAGCTTTGTGAAATATAGTCACATTAAAAATTTAAAAAAAGCAATTGTTTACCCCAAACTCACCTGTAAGCCTGGTACAAGCTCCAAATCGAGGCCGCACAGTAAACACTGTCCCGGATGCTTCCGACCTCCTTGTCCGTGCTCAGCACCGGGAAAAGGCCCGTAATTGGACTCTGGAACTGCAACAGCTGCCGCTTGACTGCAAATGTAGAGCAACAAAACAAACCCGCAGTGTTGATCAATTAACATTCGACCAAGGACGAATCAATCAAAAGTGGTGCGAAATGAAAGTGAAATTACGGAATGGTTCCAGCAAACAGATATGACTTACCAATTCCGTAGTAAATGTCCAGCTGCTTGACGGTGTCCTCGTAGTTCGAGATCTTCAGGAACTGGTCCAGATTCATGTCGTCCAGGCTGGGCTGCCGCGCCACGGGTGTAACCGTTTTGCTGCCGGAGGCAAAAACGCAAAGCCATCAAAACCAACCCCAAATTCACGCATTTCCCCCCAAAACTTACGGCGTGTGACGCTCCAGGCTGGCCATGGCAAGTGTCCGGCAAGTACGCTCCCTGGGAGGCGAATTTTCCGGGTTAAATACTGGATTCCGGGTGCAACTGCGGAACAGACCGACCGCGGATCGCGAAACAGGAAAAAATACCTCAGCCAATGACACCGTTGACGTTTCAATGTCACGGCAGCGCACAGGCGTTGTGCTGCCAACTGGCGGGAAACGGGCCGAACTGGCAAGGTAAACAAGGCGGCCTGGCGGAAAGTGGGGTTTGTTTTGGTGCGGATTTGTGGGAAGAAGAGGGGGAAGTAAACGAAGAAGGCCAGTTTTGGACGAGGGGTGCGAAGATGTAGTGTAGTACTAGAATATTAAATTTAAAATGACAATAAATTTAATAAATAATTGATAACAATTTTTCAATTGGGCGTAACATTAGCTAAAAACAAGCAAGGTGGAAGCACAGACACTGCGGTGGAAGGTGCGTGTTTTTGCAAGTATTTCAATATGAATTAATTAAAGTTTTGCTTTTAAATTTACACTGGACTTTACGACCACACAGTTACTCTGCATTACGACTCTGTTCAGATTATTAAAAATTAAAATTTCTTTTATAGTACTGCTTTTATAATTACGAAAAATTATCAATTTTGCAAAACGTTTTTTTATTTAACTGAAACTAACAATAATTTTAAATATACACAGCCAAACGGCCAAAAGTACAATTGTTAAGTTCTAGATCCTAAATCTTTGATGTTTTTTGATTTTTTAAATTTATTTTTTACTTTCTTTACTCTATACTAAAATGTATGATTTTTTTTTAAATTTAAGATTTATTGTGAAAGCAGACAAAAATCTAAATATTAGCGCAACCTGTCAAAGCTGTTGCGCCACAGGCACAGGTACACGCTAACGACTAACCACTACACTCAACCCCTGGTGGTTGGTCACTTTTTCGTTTGACACTTTTTTAGTTTGTACCCCGTTGGTTGGTCAAAGTCAAACTAAAATGTAACGAAATGTCACTTTTTTTTCCGCGCTCACGCACAATATCAAAACAAACATTTGATAGTGTGCGTGAACTCCGTGTAAAAGGGGTGTCAAACTAAAAAGTGACCCCGTTCGTTTGACAACAGTTGGTGTCAAACCATCGGGGTTTGAGTGTAGTTTTTTGTTCGACGCAACACACTGAGCAAAACTTACACCGCTCAACGAAGTGTTCTACACATGATCTGGCCCTGCTGTACAGAGCACTCAAATATCAATCGCAAAACACTTGAAATTTCGGTGATTGGCCATGAAATAATGTCAATAGCCAAACACTTGAATTTTAAATGGTGTTGAAAAATAAAAGTACGTACAAGCGATTTACAGGTTCTCGCTTGCTAGTCGTGCACGCTACCACTGCGCCGGCCGGCCAGTTGAAGACGGGAGAGTTTTTTGTGCTATTGGTTCTTGCCTCGCTTCTAGCCTTCGATGAAAGTCGCGCAAAAATCAATCAGTGAAACACATTAAATTCATGTGGATAATCACGTTGACTTTGAATAGTGCCTGTTTTGGGTAGATCTTGAGATCAATTTCAAGTGTTTTGCTCATCACTTTGAATAGTTCAAGAAGGTGGGACAAATTCATGAGCAAAACAATTGAAAAGCTTGAGCCACCCGAACGAAAATAACATGTTAAAAAATACCAAAAAGTCAACCGCCTAAACACTTGCATTTGATAGTGGTTTGGATTGATGTTGAAACACAAACCAATTAGATCTACGATGTGACTTTATTCAATCATTCAAGTGTTTGGGCACTTGAATAAAAAGTGTGGCATATTTTCAGTGCAGATTTTTTCGCGCAAGAGAATTGATGCGCACTTCGGTTTGGTGCTGCGCGGATAATATTTAATTTTGAATTTCGGTTGCTTCTGAATTTTCAAATTCATGTAATCTCGGTTATTATTTTTCTTTTCCTTAAGTTTTTGTATTTTGAAATATATCCTAATATATCCGCGCCTCGTGGCGCGGTGGTTAGCGGCTTCGGCTGCCGATCCCTAAGTTGCTATGGGGCGCGGGTTCGATTCCCGCCTTATCCTCCTGGCCTTCTATCGGATGGGGAAGTAAAACGTTGGTCCATTTGCGTAAAAGAGGTTTTGAGTGACTCACCACACATAACCTTCGGACGCCTAGAAATGAGCAGAAACTTGCAACAGAGACCACAAAAGACCCGGGGGTCGTTAAAGTGGATTGCTTTGCTTTTTTTTGCTTCTAATTTCTTTATTTAACAATTAATGATTTTAATAATTTGTGTGTCCCAAATTTTATAATTTTTGTTTTTTTAACCTTTTAATTTTTGAATTTCAAAATTTTAAAAATTAGGAAATTTTAACTTTTGTTTTCCTTTTAACTTTTAGATTAATACATTTTTTGTAACTCGGAATTAGGCTGGTACAAATATTTTTAAAAGTTTTTGTTCCCTTTCCAAAATCGATGTGAAAAATCAACATTATTTTTTTTCACAAAAACTACAAAATTTTAATTAATTTTTTAAGAGCACTCAGCTGAAATCAGTTTAAAATGCATTCCCCAGCTTTTAGAATCATTTTAGCATGTTTGGTTAAATAAAAAATCTTTCAAATTATTGAAAAATGTTAATGTACAGTACCGCAAAAAGTTTTCTTTTCACTTATAATTCTGTTTTTGTTAAATCTTACATTTTTTAAACTAATGACCGAGCTAATGACTGCAAAACAACTGAACTAGTGTAAAATGCATTGTGAGTTACAAATTTTATATTTTTAAATTTCTTAATTTTTGAAATATTTTTTTAATTTATTTTTTGAAAATATGTGTTTTTTGAATTAACATTAAAGGGAGCGGCCGTGGCTGACTGGTTACGGTGTTCGCTTTGTAAGCGCATTGTTCTGGGTTCGATTCCCATCTGCTCCCAACGAGAAAGTTAAGAACACATAAATTTGAAATGATGAATATGAACGAAAAATCAAAGTCACTCGAGGCGGGGTTCGATCCCCCGTCCTTTGGATTGGTAAGCAAAAATGCTAACCACTAGGCCATGACGACTTGGTGAGCTATGACTGGAATTAGGAATACTGTTACAGAGAGCGAGTTGTGGCGCTATAACCACGGCAAATAATGTTCAGGGCATTCGTGGAAATACAATGTCCCATCCCAGAGGGTCCCGTAGTACCAAACCTTCTTAGCATGGTGCTCCCAACGAATACAACCAAATCTCGGAGCGTATGGTGGTGTGTCCCCACGCTTCTTCCTCCCCTGTCGATTCAGAATTGTGTTGTTGTTCGAACACTCTGTGCTCAAACTCAACCCAATTACGAATCATCTCTGCGATACGGCTTTACGCAGTAGGCCTGGCCGCTTTAACGCTTGTGATGTTTCAATGCATTCTGATGCAATGGCGCACTACAAATGTTAATAAATGACAAGAAGAGTGCTAGGCGTCATCTAACCTAAGGCACTCTCCAGGATCCCTTCGAAAGATTGGCTGCGCTAGGGTCTGATTAGATTAGATTAGATATGTGTTTTTGAATTAACATTAAGAATTTATGGTTTTAAAAATTGTTAAGTTTTAGAATTTTTAATTTTTTTATTTTTTTTGCATTGTTGAATTTCAGGTTTATTTGAGTGTTTTAATCTTTAAATTCATAGATTTCTGAACATCTGAATTTTTTTTAAGTTTTTTTTGAAAATATTTTTGTTTTTTTTTTATTTTTTTTTTATTGCGGAATATTTAATACAGACCAGACTCGATTATCCGAAGGACTTGGAAAGATTTCACTTCGGATAACCGAATCTTGAGATAATCGAATCACGAAGAAATGTTTCATTTTCTTTTTCTTATTTTTGGTTGTCTAGCTTAAGTATGAGTAGTATGACACCAAACAACTCTAAAGTAGTTTAGAATTTCTAAATCCAAGATTGCGGTCAAAATGGCGGTGATAAAATTTTTTGAGAAAATAAATTAGTTTCAGAATGTCACTTAAGTTGTCTTTGGTAGCTCGGGCTTTCGTCAACCCGATTTAGTTCAACCATACTGATCGGGGCATTTCATTTTTCAGAAGGTCGTTGCCTCTCTTTCGTAAATTTTGTGGCGCAACTGAATACAAACAGAAACTTTACTTAGTTTTTTTATTTTGAAATTAAAAAAATCAAGGTTTTAGATTTTTTAAATAAAAGTTAGTACCTATACATTATTTTTTTTGAATTTTAGATTTTTTCATTTGTTTTTTTTAATTTTCAAATCTTATTTTTTTTAAATTAACATTTCTAGAGTTTTTTTTTTGAAAAGGTCCTATAAGCTATTGTCTTTCATATGTTTATAGGACCTAATCAAAAGATAGTCGAGATTTTAAAAATTCTAAATTTTGTTTTTTTTTAATTTATAAAATTTAGAAATTTTAAAATTCTAAAATAAAATATTGTAAATATTTTTAAATACAGCTAAATTTCAAAATTATTTTGGATAATCTCATTAATCTAGTACTTCCTCCAACCCAACACTCCAAAAACACGTTCAGTCACAAGGCCTCCCACCCCATCGGCTCAGAGCTCTTCCCCATCAAACCAAAACAACAGCTGGCCGCGGCGAGTTCTCGACTACACCCTTACCAAAAATCATGATTTTTTGAGTTCCAAATCCCACTTTTCATACGATTTTTTGAGTTCAGGTACTACAACCATAAAAATGGTTATATGGGTTGAACTGAAAAATTCGTATGAAAAGTGGGATTTGGAACTCAAAAAATCATGATTTTTGGTAAGGGTGTAATCAACTTAGCTGTCAATCGCACCGCATTCGCGAGTTGTCTTCTGGCCGTGGTGGACGTGTTTTCGCGGTCGCTCCTCAGTGGGCCTCTTTTGTGGTGTGTTTTTATATACCTACCTGCTTGCTTCTCCTTTGTGTGTAAATAAATAACCGACCGCGACCAGCAGTGAAAAGTGCCAATCTGATCCGCCGCCGCCGGTGGAGCTGCAGCAGGTGTGATAAGAAATTGGTCGTCGTCCTCCGTGGTGGCGAAAAAAAGGGGAAAAGGATAGTGTGTTGGATGGTCGGTTGGCTTTGGGTCGTAAAAATCACTCAATCAAATCGAGGTGAAATAAATAGTTTGCTGCTGGTGGGAAGGTGGCACAGCTGGAGGATTAAAGTTGTTGTCGGCAGTGGGTCTGCCGAATGTGGAAGAATCTGTGTCACCGGGTTGGATGACGGAGGAAGAGTTTTGATTTAGAATTATTTAGTGTTTAGGATTAGTTTGTAAAATAATTCTTAGCTGATAACGTTCCTTATCAGCAAGTTCTTTGTCGTTAGATTGCTTTGATTTACCGAAATAGAAGAAACGACTTGGGGTTGTGTTGGAATTCAACCCGCAGCACCAGTAGAACCAGCACAGATGATTTATGTTCCGGCTCGTGTCACGGGTCACCGACAGCTGAGATCGTTTGAGAATCATCTTATTTTTGGCTCAGCACAGAACGACAAACGGTGAGTTTAGCTTGTAAACACATATTTTCGTTGACACACCGGGCTGGGAATGGTATTTTTACTATCGTCATTATTTTTATATTGCGCCAAAAACGATTCTAACAGCAAACCAGTCGCGTCCTTCTAACTATTCTTAATTGGCAAACCAAATCAAAAGCAACCGGTATCTTAAGCTTGAACCGTTTTTGGACAAACTTGTTTGTGAGCCGTGATTCATCATGTGAACCTCACGATAAATTCACTCACGTTTCACGCCTTTGGCTAATATCTCCTCTTAAATTGAGCATTGTTTTAAGTTCGAAACCGCGCCCGGTACCGCATTTGCGAAGGGGTTGATTAAGTCATTCTGCTGAATTGATGAGCAAGCTCAGCGAGCGCGGCCTTGGCAGTGGAATTGTGGCACAAGGGTAATCCGACTTGGGGTGTTTGCGTTGGATTTCTGTTTATGTTTTTTTAGTAAAAAAAATTGTTATGATGGCCAGTTAAATAGCATTTTCTTAATATATCATCACTAACATTTTGTCCACCAAACTGGATTTAAAGTTTCCAAATCATCTTAGAGCATTTTCGGATCAAATTTGAGCTTAAAGACCCAAAAGAAGACAAAGAAATTGTTTTTTTTTCGACATGTCACATGATACAAATGAAATTTTTAAGAGAAATATCTCAGTAGGGACCGGTATTCCGGAGTAACCGGGACTGAAAACTTTGACCAGATGGTTCAAACTGATATTTTTGCATTTTCGAACATTTTAAGTGTCGTTCATTACTTTTCTATATAGAGACCGAAATTCCGTATTAACCGGAAGCGGCCTAAGTAAGTGGGCGGAATCCTTCGAAACTGGTTTGAATTGCCATTTGACACATTTTAACTCTAAGTGAAGTTTGTTTTACTGATTTTGACCATGTCAAATATTGATTCCCCATTCTATCGAACTGATGTCCATTGCTGGCCAGTTGGAACCGGTTCCAGGGTTTGTTAAAATTATGTATTTTGTGTATGTAGTTTTCCTTACAAGTTTTATATCATTTCCGGAGTTGTCCAGTTTGAAAAATCTGATTATAGTGACTAAATAGTGAAATACCTTAAGGTATCGTAAACCGAGGGGACATTGACAGGTTTTAAATTATTTTTCAAATGTTATTCGAACAGTAAGACTTTTTTGATGATTTATATTTTTAAAACATGCACTGGAGTAGGTTTGGAGTAGGATAGGAAGAGTAGGAGTAGGACACACAACATCAATATACTATTTACAAAAAAGTGTATTTCAATAGTAATAAAAAAATTGTTTTGTTGAAAATTGTTATTTTCAAAACCGGGGTGACTTTGATAGTCACTGTGCTTCTTATTAAATTCAGCCTACAAGTGTGCACATTGAATTCATTAGGTTACTTTGACTATTTAATGTTTGTTTAACTAAGTTCAGTTACTTTGTTTATAAAAAGTATAGATATTTTAGGTTAAGTGAATGAAATATTAGAAATTTGATCAAAATTAAAAATTTGGTAGCAAGAATCAATAATTTTCCAAATTTGCTATACAAAAAGTTCGACTAAAAATGTTTATGAACCTGAAGATATTTTTGAATTCTGATTCACTAACAATTAAAAAAATTATTTCTAACTGTTTTCAGTGCAAAATTGTCCAAAGAATCCAATGATGCAGTCCATTTTCTCATTCTACTTCATTTTTATTGAGAAAAACATGACAAGCCGGTGTGTGGCCGAATGGTTGCGCTGTCCGCTTTGTAAGCGGATGATTCTGGGTTCGATTCCCATCTGCTCCAACCTTCCATTGGATGAGGAAGTAAAATGTCGGTCCAGGCCTTGGTTGTTAGGCCGTTAAGTCATTCCAGGTATAGGAGTCGTCTCCATGCCATAAGTACAAACAACACACCAAACCAAGCCTACTCCGGTGGAATCGCTGGCGGCGGTTGGACTCGCAATCCAAAGGTCGTCAGTTCAAACACTGGGGTGGAGGGTTCCTTGGAGTAGAAAGAGGTTTGGGTGCTCTCCCCATTCAAGCCTTCGGACTCCTAGGTTCGAGTAGAAACTTGCAATAGAGACCACAAAAGACCCGGGGGTCGTTAATGTGGATGGTTTGATTTTGATGACACCTTGAGAGTATTAAAATAGAGCTATTTATCAACGTTTTCTAATCTATTGTTAAATAACTTTTAAAACTTTTCAAAAGTTGTTGAAAACTACTTCATGAGATACTTTGAACACTTCTCTACCGAGGTCAGTATGATTCCGTACCATTCCGTTTGAATTTAATTAGTATTTTTCATTTTGCAGATAAATCTTAAACCTATCAAAATTACCCCGCCTATCAAAGTCACCCCGTTTTACGGTACCTCAACACAATTCGGAATATCTCCGCTAAAACTAAACAACATTGTTTCTCTCCCTGTGACAGTTGAAAATATACTCAAATCCGGATCGTGTGCAACCAGACGCGTCAAATTTGTCAATTTTTATCAAAAGTTAGAAATTTTTGCAGAAATTGGGGCCCAAATTTTAAAAATTCGCTGGCATCAAGATTGATTTTTACAATAAAAAAAAAGGCTGCAAAAAACACCATATTTGATCTTGTTTTTAATTTATAAACGTTTTTCTCTTATTCGATCTCTAAGAAATTGTTTGGTAACTGGGTTGCTTTCAAAATGTGTGCGATTAACTAGGGTTTACTGCCCCTGATCGCATAAATGTCCCATATGCATTTTCATCACTTTTGAGTTATTGATGCAGTTTGGTTCAAAATCGTGCGCTCTTTCAAAAGAGCCTATAACTTCCAGTGCTTTGTTCTAGAAATCTTGGAGAAATCCAGTTTTTTCGCGAAAACTTAACACGTAGGCTTATGTGTGGGACAAACTTGCCTTGCGTGTTTCTCAGTTTGTTGTTTTTGCATATGGGACATAGTCCACTTGAAAGCAGACAAACGTCAAAAAACATAAAAAAAACCAAAATGACCGAGGGGTGAGTAAATGCAAAAATCAAGTTGAATAAATAAAAAGTATTTTTAAAGTTTTTTTTAAATGAAATTTACAGTCACAATTAAATAAATATTGGAAAAGTAAGCAATTGAAAAAAAAAGTAAGTTTATTTATATTTAATTTTTCTAAGACAATATTCACCGTTCATCGTCCAGTCCAGTTACGGAATAAGTGTCGTTATCCCATTAAATTGTTCCGTTTATGAGAAAACAATAGTCGTTTTTTTCTCGTTTTAAAAGGTATTTGAGTTGTTCTTCTCAAATTTCGCTTCGCTTCGCTTCGCTAGGAGACGGTGATTTTAGCGGATTGCAGACTGGATTTTCGCCATGTGATGTGATGATTGTCTAAGCCCAAGTTGCCTAGGAATCGATAATTGCGAATAGAACCAATTCCACCTGAACCAGATTCTCACCACCATGGCAGCCGTCCATTGCCGGCCGCTCCCATCTCCACCGCGCACCAGGGACAAGGAAAGGGAATTGGAAGACGGGAAGTGTTGATGCTCCACTTTTTTAAGAGTATTAAGGGAAAATCTCCACGGTATCCTCAAGTAAGTTTCGCTTGGAGTTGGACGGTTTTTGGGAAGGTGAATGGTCTGAGGAGCCACCCTAGGCGAGTGGTAACGACCGTTGGCATTGTTGTTCGAATTCTTCGTGTGTTCTCATTTCTAATGGGAATGCTTTCAATTCTTTCTCATCTCTTATTGGATGAATTCTATCAGTCGCCCATGCTATTTATAGCGAGGTAATGTAAGTTCATTTCAAATGCGCCTGCACGCATGCAATGCAATGCATTCTTGTATGTTCTGATATTCAACTTGCATTCAACTTTATTCTCGTCCGTTTCTTGGATTCAACTATATCAGTCTAAGTCCTACTAAAGCTACTAATGCTCCACGGTAAAGTGGAAAGCATTTTGCTTGCCAATCCTAAGGACAGGGGATCGAACCCCGCCGTGAGCTGAAGTTTTTTCATTTATTCCAAATTCAATGAGTCCAGAACTTTCTCGTTGGGAGCAGATGGGTTTCGAACCCAGAACCATTCGCTTATAAAGCGAACATCGTAACCATTCAGCCACGACCGCTCTTGAGTTGTTCTTCTCAAATTTCAGTTAAAAATAATTATTTAAATCTTGACAAAACCAAAAACAAATCTGTTCGATTGAAAATTGAGATAGATTGTAAAGGGGTTACATACATGTAGAAAATCATAAATTTTCATATTGCAGAAAATTTATTAAATCCGCTTAAAAGATGATTTTAATCACTCCTGAAAGTTTCATGAAGATATTTCTTGATCAAACTGAGTAAGAGACGATTTATGTTAAAAAATTGCCATGCGCAAAGCGAACTGTCAAACTTTGTGAGCGTTTTTCTCTGAACACCAAGTTGATTTACGGGTGCCACGATATCTCGAGATGGAATGGACCTAATTGGTTGAAATTTTAGGTGAATACTCGCACTGCATGACGAAGCCCGATTTTGATATTTTGATTTTTAAAAAATTGCATAAATCAAAAACAAACGATTTTTTATATGAAAAACATAAAAATATCTTTATGATTTTTTCAAATAACTTTTTTGAAATTCGGCTTCGTCGTTTAACGAGTACTCACCAAATTTTTGAGTCGATTTGGCCAAAACAGTGTGGAGATATCGTGGCACCCGTTTTTTTGAAACTGCTAACTTCAAATAGCTATATCTCGGTAATGATACAACCTTCAAATTTATTTTGTTTATAGATGAAAATGTATATTTTGATGCCCTGAAAACAGATAAAAAAAGTGTAAGTGTGTGCTCAAACCAACCTCTGATATTTGTGCCGATTTACATACATGAACCCCTTAACAATTGTATGATCATGGTACAATAAACGCTTGAATTTTACCACCACTATTTAAATTACTAAGTTGGGGGAAATCACACACTTTTCCTTTATAGAAAACATAAAAAAAGAGATTTTTTTCAATGTTTAATGTTCCATATGAACAGCTTTTTTCGGCATATATTTTCACAGTGAAAGTAAAAGTGATTCTTTTTAAAATATAAATTTGAGGAAACCAAGTGTGAAACTGTAAAACTAAAAAACTGTGAAAAAAATATTTTTTGAGCATCAAATTGATGTTTAAAAAAGAGTCACTTTGAGTCATTGTGAAAATATATGTCGAGGAAAGTTGTTCGTAATCAAAACAATGAAAATTGAATAAGAAATTATTCTCTGTATTTTTTTGAGGAAAAAGATGTGGTTTCTAAATCAAACCTAGTATAGTAATATAAATGTAGCATATTTTTTGGCAAATTGGCTGTTACTAGAATCTAGAAATAGTTTTTATCATAAATAAGATGCAACTCTTGTTATTAATCAACTGTTTTCTAATCGTAGTTGAGGAATTTTAATTTTGTTTATTCCTTTTCATCAAATAACCATTAATTTTTAAAAATAGCATTGCATCATCTTCGGCTTATGTTTGACATTAATAATTTTGCCTTCTTCTCTTCTTTTCAGATCTCTTGTCCAATGATCATCTGTGTATTATGCCTTCGACAAAGTGTGTGTTCTCAACGAAGAAAAATCTTTTCCAATATTTCAGCATTCATCGTGCCACAGAAATAATAATTTTGGAAGTGTGCGCTTGTCAAATTAATCGTGTTTAGAGTGTAGAAAATTGTGGCGAAGAAGAAAGATATCGAATAATTGTGATCGATCGCCAAACAGAAAGTGTCCTTTAGCATAAATCAGCTTTAGAGTAAAGTGTCCTTTAGCAAATCGTACACGCATCACCTTTAGCTCGTAGAAGAAGAAAACCTCCTTCGGGGAAATGCTCGAAGCTGCAGCCAAAGTAAACAACAAACGCCAAATGGATTAACCCGCACCGAAGAAGCCAAACGCGATTTCAACGTGCTGTTGTTTTTCGGTAAGTGACCAAACACTAGCCAGACTGCTGCTGTTTGCTGGTGGAAAAAAAAGCGAAATATTCTGGGTGGATTGATAGCTGCCACGTTATCTTCTGGCTCTGGCTCTAGAACGGAACCGTCCAAGTCTTGACGGATTGATGTGTTGTGCGCTTCTCGTGTGTGGGCAATAAATTTAAAAATTCCATGAACTCCGAGGTTGAACCTTTATTCAAATGTTTATATCGATAATTAAATTAACCTTTCGGTTGTGTTGCGAGCAAACACTCACAAACACACTGCCAATGCGGCAATGTTTATTTTGGTGGTGTTGTCTGTGGTTCGATAGTTGGGAGCGATTTATTCGCCGAAACCGGTGATGATCTTTGATACTATTGACTGTGTGGAATAATGATATCCAACCCTCACCCCCAATACAAACGAGGTTGACCCAATTAGCCACGAGAGAGAGACTCTTCAAATAACAACAAAGGTTGATGATGGATTGCCGTGGGTGGGTGGCCACATTGCTTTACACAACACGTGTAGCAATTCTTTATAGATCAGAGTCAAACGGTTCGATTTGGAGAGGCCAATTGTGCACACACACGCACGCGATGTAGAGGATTATTAGTGGAGGATAAATAATAAATTTTGGAACCACTTGTCGTGGGAAACTACAAGTAAACATCCGCCGCGGCGTTTTGGAACGACGAGCATGAGCTTGAAATATCCAAACAATGTAACCAGCAATTGAATCATCTCCAAAATTCCTTTTAAAAATCAAGGGCAAAAAAACTCGTATAATTGACTGTAAACCTATTCATAATGAATAGTTTAACTTTATTATTTGCGTTTTTATTAAAATATGGCAATTTAAGACTTTTTGCCAATTTTGAATATTGATACCACAGATTGGAAAGTGTCTTAAAATTTAAACAAATATTTTCTATTTGTTCGGTAGTAGCGTAACTGTAACAATGTGTAAATTATTAGGTGATACTCAGACAAAGTGAACATCAAGGAATGGTGACAGAAAACAGGAACTGGGTTATTTTCATCAGGTTCACATTAGAGCGTCCAATTTCCCAGGGTTACAAATTTCCCGGGAAACGGGAAATTTTCAACCAATTTCCCGGGTAATCCCGGGAATTCCCGGGTAATTTTTAATTTGTTGAAATTGTTCTAATCTTGGTTCTGAATCATATTTTGCATCAAAATTGAATAGGACAGCGATTTTAATGGTTAAAATAAGAGTAAAGATCAACTCATAGCTTAACTGCATGTAAAAATGTATACAACTACTGTTCGGGCCAGACTTGGCCCCACGAAAACGGCGAAGATGGCACCAACCAAATCTTGGTGTGCCGGAGCTGAAAGCGACGGTGGACACTTTCGGCGGACTGTAGACTGGTGGACGCGCCCGTGGGCGAAGGAAAGAAGCACTTCTTTACACTAACTAAACTTAATTTATTAGAATTAAAGTGCGAGATGTTTCCGTTTCAACTGGTGAAAAAGGACTGGTGACGTAAACAAAACGCGCGCTCGGTCGTTCCTCTTTTTGCGCGCTTTCTTCGCCTTCTCAATCGCAGCAACGGGTGCCGTTGCGCGCAAACATCACAGGGTGGATCTCAAACCTGTCAAACCGCGTTGTCCAGTGTTGCCGATCTTATCGACGCGTTGGGGCTCCAACATCCTCCCCCCGGGCTGGGGAAGGCCCAGCAGAAGCTTTTTCTAGAGTGGTCGCTTGATGTAGATGTGTGGCCTGCAGCACCGCAGTGGGCGCAAACTGCTGACCAGTGACGGATTCTCCAGCTCCTCCGACGACAACCCAACCCAGGTGAGTCTCTCGCAGTTCCGGGTAATTGTCCCACATGTGAACGAAGCCTCGTTTCAGTAAGCGGAAGTACAGGGAGGCACCGACGAGCATGTCAATGCGATCTGGGATGTGGAACTTAGGATCGGCCAGCTGAAATCCCTTTGGAATCGGCCAATCGGTGGTATTGACCGGTGACGACGGAATCTTTCCAGTTACCTTCGGGACGACCAGGCACTCCACGTCCGCCGTGAATCCGCTGTATCGGGACTGGAGCTGAACGGTTGTCGACTCCCTAGTATTCGTCGTCTGACCTCCGATGCCGCAGATCGGGACGTTTGCGGGAACTCTTTTTAGTTTAAGACGATCAGCCATCGAGGTAGAAATAAAGTTTACCTGTGATCCGCTGTCCAAAAGGATGCGACACGGCACAGGTCGATTGCTGCCGTCGCCCAGATCGACGACTGCTGTTTGAAGCATCGGAGTGGGGCAGTTGTTCACTTCCACCGGCGGAAGTGGTTCAGCGGGTTGACGCACAGCCGGAGATGGTCTCTGCGGTGCGGTTGACTTCCGGTAGAAGTCGTGTAGAAGAGTGTGGTGTCGGCGTTGGCACTTACCACACGAGCTTGTCCGTCTGCAATTCTTCGCGCAGTGTCCAGCGCGCAAGCAGTTAAAGCAGACGTGCTTTTCTTTAACCTTCTCCATGCGCTGACACACTGTGAGGTCTTGGAAGGCAGCGCACTTGAAGGTCAGGTGACGCTCGCTGCAAAAATCACACCGTGGTCCCGGTCGTGACGTGACGGCTGCGTTGGCGATCTGATACGGTTGATCAGTCGCGGTTGGCTTCGATTCTGCTCGGTGGTGTTCCCTCGGTGTTGCGTCGACGGTGGTCTCGCATCTTTCCAGAACCGAGACACGATCCTTCAGGAACTGGATCGTCTCGGGGTAGTTCGGAAGCTCTCCCTTCTTGACCGTTGACTCCCAAAGTTTCCTTGTCTCATCGTCCAGAGCGTGTCCCAGCAGATGGATGACGATGAGCTCTGACACTCCAGAGAACTCCTGGCCAAGAAACTTCAAGTTCTCCACGTGGCCAACGACGTTGTCAATAAGGGAACGCAGCTCCGAATGATCAGTACGGGGCAACTTCTTGACGGCGAGCAAACCGCCGATGTGCAGATCCACCATTCGCCGCTTGTCCTCGTATCGTTCCTCCAGCAGGTTCCAGGCATGGTCGTAGTTCCCATCCTGAACCGTCTTGGCGTCCAGAATTCCGACCGCTTCGCCAACCAAAGCTTCTTCCAGATGGTACAACTTGATCCGCGGCGACTCGTTCGTCCGGTCAACGACATCTTGAAAGATGGTTTTGAACTTTTCCCAATTTTCGTACTTCCCATCGAATGTCGGAATGATCCGTGGGAGGGGCTGTTGGATGATGATGGGTTGCTGCACTGCGGTTACGTGGGCGGCTGCCACCCATCTCCCGAGAGTCATGGCCAGCTCGTCGAACAAGGATTCGAATTCGATCGACTTACCCTTGTGCACATCTCGTTTCTTGGTGCCAGCCAACCGGTAGATTTGCTGCTGTAAGGACTTGAAAGCTTCGTTGCAATCGTAAAGCTTTCGCTGGTGCACTTCCGCTGCGGTTGCAGTGCGATCAGCTGCACCGGTCGCTGCAAGCTTCACTTTTAGGCGCTCGAGTCTGTCCCTCTCTTCGTCACGAAGGAAGACCAGGTTGCCCAACTCTTCTTCTTCTTGGCTTTCTTCTTTCTTCGGCGTACGTTGCACTTTTGGGGGCATTTTCACTTGTTTGTTCACGTTGCACTTTCAGGTTCTTCTCGGTTATTTCCGGGGCCGGTTTGCCACTCGAAAATACGCCGGGTTTACTGTTTTGTGTGGTTCACTCGCGGAAGCCGGTTTGCTTCGCACTCGCGGAACTTCCGGAAGCCGGTTTGCTTCTCGGAGTCGGTTCTCGAGCTGTTCGTGGCTGAGGCCGGTTTGCCTCTCACTTTTCACTTTCCTCCGTCCACGCCGGGTCCGATCCGGGGTGAAGGACCAATGTTCGGGCCAGACTTGGCCCCACGAAAACGGCGAAGATGGCACCAACCAAATCTTGGTGTGCCGGAGCTGAAAGCGACGGTGGACACTTTCGGCGGACTGTAGACTGGTGGACGCGCCCGTGGGCGAAGGAAAGAAGCACTTCTTTACACTAACTAAACTTAATTTATTAGAAATAAAGTGCGAGATGTTTCCATTTCAACTGGTGAAAAAGGACTGGTGACGTAAACAAAACGCGCGCTCGGTCGTTCCTCTTTTCGCGCGCTTTCTTCGCCTTCTCAATCGCAGCAACGGGTGCCGTTACGCGCAAACATCACAGGGTGGATCGCAAACCTGTCAAACCGCGTTGTCCAGTGTTGCCGATCTTATCGACGCGTTGGGGCTCCAACAACTACAAAAAAATGTATATTTTTTTCTAATTTTATAAGCTCAAATCGTAAAATAAATCAAAAAATTATGTCGAAAACATGATTTAAATTATACGATAAATTGTTATCATCTCACTACCACTCTTCCAATATTTTTGTCATGTTAAACCTTCTAACACCCATTGATGCACCAGTGCTCCATAATTCTTTAAACTTTAAATCGAAATTTTTTGAACAATAATTCTTCATGCAAACACCTATTTGAAATATTTAATGATACCAATTCAAATTTCATCTAATTTGATCATTGTCAACAAAAACGGCGGCAAAGGGTTTAAATGTTCTTCTTCATGTTTTCTAGAGCATTTTCTTCAACCCCCTTCCAACAATCCATTTTGACCAGAACCGTTGGACAAAAACTTTAAATAAAATTTGTAATAGCCTATGACTTTTTGCAAAAAAAAAAAGATTTTTTTTTTGAAAAATATCTAAAAATTTTATTTTTGGATGTAAATTTGAATTACAATTATAATCAGCTGAATTAACTGCCATACCCAGGTATAAAAAAACTGCCATACCCAAACAAAACAAAACTTAAAAGTTCTACTCTATTTTTTTATAAAAGGCACCGTTTTCAAGTTGAACCCATTTTTAGGTTAAAATAAAACAAATCTTTTTTCAAATACTGACTCGCTGAAAATATATACTTAGAAAGCTGGGCTTGAATAACATTATTTGGCCCTTCTGAAACGTGAGTCGTTATTTTAAAAATCTGAAAAAATCGATGCGTTGAGAAAATTTTACACGAGTTTCACTCTTTAACAATAAAAAAAAACGGATCAATAGTTTCCAAGGTATCATCGATTGAAAATTATGGGCCGGTCAGCACTAAACTAATTTTTCGTAATTTTAATTCGTTGCGAGGCTATATCTGTTTGATATTTTCCAAAAACTAAACGTCCATCATACCCTATAACAATTTTCCATACAAATTTGGAGATTGTCCATATGTCTTTGGGTTGTAGGTTATGATTAGGACTGTTCCGAAAAAAAGTACACGGTAAAATAAACTTTTTTTTTAACTATTAAAAACTTGATTTTGACAAAAAAAAATCAATTCCCACAATCGTGAATTGTGTTCCTGAATTTAAGAACCACGAAGAAATTTATCCATGATATATTCCTTCTTGGGTCTCTAATTCATAAACACAATTCCCGATTTCGAGTTGTAGGTAATGAGAAATATTCAGAAAAAATAGGTACATGAAAAATATTTCTTTTCGATTTGGGTAATTCTCTACCAACTCACACGAAATCGGGAAAAGTTGCCCCGACCCCTCTTCGATTTGCGTGAAACTTTTTCCTAAGGGATAACTTTTGCACCAGATCACGAATCCGAGGTCCGTTTTTTGATATCTCGTGACGGAGGGGCGGTACGACCCCTTCCATTTTTGAACATGCGAAAAAATAGGTGTTTTTCAATAATTTGCAGCCTGAAACGGTGATGAGTTTGAAATTTGGTGTCAAAGGGACTTTTATGTAAAATTAGACGCTCGATTTGATGGCGTACTCAGAATTCCGAAAAAAACGTATTTTTCATCGAAAAAAAAAACACTAAAAAAGCTTTGAAAACTCTGCCATTTTTCGTTACTCAACCTTAAAAATTTTTGGAACATGTTTTTTTCTAACTATGCAGGGTTATTTTTTAGAGTGTAACAATATCCTACAAAGTTGTAAAGCAGACAATTACAAAAATTTTGATAGATAGACATAAGGGGTTTGCTTGTAAACTTCACGAGTTATCGCGATTTTACGAAAAAAAGTTTTGATAAAGTTGGTCGTCGTCGATCATGGCCGTTCATCGTCACCCGCGACAGACACGGACGACGAAACAAAGAGAAACGCAAAAAGTAACTTTTTCAAAACATTTTTTTCGTAAAATCGCGATAACTCATGATGTTTTTAATCAAACCCCTTATGTTTATATATCAATTTTTTTGTAATTGTCTGCTCTACAACTTTGTAGAACATTATTACACTCTAAAAAATAACCGTGCAAAGTGAGAAAAAATACGAAATTTTAAAATGATTTTTTTTGTTCTAAATGAAAAAATGACCCTTCTGGGTCAATTTAGATCCGAAAAGTACATTCAATTTCCCTTAAAATGACATGTTCCAAAAAATGTTACAGTTGAGTAACGGAAAATGGCAGAGTTTTTGAATTTTTTTTTAGTGTTTTTGTCGATGAAAAAATACGTTTTTCCGGAATTCTGAGTACGGGCGTCAAATTTTACATAAAAGTCTCTTTGACACCAAATTTCTATCTCTTCACCGTTTCAGGCTGCAAATTATTAAAAAAAACACCTCTTTTTCGCATGTTCAAAAATTGAAGGAGTCGTACCGCCCCTCCGTCACGAGATATCAAAAAACGGACCTCGGATTCGTGACCAGGGACAAAAGTTACCCCTTAGGACAAAGATTCACGCAATTCGAAGAGCCATAGAGAAGTATGGTCAAAAATTATGCCGATGAGTTAGGATTTTTGGTTTATACATTCGTAAAATTTTCTCAACAACTTTGCTGAAGACACAAAATTGATCAGAAAATTGCTTCATAAGTTACAGATTTTTGAATATTTACTTACCATTTTATGGGTGAACCAATGACACAAAATTGCTTCATTGGTCATAAGGAAGGCCTCCACAAAGTTTTAGCCAAATAAAAAAAAAATAAAAAAAATCATTCCCCGTTTTTTTTTGGTAGAATATTGCTCATGTTGTTATTTTTCGTGTTTTCTTTCCATTGATTTAATCTGCGACAATTTTCCTCGCTTCAGCAGCTACTTCTCTTACACTCAAAATTAAAAAAAAAACACCTTTGATTTGTTATATTTCACAGTCTACCTTGCAATTTACCAGATTACCCGGTTCCAATTAGGGACGTCGGCGACGGTGGCTACCGGTGACGACTGTCGACCACCACCAATTTGTGACATTGTGACACACACACTCACGAGAGTGGGGTGGATAAATATTTCAAAATAAGTTTGTACAAAGGAAATTATTTCCCGTAGTTATTTGAGTCGTCGTCATCGTATCAAACGACTCGTATGACGCAACGAGTTGCATTGTTCTGCGACGCCGACGGCGACCCTCGGACTTGGTTTCCTTCCTTCCTACGATTTAGGTACATCGACATTGGCGACACTCCTTGATTTGCTTATGTACTTCTCGTCTTGTGAGTTTCTTAACCCTCCTTTGAAATCTTGTTTTTTTTTGTGGGGATTTTTCATCCAGAAATTTTTGAATTTCATTTGTTTAAACTTATTTTTATGTACGACCTTAACGGTTAATCCATTGCTCATTCTTACCGGTCTTGTATAGTGACATAGTTTCGGTTTACTCAGTCTCTTTCTTCATTTTCGGCTGTATTAAGCAGTTCGTCGGAGGGACACTGCTAGGTCTTCCCCATTCAGGGTGTAGGACGCTTGCCGCCAGCCAGGTCACTTTCGAAAACCAGTTGTTCAAGCTCATCAACTCCACGCTTAACGAGGTGTGGATCACCAACTTAAGGTGATTCGAGGTTGGTAGATTACGTTAAGATATCTTCGTTGACCCACAGATTGTAAGAAATTTTGTTCTTTTCGCCTGTCGTCAACATTTGGAATTCGCATTTCGTGCTGCAACCCAATACCGCATACTTCTATCGTCGTCCATAATTAAGATATCGATGCACTTTACCTAATGCGCCTTCAACTCGTACTCGTACGAGGAATGCATTCTAGCCGAACCGTCTGGAGATCGAGTAATGTGATACCAAAGGGGGACGTCGCGTCGTCACGGCCAGGGTCTTCGAGACCTTGGTCAGGACAGTCGTCAGCGTGTGCATGTTTAGTTGAGTTGTAATTGAATAGAATGCACACGATGTCATGGGAGTGTGTTCTGCTACTCGAAATGATGCACCCATATCGTCATGACTTTGTAATTGTGGTTGTTGTTTTTAATTTGCACTTGCCGGTAGTGACAAAGTGGCAGGGAAATGGTAATTTTACAACTGCATGGTAATCTTCATTGTCATTGGTGAAGTTTATCTCTTCTAATTGATTATAACGACAGGTTTAGAACATCAGGTGACGACATACTACCTGTATTGTTTACAGACTTACAACCTTGTAACTTAATATTGCCAAAAGCGTCTAACTGATTCTTCAGCCGTTGAGACTGAACGACCAAACCAAAAGCCACGGTGGCAAAGATCTGCACAAAAAGTGGATCTCGTTTTCTCCTTTTTAGACTCTTTCAATTAGTGAGTTGTTTCTGTGGCATATATCGTAAAGGGGCTTGTGCCGTTGCAGTCTTGTAACATACCTACCCTAATTGTGACACACGGATTCAGTGTATTTTTTTTTAAGATACGATTTCGCACTTTACTTGCCTTAGAAAAAAAAATGCTGCTTCGTGATTTTTTGATTAACATTTTCAACATAAATTATATTTTTTACTAATGCTACAAGATTCTTCATGTATCGTTTGTCATTGTTCAACAAAGCAGAACATCAAATATTAACATTATAATGAACATTATTATACACCATAATGCCAACATCTGTAAGTCCATTCATTCCATCGACTTTCCAGTTGACATTAAAATTGCATTCTAGGTCTCTTTGGTGGCACACATTGCTAGGGCATGTCGCGTCGTTATTTGCATAAAACGCGAAGTGCAACCCATTTCTTTAAGAACGAGAGACAATATAAACATAATGCCATCCACATGTGCAGTGTGCCCTTCTTTTCGGTCTCCTTATTGAAAACATGCCTTTTAGCATTTCACCCCGAGTGGAAAATTTCAATAAATATTTATTCGCGTGTGCGCGCCATTATTTTTAGTCAAACTTTTTTAGTCTGCACTCGGCGGCGAAACCCCCGATGTCAATAACATTCTTGCAGTGCTCATCACCGAAGCACACGTGAAACCAGCCAGCCGCCGCCGCCGGCATCATATCTGATTATTATTGCGCCAAACAAAAAATTTAAAAAAAGGTTAGTTGGCTGCACACAAGTTCTATTTTTACAAAAGAGGCGCACAGCGGAGAAAGTCATCCCTACAAACTGTTGAAAACAAACGCATTGGCGCGGCAATGTTTTGACAACTTTGGGGTCGTTTGCCGATTGTCAAACGAGTTCTTTCACCTTTGTGGCACAACTACTCTGATTTCCATTTATAAGTTTTACTCGTGATTATTATTAGCTTGAAGAAGAACAATTTTGACAGCTGGAACTATTTTGTAAATTCGGAAACAACAGATAACTTTTTAACGAAACTCGAAGTGTAAAAGAATATCTGGCCCTCGGCTACTTTCAACGCTTCCGAAATTGTTGCCTGTTGTCTTTGAATTTGCAAAAAAGGTTCCAACTGTCAAAATGCTTATGCGTCCTTTTCAAATGTTGACCAAATTGGCAATCGATTGAAAATGAGCCTATCGAGAAATTAAAAAGAGAGATGTGAGCCGGTAACATGGAGTTAAACTTTCGCAACTGTCATGGTAAACTTCACAGCAGCTTGACAGAAAGTTTAACTCCATGTTGCACTTTTAATTTCTCGATTATCAAATTTTAATTTTTGTATAGGGGAAGGTGGGGCAAGACGACCATATGGGGCAAGACGAACAATCGCTCGTACTGCCGTTATTTTTACAATTTTGATTATTTCCAGTTTGAGGAATTGTTGCTAGCAGTGCAATTAGCTGATTCTACTACCACATAACCGCCAAAATAACGTAAACGCCACGGGGCATAGGATTTAATGAAGTTTTTTTTTTAAAAAACCTTCGTTTTCTTATAATATTTGGAAAGTACAAAATAAGGCTTAGGGTTCGTTTTAAGGCTCATTTTATCAAAATGCAATTTTTCCTAGATCAGTAGTGTTCCAACCAATGATTTGCACCTATTAGAAAGTATTTGACTTTTGGTAATTTTTGTTGAGAGCTTTTAAAAAATCTTGTTCAGGTGGGGCAAGTGTACCATATGGATTCTTAGGAAAAAAAAATACGAATTGCTGCAACAACATATTTTATTGGGAAATAAATACAAAAAAAATCTTAAAAACTGATAAACAATTGTTAAAAAAAAATTCCACACAAAATAAAGTGATACTATGAAAATTTACTATTTATCATCTAAGTAATTTTTTTTTTTCGTAAAAACGATCAAATTTTTAGTAAAATATTATTATTATTAAATCTAAAAATGAAAGAAACGTTTCAAATACTTTCTAATCTGATGTTTCAAAGTGATAGCAGTTCACTTGTTAGCAAATTAACATGTTGTTTCATGCATTGTTCCTCTTGCCCCAACGGGTTGTTCGTCTTGCCCCACTAGTTGAGTAGAACGTACGGAAAATCAAAAATTTTAAAATCAATTTTTAAAACTGAAAAACAGGATTTTTTTTTTAAATTTGTTCTGTCAAAGTCTTAGTCAAGACCTGAAATAAGATGATTATGAAAAAATCCGACAGATGTTTTAACGTTTTTAATGGGTTTTAACAAGAATTTCCTTAGCTTGTTACACTTGCCCCACTTTCCCCTATCCAGAGTTTTTTTTAAAGTTCAATAAACTATTGTCTTTCATATGTTTATAGGACCTATTCAAAAAAACTCTAGATATAATTGTCTACACAATTTTGGCAGCCATTTTTACAGAAATGGTATGTAAAAATTTAAAAATCTTTATCTCTTGTCAGATTTTTTTTATCGATTTGGTGTCTTCGGCAAAGTTGTTTTTAAAATCACTTTTTGTCACTAAAAAACTTACAATTTTTATTGTTTTTATATGTTTTAGTCTTTTCCAAAAATTCTAGAACGGCCAAAAACTATTTGAACAAGTTTTGATTTTTTGAAAAATAGTGAGTTAAAATGGTCAAAGATTGGTGCGCTGGAAGTGGGACGCGAAGTCGTGATTATTCAGGTTAATTTTTTGGTGTGCTTTTGTGTCGCTATTCGTGTGGGGTGAGTGATTGTGGTAATCGAATAATAGCATCATTGGTGCGCTGGAAGTGGGGACGCGAAGTCGTGATTATTCAGGTTAATTTTTTTGTGTGCTTTTGTGTCGCTATTCGTATGGGGTGAGTGATTGTGGTAATCGAATAATAGCATGACTTACTGAATAGTTTGTGTCTTGAGCGTAATTTTCGTTGAGTAATTGGTGTTTTTTGTGATTTTTTTTTGTGATCTTAATTAATTGTTTTGTGATTTTCAAAGCCCTTCCTATATCATCGTTGATCGGAAGGCACGGCGTCGGGTAAATTGTGTATATTTTTTTCGAATAAGGTTTTATTTTTTATGGTGAAAAAGCCATTTCTATATAATGATCGAAAGACGCACTGACATTTTGGATTAATTAATAGTGGAGTGAAATAATTGTGTGTGAGTGACTTTGTTTGTTAACCAGAAAGACCTTCCCATAGCATCGTTGCTCGGAAGGCTCGCCGACGGGTTTGTTATGAAAGTCCTCCCCATAGCATCGTAGCTCGGGAGGCATCGAAAAGCCAATACCTTATCCTACTAACCCAAAAAAATAATAATCATGTGATGCTTGAAGGAGATGCTGTGGATTCAACGGTCTCAAGCGGTATCAACAAGTATATAGCGAAAAACTGTGTGCTTGATGAGTCTGCAACTTCAACTATCGGACTAACATTCCTCCCTTTCGTTGAACTGCAGGCTTCTTGGGAGGGCGCCGGTATTGACTAATAAAGTAGGGATCTTCAGAGGTTAAACAGTGAACGGATGGTTGGCTCCCACTGATCATTTTTGATTCATTGTTTAACTTCAGCTGATCCGTCAATAACGGAGTAGCAGCTCATTGGCAGTCAACCATGCTCATGCTCATGCAATAGTGAGTTAAAATGGTCAAAAATTCATTTGCCTATAAGTAAAAAAAGTAAATCATTCCCAGTTCCTGAGGGGAATACCCTTGAAGAGTACCGGGGCCGGCATTTACAAAGCGGATTCAGTGGCAGTTTTTAACTCAACTAATGTTAACATGTTACGGTTAATGTTAACATTCCATAGGTCGCCTTCCTAAGGTGTCATTGATAAGGTCCAGCCTGTGACGATGCACTACCTTTCCTTTACTAAGCAATCGAATCCAGAAGAGAAACGATCACCAGTTGTTTTGGTCCGAGCCGGGATTTGAACCCCGATCTGCCGCTTACTAGGCGGGAACGTTACCACTAGGCTACGTGGCTCGGTGAACTTTTTAACCTAATTAGCTATTTTATCCCTTTTGAAATGTTTTATTTTTCAACAACTGCTATTGTTTTCAAAAAGTTATTTAAAATTTAGAGGTGGGCAATAAAAGAGCGATCAATGAAATATTCCCATTACGAAGATTGATTTATAGTCACATATAAATGCAAATCCTATTCTTGTCTTTAGTAATAAAGGGAATAATAGTTTTTTTTGGAAATCAATTTTGAATGACAAAAAGTGATTTTGGAAAATCATTTTTTTCCTTGTATCTTTTTTTTCGTCAACATCCGTACCGTAAGATGCCCAAATTTCTTTAACTGTGATTTTACACCGCATCTCATCAATGTACCGTGTTGCTGCATAAAACGTGTTAATTGATAGTTAACAAGGTTCCACAGTTCTCTTCTCCACGTAAATTGACATATTTGCTCTCAAAATGTCCAACATTGTTCAAGAAGCCGGTCGGTAAGAAGCTCACACATTCCACTTTGTCAAATCACTTCTTGTGTTAGCTTTGGCAAATTCAAACCAAACAAAACATTCACTCAAGCACAATCAATCAATCCGTCTCGTGTTGACACTATCAAGTGCTTTGGAAACCCGTGTACATGCAAATGAGACTCAACAATTTCGTATCAAAGTTTACGATTCCTCCCTGCATAAAGGGCGGAGAGTCCGTTCGTCATTATCATTCCGCGTGCGACCTGCGTGCATTCTTTACTCGTCGAATCTCCCAACACTTTCAGCACAGTCCAGTGCGGTGTTAATCTATGTGCGACCCAGAACTGTGTATACAATAACAGACATCGCCGGCGCAGCGTGGCGGATGACATCAGCTTCCAACAGAGTCCGGTCGTCCAACGGGGGTACATGTTCTATAAATATTATTTTCGCAACTTAACGTTAACACCATCGGGTTTTGTCAGATTCGTACACGAAACGACCTCCGATGATGAATGCCAGAAGAAAAAGTGTACATTCTGGGAAATTGATTGGAAGTGGTCCAGTGAGTAATGAGTTACATTTGTTACTCTGGATACAGTCAACAAAATTGCCTGTTTAATGTTAATTGAAAAGATTATCGCTATTATCTTGCGTGAATCATCTATCAACACTGGAAGCTTGTTGGTTCAATAAATCACAGGTGAATTCTTTGCATTCCTTGCAAATTGCATCTATATTTGATGTTTGAATCACATGACTGTTCTTCATAGAACATTCTTTATTATCACTCTTGCGCGAAAACGATTATGTCAGTGTCAGGAGGTCAAACCGGCATGATAATGATTCTACTCCTCAGTGTCTAGCTCGTCCAATCACCCAGTTATAGTTCGTCGATCTCTTCCAGCTACCCGCTTGAGGTAGGAATAGAACCAACGTTCCAAATAGATTACAGAACCTCACACAACTTTCCGAAGGGCCCCACATCGTTGGTTCAAGTTTGCTCTAAAAAGTATCATCGAAACGTGCGTGTTTGTACAGCTTGAGACACACCTATTATAGCGATCCAACGGCTTTGAAGTTTCATCAAAATTTCAGTATTTGTGTGAATCCCGCTCCCCACCCTTCCCGTTTTATTAGTGTGACACGCAACAACAGAACAAATACACACGCGTTGTGACAGAGGGGCTTTTCTTCCATTCAAATTTCATAATCGTTCGTTCCCCGAGTTTGTGATAGTCTTGTATTTTTTGTTAGTTAGAACATGACATCATCACCTCGCAGCAGTGGTGAACGGACAAGAATCTGTGTGACCACCAGCGAAAGTTGAAATAAATTTGAAATAAAAACTAACAACTAAAAACTAAAAACTAAAAACTAAAAACTAAAAACTAAAAACTAAAAACTAAAAACTAAAAACTAAAAACTAAAAACTAAAAACTAAAAACTAAAAACTAAAAACTAAAAACTAAAAACTAAAAAACTAAAAACTAAAAACTAAAAACTAAAAACTAAAAACTAAAAACTAAAAACTAAAAACTAAAAACTAAAAACTAAAAACTAAAAACTAAAAACTAAAAACTAAAAACTAAAAACTAAAAACTAAAAACTAAAAACTAAAAACTAAAAACTAAAAACTAAAAACTAAAAAACTAAAAACTAAAAACTAAAAACTAAAAACTAAAAACTAAAAACTAAAAACTAAAAACTAAAAACTAAAAACTAAAAACTAAAAACTAAAAACTAAAAACTAAAAACTAAAAACTAAAAACTAAAAACTAAAAACTAAAAACTAAAAACTAAAAACTAAAAACTAAAAAACTAAAAACTAAAAACTAAAAACTAAAAACTAAAAACTAAAAACTAAAAACTAAAAACTAAAAACTAAAAACTAAAAAACTAAAAACTAAAAACTAAAAAACTAAAAACTAAAAACTAAAAACTAACTAAAAACTAAAAACTAACTCAAAACTAAAAACTAAAAACTAAAAACTAAAAACTAAAAACTAAAAACTAAAAACTAAAAACTAAAAACTAAAAACTAAAAACTAAAAACTAAAAACTAAAAACTAAAAACTAAAAACTAAAAACTAAAAACTAAAAACTAAAAACTAAAAACTAAAAACTAAAAACTAAAAACTAAAAACAAAAAACAAAAAACAAAAAACAACAAACAAAAAACAAAAAACTAAAAACTAAAAACTAAAAACTAAAAACTAAAAACTAAAAACTAAAAACTAAAAACTAAAAACTAAAACTAAAAACTAAAAACTAAAAACAAAAAACAAAAAACTAAAAACTAAAAACTAAAAACTAAAAACTAAAAACTAAAAACTAAAAACTAAAAACTAAAAACTAAAAACTAAAAACTAAAAACTAAAAACTAAAAACTAAAAAAAAAAAACTAAAAACTAAAAACTAAAAACTAAAAACTAAAAACAAAAAACTAAAAACTAAAAACTAAAAACTAAAAACTAAAAACTAAAAACTAAAAACTAAAAAAACTAAAAACTAAAAACTAAAAACTAAAAACTAAAAACTAAAAACTAAAAACTAAAACTAAAAACTAAAAACTAAAAACTAAAAACTAAAAACTAAAAACTAAAAACTAAAAACTAAAAACTAAAAATTAAAAACTAAAAACTAAAAACTAAAAACTAAAAACTAAAAACTAAAACTAAAACTAAAACTAAAACTAAAACTAAAACACTAAAAACTAAAAACTAAAAACTAAAAACTAAAAACTAAAAACTAAAAACTAAAAACTAAAAACTAAAAACTAAAAACTAAAACTAAAAACTAAAAACTAAAAACTAAAAACTAAAAACTAAAAACTAAAAACTAAAAAAACTAAAAACTAAAAACTAAAAACTAAAAACTAAAAACTAAAAACTAAAAACTAAAAACTAAAAACTAAAAACTAAAAACTAAAAACTAAAAACTAAAAACTAAAAACTAAAAACTAAAAACTAAAAACTAAAAACTAAAAACTAAAAACTAAAAACTAAAAACTAAAAAACTAAAAACTAAAAACTAAAAACTAAAACTAAAAACTAAAAACTAAAACTAAAAACTAAAAACTAAAAACTAAAAACTAAAAACTAAAAACTAAAAACTAAAAACTAAAAACTAAAAACTAAAAACTAAAAACTAAAAACTAAAAACTAAAAACTAAAAACTAAAAACTAAAAACTAAAAACTAAAAACTAAAAACTAAAAACTAAAAAACTAAAAACTAAAAACTAAAAACTAAAAACTAAAAACTAAAAACTAAAAACTAAAAACTAAAAACTAAAAACTAAAAACTAAAAACTAAAAACTAAAAACTAAAAACAAAAAACTAAAAAACTAAAAACTAAAAACTAAAAACAAAAAACTAAAAACTAAAAACTAAAAACTAAAAACTAAAAACTAAAAACTAAAAACTAAAAACTAAAAACTAAAAAACTAAAAACAAAAAAATAAAAAACTAAAAACTAAAAACTAAAAACTAAAAACTAAAAAACTAAAAAACTAAAAACTAAAAAATAAAAACTAAAACTAAAAACTAAAAACTAAAAACTAAAAACTAAAAACTAAAAACTAAAAACTAAAAACTAAAAACTAAAAACTAAAAACTAAAAACTAAAAACTAAAAACTAAAAACTAAAAACTAAAAACTAAAAACTAAAAACTAAAAACTAAAAACTAAAAACTAAAAACTAAAAACTAAAAAACTAAAAACTAAAAACTAAAAACTAAAAACTAAAAACTAAAACTAAAAACTAAAAACTAAAAACTAAAAACTAAAAACTAAAAACTAAAAACTAAAAACTAAAAACTAAAAACTAAAAACTAAAAACTAAAAACTAAAAACTAAAAACTAAAAACTAAAAACTAAAAACTAAAAACTAAAAACTAAAAACTAAAAACTAAAAACTAAAAACTAAAAACTAAAAACTAAAAACTAAAAAAAAACTAAAAACTAAAAACTAAAAACTAAAAACTAAAAACTAAAAACTAAAAACTAAAAACTAAAAACTAAAAACTAAAAACTAAAAACTAAAAACTAAAAACTAAAAACTAAAAACTAAAAACTAAAAACTAAAACTAAAAACTAAAAACTAAAAACTAAAAACTAAAAAAAAAAAACTAAAAACTAAAAACTAAAAACTAAAAACTAAAACTAAAAACTAAAAACTAAAAACTAAAAACTAAAAACTAAAAACTAAAAACTAAAAACTAAAAACTAAAAACTAAAAACTAAAAACTAAAACTAAAACTAAAAACTAAAAACTAAAAACTAAAAACTAAAAACTAAAAACTAAAAACTAAAAACTAAAAACTAAAAACTAAAAACTAAAAACTAAAAACTAAAAACTAAAAACTAAAAACTAAAAACTAAAAACTAAAAACTAACAACTAAAAACTAAAAACTAAAAACTAAAAACTAAAAACTAAAAACTAAAAACTAAAAACTAAAAACTAAAAACTAAAAACTAAAAACTAAAAACTAAAAACTAAAAACTAAAAACTAAAAACTAAAAACTAAAAACTAAAAACTAAAAACTAAAAACTAAAAACTAAAAACTAAAAACTAAAAACTAAAAACTAAAAACTAAAAACTAAAAACTAAAAACTAAAAACTAAAAACTAAAAACTAAAAACTAAAAACTAAAAACTAAAAACTAAAAACTAAAAACTAAAAACTAAAAACTAAAAACTAAAAACTAAAAACTAAAAACTAAAAACTAAAAACTAAAAACTAAAAACTAAAAACTAAAAACTAAAAACTAAAAACTAAAAACTAAAAACTAAAAACTAAAAACTAAAAACTAAAAACTAAAAACTAAAAACTAAAAACTAAAAACTAAAAACTAAAAACTAAAAACTAAAAACTAAAAACTAAAAACTAAAAACTAAAAACTAAAACTAAAAACTAAAAACTAAAAACTAAAAACTAAAAACTAAAAAACTAAAAACTAAAAACTAAAAACTAAAAACTAAAACTAAAAACTAAAAACTAAAACTAAAAACTAAAAACTAAAAACTAAAAACTAAAAACTAAAACTAAAAACTAAAAACTAAAAACTAAAAAACTAAAAACTAAAAACTAAAAACTAAAAACTAAAAACTAAAAACTAAAAACTAAAAACTAAAAACTAAAAACTAAAAACTAAAAACTAAAAACTAAAAACTAAAAACTAAAAACTAAAAACTAAAAACTAAAAACTAAAAACTAAAAACTAAAAACTAAAAACTAAAAACTAAAAACTAAAAACTAAAAACTAAAAACTAAAAACTAAAAACTAAAAACTAAAAACTAAAAACTAAAAACTAAAAACTAAAAACTAAAACTAAAAACTAAAAACTAAAAACTAAAAACTAAAAACTAAAAACTAAAAACTAAAAACTAAAAACTAAAAACTAAAAACTAAAAACTAAAAACTAAAACTAAAAGCTAAAAACTAAAAACTAAAAACTAAAAACTAAAAACTAAAAACTAAAAACTAAAAACTAAAAACTAAAAACTAAAAACTAAAAACTAAAAAACTAAAAACTAAAAACATAAAACTAAAAACTAAAAACTAAAAACTAAAAACTAAAAACTAAAAACTAAAAACTAAAAACTAAAAACTAAAAACTAAAAACTAAAAACTAAAAACTAAAAACTAAAAACTAAAAACTAAAAACTAAAAACTAAAAACTAAAAACTAAAAACTAAAAACTAAAAACTAAAAACTAAAAACTAAAAACTAAAAACTAAAAACTAAAAACTAAAAACTAAAAACTAAAAACTAAAAACTAAAAACTAAAAACTAAAAACTAAAAACTAAAAACTAAAAACTAAAAACTAAAAACTAAAAACTAAAAACTAAAAACTAAAAACTAAAAACTAAAAACTAAAAACTAAAAACTAAAAACTAAAAACTAAAAACTAAAAACTAAAAACTAAAAACTAAAAACTAAAAACTAAAAACTAAAAACTAAAAACTTAAAACTAAAAAACTAAAAACTAAAAACTAAAAACTAAAAACTAAAAACTAAAAACTAAAAACTAAAAACTAAAAACTAAAAACTAAAAACTAAAAACTAAAAACTAAAAACTAAAAACTAAAAACTAAAAACTAAAAACTAAAAACTAAAAACTAAAAACTAAAAACTAAAAACTAAAAACTAAAAAACTAAAAACTAAAAACTAAAACTAAAAACTAAAAACTAAAAACTAAAAACTAAAACTAAAACTAAAAACTAAAAACTAAAAACTAAAAACTAAAAACTAAAAACTAAAAACTAAAAACTAAAAACTAAAAACTAAAAACTAAAAACTAAAAACTAAAACTAAAAACTAAAAACTAAAAACTAAAAACTAAAAACTAAAAACTAAAAAACTAAAACTAAAAACTAAAAACTAAAAACTAAAAACTAAAAACTAAAAACTAAAAACTAAAAACTAAAAACTAAAAACTAAAACTAAAAACTAAAAACTAAAAACTAAAAACTAAAAACTAAAAACTAAAAACTAAAAACTAAAAACTAAAAACTAAAAACTAAAAACTAAAAACTAAAAACTAAAAACTAAAAACTAAAAACTAAAAACTAAAAACTAAAATCTAAAAACTAAAAACTAAAACTAAAAACTAAAAACTAAAAACTAAAAACTAAAAACTAAAAACTAAAAACTAAAAACTAAAAACTAAAAACTAAAAACTAAAAACTAAAAACTAAAAACTAAAAACTAAAACTAAAAACTAAAACTAAAAACTAAAAACTAAAAACTAAAAACTAAAAACTAAAAACTAAAAACTAAAAACTAAAAACTAAAAACTAAAACTAAAAACTAAAAACTAAAAACTAAAAACTAAAAAACTAAAAACTAAAAACTGAAAACTAAAAACTAAAAACTAAAAACTAAAAACTAAAAACTAAAAACTAAAAACTAAAAACTAAAAACTAAAAACTAAAAACTAAAAACTAAAAACTAAAAACTAAAAACTAAAAACTAAAAACTAAAAACTAAAAACTAAAAACTAAAAACTAAAAACTAAAAACTAAAAACTAAAAACTAAAAACTAAAAACTAAAACTAAAAACTAAAAACTAAAAACTAAAAACTAAAAACTAAAAACTAAAAACTAAAACTAAAAACTAAAAACTAAAAACTAAAAACTAAAAACTAAAACTAAAAACTAAAAACTAAAAACTAAAAACTAAAAACTAAAAACTAAAAACTAAAAACTAAAAACTAAAAACTAAAAACTAAAAACTAAAAACTAAAAACTAAAACTAAAACTAAAAACTAAAAACTAAAAACTAAAAACTAAAAACTAAAACTAAAAACTAAAAACTAAAAACTAAAAACTAAAAACTAAAAACTAAAAACTAAAAACTAAAAACTAAAACTAAAACTAAAAACTAAAAACTAAAAACTAAAAACTAAAAACTAAAAACTAAAAACTAAAAACTAAAAACTAAAAACTAAAAACTAAAAACTAAAAACTAAAAACTAAAAACTAAAAACTAAAAACTAAAAACTAAAAACTAAAAACTAAAAACTAAAAACTAAAAACTAAAAACTAAAAACTAAAAACTAAAAACTAAAAACTAAAAACTAAAAACTAAAAACTCAAAACTAAAAACTAAAAACTAAAAACTAAAAACTAAAAACTAAAAACTAAAACCTAAAAACTAAAACTAAAAACTAAAAACTAAAAACTAAAAACTAAAAACTAAAAACTAAAAACTAAAAACTAAAAACTAAAAACTAAAAACTAAAAACTAAAAACTAAAAACTAAAAACTAAAAACTAAAAACTAAAAACTAAAAAACTAAAAACTAAAAACTAAAAACTAAAAACTAAAAACTAAAAACTAAAAACTAAAAACTAAAAACTAAAAACTAAAAACTAAAAACTAAAAACTAAAAACTAAAAACTAAAAACTAAAACTAAAAACTAAAAACTAAAAACTAAAAAACTAAAAACTAAAAACTAAAAACTAAAAACTAAAAACTAAAAAACTAAAAACTAAAAACTAAAAACTAAAAACTAAAAACTAAAAACTAAAACTAAAAACTAAAAACTAAAAACTAAAAACTAAAAAACTAAAAACTAAAACTAAAAACTAAAAACTAAAAACTAAAAACTAAAAAACTAAAAACTAAAAACTAAAAACTAAAAACTAAAAACTAAAAACTAAAAACTAAAAACTAAAAACTAAAAACTAAAAACTAAAAACTAAAACTAAAAACTAAAAACTAAAAACTAAAAACTAAAAACTAAAAACTAAAAACTAAAAACTAAAAACTAAAAACTAAAAACTAAAAACTAAAAACTAAAACTAAAAACTAAAAACTAAAAACTAAAAACTAAAAACTAAAAACTAAAAACTAAAAACTAAAAACTAAAAACTAAAAACTAAAAACTAAAAACTAAAAACTAAAAACTAAAAACTAAAAACTAAAAACTAAAAACTAAAAACACTCAACACTCAACACTCAACAACACTCAATACTAAAAACCTTATCATAAGTCCTCATTAAGTTATAGGGCATTGAATTGGAAGGACAAACTATTTTTGTTTGGTTTGCTATCAAATTTGTATGCAAACTTCTATGGACGAACCCATTAGGAAAAATAAAGCTTCAGAGTTGCTTTCATGTGAACTTATTCTTTATTGAGTTTTAAGTATTTTGTAATGAATTTATGTTTAAAGCCTCATTATATTATTTTAGAATGTTGTAAAAAAAAGGTAAAAATCTAATATTTTTCAAGAGCTCTTCAGAAGATACAATGTTTCCTTATCCATGGCAGTTCAAAATTCCCATGTCCTTAACCCATCGATGGCCGACCACCACATCGCAAATGTAAACCAAGGTTCACGTGCTGCAAGATTCACAACTTCCCAGCAATCAATACTATCGATTGCAAAAGTTCTGTCACTTTTCACTTTGGACACATGGACATGGATTTGTTGCACCACGGTGCTGTCTTTGTTGCTTTCTTTCGGCCGTGAAATTGCCGGTCTGTCGGTTCACTTTGCCACATAACCAAGCATGGGGGGTGAATCACACGAACGATGCACTACCTAGTACTACTACTATTTGTTCATATCGTGTTATCAACTTTGTTGTACTCGTGTTAGTGTGTGAATTTTTTTTTTTTTTTTTTTTTAATTTATATTTATTTTGATTTTCTCTTCCATGTACATTCATTCAGTTAAAATATTATTGAGTGTCCAATCACAATCGATGACTTTTCACCTCAATTTTAAATACAAGCAACTTTCATTTATTCATGAAATATTGTAGCTTTCGCTATTCAGTGATTTCAAATGTAGGAGGTCCTACATGTACAAAAGGGAAAGGGATATCTTAAAACTAACTTATAAACTATATAAAGAGCGGATCAATGCAGCTGAAGACTGCAATGATTTTTGTCGAAATGCATCAATTGTCTTATTGGACATAACATCCAAAGTGTCAACTTCGGCTAATTGATGAAGTTCACTGGTACTGAACCAGGGAGGAAGTTTCAGAATCATTTTCAGAATTTTGTTCTGAATCCTCTGAAGTTTTTTCTTCCTGGTTAAGCAACAGCTTGTCCAGATCGGCACAGCATAAAGCATGGCAGGTCTGAAAATTTGTTTATAAATTAACAGTTTATTCTTGAGACAAAGTCTAGAATTCCTGTTTATAAGTGGATACAAACATTTAATATATTTGTTACATTTAACCTGGATACTTTCAATGTGATCCTTGTAAGTAAGGTTTTTGTCAAAAGCAAGTCCAAGATATTTCACTTTATCCTCCCACTTTAAATTTACCTCATTCATCTTTATAATGTGATGACTTTTTGGTTTAAGAAAATCAGCCCTTGGTTTGTGAGGGAAAATAATCAGTTGAGTTTTTGCAGCATTTGGAGTAATTTTCCATTCTTTCAAATAAGAATTGAAAATATCCAAGCTTTTTTGTAATCTTCTTGTGATGACACGAAGGCTTCTACCTTTGGCGGAGATGCTTGTATCATCAGCAAAAAGTGATTTCTGACATCCTGGGGGCAAATCAGGCAAGTCAGAAGTAAAAATATTGTATAAAATTGGACCCAAAATGCTTCCTTGAGGGACGCCGGCACGTACAGGTAGTTGATCAGATTTGCTATTCTGATAACATACCTGCAGAGTACGATCCGTCAAATAATTTTGGATAATTTTCACGATATAAATCGGAAAATTAAACCTTTTTAATTTCGCAATCAAACCTTTATGCCAAACACTGTCAAATGCTTTTTCTATGTCTAGAAGAGCAGCGCCAGTAGAATAGCCCTCAGATTTGTTGCTTCGAATTAAATTTGAAACTCTCAACAACTGATGAGTAGTTGAATGCCCAAGGCGAAATCCAAACTGCTCATCAGCGAAAATTGAATTTTCATTAATGTGCGTCATCATTCTATTAAGAATTATTCTTTCGAATAATTTACTAATAGATGAAAGCAAACTAATGGGCCGATAGCTTGAGGCTTCAGCAGAATTTTTATCCGGTTTCAAAATCGGAACTACTTTGGCATTTTTCCAACTACTAGGAAAGTATGCCAAATCAAAACATTTGTTGCAAATTTTGACCAAGCTACTTAAAGTTGCTTCAGGTAATTTTTTAATTAAAATGTAAAAAATGCCATCCTCACCAGGGGTTTTCATATTTTTAAATTTTTTGATAATAGATTTTATTTCATTCAGATCCGTATTCAAAACTTCATCTGATGAAAATTCTTGTTCAACAATATTCTGAAATTCTATTGAAATTTGATCTTCAATAGGACTCAAAACATTTAAGTTGAAATTATGAGCACTCTCAAACTGCTGAGCAAGTTTTTGAGCTTTCTCCCCATTAGTTAATAGAATATTATCACCATCTTTTAAAGAAGGGATTGGTTTTTGAGGTTTCTTAAGAACCTTTGAAAGTTTCCAAAAAGGTTTGGAATAAGGTTTAATTTGTTCGACATCTCTTGCGAACTTTTCATTTCGTAGGAGAGTGAATCTGTGGTCAATAACCTTTTGCAAATCTTTTTGAATTCGCTTCAGTGCAGGATCACGAGAACGTTGATACTGTCTTCGGCGAACATTTTTCAGACGAATCAGAAGCTGAAGATCGTCATCAATAATGGGAGAATCAAATTTGACTTGGACTTTAGGAATAGCAATATTCCTAGCATCCAAAATTGCATTAGTTAAAGATTCCAAGGCTGAATCAATATCAGCTTTGGTTTCTAAAACAAAATCATGATTTAAATTATTCTCAATATGATGCTGATACCTGTCCCAATTAGCTTTGTGGTAATTAAACACAGAACTATTGGGTCTGGTAACTGCTTCATGAGAAAGTGAAAAAGTTACTGGAAGGTGGTCAGAATCAAAATCAGCATGAGTCACTAAAGGACCACAATACTGACTTTGATTTGTCAAAACCAAATCAATTGTTGATGGATTTCTAACAGAAGAAAAGCAAGTTGGCCCATTCGGGTATAAAACCGAATAAAGACCAGAAGTGCAATCTCTGAATAGAATTTTACCATTGGAATTTACTTTTGAATTATTCCAAGATTGGTGTTTGGCATTAAAATCACCGATGATCAAAAATCGAGACCTATGCCGAGTAAGTTTATTCAAATCCCCTTTGAAATAATTTTTATTTTCCCCAGTGCATTGGAATGGCAAATATGCAGCTGCAATCATAATTTTCCCAAAAGAAGTTTCAAGTTCAATGCCCAAACTTTCAATAACTTTTAACTTAAAGTCACGTAACGTACTATAAGTCATACTACGGTGGATAACTATTGCAACTCCACCGCCATTTCGATTCATTCTGTTATTGGTTATAACTTTATAATCTGGATCACTTTTCAAATAAGTGCCAGTTTTTAAAAATGTTTCGGTTATAACAGCAACATGCACGTTATGAACTCGTAAAAAGTTGAAAAATTCATTTTCTTTCGCTTTTAAAGAGCGAGCATTAAAATTCATAATATTGATGGAATTACTTAGATCCATGATTAAACTTCAGGGTAAGAACAACATCATTCGCAAATTTTAATCCAATCTGGATTGCTTCCATCATGGATGTAGCATTACTCATTGTTTGAATCAAACCAAACAGTGAGTTTTGCAAAAAAGTCATTTTTTCAAACGTAACATCGCCGAGATCAGAAGATCCCAAAGCGTTGCCAGCAGAAACATTTTCAAATGAAATTTGAGGTACCTGCCCAATTTCAGGAATATTGGTAGAGGATTTAAAATTCGTGGATGAACCCGAATCCGAAACGACGTTGGCATAAGAAATACCATTAGTGTTACCTAACTTTTCCACGGTAGGGGTATTTCCAGCATTGTTCGAGTGAGACAGCACGAACGTTTGATTTAAAGATGCAGGTACAACCTGACTTTGAGAAAATTTCGGTTTGGATTTCGGCTGATGCTTAGCACGAGAATCCAAAACCTTTTTTCTGATGGGGCAATCCCAGAAATTTGATTTGTGATTTCCACCACAATTTGCACATTTAAATTGGGTGACTTCTTTCACGGGACAATTGTCCTTGTCGTGAGAAGAATCCCCGCAAACCATGCATTTTGGAACCATAGCGCAATGATCAGTACCGTGACCGAATGCCTGGCAACGCCGGCACTGGGTCAGATTCTGGCCATTACCGCCATGTTTCTTAAAATGCTCCCACTTTACCCGTACATGGAACAAAAACTGAACTTTGTCCAAAAGTTTCAAATTGTTGATTTCATTTCTGTTGAAATGAATCAGATAAAATTGTGAAGTCAAACCAAAGCGAGAAATATTCCCGTTTGATTTTTTCTTCATTGGTATTACTTGGGATGGGGCAAAGCCAAGCAACACCTTAAATTCGTTTTTGATCTCATCCACCGACAAGTCGTTGGAGAGACCTTTCAGGACCGCCTTGAATGGACGAGCATTCTTGGTCTCATACGTGTAGAAATTGTGTTTGTGGTTTTTCAAATAACCAACAAAAGTTTGGTGATCTTGTAAAGATTCCGTCAACAAGCGACATTCTCCTCTTCGACCAAGCTGGAACGAAACCTTCAAATTGCAAGTTTCCTTGCAATTCTTCAGTTGCGTTCGAAAGCTGGCCAAATCGGAGACGGAAGTCACTACAATTGGCGGAGCCTTTACTCGTTTCTCGACGGCAGAAGGCTCAGTACGAGGAGAAGGATCCTTGTCAACAGTTTCGGATAAAACACCGAAACTGTTTGCCAATGGAATTGGAGGATTGACCTCACTTTCTGAATCAGAATCAGACCTCGGATGAGGCTGTTTTCTTTTTCTGTTTCCGTTAGCCGATTTAGCGTTCAAACGCTTCACCGACGTAACGACCAAATCTTCAGAAGATTTGCGTTTACCTTTGTTTTGACGCATTTTGCAATCAAAGTTCTCTTAAAAAGATGGCTTCGTTTGTAAAATACAACAAAATTTCAGGTGGGGTTAGTCTTGAAAAGACTGTTTAGAATTTTGGAAAGTAACTCAGGTAGTCTTTAAAAAGACTGTGAAACTCTGAGCTTAGGTAGTAAAAAATACCGCAGCTCTAGTGTCCGTTCACCTCGAAGGTTCGCAAGACACTGTGTTAGTGTGTGAATTGTGGGTGGAATTTCTCTCTCTACTTTTTTTCTCTCTTGTTTTTGTTGTCGTTGAGCAATTAAAGTGCACAAGCCGCCCGGGCCAGACGCAGGGCTGTTTGCACCGTAATTGAAGGGTATATTTATTTATTAAATTATTGTATAACCGCCAAGCCGGCGACCGGCGACTACCTGATGGACGCCAATTGTTGCGATCTGAATCGGGACGCCACCACCATCACGACAATGCAATGGCTTTTGGACGATAGTCATCAGAATAGTATTTTTTTAAATTCGTTTTATATGCAGTCAGTCAGTGGAAATCCACAGACGCTGTACGCATACACGAGGAGAAGCGGTCCGTGTGAATGTTTGTCATTTTGTATTCCCTTGGCTGGCGTGGATTACGAGCCGGAGCTTCGTCATCGTGCCATAAAAGTGAGTTGTGATTTGATCATTTCACTGATAACTACTGTCTACTACATATTACTAAGCTGTCAGTCGAGTGGTAGTAGCAAATAGTTATCAGATATCAATGATGAAATTACACTTATTTATAAAAAAGATTGAATTTATCGTTATACTTCATCATCAATTTTTGCTAGTCTTATTTGCTCTTATAATGCTTGTTTATTATGTTGTTTTCACTGCCATTTAAAAAATTAACCTTTTCTTTCCAGCTGTATAAATACGCTCACTCGAATAGGTCATGACAAAACTCAGTCTCCTTTAAAACCTAATTCTTAAAATTCGCGAAAAAAGGGAAATTTACATACCAATTTCTTAGAACGTTTTACGCAACATATATAATGGGAATTTCACCAAAAAATTATTGCATATACCTATCTGAGAGCTAGCTGAACAGTTCTCTAGAATTTCGCCAAAAAATCAGTTTTTAATCTTTGTTTTTTTTTTATTTCGATCAAAATGAGCAATTTGTCATCGTTGAACTCTCCAAACAAGTCTCCAAACAAATTTGGGGGCTGTCCATAGAAAATTGCTATGTAAATATTATAAAATCTCTAGAGTTTTTTTTGAATAGGTCCTATAAAAAAAAAACTCTAGATCTATTTCTAGAGAAGGGATTTCGGCAAGCTATGAATTTAAAAAAAAATAGTGATTTTTGGAAAGTATCGAAAACTAATTGTCTGATTTTTAATGCAAAAAAATAAATCTCGTGTGAAATTTTCTCAACCGTTTGAACTTACATTTCATAAGGTTCAAATAAATCGATTTTCGTAATGCCTTTGCAAGGCCATATGTCAGCAACCAAAGGTCGGATAACAGTGTCCAAATATGAAAATTGCTAAGGATTTTCTCAACTTTTCAAATATATTTTGTCAGGATTGAACGAAAATACTAACTGTTTTTCTAAAAGTTTTAACCTAAAAATGGCTTTAACTTGCAAACGGTGAATTTTATGAAAAGGTCATACATTTTTTTTTAAATTTTACATTCATTTAGGATTTTTTTGAGGAAATTTGGGATACTTTCCGAAAATTACTATTTTTTCCAAAATTCATATGGCTGCTAGAAATTATAATTAATGTTTTGTCCTTCGGATCTGGTCGGCTTTGAGGGAGGGGCCAAGAGACATTTTTCTGTAAAGATTGATTAAACAAATCTAGCCTTAGTTGTTTTTTTAAGATCTTTTAATAAAACTTATTAAAAACCGAATTTAATCATTTGCTTGATTTGCTATCATTTCCGATCATGGATCATTTGCAAATTAATAATAACACAGTCCAACAAGATTTTGTCTCTGAGACGAGTATATGTGTTCCTAGTAGAATTTTGCCTGCTGAATCCGAATTCGGGTCCAGAATTGCTCCAAATGGTCCCAATTTTGAGATACACCCGTTTGAAATGTTAGTTTAGGCCAAAATTGGCTACTTTGTTGACTATTTTACAAAAGAACTATTGAATAAACAACTAAACCAATACATGTATCTTAAAGTTCACGTTTTCCCCTTTCTGAAACACCCCTGGTTTTTAAAATTTGATTGTTTCTGCGCATATTTATAGCCATTTTAAAATTATATTTTCAGTTGGTTCTCATTCAAGTTTTTCCAACTTGCATGCAAGTCAAATTCTATTTTTAAAATGGCTATAAATATGCGTAGAAACAATCAAATTTTAAAAACCAGGGGTGTTTCAGAAAGGGGAAAACGTGAACTTTAAGATACATGTATTGGTTTAGTTGTTTATTCAATAGTTCTTTTGTAAAATAGTCGACAAAGTAGCTAATTTTGGCCTAAACTAACATTTCAAACGGGTGTATCTCAAAATTGGGACCATTTGTAGCAATTCTGGACCCGGATTCGGATTCAGCAGGCAAAAATCTACTAGGAACACATATTCTCGTCTCAGAGACAAGAAACATTTGATTTTTTGTTGAACTGTGTAATACATTAATATTACATCTTCAATTTTAAACACCTTCCAATTTTACACAATTTTATAACTGTGACTGCTCAGTAAAAAATCTATTAATTTGGATGGTGTAATTTTGGAAGGTTGAATATTACCTCTTTTATGATGTAATTTTACCTCAATTTAGACTGAAAAAGTTACATTACATCAAAAAACTGGTAACATTACACATTTTCAGAGGTAAAATTACACAATTTTTCTGACATATATTAAAATGATTTATTTTTACTGTGTGGCGTATAAAGCAATATTGCCAAATCTAAAAGTATTGAGCAATTTGAACAATGTTTGGTTTAAAAAAAATATCACATTAAATCTTCACCAATTTTGGGACGTGAATCTTTATTAAGAATTATTTTTCTTCAAACAACTGTGATCGTCACCGAGTAAGTTTCGTAATCGCCAGGGCTGTGGAGTCGGAGTCGGAGTCGGAGCCGGAGTCGGTGGAGTCGGGTCTTTTTGGGGACCTGGAGTCGGAGTCGGAGTCGGAGTCGTCAAAACTCGAGCAGCTGGAGTCGGAGTCGGAGCCGGAGTCGGCTAAATTTTAAGCGCTGGAGTCGGAGTCGGAGTCGGAGCCGAAGATTTCTGATAACCCGGAGTCGGAGTCAGAGTCGGAGTTATCTTAAATTCAACAAAAAATATGTTTTTTTTATTGTTCAGTATTTCCTTTATAACAGCTTAATTTATAAAACATCCTATAAAATATTGATTTATCAGATGCCATTATGTTTTTGAAGCTTTTTATTGTGATTGGAAAGCTCTAATTGTGTTAACGATAATAACAATCTCTTACTTGGAACTCAACATGCGCATTTTGTTTATAACTGAGTACAAGAAAATCAAAGTGTTGCATTTAAAATAATTGAAACTTACAAAAAATATCAAAAGAAGTTGCAACAAATTTTGAAATAATCATTTATTGTTGATGTTGATGATGATGTTGATTTTGGCAAAACTATTTTGATATCGTTGCAAATTATCGTTGAACAAATCTCAAGAATTCAGTACAAAAATGAAGTAATAAAAAAATGTATAGAACAAAATATAGGATTTTAATTTATTTTTGAAATATTATTTTAAAAAAACAAAATCAAAATTATCAACGGGTACGAATTTTCTCATACTGTCTGTCCCACGCCAATATGACGGAAGGTGATTATCATTGAAAATCAATGTACCTTAAAAAAATGAAATACTTGTGACCTAGAAAATATTTTACTTGTGGATATTTGTTTTTTATTATATTTTAAGTTTTTTCATATATTTTGATGGAGGCGCAAGATCATTCATAAAGCTTCGTTTTAGGTGAAGATTCACGAAGTATCCTGCGTCTCCTTTTTAAAGTATATAAAATTTTAAAATTAAAATAAATTAAAAATTTCCAGGGTAAAATATTTTCCATGTCACAGATATTTGAAAAGGACATCTTAAGCGTCCTTTCCACGAAGAAATTGTTTAGATACATTGATTTGCAATTATAATCTCTGTCACTGTGCTTCTTACAAATGTCAGCCTGAAAGTAAGCAAATTGAATTTTAATGTTCGATAGATCGTTAAGACCAGGTTTCTTTTAATTATTCATTCAAAATAACAATTTAATATTTAAATTTATTAGCTTTGAAAAAATATTTTCAAATTTGAGTTTAAGCAGATAAATCCAAATTTACTTACAAAACTGTTCTTCTCAAAATGCCTCTAAAACTGAAGATATTTTTTGATTTCTGTTTGCATAACGTATAAAACTTGTAACCTAGAAACTTTTTTCCGTTTATTTACTTTACTTTTACTTTACTTATTTTTCTTGAGAAAAACATGACGCTTAGAGAGTATTTAAATAATCCTATTTATCAATGTATTAAAAATAATTAACTTATAATAGTTATCTTACTTTTGAAACATTTAAAAATATGTGGAGTCGGAGTCGGAGTCGGAGCCAACCATTTGTTTAAAGCTGGAGTCGGAGTCGGAGTCGGAGTCGGCTAGACTTGGTAGGCCGGAGTCGGAGTCGGAGTCGGAGCCAACCATTTGTTAAAAGCCGGAGCCGGAGTCGGAGTCGGAGTCGGCCAATCTGAGAATGCCGGAGTCGGAGTCGGAGTCGGAGTCGTTTGAAATATGACCCGACTCCGCAGCCCTGCGTAATCCACTCGTTTTCGACAGCTCTGAGAGTGTAGACGTGTTTGTTGTGTCGTGCGCGCTAAAGGCATCGTTGCGTGCCTCGAGTTGTTTGACGGATGGAGGTGGAAGAGACCTCCGAGACGGATGATTTCCAACTCATCCCCGGAAATCGGAAGCGGAAGAAGTCCCCTGAGATCACCGGAGCTGTCGTCGAAGAAGGAAAAGTGGAGCAGAATGTGCTCAACAACAACAAGTTCAGCCCGCTAGCGGAAAACAACAACAACAACAATGCCAGCCCAGCAGGAGGAGGAGACGCCCCGGTGGTTCCGCCACCCGGCCAGTCGGCAGGTAAACAAAAGCAACCACCTATGGTGGTAAAGAGCTCTACGGCCTTTTACAGGCTTGTGAAGATAACGTCGCTGTGTCAATACGATTTCGAGCCAATTTTCAAGATTACCCGGTTTGGCACCAAGGTAACCAGCTTCTCTGTCGAAGACTTCGACAAGTTGCAAGTGCTCTTCAAGAAGCACAAAGTAGAATTCTACACCCACGAACGACGGAGCGAACGAAATCATCGGGTAGTTCTTCGTGGTTTACCTGATGAACTAAAACCGGATGAGGTCAAGTACCTGCTGAAGAGGGATCTAAAGCTGGACGCGCTGGAGGTGCATGTCATCAAGCGGAAGGAAAAGTCCACCGTGGACGAAACTCCGTACATCGTGGTCTTCCCCAAGGGGTACACCAATCTAAAGAAGCTCTCTCCACTGAAGGTTGTGGCAAGCACTATCATCCGGTGGGAGGCCTACCGGAATAAGAGGCCGAACGTGACCCAGTGCAGGAACTGCTTGCATCTGGGCCATGGAACCAGGAACTGTCACCTAAAGGCCAGGTGCAACAGCTGTGGGGGTCCCCACACGACGGACGACTGCCAAGTGCAAGAAGCCGAGCCGAAGAGGTGTGCCAACTGCAACGGAACGCACGAAGCCATGGACCGAAGCTGCCCCAAGCGTGCGGATTTCATCCGGATGCGGCAGCAGTCATCGAATTCGAAACCGCCGGTACGGAAGGCGGAAAAGCAGAGTCCAGCAGTTCCGGCGTTCACGCCGGCGGAGTTCCCTCCGCTGCCGGGCGCAGTCCCGGACGTAAAACCAAAGGATCGCCCTCGACCCGCAGGAAGCAGTCACCAAAGTATCGGCGCCGGCGCCGGTACCACCCCCACGGCGGAAGAAAAGGAGGTGCTCTACAGTTCGACTGAGCTGTGGCACATTTTCAACGAGTACAGCGCCAGGTTTCAGACCTGCAAGACCCGCGTGGATCAACTAAGACTCGTTAGCTACATGCTCGGCAAGTATGGAGGAAAATGAGCATCTTTTTGTAATGTATTATAATGTATTTTGAACTGTCCCTCGGTCCTAACCTGGTCCAAGCACCTAAAAGGACCTAATAAAAATAAGTTAAGAAAAAAAAAAAAAAATTATTTTTCTTCAGCTGTTAAGAGGCAGTATTTGTAAATATTGCTCGGTTTGTTCTAGAGGTCGTATCGAGGTGCTCCGATTTGGATGAAACTTTCAGCGTTTGTTTGTCTATACATGAGATGAACTCATGCCAAATATGAGCCCTCTACGACAAAGGGAAGTGGGGTAAAACGGGCTTTGAAGTTTGAGGTCGAAAAAACATAAAAAATCTTAAAATTGCTCGCATTTCCGTAAAACTTCATCAATTCCAACTCTCTTAGATGCATTCGAAAGGTCTTTTGAAGCACTTCAAAATGAGCTATAGACATCCAGGATTGGTTTGACTTTTTCTCTTAGCTTTTGCAAATTACTGTCAAAAATGGATTTTTTTGAAACCTTAATATCTTTTTGCAACAGCCTCCAACACCCATACTCCCATAGGTCAAAAGATAGGTAATTTCATGGACCATAAGCCTACGGTATTAACTTTTTGGCCAATCGCAGTTTTTCTCATAGTTTTTCGATTTTTCTAGAACAAACATTTTGCAACGTTAGTTTTTGCCCTGTAGGCCAAGAAGACGGCACTTTTTGGTCTCAATTTTGTCATATTCGGAATCCTCGGACAATTTCACGTAAGTTAGAAGTATTGGAGTTGTAATTTTAATTTAAAAAATAATTAAATAAAACATTTTTGAAAAAAGAAATAGATCTTATTTACCCTATGATTAATACGTCAAATGCTGTATCAAGTAGGCGAAAATCTGTTTTACCCCTAATCCAACAAATTGTTAAAAAATATTTTAATTCATTCTAAATGGCAATTTTTCCACTCAAATTTACAACTCCAATACTTCTAACTTACGTGAAATTTTCCGAGGATTCCGAATATGACAAAATTGAGACCAAAAAGTGCCGTCTTCTTGGCCTACAGGGCAAAAACTAACGTTGCAAAATGTTTGTTCTAGAAAAATCGAAAACTATGAGAAAAACTGCGATTGGCCAAAAAGTTAATACCGTAGGCTTATAGTCCATGTAATTACCTATCTTTTGACCTATGGGAGTATGGGTGTTGGAGGCTGTTGCAAAAAGATATTAAGGTTTCAAAAAAATCCATTTTTGACAGTAATTTGCAAAAGCTAAGAGAAAAAGTCAAACCAATCCTGGATGTCTATAGCTCATTTTGAAGTGCTTCAAAAGACCTTTCGAATGCATCTAAGAGAGTTAGAATTGATGAAGTTTTACGGAAATGCGAGCAATTTTAAGATTTTTTATGTTTTTTCGACCTCAAACTTCAAAGCCCGTTTTACCCCACTTCCCTTTGTCGTAGAGGGCTCATATTTGGCATGAGTTCATCTCATGTATAGACAAAAAAACGCTGAAAGTTACATCCAAATCGGAGCACTTCGATACGACCTGTTACACATTGGTGAAAAACTCGCTCTTAAACATGCTTGGAGTTTTTTTTGTTGTTGTTCAAAGGTCCGATGAACCAATTGATTAACTGAACGGTTCTGGCAGTATTGGAATACTTTTTAATAAAAGCTTTTAATGCCATTGCAAATTTTATCTTGAGTTTTTTCTTACCCATCCATTTTTTTTTCGAAAAATCCAGGGGCAAAAAAAATATCGACTTTTCAAATTTTCATTGAAAGACCGTGTAAAATTGATTGTAGTAAAAAAATGTGTTATTTTGAAGGGTGTAAAATAGGAAGGTTCAAAATTACCTCTTTTATGATTCCAGATGTAATATTACCATGACTTTTTTTTACTTTGTGTTACTACGCTTTTTTATGCAAGTTTTTCAAAATAAAGACTTTTTAATCATTTTACGAATTTTGATGTTTTGAATCACAAAGCGTAAATGCTAAAAATCTATTTTTTCATAAATTCACTCATATTTTGAAAATTTTTGATAGTAGAGCAATTCTTTCAAATTTCGGTCATTCGATTTTTTTTGTATTTTATAATCCGACTGAAACTTTTTTGGTGCCTTCGGTATGCCCAAAGAAGCCATTTTGCATCATTAGTTTGTCCATATAATTTTCCATACAAATTTGGCAGCTGTCCATACAAAAATGTTATATGAACATTCAAAACTCTATATCTTTTGAAGGAATTTTTGATCGATTTTGGTCTTCGGCAAAGTTGTAGTTGATACAGGGTAAAAAAAAAATTTGGTGATTTTTAATTTAACTTATTGATACTAAAACTTAATTTGCAAAAAACAAAACCCTTTTTTATTTTTTTTTTGTTTTTTGATATGTTGTCTCCTAAAACATATAAAACAATAATTAAAATTGTGTTTTTTTTTTGCAAATCAAGTTTAAGTGAGTTTAGTGACAAAAAGTTAAATTTAAAATCACTAATTTTTTTTACCATGTATCATTTTTTTCGGTGTAGTCCTTATCTCCATTCCTATAACTTTGCCGAAGACACCAAAGGGAGCGTTCTTTTATTACATAACGCAGTTGGTGGGGAGGGGGGGGGGGGGGGCTCGGAGGCCGTATTACGCCCCATACAACATTTTTAAAATTTGTATGGAAATTTTGTTACGAGGGGGAGGAGGAAGTCTAAAAATCCGATTTTTTGCGTTACGTAATAAAAGAACGCTCCCAAATCGATTAAAAAAATTTCTTCAAAAGATATTTTTTTTGAATTTTCATAAAACATTTTTGTATGGACAGCTGCCAAATTTGTATGGAAAATTATATGGACAAACTAATGATGCAAAATGGCTTCTTTGGGCATACCGAAAACACCATAAAAGTATCAACCGGATTAAAAAATACAAAAATTAATATTAAAAAAAAGACCGATTTCGTAGAGTATTGCTCAGTAGCATCTGTAATGATGCATTTTGCGATACTTTTGTTTTTAGGTTTCGAAAACCTGGTATAAAATTTGTCGTCGTAAGATCTTCAAAGTGTTTAAGCAAATTTATTGGAAATTTCTGTCTTTTCGTGTTTTTTAAGTGCTCGTCTTTGAATGTCATTAGCATAGTGTCTGTATAAGGTTTTTCTTCATCTTTTGGAAATTACTCAGCCCACACTGTTATTCGTCCAAATGTCAAAAATCAGGTCATTTTCCCCAACCCATTAAGTAGTTGGTTTCATTTTCCAACCCAGAAGCTAATAAATGTCAGCCACGTGTTCATATGAATGTCGCGTCCATCCATTACCTTAGATAATTTATGTTGAGGTTGCCACAACCGTTTTGCTTTCATTTCCACGAAATCCACTCTTCTCCGTCACCACGTGTGTGTCGTCGGTGGTAATTACTTGGTAATGTGTACCCTAATACCCTTTTGATGTCTGATGCATGCATCAAACCTGCTAACGAGGAACCTGATGGCGGTGACGAACTCCACATGTGATGGATACTTTCTTGTCCCGCAAAAGCCGCGCCGACCTAATAGCACGAACGTAGTAGTGATGCTCAAGAATTGATATGCATTAATTAATTAAAATCTAGTGAGGCTAGGTCTAGGATTAGAGGTGTTTCATGGAGTGGTTTTCCATGGTGTCGATTTCTGGAAAAGTCAGGGAAAACCTGGAATTGTCAGGGAATTTTATTTGACCTGGAAAAGTCAGGGAAAGTCAGGGAATTTTAAGCTGGGTCAGGGAATTTCGATGATCATAAAAATATTACAACAAAATTTCATTTCTTTTTGAAAATTTGCCCTTGATGATGTATTTGAATGTCTTCCAGGCCAAACTTTGCAAAATTGATAATATTTAATTTTTTATATTGGTCAGTCTGGAAGGAACGTTAAACTCCATATAAAAAATGCTTAAGATAAGGGTCACGAAGAAAAGGAACAGCAACGAAAAGTTGTATTTGGCATTTCTTCGCGCATTGCTTATTTGCAATATGTTTAGGTTTAAAAATCAAATCATTTGGATTTGCGTTCAACTGAAAATTAAAAATTACTAGCGCACACAGGGTGGGACAATATGAGGCAGTTGCCCCACCATCCTCAGAGATTTGTTCTAAAATCGGTCGTTTGCTCAGTATATAGAGACCATAGAGAAATCATACATTTTGTCAGAAAAATTGAATGATTAAAAAAATCAAAAGTAAAAAAAACAAACATTTGAAAAATAAAAAAAATCTAAAATTCTAAAGCTCAAAGATTCTAAATTTTTAAAATTATGAAATTCTGATATTTTTTGAATTGTTGATTTCTTAAATTTTTAAATTCTTATTCTAAAATTCTAAAAAAAATGTAAGGTTAGAAAATTTTCCAAAATTTCACTTTAGTATTCGTTATCTAAATTCTTATTTTTTCTCAAAATTAAACTGAACTATGATTTAAAAATGATCCAAAGTTATCTAATTTTGTGTAATCTAAAATGTTAGCAAAATAGTGGTGGTGAAATGGAATAAAAAATTAAAGAATTAAATTCTAGAATTAAAGAAATGAAACAAAAATTTATGGAATAAACAGGGTTGTTACCGAGGTTGTTACGGACGGCGCGAATTAGGCGCGGATTTCGCGTGGTAGCAATTGTGATAAAAAAAATTATAGAGTGATAAAATTACTTTCAACTTATAAAGAAAAATATTATCAAGAATCAGGATAATTTTTTTTTTCGTTGAGTGCAAAAACTTCAATTTCCTATTAATTGAATTTTCTTCTTGTTTGTATTTTCTCAATAAGAAACGTCGAAAGATGAAGATGAAGATTATGAAGAGATATTTTTTTAAATGTGTTGTTAAGGATTTCCTAAATAAATGTTTTACTACACTCAACTCATTTTTAAACATACTGACTCTGAATATTTAATTTCTTTTAAGTTTTGAGTAATGTTTTTACCCTTATTTAGTATTCTTTTATACTGGATACATTCAATTTTAATCTTGTGAATCTTAATCATAATTTAAACATTTCCTGAAGATACAGATATTAGGATGTAACAAAAATTATTATTGGGGCATGTTCCAGTGGATGTACTGTGCTTATATCCCAAATATGAGCTTCATTGGACGTAACAGAAGCTGGCCTCCGCCTTTGAATTTTAGATGGGATTCAACCAGTTGAAATATTTATTTTTAAATTTAAACATTCTTAAAAATAAAAAATAAACAAAGCATTCAAAAAATACAGCTCCAACATTCAAAATTAAATCATTCAGATTTTAGGAAATAAAATTAGGAAAAATAGTATTAAAAAACCAAAAAAAACATATTTAAAAAATATAAGAGATTCGAAATTTCAAATTGAAAATTTAAAAATCTGAAAAAAAAATCAAAAATATCGATATTTAAAAATAATTTAAGAGATCAAAAAAATATTTTCTTAAATTCTTAAATTCATAAATTTTAAAATTCTTCAATTCTTAAATTCTTAAATTCTTAAATTCTTAAATTCTTAAATTCTTAAATTCTTAAATTCTTAAATTCTTAAATTCTTAAATTCTTAAATTCTTAAATTCTCAAATTCTTAAATTCTTAAATTCTTAAATTCTCAAATTCTTCAAATTCTTATATTCTTAAATTCTTAAATTCTTAAATTCTTAAATTCTTAAATTCTTAAATTCTTAAATTCTTAAATTCTTAAATTCTTAAATTCTTAAATTTTTAAATTCTTAAATTCTTAAATTCTTAAATTCTTAAATTCTTAAATTCTTAAATTCTTAAATTCTTAAATTCTTAAATTCTTAAATTCTTAAATTCTTAAATTCTTAAATTCTTAAATTCTTAAATTCTTAAATTCTTAAATTCTTAAATTCTTAAATTCTTAAATTCTTAAATTCTTAAATTCTTAAATTCTTAAATTCTTAAATTCTTAAATTCTTAAATTCTTAAATTCTTAAATTCTTAAATTCTTAAATTCTTAAATTCTTAAATTCTTAAATTCTTAAATTCTTAAATTCTTAAATTCTTAAATTCTTAAATTCTTAAATTCTTAAATTCTTAAATTCTTAAATTCTTAAATTCTTAAATTCTTAAATTCTTAAAAAATTCTTAAATTCTTAAATTCTTAAATTCTTAAATTCTTAAATTCTTAAATTCTTAAATTCTTAAATTCTTAAATTCTTAAATTCTTAAATTCTTAAATTCTTAAATTCTTAAATTCTTAAATTCTTAAATTCTTAAATTCTTAAATTCTTAAATTCTTAAATTCTTAAATTCTTAAATTCTTAAATTCTTAAATTCTTAAATTCCTAAATTCTTAAATTCTTAAATTCTTAAATTCTTAAATTCTTAAATTCTTAAATTCTTAAATTCCTAAATTCTTAAATTCTTAAATTCCTAAATTTCTAGGTTCTTGAATGCTGCCATTTTTGTTACCATCTTAGATTTCAGAAAACCTGACAAAATTAGAAGTATTTTTTAAGTTATTTTTTTCGGTTAGGGAAATTCTGAGAAGAAGATGTAGAAAAATTTGCTTCGATTTTTTTAAGTGACGCTTTGGTAAGATCATCGAGTATGAACTGTATCTTAAATTTAATATCTCAAGATCGAGGATTTATGACAATTTTAAAATTTTATTATTTTTCTTTATTAAGTTTTGATTTAGTTTTTAGATTTAAATTTCTAAATGTTTAAATTTTTGATTTTTTTTTGCCAAAATGTTTGTTTTGGATTTTCCCTCTAGTTTACCTAATCCTAGCAATAATACATTTTCAGCGTTTCAAGATTCTGCGTTCTGAGATTACAAAATTGAATTTATTATGAAACTCTTTTATATGTTGGTCGCAAAAATATTTTTCTTAAAATGACGCGGATTTTGCGCGGATTGGGTTTTGGGATGGCGCGGATATTTTTTTCGATTTCTCCGTAACAACCCTGAATAAAGGAATTTGAGAGTTCAAGAATTTATAAAATATGGTCTCTTCGGAAAAGTTGTTTCAACTTTAATTAAGATCCAGCATCCGAGATTTAAGGGATTGTACAACTACATTTTACATATTTTTCCCAAACAACATTCAAGGGCTTACAAGGTGGAGTTCCCGTGGTCAGATTGAGCTTAGATTTGGAATCTATTCCAAAACACCCAAATATCTAAGTTTGATAAATAATGACTTTTCGAAAAGCTCGAGCAGGTTGTATTTTGTTTTTGACGTAGACTTACGTCTTTGTCGAAGGTACTGGGGTGTCATTCCAAAAAACCCGGGCCGAAGGCCCTGGATTACTGCGTCATCCGTCAAACGCTTATATCTTCCTTCCCTCTAATCGAATCGACACGATTTATGTGCCATTCGATTCGAAAATTATTCAGCAATTTGCTATAAAACTTTCATTGTTGGCAAAATAGTTTAACTATTGAAACAATTGAATGTTTTAAAATGTTTTCAAAATGCACAGATTTTGCAAGCAAAATGAGCGCTTCCCACTCACGGACGGGAATGTCAAGTACCTATTTTGAGGGGAAAATCATCCGAGCAACGCGACCGAGTGTCGGTCGCGAAAAAGGAGGGGAAGTAGCGGACCGAAAGGCTATATAAGAACGCGCGCCAGAGCCCATTCTATCATTCACGTCTCAGACGTCGGACCGGCAGCAGCAGCAGCAGCAGGAAAGCTCAGCCCAGAGCAGCAGCCCAGAGCAGCAGCAGCAGCAGGAGAAACCAGAGCAGCAGCAGCAGGAGAGAGGGACCAGAACTGGAAAAGAAGCGCGCATCGCCTTCTCGACGTCACCGTCAGCCAGTTGCCTCTCGATGGCCGGACCGTTTGGATCTTTCGTGGTTGCTGTGGTTCGGAGTTGCCTCACTCCCCGTCCCTCGTCCCACCCGGGACGAGGCATCAACGAGATGAGGCGCGCGCCTGCTGCCTTCCGCTGAAGAGCCTCTCGTGGGTCAAGCCGTGGTTGTGAAACAACAACTAGCTCGTCGCATTCGCGGCGAGCGTTTCTGAAAGAATTGCGTCGTGTCCAATTCCAAACTGTTGAAAGAGTTGCCCTCATCCCTCGTTCCACCCGGGACGAGGCAGCGAGCTAATTTGAATTTAAATTTCAGGAACAAATTTTGGTCTGGGGGGGCGACGGAATGCACAGCTTTCTGAGGCTGCTCTCGCCCCCAACCCCTCCCCCCATTCGGCTCGCTAAAATTCCTTCGTCTCTTTCTTTTCTCTCTTTGCCGTTCGAATGGGTGTTCCGTCCAATTAGGGGTCGGCACGGGTCTTGGCACTAAGGGTGTGTAAGTTCTGTTGGGTTGGGGAGTTTGGCTCTAAGAGCAAGAGATCAACCCAGATTTAAAACCAGCAAGTTTGCAAGAGTAACAAATCTGGGAAGATCTCTTGCTCTTAGGCTTGGCTCCCTCAGCGTTCGCCAGTCTGTCGTGTTCGGGGTTTCAGCGTTTGAAATTCGGTTGTGCGTCTTGAAGGGTCGTCCAAAAGCGCAAATTCAAAAGTAAGTTGGTAGAGTAGTCGTCCATAAACGTTTGGGTGGGTTGAAAGTGGTCTAAGGATGTTGTCAACTTGGGATTGTAAGTTGTCTATAAATGATTTCCTCCCGGGTTGCAAGTTGTCTAAGGATTTTGTCGCCTTGGGTTTGTAAGTTGTCTATAAATGGTTTCCTCCAGTGTTGTAAGTCGTCCAAGGCGTTTGTTTTCTTGGGATGCCAGGGCGTAGAACTTTATAACCATTCATAACTTAATCTTCTTTTCAGAAATTCAATAATCTTCAACTTTTCTTTCAGAAATTTGATCCTTTTTAGGACCACCCAAAACAATCACGAAAGAGTTAGCCTTGATCAATTCTGAACACTTAATCCTAATCAGGGGAACATAAATTCTATCATGCCAAGCAGTGCAACACACCTCGAATGGTGGATCTGAGGACGGAACAGCAAAGGCTGAATAATCACCAACTTGTAACGCACAGCGATATTTTGGAGGAGTTTCTGGATTCGACGGACCATAGCTCCAGTCTTATCAGTTTCAACGTTGAAAGTTTAAACGCTCATCATTTGGATGTTTCGACTGATTTCTTGCTCACCAAAGTCGATTTCCTGGCATTGAGTGAAACTTGGTTGAACAATTGTTCTAATGTGGGCATTGAGGGGTACCATTGTATCGCTGAGTTTAAACGTGCCAATGTAAGGGCCGGGGGGGTTGCAATTTTCCATAAAAATTCGTCTTCTTCGACGGCCATGCCTCACGATCTTGAGCAGTTAAGTGAGGAACATGATCCAATTTTACTCGAGGCTGATTCGTTTGGGGATATTTGTGCCACAAAAGTTTCAGAAAATGGGATTCAAACACTGTTTGTTGTTGTGTATATTTCGCCAAGTGCAACATACAAACAGAAAATTTCTTTCTTGATCCGGAATTTGTTCTGGTATGCAAAGCAGGACATCCGGATTGTTGTGTCTGGGGATTTTAACATTGATATCCTCAAACCGGAAAATTTGTAATTTGTTGATTTTATGAAAGAATACCTCAAGCTTGATCTGCTTTCCGATCCTTTACAGACAACGACATTTGGGCGCACATGCCTTGACCTTGTTTTTGGTAGAAATGTTCTAACACAGTCACGAAGGTATGTTTCGTATTTTAGTTATCATCGGCCGATTTTGACTTTGGTTGATACACCAGCAATAAAAAAAAATCAAATTTCGCACCACAATCATTCGCAAATACTACACGCTTTCCTAAACAACTTTGTCGGTTTCGCATCCATCAACAACGCTAGCACCTGCAGCATCCACCGCGGCCTATCACCCATCTGGACAGAACATCTCCCGGTTGCAGCCTGATGCCAAGACCGAGCCTTGCGACCAACGCCACCATCCAACTCTAATCGGTCCTTTTTAGGGCCACCAATTTTCTCACGAAAGAGTTCTGCTTGTTCATCATTCCCACCAAACACTACATACAATTTGAAAGAAAACCACCCCGAAATAACGCCCTTAGCTGAATTACATCTCCCATTCATGATCATATTCCGTAAATCTATTTAAAGAATATAGCTAATTCTTCAAATTAATATATGGAAAACCCACATGTCCACATATCTAAATTTTACGTAAGTCTACGCCATTCCGGTTATGTCTGTGACATAACTACTTTGACTTTTATTTTTATAAAATGTATTGATCGTGTGATTGATCGTCTGTAGGCTCTGGTCAAGGTAGAAAACTTTTTTTTTAATTTTATAGCAAAAATATTTTTTTTTGTAAAATTATTTAAGAAGATGTTTTCTTCAAATATCCAGAAAACTGTTTACTTTAAATACAAACATTGTTGAAAAAAAACCTAGATCTTTTTTAAAACCGTAAACATGTGCTTGAAAAATTCACACTTAATTGTATATTTTTCTTATTTTTTAATTTTTCTAAATCTTTCTTAAGTTTCTGCAAAATTACATGTTTTTTCAAGTTTTTGTCTCCAAAACCTTTAGTTTTTTTTTATAAAAATACAATCAAAAATTTGAATTCTACCAAAGGCAACCATTTTAAAATTAAACATGACTTCTAACTTTAATTCAAATTTTGAAAACTTTTAACTTTAAATTTACTTTAGGAAATGAAGTGAAATTAACTAATCGCCATTTGAAACTTGCAACAATTTTAATTATTAATTATGTCTAGATTTTTTTTTTCAAAGGTCCTATAAGCTATTGTGTTTAATATGTTAATAGGACCTTTTCAAAAAAAACTCTAGATTTTTTGGTAAAGGGCAACATTTAAAATGACATCACCAGATAACAAAAACATAGGACATTTTTATGGTTGCTTATTTGGGATGGTCGATAAGAAAAAACGGTTGACAAAATAAAAAAAATATTTAAGTTATTGCATAATCCATCGTTAAAAAAATAAAATCAAAAAGTCATTGAAGTTTTTCAATATCTTAAATTTCCAATATTCAAAAAGGAAAATGCATGAAACCATAAAAACGCTCTAAACAATATGTTAGTAAAAAATCGAAAATAAAAAAAAATTGGTGGTCTGGAGAGGTCAGGGAAAAGTCAGGGAATTTTATTTTGGGATTTGGATCGACACCATGTTTTCACAACGAGTTTGCGTGCATCCGTGGTCAGTGTCCGAGCTCGCACAGACAACTGGACCTATCCCACACGAGTAGCAAACCCTTTGTGAACGGATTCACCTGGGGAGTAATTAGCCCTAATTCATATTCTGAAATCGCGTTTCCCGCTCCCTTTGTGTCTCCGAAGCGCATGTACAAATTAATTAAAGCAAATTTTTTGTTTGTTCAAATTTCAGCATCACGCACACGGCACTGGAACTGGAAGGTAGCAGCCGCCGCCCAGCACGATGGCCAACTACTTTATCTGTTTGGTGGTTCAGCGATTGATACTACCGCTCATCCTGGCAATATGTAAGTAAATTCGTATGATGTAACAAAGTACCACTCCCTGCTCCCGAAAAAAAGGGTTTCGTCATAAAATTTTGATGATTTATGGTCCTATTTCTTGCACCAAAAACGAAACTAGGTCATCCTGGGACTGGGATTCTTACGACCAATCAAAAACTCATTTGGGAAATGGTTTCAAAATGCCACCTTTGTCATAATTTCGCCAGAACGCTGTTATGTTGCCCGGCCCAATTATGAGCGCCGTTATGCTGCGAGCCGTCAGTCAACCGCGCGCTGGTTACAACAATTTTCACCTTTAGTTCTGACCGTCTACATACAAAGCAAAAACAACGAACGAAAAGGAAAAGATCGTAAAACGGACGGATAAACACAAACGCCAACCGGAGCGGGTCGTTGGGGGAAGTGTCTTTATGGGCTGTATCACCTGACAAAAGCCACGGACTTTCTATCCTTTTGCCTTACATAAGGAGCTTTTCCACGTGGTTTGTTTGTTTGCTTTGTTGTCCTTTTTTTCTTCTGGCTGGCTATGTTGGTGGCTCGTCGCGCAGTGATTTTCACTTCCTGGTCATGGTGTCCTGATGGTGGTGTCCTTTCACCTGGCCATGGCTGGGGGAGGAATCAGTGCAGGGAAAACATAATAGTGGTTCCCGAGGGGCTGAAGATTCTGATATATTGTTAACTTGTTATGTTTTACCTTCATTTGATATTACTTTAAATTTGCTTTAAGTGATCTTTGATTAGATAAGTAGTTCTCTAAAATTTCGCATTTTTTATTCGAAATTTAACATTTTCATTTTTTGATATGGATGAAACTTTGTCATACTTAATGGGTGAAATTCTGTATCTTAAGAAGGGATTTTCTGATCGTGTTGGTGTCTTCGGCAAAGTTGTATGTTATGTTTAGGATTTTTCGGACAAACTAACTTTTTTTCACTAAAAGTTGAATTCTCAAAATATATATTTTTTCAATTTTTAATTTGTTTTATAAGTTTTAGGGTTTCAAAAAAATATATCTTTTAAGCCATTGTGTAAAATCTTGTTTAGGAGATATGGATTTTTGAATCAATCGTGTTTTTTTTTTGAAAATATAAAAAATCTGGACAAAAAATTACCACCAATATTTTTTTAAAGGAATATCAAGTTTGCAATCGAAAAGTATGTTACAATTTTTTGATATAATGTACCGTTCTCAAGTTTTAGCTACTTTTGGGTTTATATTTTTGATTTGAAAATAAATAAAAATTGAAATTACGTGCCATGGTTTCAACATTTCAATTTAAAAAAACTGTTTTGAAGTGCATTATACACCTGTCCAGTTATTTTGCCATCATTAGTTTCCAAAAAATCTAAGTACTGACGAAAATTTCATTTTTTGCGAAAAATAAAATTTTTGCGGTGCTGAACATTGGAATTTCATTAAAATTTAAAACATTTTTAAACAAGCCTAAACATGCTGAACATGATTATCAATGCAGAAAAATGCATTTTAGCTTGTTTTCAGTTGATTAATTAGACTTCTATTTTCATGAAAATTTTGAAGTTTTTTTGGAAAAATATTTTTTTTGCCCCCTGATTTTGCAGACCAATTTTGAAGGGGGGGTGACATAAACTTTGAAAAATATTTGCAATGGCCTAAAAATAATTTCAAAATTTTATAATCAAGCTTAACTTTTGAAAAGGTCTAAAAGTAGATAAATTTGCTTTTAGATTAATAAGTTACAGGGTGGCCACTCAGCTCGGGAAATCGGGAAAGTCGGGAAACAGTCGGGAATTCGAAAAAATCCGCAGAAAATCGGGAAAAAGTCGGGAATCCCAAGCATACTTGTTTGAAAATTATTTTCTAACTCTTGAATAATTTTGTCATATTTTGTACAATTTTCAAATTAAATTCACTAATTTTTTCTTAAGTAACTTATTTTAAATTTAAGTCTCATTTCACTATTTCAATCTATTTCAGAATGAAAAGGCCATTTAAGACATTAAAAATCCTAATAAATATTAAATGCATTTAACACAGGTTTTCCTAATATTTTTTTATGAATCAACAGATTTTTACTAATTTTTGTTTATCAAACAAGATCTATTTATCAAACAAACTTAACTAAAAACAACAACAAAGTTAATTAAAAACTAATAGAAAAATCGAACCTAATTGTAACGATTATGGCCAGCGTAAAGCTATGATTCTGTTTTAATATTGATTGAATATTTGAAAAAAGATTCCAACAAGAGTTTTGCAATGGTTTTTTAGTGGTAAAATTCATTAAGTCATTTCAAATATTTTTTTCCAAAAGTTTATCTTGAACTTTTTTGTGAGTATGGGTAAATTACTATAGATTAAGCTAGATTTTCAGTTTTTGGAAAACTTAAATATCGAATAAAACCCAATCGTTGTTCGTTCTGAATGATTTTTTTTTTAACTTCATTTCGTTTTGTAACATGAAAAAATATTGAAAATGTAATCTTGATTTAAATTATTGCGAATATGTATATTTTCATTGAAAGAAATAAAACCGTTCAATACTGATAACTGGATAAATCAAATCAAAATTTACAAAATTTAGAGTTGAACTTATTTTTTTTAAAGGAATTCCTAGATATTTTACTAAATGTTTAAGCGTTCTTTAATTTTAAATAAAATGAAATTAAGAATTGAATGTTATATTCAGTAATCTTGAACTTTTTTTACATTTCGAGTTGAATTAAATTATCAAAAACTATACGTTTTCCAGTTTCAAAAATTAACATTGAAATATAAGTATTTTTAATCTTTTAGTTAATTTCAAAGACTATTATTTGTTTATGTTTTTTAATGGATGAAAATAATAACTGAGAGAGTGTGCGTTAGGTTAAGCGGTTCGGTCGACAGTTGTTTGGTTCGCGATCCAAAATTGTTTTTTCGTGTGTAAAACAGCAAATGCCGGCCGGAAAAGTGGATAATCTGACGTGCTCAACCCGTAACATTACCGGATTGATGAAGTTTCTTCGAATTTTTCTCGAAAGTGCGTGTTTTTTGTGAAAATAAATCGTCGATCTTCTCTTCAAAGATGGCCACCATCCACCAAAGCTGGGCTCTGCCCCGTCGTCGTCTGTTTGTATTGGTGTACCCGGTCAGAAAACGCGTCGCGGTAGTGTGCGTGTGTTGAAGGAGAAGGTGAGAGGCGAGAGAGGGCGATCATCGTGCTGCTGCTGTGATGAGGCAAAACGGAACGAGTCAAAAATTTTGACTGCTCTGAGCCGGAAGCCGCGCTGTTTCTATGCTGATGCCAGGAGGATTTTCAGAGCAGCAAAGCCAACGCTCAACGACTGGCCGCGGTGAGAAAGTTCCAATCAGATTTTCTTTGTACAATGAGTATTTGTGTTTGTGAGTGTGAGTGAGAGTGAGAGCGAAACAGATATAGCGCAGCTTATCTAGATAACTTTTTGGCCTACACAGTGGGCCAAATTTTAAATTTTCCAGGTTAGAATTTTTATTTTGTTTGTTTTTGTTTTCTAGTTTTTCTTGCGTGGTATTTAGCAGAGTTGTTCTTTTATCAAATGATTTATTCGTTTAAAAAAAAGATCGGGTATTTTAAATAAAAAACTCTATTCAAAACTAATTTTGAGTACTATCTGTATTTTGGTTGGTGTAGCCTAATATGTTTTAAACGCAAAGTAAGGCAAAAATCTTCATTTGAAAATTTTTGGACTCTAAATAGTATTTAGATTAGTAAATTTAAATTAACTAGCTTTTTGTATGATTGGCAGAGTGATTGAATGAATGAAAGAGTATGTAAATACTAATAAACAAATTGGTTACAGCGTTTTACGGTGGCCTTGCGATCGATTTAAAGCAAATTTAGTCCGATAGAATTTGATAAGCAACGCGTTTACGTCGGGCCGGTTGTTTTACTCGTTCGTCGCCGTGTTTTATACATACCAGAGCCATTTCCTTGTGATTTTTCTACAATTTGAAATAATGTTTTTTGTATGTCAAGCGTATGAGGAATAAATTTTAAATCAATTCAATTAGTCGTTTCCTTAAAACGCGTCAAAAACATTAGCATTATAGCTCAGAAAGCACGATAACGAATATTGCTTTCACGCGATTATCAAGTCCTTTTTATAGCTGCGTAGATCATTTGTTATTTACGGATCACTAATCTTATAATTGTTTAGAATTTGAAATCTCGTCTATGATCCACTCGAACTGAATACATTACGCAGAGTTTCTGTATATTTGTGGTTTTATCTTTCCACAGCCGGCTGTCTAAGATTAAACCATTTTCGTTTAAATTGTTAGCAGATAAACGGGAATTGTCTCAACAGCAGCATCCGATTGCTTGCCTTGAGAATAATACATCACCCTATAAACAAAACGTATTGATTCTTGGGTCTCATCATCATCTTCTATGATGAATCCTGACCATAACCCTTTCCTACTAACATAATCCCATGTAGAAGTAGTTTTTCCGGCACACGTGGGGGTGTGGATATCGTATAGAACCCACCCTTGGTAGCAACCTGTGCATACTAACATTCCCGTCCCGTCCCCTCGAGATCTACAAACTGACATGGCGGGCGCCGTTGGTGGCCAACGACTGTTGCCTATTCGCACCAGCTCTAGTTTTGATGATCTTGATGTTTTATCTTTTCTGCGCATTCATACATGCTGTTGATAAGGGAAACATTACTAGATTGTTGAAGCGTGTGATCGGTTGTGCTGATAGGATATTACGGTCCTGTTCAGCAACGGAGAAGGACAACCATGGGTGGTCTCTCATGCTCATGCTCATGCTTTAATGGATGAAAATAATGAGTGCTTCCATTTTTAAGTGTTTTTTAGGAGTTTGTTGTTGAGTTTCTTTTTTTACGAAAATTGTAAATCGTTTGATATTTTTAAATTTGTTTAGATTTTTTTCGATGGTTGATATGAACTTTTTTGTTAAAAAGAGTTTTTTGTTTGAAATCGTTATTTAGATAAGAACAATCTATTTTTGAGTTTATGAAAAAGTCGGGAATTTGAAAATGGGATTTGAGTGGTCACCCTGATTTAATTAATAAGTCATCAAAGTTAAATGGGGAATTTTAGAACAGATTGTGGAAATATGGATGAAATTGACTTTCTAAATACACCTTGTTGGATACACTAATTATTTGCAAGATTTTTTGATTTAAAATGACAACCCTGCTATTTTTTCTGAAAACCAAAGAAAGCTCCCTATATGCTTTGGTCTTTCATATGTTTATAGGACCTATTAAAATAACTCTAGATTTATATAAAAAATGGTAAGTTTTTTTTTGGTGTGAAAGATTATTAAACATAATGTAATGAAATTTTTGTTTGTTTCTATCCGGAAGTAACCTATAATTGATTATTCTGGCTAAAATTGATTACGAAATGTTTTTCTTTAAATAAATTTGATCCAATAAAAACAGAGCTTAATTCAGCAACCTTTCAGATATATTCTGATGATTTGAACACGAGTTGACCTTCTACTCCTCCACCATAGAATAGAAAAATTCAATATTTGCCAACATAGTACGTCCGTCCGGCCAGGCAACGCGCTCGCTGGTGGCGTCCCCGTTTCCGGTGTGAGCGTGACCTGCCGCCAATAATGTTTAGGTTCTTTGTACGTTCGAAATATACACCTACTACCGAGAGACTTCCTATTCCTTCTTCTATTCTATTTTCGTTCACTGCTTTGCCCCTCTTTAAGGTGCGACTCACCACCTCAACACTGTTTGACTTGCGGTGGTGAATGTCTTGCCACAAACCAACCAACTTTATGAATGAAAATTAAATCACAGGTTCGTGTGCTAACTGGGCGGTTCATGAAATCGATAATCAATCAAATCAGTTTCTGGTTGTTGCATGTCGGCTGTCGGGCCACGACAAGGTAATTAATCTACACGTTCGTGGGGGCACGTTCCAACTTGATGTTACTATCACAACGATTTACATAAATGTCACTGCGTTAGATCTGCCCGCAGGGAGGACGCACATCTATGCTAATTTTATCGGCCACGAGGAGTAATTAATTTCTTCTTCTTTTTCTCTCTTTTTCAGGTTGCCTGTTGAGACCGGTAGGACTATCACTTCCATATCTGATCTTCCTACTCGCCCTACCGTTTGTGCCAGTGGCCACGCCGCGGAGTATCAAAGGTTCCACGGGGATCTACTTCAAGATCTACATCGCCGTGAGCATTCTGCTGCTCCTCGGTCAAATCGCCTTCCAGATAGTGTTCGTAGTGCTCGGTTACGAGCTGATCGAGCAATGCCAGTTCACGGAGATCCTGCTGCGGCACGTCGGGCTCGTCAAGTTCGAAGACCTGAACGCGTCCATGGTGGTGTACTGGATCGCGCCGGAGATCATCATGACGCTGACGTCCGGCATCGTGTACGGCGTGCTGAAGAAGCTCGCCAACGGGGCCATCGGTGAAGAAGTCGGGCCGGGAACGGCCACCAGCCCAACCTCGCTGGAGGCGCCCGAAGTGCTCTCGCTGGGGTGTGGCGTCGGGGGTCCGAATCCGGTGAGCCGGGAAAAGCTGGCGTTCCTCACGAAGCTGGGCGTCGTGCTGAGCGTGGCGATGCTCTGCTTGGCCGCCGTTCTGCAGCCGTCCGTCCCCAGTGGGATCTACTTTGTAATATTTTTGGGCTCGGCCACCTGGTGGGCGTGCTACAAGGAGCTGGATAGGTGAGTTATTGGTGGGACAAATGATTAATGTCACAAATGGGAAATTCTCTACGAAATCGGTCTTTTTTCTTTAATTCTAATTTTTGTATTTTTTAATCCGGCTGCAACTTGTATGGTGCTTTCAGTATGCCCAAAGAAGCCATTTTGCATAATTAGTTTGTCCATATAATTTTCCATACAAACTTGGCAGCTGTCCATATAAAAATGATATATGAAAATTAAAAAAACTGTATCTTTAGAAGGAATTTTTTGGTCGATTCGGTATCTTCCGCAAAGATGTAGGTATGGATAAGGACTACACTGAACAAATGATACACGGTTAATTTTTTTTGTGATTTTTAATTTGACTTTTTGTCACTAACACTTGATTTGCAAAATAAACACCATTTTTAATTTTTTTGATTTGTTCTAGGGGACATCAAATGCCAACTTTTCAGAAATGTCCAGGTTGAGCAAAAAACCTTTGATCGAGCCATTAATTTTTCAATCAATAGTATCAGGGTGGCTACTCAAGTCGGGAAATCGGGAATGTCGGGAAAAAGTCGGGAATTTGTGATTTTTTTGTCAGAAAGTCGGGAATCTTAGGCATACCTGCTTGATTTTTGTTCCTAATTCTTGAATAATTTTGTAACATTTTGAACAATTTTCAAATTAAATTCACTCAATTGTTCTTTAGTAACTTACTTTAAATTAAAAGTTTCTTTCACTATTTTGATCTATTTGAGAATTAAAAGGTTTTTTAGACATTAAAAAAGGTGCAGGTGGTTATGTTCTACATGACCAATATGACAAAGAACTTTGTACAAAACTCCTAAAAAATTATTCTATTTTTTATATTTTTAAATCATTGCCTATTTATTTAATCCTAAATAATTTATTCCAATTAAATGTTTTCAATCTTTGGCACCTCTGTGAAAATAAATTGCCAAAACACGAAAATATTTCCAAAACAGGCATGGTTCGGAAAATGTCCCTCCGGGAGAACCTCCCAGAGGGAACCGGCCACTCTAGGTTGTGGCCACCACTATCAAAATTGCCATTTTCATTACCAGTTTCATAAACCATGAATTTTGATACCCATATTGCCCCAGTCATATTGTTCTATTAATTTCCCCCGGGTAGAACCTTCCCCAGGGCACTGGCTACTCCGGGTGTGGCCAATCCGGTTAAAATGACCATTTTCATTACCAGTTTCAAAAACCATGAATTTTGATACCCATATTGCCCCAAGTCGTATGGTTCGATTAATGTTCCCCTGGGCGCTGGCCACTCCGGGTGTGGCCAATATCCTATAAATGTGGTCCCAACCCCATTGCCCCAAATCATTCTGGTTTTCCGTCGACCGTCCTAACAATCTTCATTATATCAGAATTCCTCCCAATTTGTGGCACAAACTGTGTCTTTCAATGTGTACGTGTGTGTGTGTGAGCAAAAAAAAAATAACCACGGAGGATCCGTCTTTGACGAAACCTCCTTAGGCACTGAAATTTTCTTAGGCTAAGTGCTAGCTTAAATAGATCGCATGAAATGTGGCAACAGTGCTGCAACATTCTCGCGTGACAGTTCCACGAAAGCAGGAGACATGGCAAAATTTGCTAAGTGCTCTCAGCCAATCAGCAGCCGGGATTTTTCCTGCATTCATTTTTTTATTTTCATCTTAACTTTTGAATACTTTAACAAAGTTTTGTCAACTTTGTGAGGTAGTCTACTTGCAATTTAAGACTTCCCCTTTCGTTTGGTGGATAAAGCATGCTGATTGCTTGAATTGGGTGGAAGATATAAGCGTTTAAACAATTACACAAATCGTTACACTTTCGCTTCGCGAAATTTTGAATTGACACCCGTAGACAGTGCCCTTAGGACAAAGTTCTTTGTCAAAATAAACACTTGATGTATTTGAAAAAAAAAATATATTTTTTTGAATCAAAAGTTTTTTTTATTTATTTATGTTTTGTTTATTTTTGTTTTTGTTTACCTCTTGTTCTTACTCTAACTTAAAACAACAACAAAGTTAATGAAAAATTAATATAAAAATTGAGCCTAATTTTCACGACTTTGACTAGCGCAAACGTATGATTCTGTATCATTTTATCACAGCGGTTCTCAACCTTTTTCGACCAATTCCTCCCTTGATTACTTTCAAGACCCTTATTCCCCCCTTCAATTATAAATTCAGTATCAATTCACAAAAATCATAATTTTGGCTTTAATTTATGTAGAAAGATTTTGCTACAAAATATTTTTTCTCTCTTGCAATGAAAGAACAAATTCTTAGCAATTTCTTTTAACAATTTCCCATAACCTGCTCATGTTGGAATGCAAATGTCTTAAGAAAAGTTTAAACAGCCAAAAAATTTTAAGAAAAATATATTACAAAAAACTAGAGCGTCCAATTTCCCGTCCCGGGAATTCCCGGGATTTCCCGAAAAAAAATATTTCCCGTTTCCCGGAAAATTTGTAAATTTCCCGGGAATTCCCGAAATTCAAGCGGAAGTATACATTTTCTTAAATTTTTGGAACTATTTTTTGAAATTGCTCTGAAAAAATAATAAATGAACAAACTCAACATGATTTTGTTCAATTTAATGTATTGTTTGGTTTATATATAATTAATCAGATTATCAGAAATTATGATATCAGAATTATTCTGATAATATTAATTTTTGAAGCAACTGTGATTAGATCTTGCTTAATGAGTATTAAATTATTACAATTAGGTGAGCTTTTAACAGATTGATGTTATTTCATCAAAACAATATTAAAACCTTACCTCCAAATTAAAATTGAGATTTTTTACGTTTTTGTTTACCATGATCAAATGAGATGAAAATCGAATTTGTGCAAAAAGAATTAATTCAATTGGTTGAATACCTAGTACTAAAGAAATTACAATTTGAATAAAGAATTATGGAGCACTGGAATCAAAATAATGAGTGCTTCAATTTTTAAAGGTTTTTTTTTAGTAATTTGTCGTTAGATTTCTGTTACGAAAATTGTCAAGAGTTTTATTTTCTTTAAATTCATTAAGATTTTTTTATGGTTTATATTGACTTTTTATAAAGAGTTTTTAGCTTGAAATCATTCTTTAGATAAGAAATGCCTATTATTTAATATTCTGGAAAAGTCGGGAATTTCAAAATGGGATTTGAGTGGTCACCCTGCAATAGTGATTTTTTCAAAAAATCGAAATATTGGTCGCACAAATTTTTCAACATCATTTTTCGATGTAAAATCGAAAAATCTAGTGAAATTTTGATAAAGTGCACCGTTTTCAAGTTAAAACCATTTTTAGGTAACTTTTTTGAAAAAAGTCGCAGTTTTTCATTTTTTTTTAAATCAGTGCGCATGTTTGCTCACCTTTGAAAAAAATATTTTTGAATAGCTGAGAAAAATCTCTATATTTTGCTTATTCGAACTTTGTTTCAAAAATTTAAATCAAGACTAACATTTCAAAAGGGCGTAATATTGAATGTTTGGACCTTTTGAAATGTTAGTCTTGATTTAGAAAAATTGAAAATATTGTTTTCGAGAAGATCGGAAAATTTCACGAATGTTTTATATTTTAACGTTGTAAATCGGATTTATAGTTGCTGAGATATCGACATTAGAAAATGGTGGGTTGTTTGGGTGAGACTTAGAAAACATCAATTTTCCTCTTTTCAAACCTTTGCATGGCAATATCTCAGCAACTAAAGGTCGTATCAACAAAGTTCAAAAAAGCAAAATATAGAGAATTTTGTCAGCTCTTCCCAAATATTTTTTTTTCAAAAGTGGGCAAACATGTGCACTGATTTAAAAAAATGAAAAACTGCGACTATTTTCAAAAACGTTACCTAAAAATGGCTTTAGCTTGAAAACGGTGCACTTTATCAAAATTTCACTGAAATACTTTATTATTAAAAATTTGGTTTTACATCGAAAAATGAAGTTGAATTTTTTTGCGACCAATATTTCGAATTTTTAAAAAAAATCAGTATTGATTAAACAAATTATAACTCGGTCAAAGATTTTTTGCACAACCTGGAAATATCTGAAAAGTTGGCATTTGATGTCCCCAAAAACATAACAAAAAATAAAAATAGTGTTTTTTTTGCAAATCAAGTTTTAGTGACAAAAAAATAAATTAAAAATCATAAATTTTTTTTACCGTGTTTAATTTTTTTCAGTTTAGTCCTTATCCATACCTACAACTTTTCCGAAGACACCAATTCGATCAAAAAAATCCTTCAAAAGATATGGTTTTTGAATTTGCATACATCATTTTTGTATGGACAGCTGCCAAATTTGTATGGAAAATTATATGGACAAACTAATGATGCAAAATGGCTTCTTTGGGCACACAAAAAAAATTCTGTCGGATTAAAAAATACAAAAAAAATCGAATGACCGAAATCTGACAGAATTGCTCTAATGAATGTCTTGTCTTCTCTCGCAGAGCTTTCGGCGTAGTTTTAAGGATAACGCTGGTGTTCCTGGTCGTGCACATCACCGGCTTCCTCGCGTACCAGAACCCGTGGCCGCAGGAGCTGCTGCCGGCGAACGGCACGCTGGCGCGGATATTCTCCCTCACGCCGATACTGTCCTCCAGCTGTGACAACCTGACGGACATCCGGAACGTCAACTTCGAGAGCGATCTCGGCTCCGACTACTACCTCAACCCGGTCGTACTGTTGCTGTGTTACTATTGTATCTCCATCACCTCATCGCTTCTTTTGAGACCAAGAGTGAGTATCGCGGACAGGATTAAAGACTTCAAGGTTTGCACGAAACTAACACTAGCACCAGTATGCTAACACTGAAACACTAGATCTAGAAAGGTGCCTAACCTTTTAGAGCCAAGAAAGTATCTAACCACTTTCCCCTTAGCCTAGAGAAAGAGTGAATGAGCCGCTGCTAACAATCGGAACTAACGATTTCTTCCCTATTCAAAATTCTAACCTCAAATTCAAATCCTGAAACGAATTGGCCACACTAACACTTCCCGCCCGCGTGCTAAAATGTCGTTGACTGCCGCTGCTGCCTGCGCTGCGCTACTAACCCGCTTAACCCGCTCAAGTTGACGGAGAAGGAGCTCAAGCGGCAGGAGCTGTTCTACCAGCTCGAAAGTGGCGTCCGCCTCCACCGCCAGATCTCGTTCCGCATGAATAGAAAGAATATCTTACGCAAGACGCTGACCAGCGATCGGTGGCGTGGAGCCGCCCGCAAGGTTAAAGTAAGCAACCCCGCCCCACCTCCTAATCCCCTCTCTAGTTACACGTGTAGAAGACCACTTCCGCTCTCTTTTGTATACCGACTACTTTGTGGCACTATGTAGAAACAGTAGAACGAGTGTCCCTTTTTTGCTTCCTTTTCGGTTAGTTTCCGTTTCCGCTGAAATTTTGTAGTGGCCTGCCCGAAACCCTCACGAAAGTTATTCACATTTTTATTGATTCTCGCACGGAAAATTTGCACCTCCCTCGCAATCCTCCGAACGCCCACCGCTAGGAAGAGTGTACCAACGGAAAGGTAGGATTGTAGCTAACCCTAAAGGCTTGCAGGTGACCGTGACGGAACGGGACACGGACGCCGTGATTTGATTGACGAGACACGAAAGACAAAATGACGCTGCTGCACTGTGTATTAGGTTGTTATAGTTGGTTCTGGTGCAGGCACAAATTGCTCTTGACGGTACTCAAAGGACACAAGGTGGCGAGAAATTCCTCGCCACTGCACTTTTCAATGGTGACAGGTTGTGATGAGCGGGCATGGTGTCGACTAAAGAATATTAAAACAAAATTTGTGTTATTTAAATGTCTTCTCCACCTCAAATGTATCAGCTCTCGAAATCAATATTTTTTATCAAGCTTTTAATATTTGGAGCTGTGGAAACCATCGAAACTAGTATGAAGGCCAATTGTTATTAAAATCAGATCACCTCCTCCTTATTGGAAAACAAATGTGAAACCTTCATTTTCAAACTGCGATAACGTCATAATTCGAAATCTGGACACTTAGTATCATAATTTTTGCAATAGCTGGCAAAAAAACGTGTAACAGTCAATTTTAAGAGAAATCATGCAAAATATGTCTTCTCATTCAATAGAATTTTAAAATTAAAATGACTTGTTGTGATTCGAATCCCGGACACTGATAGAAGCTGATTCGAAATCCGGACACTTTCGATTCGAATTTCGGACACTCGTTTTTTCTTATAAATCGCACAAATTTTGGCTGAAATTTTAGTGAATGGCATTCTTTAGGTCTCAAATCAGCTGGAAATTAAGGAAATCAGAACCATAATTTTCTGCTTTGCCTTCCCGGAGCTTTGGACGCCAATGAAATATTTCAGTGAAATGCTTCACGATTTTAATAAATTCATATTTTTATTTTATTTATTTTTTGGCATTGACTACAGCGTCCAAATCAATTTGAAATGAAAGTTGATGTTTGAATTCATGAAATAACACAGTTTTGACATTTATTATACAAACCAAAAATAATAAAATAAAAAATGACAAAAACTTTAAATAAATTTGTACCAGCCTTATGTTAGTTATGTTTTACCAGCTTAAAATCATTGAATTACTCAATACCATTAATTGCTGATAATCTACACTTCAATCAAAACAAGGATAGCAGTTTTTAGATAGCTTAACATTCCAACGCCCAAGGCTCCAAAAAAGTTGGAACGGTAACTTCAACTCAATGGTTCTCGAGCATAACTCAACCAATCAAGATGATTCTTCTTTCCAGTGATTTGTTAGGATGTCTAGATGATTCTAGAACTTTGCAGAACTTAATTTGATCAAATCTGTAATTTTTGCGATCAAAAACATCGTTCCACCTTTTTTTTTCGCGTGTAAAAAAAATCGCCAAAAATTCCGCGGAGGCAGTCGTTTTAAAAAAGTTGGAACGACGTTTTCGGTCGCAAAAATTACAGATTTGTTCAAATCAAGTTCTGTAAAATTTTAGGATCATCTAGACATTCTTACAAATCACTGGAAACAAGAATCGTCCCGATTGGTTGAGTAATGCCCGAGAACCAGCGAGTTGAAGTTACCGTTCCACCTTTTTTGGGAGGCTTGGGCGTCCGTGTAAGTTGGACATGCGTTGGGCGTTCCAGTGTTAAGAGAAATCAAAAATGGATTTTTTTTGTGTTTTGGTGTGTCTGGGATTATGAATAAAACCACAATTTTTAATCCAATGTGATTTGAATTAAATAAATATGTATATTTTCTCCTTAATCTATTTTATTTATATGACATGACTAGAAAAGCTTAAAAAGTTTCTTTGAAAATGTTAAAAAACAAGAAACGACATCAAATATAATGAAACCGCATTATAAATATGTATAGAATTTCATGTCACTACCGCCACCTGGGGATAAATCGGGCCCATAGTCTGAATAGGCTCAAGAGATTTTAGAGCAATAAATTTGGAAGTCGGGGTGCTATTTTTTGGTTCTGTCCCTGTTTTAACCGAAATCAATAAAAAAAATCAAAACATTATGCAAAAAAATGACTTCAACATCTGTCTTAATTCGATGGTGGTGTTTGATTAAAAAAAAAATAACATATGGGTAATTCTCTACCAACTCACACGAAATCGGGAAAAGTTGCCCCGACCCCTCTTCGATTTGCGTGAAACTTTGTCCTAAGGGGTAACTTTTGTCCCTGATCACGAATCCGAGGTCCGTTTTTTGATATCTCGTGACGGAGGGGCGGTACGACCCCTTCCATTTTTGAACATGCGAAAAAAGAGGTGTTTTTCAATAATTTGCAGCCTGAAACGGTGATGAGATAGAAATTTGGTGTCAAAGGGACTTTTATGTAAAATTAGACGCCCGATTTGATGGCGTACTCAGAATTCCGAAAAAACGTATTTTTCATAAAAAAAAACACTAAAAAAGTTTTAAAAATTCTCCCATTTTCCGTTACTCGACTGTAAAAAATTTTGGAACATGTCATTTTATGGGAAATTTAATGTACTTTTCGAATCTACATTGTCCCAGAAGGGTCATTTTTTCATTTAGAACAAAATTTTTCATTTTAAAATTTCGTGTTTTTTCTAACTTTGCAGGGTTATTTTTTAGAGTGTAACAATGTTCGAAAAAAGTTGTAGAGCAGACAATTACAAAAATTTTAATATATATACATAAGGGGTTTGCTTATAAACATCACAAGTTATCGCGATTTTACGAAAAAAAGTTTTGAAAAAGTTACTTTTTGCGTTTCTCTTTGTTTCGTCGTCCGTGTCTGTCGCGGGTGACCATGAACGGCCATGATCGATGACGACCAACTTTTTTAAAACTTTTTTTCGTAAAATCGTGATAACTTGTGATGTTTATAAGCAAAACCCTTATGTATATATATTAAAATTTTTGTAATTGTCTGCTCTACAACTTTGTAGAACATTGTTACACTCTAAAAAATAACCCTGCAAAGTTAGAAAAAACACGAAATTTTAAAATGAAAAATTTTGTTCTAAATGAAAAAATGACCCTTCTGGGACAATGTAGATTCGAAAAGTACATTAAATTTCCCATAAAATGACATGTTCCAAAATTTTTTACAGTCGAGTAACGGAAAATGGGAGAATTTTTAAAACTTTTTTAGTGTTTTTTTCGATGAAAAATACGTTTTTTCGGAATTCTGAGTACGCCATCAAATCGGGCGTCTAATTTTACATAAAAGTCCCTTTGACACCAAATTTCTATCTCATCACCGTTTCAGGCTGCAAATTATTGAAAAACACCTCTTTTTTCGCATATTCAAAAATGGAAGGGGTCGTACCGCCCCTCCGTCACGAGATATCAAAAAACGGATCTCGGATTCGTGATCAGGGACAAAAGTTACCCCTTAGGACAAAGTTTCACGCAAATCGAAGAGGGGTCGGGGCAACTGCTGTGTGAGTTGGCGGAGAATTACCCATATCGTATTATTTCAAATTTAAGATCATAAATATACGTAAATACAAAGGCTTTTCAAAAATATATAAAATTAAATAGAAAACATTTAAAGCGGCATTTTGCGCTTTTAAATTATCAACAAATTATAAAAAAAAATAATTGGTGGGCTAAAAATAATTATTTTTGGCATTTTCAAACTTTGGACTGTATTTTAAAATTAAGAAAAAAAAAGGTGAAAATTCACAAAATTTTCAATTTAAAACTTTAAAATCGGACCATTTGTCCCCGTGATATAGATGATTATAAAACGAGGGCTAATTGGGTACTAAAGCCCTTTGTATATTTGTATGTACAACGGTAAAAAAACACGATTAAAAACCATTTCTGATCAATTTTTTTTCGTTTTAATGCAAAAAAAAAATAACAGGACAACATTTTTTCGATGTATCACCTATGGTCCCCTTGGAACGAGCTGTCAAATAGGACCTTTTCTGTCAAGAAGGGCCGTGAAGTTAATTTTTAAAAATTAAATTAAAAATCAATTTTAAATCCTTTGCAGTCGTTCAAAATGAAAAATAAGCTTTATCGTTGTGAACAATAATATCACAAATTTAAGCTTAATTTTAGGACCCAATTGGGCAACAATGAGAAAATCTCATTTTTCCTGTTTTTTTTTATCTTTGCATGGCCATATCCCAGCAACGTATCAAAAAAAGATCAAAAAAGCAAAATGTAGAACATTTTCAGCTCATAGTTTTTTTTAAAATTAGAAAATGACTTAAAAACTTACTTACTTTTATTTTTCAACAAAGTTACCTAAAATCAAATCAATTTCACTTACGTACCTTTTATAGCGTCCAATTTCGCGGGGTTACCAAAATTCCGGGTAACGGGAAAATTTTCCACTTAGGGCAGTTGCCCCACCATCATCAGAACCATAAATGACGATATTTTCAAAACGCTCCTATTGTTGCCCCACCTTCCTTGAAAATCTGGATTTTGAAATTTTCCACATCTTCAGTGACTTTATTCTAATTTACTTACTTTTCCATTTTAGGAGATCCATGGTTTCAAATTGGTTTCAAATTCATACGCCATATTTTTTTTTCTAGTTGAAGTGATTGTTTTGTTACATCCCAATTTTGGCGTTACGTAATAAAAAAACGCTCCTTTGTTAAATTTATGCCTTGTTGTGTTTTTAATTTGTCATTTTCAAACGAAAGGAACAATTGCATATTTTGTGCGAGATTATTTTGTAAACATTTTCTTGATTATGACAAAAAGCAAAAAGAGAATTAAATTTAATAAATTAAGAATATTTATTGTATTTTTTTTCTAATTTGAGGGTTAAGTTGACACCATGCTAGCGCATTACGTTGCATAATATTGTGATATTTTGTATAAACTAATTTTAAAAAAATAACAGGTATATCACAATAAACTAAAGAAACTTTTGTCGTAGTATTTGCATTTGCTTTGCACGTAAATTCCCCCAACTAATTATCTAATTATTTTGTAGCTAACTTATTTTACATTATCCTTTTGGCAGCGCATATTAATTTCTATTTTAATTATTCATTCATTTCAATTTATTTCTGTTTCTTTTATTTCTAAACATGTGTGTTACCCACCAACCAAACGATTTCGTCTGATCTCTCTTGTGGGGTTTGGCGTTTTGACCTTTTCTGCACTATTCCGTTCAAAAAACCAACAACTACAATCTTATTTTGAACGCTTCTTCTAAATTCACCATCACCATCCATCGACCGCTCGCTTCATACGATTTGCGCGCTTTTATTTGCTGTGTTTGTGTGTTTGGACCAACAACGACAAAATTGGCCGGAACTGGTATGGTTTGGCATGCTGCATTTAGCACGACTTTGCGCGACCGCGGTTTCAGCACCACCACCAACCAGCGACGGCCAAATCGCGCGTCTTGCCGTCGTCGAGCTCCGCCGGAAGGTCCGACCCGGCGGACGAAAGGACACCTGTACGTATACTTTTTTGTTTCTTCTTCTTCTTTGAAATTGTGTGTGTTTTTCTTCACAAAATGCTGTTTTATGTCTGTGTTTATACGACGTCGAACTCATCGACTGTAATTAACGAGATTCTTTACCTTTAAGTGTCACCAGCTGATGTGTGTTTGATGTGGGTAAAGGTCTTAGATTACCTGTTCCGTCCGTAACGCGGACTGACTCCGCTCGAGACGTTCTAATGTGATCTCTCTTGCCTCTTCTCCACAGCTGATGCGCGGCGGAACGCGAAGAGTCCGAGATGCCTCCTCGTCTGACGCGCAACCCTCGATACAGAACGACACCATAGCTATGCACACGATAGGTAGGTTTCCCCGTTTTTTGTACTACTACTCGCTTCTCGAGATCAACAGGTGTATATAATCATTGTAAAATTTGTTTTCCACTTTTTCTTTTCTTTCCATTTTGGTTTTCGGTGCGCAAATACAAACAAACCGCCCAACACCACCCACCACACTTCATTTGACCCCCCCAAACTCGCTCTCTTCTTACATTTTGTTGTAAATATTTGCATCTCTGTGTGCTACGAACTCCGTTTTCTTACTCTGAACCACAATTGGCCACACTCCCTCCAATGTCCTGCCGTGCACGTGTGTATTATATTTGAATTTTTGAATCGAATAACTACTTTGGGACAACCCGTCTAATCGAAGGTCGTAAACCCATTTCAGAAGAGGACGATTCGACGAGCTTCTTCGAGCAGATCATGCTCGCCACCGGCAACGTGGCCAGCTTTATCTACAAGAACAGTTACATCTTTACCAACGTTATCATGATGGTAAGTACTCTTTGTTGAAATCACAGCTCTACAAATTGAAAGTTAATGTCGAGTCTTAACTCCAGGGAGTCCTTGGATGACCCAAGATATCTCAACATACCTGCAAAGAAGTCTTCTATACTCACTGAAGCTATGCGGGTATGATCTGTGGTCAAAAACCGCTGACCTCTTGCTTGTTACGGCGGTAGACCCACAGATCTTAGCTCTAGGGAGTCCTTGGATGACCCAAGATACCTCAACATACCTGCAAAGAAGTCTTCTATACTCACTGAAGCTTTGCGGGTATGATCTGTGGTCAAAAACCGCTGACCACTTGATTGTTACGGTGGTGGACCCACAGATCTTATCTCCAGGGAGTCCTTGCACGATCCAGGACATCCCAACACATTACCAAAGTAGTCTACCATACTCACTGGAGCATTGCGGGTATGGTCCGTTGATAAACACCGCTGACCTCTTGCTTGTTACGGCTGTAGACCCACAGATCTTAACTCCAGAGAGTCCTTGCACGATCCACGACATCCTATCATAGTAGAATAGTAGGCTACCGTGCTCACTGAAGCTATGCGGGTATGATCTGTTTTGAAAATTCGACGACCTCTTGCTTGTTATGAGGGTAGACACACAGATCTTAGCTCTAGGTACTTTTTGAATGATCAAGGACATCCAACAAAAAATGTATCTACCATATTCATTGATGCAATGGGAGTAGGATTCAGGGATTGACTTTGACATTGACTTTCAATTTGTAGAGCTGTGAAATCAGCCTTCAGCGATACTAATCAACATCTTCCCGGTAGACCTGGAGCATCATGTACCACAGCTGGCTCACCTTCGTCCTGCTAATCTGGGCCAACCTGATCTGGATCATGCCCAACCAGCGCAAAAACATGCTAAACTCCAGCCCGTTCCTGGTGATCTACGCCGAACTGCTACTGCTGGCTCAGTACCTGTACGGCATGAAGCTCACCGACGACGAGCTGCCGTCCACCGTTAACGTGAGTTACGCCCCAAACAGGTCCATCAATAACGCACGTCTAACGACCACCTATCTTAGATCACCGGCATCAACCTCGCCCAGATCGGCTTCATCAAGTACCGCGACTACCCGAGCTCGCCGCTGCTGATCAAGTCGCTGTTCACCACCATGTTCTGGATCTCGCTGCGTCAGATGATCCAGGAGAAGCAAATGGAACGGAGGACGTCCGCGATCGCGGATCTGGCGGCGCCGCTGCAGGTTACGGTCGGGGCCGCTACGACGGGGACCGCCGCCGGTCGGCCGCTGGAGAAGAAGTCGTCGGCGTTCATTACGCGCGCCGGCACGCTCATCAACTCGTTCCTGATCAAGTTCTGGATCTGGGTGGTGGCGATCACGCTGTTTCTGTCCGGGATGACGGGCACGCGCATGACCGGGTTCCGGATCGTGTACATGGCGCTGTTTTTGATATTTGTACTTACATTCCAAGTATGTGCGCAGGAGATGGTAAGCGGAACAGATTAATAACGCTGTTGTTATTGATCTTTTCAGTTCTCATTCAAAGTCTGGCGCAAGATGATGTACGCATTTTGGCTGACGGTCATCGTGTACTCTATGGCGATTCTAGTTCTAGTGTACACCTACCAGTTTGACAAGTTTCCACTGTACTGGAAGGAATATCTCAAGATTTCCGACACGCTGTAAGTAACGATCGTAGATCAAGATCGTTAATAATGCTAATTTAACGATTTTTTCAGTCAAAAGGACATCGGACTGCAAATCTACGAAACCAAGCAGCTGTTCTTGCATCTAGTAAATCCCACGATGATCGTAATCATAACGGTTATTCAGCTCCACTATTGCCATAAGAAGTTCTTGGAAATATCGGAAATTCCGGTCATGTAAGTAAATTTAACTTGTTCAATTTCTCGTCTGCCTGTGTGGATCAATCGGACAAAAAGAAACGATACACGCCTGTGGATCCGTTGACGAAACCGCAAGGTTTAGGAGGGCCACATTATAAGGTGTTACGTCGATTCCGTTCTCCTAAAAAAAATTAAATGTACAAAAAAAAATATTAAAACATAAACAATATTATAAATATTGAAAATATAAAAAATATTATAAATATTAAAAATATTAAAAATATTAAAAATATTAAAAATATTAAAAATATTAAAAATATTAAAAATATTAAAAATATTAAAAATATTAAAAATATTAAAAATATTAAAAATATTAAAAATATTAAAAATATTAAAAATATTAAAAATATTAAAAATATTAAAAATATTAAAAATATTAAAAATATTAAAAATATTAAAAATGTTAAAAATGTTAAAAATATTAAAAATGTTAAAAATTTTAAAAATATTAAAAATATTAAAAATATTAAAAATATTAAAAATATTAAAAATATTAAAAATATTAAAAATATTAAAAATATTAAAAATACTAAAAAAATTAAAAAAATTAAAAATATTAAAAATATTAAAAATATTAAAAATATTAAAAATATTAAAAATATTAAAAATGTTAAAAATATTAAAAATGTTAAAAATATTAAAAATATTAAAAAAATTAAAAATATTAAAAATATTAAAAATATTAAAAATATTAAAAATATTAAAAATATTAAAAATATTAAAAATATTAAAAATATTAAAAATATTAAAAATATTAAAAATATTAAAAATATTAAAAATATTAAAAATATTAAAAATATTAAAAATATTAAAAATATTAAAAATATTAAAAATATTAAAAATATTAAAAATATTAAAAATATTAAAAATATTAAAAATATTAAAAATATTAAAAATATTAAAAATATTAAAAATATTAAAAATATTAAAAATATTAAAAATATTAAAAATATTAAAAATATTAAAAATATTAAAAATATTAAAAATATTAAAAATATTAAAAATATTAAAAATATTAAAAATATTAAAAATATTAAAAATATTAAAAATATTAAAAATATTAAAAATATTAAAAATATTAAAAATATTAAAAATATTAAAAATATTAAAAACATTAAAAATATTAAAAATGTTAAAAATATTAAAAATACTCAAAATATTAAAAATACTCAAAATATTAAAAATATTAAAAATATTAAAAATATTAAAAATATTAAAAATATTAAAAATATTAAAAATATTAAAAATATTAAAAATATTAAAAATATTAAAAATATTAAAAATATTAAAAATATTAAAAATATTAAAAATATTAAAAATATTAAAAATATTAAAAATATTAAAAATATTAAAAATATTAAAAATATTATAAATATTAAAAATATTAAAAATATTAAAAATATTAAAAATATTAAAAATATTAAAAATATTAAAAATATTTAAAATATTAAAAATATTAAAAATATTAAAAATATTAAAAATATTAAAAATATTAAAAATATTAAAAATATTAAAAATATTAAAAATATTAAAAATTTTAAAAATATTAAAAATATTAAAAATATTAAAATTATTAAAAATATTAAAAATATTAAAAATATTAAAAATATTAAAAATATTAAAAATATTAAAAATATCAAAAATATTAAAAATATTAAAAATATTAAAAATATTAAAAATATTAAAAATATTAAGAGCGAGTCCACGAGCAAAGCATACCCATCTCGCATCGACCTCACCAATCTGCCTGAAATTTTCAGGGGTTGTTTGTACATATAAAACTAGCATCTGGCCAAAATATGAGCACTCTAGGTCAACGGGAAGTGGGGCAAATCGGGACACAAAGTATAAAGGTTTAAAAACGTCAAAAATCTTAAAAAGGCTATAACTTAGGCAAAATTCAATTAAATTCCAAAACTCAAAATGCATCTGAAAGGGCTTAAAAAATGCAACAAAATGCAGGGTAGATCATCCCGATTGGTCAAATCTAAAGGGAGTTATTGGCATTTTAATGAAAAAATAGCATTATTTTCAAACTCAAATAAAAAAGTGTTCCATCCAGATATCAACTCGGTTCGAACTGCAGCTTGTAGGGGACATCTGGGACTACCATCTGAGACTGAGACCGCTTTGGGTAAGGCAGTTTAACATATTAAATAGACACTTTTACTTTTAGTGAATTTTTTGGTTGCACATTTTTCCTCGGGGGACCCCTTAGATCAAATTTTCCGGTGATAATTTTATCATATTCGTGTTCCTGAGACAATTTCACAATAGAAACATGCAAAAAAATGTTTATTTTCATTCATTATAACCCTTTAAAAAATGAAAGTTAAAAAAATCTTCGATTCACATTTATTGAAAATCAAGCTCGTTTCCAAGGATACTAGATGACACCAGAAAAAAGCAGCTTCATATTTTTTTTTAACTTTCATTTTTTAAAGGGTTAAAATGGATCAAAATAAACATTTTTATGCATGTTTCTATTGTGAAATTGTCTCAGGAACACGAATATGATAAAATTATCACCAAAAAATGGGATCTAAGGGGTCCCCCGAGCAAAAACTTACAACCAAAAAAATCACAAAAAGTAAAAGTGTCTAATATGTTAAACTGCTTTACCCAAAGCGTTCTCAGTCTCAGATGGTAGTCCCAGATGTCCCCTACAAGCTGCAGGTCGAACCGAGTTGATATCTGGATGGAACACTTTTTTATTTGAGTTTGAAAATAATGCTATTTTTTCACTAAAATGCCAATAACTCCCTTTAGATTTGACCAATCGGGATGCTCTACCCTGCATTTTGTTGCATTTTTTGAGCCCTTTCAGATGCATTTTGAGTTTTGGAATTTAATTGAATTTTGCCTAAGTTATAGCCTTTTTAAGATTTTTGACGTTTTTAAACCTTTATACTTTGTGTCCCGATTTGCCCCACTTCCCGTTGACCTAGAGTGCTCATATTTTGGCCAGATGCTAGTTTTATATGTACAAACAACCCCTGAAAATTTCAGGCAGATTGGTGAGGTCCAAACGACGTCCCATACAAAGGGGTATGCCCTGTTCGTGGACTCGCTCTTAAAAATATTAAAAATATTAAAAATATTAAAAATATTAAAAATATTAAAAATATTAAAAATATTAAAAATATTAAAAATATTAAAAATATTAAAAATATTAAAAATATTAAAATATTAAAAATATTAAAATATTAAAAATATTAAAAATATTAAAAATATTAAAAATATTAAAAATATTTTAAATATTTAAAATATTTAAAATATTAAAAATATTAAAAATATTAAAAATATTTAAAATATTAAAAATATTAAAAATATTAAAAATATTAAAAATATTAAAAATATTAAAAATATTAAAAATATTAAAAAAATTAAAAATATTAAAAATATTAAAAATATTAAAAATATTAAAAATATTAAAAATATTAAAAATATTAAAAATATTAAAAATATTAAAAATATTAAAAATATTAAAAATATTAAAAATATTAAAAATATTAAAAATATTAAAAATATTAAAAATATTAAAAATATTAAAAATATTAAAAATATTAAAAATATTAAAATATTAAAAATATTAAAAATATTAAAAATATTAAAAATATTAAAAATATTAAAAATATTAAAAATATTAAAAATATTAAAAATATTAAAAATATTAAAAATATTAAAAATATTAAAAATATTAAAAATATTAAAAATATTAAAAATATTAAAAATATTAAAAATATTAAAAATATTAAAAATATTAAAAATATTAAAAATATTAAAAATATTAAAAATATTAAATATTAAAAATATTAAAAATATTCGAAATATTCAAAATATTCAAAATATTCAAAATATTCAAAATATTCAAAATATTCAAAATATTCAAAATATTCAAAATATTCAAAATATTCAAAATATTCAAAATATTCAAAATATTCAAAATATTCAAAATATTCAAAATATTCAAAATATTCAAAATATTCAAAATATTCAAAATATTCAAAATATTCAAAATATTCAAAATATTCAAAATATTCAAAATATTCAAAATATTCAAAATATTCAAAATATTCAAAATATTCAAAATATTCAAAATATTCAAAATATTCAAAATATTCAAAATATTCAAAATATTCAAAATATTCAAAATATTCAAAATATTCATAATATTCAAAATATTCAAAATATTCAAAATATTCAAAATATTCAAAATATTAAAAGGATTAAAATTATTAAAAATATTAAAAATATTAAAAATATTAAAAATATTAAAAATATTAAAAATATTAAAAATATTAAAAATATTAAAAATATTAAAAATATTAAAAATATTAAAAATATTAAAAATATTAAAAATATTAAAAATATTAAAAATATTAAAAATATTAAAAATATTAAAAATATCTAAAATATTAAAAATATTAAAAATATTAAAAATATTTAAAATATTAAAATAATAAAAATATTAAAGATTTTAAAAATATTAAAAATATTAAAAATATATTCAAAATATTCAAAATATTCAAAATATTCAAAATATTCAAAATATTCAAAATATTCAAAATATTCAAAATATTCAAAATATTCAAAATATTCAAAATATTCAAAATATTCAAAATATTCAAAATATTCAAAATATTCAAAATATTCAAAATATTCAAAATATTCAAAATATTCAAAATATTCAAAATATTCAAAATATTCAAAATATTCAAAATATTCAAAATATTCAAAATATTCAAAATATTCAAAATATTCAAAATATTCAAAATATTCAAAATATTCAAAATCAGACTTACCTTTTGCTATGATACCGGTTTTTCTATGCGCACCATTTCTCGTTACGACCCAAACCCGACACAGCTCGGTAGCTTGATCGGTGCACCGAAACCAAAGTTTGGTGTGACGGCGGTGTGGATTGGGTACACAAAACTGACATGGTTTCTAAAAATATTAAAAATATTAAAAATATTAAAAATATTAAAAATATTAAAAATATTAAAAATATTAAAAATATTAAAAATATTAAAAATATTAAAAATATTTAAATATTAAAAATATTAAAAATATTAAAAATATTAAAAATATTAAAAATATTAAAAATATTAAAAATATTGAAAATATTTAAAATATTAAAAACATTAAAAATATTAAAAATATTAAAAATACTCAAAATATTCAAAATATAAAAAATATTCAAAATATTCAAAATATTCAAAATATTCAAAATATTCAAAATATTCAAAATATTCAAAATATTCAAAATATTCAAAATATTCAAAATATTCAAAATATTCGAAATATTCAAAATATTCAAAATATTCAAAATATTCAAAATATTCAAAATATTCAAAATATTCAAAATATTCAAAATATTCAAAATATTCAAAATATTCAAAATATTCAAAATATTCAAAATATTCAAAATATTCAAAATATTCAAAATATTCAAAATGTTCAAAATATTCAAAATATTCAAAATATTCAAAATATTCAAAATATTCAAAATATTCAAAATATTCAAAATATTCAAAATATTCAAAATATTCAAAATATTCAAAATATTCAAAATATTCAAAATATTCAAAATATTCAAAATATTCAAAATATTCAAAATATTCAAAATATTCAAAATATTCAAAATATTCAAAATATTCAAAATATTCAAAATATTCAAAATATTCAAAATATTCAAAACATTCAAAATATTCAAAATATTCAAAATATTCAAAATATTCAAAATATTCAAAATATTCAAAATATTCAAAATATTCAAAATATTCAAAATATTCAAAATATTCAACATATTCAAAATATTCAAAATAATAAAGTATTCACAAATTTATTAAATTCTTGATTTCAACTCAACAGCCAAGACAACGAGATTCCCGCCATCTCGGAGACGAGCTCCGCATACGGCACCTTCTCCAAGCGGAAAAAGATGAGCAACACCACGGAAGCTCCGCCCATCGAGAAAGACCCGGAGTCGGACCACGGTGATGAAGCACCGACTGGAAAGGTCAAACTGCCGCCAACGGACGACAAAGACGACGATGACAACACGTCGGAGATTCTGGACGATCTGCGCTTCCGGAAGCTTTCCAAGCAGGAAATCAAGGGAGTGGCGCAGAAGTTGGTCAACCGGGTGATGCAGCTGACGGAGTTGGTATGGTTGTTTGCGGAGATTCATCTGCTGAAGATCATTTTGATTGTGGCGTTTTCGCTGGGCGTGGAGACGGTTAGCTTTTTGCATTTGTTGTACGTGTTTATGACGGTGTTTGCCGTCAAGTCGCACACGAATTCGCTGGTGTTGATCACGCGGATCATGTCGTTGATATCTTCTATTTTGTTGATCACGACGATGATGTACCAGGTGGAGTACATTAAGGAGGCGAACTTTGTGAGTGAGTGCCCGAACATTGCGGCGAACAGCACGGATATGGACATGAACAACGCGAAGTGGTTTGGGTTCCAGAAGACGGACGCGTTGAGTAGCTTGGCGGACTTGTTGAGGCCGTACTTGATTTATATTATTGTGGTGACGATCCATGCCGTGGTAGTGCTTCGGCAGACGATCCGGCGTATTCGGTTGGGGCAGAGTCCGCGGACTCCGCATCTGATGTTCCCGAACGTGACTCGGTCGGACGCGGACAAGGACATACCTCGGATGATCAAGTACCTGTTCAACTACGGGTTCTACAAGTTTGGCGTGGAAATCTCGCTGGTTTCGCTGATTTCGTTGATCGCGTATCGGATGGACGTGTTCTCGTGTCTGTACGCGGTTTGGGTCTGTGTGATGTTCCACATGACGCGGGATAGTTTGAGGAAAATGTGGCGGTTTCTGACCTGGTTCACGGTCAGCTTGATTCCGCTGCAGTACGTGATCTTCATTGGGTTACCACCGGCGTTGTGCGTGGACTACCCGTGGGACATTCCATTCCTGGATCACTTCCGGATATGGGCGATGCTGCCGGAGAATACGGAGCAGTTCCGATCGAAGGCTCCGAAAATGGTATCGGACTTTCTGCTGCTCATGTTCCTCTGCCGACAGACGTTGGTCTTTCGGATCGAAGCACGGTACAACTCCTGCCCGGATGACTTTGGCGGCGGAAGTAACAAATCGGTGTTGGATGACATCGACAAGCTGGGGACGGTTCCGTTCATCAACCCAACACCGGACTTTATCGCGAAGGTTCGCAACTGGCTGGATATCAGCAAGCGCGGGATCTTCCTGGTATTCTTCTGGTGTACGCTGGCCATCGTGTTCTTGACGGGATCAAGTCGCGTCACGCTCTTCTCGATCGGCTACCTCATCGGATCGTTCACCTTCCTGTGGCAGGGAACGGACTTTTACCTGCGACCGATCCGGGCGATCCTGAAAACGTGGAACATGCTGATCGCGTACAACGTATTTGTCATCACGACCAAAACGCTGCTCCAGATGATCGGATGTCTGTACCTGACCACGCTGACCGAGAAGAACTGCTGGCTGGTTCAGCTGCTGGGAGTTTCGTGTCTTTCCAACCCACCGGTGGAGGAAGCCTCGACCGATCCGCTTGTGCTCGCTCCCACCTGCAAAGTTCCGTACAGCGACAGCGGCCTCTTTTGGGACGGGTTCTGCTTCGCGTTTCTCCTGGTTCAGCGGCGGATCTTCTCCAGCCACTACTTCTGCCACATCATCAACGAAACGAAGGCCAGCACGATCCTGGCATCGAGGTTTGTACTCCGAACTAGATTTTTTCTAAGGAATGTGACTGAATCAAACTTGTATTTCGCAGAGGTGCCGAGCTGATCGAGGATCTCCGCATCAAGGACGTGAAGAAGGAGGCGGAGCGCGAAAGCCAGATCCTGCAGAAGATCAAGATGAAGATGGACCGCATCAAGGCGACGCAGCAGAAGATCCTGGAGCCGGTGCACGATCCGACCACGCACGCGAAAGGTAATTTTGTGGGGGGCGTCGCGACTGTTTGTTTTCGGTTGATTTTCGCGAAGTCGTTTCGAAGTGTGGCGTTCACAGCGGAAGGTTTATGTCTTTTGTTGTTTGATTTTGGTTGATCGAGTGCGTAAGTATTTCTTGTGTTTATTCTGAAGGGGACGTAAGTACGAGGTTTTACAAGTTTTCAGTTGGCTTATTTCGAGCAAACATTTTCCCGTAGAACTAGCAACTTCACAGTAGAGTCAGAGTCAGAACACGGTAGAGTAGAGAGCAAAAGCTTCGTGCACTTCACTAATGAAGCGAGCGTTGTGTTCTGTTTTCTTTTCCGCGCGCGCGTGTGTTGATCAGAACAAGATCAGGCCAGCCTCCGTACGGCACGCACTCACAGTATGTCGTCATATGCAGGATATCACACACCCATAGAGGACGAGATCGCCGCCGGTTCGATGATAATCGAAGGCGAAGGAGTGTCGGACATTCCGTCCGACAACGGAGCGCTGACCGTTGGTAGGGGATCGTACCATACGCAGGTAATTCGTGGGGTTCTTTACGGGCTATCGCGAGAGATTGCAGTCGGAATCTACCATTTTAGGCACCTTCACCGAGTTCTGCACTGATGACGGTTTCACTGGACGCGTACCTGGACCCGCAGAGGATGTCGTTTGAGTCTCCAAACGAAATGCTCGGCAGGGTGTGCAGTCCAGATGATACGTTCCCGGTGTTTTCGCCACCACCGTGCGAGGTTTGTCCTAAGTAGTTGTAGTCAAGTCATCGAACACTGTTCATAAATCACTTCCCCCTGCGCAGAAGGAACAACAACCCGCTCCGACGATCCAGACACCGCACACGCTGATGCCCCCTAGCAAAACGGCGATTCAAACTCGTCAGCACCGGCGCCAGTCCAGCTTGAACACCGTATCCTGGCCCAATCCCAACGAGTTGACCGTCAGTCCTCGGCAGCGTCGACTGTCGAACAATTTGACTCCGGCGGAAGTAGATAAAACCCCAAAACCCAAAACCCCACAACCACCAATAACGAACCGCCTCGATCCCCCTGCCTCTTTCAGGACACCACCGATCAAGCACCGTCCCCGCGGTCTCCCCGATCGCCGCGATCGGTCACGCGCCACTCGCACCGCCGCCAGTCCAGCATGGGCACCTCGGTGTACGCGCCGGACGAGCTGACCGCCGATCCCAGCCGCCGCCGGTCCAGCTTTCTGGTGTCACTGTTCGTGGATGACGACATGACCACTCGGTACGATGACGTCACGACCACGGGCGTGTCCCGGAAGCGGTCCGGCAGGCGACCCGGCTCGTTCTGGGGTCCGGTCGGCGAGTCCGGCCTGCGGGACTCGATCCGTTCCGCCGTTTCCCGGTCGCCGGTTTCGCATCACGAATGTAACTATGATCAGAACTATTCGGTTGCCACCGCCCCCCTTGCTTTGTCCAAAGTGCTCATTCCCTCGTAATACATGGCTTTGAGGTGCGGATGTCCGGAAGAGCGAACGCTAGATCGAGAAACTTAGTCTTAGTAATTCTCCATGCAAAACCGAAAAGGGAATTCATGTGTATTTTTTATTTGAATATTTTTTTTCTCAATGGCTCCATAATGACGAAAGTAGCCATTTTGTATGATTGTTTTGCATATTTACAAGTCTGCATACAATTTTGACAGCTATCCATACAAAAATGGTTTGTAAATATTCAATATTTTGTATCTAATCTAATCTAATCTAATCGAACACAAGCGCAGCCAGTCCGAAGAATGCATCCTGGAAGAACTTGCGGTTAGCTTACGCCCCAAGTCCTTTCTTGTCAATATTAATAATTGCAATACATCCGAGTTACCCCCGAAAATGTATAGCAAAAATTAAAGCACCCAGGCCTACAGCGTTGCATTAACCGCAGAGACAGATTCTGTGAACGGATCACATTTCACAGAATAATCAGGGGAGGAAGGATGTTTAGAATTTTGTATCTTGGGAAAAAAAAGTCTGATTGATTTGGTATCTTCGGCAAAGTAGAAGTATTGGTTTGAATAGTCCTCAGAAAAAAAAGCCTTACTCTAAAAAAAAAAAAAAATTATTAACCGAGCTTTGATTTTTTTTATATAAATTTTTTTCTATATCTTAATTTTTAGTGTATGCAACAAGTTGCAAAAAAGTTGCTGAAAAGTGCTTTTTGCAATTCCGTTGTTAAACTTCTTATCTGTCATTCTCTGATGACGAAACGGCCCACTTTTCATCGCCAAAAATAACCGTACTGAAGAAGTTTATGCAACAAGTTCCAAAAAGAAGTTTTTTTTTCAACTCGAGTTGTACATTTCTTCAATAAAGTTAATCGAGTTGGATTGATACAATGAGTGCCAAAAATATATTGCAACGGGTTCAAACATTTCTTTTTTGCAACATCGAATAAAAAAAAACCTTGGATTTTTTCAGTGAAACATTTGTTTCCCCGCTTGATATTTTTTTGCGGTCAAGATAAGTGTCAAGCTTCAAAACTTCATTGAAAAGTTATACTTTTCGATTGAATTGCTGAAAAGTTGATCTTTTATGCACTCTTTTATTAGTCTGTTATCACAATAACAATCCAATAACAAAAAAATCATGACGGCGAATAACAAAACTTGTTATAAATAACATAAAATGTTATTGGTTTAGTATTTCAAATATCAAAAAATGTTATTCCCACGTTATTTCCGTCTGCTCGGGTTGTTATCTCCAAAACTCTGTATGAAAAATCCTATTAAATTGACAAACAAACATTGAAGTTTGGTATTTAAGTTTCTAAGGTACATCCTAAAAAAGGGAGTGTTCTTTTATTACGTAACGCAAAAAATGATTTTTAGACCCCCCTTCCCTCGTAACAGAATTTCCATACAAATATTTAAAAAAAATGTATGGAGCGTAACATGGCCTCCGACCCCCTCTCCCCCAACTGCGTTACGTAATAAAAGAACGCTCCCTAAGCAACAACATAATAACCCATTGAGAATTTTGGCTCGAGCCTCGAGTCGATCTGGCTTGAGATCGAGCCTGAACCGAGTCGAGGCTCGAGCCATAATTCTTAGCGGGAACCATCTTAACGCTACTCTTAATTATTAAATTTAAAAATGATTATTATTTTCGAAAAGTTCAAAAAGAATATTTTTTTTACAATTGACCAACATTACTATACTAATTTGTCAAATTCAGTTCAGTGCAGTTGGTTATGTTACACATGACCAGTATGACAAAGAACTTTTCACAATGCTATTAAAATTTATTATTTTTATTTTTTTGATAAAATTTCAATCATTGGCCACAACCATTTTAAAATTTTCGTTTGATGTCCATTTTTCAAAACCATGAATGTTAATACCCATATTGCCAAACCCGCATGATTCGTTTTATATTTCCCTGGAGTAATCTTTTTTGAGGGCTCTTTGCGAAAAACGTACCATGAAATTTGAGCACTTTTTTCTTGATTCCCAATTTCTTAATTCGTTCGCAATTTTTGGAACTTATTTTTCTCCGTGTAGATAAACTAAAGTATAAAGAATAACAAATCAATCAAAATATATCGACTGAATCGAAGTTAGAATCCAATTTAAAAGGTTTTACAATCCGGATATCCGTACACTCTCAGCCCCACTGTAAATACCCTGCTGTTCACAGCGATCAATTGGTCGATTCTTGTAAATATTCCCTGCGATGTTCCCAACCCTCATCTTCAACCTTGCTCACCTCCATAAACTGCGCATTGCGGAGTGGTACGTATCCTAGCGTAAGAACTGTAAATAACAACAAAAGGTGAAATAAACGTTCCTGAGCTCAAACAAAACTTATCGTTTTTGTAACAAACATTTTGGTTATTGGTATTAGTGATACACATTCGTTTTCTAAATTTAAACAAAACTACGTTTCCGAAAATCCTTGCACCCGAAACATCTCTGCTGCACGCAAACTCAAAAAATACCCGCACTTACAGGTACCGTTTGCAGGGAAAAAAACCCACAAATGCTTTCGCTTATAAAGTCACCCAATTTAAAACCTTGCGTTCAAGCCTATTTGTTTCTCAAACACTTCAAATTTCTGTTTGCCTCTTATTTTACCCCCACCTAGATCCCCGTCGAAGACCGAGCCTATGGCGGCGAATTTCCGAGAACAGATCAGCTGGTAACGAACACACTTTTCTTCTATGCTCTCTCCCTTTCTGGTGCGCTGCGAAATACTTCCTCTTTCTGTACTTCATCCGATCATCTCATGCCAAAGACTTACATTGACTTCCACTGACTTTCACCCCTTCTCAGTCAAGGTGAGGTTGCTGATCTGTACGCGATCGCAGCAGATCGCAATTCTCGTAACACCTTAAAATAACAAATTCTTCGCAAAGTCCAAAAATCTTCTGGCACATACACTCTCCTTTTTCTCTTCCCCCTTCGCACAGGAGGCGGATCTGACTGTTCTTCTCATTGGAACTCATCTGTGACTAAAACCACAACCTGTTGCTGCCGCTCCTGTTTTAGTGCCAAAAGCACCTGGCCGGGGATGGAACTGGGATCACTTTGCTCGTTACGATTTATCGATTCGTTCTGTTGGTTTTATTTATTTTAAAACCCCTTCTTTTTGTTGCTTCTTCTCGCCCCCTGTGCACAATGTTACTAACCGACTCTCCCTGTCGTCGAAAAATAGTGGCGCTTTTGCAATTTGTGTAAAAACTGACTTTTTCTGTTTAGATTAGTGTTAACAGCGGTTTTGTTTTTTTTTATTGAAGAGAAACTTTGACTAGAATCTAGAACTTCTATCACAACAACCCCTACACAGTAAAAAATTGTGTAAATTTGGAAGGTGTAATTTTGGAAGGTTGAATATTACCTCTTTTATGATATAATTTTGCCTCAATCAAGACTTAAAAAGTTATATTACAACAGAAAAGTGGTGAAATTACACATTTTTTCTGGCATAAAAAATGTACCTCTTCCCAGATAAAATATTACCATGATTTGTTTTACTGTGTAGATCTATTCTTAATGTAAAAAAAAATCGCGCAACTCTTTTGGAGCTTCAAAGGCCTAAGATAGGTAACCGGTAAAAATAGGAATATTTCCTCTAATCGAAAATATGTACACAGTAAAAAATTGTGTAAATTTGGATGGTGTAATTTGGCAGGTTGAGTATTACCTCTTTTATGACGTAATTTTACCTCAATTTAGACTGAAAAAGTGACATTACACCAGAAAAGTGGTAAAATTACACATTTTCAGAGGTAAAATTGCGCATAATTTTCTGACAAAAAAAATGTTCCCCTTCTCAGATGTAATATTACCAAGAGTTTTTTAACTGTGTATCTTAAAAGGCTTTTTATTTTTTTGTCTTTTAGTTTGGGTTTAACAAACTTCGTTTTTTTTTTATAACGTGTCGAGAAAGCCAAACAAAATCGTTTTTTTAGTGGATTCAGAAACAATATTTTGATAATCTTGGTATTTTACAAAACAAAACTCTAATAAATGTGCTCGTTTCGCAGCCATATTGAACATTACGAAAATTTAAGTAATTTTGTATAACATTGTATTTTGTGAAAATTTGAGTATTTTACAAAAAAAAAAACTCTTTATCAGTAAAAATACGCATGTAAAAAATATATATATGAAAATTTGAGTATTTTCGTTAAATACGATATTTTGTGAAAAATTTAGGTTTTTACAAAGAAAAACTCATAACAGTGAAAATGCATACAAAATTTCACATAGTTTTTTTTTATCATAAAACGCGGCATTTTGTGAAAATTTTAGTATTTTGTTTACATAAAACTCTATAAAAGTAAAATGCTTACAAAAATTTCGCTTCTTGTTATACTCATAGTGGTAATTATGAAAATTTGACCTTATCTTATTTAACACACATCATATTGAAAATTTTGGTAATTTAGTATATTTACAAAATACGGTATCATCTGGAATTTTTAAATACTTTTACTTTGAAACATACACAGCAAAAAATTCGATGGTAAAATCGCATGCAAAAGCATGCACATCACCTTCGTCAAAATAAACACTGTACAACAACACAAATTGCATGTACAATTTTTGCAAACACAAAAAAAAGTTGCAACCGACGGGATTCAAACCCAGCACCAACAGTAAGGACTGGCGCCTTAGCCCACTCGGCCATCAGACCGATGAAAAACTGTAAGGATAAACGCATATATGAGCTTGACATTTCGGTCAAGTAGGTTTCCCATACTGATGGGCTACTTATTTCAGGATGTAATATTACACAGAATTTCATAAAATAATGCAAAATTTATTTTACACCAAGGCCTTTTACACGCAGCTGTATTATTACTTTTTTAGCTGTGTACTACATTATCAAAAAATATCATCTGTGAAAGCTTTAAAAGTTTATCAGGATTTTATTTTAAATACACACTCAGATTTTTATGCCGAAATTCGGCAGAATTCTGCCGAAATCAGAACAATTTATCGCTCGGCAGAAATATATGCCGAATCTCGGCAAAATGTGAGCCATTGTAACGATTACTCGGTGAAAAATGACAGTTAATTTGCCGAAGTTCGGCATTTTTCTGCCGAAGAAATCAGTTGTTCTGTTTTCGGCGAAATTATGCCGAGCTTGAAAACCAAAAGTGGGTGTGTAGATAATTTTATTAAGATATTTTAAATGAGTTATTTATTGCCGGTAGAATAATCGTATTTCAATAAGGATAAATTGTCGTTGTTGTCCTGACTAGAGAGCCTGGATCTTATAAGAGAACGGACATCTCAAACCAAAAGTACCAATCGAAGCACGAGAACTGTCAAACGGAGGTACCAATCGAGCAAAATGCTTTGTCTTATGCTCGATTGGTACCTCCGTTTGACAGTTCTCGTGCTTCGATTGGTACTTTTGGTTTGAGATGTCCGTTCTCTTATAAGATCCAGGCTCTCTAGTCCTGACGATCACGATTACTATTATCGTTATCGTCGGACGGTAAGATTTTCGACGATATCGATTAACAACCTTGATAGAAATGCACTTCAACCAGAGTCCAGTGCACCCAGATTTTGTTTACTAGTATTTTAGTATATTAAAACCTACAGAAATTATCGGTTTATTTTTATTCATTCCCCCAATTATTGACTACAGAATGATTTACACCAAAGTTAGACTTTTTTGCAGAATTGCGTTTGTAAGTTCTACAATTTTGGAATCAAATGACAACAATTTTCCCAGTTGCTGTGCCCCCTTAAGTGGACAAAAAATTCAACTTTTAACTATTAAGTGTATCAAATCATGAAGTGGATTAAAGAAAATAAAATAAAAATGTGTTATCTTACAGAAAAATATGTTTTTCAGAGTTTGATTACCGAACATTAAAAATACCAAAATTTAATTTTCTTCTATTCAAAACGTTAATAATGATTTTAAATTTCTGTGAAATTTTTTCTTAAAAAAATATCACCTTGGAAGATAAATTGGGAAAGTTATGTTTTTTTGGACAGTTAAGAAATCGATAGACAATGTTTAATATAAATTAAAAATATATATTCGGTAACTGGGCTGATCGAAAAATGACGAGGGGAACATCAATGTATTACACTTTCTTAATAAAAAATAAAAATTAAAATAACTCAAAAATATTTCCAAAGCAAGCCCTTTAAATATCTTTTAATTGTGATATAAATTTTATGAAAACTTTTTTTTTTATTTCTCGGTATTCATTTTTGCGTCCACTGACCCCTCGATCATTTAGCTTTGTTATTGTTTTTGACGTTTGTCTGCTTGTTAACTGGGCTACAGTTCAGTTATCGAGCTCCCAGTTAAACAACATTCACAAACAAGTACTGTAGAATGAAAATTGGTTTATTATATCCAAAGTTTCAGGTAAAAAAAAATGATCAGCCTGAAAACTAGAAGGTATTTTTTTGTTAAATTTGGATTACCGTTTGAGATAAGCTATTTCAAACCAATTGTTTGTTAGTTTGCCAAATTTTTGAATTTTATATTTCAATTTTGAAATGAGATTTGACTTAACAACTTCTGCTATTGTTCTAACAATTATGTATTCAAAACAATGTCGAATAAGATTTTGAGCACATTCACTCCAAGTTTATTTAACCCTTCTTTCATGTCGCCTCTTCCGTTTCCTCGTGTGTTAACTCCAGCTCAAAGTGGCACCCGAAAATCTCCCGTGTTCGCCAGCACCGTTCCATGTAGTGGCCCATGCCCTTCTCGATGCGATACGCCATCCAGGACTCGGTAATCTGCTGCCACTGCTTCCGACAGGAGGTGGCACTAAGTACAAGTTCGCTGCTCGTCATTTTGATTTCCACTTGATCTGACCTTTTTAGGGAGAGTTCTGAAAATAAAGAGAGGTGGTTAATTTTAGCTGGGGTGAAATATTAAGACTGACTTACTATTGCCTAAAAAGTGCAGGATCTCCCCCAGAGCTATCACCGGTGGATAGGGACCCTCGACATTTTCACAAGCTGGAAGGTTCTCTTCCTTGAAGCGGATCACCATGGTGAATTTGGTTGAACGATCTTTTGGGGAAAAGCACAAATTATCACTGATCACTTCAAAGTGTTTAGTTTCACTGATGGATTTCATGGTTTTTGGTTTCACTGGTGCTTGGTTTTCTGGATGATTTTGGACTGACCAACATCAGTTTGTATTTTGAACTTTTATTGTAATTTTGGTTTGTGGTCAAATCTACCCGATGCATTCAGGAGGAAGGTACTTAATAAATTTTCTTTTACCTAATCAATTTTTAGTAACCACTTTTTTTCAAATCACGATTTTTTGTCCAACACACTTGTCGTCGATGTCGTGTCTGCACAAGTAGCAAAAATGTCCAATACACCAAAAATAAACTAATATCCAATAGAAAAAAAAAGTTTCAAATGATGTCTACCAATTGTCTATTGTTGTACTTTCAGAGATTAATTTTAGACATTTGTTTGAAAACTGTTACGAATAAATCTCCCTTTATTTCTACCAACCAGCGATCCGTTCCGGCGATTACTACATGTTCGAGGACACCGAGCACGAGTTCGAGCTGGACCTGATGCAGCCCCGGGACTCGGACGAGGAGTTCGAGAAGAAGGGCTCGGCGGAACGTCGTCTAAGCCGGAGACATCTCACGCTGGGCAAGGTAAGGTATTTGGCGCGGTGGTGATGGCAGTGTTGCCAAGTTTGGAGTTACGATTTTTGTTTCAAGGTTTTGAATTTCGCGTTCTTCTCGCTGGATTTTTTCGTCTTCACAAGGTTTATTTGAATTTTGATTTATTTTATTCTCGTTTTATTTCCCAACTCAAAATTCTCGCCAAAATTTACCGTATCAACACGATCATTTGATCAAACAATATCACCTGGCTCACATTTGCACGTTTTCGCCTTCTTTTACAAATCGATCCCACGTGTCAAAACAAAAAAAAAATCGTCCCCTTCCACGACCCCTCACCCCATTTCGACCCACCCGATCGTGCATTGTAGTTGTACGCCAAAATCAAAGAGCACAGCGAGCAGGAGGCCGCCGCCCTGCACCTCGCTGAAGGGGAAAGCTCCCTGACGGCCGCTGCTGACCCGGCCGAAGGTACCTCGACGGCAGGGCCCGTACGCCACAGCTCGTCGCCGGCACTCGGCCGACGTGACTCGGAAAAAACGACCGCCGGACCCCCGGACCACCGGACCGGAACCATTTCCGAACCAATTCCACGCCATACTCATTTTGTGAGTTTTGTTTTTTGCTTTTAATTTTCACGGTAGTTTTTTTTCTGTTCTGTTTTTCTCGGCTAGCACTTGGAAACCAAAAAATGTTCAGAGTCACCTCAAGTCATTCATTTTCATTTCCTAGAGTTTTAACATTTTCCCTTTTTAATAATTGGAATGGATTCTACTGGATTGTGTCTTTTTGTGGTGTTATTGGTTTTTTCTTACTGAAGTTTTCACTTTTTTTGCTCTCTAGATGATCTGTCGTAGAATTGCTTGAACGGTCACCGCTGTCGCTCTTTTCTGCACAATTTTTCATTTTGCTTTCTCAGTTCACTTCTTTAAAGGATAAAGAGCAATTCCAGCTCAAATCAGGAATTTTTCTGGTACTTTTGTACCCGACCCTCTCCGATTTCAATGAAACTTTGTAGACATGTTATCCTAGGCCTATATAAGCCATTTTTGTGTATATGGAGCCAATAGTACTCGAAAATAACATTTGAGGAGGGCGTAAGGTATTTAAATATTTTTGTATTTTGTGATTTAAAAATTACTGTATCTCGAAGCCGTTGCGTCGTATCAAAAAGTGGTCAAAGACAAACTTGTAGGAAATTGGACGGGCTTTCTGAAAAAAATACACTGAAACAAAAATACACGCCACATCTATGAGATTTTTTGATTTTTAAGTCTAAAACTTAAATTTAAAGGTGATGTCACGATTTTTTTTCGTTCAAAATTTTTGAGGAAATAGCCTAAAATGTTACCAAAAGACTGACGAAAAATGCAGGATGGTATGTCTCTCCTAAAAAAATACAAAAATCATTTACTAAAACTGTTTTTTTGAAAAGTGGTCTAAACGTCAAATTTTTTAAAAACCAGTAGTGGGAATCGATTCTCCAGACAATTTTACATAAAAGTCTCCATATTGACCATTGTCCTATGTCCAATCCGTGGGAAGATACAGCGGTTTTAAAAATAAAAATGTTGAAAAAACGGTTTTTTTGTGGTTTTTGGCAATTTCTATATGACAGACTTGGTTTTTCAGTCTCGTAAATATTTTTACCGGAAAGCTCGTCCAATTTCCCATAAGTTTGCCTTTGACAGCATTTCAATTGGATGTAAGGGCTTACAGATATAAGCTTAATTGCATTGCTAATAACTGAAAATAGAATATTTTTTTCAGTGTGGTAGAAACTAGGATAGTAAATTTGCTTACGTAAATATAAAAACGATATAAATCAAAAAGCTGTCAAAGACAAACTTATGGGAAATTGGACGAGCTTTCCGGTAAAAATATTTACGAGACTGAAAAACCAAGTCTGTCATATAGAAATTGCCAAAAACCACAAAAAAAAACGTTTTTTCAACATTTTTATTTTTTAAACCGCTGTATCTTCCCAAGGATTGGACATAGGACAATGGTCAATATGGAGACTTTTATGTAAAATTGTCTGGAGAATCGATTCCCACTACTGGTTTAAAAAAAAATGACGTTTAGACCACTTTTCAAAAAAACAGTTTTAGTAAATGATTTTTGTATTTTTTTTTAGGAGAGACATACCATCCTGCATTTTTCGTCAGTCTTTTGGTAACATTTTAGGCTATTTCCTCAAAAAATTTGAACGAAAAAAATCGTGACATCACCTTTAAATTTAAGTTTTAGACTTAAAAATCAAAAAATCTCATAGATGTGGCGTGTATTTTTGTTTCAGTGTATTTTTTCAGAAAGCCCGTCCAATTTCCTACAAGTTTGTCTTTGACCACTTTTTGATACGACGCAACGGCTTCGAGATACAGTAATTTTTAAATTACAAAATACAAAAATATTTAAATACCTTACGCCCTCCTCAAATGTTACTTTCGAGTACTATTGGCTCCATATACACAAAAATGGCTTATATGGGCCTAGGATAACATGTCTACAAAGTTTCATTGAAATCGGAGAGGGTTGGGTACAAAAGTACCAGAAAAATTCCTGATTTGAGCTGGAATTGCTCTAAAAAGAACGTCTTAATAATACGTAATTTATTCAAAGTTTGTATTTCATATGTTTATAGCACCTATTAAAAAAAAAAGCTCTAGATAGTGAATCATACATATAGTGGACCTAGTGCCAGAAATAATATTAAGGGTGGTCAAAATCTTGGTTCTAAAAATGATAGATTAAATAGATAAGGATGTCAGGAACAATGTTTCCATAAAACAAAAAAAACCTCAAAAATGGTTTGCGACGTTTACGGCTGATGTCACGAACAAATTCCTGTATAATCATAATAACATAATTTGTTCGAAAATTTTCGAAGCGTCCATAACCAATTATGTTATATTTTATTTTTTGTTTCGATAAACATGGCTTTAACTATGGGAGAATTCGGACCAAATTGATCAAGAACATTATTACAACATACAACATAACTTGTCAAGAACATTATATTGGTCATAATATGCGGGCTCTAAACTATTTTTTTTTTTTAGCATTTGAAAGTTGATTTCTGTTTTTAAATTATTGATATTCCTTCTCATGGAAATCAAAAATTTGTTCAAACATTTACTAAGCGTTCATAATTCAATTTGGTATTTTTTTTATTTCGATAAACATGGTCATTTCGATAAACATTGACCATTTAATGTGGTCTTTAAACTAAAACTTTTATAGAAATTTGAAAGAAGGATATCAATATTTAAAGAGAAACCCAGGTTTTTTTTTCAAAAGGTCATATAAGCTCTTGTCTTTCATATGTTTATAGGATCTAATAAAAAAAAGTCGAGAAATGTTATTATTTTTTACAATGCTTGAACTATGGGAATTTTTTTTAATATTTTTAAAGTTCATTATTTTGATTATTTGCTCACTTGGATAGTCTGACATCTTTATGTATAATGTTTACATTTTTTTAAATATTGAACCATGTTTGTAAGCAGTCTTCCATTGTTTACTGATTATGTTTAGCATTCGAAATTTAACTTTAACTTTTCCAGCTATTTCCACCTGCTCGGCCATGATCGCACAAAATTGAAAAATGAAGACGATTATTTAAAATTATCTGTCTTATAATACCGAAAAGTTCACTCATAGGAAAAAATGTATCAAAATCTGTCATTTTTTTACGAAAAGTTGATTTTGTCGCAATCTTGTACTTCAATTTTAAACGTGTGTAAACATGCCAGCTATCTGGAGTTCTCACCAATACATATACATCCTGGGACATCCCCGAGAAACTGTTCAAAGAGAATAATAAGTTTGTGCTCTGTCCTTTTCATTTCACCAAGCTCGCCACAGCGCACAGTGGGCGAAATGGAACCCAAAATCGGACTTAATTGAACGCGGCTGGTTCCCTGGTATGAATAACAGTGTTTCTTATGTAAAAAAATCCGAGGAATCGATTGGTGATGGCTTCATCCACCGCACAAAACGGCAAAGGGTCCATTTTGCTCCAATTCCCCATTTTTTTACATTTTTTCTTGAAAATCGGTATGTATTTAGAGCGGAGGCTTTATGTGGCCATCCAAAATGCACTTAACTTATGTGAAAATGTCCCAGGAATCCAGTAAAAATAACCACTTGCACCGCAAAAATCATCTAGGGTCCATTTAACCCCAATTCCGCTATAAAAGCATTTTTGGCCGTTTTCAAATGTAAGGTCAGATTTAAAAAATCTGAAAATATTTTTATCGTAAAGATCAGACAATTTTACATAAAAATGACTATTTGCACTTGATAGTTTGACACGCTTTGAACCAGCCGCGTTCAATTAGGTCCGATTTTGGGTTCCATTTCGCCTACTGTGCAGCGCCTCGTCCCAAATGTTTTTCAATACAATCATACAGTCAGATGTCGATAAGTGTCAGTAAAGGGCAAAATTGTTATCCTTGTATATCGCAAAAAATGTTGTGTAAAGTCACAGATTTTTTTTATGAAACCCTTTTTGAGAACTGATTAGGTAAAAGAGATCGCGAAAAGAAACAAAAATGGATAAATAATTTCTCTTCAAAAAACGCAAAGTAAGTATTTATGTTTTTTTGCAAACACGTTTAAAGACATTGAATTTCTATTGCAACCTCAACCCTAAATGTTTTGGAAAAACATAAAAAAAATATCAGGAAATTTTTTATAATCTTGACCCCGTGATAACAGATGAAATCTAGGGTTTTTTTTTAAAAGGACCTATAAACTATTGTCTTTCATATGTTTATAGGACCTATTTAAAAAAAACTCTAGAAATCGACTCTGTCGCTTAATGGTTAATGGTACCTCCCTGAAATTTTTTAAAAGATTGAAGGTGATGTGTTAAAACATCGAATCAAAATAACATTATTTAATGTTATTGGACCAAATTGGATGAAAGTTTAAATAAGAATGAAAATTTGCTGCCATAGGCATCAAAGGGTTAAAAAATATACAAAATTAAAGAGTTTTTTTTCAAATTGAATTTTATGAAATTTAGAAAATGGTTTACTTGAATTTGCTTTTGAAAATATGTCTCAAAAGCATCCATTTTAAAATCAATTTTAAATTTCGCAAGCCTATACAAATTGCGATTTTTTCTTTCAAAAAGTGTATTTTTTATCTTATTGCGATTGATCGGCTGGGCCGGGATTTCGAATTTGATGTTTAGTAAATGATTCTGTAGACAACCAATAATGGAATGAGAAAAAAAATCGGGTGAAGTCAGTGGCGCAAGCTTTTGAATGAGTTTTTTTTTGCGAAATTAATTTATTAGTTATAGGTCTAGAATTGTGAGTCAAAAAAAAAAATCGTCTCCGGCCCCAAATGATGAATAAACTTTAAAAAACGGATCAGACATTCCTCAAGTTTTTCAAAAATGGCTCTCAAAAATCTGGTTTGAGTTTAGGACTTCGAGTCAAAGTTTAATCGCAAATCCCTTGGACTTTTATTCTACCACGATTCCCAACCCGTGCACAATTTTTAAAGAGTGAAGCATTTTTTTTTCCAAAGGCAAACCATTCTTTTGTAGGAAAAGGCCAAAATAGTATGCATTGGTGCTGATTATAATTTCCGTGTGCGTTAATAATGGTTTTCGTAGTTCGCTCTCTAAATCGGTCATCCTGTCAAATATGACCACAGTGACGACTTTTTGATAACTCCTTCTTCACAGTTGGATTCACGCTTTGTAAATACCGTTGCACCTACCCACAAATACCTCATTCATCCACGCTATCCGTGTAATGCTGAACTCTCTCCGTCGCTCAGGTTTGGATTGGTACAAACAGGTTAGAGACCTCAGCTAGGTTGTGAGTAACTCCTGCCGCTACTTCCATCTCACAATAAAACTACGTTTCCAAGCACACCGGATACGGTCCATTGCCCGGCACACCACACCACCATTCGGATCATTCGAAATTATTTCGATTTGGCTTTGTCTCTATGTTTGCTTATTTTAGAAAAAAAATGCGCGCAAATAGTTGGGGTCATCTGTGAAATTAATCGCTGCCAACTTTTATGTGTCGATTTAGGACGTGGGAAGTGGCAAACGGAAAAGCGACGACGACGACGAACCGGATGGCCAGAAGCCGAGTACGAGCAAGGGAACGCCACGGCATCAGTCCAGTACGGACGAGGAGGCGCGGTTGATTAGCGACGACGACGAGGAGGGTGATGAGGAGATTGACGTTGAGGAAGCTACCAAGGGTAAGGCCGGCAAGAGGTCCAAGTTTTCGTTCAGCGGGTTGACGCTGGTTACGGCATTCTTGGCGGGAGCGCTGGGTTCGTTGACGTTGAGGTTGCATCGAGTATCGCGTAGCTATCGGTACGTGATGAAGGTGTTGGCCAAGGAGAAGAAGATTTTGAAGGTCGGTTGCAGGTTTGAAGTTACGGAATCCTATAATAAAATTATTGTTTTTTTTTAGGAAACTCCCGGATTCGGAGCGGGTATGAGAACCGGAACAAGCATGATTTGGACACCAATACAAGGATCGCTACGATCTGGAAGGTTTGTACTGAACCAGAATGACAGCTTTATTATAAAAAAATCATGTACATAACAACATCTTGTAGTAATCAAATACTCCCCTTTCAAATGGTTCTCCCCCCCTCCATAAAATGTGAATACTGAATATCTTATGGTTTTCCCCCACCGTAGTGCCCATTCCGGCGCCAGTAGCAGTAGTGTAAAGTCCCGCGCTGGAACTCCCATTCCCGGTAGATTAGCCCTGTCCCGTAGTTCCGTACATAACAGTAACTCATCGTTGCCCCGGTTGGCGCCTGCCTCGGACCAAACACAACAACAACAGCCAGAACAATCGCCAATACAACCACAAGCACCACCAACAACACCCACTCAACAACAGTCGCCACAAGAACAACAACAGCCATCATCATCCCCATCACCAAGTTCACCCAAAGTCAGTCAATGCGACCACGAACAGACCCCGACGTCGGTTGTCGCCCATCATCACGGTGGTGAACCGGAACTTCCGGATGAAGGGTAAATGTTGAATGTTTTGCACCCCCCATTGAGCGCGCCCCCAGTTTCATGATAGTAGTGCACCTTGTGTCGTTATGTGTTATGTGTTGATGTTGTTAACAATTTTGAAGTTGCAGACTGTGGGGAATATTGCATGGGATTGCATTGTTTCTTTAAAAACGTTTCTGGACACAAGTACAATTCTTTGAAGACTCAAATATGTAGAGGTTTTAAGAAACATCTGATAATCGATTTTTTTTTATTTCTGGTTCTTGGCAAATCAGATTGACTTCAGCGAACTTGGATTTGAAAAATTAGAGTGGTTCATTGGCAATTACAAAACCAAATGAATCTTATCAGCATTACGCAACTGCACCTCGGATAATCGAGTCTGGATTGTACAACAATTTTACCATTTTTATCTCATAATTAGCCAAAAACAGGCCTCAATTTGTTGAATCACAAACACATTGAGCAACTCCAGCTAATATCAGTAATTTATTAGTTAATTTTTAACTCGACCATCTTCTCCAGAAAAATATGTTCAGATTAAAATAATTAGGTTGTTTTTCGGCTCAGCGGTCAGCGATCTCTGACTGCTGAGCCGATAAAAACAACCTAATTGTGTAATACAGTCGAGAACAACGTTTCAATAAAATAATTACGAATTCAAATGGGAAAAATAGTTTTATGCAGGCCCTTCTGAAATGCAAGTCGTGATTTTAAAAATTTTAAAATTTCACTTTTCATCATTAAAAAACGGATCATGGAATGAAAATTTATGGCCAAACGGCTAGCACTCAAAAAGGCACCTATTTTGTAGTTTTAGTTTAGAATTGTAGAGAATTTTCTCAGGTGTTGAATTTTAACTTTTTCAGAGATAATCAAGGATGATATTTTTTCTGAAATTTTCATCCTGAAAATGGCTATTAATACTTTCCAAAATCAGTTTTTTTTCCAAAATTCATAAGGTGGCGAAAAACAAAACGTTAAAACATATAAAAAAATGAAAAAAGAATAGGTTAAAATTTGTTAAATCGAGATTTTATGACAAAAAATTTAATTCAAAAAATGTGTATTTTTTCCGTGTACCTTTTTTCTATATAATTAGAATAGTCTAAACTTACCAACAACTTTGCCGAAGACATCAAATCGATCAGAAAATTCCTTCTCAAGATACAGATTTTCGAATATTTGATTAGCACCTTTCTGAGGACAGCTCCCAAATTTTTATGGAGAATCAATGATGAAAAATGCCTTATTTGGACCTAACAAAATCGATAGACCAAGTTTCGCCCAAGTAAAAAAAATACGAAATTGTAGAGAACTGCACCAAAAAAATATGCAGGATGGAGTGAGTTTCCTAAAAAATAAAAAAAATCATTTATAAAAACGATTTAGAAAGTGGTCTACGCGTCAAAAAATATCAAAAAATGTCCACAAGAATCGATTCTCTTGACAATTTTGCATAAACAATTAAATATTAACTATTAAACAGTTCTTCCGAAATTTTTTAAAGTGTTGGTGTCTCCACAAAAGTGATTGTAAATGGGAAGGGGCAACTTTTGGCCTGGTTAAAAATTAGGGTGGTTCACTATTAAGGTATTTTATAAAAGCATCAATGCAAACCCTTAAACATCAGATTTTAAGATTAGCAATTCAGAGTTAAGTTTTAGAGACAAGTGAATGGTCCGAGCACTTTTTGAGCTCTTGAAAAAATGTTTTTGAAAAAATAATTTGGACTCAAGGTTCAAAAGATATACCCATTTTAAGGCAAATAAGATGCAATTTTCAACGTAAATTTCTCAAAAAAGCGCAGGCCAAATTTTAAGCGCCAGGTTTCATTCGAAAAGGGAGATCTAAAACTACAAACTCTTTAAAAAAAACTAACTTAATCCACCTATGTGGTTGATGCCTTCCTCACTTTTTACCAAAAATGGGTAATATGAGTGGTTTGGACACACATTTCAGCATTTTTTTAGATCCAGAAAAACAAGAACACAGATATAACTTATGTGGTAATAACTCGAGACAGGGTTGCCAGATCTTCAGTGTTTTGGACTCTTTGGAAAGGCCTTTCAATTACCTAACCAACGATGGGTCGGATGATGGATCCGGACATCGTTAACATACATTTAAGTGAGATCCGGCTTCAAAAAGGTACATAAATATCACTTATGTGGTAATAACTCGAGACAGGGTTGCCAGATCTTCAGTGTTTTGGACTCTTTGGAAAGCCCTTTCAATTGCCTAACCAACGATGGGTCGGATGATGGATCCGGACATCGTTTACATACATTTAAGTGAGATCCGGCTTCAAAAAAGTACATAAATATCACTTATGTGGTAATAACTCGAGACAGGGTTGCCAGATCTTCAATGTTTTGGACTCATTGGAAAGGACTTTCAATTACCTAACCAACGATGGGTCGGATGATGGATCCGGACATCGTTTACATGCATATAATTGAGATCCGGATATTTGTGAAAACATATTTTTATACATAACTTTTGAACTACTTATCGAAACTTCAAACAATTCAATAGCGATGTATGGGACCCTAAACCAAGTCGAATGCAACTGGTTCGATCAAAATCGGTTCAGCCAGTGCTGAGAAAACTCAGTGAGAATTTTGGTCACATACATACATACACACACATACACACACACATACACACACACATACACACACATACACACACACATACACACACATACACACACACATACACACACACAGACATTTGTTCAGTTTTCGATTCTGAGTCGATATGTATACATGAAGGTGGGTCTAGGAGCTTTTAATCAAAAGTTCATTTTCAGAGCAGGATTAAAGCCTTACCTCAGTGAGGAAGGCAAAACTCACTTTTAACTTTTAATTCGAGATATCTTAAGATATCTTAATATCTTTTTTGTCTAATTTCAAAGGAAAAGTGTATGGGATCACCCTTACGAAATTATATTTGGGTTTCTTTGTAAAATTACCAAATAAACCAAAAAAGACCAAAATTCGATATTTTGACACGTTGGCTCAATTCTGAGAGAAGATTTAGATTCAGCGATCAAAATTACATGGAAGAACATATACAGTCCAGGCTCGATTATCCGAAGCCTCGATTATCCGAAGTTCGATTATCCGAAGGTTTGTATGGGACTTCGGATAATCGAATCATGAACAAAATAAAAACCTTTTTCGTTTTTTTTGTAATTTTCTTACTTTAAACATCAAAATTGAGTTCTGCGACCCCATTTTAGTCAAATTTGACTGGTTGATTGCCTATTAAATTAAAAAATGCATTTTTTCAATATTTCATCACCGCCATTTTGGCCGCCATCTTGGATTTAAAAATTCTAAATCACTTTAGAGCAGTTTCGGGGTCATATTTAATCTCAACAATCAAAAATAGGACAATGAAAAAGAATGTTTTTGTGATTCGATTATCCGAAGTGAAATTTCGCCAAGGCCTTCGGATAATCGAGTCTGGACTGTAGTTGGACAATTATCGAATTTAGTTAGGGTGGTCTTATTCACTTTTCCCTTGAAAACTTGAGAACATGAGAAAAAAAATTCTGACTTTTTTATTTGGATGAAACTTTGTGAGTACATTTTTCTATTACCAAGCCATTTTGAATTATTTGTTCACCCATGCAAATTTAAAATTTGTAACACAGTGTTGGCAACTAAAATTATCAATCAAAATATTCAAAAAAGTTAAAAAAAGTGTTTTTTCGATCGATGTCGTGTCTTTGGCAAAGAAAAAAATTGCTAATAAAAAAATTTCTGACAGAATAAAGATAAACCTTGCTCCGAGTGACTTTGCCAGATTTTTAGTTTTGGCCGATTTTTAATTAATTTTCCTCCAAATGATCAATCCAATCCAAAAGTGCAAATTTAGTCATTTCGAAACACAGAGTTGGATTAAAATATTTTGATCAGATCATCAGATCTCAACTATCTAGATCAGCGATTCTCAACGGGGGTACCGGGCCTACTTGATTTACACGGTAGGGGGTACCAGCCTAGAAGAAGGTTGAGAATCGCTGATCTAGATAAACAATTTATTTAAAAAACTGGAATATAATATTATATCGTTGCAAACAACAGGAATGTGTAATTTATTTTATTTTTAGTAAATATTCTTTTATCTGCATAAAAGCCTTATATCTTTTCAAATGTTATTTTGGTAAAAAATACAGGTTTGTTAAAACATGTTATAAAACGAAATCAGATAGTTTGCTTTGATGTAAATACTTTTGACAAATTCTATTATGATTGCATATTGCTTTTAAAAAGGTTTCAAATATTTTCAACAAAAATAAAGATTTTTAAAGATGAACAATTTCAGGTATTTTTTTATTGTTGAATGTTGTTTGTTTTATTTGAACATTGTAAGCTTGATTTGTATCGATTACCTATATCTTGAAAGTCATTTAATGAGAAGATTTTTTGTGTGCTGAATAAACGTGTTTTTAAAGCGTTTGATGTTTTGAAATAGTTAATTGATAGTAGTTGCTCCTAATCGGGATAACATTTCCACCCACCTATTTGCATGCCTTACCTCTCCCGCCGCTGCCACAGTCGGCTCCACCAAGTGAGCGGCCTCGGAGCAGCGCTAGCGATGATGGCCCGCAAGGAGCACCAGGGAAAGGAAGAGTGAGTTCTTTTGAACATATAGACACGCGTCCTCCAACCAGGACCATTAGCGAGGATGTTGATTGATTTTAGCGAATTACAATTGCATTTAGTTGGCATGGTAGAACGTTTGAAAATGTAGTGTTTTTTCCCCCTCTTTGTTGTTTCTTTCATTTCTGACCCCCGTGCTTCACATCCATCAAACATACTACCATTTTGCCATCGTCACCACCCCCGTTAGTAGCAGTAGAAGCTTTGTGCCCGAAATACTTATTTTGGCTCCCTCGCTCGAGCGAGGCCTGGACGAGGCCGTCCCGTACAAGTTTGTCTCCAGTGAAACGCTGGACAGGTACCTAGACCCATTTTGATCATTTCGGACCTCATAAATATACACATTTCTTTTTCTACCCAAATTTTACACGACTTTATTGGAATTTGCACTGCACTGTAAATGTTTTGCGCACTTCTAAATATTTTAAAATTCAAGTTATCTACTTTGTTAAAGATCTACAAAGACTAATTTGTGAGTTTTTTCAATCAGCAAATCCACCGAACTGATAGAAGGCGATAAATCTCCAAAGGACGACGTGTCCGAGGAGGACTTTGCCAGCCAGGAGCACTCCGTAATAGTCGAGTTCCTGCAAGCGGCCTGGTATGCCATTCTTTCCCACACGGATTTCATCTGCTACTTTTTGGTGTTCCTGAATCAGGTAATTTCGAGGTAACTTTCAAAATTGATGATGCTAAATCTAGATTATTTTGAAGGTCAAATCGGCCAGCTTGCTGTCCCTACCCCTGCCCCTCATGGTAACCCTGTGGGGCACGCTGACATTCCCGCGGCCATCGAAGAACTTCTGGGTCACCCTAATTGCGTACACCCAAACGATCGTCATCCTCAAGTGCGTCTGCCAGTTCGATATGCTGTGGTGGAACCAGCGTGAAATTGCTCCAAATCAACCCTTCGCCCCGGCCCGGATCATCGGAATCGAGCACAAGGAAGGTTACGCCACGTACGATCTGGCCCTGCTTCTCGTGCTGTTCTGCCATCGGTTCATCCTGAAGTCGCTCGGACTGTGGAAGTCGGACTTTGTCGACGAGTCGGAAGTCTCCGAAGGATTCTACAAGCTGGACACGACGGACGAGAAGACCAAGGCGCTCATCAAAGCGGCTCAAGAAGTTGAGAAAGAGTAAGTTTCGCTAACCTCCTTCAACTGCATGATCATCCACCTCTTAACCATCCCCCAACCCTTCTTCGCTAGACTTTTCAGGTTCGACTTTCTAACCCGACTCGGGGATGTCCTCGAAAGTTCCCTCATCGACATGAACGATTCCGACGGTATAGCAACTAACATTCCCTCGCCCTATCAATCCTAACCCCTCACACAGCACTCACTAATCAAAGGAATCTTCCAGAGCACGAATTCCCCCAGACTTCCCCGGGCGACGTTCGTCGTCAGCGGCGTGAGCGGATGATTCGCTTCCTCGGCAGCAGAAGCGACTCGTTGCACGTTCCGTTGGCGTACAAACTGCCCCTCAACCATCGGTACGCGGCGGCCAAGGTTTTGAAGACGGTGGATTTGGAGGGGTAATTTTAGGTTTCTGGTTTCTTTTTTTGTTTGTGTAATTCTTCAGCGCTTTTGCGCTCATTCAAATCTTCAATATGCTGGAGACTTCAACGCACCCAGAAGAAACGAACTCATATTTTCTCTTAAAACGTCAAAATTAATAAAATTTCCCAATCCTTCCAGGCGCGAATCGCTCGTGATCCGCCAGGAGACGACCGAGCTGAGCATGGTCAAGGTCGAGGAGGGCACCGAGCAGCAGCAGCTCGACCAGCAGGAACCGAACGGCAACGGAGCGCTCGTTTGCGTGACGCACCACGCCGAGGAAGCGGGCGATTACTTTCCCCAGATTGTGAAACACTCGTGCCTCAAGTACACCGACTCGGTGAAGGCGTTCTTCAACCAGCTGCTCGACCGGCAGTCGCGCAAAACGGCCGACGTGTACGGGTATCTGTTTTTGTGCGATTTCATCAACTTTTTCGTGATTCTGTTTGGGTTTTCGGCGTTTGGGGTAAAGCTTTTGAAAATGGTTTAATTGCGATTGACTAACGGTTGGCATCTTTTAGACCCAGGAAGGTGACGGCGGAGTCTTGTCCTACTTCGAGGAGAACAAAGTGCCAATGACGTTCCTGCTGATGTTGATTATCCAGTTCTTCCTGATCGTGGTCGATCGAGCGCTCTACCTGCGGAAGTACATGGTCGGAAAGATTCTGTTCCAGTTCTTCCTGATCATCGGCATCCACATCTGGATGTTTTTCGTGCTGCCAGCGACGACGGAGCGAAGCTTCAACGCGACCAACCCACCGGTTTATTACTACCTTATCAAGTGTTTCTACTTACTGTTCTCAGCGTACCAAATCCGGTGCGGCTACCCAGCACGAATTTTGGGCAATTTCGTCACCAAAGGCTTCACCATGATCAACTTTACCGGCTTTAAGCTGTTCATGACGATCCCGTTCCTGTTTGAGCTCCGCACCTTGATGGACTGGATCTGGACGGACACCTCAATGACCCTCTTCGATTGGCTCAAGATGGAGGACATCTTCAGCAACGTGTACCAACTGAAGTGTATGCGACAACTGGAGGAAGACCTGCCCGCACCCCGTGGCCAAAAGAAGGGATCCCTAGTCAAGTACCTGATGGGAGGCGGAATGATGCTCGGCATAATCCTCCTCATCTGGTTCCCCCTCGCCCTGTTCGCGTTCAGCAACGCCGTCGGCGAGCCAAACCTCCCGTACGACGTGTCCGTAACCCTCCGAATCGGCCCCTACGAACCCGTCTACGTAATGTCCGCCCAGGACAGCAACATCCACGGCCTCAACGAAGACCAATGGGAGCAACTCCTGAACAACTACTCCAAAAGCAAAACCGCCCTCACATTCCTCTCAAACTACGAATCCGTAGACGTCGCAGCCGTCAAGCTGGGCGCCAACTCAACCTCCATCTGGAACATCTCACCCCCAGACAAGGAACGTCTCCTAAACGACCTGAACGGCACCGTAACCCTTACGTGCCGCTTCCGGTACACCATCAGTCGGAAGTCACATTCCAAAGAGAATCCCGGCACGGTCTCGGAAGAGAAACCGTACGAGCTGCGGGGAGACGATCCGGTGCGGCCGGCGCTGGTGCAGATGCTGGCCACCGATTCCAACATATCGGTCACGTTGCCCTACCTGATGCCAAAGTTCCTGAAGGTCAAGAACAGCGGGAACGTGAAGCCGATTCACCAGCTGATGGACAAGGTTGACTGTGAGTATAACATTTGCTTAAACATGTGTTGGCATTTCGAATCTTCTAATAGAAGTATGTAACATAACATCAAGAAAAGAAGAACTTTAAAAATCTATGATTTTTTTGGAGTGGATGTTTTTTGTGACTTTGCCAATGTTTAAAAAAAAACATTCTTCTGGGGTCAAATTTGGTTGTGTTTTTCACTATATTTTATATGAAATTTTTATGCAGTATTTTTGTAATGTCCCAGACTATGCCTATTCACATTTTTTCCTTACAGTTTTACTGATTATTATTATTATCATTATTTAGTTTAAAAAATGTGAAAAACAAGCAAAAATTGATAAAGTGATTGTAAAAACATGAAATAACTAGAAAGCTTAAAGGTAATGCTGGAAGGTGGTAAAACAAACATGAACTGAACAAAATAAATGCGAATAAAAATACCAAAAATGGAACAAGAAAAACATGAAACAAAAGACAACATAAAATAGAAAAACATTTAAAAAAAACTTTAAAACTTGAAAGTATCACAGGCTTAATTAAAAAGTTTTCAAAAAGAGCAGAAAATGACAAATTTGTAAAAATTTGGCACAGGGAATAATTTATCTTTATTATGACTGACAATTAAAACAAATCTGGCATTCTCAAATTTATCTGGTAACCCTGTGTGTAAATATCTTTTTTCTCCTCGGTTAAAAAAAAAAAAACAATGCATCAGAATGAAAAAGAATGTCTACAAAACCATTTTTTTATTGAAAAAAACACTTTGTGAAAACTGCAGTCAACATTCATTTACCAACGCAGGGTTTTAATTGATAAAAAATAGAAAATGAAAAATCGGTAAAAACATTGAAAGAACTCAGTTCCATTATTGTTATAAAAGTAGGCCATATTTTCAAAATCAGGAAATTAAATTATCATTCAAATTTGAGAAAAGATATAAACTATTGAGCAGAAAAAACTCTATTTAAGTTAAAAAAATCTATTCTGAATCTTTTAAAATTATTTGTTTAGTATAAGGCTGGTACAAATTTGATTTAAAGTTTTTGCACCCCTTCAAAAAATGAGGGGGCAAATTTAAATTTTAATGTAAATTTAAGTGCAATCAGCTGAAATCCTTGCGTTTAGAATCATTTTAAAATCACAAAAAGTTTTTTTTCGTTGAAATTTTAGTTTTCGTCAAATTTTACATTTTTTGAAAACTAATGATTGCAAAACAACTGAACTAGTGTAAAATGCATTTTAAAACACTATGCAAAAACGTTGAGAGTATGGCTTGTTATTTAAATTTTTATTTTTTTGCCGATAATTATTATATAATCTATCCTTATTGTTATCGTTATTTCGATAATTCTATCGGCGATAACCTTATCGCTGATAATGGACGATAACTCATTTTTAAAATCTTTCTAAATCGACTTAATTCAACCATATCATGTTAAATTTTCAATGCTTTCACTAAAAATATATTTTTTGAAAATCTAGTAAGTTTCAAAGTAAAATATGTACTCAAAATTGTTCACAAATAAATTATTTATCGTATTTTTCGAAAGTACTCAAATTTTCATAATTTGCAATATGGGTTACATTTCATAATTTGCAATATGGGACACATTTAAAAAGTTTTTTTTTGAGAATACTAAAATTTTCACAAAATACCGTATTTTTTAGAAAATACTCAAATTTTTTAAATTTGCATTATGGGTATCGAACGGCACAGAATGTTGTATGAAGCATACACAATTTGAATGTTTGCATGAAGCATGCAAAATTTCGCTACGTTTGATATCCATATTGCATATTTTGAAAATTTGAGTATTTTCGAAAAAATACGGTAATTTGTGAAAATTTTAGTATTTTGAAGAAAAGAAACTTTAATAAATTGAAAATGTATATGAGATTTCAACTCGTTTGATACCCATATTGCAAATTATAAAAATTGGAGTATATAAAAAAACGGTATTTTGTGAAAATTTTAGTACTTCACAAAAATACTTAAATAAAGAGCAAAAACATACAAATTTTCTCTTCGTTTGATACCCATAGTGCAAATTTAAAATTTTATAGTATTTTGCAAATTTTTAAAAGTTGAGTAAGTTTTTTCGAAAGAAATACGGTATTTTGTAAAAATTTAGCTGTTTCAAAAAAAAACTCTCAAAAAAAAGCATACAAAATTTTGCTTCGCTTGATATCCATATTGCAAATTATGAAAATTTGAGTATTTTCGCAAAAATACGGTATTTTGTGAAAATTTTAGTATTTTACAAAAATACTTAAATACTGCAAATTATTTGAGTATTTTCGAAAAAATACGGTATTTTGCGATCAATGCGATCAAAAATATAGACTTAGTGAAACCATTGAAAAATTTACTTGAATTTTTCGATTTTAGAAAGATTTAAAAAATGAGTTATCGTCCATTATCGGCGATAAGATTATCGCCGATAGAATTATCGAAATAACGATAACAATAGATTATCGTTATCGTCCCGACGATAACGATAACCATTATCGTTATCGTCAGACTATAATTTTATCGATTAACAAAACTGAAAATCATAGATTTAAGTTTGAGTGCGAGTAGAAATCTCTAGTCAAGCGAATCTTCTTGTTTTTAGTTTTTTTTTTTCAAATAATTTATAAAAGTCCAATAAAAAATAATTATAAAAATAATACAATTTTTTAAAACAGGCTTTTCAACCAAATTTTGAAAAAAGAGCGAAAGAGCCGTTAAAAATAGTCGCTCATTTGAATGAGCGGATCCTAATAAAGAGCGGTTTTGCCCACTTCTAAATTGCAGTAAAAAAGAGGAGAAATAATTTTTTTTTTTTTGAAAGAAAAAACTTTTTATGGTGCTTTACATTGGATTTTTACCCAAAAATTAAAATGTTTAATTGAAATTAAATATGCTAAATATAATAATCAATGCACTTCTTACTGTCTTCAGTTGATTAGACTTCTATTTACATTTCATTTTAATTTCATCTGCCTGATTTTTTGACCCGATTTTTGCAACGTCCTTAATCTGTTTTTAAATTTTCGTTTTTTTTATAAGTTCGTTTATGATAGTGCAAAACCTGGTATCGAAGATATAATTAAAAGAAAATGATATTCTGAAAATAAATCTAATAGAAAATCGTCAAAATCAAATTTGCCACTTATTTTTTTTTAATATTCTGATAAGTTGTCTTAAAATATGAGTATAAAAATATTTTCGACCTTTTGCAACGCTCAACCAACGTTCTAATAAACGCATCAATCTCCCCTTCCCAGCCGACGACAGCTTCCGCAACTATCGGAACATCACGCTGCGCCTGTTCCAAACCCACCAAAACAACTCGGTCCCGCTGTTCTGGTGGGAGGTCAAGGAGAACTGCACCGACAACAGCTTCGTCAACATGCCGTACGCGGACTGTCTGTCCCACCTGGTGATGTACATGTTCAACGACAAGATCTTCCCCAGCACGATCAGCTCGATCGCGGCCGGGGGAATTATCGGGATCTACTCCACGTTGATCCTCGTGTTTTCGCGCATGCTGCGGACGAGCATCTTCTCGGGGGCGAGCTCGAAGATCATGTTCGAGGATCTGCCGTACGTGGACCGGGTGCTGCAGCTGTGCTTGGACATTTATCTGGTGCGGGAATCGCTGGAGTTTACGCTCGAGGAGGATCTGTTTGCGAAGTTGATCTTCCTGTACCGGTCGCCGGAGACGATGATCAAGTGGACGCGGCCGAAGAACGAGGACGGCGACGACGAGAGCGACTCGATGAGTACGAGCTCCAAGTCGCGCAAGAAGAACGATTAAGGAGGGGGAGGTTTTGTAAATGTTATTTACTTGTTTTTCTTTAATTTTCTTCTTTTTCGCTAAAGGTGATATTACTTTGTAAGAGTAAACTATTTATTGCAAGCAAGGCACGAAGTTAGGCGTTGCCGATTTTTTCCTTCGGCACCGATTTTTGTCTCTTTGGAATTGTATGAACTTTATTAATTAGAATGGAATAAAACAAAACAAAAATCGTTGAATCGCATTTGAGTGAACGCGCGCGCCTTCCAAGTAGTTAACAAAATTTCGAAGAAAAGCAACACACAAACACAAAATCGTCTCGTTATTACTCTAGTCGATACGCGTTAGCCGTTAGGGAGTCATTGTCGTAAGAATCGCGAGAAAAACAAAGAATCATATTTATATCTCCACTTGAATCAACTTGATCTGCATCACACAACGTCGTTGTTTAGAGTAAATCGAATTTTTAACAAAAGTGATTCTTCATATCGGAACAAATATTTTGTGGAGAATTGTGTACAACCGTGTAGACCGTGGTCTATTTTTTCGAATGAAAAGCAATTTGTATCCAAAAGCACGAGTAATTCTATGATCCGAACGCTCCCTTGCAGGACATTTCTTTCGATTCAACACTTTGAGGTGATTCTGGTTCAGCACATTGTCTCTAATTTATTCACAAATATGTTACAAATACAACCTTTACCGCGGACCAAACGAAGAGAAGTCACCAGCCGCCGCCGCCACGAATAATTGCACCAACTTACCGCCGCCCAAAGCGCATGTGGCCGTAATCGTCAAACTGGTCACCCTCGCCGCCCCGCTTGCCGAACCGCATGTGGCCGTAATCGTCGAACCGCTTCTGGATGTCTTCGTCGTCGAGCAGGCTAATGTCGGCAAAGTATCCCATAGGATTTGGCGCCGCAACCGCCGGTGCGGTTCTCCTCAGCACCGGATACGTGGCCACTGCTGCCCTTGCATCACTTCCACCCACCGGGGACGATCTTCGATTGTAAGTGCTCTTGAACCACGCCGTTTGAAGTTTGTTCAAATTTTCATCACTTAGCAGATTTTCCGAAGTGTCCACACTACTGCTCAGCAGCTTCGGGTTTCCACTGCCCGTCGGAACGGCCTCACTGGCCAGCGTCTGATAGGCAAGGTAAAGAATTAGGGTGGCCAAAATTGTCACACTCAGTCGGGCCATCTTTACTGAACTGAAAATCGCCACTCGCTTCGTCGGAAGCACTAAACTCAAACTGGTTGATGAAACCCAACTTCAGCTTCCTTTTATAAGAAAATTGCGAAAGATGCCGCGAATCGAATTATCATAATTTTATCAATCGAACGCGAGATGCGTGGAAAAATGCACTCCTTTTGAAGCAGTCGCACATTTTGTTTGTTCAGGCGAACGAACAAATTGAATCAGTGTCAGGCTAAGGCTCTGCAACATTTTGACGGGTTATTTTTTTCACCCGCAACAAGTGGGGTGTCGGCGGCCGTTGTTGAAAACGTGGTTGGAATTGTGGTTAAGCTGTGTGGGATGGCGGGAGATGGATTTTCGTGAAAATTGAACAGTGCAACGCAATTTGCCCGGGAAAGTCTAGAGATTCGATTGAAGGTTCAGTTTTATCTGGCGGATTGCAAACTATTTTTAGAATGCAAAAAATAATTGACTCCTTAAATGCCTATCTAATAATCTTTCATTTGCGTCCAAGACAGCTATAAAATTGGTTGAAATGGCGCAATTTTTTGGACCACGCTAGGAACCCACAATCATTTTTTTTCGAATCATGCCCTATTTACGAGATAAACCCCAATTTGCTTTGGCTTTGAGAATGTTGTCCCTAAGCACCGTAATCAGGGAAAGCTGAGAGAGTGAGTTTGAATAACTGTTCAGTAGACCGTAACAAAAAAAAATGTTTTAGATTTTTTTTCTCTCGAAATGCACGTCTTGCGCTTCGAGTTATAGTTTGATGTTCCTATAACAAATTCTTGTATAACTACTGTCCATAATAGCTTGTATTTGGAAGGGTGGCCACTCAAGTCGGGAAATCGGGAGATTCAGGAAAAAGTCAGAAATCCGCCAAAATCCACCAAAAATCGGGAAAAAGTCGGGAATTTGTGATTTTTTGTCAAACAGTCGGGAATTCAAAGCATACTTGTTTGAAAATTGTTTTTTAACTCTTAAATAGTAATTTTGTAATATTTTGTACAATTTCCAATTTAAATTCATTCTTTATTAGTAACTTAGGGGAAATATGCCCAATTTAATCCTAATAAGCGGTCGTGTTTGAATGATGCTGGGTAACCTAGATTGTTCCTTGAAATTCACTAAAACCAAGTACACCAACGAGTAGAGCAACTTTTTGTGAACATTTCTGTTTATTTTCACTTTTATTAAAAGTTATGCTATTCCTTTTACAAGCATTTAAAAAAAAATATTTCAAAAATGCATTCTAATCAGTCGAGTGCATTGGGCCACGCCCATTTTTCTATTTTCAGCTTAGTTCTTTTTTTCTTCCAGCGCTTTTTGGGTCTGCTTAGTGCTGCCAAAATTGATGAAATTTTAAGCGAACACTCACAAAAAGTAGCATTTATAGCGAAAGTTTCCTGGCAGCACTTGCTCACTCCAACAGGCGCTGCACCAGCATGTTGGTGGTGTTGGTGGCCACCCTTTGTTCTTTATTTGCCTTCGCTCCTCGCTCGGTTTTCTTCAGCCTTCGATTGGAATGGGTAGTCAAAATTGAAACGTCAAAAGACTTAGCGCGTTTGTTTTTTTGATGGTGCTTGCTAATTATTTACATTTTTCGGGATTATTTTTCAAGTGAGTGACTAAGTAATGGTCAAAAGAACATGTTGCCGGTAGTTGGAAGCAATTTTATATCTTAAGCGCTTTGAAATCGTTAGCGCAAGTGAAAAGATATTGATGGCGACTTTCGTTAAGCAGTTAACCTCTGATCTTGCATGTGGATGTGTGTGCCACCAAAATGATGAGAAATGGTCTCGCAAAATAGACATTATGATCAAAAGTGCATTAAATTTGATCTTTTTGGCCAGTAAATGGCATAAATTTGCGTGCTTACACGAGGCGGTGCCACGAGGTGTTCACTCCAAATATATTGCATTTATTTCATAAGTTGATCCGTATGTGCATCCATATTCACGTGCATACACCATTCCTCTATGAATTTTATTTCAGTGTTTTTCACATGACAGGAAAACGCGCGCACTGCTGATTGTTTACAAACAAAAAAAAAATCAATCTGTCTCTACACGGAGGATCGGCATTACACGAAATCGAGTTCGATTACATGTATGTATTATATTACATTTCCCGGCCGGGAGATTCGCTGGCGTTCTGTTATCATCTGGCAATTTCCAGAGGCAGCAGCTTCGTCGTAGTAAATCCGATTTTTCCATTGTTTTGTGTTGAATTTAGTGCGTGTTCCGGACTCAGTAAGGCACCAGCAAGCGAGATGGCGGCAACCCTGGAGGACAAGTCGATCGAGCTGCTGTACGTGGACCCGCAGGAGACGGAGGACGACGGGGTGGTGGTGGTGCTGGATTCATAGCGGAATGGCAAGCGCACCGTCATTAAGACATCGACACGGCTGACGTACTTTTTGCCCGTAATTGGATTGGTTGATCCAGAGAAGCTCAAGCCGGGCGATTTGGTGGGCGTGAACAGGACTCGTACCTCATCCTGGAGACACTTCCGGCCCAGTACGACGCGCGCGTCAAGTCGATGGAGGTGGACGAACGGCCCACCGAGCAGTACTCGGACATTGGCAGGCTGGACCGTCGTGCTGTCGATGCCGCGCAAGGACAAGTTCAAGAACCTGGGAATTCATCCGCCGAAGGGAGTGCTGCACGCTGTTGACTCGTACGTGTGTGACGTAAACAAAGTCGACCTTCCTGAAGCTGGCCGGGCCACAGCTGGTGCAGATGTCCACCGGAGACGGTGGCAAGCTCGTCCGGGACGCGTTCGAACTGGCCAAGGAAAAGGCGCCGGCGATTACTTCCTGCACGCGTCTACGCTGCAGACGCATCTAGCTGTTGCATATGCATGTTTTAAACTTATTTGACCTTATTTGGTCTCCTCACTCCTTATCTTGGATTTCGACGAGAGACGAACATTGAAGTCGTCTTGGATTTTATTAGTTTTTGTGGTTTAAGCTTTATTTTTTGTATTGTTAAATATGAACAACCTACAAATAAATATGACAACCTTGCCTCCTTAGCATTTTTTCCGGAGCTGCGGTCGACCCGACAGCGGCCAACCCCCACAGCCGGAAGGTCTTGTCCCTGGAATCGGACATGGCGTTGTTGCCGTCTAAAGTCAGACGCTTCTGCGGGATGTCGTAGTTGGCGTCGTCCCGGGTTAGCTTCCACAAGATCTGGGTCATGTCGTTCGAAAAGGACAGGACAATGTCCGTGTACTTGGAGTCGTTCGCGATCTGAGTGAGACAGCCGGAATGGCCAACCAACTGGCCGCAAGGCTGCATCTCGGTCAAGATCTCGGTCATTCTTGATTAAATACTTCACTTGAGCAAGTGTCAAAGTTAAAAGTTTGCGGCGGGATGCGTGGCTTTCTATTCCATGTTTCGAAGGAAAAAAATGTATAGCCTTTAGTCTTGCTTGGGGGGTTCGTTTGCACACAGCACCGAATTTCTCAGCTCCCGGCTCCAGTCCTTGCTAAATTCCGGATTACTTTTTGCTCCATCCGGATCTTTTTCAAAAACGCATACCGAAACAAAATTAAGTGACAGTTCATGCCAATGACGTTCAGAAACGTCACAGCCCACACTGATCAAAAATTTCTATTAAATTCTCATGCCGCTTCTCGCGCATCACGTGCATCCGTATTTACCACGTATTTACCATTATTTACTGGAGTTGCTCCAAATGCCATACGGATCAAGCATGTGCCCAACCCCGTGGGCGGTGCTGTTGCTGGTAAGTTTATAGCCTAAATAGTATTTTGGAGCTTTAATCGAGCATCAAACTCTCCATATGGCGAAGATAGGTGTTTGATTAGAAAGGGTATATTTCCCCCAGTCGATGCAAGGAATCGGGTTTGATCTCTCTTTCACAATAAAACTGTACGTACGACGCACTGTTTTTCGTACTTTGGAATTGCAATTTTCAAATTGATTGGTCGCATATGATAACATAAAAATGTGATTTTGTTTTTTTTTTTCAATAATTTATTTTATCAGAACTAGTAATACTAACACATGTCATACAAAGAACATGTTCCTAAATTAGCACTTCTTTTCACTTAATCCTAGAACGCGTCACTTAAAACACACGCAAATTAAATTAACCACCTTCCCTCCCTTCACACATCACTATCGTTTCGCACCATATCCTTCTCGTGAAAGAACAACCCCTCCTTGTAGGTCAGCATAACACTCGAGCAGAGGATTCCCTCGTTTCCTGCCCGAATCCTCTTCGGCGTGGTCAACACCACCTTGGTTGGAGTTTTAGGCCCTCCTACGACCTTCTTTGTGCGCCGCGGTGTCCCGACAAGTGACCGCGGCTGAACCGTGGCATTTTGTGCTGCTGCTGCGGCGTTGGCCGGAAGGACGATCCGGATCTTGCTGCTGGTGTCCAGTTGTCCCTCGCGGAGTCCCCGCTCCCGTTGGTGCCGCCGCAGCGAAGAAGTGGCCATCAGCGGGGACGACTGGAAAAAGTCCGGCCGGCGCGTGTCGTCCTCCGAGGGGACCACCACATCCGCGGAAAACATCGTGGAGAGGCGCTTGGGGAAGACCTTCGGCTTGATCTGGTTGTATCCGTGGTAAACCGTGAGAAACCGATCGATTTTGAAGGAAAATCTTTCCGACTCGGCGGTGAAGAGCTTCTGGCTCTTTTCCTTGGCTATCTTTATCACGCGGCTAGGAGTTGGTCCTAACATAGTTGAGTTCGAGAAGGTGTGTGGTGAGTTACTGAAGGTCTTCCCGGACTGGACGGGGGTATTTATACGGGGATGGCAAATTGCGAGGACACACACCTGTTGGATGTCCCGTCCAGTCAATGAAAGAGAACTGGCCACTAATTGAGGGTAGGTATGTAGTACTATTGACACAGTGTGGCTGTGTGGAATGCATTCGAGTTAAGTAACTTTTGTTTATGGTTATCGAACTTTTGTCTATATAGCAGTAGCACTGGAAAAAGCTTCTGTTATAAACGGAAGGATCATAACGTAGCGGGTTCTAAAAAACGAACTTATAGAAAATTTTATCTTTTGATTGTTGATGTAATTTTTCAACTATTTTTCGAGACACTGTGAAATCTTTATAATAAAATAAAGCTAAACTATATATAATTTCCCTAAAAATTTCCCAAGTTAAATATCTGGATGTAAAAAAACAGGTAAGTCAAAAAGCAGTGTTGCTGTTTTTGTAAATACATTTATTTCTGACAGCTTTAACCTTCTTGGTCATTCGCTGTTTGTATCATCACAAGTTTTACTTACTTTTCATTCACCTCACTTTAAGGTGAAATTCTAAGTCGTGAAAAAAATGGCCGAAAAGGCGACCGTCCTTTGCCCTTAATTTGAATTACTGATTTCCATTACGACCTCAATTCTTCCTGATGAAAAACTTCCCTAAAAGCAAACTGGCTCTAGCATCAAAATAAAGCCACTTACCTTAACCAAACATTATCTCGAGCAAGATACGAACACAATTTACCAAAACAAAGAGCTTTTCCTGTATTTAAGTACTTTAAACTTCGACAAACTCACCAAAATTGCCAAGCCAGCAAAAATTATTGGGATGCTGCTTCTTCTTACTAATTTGTTTGTTCTTTTTCACGATTTTCTTCTTGAATTTGGGCTCTGCTTTAGATTCACTGTTATTTGAAGCTAACTTTATGGATGAGCTTCATATCACTACACACTCCCTTATTTGTGGAAAACTTTCCGAAAATCACTTTTTGAACACATGAAAAATTATAATTTAGTCAGAATCTGCTGATGTATCGGCACGGCAGCACACGAGAAAAAATGTTTGTCTTCTTCTTCGTTCGTTCAAGCAACAAAATCATCATTTCGAACCGAACTTTTGAAAGAGGCATATATAATTCCAAGGTTTTATTCGTTTTGTATAGCCACAAGCCATTTTCAAACACTCTTCAACATCCGCAAATGTTGTTGCCAGTAAAAGTTTGAAGTGAATTGAGATTGACAAAAATAAAATGGTTATTTTTCCATCAAATTGATTTGAAATAGTTTAAAAATATTTTTTAAGGGCCTAATATTTATCATTCTTTATAAATTAATTACTTTAAGCAGTTAACAGAACCAATTTTAGAATAATCCAATGTAATTCAATTTTATTCACCCTTGACTCGGCAACACTGGTGTCGTAACCTCCAAACGTCATGTCTAGAGTAAATTTTCAAAAGGTCCTATGTGCAAAATCCTCATTCTGAGAAATTTCATGTTGAAGTTTTGTGTGAGATTTTTAAATCCTATTTAAACACGTTTGAGTATTTTTGAATTCTAAAAACGCCAAAATGGACCTAAATCGATGCTTTTTATGTGCACTTTACGGGAATTATCAAAAGTCTAGTTTAAACTGATTTCTAAAGCAATTTGTTTCATACGACCTGTGAGTGCACATAGGACACGATTCATAGGACAAATTTTACACATAGGACTTAGCACATTGGACCTAATTCGTGTAACATTGCACATAAGACTTTTCCAAATTAAATTCAAATCCTGATTAAAATAAAACAACTTTTTTTATATAATTATGTTTACCCCACCCTCGCGCAACGTGTTGTCATCAGCTGATCGAGAGTATGAAATGTTTCAATGCTTCCAGAGCGGGAGAGAGAAACCGTTATGAGAATATGTTGACCAATCAGCGCTTCCGTCGGCATCTGTCAGATAGGTGCTGGAAAATCGACCTATCCGACAATGTAAATAATATTTTGCAGAGTACGCATAGAACTTGTGATGTTTTGACAATTTTCGGTTGTTTTTTTGCTTTTTTCGCGTTTTTAAGTGTTTTTATTCTTGTCAATCTGAAACACTTGTGTTCAGGTAAGTTTTTTTTTCGAGTTTACAGTACGGTGACAGCTCGTAATTTGTTCGTTTCTTCGCGTTTAATTTTTATTACAGACGATGACGACTGCTGAATCTCCTCTCGCAAACAAACCCACATTCAGCTTATCAATCCCGTGTTCCTTCGTAGTTCGGCCCCTCGTGTGACATGATTGGAATTCCGTTCCATCTACGACCACCCCCGGGACGCACCCTCCACTCGCTGGTGAGGACCATTGCCTCAACGAAGCCGGCCGATTTATCCGGGACGCAGGACAAGAGCACCCGGCAAAAGATCAATTTCCACGAGCTTAAACATCCGAGCAAGGTTCCCCAGCGTCCAAACAAATCTACGATTGACGGCCAGTCGACACCAACCCGCATCCCGGTGGACGCCCAAACGGTGCAGCTGCTGGAGCGGTTAAGCCTGGTGGATCTGGACAGCGCCGAGGCCCACCGGACGCTCGAGGACGCGATCGAGTTTGCGTCGCAGATTCTGTCCGTGGACACCGACGGCGTAGAACCGCTGAACACGGTACTGGAGCGGGAGCGGTTGACGCTGCGCGAGGACCGCGTGTCCGACGGGAAAATCCAGCAGGATGTGCTGAGGAACGCATGCGTTACCGAGGAGGAGAACTTTGTGGCGCCACCGGGAAATATTCCGCTCGAGCAGGAACCGAGGAAGTGAGCGGGGGATGGTTGGTGGGAAGGGGATTGTGGGCTTCCGGCAGCTGCTGGAAGCTTGTAGGGATAATAAATTTGTAGCGTTAGGTTTGGGGGATAATGTTGTGGACGGTTTTAAGGTGAGCCCGATTGGACGAATGTTCCCAATAATCTGAGATATGAGTTTAGACGAGGGAAAGCTGGAACAGCGGTGTACGAAGGAAGTTCTGGGATTCCGATGCGGGAGAACCTGAGCTTTGTAAAGGAAACCTTTGATCCGAATGTACCGTTTGGAGTTACAATAGAGGAGCGATTTTCGAACGGGAAGGTTCCCTTGAATGATTCCTTGACCCTCAATCTGGACCACGGTCACACGCTCTCCTGCCGATACCTGATCAACCCGTCGACCTCCAGCGAGTTCATGTACAAGGTCCAACGTCAGCGCAAGATTTGGTGGATGCGATACGCGTGCGTTCCGGGCCGGTTCTTCATTTCGGACCCCCGCCAGGACGCGGACACGCGCGTTCAATCCGTCGCCATCAAGAGTCGCCTTGGCGGAGAGGAACTCACGCTGGAACAGCTGGAACTCTTTCCGGCGGACGCCGCCGCCCTCGATGAAGAGCTGGGGGACTTTCGATTCAAGGTGGGCCGAACCAGCAGTAAAAGGATTCGGCCCAGTATGCTGCGGCTGCGTCAGTGCGTCGAAGTGGCCACGTTGCAGATCGTGCTGGATGCGTTTGAAAGTGGCGGCGATGCAAGCATGAGGATTAACCGCAAGCTGGCGCCGTTCAAGTGTGGCATCGTGTGTCTTTCCGACGGTAAGTACTGCGTTCTTGTTTCTGATTTGAGTTGTAACTGTCTTTCTCGCTTTCCAGACCCCGCCCTGATGCCGGAGTTGCGCGACCTGGCCAAACACCTGTGCAACGTGCTGCGCAAAGCGAACCTTACCGTGCTCGACTGCTCCAAGCGTAACGGCAGTCGTTCCCTGGCCAAACAGCTGCACCATCTCGACTCGATTGCCGTCCCGTACTGCCTGCTGCTGCGCGACCAGTGTCTCCAGAATGGCCTCTTTCAGGTGCGGTACCGCGTCACCACCCTCAGCGAAACGATTCACATCTCGGATTTACCAGAATATTTATTGAAAATAGTAACAAGTTTAGTTTAATAAATACAAACACACGCAAGCGCAAGCTTAGAAGAAATCGCACAGGTATTGTCTCACGTTGAAGCCGACCATCTTGCCGATGTGCACGATAAAGTCCATTCCTACGGTGCACTGAAGTCGCGCGCTGCCGTCCATGATGGTTCCCTCGCTGGAGGCAAAGTTCAGGAACTTGAGATGAATCAGCGTTGAGATTTGCGCCAACAAGTTGCACGTCAGGCCGACCTTCTCGTCCAGAATGGCGTAAAAATGGCCAACAGCCGGTCGATGGTGAACGCCTTCGGTCCCAGCTGGGTGGCCATCTTCTCCGACACCTCGGCCTTTGCGTTGACCGACTGGAGGCGCTTCTTTTGCTTGCCGTGATATTCATAAACAGTCGTTTGTCCTCCTTGGCGGCGTTGTGACTCGCGAGGTACGCCGCAATCAGCAGGAACTTGGCGTAGAAGGGCAGTTCCAGGGTTTGCACCAGCCGCTTCATCGTATGCAACTGCTCGACGGATTCCGAAGAAGTCTGGTCGTCGACGGTGATGGGACGTAGCAACTCCTGGTTGACGTTCTCCATGCGCATGTAGATTGTCCCGAGAGCAAGTTTCATGGTTTTAGAAATATTCCGCCAAAGCCGGGTCACGTCGTCCGCGGCAGTCGTCCCGTCCAGCACCGGTTCGCAGTACAGATTGTCAAGGCAAACAGATTGGCCAATGTTTGACAGATCCAAACGCGCTGGACACCAACCGCCCTTTACGCCCAGCAAAACTGGCAGTGTTGCAAGCGCAAAACATACGTTGCCAGAGCCGATTTATTTTGCATCGACCAATCTGTCTCCCTTGACAATCTGTAGTTCGCAGTACTTGTGGAAGCACTCGAGCGCAACCAGCTGCAGCTCCTTCAAGTCGCGACACACCTTGAAGAACACGTTCAGGAGATGTTGAGGTAGTTTTCGTAGAAATCGGGCGTCAGCATCTCCACAATCTTCAGATGCTTATCAATTTCCTCCTCCGACAAGTTGGCATGCTTGTAAGACCTAAAAAGTACAACCAATCAGTATCACAAATCGCCCTAAAACATCCAAAATAACCCTTACTCCAACTCAATCCTTAATTGCTCCCGCACCGCCTCGAAATCGTTCATCATAATCACCAAAATGTCCTTCTTGCTGTACTCGGCCACAAACAGCTTCACTACCGGCGCGAGCCCCGTCCTGACTAAGTACTTTTCAAACGGCAAATCCGACACGAGCAGCACGCACACGTTCAGCCCGGTCACCTTCGGCAGTCGCAGCAACATTGGCAGCACGTTGTGGTCCATGTCGCGCACCCGGTCGACGTTCTCCAGCACGACGATGTAGCTTCGCGAGGGCGACAGTCGCGCCAGCTGGGCCACAAAGTCCTTCATGGAGTCGACGCTGGCCAGCGAGGCGTACCCGTTGGCCGCGCACGGGACGTGACCGGTCAGCCGGTTCAGGATGGCCTTCGGCGAATCCTCGTCCCGACGGCGTTCTGTCGCACGTTGCCGTCCAATCCCGGGCGCCACACATCTGGAATGAAATATGAAATTAAACGCAAAACACTTTTTTTAAATTTAATTATCAGCTGCCAAAACGCAGTCATCGCATTATTTTCTAGGAAAAACTTACCTGGACACAAGTATTCAGCTTATAATAAGATTAAAGCACTTTTAAAACAAAAAAGCAAATAGAAACAACTGCAAATTGGCAAAACTTGAAAAGTCCTATGCGACTCTGCCAAATATTGTTTACATTGTCGGATAGGATGTTTTGCCAGCACCTATCTGACAGCTGACGACGAGAGCGCTGATTGGTCGATTTTCTCTCCTAACGGTTTCTCTCTCTCGCACTGCAAGCATTGAAACATTTCATATTCTCGATCAGCTGATGACTACACGTTGCGCAAGGACTGGACAATCATGAAGATTGCAAAATATTTTTGTTTCAAAGTTTTATAAAAAACGACTTAACAAAATAACTAAAAATCATGCACCTTGGTCATTTTGATATGAGCGTATATGCATCATAATTGAAAAATGATATAAATGAATCATAAGTTGAATTGCTAAGGTTCTATGTGCACGCTTGACCCTAATGCACATAGGACTCCCACGTGGTAAAACGACCTATAATTATTTGGTGAAGAATTTATTGAGAATCGTTTTAGGTTGTTTTGTATTTTATCAATAACTGAAAAAATAAAAGGCTTTTAATAAATTGGATCAGCGGAAAGTGTAGTTTTCGGCTTGCAGAATTTCATGCAATAAATAACTCAGTTTGTTTACTTTTGTCGCATAGGACCTTTTGAAAATTTACTCTAGATGTTTTCGAGGAAAGTCGGCAAGAAGGCGACCAAAACAAAACAAACAAAATCGCGTCGCAAAAAAAAAAAATTTGGCCACCGTGGTTGTGGAAGCCTGGAAGCACGACGGTGGTCCTGGACTCCGTCAGCGGTTCCTGCATCGAGATCGAGCTGCTCGGAAAACTGGACTTTGGAGGTGCATCAAGGTGAGCCTGGCGACGGCGCCGTTCGATGTGCTGGTGGAGCAGGAGGTTGGTGGTTTTAAAACTTCCGTCTAGATTTTTCCGAATCAAAGTCGCATTTCCGTTCCTCATATACAGATTGCATCGAGTGTGTCATTGCCACGACGTCGAAAACGGGAAAAACGATGGCCGTCAGCGGCTGGATGAGGACATTTCGTTTTTTGCCGATTGCCATTCTACTCAAAAGCTGACCGAAACCTACCGGAAGTAAAGCTTGTACAAGATAACGCCAAACGGGAGGTTTGGCATAATTGGCCCTCTTGGGCATGGACAAGTGCCTGTGGAATTTTGGAAAATCTAGGTAGTGGCGGCAAAGGTAAGTTCAAAAATATTTTTTTGCAAGGATTTTTAAATAATATTTTTCTTGTTGCAGCTCATTCCGTCACTTCCAACTGATGCGCATCGGTGCCAGGTACCCTATGCAACTCTTCTACCTACACGATTGCATCACCATCTGCGGCCGCCATGGTCCTAACCCGGTTCTTGGTCCGTCCCAGTCGCGGGAAGTTTTTTGGTGTAGCATCGTCAGGTTCAGTGAACTCCGGAAACGTTTCCGAAACGTCGTGTCCGCCGTGATGTGCAGTGGAAGAGGAAACAACAGCTTCTCCTGTGGCATCGTAAACGACCGGGAAGCATCAACATCGGCTGACGATGTTAATGACGGAGTGAGGCCGCAGTTGTGAGGAGCCCCCGACGGGAAATCTTAGCAAAGCCTCAAGAAGTTTTTTGCGGAGCACGGGCTGGACAGTCCGGATTCGTGTTAGAGGACGAGGACGTCATTTCGGGTTGGTGGCGCCAGGCTAGATTGAAGGCAACAGCAAGGAAATTATCGCGGGTGTTAAACTTACTGTGCAGTGATGTCAAAACATGAACGTGAATATAAAAACGTACCTCTATTATTGTTAATAAAGATATAAAAGCAATTCAAAACAAGTGCAACTATTTTAAAAACGTAATCCAAACTAATTCGAAAGTTTAAGTGGTCTGCTTAGCAAGTATCTTGATCCAGTATGATGGATTCTAGATTTTTTAAACCGAATTAGGCTAAAAAATAGCTGAAATAAGTATAACACTATTTTGAATTTACTTTAATTCCTTTTTTTTAAATATTATACTACTTCTAAACGTTTAAAGACTCAAAGTTTAAACAAACCCGAAAACGTAATCTCGTAATCGTAATCATGGAAAAGAATTTTTATTACAGCCAGGTTAAAGCTGCCGAAAATAAATCAACAAACAACAACATATTACAGCCCAAATCGTGCATTCCACTTTTTCATCAAATTATGATTTCTGGTACTTTTCGTGTAAATTATTTTCTAACGGTGCTCTGTTAGGTGAATTCATCATAATAAACAAAAAAAACATTATTTTGTTTGATTTTGATTCGTAAACAACAACAGAACAATCGCCCTGATGATGCTAATGATTTTAATGACTACAAGGAAGTAGAAGACAACGAAGAAGAAGCCCAAACAGATTCAGACCGATTTCACCTTAAAAATAAGTTTTAAAACCAATCTTGGAATAGTTTAGAATAGGTCAGCGCCATTCTTAACAAAGCTGTTTGATCGATTCTCGATCAATGAACAAATTATCAACTTCAAAAATGCTTCAAATCGTCTCTCTAAAAAAAAAAAGGTGGTGGAAAACAAGGGAATTTGAATATGTTTTAGAGTAAATAAAAACGTATTGCAAACTAACCCGAGAAATGAAAATAACAATTAAATAGCATACGACTTCGAAATATTCTTCAACAAATTTTTGGGATATTTTTTTTCCATCTAACATAATCAACTTTCGGACCAACTATGATTTGAAATATATATGTTTGATATACTTAATGGAAAAATTAAATATCTCAAAATCTTCTGCAATGTTAGAAATATTCATATCTAAAGCAGTTTATGATGCCTTCAAAAAAATGTCCTTTTTTCTTATTTTATCTCATTCCGTATCGATCCTGACCAAGGGACAAACAAAATGTACAATAATCATTTCAATATTCTATAATTCCTAAAAATCATTTGGATTTTTATGCTTATCAAAAATTAATAGTAAATAAAAGCAAAAGTATAACATTTTTCCAGCTGTGATTTATTTACCTTTTTTTTTCCAGAAATAACTACGAAAATAAAATTGAAAATTTACTCAAATAAAACAAAACAACAAATTATTACAAACTTCTTACGGGTGAATTCACATTGATTATAATGTTTTATGTTTCTTGTACCAGTTTTATAAAAAAATCAGGTTTTTATCGAGAAAATTTTGAAATTCTTTGTTAGACAAGGATGAATGAAAACTTGTGATAATGTTTCTGATGGCCAGAAAAATGAGTCACCCATATATTTTAATTCTACAAAAAATGGTAGCTGAAAATCTTTTAAACTAAGATTGGTAAATCGACTGTTGCACAAAAGAACTTTTCGATGTCAAATTTAATTTTCAACGGATGTATTAGTCCTTGAAAATGTCAAAAAATCAACGAATAAAAAACTTGTATCTGGAAATTTAGAAAAAAATAATTCTGAAAATAAAGAATGCTTTCAAAGCGTAAGTGCAATGTCATCAATTCTAACTACATTAACGAAGACTTGTGTGTGTGTGTGTGGTCCAATCCAATACCCGCTAACCGGTAGCGAAATTATGGGAAAGTATAATTTGTATCAGACTTTGTATATGCCGAATGCTGATACAACTTATCTCAATCCCGGGTATTAGGTGGTGATAGCCCTCGCGCTGCTTCCAACGACCCATTTCAGAATGACAGAGCTCCTTGCGGTCCAATTCCGAGGTCGCTGGGCATTGTTCGGCCCCGCCTTAACATAGAAGCAAGCATCTGAAGGAAACTCGATCTATATTTAGACTTCCAATCCCCTCAGGCAAATCAGGGATCAGCGCGTATTTAATAATATGAGAAGAAGAGAGATAACATGTTTCAACACTACGGATCAATTCACTGCTAGAGTGTAAACCTTCTGATGGCCGACTTCTTAGCGTCCCAGACCACCACCAATCCAAAGGTGTGAGTTCGAATCCCACCTGACTCATTTTATTTTTTATTCATATTCAAATTCCTGATTCCAAATTTCAAAGGTACCGACCGGGATTTGATCCCTGAACCATCTGCTTGGGAGACAGTAACCATTAAGCCACGGAGCCGGTTAACTACATTAACGAAGACTTCGATCTAAAAATTCGGGCTTCGATCTTAAAATTCGCCAAAAATCATTTTTTCACCCAATTTTTGATCAATAAAAGGCATTGGAAAGAAGAACTTTAAAAATTTTAGAAAATTTTAGGGTAGGAAATTTGACTGTTTCATGTGACTTTGCCAATATTTTTAAAAATGTAATAGTAATTTAAACTTTGGCAGTGATTCTTACTAACATTTACCCTACATGATGTGAAAATAAGTATGCAGTAATTTTTGTAGTGTCCCAGACTATGCCTCTACGCATGTTTACACAATTTAATTGATAATTGTGCCATTCTATAGCAGAAAATGGGATAAACAAGCAAACAATTTAAAAAAGTGACTGTGAAAATATGAAAAAATTAGAAAGGCTAAATATAATGATAAGAGGCAGTAGAATAGGCCAAATACTACCAAAAACAAACATAAACTAAAAAAGATAAAGGTACATTCAAACGCTAAAAATTCAACAAGAAAAACATATAACAAGAGAAGTAAAGTTTTTCGTAGAACAAAAGTTGCTGACTTAGAAGGGCGGAAAAATAAAAAAAAATGGGCAGCAGAGGGTTATTTCATTGTTATTACTGCTGAATACAAAAATTTATAAAATGCTAAAATACAGGCGTCGTGGAAAAAAATCAAATTATTTTTAGATTTTTGTATACAGTCCACACTTGATTATCCGAAGGCCTAGGAAAAAAGTCATGTATAATTGATCATTACTCTTAATTGCTTTCTGTTTAATTCTAATAGACTTCCCTTAAATGAACCAGCGTTTGTCACTCGAACCCTTCTTGAAAGCTTTTATTTTTTTTCTTTTGACAAATGAGTCTAAAATGAGTCTTATGAATGTCGGAGAAGAAATAAACTGCATTTCCCGCTTTTATTTTATATATTATCAGTTTGAACGTAACTCACTTTAAAAAGTAATGGTTAAGTTATTGATTTTATTTTTTATATATAGTTTTATGGTAATTCTTAAATATATGTATGATTCAATAAATATTATTTGAAAAATAATATTATTTGAAAAATAATATTTAACATCTAGTAAAATAACCACCTCTTTGAGAAAACTTTCCTGAATAAATTTTACATTCAAATATGAACTTGATATCTTTATCATGATCTCCTCTGAAGTTTCACAAAAAAACTTACTGTGTCGTAAAGAATGCTAATGCCGGGAAAACTCGCGTGGAAAATGAGATAATGTGCCAAGAATTAGTGCCGGCCGTTGCCAGCCCACGGTTTTTCTTTGTGGTTTGTTCTTTGCCGCCTAGTCAGACAGCCAGTCAGTTATGGACAGGTTCTATTTCTGCCCGACTTATGGCATAATATTCGAGTTAGATCGATAATGACACTTATTTACTCATAGACAAAACACTACCAATGATTTTTCTTAATAGTTTATGTTAACTTTCCAACAGGTGTTTTTGAAGGATTTTTACAAAATATTTTTTTTTTTTCGAAATGAAAATGTTTTGTGTGTTTGCCTGTGATCTTACAATTTCACGCCAAGAAATTAAGGCTTCCCGTGCTTTTACGCATCATTTGCGATATTCATTTGTTGTGAACATGTCACACCTTCGGAAATATATTTCGATCGCTTGGAAACAGATACTTTTCAGTTACGACTTCTTCCTTATGATTGGCATGGCATGCGATATAATCCGAGTGACTTTTATTTATTTTATTTAAAAAACGTAAACCAGACATTATGCCACAATTGACGTAATACTGAAACAGGTCACACTTTTGCGCAAATCGCGAGATTTTTTTTTTCCTCAGTTGCAAGTTTGTCACAGTTCGTTACAGCATACCAAAGGGAGAAGGGATCAGACATGCTGTAATAGTTCTGTAATTGTGCGATGTTAAGCCGTTTGTATATTTCGAAAAAAGGAAAGCGAGATGCTAAAAATTTAAGTGAAAATAATTTAAATAAATTTGAAGATACAAAAATGGTCCAACTAGCCCTTACATTCTTTATGAATCAGCAGAATGACACTTCTTACTGACGAATTCGAGATCAAAGCAAGCCAAATCCTAGTCAACTTGTTTATCTTCGCTTACTTTGATAACAACCTGAGGTTATTTAGGGCAGCGAATGACCAAGAAGGTTAAAGCTGCCAGAAATAAATGAATTAACAACAACAACAACAACAACCTGAGGTTAGTCGACAGCACTCTTGCTACAGGAAGCGATGGATCCACAAGAATTTCTGCTGGCCAAAAACGATTTCGATCTGGAAAACTTCCGGATCCGGTTGATCGAGTGCATTTGCGAGCTTCAATCGCGACGGGTGAGTCGAACTTTTGTTTGATCTTCTGAAGAAATCTGTCTATGTTTTTGTTTTTTTTTTTTCTCTAGAATGAAGTTACGTTGCTCAAATCAAATCTGGACGAATCGACCCGCGCAAAGACCACGCTGCAGGATGATTTGAAAACGTTCGAGCGGGAGAACGCCGACCTGCGGGATCAGCTGAAGATTACGCTGGACGCGTTGAACCAGAAAGATTCCATCAAAACGGGCCTTCTGGAGAATGCCGCCCGGCAGAACGTCCAGCTGGAGGCGATGGTAAGCAGAAGGGAAGGAGCGACCACGTGGTCTCAGTTTTGAGGTTAAGTTGTTTCTTCTCGTTTGCAGACCAATGAACACGAGCGGTTGAACGCCAAGCTGCAGGCGTCCCAGGTGAAGATTATGGAGCTGTCGCGGGACAATAACAAGCTGCAGGATCAACTAAAGGTGCAGCAGACGGCTCGGAATCAACCGGCGGCGACGGATGGTGCCGAAAAGATTTGGAAGGCGATGGACACACTGAATGGGTAGATGATTCGTCTCAAAGAAACAGGACTTGTTTTGACAACTTTGAATTTTAGTCATTTGCAGAAACTAGAAGAGGAGCACAAGGTTCTGAAGCAAACGGCGGAATCGTCGACTAAAATTGCCGAAGAGGCGGTGCTCTCTGTTGCCAACAGTAAGGCCGCACTGGAGCAGGTTCAGGTGGAAAATGATTCGATGAAGAAGCAAATTCTGAACCTGGAATGTAAGTAGTCAGTCTTTTTTAGCTCATAAAAATGTGTGCACCTTAACGTATATTTATTTCTATGTTAATCAAAAAATTTCAATCAATTTTCTCGATCCGTCTTGGGGTCACATAAGTTTCTATTGAAAACTAGTAAGTTTAGATTTCTACTTCAAAAGTGATGCTATAAAAACGATTTTGGCTAAAATCCGTAAGGTTGTAAAAAGGGTGGTTTTGAAAGAACACCCCTCATATTATATATTTATAAGACAGATATTGGAAAGACCATTTCGACAAGTTATAACATTTGAAAATTTGACAACCCTATCAAAAGTTATGAGGGTTGATTTTACTGAAGCGGCGATGGGCCGGATTTTGCCTTCCTCACCTTACTGAGGAAAGGCAATAAAATCACTCGGAAAATGAACTTTTTAATTAGACCTCCTAGACCTACCTTCATTTGTACATATCGACTCAGAATTACCAGCTGAGCAAATGTCTGTGTGTTTGGCTGTATGTAGACATGTGTACCAAATCAATGTCACTGGAATATCTCGTCACAGGCTCAACCGATTTTGGCCGGAATGGATTTAATCGATCCGTCTTATCGTCCCCTAAGTTGCTATTTAATTTCATGCAGTTTAATCATGTATTTGAAAAGTTATGTTAAAAAAACTGTTTCAAATTAAATTTAAATAATTTTTCATGAAACCCTCACATGTTGTATATTTTTAGAAAGCATATGAGAAGACCTTTTAGGTGGAGTAAGAATTTTCAAGATCTGACTTACCTATCTTAAATTACAAGCAGTTTAAAAAATGGTCTGAATTTACATAACCTCAACTGGTCGGGTCTGATCGCCACGAAAAAGCCGTGTAGAGGGATGCCATTTTCCTCAAAGGCCGTGTCTGTATAATCTTGACAGAAAGTCTGTAGGTAGTCTGTTTTTTTACTCATCACTTATTTTTATTAGGACCTCTTAGGTGCTGCGAACGTTAGGGGAGAGCCATAAACATGTGGACACTTTAGGTGGGTTAAAATCACTTTAAATGAGAGGAAGGCACCAACCACCTAAAGGTGGATTAAGTAACGTTTTTTATAATAATTTTTAACGACAGGAATGCAAAAAATAATTCATTCAAAGAATTACAAAAAGTTGTGTTGTGGTTTTGATTTGTTGCAAAAAAAAACCTTTGTTTTTTTAATAAGGTGATTTCCGAGTTTAACAATAAAAAATAAATAAAAAAAATATGCAAAATTTAAATTACAAGCTATGGTTTCAACATTTCAATAAAAAGTGTTTAAAAATGCATTTTACACCAGTCCAAGGGTTTTGCAATCATTAGTTTTCAAAAAATCTAAATACCGACAAAAAAAATCGCGAAAAAAAAACCTTTTACGGTGCTATACAATTAAATTTCACAAAAATTCCAAAATTTTTAAATCGAGCCCAAACATGCTAAATGTGATTTTTAATTCAAGATAATGCATTTCAAATTGTCTTCAGTTGATTAGACCTCTTCTTCCATTAAAATTTTGAAGTTTTTAGATTTTATTGCCTTTTGATTAACCTTTGAAAAATATTTGCAACGGCATAACATAAATTTGAAACATTAATACTTAAATTTATTTTTTTAATTAAAATAGGACAAACAAATATCTCAAAAAAAAAAAAACAACAACAACTCTATGTTAATTTTTAATTTTCATGTTTTAGTTCTGGGAAGATGTAAAATTTGTCCTTTTTTAAATTTAACGTTACAGTGAACATCAAAGCTAATTATAATTATTTTCAAAATGTTCATAATAAAAAAAAATTATCAAAAATTACTCTTTGAAAGAATTAAGAAAAAATGTCAAAATAATTTTAATTGAAAAGAGCAAAACATTAAAAAATAACATTGAAAATCGAACCATAAATTTCCAAGGTATCGACGATCAAAAACAGAGGGCTATTTTGGCAACTCTGAGAAAATCTTTTTTTTCTGTTTTTTTTTTTTATATCTTTGCCATGCCATATCTCAGCAACCTAAGGCCGTATCAACAAAAATAAAAAAAATGCAAAATGTTAGGAATTTTCTCAGCTTTACGATTTTTTTTAAATATTGGCATACATGGGCACGTTTCCGAGATTTTAAAAAATATACTTTTTCAAACAAGTTTCCTAAAATGGCTACCTATGAATTGACAACGGTACATTTTATCAAAATTTCACTAAAGTACTTTTTGATTGCAACTTTGATTTTACATTAAAGGTTGAGTTCAACTTCGTTTTTCCTTTTTCTATATTAAAAAGTCAAATTTGAAAAAAATATGGCTTGGTCAAAGATTTTTTAAATAATATATAAAAAAAATAACAAGCTATAGTTACCTGCCCGCTTGGATCAATCGGACCGCGCACTGGACTCAAAATCCAGAGGTTGTTGGTTCGTATCCCGCGACATTAACTTTGAAAAATATTTGCAACGGCCTAAGTGACAAAAAGTGATTTTAAAATCAGCAAAAAATTTTTTTCCGTTTATCAATTTTATTCGGTGTAGTTCTCATCCATACTTACAACTAAGCCGAAGACACCAAATCGATAAAAAATAGACACATTTCTTTGAATTTTTACATACCATTTCTGTCAAATTTGTATGGAAAATCACATGGACAAATTGATGATGCGAAATGCCTTCTTTGGGCATACGAAAGGCAGCCAAAAAGTTGCAGCCAGATTAAGACAATACAAAATAAAAAATTTAAAAGGATCATTTCATAGAGAAGTGGGTTAGGTAGGTAATGTTTTTATTTATAATTATTATTTTTGAATATTTTTACTTGTTTTGGATACAACAGACACTAAACTACTAAGTATGTAAATTAATTTCTGAATTTAAACTTTTAATTGTTAAAAACGCTATTTTATTCATGTTGTCCAAAAATTTCATTTTATAAATTAAACTGATTTTTCCCGTTCCAGCAAAGATACTTGCACTAAAATCAAATAGCGATATCGAGGAAACGAGCGGCCAAAACTCTTATTCAAAGGTTTGCATAAAAAGTTAAAAGTGAAAAGACTTATCACAACAATGTTTTCTTTCAGTTCGAAGATCAAATGAAAATCTTGACGGATCAGCTCGACTGCGAACGAGAAACCAACAACAAGTTGAGGAACGACATCGCCGCCCTGTTGCTGCTGCAGGAAAGTCTCGTCAAATCCGGATCTACGATCGAGATTGGTGAAGCTGATCAAACCTCACAGAAGCCCACGATGATCGATGGAGGAGCTGGAGAGGAAGCGAAGCCGATGGATGTCAACTGAATTAAGTCGTAGAGAGGTGTGAGCAAGGTTTGTTGCAAATAAATTTTATTCTTCATCTTCGGATTAATAGTACAAATTTGGTCGAAGCGGCTTACGGGGGAGTACGCACTCCGTTCAACGCGTTGTGTATTGGATTCTCTAGTAAAAATCTCGATAAGCAGTAATTTTTGTTTCTTTTTTTTCGTTCGATAGAATTTTTACCTCTCTTTGTCTACAGTTACATTTGTTCGTTTTTTAGAAAACTCAAAATCTGCTCAACGATTGATAAATATTTGTTGGAATCCACTTCTATCTGTTTGAACACTTTTCATATTTTTTTTACTTTGTTCCGAAAGGATTCTGGCAAACAAAAGTGTTAAACTATTTATCTTCGAACGTTTCGGTCAATCCCTGGCAGGAGTTCTTTCCTTAACAACACTGCTAGCTGCGGAACGCTTGGCGTTAATTTTCTTTTATGTTTAGTGGTTTGAATTTTGTTGTCAAGTTTTATTTGTTGTTCGATTTTTCGTCTCTATCATCGCTACTGTTTGGTTTATTCTCTCTTTCTGGATTTTTTTTGGGTTGTGTGTAATTGTGTGTTCGGTTTGTTTCATTTAGATTTCCGTTAAGTTATCAAATGGCTATCATTTTATTGTCCACATTTAAAGCTACATTTGTTTTTTGGAGTTTTCAGTGAATTCTGGGTGTTTTCTCTATGTTGTTTTATATCATTCTATTTCTTTGTTTTTTTTTGTTTCGCTAAAACGTTTAGAATTATTTATTTGGAACAAATTGTTAGTTGAAATGCATTGATATGAAAAAAATATATTTGTAGACCGTAAATTCAAATAGATTGTGAATAAGAAACCTAACAAATATGTGTGACATAAAAATATAACAAAAAAAAACTGAATAAAACTCACGGTCAAACAGTTGTTTCCTCTCTTTTTTTTCTTATTGCTCCAAAGCAGCGAGAGATAAATCGTCAGCAAAAGAATTTTCTCCGAGTTCGCGCTCTGAGAGAGAACGAGCCTCTCTTATTTTTTTTTTTGCGATAGGTAGGGGAACAGCATCTAATTCCAGCGTGCCTCTAATGTTGGCAGGTCAGAACTTTGATATTCAATTAAAGCAAGTTAAAATCGTTTTCAAATGAAATCGAGTGATAAATAGCTCAATAAGAAGTGAGCAAGCAAGTTTCTATTAAAAGTTTTGCAAAATTAGTTGTTTAAATAGTGAAAATCAGCAAATTGGATGGAGTTAGGAGCGAATGCTTAACCTGCCAAACATACGAGAATTTCCCCTATTTGGTATTTGTTTATACTCGTAGGTGAAACGTCAGACGTTGTTAAACGTACCGTTACATAACCAAAGTTTGTAAACAATAATGATTTGTGCACCTTTTAGAGAGATCGGGAATCATTTATTTTTACAGCTCATCACCTTCAGCGGTGTGAAAAGAGAAGAGTGAAATTTTGAGGTACTTCGGTCACTGCTCTGAAGCAAAAGTGAATGGTAGAGAAAACGGGCTGAATCTAGAGAACCGGGAGTTGTTGTGTTGCTCTCTGTCTAGTCTCGAGAACAAAATTCTCTCATCGAAGCAACTTCGTACTTTCTTATTGCTGATTATTTCTCTCACTCATTGTTGATACTATTTTTGGGGCTTTCTATAAGTGAAGTACAAAGTACAATAACGAGAGAAATAGATTCTCGCGAAATATTGTCACTTTTGGAAAACGACCAATGTTTGTAAACAATCAAATTTGGTAGTGCTGTCACACGGGGATGCTACGGCTGTCATCTGCATACAATGTCACTGAAGCCTAAAAAGTACCAAAGTTTTGGTGTCTAGTGTCAAAATTATGGGGAGTAACATGACGAAAAGGGCGCAAAATCGAAAGGACGAAAATTATTTTTTCCTTTATTTTTGTTTTGTAAGTTAAAATTAAATTAAATGTGTACCGTTATCCGGGGCAAATCGGGACACATGGGGTGAATTGGGAAGTGATTTTAGCAATGTTTTTGCACAATATTTGGATATTTTTTATTGGTTTCTGTTAGAATATACACAAAACACAAAATTAGTTTCTAAATTTGAACTTTTATGTCTAAAAACAGCTGTTCATAGAAGGCTTTCAGATTAAAATTAAAATTATGATGATCTGTAAGTTCATTGGCCAAATTAGAATTCGCGGAAGACATTTTCAGATGATTTTAAAAAGACACCTGCTGGTAAGCTTTGTCTGAGACCTGATACTAGACATATATTGTTATTGGCGGCATTTTTGGTTTATTTTAATGGAAAGAATCATTCTGAGCAGCTACAGGATTTTTTTTTCCAAAAAAAATAAATAAATAAGATTTATTATATTTTGATTTGTGACCCTCTGAAATGTTAATCCCGAAACAGCGCCACCAAACATTTGGTGGCGGCTTCAGCAAGCTACGTCAGTATCACGGGCCTGTGCTGTCAACACGATTTTTTAGTGAAAGACAAAACTTTGGTAAATGGAGAGTGGAGAAGTGCGGAGAAAATAGGAGGCACCAAGCGAATTGAGAGAAACGAGTGACGTTTCATTGCTCTCTGTCTTGTCCCGAGATCAAATATCTCTTACTCTCATTTTTTCTCACTCGGGCGATTCTTCCGTTTGCAAGTTTTTCATCGCTTGCTAAGCAATTTTGAGAGAGAATTACAAAGAAAAAGAGAGAATGATTTTCTTGCGAAAAGAATAAATGAGTGCAATAATGTTGGAGAGAGAATTTGTTGAGTTTGTGAGAACAGTATAGGAGAGAAAAATTTAAAAAAAATTCAACAAAAAAGGGGAATTTCTTTCATAAAATCAAGCAAAACAAAAGTAGAATTTTCACAGAATGTAATTACAACTGATAGCACAGGGGAAATAAATAAAATCTAAAAACTGAACCGCGCCAAAACGAACAATTGAAGCATTTCGGGAGTTTGGGGTGAAACGTGTTATCCTTTAATAGTCTTACGAGATACTCACAGCAAATAGAACGCGCGTTTCGTATATGATGAGTTCGGGTTCGGGTATGTGTTTGTCTCCGTGTGGATTAGCGGGGTTTCGTTTGTTTTTTAGTTTAGTTATTTTGTTTGCAGCTAACTGACAGAAAATACTGAGTAACTTCTAAAGATTTAAAACTGGTTTCGTTTATTTCAACGTTCTTTTTTTTCGTTTTGAATAAAATCTGGAAAAGATCAACAAGAACTCGTGTTTGTGTTTGTGTTTTATTTTTCGTTAGATAGTATTCGTGATGAAAATTAGAATATATTTAGAAACAGTTTTTCTTTCTTTTAGTTCGCGCTGATTTCAACAAGTTTACTCTGCGATATTGATTTTTATTTTGTTTTAATAGATTTTTGTTTAACATCATCTCAATCTGAGTTAGCTTAGATTTGTTTTAGCAAAGCTAAAGATTATGTTCTTTCACTTACGTTTGTTTGTCTAGCAAAAAATTAACCTAGCGACGTTAAAGCGTTCAAATGACTTTCTCATAATTGTTTTTGATTCTTTCTTCTTGATACTGGTTTTGTTTTTTTAAAGTACATTGTTCCTAGATTGTAAAAAAGTGTTTTTTTCTCTACTATTAATTTGTTCTGCCCCCTCTTCGTCACGTTCTATCAGTGTGTGTGTGTTTTTTGTTGTTGTATATATATTTGCACAATCTTGCTCCAGCGCATCCGTCAACTTACGGTAAATGTTTAAACACTAGTTATTGTCATGATATGACAGTGTCGAACTTAATATCTTCGCCTACACGTTACACCTATTATTGTCGTTTTGTCTCATTCATATTTTTTTCTTCTTCAAAGTCGATTCTCAGCTACGGATATTCGAGTAAAAGTTCTGTAAGTACCACTACACACTGCTAAAATTAAACTCGTTTTCTTTTGTATTAGTTTAAGAAACTTAGCCTTTGACTAAAAACCGATATGATTAGAGTTTTGAGTGATATCTCCGGAAAGGGGAGTGGGGATTGCTCCACAAAATGATACGGGTTTCAATTTTGTACTTGTCGGATAGCGTAGAACGATTTCGTTTGACTTTGAAAGTAACTTTAACCCTTTACTTATATCTCTTTCTCTTCTTACGCGATATGTCGAGTTGAACTATAGGTTAGAAAAGTGTTTTTTTTTTGTTCTGAATATATGTCGCAATAGAGAATAGACGACGATGTACTAAAAAGGATTGGAGGTCTTCCTTCGAATGGCTACTAATGACTGATGGCTTTTTTTGCTGTTTAAAAATGCTTTCGTTTTACATTTATACTGCTTGTTTTAAATTGTAGCTATTAGAAACTAGGTTTCTACCATGGCATATAAAAAGAGTGTTGGCTATTTTTCATTTTTGTTTCAAGCTTTTTACTTACACGCTACACGATTGATGTTATTTTGATCGAAACAAATAAATAATTGAACTGTACATAAGCACTGAACCGTTTTTCGCTTTTGCTATTATATGTATATGATTCTACTTGTTCTTTGTTAGTAACTAACAATAAATTACTCTTTTCGTATAAACGTTAGATGTGTATAAAAAAATTATCATACATTCCACCTCAAGCTACACTTACCGTAGCAATATTTGTTTTCAGATAATTGTAGTTAATTCTTTTGTCTCTACTTTGAATTGATTTAGATATCCTCAAGTTGTCTGCTCTACCATTTTTTTCGCTAGCTTTTTAGTAGTAACAATTACTGCTCATTTTTATTAGTAAATTATTGTCTCTTCGAAAAGAAGTTCCCACGCTTTTTGTGTTGTTCAGTTTAGTTTTTCAATTGATGATGAGATTCTTGTTTAATTTGACTGCTATTACACGATTTTGTTTGTTTTACAAGTTTTAAATTTCTGGCCAGAAACCGGCACCGGCACGCTACAGTTTCTACTACTAGTATTTAATGGGCTGCATTCGTAGTTTGGAAAAGATGGTTGTGGTCTTGTGGTTGGGATTTGTTTTTGTCATTTTTACAGATAACCAGCACGAGCCATTAGAAGCGCAACTAAAGGATACAGTTTTAGGTTTGAGAACTTGTTTACTCTTCTTCAAAAAATACAGGAAGAACTAAAAATACGTTACTGAAAAATTTTGATCATATTTAAATTTTTGAAATCATTCCTTTGCATTAGGTATGTCAGGAACGCATTTTTCTCGATCCGGATTTTTTTCGCATTCCTCAAGTAATTTTTTGGCGACTTATTTTTTCTCACGTTTCCGTTTGTTTTGAAACACTCATAAAAGACAGCAGTAAGTCTCTTTGACAATCATGCGCCTTTTCGACGTCTTTTTTTTTAATTTTGAGTTTACCTTTTAAAAACTTTCTCTAAAAATTTTCGGCTTGTTTATTGGCAACACTGCCAAATGCGAAGCAAAAAATTGGCAACACTTCCAAGGAATTTAGACCATTGATGTTTTTAGGTCATCTCAAGGACAACTAATACTCTTGGAGAAATTACTTTCAATGATGGTTCTGAATACCAGGTCCAGAAAGAGTTAATTTACATGAAAAATTAATGACGATACGTAAAATGCTTCAACAAACATCATGAGAAAAAAAAACATTTTCTGATTGTACCTTCTGAACCAAGATTTTTTTTCTTATACAAACATGGCTCCCACATGGCCAACAGGGAATCATATTTTTCAGAGAATAAAAAAATAGTGTTTTTTTGAAAGTGTAAAAGTTTTCCTCAATTTTTCAAAAAACTATTTTTTGTGTCTCCGAAACAATAGTTTGAGAAAAATTCAAGACAAATTTTACAATCTGGAAATAAAACATTTCTTTAGATAAAAAAAACACGTTCTCAAGACACCGATTTTTGAATGTTGTTCTTGACGCTCATCAAGAGAAAAAATCCGTGGGGAGCTGGGCTCTCCTCTCGTGCGCACGAAATATCGGTTAAAGGAAACTCAAAAAATCATCGTCTGGATTATTCGGCGGAACATCGACACGTCAAAAAATAACCTGTCACTATTCGTAAATGAACAATGTTTGTAAACAAGTTAATTTTAAGTGGTGCTAACAATGAGATTCATTTAATACTTCATCTGATTGTTTTTTTTTCGAAAAGTTCGGAAGCGATTTTTTTTCCTCACTCTTTTGCGGACGATGATAAATCGCAAGCGAAAAAGAATTTTTTTAGCGGTTATTCCATCTCTGGTGGTAACAACATTTTGTGAAGATTTCTGTGGACGAAACAACACGAGATAGAGATATGTTGTAGCAAATTAAAATTACAAAAATATAGTTTTTGAAGTCTTATTTGCTTATTTGTGCATGAATTGCTTTATTGTCGAAAAAATTTCATAAATCAACGTATTTAAAAACTCATTTTTTTTGGTGCAAGTTGTACATCTTATTCCAAGATATGGTCCAAAAATGAAAAAAAATAATTTACTATTGGGGAAAATCAAGTATTTCATTAAAATTTGGCAAATCCTTCATGATTTTGAAACATTAGACAAATAATCAACATAAAAAAACGAGAACAACATTCTAATTTCATCCAAATTAAGAGTAGATCTTAATTTCTAAAATTAATTTTATTAAATCGTGTGTGATTGTAGAAGTACATATCTCGAGTTTTTTTTTGAAAATGTCCAATAAACCAAAATTCCAGTTTTTGCTTTTTGGGTGTTTTTAATACCCTTGACTCAAGGCGGTTTCAAAAACACCCTAAAAGCAAAAACTGGAATTTTGGTTTATTGGACATTTTCAAAAAATCTCCAGATATACTGTTTTATTTTATTCGAATTATTTACAAAATATGATAAAATAATCATGACATTAAAAAAACACGGAAAATATTTTCCCTCTTTCTCAAATGTCGATTTCGCCTGCTTTTTTTTCACCAAAACTAACAGAATCAATGTCATACTTCAAAGTATCTAAAATTTAAAAAAATATGATGAAATTTAAAAATAAATGACAAAATAGCCTACTTTTCTTCACCAAAACTGACAAAATAGATAAATATTGTTTTATTTTATACAAATGAGTGCTGTAAAGTTGTAGTTTTCAGCACTTGTATCGTAAAGTAATATTTGTCAAGATTGTTTTGCAATGGCAAACGGAGAAAGAAATAATAACATAGAATTTTAGCACACGTCATTAGCATCCGACTCGTGCTGAAAAAGTTTTCATATTGCAACTCGTTTTGCACAAAATTCGTGTTCAGCCAAACTGAATTGTTTTGCTTGATTTTTCCTATTTTTTTTTAGGTATTTGAACGATAAGAAATGAATAAAAATATGTTTCAAATAATTTACGAGAGAACAATTAGTTAATATGACATTCTTCAAATAAAAAAAAACTTGCAGTTAAAAAAAAAACATTTCATTTAAATATTTTATAAATATATTATTATATAAGTTAAAGAACAAATTCATACAAAAATACTAGTTATAGATTTGATCAATGCTCTTGCTTTAATATTTGCAACTCAAATCAATGATTTGATAATATGTGTGCCATTGTCAATGAAAAAAATAAAAATAAAATAAAAGATATTAAAAATTTAATAGCATAACAAATAACACCAATAGAAATTCAAGTGTGTCAAACATGGGCAAACGGGTTTAAACCGTATTTTTGTGGTTAGATTTTGAAGAAGAGTAACGTTTTGTTTTCAAAATAGAGTTTCTCTAGTTCGATGATTTTTTTCTCAAATTTGGAATATAACATTATAGTAAAATTAAGTAAAATTGAAACAATCATATTTTTTTTTCACAAGATGAGAAATAAATACACCAGACTTTTGGAGAAATTCGCCAAGCTACTCTACCTAGATATTTCCAATAATCCTGCGGGGGGAGGAAAGAGTTTAAAAAAGAAGCCAAAAGCAGTGCACGACGAATCCATCCTTGTGTGTGATTGTTTCGATTTTGCTTCGCTGCATCCTACTCGATTTATCAATACTCCTTTGTGCGTTTAACGGACCTATATTTACAGTGTGTGGTTGTGTGTTTGTCAATTACTCCGCTAGAAAGTCAACAGTTTGAGAACCAAATTTCCAACGAAACAGCCAGTTTGCTAAGCTTGGCGCTAGTTGATTTTTATTTCTTTTCTTTTTTGCATTAGTTTACTTCAGTTCGAATTGTTTAAATTTTTGCTCTTTTTTTTATTTTCAAGCTAAGTACGGATTTCCTTTTTGATTGTAGCCTATTTACAGGAGCGTTTGCTAGCGATTAAGGGTTACCCAAGTAACCACAAGCACTAAATTGAAGTATTTATTCAGTACTAAATCAGCACTCGAATGCTTTGAAGTAGTAAATAAGCTTTGCGAATGCCTCAAAGTACCAAAACTTTGCAGCATTACAACTGGCATTAAATCACCATTTACGACCTTGAAAATGTGCTTCAAAGCATTTGATGTTTATCAACAAAGTAACCCATCCATACGGGAAACATTTCAGCCAGTCACGCTCTTATTGACTTTCATCCTTCTCCCGTTATACTGTTCCAATAAGCGTGCGGGCTAAGGCGCATTTCCCCCAGTGTGCAACAGTTTTATTTTTGCGTGAACTGGGTTCAATTCCCGCTGACTGAAGTGTTTTTTTTTGTTTATTTTTTTTTGTGGAAAACTGCAGCCTGTAATTAAGCCAAATTTTTCAAAACATATGCCCATAGCACAAAGGACATTATCAAAAGTTCTCTGGTAAATTGAATGACTTTTCTCGCAAGCAAAAAGCTGCTTTCCGGAAGTCTGATACACTTTGTGAAATTTTGCCAACCGTGGACCAAGCACTCCTCGGAAAAACAGTTTACGTTAGCCGTTAGCCAGTACTTGTCCCTATTAACCCCAAGCCTTCCGTAATTGATTGTACTGTACTTGACTGGATGGCCGCAATTTGCTGAGTGACTCGTCAATAATTTTCGTCCAACAAAATGACAACGGGTTTTTCTCATGAACCAGAAACTCGAAACAGCAGAAAGAAAGTCTTCCTTAATGTTCGATGCATCAACCACATCGATTAAAACTTTCAAAACAAACACTCATTTCAGAATACATCAGTTGGCTGGCGCGCATCCTGGAGATCGACGAGAAAAATGCAAGAATAACATCAAAGTGTCACACTCACACATGAAACGCAACAGGAGAAAAAAAAACAAAGGAGGCCCACCACCAAGTGTGTGGAGCAGCTAGCTGTCCTTTTTTTTCCCCCAGCCTTGACGTCGATAAAGCAGTTTTTTTTGTTCGAGCTTTCGGTGAGGCATTAAAACGGCATCACTGTGCGCCACTTGAAATATTTCTCAAGGGAAAAGTGCTGATTTAATGTTTTGAAGCATTATTTGCTGGTATTAAATGCCAATATAATGCTGATTTAATGCCGCTATTTAGTGCCTCGCGGTTACTTGGGTAGTTGGTTTTATCTTACAATATGTTTTTTGAAAATGAGGAAAATTATAAGCAACTTTGTTCGTTTCCTTCTCTCTTTCTCGCTTCTGTCTGATCTCACTCATTTTCATTCGCACTCATTTAGGAACATTTAAATATCGTTACTCGTTCATTCTCTAGCACCTCGCTCGCTCTCTAGCCTAAAATCATCGCCGCAACAACAAGCGAGCGCAAGCAAAAGTGGTAGAACCAGCAACCTGGCGACGGCAAAGGACAACGGCGGCGGTTAGGACACTATTGCTCGGGGGGCCCATTAAATACTATACTAGATACTCTACGTGCGTTCCCATGTCTCATCGATTTATCGTCAGCGTTCGCACGTACTTCGGGTCCATCTCCTCCAGGTCGCGGCCCTTGGTCTCCGGCACGACCATGATGACGAAGAACAGGCCCGCGCAGGATATGCACGCGTACAGCCAGAAGGTGCCGTGCAGGCCGAACCATGCCTGGAAATAGCGTAGGAAAATGGGGTGATTAGTTTAAAATGATATAAGAATTTCAATTGTTTCGGATAAACCAGTGCAAATATTTGTTGACATTCTTTTCTACATAATTTTCAATAAAATTAGGAGAATTTAACAAATTTTGACTAATAATTCCATGAAAACTATTTCAAAACAACATGAATTAAAAAAATACAATTAGGCCCATACAAAAATTACTCAAAGAGAAATTCTCTAAGTTTTTGCAGATTATTGTTTTCATTGTTTTTGCATTTTTTTTTTATTTTGATAAAACTTTGTTTATCGATTCCATAGATTCAAAAAACATGCCATGTTGCATCATTGGTTTCTCCTTACAAATTTGGGGGCTGTCCATTGAGAAATTCTCTTTAAATATTTGATAATCTGTATCTTGAGAAGGGATTTTCTATTCGATTTGTAGTGTTTGGCAAAATTGCAGGTTATGATTAGGAAAATTGGGTACGTGAAAAAACTTGCCCATTTTTAATTAAGTTTTAACCACAAAACTAGATTTTGTGGTCCTTCAGTTTATTTAACCCTCTACTGCCCAAATTTTTTTTTCGAATATTTTTATTTTTCCCGTGTTCAGGAGGTCATTTTGAGCAACTTTTGTTCTATGAAAAACTTTACTTCTCTTGTTTTATGTTTTTCTTGTTTCATTTTTTGTATTTTAATTTGCATTTATCTTGTTTAGTTTATGTTTGTTTTTGGTAGTATTTGGCCTACTCTACCACCTCCTATCATTACATTTTGCCTATCTAATTTTTTCATGTTTTTACCGTAACTTTTTCAATTTTTTTCATGTTTTTCACATTTTCTGCTATAAAATGGAACCATTATCATTTAAATTGTAAATAAATGCGTAGAGGCATAGTCTGGGGCACTAGAAAAATTACTGCATACCGTCAACTGGGGCGAATTGGGACACATGGGGCGAATTGGGACAGCAGTTTCAATCATGTTAGAGCACAATATTTTGATTTTTCTGGTTGGTTTCGGATAGAACAGACTCAGACCAACAAAATGTGTACATCCATTTCCAAATTTAAAACTTTTAATTGCTCTAAACACTGCTGTCCCTATTCAGACTGTAGTCCCGATTCACCCCAGATGACGGTACTTCTTTTTACTTAAAATATAGGAAATGTTAGTAAAAAACACAGCCAAAGTTGACCCCTAAAAAAATTACATTTTTAAAAACATTGGCAAAGTCACATAAAACAAGTCAAACTTCCAACCCTAATATTTTCCAAAATTTTAAAAGTTCTTCTTTCCAATGCTTTTTGAAGATCAAAAATTGGTTGAAAAATGGATTTTTAGCGATTTTTTAAATCGAAGGCCGTCTAGAGGCGGGGTTGGGTTGTAGAGGATTAACTCTCACAAAAAATCCATTTTTTAAGCTTCGTGGTACCTGGGTGCAGAAAAGTGGTTCGCAAAGCGGCCTCAATTTAGAAGTGTCAAAGCGGAACCAATTTACTGTTCGCAAAATGATATCATGAAGTGGGAAGTATTGTAATCGATCTGTACTTTATTTTGATTTTGTAATTAATTTATATTTGAGATATTCAAAGTCAACAAATCTCAATAAGAGGGTTGAAATCAAGATAGACATAGTTCGTCGCTAACATTTCAATAATAATTTTAAAATTTTAGTGACGGATTTTCAAAAATTATGAATGGCACCTGCCAAATAATATTGAATAATCTTACTCCTATATTATCGCTGCGCATCAAAGATACATAAACTTGGAACTTACATTCGATTCCTCTTCTGATTCACAAAATTTCACCCACTTCTGACGCAATTTTTCGTCACGTGGAAAACAAAAAAGAACTCTTTTGGCCGCCCATCGTTTAGTCTACGAACAAAAAAAGCGCAAAGCACTTAATTTTTCAGCAAAAACTCAACAGATCCAAAATGTTTCAAAACAAGTCACTTCAGCAGCAAAAATATGTCACGCTTGAGCTTGAACATAGCCTTCTACTTTATTTATGTTTACAGCTGTAGTGCACTTGTAGTAGTGAGGAGCAGTAGGGAGCATTCGAAAATCACGTTACGCATTCTGTCTTTTCAGCACCCAGCGTGGTACGACTGACGCTTAGTTTTTCACCAAGCTATAATTTTCTGAAAAAATGTTTTTTATGTCCATCTCGGCCCCTCAATTTTAAAATGATGATATCTTGGAAACTTTTGTTTCGTTTTATTATTTTAAAAATTGAAACCTGTGTGAAATTTTATCTTCCTTTTCGAAAAAAAAAAAATATTTTCAGATTTTTTAAATTACGACTGACATTTTCAAAGAGCCAAAAAATCGAGTTAGGCCCTTTTCAAATATACACACTTAGATTTTTTAAAAGACAGATCCCCTTTTGACAGCTCAACGTGGTGGACGCGTTTTTACTCTGTCGTTGCTGCACGAAAAGTGCTTGTGGATGGAGGTGGAAGATTCCTCCGACGACGAGTTTCTTCCCGTTGTCGGAACGCGGAAGCGGAAGAAGACAAGTGACGACGGAGCCGACGTCGGAAATGGCAACGAGGAACAGCTCCTCAACAACAACAAGTTCAGCCCGCTGGTGGAGAACAACAACAACAACAATAACAAAGGTAACCCAGCCGGGAAAGGAAACGTCCCACCGGTTCCAGTGGCCAAGAAACCACCTCCTCTGGTGGTAAAGAATATGAGCTTCGGCAAGCTGAGGAGTGTAATGTTGTCGTGCACAACCAAGCCAAGTTACAAGCTGAATCCGTTTGGGAATTGCTGTGTATCTCCGAGGAGCGTTTCGAAACCGCGCGGGCCCACTTGATTGCGAACAAAGTGGAGTTCTATACCCACGAGAAACGAAGCGAGCGGCAACTCCGCGTCGTCATCAGGGGACTTCCACCGGCTTCACCTGAATTCATCAAGAAGAAACTCAAGGAATCGCACAACCTGGATGCTGTGGAGGTGCATGCCATCAAGAGAAAAGGAGAGTTCGCCTCATCGACGGAAACCCCGTACATTGTTACGTTCCCCAAGGGGTACACCAACCTCAAGAAGCTGAGTGAAATCAAGCTCTTGCAAGCATTTCACATCCGGTGGGAGGCCTACCGGAACAAGCGGCCGAACGTGACTCAGTGCAGGAACTGCTTGCAGCTGGGTCATGGGACCAGGAACTGCCACCTCAAGGGGAGGTGCAACAACTGTGGGGGTCCCCACAAGACGGACGAGTGCAAAGTCCAAGAAGCAGAGCCGAAGCGGTGTGCTAACTGCTCTGGAGCCCACGAAGCCACGGACCGCAGCTGCCCCAAGCGTGCGGACTTCATCCGGAGGCGCCAGCAGGCGTCGAAACCGAAACCGCCGGCAAGGAAGGCGGAGAAGCAGAGTCCAGTAGTTCCGGCGTTCACGCCGGCGGAGTTCCCTCCGCTGCCGGGCGCAGTTCCGGACGGAAAAGCGAAGGATCGCCCTCGACCCGCAGGAAGCAGCCAAGGTGGCTCCCGAGGCGGTGGAGCCACGGAGGAGGAAGCCGGGGAGGTGCTCTACAGTTCGGCTGAGTTGTGGGGCATTTTCTCCGAGTACATCGGCAGGTTCAAGACCTGCAAGACCCGCTTGGACCAAGTAACGCTCGTCAGTTACATGATCTCCAAGTACGGGTTATAAGGAGTTATTTTTGTTGTTATTATATATTTGTTTTTAAACCGATCCTCGGTCCTAACCTGGTCGCAGTACCTAAAAGGACCTAATAAAAATAATTTATGAGTAAAAAAAAAAAAATTTTTTTTACCGGATTCGGTAATTGAAAAATCGTTAAAGTTTAGATCGGTTGATAATCAAAATTTTACCTAATTTCGGATGTACGATGAACAATGATAAACTTCATTACCGATTATCGGTAAATTTTTGCCGAATTCGATAATTTTCAGCTTACTGAAAATTCGGTAATCTTTACAGAATTCGGCAAAAAATATCTAAGTGTGTAAGTCTTGAATTTCGAACATTTTTTTTATTTTTTGGAAAGGTTGAGATAATTTATAAATAATACAACAGTATAACCAATTTATTTATTGTAGAGCGTCCAGTTTTTTGTCCCAAAATAAAATCCAGGGATTTTTTTGTCATTTCCCGGGAATTCCCGAAACTCAATCGGAAGTATAAATTTGTTAGACTTTTTGGTAAACAATGTTGAAATGTAAGAACATAATTTGATTCAATCAAATTCTACTTCTTATTGAACTAACCAACTATTCTAAAAATTTGTTATCAAGGTTTATTTCAAATATCACATGTTTCAAGCATTCAAAATTGGAAATAGTTCTTGCTTATTTGTTGAGTATCAGAAATTATGATAGTATGGAATAAAAACTAACCTTTATTTCGTTATTTGAAAACATATTATTATTATCTGATTTTTCAATAATTTTAAATTTTCCGGGAATTCTCAAATTTTCCGGGATTTTAGAAGAAAAAATCCCATTTCCCTGATTTTTTAAGCCTCGGGAAATTAGACGCTCTAATTAACTTGATACGCATGCTTAACTTGAACTTCATAAATTTATAAAGATATGAAAAAAATCTTGAGGTTGTTATTTGATATAAAATTTATTTTTTATAAAAATATAATTTGCATAAAGAAAAGATTTTGTCTAGAAAAAGTTAAAGTAATTGAAATCAATATTGAACGTATGATAACAATATGTGAAAGTTATTTTTTTGAACGGTGCACACTGAATCAAAATAAAGATGTTTTCCCAAACAAATAACCTGGATGATCAAAAGTTAGAAAATTGTGTTGTTTTAATGTTTTAATGAAACAATATAGTTTTTCAATTTTAAAAGCATTTGATAGTTTCAATAAGTTGAATTTTGTCTTTTTCGTTAAGAAAAACATTAAAGAAAAAAAAATGGGACCAAATAAAAAAATCTTGTGTTCTGAAATTCATTTTTAAGATCTTTTAAAACCATTCAATTTAATATGTTTAGTGTTTTTTTTTATGTTTTTTAGTCAGATTTTGGAAATATATGAAGAAAATAAATTTTTAAACTAGAATGAATATTTAAAACAATGACCAAAATGTTTGCCAATAAAAATTCTAATAATTTTCTGTAAACCACTTTTAGACCTTTAGTTGAAGCTTATTAATTTTAAAGAAATAGTTTCATAATTATTCTAAGAGTAAATAAAAAAATGAATAAATTTTCGTTTTATTCCAGAACAATTATATTTTTTTTATTACTTGCGTATATCAACTTTTAAAAACTGGCCAAACCGTGATTTTAACATTTTAGCCTAGTTTTGAGTACCCTGTATCTTTTGCCAGGATCAAGATAGGACCGAATTTTTGTCGGGAAGTTTTAGCAAGTTTTCTTAATTTGAACGGTATTGTAACAGTTCTTAAATTATAAAAAGTATGAAAATTTAAATAATCAATTAACAAAAAAATAAATTTTCCATGCAAATTTCTATTCAAAATTCAGGTCTGTTCAGATCACTCCCAATTTTTAGGAGGTTGTTTTGGCCACCATAATATCTTCATTTCTAAAAAGAAATATCTCCATAACTCACATTAAAGTCCATGAACGTCTTGACACCGAGGAAGGCACAGAAGTAGCTGAAGCTGGTCGCGATCGAGCTTCCAATGCCGCGGTACTCCAGCGGGAACAACTCCCCGACCAGCAGCCACGAAATGGGCGAAATGCCCAGCGAAAACGCCACCGTGAAGACCAGCACGCACAGCAGCGGAATCCAGTCGTTGTTGCCGACGGGCGCGTCCAGATCGAAGTTTGCCGTCGCAAGCAGCTTGTTCGTGTGGCCGTAGTACACGAACGATCCGAAGCTGGCCAGGGCGAGGGACATGAAGACGCTGCTCACGATTAGGAGCGGGATGCGGCCAACGGTGTCGATCAGCAGACCGGACAGCATCGATGCGAGCAGTTGGACGAACCCGACGGCGATGGCCGCTCCGTGGGGGTTCATCCCGGCGAAGGTTTTGCTGAAGATGCTCACCGCGTAAAAGTTGAACGAGTTGGCACCTGAATGGGGGGAAGGAGATTGTATGAGAAATGTGGTTGGAGATTTCAATTTTCTGAAGAGTACTCACCGGTGAACCGCTGGAAGATCATAAGGCCGCAGGTGATGGAAACTGGCTTGACCAGGCGGGCGTTACGCATGACGGCCTTCACGTTGGCCATGATGGCGTTGCACGAGATGCGGGGCAGGTGCCAGGACCGCACAAAGCCAGCCAGCTGGCTTGACGTGGATTGTGACTGTTGTTGTTGCTGTTGCAGGCCGGGTTGGCCGCTGGCAGCGCTGGACACGGTCGTCGTCGTGGTCGTCGCCACCGAGGACATCCGGTTCAGCAGGTTGATTCTCGATGTACGCACGTTCGATCGGATGGTGTCGAGTTCTATCTCTACGTTTTTGTGTGGACCCCGAAGCCATTGTAGTGAGCTGGAAGAAGGAGAAGAGGTCAAACGTTAGTCTCCACTTTAACAAGCATCCCCCGAAGAATGACTCACCGATGAGCTTCATCATCGCAACCTCTTAACACTAAGAAGCTCGGCGTTTCCGGTATATAGATCACAGATATGAAGAGCATAATCGGCGCCACCGAGACCAGCATCGCCAGCTGCCGCCAGTCCAGGTACGCGCCGAGCAGATACGAGATGAGCATGCCCATGTGGCCGGCAATCTTCTGGATCGCACTGAGGAAGCCCCGGATGTCCGGCGACGAGATTTCGCTGATGTACACCTGCGTCACGGTGGACACGATGGCGCAGCAAAACCCGCCGATGAACGCGGTGAAGAACATCGTCTCCACGGATTTGGCGAACACGGTCAGGATCCAGGACAGCGAGAACGGAAGCGACATCAGCGCCAGCACCCGCTTCCGGCCGTACTGCATGGCGACGCCGCCGAACATGCCACCGAACAGGGCACCTGTCATGAGCAAAAAAAAAAAGGAAAAGAAAGTTCAATATCAGATATTAATAATTTTCCTCTGTGGGATTAGCACGACACGGGTGGGCGATAATGGGTGAACTGTCGATTACTTTTGCTGACATTTAATTTACTCCATCTTAAAACATAAAGCATTGGGTTATTGAGTTGTGCTCAATTTTTGACATTTAATTTTACAATCAAATATCTTATGAAATTACTCATAATTCATGTAAATGATTTTACAATCGTGAAATCATGTGAAATTTTAGTAGTTTCTAGGATAAGCAAAAGTTTTCTGTTTAACTAAATCTAACAATGCACACCATTTGTAAAAAAATGCATTTAAAAATTAGAAAAAATAAAAATAAACGATTTTCAATGTTACAAATGTAACTTCTCTGATTTTTTCTGTTTTTCATTATAAAATAATTTTGAATTCTTACACTCACCATTAAAAGAGCTTAAAATACTAATTTTAAAAAGCAGAAAATTAAAAAGGAGGTTTTTAATGTTAAAAATGTAACTTCCCTGATTTTTTTCTGTTCTTTACTAAAAAAATTATTTTGAATTTAAAAAAAATCTATTAAAATAGCGTAAATACTTATTTTGGGCACTACATGGACTACATTTTTGATATTTGGAATTATTTTTATAGACCAGAGCAGAAAATTTCATAGCAATTTCACTTTTTAACATTGAAATTCAAACTAATAGTTTTCGAAATATCGTGCGTTGAAAAATGAGGGCTAATTAGGTGACACTGCAAAAAAACTCAGTTTTCATAAAATTTAAAATAAAATTGTTGGATTTTTTTCAGGTTTTCGAATCTATTTTTAGGGTGTTTTTCCTTCATGAGTATTTTTAAATGGCAAAAAAAATATCATTTTTCATTTATCAAGTTTTGACCATAAATGACTATTCCTTGAAAATGGTGCACTCCATGAAAAAGTCTGAATAGTAATTAACAAATGTAAATTTAGAAACTTTATTTAACGAATTTCTAAGACTTTTTTCTCTATTTTTTTTAAACAATTTTTTGATCACTACAAAAATCGGTATTTTTTTAATTTTTGGCATTTTTTATATAACATAGCAAACTAAAATGGCATATTTTACGTCAAAGTTAGGACCTCTTAAAAAAAAAACATAATTTTGAAAAATTTTTTTTTTAAAAAAACTCTTAAAAATTCGTTACACAAAATTTCTTTTGTTTATTAAAAAATCAATTATAATTTGGCTTAAAATGAACAAAAAAGGGGTTTTCCAAGTTCTACCCAACTGACCCTCAATTTTCAATCGATGATATCTTGGAAAGCATTGAAAAAAACAGTCCCAAATAACATGATTTAAACCTTTGACATGTAAGTCGTGATTTTAAAAATCTGAAAATTGAGGGTCAATTAGGTAGAACATAATTTTTTTTAAATACTATTTTCTGGTAATTTTCTTAGTTATTTGAACATTTTATCACAAAATAAACAATGATGGACTGTATTTTTCAACTTAAAAAAAGACAATTTTGTTGAATAATTGAACCTAAAAATGGCTATAACTCGAATACGGTGCTCTTTACCTAATATTGACAAAAGTATTTTTCTATTTAGAATTTAATTTTACATTGAAAAACGATTATTTGAATATTTTTTGTGTACATTTTCGATACATTTCAAAAACAATATTTTTTTTCAAACTATTGGCTCTTAAAGCAAATCAATGAAAGAAATTGAATCGAAGGTGCTAAAATTCGTCAAAATCTAGTTTTTGTTACATAAATTTATATAAAGATGAAATGAGTTTTTTTTATTGTAAATATTTATCCAAGAAGTCCTAATCATAACCTACAACTTTGCCGAATCCCTTCTCGAAATACAGATTTCCGAATTTTTTCATATCACTTTTCTAATTTTGTATTGAGACTTGTATGATGAAACTAATGATGCAACATGGCTAATCATGGCATTTATAAGGAATCGATGCACAAAGTTTCTATAAATCAAAAAGCACAAAAATTATTAATAATCAGGAGTTTTGCAAAATTCTACAAAACTGCTCACAGGTGTTTATATTAATTTTTGTCATTTTATTAAATAAAAAAGAAAAAACAAACAAATAACTTTGAAATTTTGATTCTCAATTCAGAAAAATGCTGTGAGCTTCGAGAGATCTCTAAAAGATGAATATCCGAATTGATTGATCAGCCTCAAACTTTACATATCAAGAGATTTTTTTTGAAAAGGACTTATAATCTATTGTCTTTCATATGTTTATAGGACCTATTCAAAAAAAAACTCTTGATATACACAGAAAAAAATCATGGTAATATTACATCTTTTATGTCAGAAAAAAAGTGTAATTACATTATAAAAGAGGTAATATTCAACCTTCTAAAATTACACCTTCCAAAATTACACAATTTTTTGCTGTGTACACGTTTGGTATGTCCAAAAAGCCATTTTTATTGTCCATTCTACCCTGGGTGCTGAAAAGACAGAATGCGTAACGTGATTTTCGAATGCTCCCTACTGCTCCTCACTACTACAAGTGCACTACAGCTGTAAACATAAACAAAGTAGAAGGCTATGTTCAAGCTCAAGCGTGACATATTTTTGCTGCTCAAGTGACTTGTTTTGAAACATTTTGGATCTGTTGAGTTTTTGCTGAAAAATTAAGTGCTTTGCGCTTTTTTTTGTTCGTAGACTAAACGATGGGCGGCCAAAAGAGTTCTTTTTTGTTTTCCACGTGACGAAAAATTGCGTCAGAAGTGGGTGAAATTTTGTGAATCAGAAGAGGAATCGAATGTAAGTTCCAAGTTTATGTATCTTTGATGCGCAGCGATAATATAGGAGTAAGATTATTCAATATTATTTGGCAGGTGCCATTCATAATTTTTGAAAATCCGTCACTAAAATTTTAAAATTATTATTGAAATGTTAGCGACGAATTATGTCTATCTTGATTTCAACCCTCTTATTGAGATTTGTTGACTTTGAATATCTCAAATATAAATTAATTATAAAATCAAAATAAAGTACAGATCGATTACAATACTTCCCACTTCATGGTATCATTTTGCGAACAGTAAATTGGTTCCGCTTTGACACTTCTAAATTGAGGCCGCTTTGCGAACCACTTTTCTGCACCCAGATTCTACCATACAAATTTGAGGGGTGGCCATGTTAGATTCTTTTGATTTTTTTTTATATTACAAGCATTTTACACAATATGTTTAATTTTTCATTTAAATTGACTCCTTCAGACACGGTCAAAAAGGTATTTTAAAGCATCATTTGACTTTTTCAAATGTGAGGCTAGATTTATCAGTCAAAACAATATTTCCTGTAACCTTCAACCTTTCGCGTCCTTTTAAAAAAAATCAAAGATCAGTATTTTTTTGGAAATTTTTCCCGATGTTTATTTTTAGAAATTTTATGAAGTTGTAAGAGCTTTAAAAACAGGACATTTGATTTTATCAGTAGTAAATTATAATTTAAAAAACAGTTATTTTTTTTGTATGTTTCAGTTATGGAATGACAGAATAATTTTTCAATTATTTTCAGAAGCTTTTTAGTTAAAAAAGAATAGATATACCAAAATCAGAAATTTAGTTTATTTTCCTGCGAAACGAAGTAAACTCACCCAACAGCGACAGGCTCGCGATCCAGCTGGCCTGCTGATCGTTGACGGAGAAGGACGTGTAGTTGCCCCGTTGCCGGATCTGCAGCTCCTGGAGGCTCGCGATGGCCGGACTGGAGTAGCCCTTCCCGAGGCCGGCCGCCAGCGGTCCGATCGATACGGCGAGGGCTGCGATTATCTACAGGGTGAAAAAAGGTTTGACGTTTAATTTATTTTGCTGTTGCGGAAATAAATCAATAAATGTCAAATTGTTTAAATATTTGTTTCCTTTTCCTACCCGTTTGGTGAAATTGTTCTGCGGTAGGTATTTGCATAATGGAGTGATCATAAATTTTATTTTTCATCCAGTTCACTAGTCAGAAGCCCACTCCCGATCAAAATCCCACGGAAGCACCCTATAAACAGTGTATTTATGGTTCCTTCCTCTATTCGAATATCAGTGTAGGCCATGAGAATAAAAAAATCCAAGCGTGACACGATTCACCTTCCCTGAAAAAAAAAAGACATAGCAAGCTCTGCCGGTCACCATCAACAAACACGGGAGAAGTATGTTAAACTGCGATTTATAATCCAGGTGTCACTCCCCTGTCGGGGACGGCTTAGCATGCGTAATACCACCGCGTCGATAAATAACGCCACCGTCCGTTCGAGATTGGCCATGGCAAAATGTTTACATGACCTACCTTTTTCTTGTAAAGTTACCCCATTGTTCAAGATGTAAAGTGTGCCAAGGCCTACTGCGCCCAAATCCCTTGAGTGCAGCTCACATTAACTTTAAGCAAACAATTTCTAGATTGTTGAGCATAGCTTTGTGCTGGTCACCCTCTTCAAAGGGTCTCCGAATAATTGACCAAATTAATTGACTGCCGAATCAGCACACCACGTCACGTGTCTAGAAAACGAGAAACTACTTGTTGATCCCCGCAGGTTTCGTGTAGTGGGCCCTTATTTTGTAACAAGCACCGCCCAGCACAGAACAAAACTTCTATGTTTATTAATAATGGTTATATCACTTTCTCAACCTACTCAGTTCAACATCAAGCGATTTTGATTTATTAAAAGCGAAACTTATTTAGGGGTTTGTGGAGAATTTCCCTTAACCTCAAAAAAAAAGTGGATAATCATCACAAATAGTTCAACTACGCAATCTGAAGTTGTTGTTAAATTACAATAAATCTTTCACGTATTTTCTTCACTGTGCAACTTTGTGGTGTTCATGTCCATGCCTCAAGAATCATTCAATTTCGGTGTGTGCGCCCCAACCCAAACACGCGATGTTGCCTTCCCGTACCTGCATGATTTGAGAACACCTGTGTGTTGGAACATGCCGTACAGAAAAAGTGGCACTTTGTTGATGGTTAATCACTTAGTGGTAAAATTATGGGGTAATAAATTTCATTTCTTCACCCCCGTCACGATTGGGGGCAGTTTTGCACTGAATTATTAATTGGAACATGTTTGAGAATAATTGAAAAAATGGAATTAAAGTTGTCTATACTAAAAATTAAATCTAGAGTAAATGAGATATGACTTTTTCTTTCAAATACAGGTTCAATTAGTCCAGCGAGTACAAGATGTTGGTACACATGTCGAACTCGTTTTTAAACGGTTCCAGGTGTTAATAAACACGACAGACCTGAAAGTGGGTACGTACTTTATTAACTATTAAAATCAATTTAAGAGTTTGAAACCCTTCGTGTCGTTAAGTGTGGTGTAGTTTGGTGGCTTTTTAAAACACGATTTGCGGTTCCGTTTTATGGTGCAATTAAAAAAATGCAAAGTATGGTAAAGTACTTAATGCATGTTTGATGGAGATTAAATTTGCGTGCTGAGAATTGGTGATTTTCTTGTCATTTAAAGGACGTGGTTTACCTTATTGCTTTAACAAATTAGTTAATAAATTGAAAATAGAAGAATTTACCAGAGTTTTGAATTTTCAACACATCGCTAGTGTTTCTTGATAAATTTTGAAAATAATTATGAGAACATAATTCCAAAGAAAAAACTTTCAAATTATGTAATCGGAAAATTAACGCTGCAAAATACAAATCTAGGGTTTTTTAGGGTCCAATAAATACATTTTTTTTTTTTTTTTGCTTTTTTGGTGTTTTTGAAAACCCCTGATTTAAGGCGGTTTAAAAAACACCCAAAAAGAAAAAATAAAAAAAAGTTTATTGGGCCTTTAAAAAAAACGCTAGAAATATTCAACTCTCTTTAAGGTAAAACGGGACGCCAGTTCTTGGACAACTTCTGTTCAACTGAAATCATTTTTTTGAACTCGACATATTGCTTGCAATCTTTATATTTATCATCTGCAACAGTCAGAACTTGTTTATGATCAGCTTTTTCCTATAAGATGCTACCAAAAAACTCGAGTCGTGTCGTCAATATGGCGCTGCCTTCCCGTTTCACCTTAAGCAATTCTATTGTTCCTTTCATTGAATGCGGTAATTATTGCGGTATATCGATCAAAGTGCGAACGACGCACTTTTTCCCGGTTAGAAGAATGTCTCTTTTCAAATGTAATCATTAAACAAAGCTGCGAAATGCTGTAATAATGGGATCAAAACTGGCGCCATCGGGGACATTGTCATTCTTTCACCATACAAATCACATGCATTAGTTCCAGGAATAAAGCATAATGACGGGGCATCAATTTTATTGTTGTCGCCTGTCGTCGTCATCCTCCGCATCCTACCTTATTTGAGCTATACGATACGATGCAAATTGTTATTATTTCAGCTTGACGATGATGGAAACCATATTCATCCGCCATATAGAGGTAGTTGACAAACGAGCGAAACAATCACTGCGATGATGGCTTTGGTGCGTCGGAACCTGTTCTTTCTCTCTCTTTGGATGAATGTGTCATTCTATTTTATGATTCTGCAGAGCTTTAAATGGTTCATGTGGGCACCAAGCTTTTTGCAGCTCTTGTTTTTGCTTTTTTTAATTTTTTATTATTTTTATTGAAATATATTTCAACATTTGAATATGGTTTTTTATTTAATATGGAAGTAAGTTCTCAACCACTTCATTGAATGCCTTTTAAACACGAGCTTGCAATTTGGATAGCAAGCACTCGTTCGCTAATTAAAATGCAATTGCACACCGTGTCCACCAAACTGCACGGCAAGCACTCTTAACTTCCTCTCGAAGTTCCTCCTGAGTGGGCGGCAAAGTGGAAGCCTTTCGCGCCAACTTCAAGGGGGGAGCACGTCCGCGCCAAGATTTTCCCACGCCCAATTAAAATTCTGGCGAGTGCCTCACAAACAACCCATAATCAAAAGCAATTAGCATAATAAAATGCTATGCGTTCATAAAATGTGTGTCAATTAGAGCAGCTTGCAGAAAATTGTCAACGGAGCGCCCCACGGTACCGCGGCAAGATTTATACGGAGACCCCCCCGGTCCGAGTCCGAGCCTTACTGACAACCAATAATAATAAACTAGAAGTTAATCCTGTTGGCTTCAATGCGACCATTGCTCAAAAGTGCCACTGAGCTTATAACAGTGTGTCGCTAATCGCCATTTGATGTAGTTTCCACGACATTGCGGCTGTAAGTAAGTCTGAACTGCAGTTTATAATCGAACACGTGCAAGTGTCAATCCGGCTCGAGACAGCTCGACCAATTGAGTCGGTAAGTCGGATTCGAGTCGCCTAGGATTAGTTCTTTGCTCTCAAACCTCCTAACCCTTAACGGCCCTATTGATATAGGCCGAGTCAGCAATCGGGAAGGCGACGCGCGTTCCGTTGAATTCCTGGTCTCCGAGATGGCGGTGTCTGGACGGGAATTAGAATCTGAAGGAAAACCACCCTTTTGGAGCGCCATCGACGACTGGCGACGACAGCTGGAATTGCTGGCATGCGGAATCAGCTTGACTCGACTTGAAAGGAATTGATACTGAAGGAGCAATTGAACAGAATCGATTAGAGTTTGAACGGCGACGTTGATGTTTTGGTTTTCCTGAATAAAGTAACGGTTCAACAACAAACAATTAGTGTTCCTTATTAAAAACATTAAAATTGTAATTAAGAAATATCAAGTTTTAATAGAATCTTAGAAAAGCTAAAAATTTTTTGATTTAAATTTTTCTGATGTCCAGAAAATCAATTATTTGCACCATGTTGCTCCAATTATTTTTCATTTGTCACAATTATAATGACATAAAAAGTTTAAGTTAACTTGAATTATTTGTACACTCATTGTTTTTGACGCTTGAATTTTAGCAGTCACGGGATTCAAATTTTAGTACACAGAAGAAAATTTAATTTTGATATGTTGAAAATTTGGTCGCGAATTTGATTTAAGATCTCTGTTTATGTTTCTATTAGTGAGTGTTAAAAGTTTTATTTTGAAACGGTCTTATTTTCGAATATCTAACAGGCTTTTGTCGCAAATAAACAATCAATTACAATATCTGTGTATGTGATGTTTAGTATTTGAAAGATCCATCAAATCATTTATTTTTTTTATTTTTGGGGGTTTTAAAAACCGGCAGATTCTAAGACACCCACAAAGCAAAAAGAAAGGAAAATTGGTTTATTTAATAAAAATCAAAAAAATATTTCTACAGTAAAATAGTTCCGAAAGTAATGTCCAAAATTGATCAAATGTTTGCTTTTATTTGGAATCTTCTTTCTAGAAAGCTCATAAAATTAAAAATACTTTCTTAGGCTAAATAAACAAAAGGTCTCTTTTAGACAAAAAGTGTTCTGACGAAGGCAGTCAAAAGCATTTTTTAGAAAATGTAAAGGCAAATTATAGTGGACTCTATCTGTGTCGATATTGAAGGGACCGTCGAGAGCGGGAGATATGTATCAAATTATAAAACGAAAAATCAAAGCATGCATGCTATTTGTTGGCATAATTTATTGGCATATAGAGCAATATTGGTATCGAGAAGATCAATAGCCAGAGTCAACTGTATTCATAATTGTAATTTTATTGAAATAATATCCTGCTAGTTTACACAAAGCAAAGAAGTTAAAATGTGTCCAAAATCTATGTTAAAATGGAATTATAAAGAACCACCCGGAAATTAAGTTTATAGTTGAAATGATTCCAAATTTGATTTCAACAATGAGCCGTTTTTTTTTAAATCTTGTTACTTGTTTTTAAGTCGCAGCACCGCTTGCTTTTCTATGCGTGCTTTGTTATGGCCCAAAAAATTAAATTTTCAAATTCTTGAAGCATTTTTAAAATTGATTTTTCATTACCTGCTCATATCTAATGGAATTCAAAACCTCATGAAAAATATTTCGTCACGTGTGTGCTATCTTGTGACACGTCCTTTCTTTTTACAGCAGACGTGTCACAAGATAGCACACAAGTGACGATTTGTTAAATAATCTTTTTCTAAATGTTCCTGTATAAAGCAACTGCAATCACTCACAGTTTTAGTTTTTATCAATTATAGACAGCAATCTTGACCGATATTTGTATAAAAAAAAAGTTAAGATGCCAGTTAACTTTTACAAGAAATATAATTTAGAATTCAATTATTTTTCAAAGTATTAGATATTTGCTAGAAATGATGCAAAAACTCCCAGAAATGAATGTGTATTATAATCTGTAAAAATCGTATCAACGAAAAACCTAACAAATATATTTATTCATAGGGGCCCAGTTTTGAAAGAATTCAAATTTAATTTTGTTTTCATAAAGTTTTCTTAACCTAACAAAAATAAAAAAAAAGTATTTTTAATATTCAAAAACTTCTCATTTCGAAAGAATATGAACAATAGCTTGAATTCATTTGAAAAAAAAGTATAGCTCATTTTTAAAATCTGCAAAAAAAATGCTATTTTCTGATTTTTTCAAATAATGTGAAAATTCACAGAAATTGATTTTAGAAAACCCATTTTTTAAAAACTGCTCACGTTTGAGAGCGTGCAAAAACTAACAAAAATATTATCTTAATAAAAGACTGCAAAAAAAAACTCAAAACTCAAAACAATACATTTAAATAACTTTCATATTTTATGAAATTATTCAGTACAACGTCACGGAACTTTCCATTTTTTTCGATAAACATTCAGCTTTATTTTAAAAACGCCTACAAGGATGAAATCTAAGAAAATAAAAAAATGCTGTTGAGTCTCATTAATGAAATTCACATATATTCAAATATATTGTAGCTGTGAAGGTCAAAAAACAGATAAATATTTATATTTTTTTGTAAAAACACATTGGATTTCTATTGCATCGTATTTCCCCCCCAAGAATGGTCAAATTCCTCTCCAGGGGTGAGTTCCTCACCGGTTGCAAAACACTGTTCTAAATAATACCTACTACTTAGCCGAGGACATAAAATCGATTAGTTATTTCATTGTATAGGTAAAGTTTATCTTTTCGATGAGGTCAATGCCAATTTTATTTCAAGCTTTTGTCTCCAAATATTACAAAACAAAATCGATGGCAGAAATTCTTGAGAATTTCGTGGTTTATATTTTAACCTTGGTTTTTGGACGAATTACGTCTAGAAATCGTCAAAAAATCATTTTTTTGTCGAACGGAAGCCGAAATTTCAGAAAATGTTTGAATCCTTGCATAATTGCAGAGTTTTTGAAAATTAAATGTTTTCAGCTCTTGCTCATCCCTCTATAATGTTTAAAGAGAATCTCCAAACACCTATCCAAAACTCTTCTGTGATTCTTTTTAAATGTTTTGGATTATAATCGAACGGGTATTGTTGCAATCAAAATGCTAGAACCTTATAGCGGCAGGAAAACTATGGAAAGCTTAATTAGGGAAAACATAATCACTTGAGATTATAGAATATATTTTCATCGCAAAATTTTAAAAATTTTGGCTGAGAAGTCATGTCATGTCACCTAAAAACCTAGAGTTTTATTTGAAAAAGTCCTAGAAAATAAAGGGTATCCCATAGTTTAGAGGACCTCTGGAATTATAAAATTATGGTAAAATGACGTAACTGACATAAAATTAAATTAAATCTCGATTAAATTTTCAAAAGGCCCTATCTGCATAGGAAACCCATGAGGGATAGGTTGTTTTGAAAATTTAATCTTGAAATGACATAAAAAAATAAATGTTTTAGAAAACTCTGTCCCAAACCTAACCTATCCTAAACCGCCACCCCAACCCACAGTTCACTCGCGGTCGCGGTCAAAACTAGGTCAAAAAGTTATCCACGCGTGTGTATCAGCTGCTGCCGGACCAGCCAGGCTCACCACTAAATCCCATCCCACCCAACAAATCCGGCCAATCTGCTGGTCCATATTGATTTCCATACTCCACCCCAACCCAAACACACTCCACCGTAAGAAGAGAGGACACACACACATCTGTTGTGGGTACAGTTCCGAACTCACCTGCGTGAAATGATGCGATCGGTTGATGGCCGTTAGCTTCCCCCCTCCACCTCCTCCTCCTCCTCCTAATCCGCCAAGGCCTTTGCCGCGCAATAGTGGCTGTCGTCCACCGGCCGCTCCCTGGCCACCCTGTCCCGCAGGGTGGCCGCCTCCGCCGGCCGGGTGTATGACGATGCCTGGTCCACTTCCGTCTCCAACCAGCTGACTGTGCTCGATGATAATCTCCTCGCGCTGCATCTTGCCAAGCTCGTGGTCACCGTCCACAAACAGCGGTGGCTTCTCGTCCAAGTAGGCGGGTTGATGTTGCTGCTGCTGCTTGGACGAGTGATGCTGCTGCTGATGTTGATTGCTAAGATATTGATTGTAGTGGTTGTTGTTGCTGTACAAGGGATGTTGCTGCTGCTGATGATGACGGTTTGCGTTGTTGTTCTTGTAGTTTCTAGCGTTGTTCTGGTAGTTTTGCTGCTGTGATTGCTGATAATGGCTACTGATGAAGTGATTGTTCTCGTCGTACGGTGGAACCTGCTGTCCACCGGCTGCTGTCGTCGTTGGTGGCGATATCAGTATGTTGTATTGATTTTTCGTAAAGTTCAGATTGTAGTTGATGTTGTAGTTGTGGCCGCTGTAGTGCTGCTGCAGGACACTGTTGGTGTTCTTGACTGCTGGCGCTGGCAGTTGCTTACTTCCTGTGCTGTCGTTGCTGTTGAAGTACTCATACTGTTTCAACTCGTAAATCAGCGGACGCCGCTGCTTGGAGTGACCACCGGTGGCGTGGTGGTTGTTTTTCAGTATCCCAGCTGGACCACCAGCGGTGCTGGTGTGATTGTTTAATTTTTGATAGTCTAGCGGTTTTGGCGGAGCAGATTTGGGCTGTTGGTTTGATGGCGGGTAGTAATTGTTGTAACCAAGGTCGGCTGGTTTCAGCTTCACGTGCTTGCCGCTGGATAGACTGCTGGATTGCTGCGCAGGTCGAGGATGAGGATGATGCTGCTGCTGATGGGGATGGGGAGGAATTCGTTGCGTCGTAGTCACGGAGTAGTGGTCTAGGGGTTCGATCGGGTGGTGCAGGGGAGGGTCTTGGTTTGACCGGTGCAGGTGTGAAACCTGAAAAGAAACATAGAAAAAGGAAAATGGGTTAGTAAAAACGTTAACAGACGAAATATTTTCAGGTTCTCCACATCCAGTGATAGCAAACAAGTATAACGACAAGCCGTTCACCACTTGAATGGGAAACAAATTGTCCATTTCTTGACCCGTCCTCAACAATCCCGCTACGGACGTTGCGTTCTAATCAACATCATTTGTCACTTCTAGTACCTATCTCTCAACTAACGGCAAATATTCCATCAACCTCTTCTTCCTCCCCCCCAAACACCTCTCGTGAGAATCAATAAATTATGCAGATTGAGTGAATTGACGTGAATGGCATATAAATTACAAAGTTTGTACCCGCCGAGATAATTCTCGGTACAGCTTGCGTGCCTCAAATGTCCAACGGTCCAATCAAGTGTGCCCAAATCGAAACAGCACCGAGACTCTTTAGCGCCACACCGCCGTGTGATTGGATCTCGATGGTTATAAAGCATAAACACGCGACGCACGCGTCTATCGCGTACGCAAACAGTTGAAAATAAACGCGCCCTCTGGTGCCATTCTGCGAGAGACCGGGGCCAATTTGTAGCTTTTGTAGGAATCCAAGCGCGTGGAGACCTCTTGGACCACCTATGGTCTGGCGTGAACTCTGGGTCAGAGTTTGTGGCTTGTACAAATTCAATTTAGTACCGTAGATTTGAGCTTTTTGAAAATTGATGAATTTGAATTTTCTTTAGTAAATTCTTCATTTGGACTATCGTATTTGATTCTTCGAGCATTATTATCTATCAAAAAAACATATAATTTATATTTTAATCGTGCATGAATATATTGTCTTTTTATTGCAAAGTTGTCAAAGTTACGAACAAAATCCTACAAACAATTTAAAAGTAAAAATAGTTAAACTTTATTGAAAATATGTGGTGGATAGTGGTGGCCATAGCCTGGAGTGGCCGGTGCCCTCTAGGAGGATCCCCCGGGGAACATTTACCGAACCATAGATTTTTGGCAATATCAAAACGTATGGTTTTTATGCTGGAAATAAAGTAAAAGTTTCCACAGTGTTTGAAAAAACTAAAAATAGAATAAATTAATTTTAAATCAACAAATCAGCAGTAAACATCGAATATATTTTCTTAAGTTGTGTTCAAAGTTCTTTGTCATATTGGTCATTACAACCTGCATCTTTTTTTACCAAATTATATTAAAACCTTTCTGAAACATCAAGTTTCATGCATGTTTCCAGTTTGTTGTTTCGTGTTGTTTTATATTCCCTTAAATAATGGCATCCTAACCTTTGGCCAACAAAGTCATTTTTTTGTTTTTGGGCGTGACGCGTTGGAAATCCCAGATTTTATTTTCAAAAATCATATTTTGGAATTCTTTTTATGAACCTCGCTCATTTTTTGATATGTTATGTAAAAATTAGACTTTTTGAAATATTAGGCTAGATTTTTGAAACAGAAAAAAAATCTTGAAAGTAAAACTTATCATCTTTTATTTGCGCCCAAGACAGCCAAAATCAGTTATAATGGAGCGAAGTTAGGATTTTTTTGAAAATAGTGTTTTTTTCGAAATTTCGAGTTGAATTCGACGAAAATGGCCATTTTTGGACCACCCTAACACGGCGTAGGTCACCCTAATGGCCAAACAAAAAAAAATGGGTCTCATTATTTCGGCCAAGTCCAATTTTGAGCCAAATCGAAGCCCTTTTTTTCTTTTACTTTCACAAGGAACTGCTGTAAAAACATTTATTAGTTTTTTATACTTTAGAAATCAAATGTTGTATTATTTGAATTTTGATTTTGTCTTTTTAGACACGAATAATGTTGTTCTAAATGCATTGAAAACAATTTCAGAATTAAGTTCTTTTCTATTCTAAACAATTTTTTTTCTGAATATATATTTTTTATTTTGTAAAAACTTGGATTGTTGGCAACAAATGTGAAGAAAAAAAAAAACAATATCGAAATTCCAAACAGTTTTCGCTGCGTTTACTTCAAATCCTTTTTCAAGGAAAATAAAAAGATGATTTGAAGGAATAAATATGCAAGGTTGACACAAATTATTTTAGTTATTTTTTTTTCAGACGAACTTCTAAGGGATGGAATTTTGTTTGAAAACAAGTATTACAAATAAAAGAAAATTCATCGTTTTGGAAGTTAGGATTGTTATGAAATTTTTACAAAGCTTCAAATTTATTTCAAAAAGTACGCTTTCACAAACTTCAAAACTTTAAAGAAATTCGAGAAATAATTGTGAAGTTTATTTGAAAACATTATAACATAATTTGTAAAATATTGGAATTGAGGTTTACAGCACCACAAAAGTTTTCTTTCTAAACAATGTTTCAATTAAACTATTGCAAAACAACAGCAACTAAGCTTTTATTGAAGCTTTGAATTTTTATATTAGTTTGTGTGAGGGACTTGAACATTGTAAATAATTACAACGAACATAGACATTTTAATGATAAACCATACAAAATTTGAAATTATATGCCATTGTTTCAGCATTGGAATGAAAAAAGTGTTTTAAAATGCATTCTAAACCCTGGACTGGTTTGTAATAAGTTTTCAAAAAATGTAAGTATACACGGTTTATTTTTGTCGAAAAAAATGCAGCGGTGCTGTTCATAGGAATTTCCTAAAACATTATAATACTTTTGTGCTGGTCCAAACATGCTGAATATAATTATTTTATAATTTATTTTTAGTTGATTAGACTACTTAAAAAAAATCCCCTGGATTTTACAGTCCTATTTTGAAGGGGGAGATGCTATATTAATTTTAAAATGTATTTGCAGTGGCCAAAAAATGAATATCAATTTGAGGTTAAGTAAATTACAAGTTTCAAGTTTACAAAAGTCATTGAAAATTGATTGTTTTATTGAAATACAATGTTTTGCTGCCGAAAAAACCCGCCAATTTGAAGAATGAACAAAAAAATCCAAATTTATCAGGTAACTTATGCTACTGAATCTGCCTCCAATAGTTTATGGATTATTAGTCAAACTGGTAACAGACACGGATAGAAATCATGTAAGCTAATCCGGTAACTCTATATTTTTGAATTCGTAAACACTGAAATGTTTCCAAAATCGTCATATTTTTCCCGATTTAGAACAAGAATGTTGTCGGCATTGAAAACATTTACGAGATTTCGAGAAAAACGTTGTCGAATTGGGAACATTTCAGTGTATACGAATTCAAAAACAAAAAGTTACCAGAATAGCTTACAGGATTTATATCCGTGGCGAAGTCTGTTTTGCAATTTCAAATTTATTTCATTGAAAAAAACATGAGGTTATTGAAGACTTCCCTTAGGTTATTTAAAAAAAAATACCTTGAAAATTAGCTTGTATCTTTACAGAATCGTTTCTCAGCAGTATGTGATGTTCTACCAAGTTGTTACACGGATCAAAACCTATAACCTTTCCTAAGAATAAAATCATTAGGTTAAGTTATTTTATTTTCCCCTAACAAACTGTTTAAAATGGAACTTTTTTATAGTAAATTATTTAAAATCCAATATTCATCAAATAATTTCAATTCAAAACTGGAACCATAAAAAAATAACCAAATGGGCTAAAATTTTCAGGGTAGCTTGTGTATTAAATTCCGTTTGGTGCATGAAAAACAATTGTCATGGGTTTAGTGTTCAATTTTTTAACCCACCGGAGGTCGCGTACGTGTACTTTGTACACAGTTTGTAAGGGCATTTGTAAGAAAGGCGAAAACACGCGACTTCCCGAAGGTTAAAGATCAAAATAAACGATAAATCTCGACAGAAAAAAAAAGTTTTATTATTTGTAAGATTTATTTTGAAGTATTTTAAAATGTCAATTGGAATACACCTCACCTCACGGTATTGACCCACCAAACCGGGGTTCACCCGTCAGTTGCCAATCCGAACCTCAACCATTCTTCAACGCCGATGATATTGATTCTGATACCACCAGTGACACACCCATATCGCGCGCGCAATTGCATCATTGGCTAGAGAGTCCGGTGTGCGGGTACAAATAAATCATTTGCATAATTGATCATTAAATGAGTATATGTTTAGCTGGGGCTGCTGCAATTAAACCGAGAAGTGCTATCTGCCATCCCGGACCGGTGTGTGATGCTTGGAATGTGAAGGTGGAACGGTTTGTACCTGATGGTTGATTGGGGAGGGTATTGTATCAACCAATTTGGAATATGTGGGGGCGTTTCCGATCGGACGTGGTGGATTCCCCTTATTAAATTATTTTTATCGCAGTTGGATGGCTTCGCTGGAGCGTAATTGAAATTAATGTTCTGCATCGGAAATGGTTTTGGGTATGGTAAATTTTTCCTGTAATATAATTTCGAGAAATATTTTATTTGAGTCGTAAATGCAAACAAGTCTACACTTCGGGTCAATCAAGTTCAAGGAGAGATGTCGGATTCCGATAGTCTATACAAAGTATCGGGTCACTCCCCGAGCAGCCAGTCTTTACAACAACGATTGGGCCCTTAATTTTTCAAAGGCAACAGACACAGATCTCAACCGCCTCATATTACACTGATGTTTGCCCACCCTCAACATCAAGTGAATATCTGCTGCAGCAACGGGTGGCGGCATTCATCCAACAGAGTCGTCGTCGTTGGCTGCCCTTTTCACCTTTTTTATTTGCTTGTTTGCGTTGCGTTTATATTCCTTTTGACTTCAGCAAAGCCACACCGACCGTGTCCTCAAGTGGTCCTCTTTTCACTTAACGACAAGTGAACGACGACTCGATTTAATTCGTTTCATTATTTGCGAAATCTCCCCCACTCCCAACCATACTTTCGAGGAATGCCTCAAGTCTGTCCGCGGACAACAACTCCACAAGTGCATATGAGCACACTTGAGAGACCCCTACAACTAACGACCCCCTCCCAACCAACCCCTCGTCACGTCACCGAGGGGTGGTGCAATGTTTCCGAGTCCGCAAAATTAGGGTGGTCGGGGCGGACAGGGAAAAGGAAACACTTGAGTCAAGAGAGAGGATCATTTTTTTTCGCACTCACTTTGCCGGTGTGTGACAGACAGACGGACAGGACTAACAAGACTATGGGACAGTTACAGTCGAACGTGTGCTGTTGTCGTCCCCCAAAACATGGCTTAGAACACGACTAGGCGGCTTAGCATGTGCCAAGTGGCATTTGGTGGACGAAGTTCCTACACCGTAAGAAATATTGTCAAATCTTGTCTCTCAATCAACTCAATTACTTTCAAAGCGAAGAACGCAAATCCTTTTTCGCCAAGTAGCAATTGAAATTTATCACATTTTATCGCATTATTTGCCCCCAAAGCGACAGTTTATCATTTTCAGTACACCGACCCGCGGCCAACCGACTACCGGCGGTTTGGATTTCTGGCTGTTGCACCGGCTTCTGACTTCGAAGTCCTGCAGTGCATTGTATGTTTATATGTTTTTGCGTACTTGCAACTTGCTTGTCAAGTCGGCATGTTGGTTGGTGTAATGCTGTGTTGAGGTATGCGCCGATTTTCGACTGGTTTGTATCCTAATTCTAAAAACAAGAAATATATAAAATATAAGCAAAAACAACGGTTAAAAACACGCCTTTAGACTTTTTTTTAATTTTTATACAAGAAAATAAATTGACGAAACAACATTTTACGATGGTTCGACTATGGTTCCCATGGAACGAACTGTCAATTAATATACTTTCTGTCAAGAAAGACAGCGTAGTATTTTTTTTTCAAAATTGATTTAAATGTCAATTTTAAGCCCTTTGTAGTCGTAATAAGGGTTATTGTACTTGTCTGTGACCAAAGAAGCCGTTTTGCTTCATACAGTTTCGGCAGCTATCCTCACAAAAGTGGTTTACGAATATTTCAAAATATTCGAAACATTACACAAATTTTGACAAAAGTGTGAGTTTTTCGAAATAGAGATGAATTTAAACTTAAAAACAGTTATAGTGTCCATGAGTGTCCATTTATTTGCCATTTCAGATTATTTCGTCTGAGAAACATTGAAGATTTGTCTTTTCTTTTCAGAGATACAGCCACTTAAATATAAAGATACAATAAAGTTAAAGTTTTGGTAAAGTGTCACTCAAACAGCAATCAATGTAAAAATGCCATCTACGTACGTCTGGGAAGATTTTGTGTAAAAAAAGAGTAATTATTTATCAGGAACTGATAGAAATTTTATCAATTTCAGTTGAATTTCACATTTTTACACTATATAAAATAAAATATTTTTTATACAAAAGTACTCAACAAAGAGAGAACACAACCAACCGAATACAACCAACTGCAACTTTTTTATTTACTGTGAATTCAATACTTTAATTTGATGTGTCAAAAAAATCGCGCATGAAATTTTTAAATCTCTTTGAAAAAAATATGTTTAATGTTTTAAAATCGTTAGTCTTGTTTAAAAATGGATGTTTTTGGATGTCGGGCCAATTTTAAAGATCAAATTAGCTTGCGGGCTAAATGCATAAAATAGGTTATTTAAATATGAAGTTACGTTATTTTAGTTTAACACCTTCAGGGCCATATAGCATAGCATAGCATAGCATAGCATAACGGGTCTGCACCACGCTGTAGGGGGTGCCACAATGGTCAATTCAATATTCTTAGACAATTTGATTGCTGCCCGGTACAACCAAGAATATCTAAGAACGTAAATTTCCACACTGTGCTCCAAGGCTACGCCCATACAGTCCCGTGGGGATTTGGGAGGGGATGTTTTTGTTGTTCACTAGTGGCAAAAGTGCAGGGAACGCATGCGACTTTTAAAAGTGAACGGAATATTTTTGGGAGGTTTGGAATGGGGGTTAGGGGAATTTCATCGGGCCGATGAAAATGGTTGAGTGCGTAATGTATTTAATGATTTGAATGTTTGTAAGTGTAAATGTGAGTCTGTAGTGTATTATCTAATAAGCATATAGTTTTGTAATAATGATAAATAATAAATATAATAAATATAGTAAATAAAATAAATATAATAAATATAACAAATACAATCAAGATGATTCCAGGAAGCTGTAAAAAAAACAGTTAATTAAAATATAAATGCTCCAGATGGTTCCCATGCTGTTTTAGAAAGTTACGTTTATTTAAGCAGTTTGATCATATATGGTATGAGGAGATGGTATATTACAGGAAAGGAATAGGATAAGGAATAATATGAACATTTAAATAAATCATATAGTGAGTAGACAAATTTACATGTAGACATTTAATTTAAAATAATTCCAGGAAGCTGTAAAAAATGAAAATAATTTTAAAAGTAATACTCCAGATGGAAACACAAATAAAACAACAAAGACACAAGAATCCTAAAACGCGGCTTCGCACCTTCCACATAATTCGACATGAGCACGATCACGAATACAGCACAAAAAGAACGCCACAAAAATCCATCTTCCCGGCGCTGCTGCTCACACGATAATCGTTTAACACCTTCAGGGCCATATATGACACAAAAATCAAAATTTTTAAAACTAGCCTATAATTTTCGTACTATCATACCAATCATTTTCCCATCATTAACTTAACAAAATATTTCAAAAAATCATGTCTGAAAGGGTTAATACACAAAAAATATATCAATCAGATGAAGTTTTTTAAAATTTCTGTTTTTAAACACTTTCGTTATTTAAAAAAAATAGAAAGCAGAAAATGATCGTTTTCCAACAGTTTTTTCAGTTTTCTTGTTTTAGATATTTGAAAAAAATATTTAATTGAATGTTCTTTTGTTTTCATTGAACTTTCAAAATACTTTTAAAATTGTGACATGAAATCTGATCAATTTAAATAATAGCGTTGTTTTATCTGTAACTAATAAAAATCGTTGCGAAATTTTTTCCAACAATTAGGTCGATGTAAATATTTAAAAATTGTTCCTTGACTATGACCGAGGGGTGTTCAAAAAAATAAAAATAAATATTATTCACCCGCAAAGTTGATTTGCAATCATTAATATCAAAAAATGTAAAATAAGACGAAAAAAAAAATTGTAAGATGCAACGAAAAAACTCTTTTTGCTGGACTGTTCATCGAAAATTCAATAATATTCAAATTATCGTTGGATAAACAAGAACATGTTCAAAATGATTCTGAACGCAGAGGAATTCATTTTAAAAGATCGCACTTAAATTACCATTGAAATTTTGAAGTTTATTTTTTATAAGGAGTCTTATCCATATTTGATACCGTAAACTGGGGTGACTTTGATAGCCCGGGGTGACTTTGATAGGTTTTTCAAATGCCCGTCAAATTAATATCCAAACATTTTTGAGAATTTTGAGTATGTAAGCATTAAGGGATAGGTTATTATCGAACCTATGCGCAAAAATGTGACTGTTACATTGGATGTATCAAAATTAGTGGCCAAATCAAATTTCTATCAATGTCACCTCAGGCTATCAAAGTCACCCCAGTTTAGGGTACTTTCTATCAAACTATCGAATTGAGAAAGACACTTTTTTTATAAAATAACATTTTTTTTATCGAGTTTTTAAGCATTCATTTTTTTCAAATTTTGAATAGATTTTTTTTTGTTTTCTCCTTAAGATTAACAGTTCTGTGAAAGCAAATTTGAAAAATAATATTGAGGTTTTCCATTTCGGATGTTTTTGAATTGAATTTCAAAAAGATGATTTTAATCCTTTTGGTTGTTTTATCATTTTAAAGCTTTTATTCAATTAGTTTTCCATTGTAGTTATTTTTACATTGACTCAAACATGAAAAGATTATTGGATTTTTTGCAAGGAAAATTGATTGTGAATAAATTGTTCAAGTTTAAAGGATGATGAGATATTATTTCAGTTACATAATTTTATGCACTTTGTTCATTAGATTGTTTAACTATCAGGATTATCATAAGTATGAGTAGTTAAACTCAGTTTATTTTGCTAATTTTGCCAAAAAAATGACAACCTGATATTTTTGTGAACAAAATTTTATGAAAATTGATATAACAAATTCTATTATGCGAACATTCTGCAATTGATAATTTTTTTATCAATTTAATTTTAAGTATTCTTTGTAGGAAAATTCTTACTAAAATTATGTGTTAAAATAATGTATGAAAACTGTACTTTTATAGGAGTTCACAAATTTTTGAAAAACTATTAAATTAATTTGGACACATTCTTGTAATGAGATTTTAAATACATGCAAATATGATTTTTAATAAAAAAAATGAAGTTTGGCAAAATTGCCAATAATGTCACCAAAGCACAACAGCGTTCAAGTGCTACACATGGGCATGGCTTCGCGGGTCTTGTAAACTGGGTCTCCAATGTTGGAGGCATGGGTCGTGAGGTGGTGGTGCTTGTCTGACTGACTGCAGTTGATGTTGAATAATCCCGTTGTCATGGGGCGGCCGGGAATTGAATTACGGAATTCTGCAGTTATGGTTAACCAGCAGACAGCCCACACTACTGCCATTATTATTATTGTTGCTGAAAGAATGGAACGACTTTGCGGAAATCGGATCATGGAGGAAGTGGAAAGGATTAAGTTGTCGGAACGAGCTATTGTTACGCAGGAAGGGCCTTGTTGTGAAATCAGTTGAAAAATAAGCCGATTTGGGGGATGGTATTGATGGGTGTATTTATTTTTTTGGGAATGTTCAATGCATTCATTTTTAAATTTGAATGCTGAAAAATTAAATTTGATGGCATTAATCTGTTTAAATTGAAACGTTACCCAAAAAAACACAAAACAATCATCAATTTAGTGGCGTGCAAAGTTATCACATCAAAACGCTAATTAATCTGTAGTCCAACCCACTTCAAAACTATCTCCAATCCAGCATCGGTACTAAACCAAAGAAAAATGACAACCCATCATCATCTTCTTGTCCAGAACTGCTCTTAGCTGTCCACTTTATCTGGAAGCAGCATCTCTCGCCGCGTGCAGGAAATCAGAAATCCCGCACCATAGTTGGAGTCGAGCTTCTTCTTCTTCTTAACGCTTTCAACGGTAATAAAAACTCATGAGAATTATCTCTAGAGAAGGAAAAGCGAAAGTGAGAAGAGTTGGGATCTTATCACCGGCTGGGAATCTTAGCCCAGGCAAGGTCGGAGAAGAGTGAGGTCCAGTTATGCCGGTGCCCCTTAAGACAGTGAGAAAGGGATTTCAGGAAACAGCACCACCACGTGCGTTTATCACTCTCAATCTCTCGGACGGACTTTTTTTTTACATCTGGCTCCGATGATTTCGTCTCGGTCTCGTCTCGACTTGAACAAGTGGTTATTTGGGCACAGTAAGAATTTTACTCATATTTTTACTTTAGAAAATATAATTTGTTTTATTTTTTTTTAATTTGATATCATGATGTTTTAATTAAATCAATCAAATATTTTTTCGCAATGAGTTTGTTAAACAATTTCAAACATTTTTACTGTTCATAGTGTTCTGGTCAAGCACGGAGAAAAATCAACAGCCTCAAATCGGTAGCATTAGCGCGCAACAAAGAACAAACATAAATGGGACCCCCGTCCATAAAAGAAGAACTATGATTGGTTGGTCATCGTTGTTCGTACTGCCAGCCCAAGCCAGAAAGATTGAGCAGTGATAAATGGTGGGAAGTTTTTCTTCGCAGGCCTGAATGGATCGCCATTAATTTTGCACCCCCTTTCCGGACAAACGATGCCCACTAAATCATCGTTTTTGCGAGCGGGGGGTGGTCCCCATGGGCAAACTCTTCAGGATACGATTTCTTTCAGAGGAGAGGTTAAATTCCGGTATTCCGGGATTAATAAATTGTGTCAATTGATTACACCGTTCGATCAGGTGTCCTCAACTACACGACAATGTTGCAAACGTCAACTTAATTGTCAAAACTTTAAAATTTCTAATTTCGATCAATTTTTTAAAATGGTTTTTTACCGTCAAACTTTTTAGAAAGTTCATCATTCACCATTTCCAAGATTAATTAGTGCTGCCAGTTGCAACTATTTATTCCGTTTGCGTCAATTTAATTAACTCTCCAAACCAGCTGCGACCCATCAGCAACATTATCTCCCACTTGTTCCGGTATCAAGTGGAGTCACATTTTTTTGTTTCGCTCCAACAGGACACCAATTATCCTCTTGAAACATGGTCAAAAAACCTCCCCGGCAAAGACTTTCAAACTCTCGTATACAAGCAGCAATGCGTCAAGCCGGAAAGAGCTCGAACTGCCAGAAACAACTTTGTCGTCGTCCTTTTTAGCCCTCCTTGAAAAAAGGACAACTTTTTGCTTGGCCTTTCCAAATACAAGACGGGAAGGTTCTTCTGGTGAATTGGAAAGTTTTTCGCAACAACCCGAAATCGTGGTCAAATAGTTGACCAAAGTTTTCCATTTTTGTGTGCAGCTTGCGTGTGCAAGTCTCTCGTTTCGGGGAGCAAATGGAAAAGTTTGAGTTTTTCTTGTTTCCCCCTCACCGACGGTGATGGGTTCAGAGGTCTTGGCTTGTAGAACAAATTTCTACTGGGGCATGATATTTTGGGAAGGGGTTTCCCTTAATGGATGTGATGAAACATTTACAAAAAATATTACTAATAGCAATCATCATCCCCACTGGCTTTTTGAGCGCAATAAATCAACATATTTTCAAAATAGGGATATTTATTACAATGACTTCTAACCTCAAAACAAAATGTCTCCTAGCACGAAACGAAAATTAATTTCGTGGTTCTGTAAAAACATCAACCGCGGAATGTCGAGCGACAAAAAATATTGAAAATTCTTCTCCAGCAAAAACTCCGATTCTTCCCGAAAAGGAAAAGTGAACAAAAAGGGCACGCAACTTCTTAGTGGCTATAAATCAACCAAAGATTTATTACAACGCTGAAGATGGTGGGAAAATGAAGCAAAGAAGCGCTCCCGTTCTGTACGTAACAGCAGGATTGCCCAGGGGGGGTTCCACAAGAGAACCAAGGTCAATGTCCGCCCAGATGAACGAGGAAAATTTGTACTAGATTTCTGGAGGATATTTTCGCTTTAATTTTGAATTAAACGTGATTTTTACAGTTAATTTTACGTAAACATCAATCCTCAATCCTAATCTCTCATTTCTCATTTCTCATTTCTCATTTCTCATTTCTCATTTCTCATTTTTCATTTTTCATTTCTCATTTCTCATTTCTCATTTCTCATTTCTCATTTCTCATTTCTCATTTCTCATTTCTCATTTCTCATTTCTCATTTCTCATTTCTCATTTCTCATTTCTTATTTCTCATTTCTCATTTCTCATTTCTCATTTCTCATTTCTCATTTCTCATTTCTCATTTCTCATTTCTCATTTCTCATTTCTCATTTCTCATTCCTCATTCCTCATTTCTCATTCCTCATTTCTCATTTCTCATTTCTCATTTCTCATTTCTCATTTCTCATTTCTCATTTCTCATTTCTCATTTCTCATTTCTCATTTCTCATTTCTCATTTCTCATTTCTCATTTCTCATATCTTATTCCTCATTTCTCATTTCTTATTTCTCATTTCTCATTTCTCATTTCTCATTCCTCATTTCTTATTTCTCATTTCTCATTTCTCATTTCTCATTTCTCATTTCTCATTTCTCATTTCTCATTTCTCATTTCTCATTTCTCATTTCTCATTCCTCATTTCTCATTTCTCATTTCTCATTTCTCGTTTCTCATTTCTCATTTTCATGGTCATACAAAAATGCCAGGGAAATGTGAATTTTCAGAAATTGGTATCTTGAGAAGATATTTTCTGATCGATTTAGTTTCTTCGGCAAAGTTGTAGGTTATGATTAGGATTTTTCAGAAACAATAAATATTCTAGATTTCTCGAAAAATAATTGAAAATTTATGGAGAAGTACTCTTTGGTTTCTAACAAAAATGAAACTTTCAAAAAACTGTTTTTTTTTTGTAAAAATTAAATCCTTTTTTTCTGAATTAAGTATTTCACATTTTATTCCTTTTCACATAAGTCAAATTGCAAACCATTTCGCTTGCATCGATGCACATCAATGGAGAATATCAAATATCTAGCTGAAAAGAAAATTTTCGCAAAATCGTCATGCCTGTCGTCCTCGAACTATCTCCGCACCTCACTGCCAATCGCAACCGAAGAAAATCAAAACAAACTTTTCCTTCGACCCTGGAGACTTTTTCCTTTGCGATTTCGCAAGCAAAAGTCGATATGGTGCAGAAAGCAGCTCTCGACAGCACAAGTGATGATTGTGTCGGACCGAAAGGTCCTCCAAGCATGATTATTTCCTCGTTCTTGAGAACAAGTTTTTTTTTCATTCTTTCTTTTCGGTTTGCCGATAGTTTGCCGGGGAAAAAAATCGTGAGATGGAAAAGTTCCGATAACGAGTGCCATCAATGTCAATTTAGTTTTGTCGATTCACCCACCCGTGGGGAGTTGTACTTTTGCGATTGGGTAAATATCATAAAATGTTGGACGCTTGTGACAAGAAGCTGGACGTGTTCAATTATTGGGAAGAAATCGTGAAACCTTGTTAGTTGAATTCCCAGAAAGCGAAGATCACCAAATTATCACACTTTTGAAATCTTTTTTGGTGCCGATGAAAATAAAGGATATCTGATAACACTTCTTGGAGATCAATAACTCGAACGTTACAGTGGCTTCCTCAACGAGTTCGTTCCAGCTCTGGGGAGTCCGAGGAAGACCCCACACGTGCTCTGATTTTTTTAAGACCTCGCCGCCGCCAAGCAGAGAGGCACGCAACAGAAATAAACGCATTTATTTTACTCGATTTGTCACACACCGCAATTGATATACGATACGTTAGGCTATTAATCTAAATATAAATAATATCGAATGACTTTGGATGGCTGCTAGGCGCGGCGGTGGCGTTCCAGGATGGATCCCGTGAAATCGGACCGCGCCACTCTCCGGGGACTCCACGTTATGGAGAACGCGTTTATTGCGGGTAATGTACTGAGAGATCGTTGGACAAACCGTTCCAGACTTTACGACGTTACGCGGAAATTAGATGGCGTCTTTGTATTGAGTTAGAGTTGAATTCAATTGTCAACTTTTTTTCTGCAGAAGAAAAGGGAAATTAAGTCAGTTTAATTTCACTCAGTTTAATCTAAAAAAAAACATTTTCTCAATTTTATGAACTGCTTTGTGAGTCATTATCAAAAGAATTTTAAAGAGAGAGACAATCATCTCTTTTTTCGAATAAACACAGCGGCGTTACATAAAAAACGAACTTTCTTTTTAATTGCACATTTTTTTTGGTTCTAACCAAGTTAGGGTGGTTCCAAAATTAAAAATTTTCGAAAAAAACCGAAAAATACTATGTAAAAAAACCAAAATCATTATTACTCGTATTTTGATTCGATTTAAGCTATTGGGCGCAATTGAAAGGTTTTTAGTAAAGCGTTTAAAGATAATAGCTTGAACATCGAAAAATCAAACCTTTCGTTTGAAAAAGTCGTATGCAAATTCATAATGCCAATTTAAACGTTTCCAAACAACCAATCAGCCTATTTCAGGAAATATTTCCATCGAATTCCAGGAAAATTTCACATAAGGGTCATTCCATCTGAAGCGGAACAGCACTTGAAAATTGCCATCTCCGATTATGCTCAAATTTGGCAGAGCTGTTGAGACTATCAAAACATGCAAAAATCCCGAATTTCATCCAAATCGGACCACCCCCTCCATTTTTTGTACCCTCCCAAAAAATCGACTTTTTGGCGATTTTTGAGCAAAACCCCTATCTTCAAACGACGATAACTCAGAAACCCCAAATCTTAGAGGGTCGTTCTTAGACTAAATTTAAAGAAAATTGGACGTAGAATCCATTTCCGTGATCAAAATTTAGATTAAAATATTTTTTCTACCTGTATTGCGCAATTGAATACTTTAAATGGCCGTATCTCAAAACAGCCCTATTTATTTTTTAAATTTGACCTCACCATTGTATTCCCTGGCCAATTTTACATAAGAATCACTTATCGACAGAAAGGAATATGTTTCGTTCCAGAGATATCGAATTTTAAAGTTTTGAGTATTTGAGATTACCTGAATTAGCTACACTCACCGCATCTGCTAGAAGCACTCAGTCTTGCTGATGAATAATTACTACCTGATGTTTTGTAAGATGAATTATTTTTATGTGATTTTGAGATAATCAATACCTTGAACAATCTATTTTTTGTTTAAGAATTATTTATTGGGTAATTTTTAATGCACTGTTTTTCCTGATCTCAGTGTCTTTGAACCATATTAAGTAAAATTTAAACTTTTAATATTTATTTGCAAATGCTACTGTGTTTTTACAATACAATTTTATCAATTTTATATTTATTGTTTTCATATTATTCCTAATTCCTATTTCCTTCTTTTATTTAAATTGAGAACAAATGTAGACTACAGCCAGCATTTGATGAAATAATTCTCATGGGTTGCCATGTGCGGTAGCGAAATAGTGCAATTCAGCAAAAACTCCAAAATCTGCCATACGGTTTGAAAGATTGATCATATTAAACCGATTTGTCTGAATAATTGATGATTTTTTTCAATTCTGGTACATTTAATTTCAAAAACAAAACCATATACTTCTGATACATGTGGACAGCAGCTGTATCGTCTTCCAAGATTATATATTTGGATGATTCTTTGCCAATTCACACGAAATTGGACAAAAGTTGCTCTGACCCCTCTTCGATTTGCGTGAAATGTTGTTCTAAGGGGAATTTGGCTCCTTATCACGATGTCCGTTTTTTAATATCTAGTGACGGTGGGTCGGTACGACCCCTTCTATTTTTAAGGTTTTGAAACAGACTTGTTTTTCAATCATTTGCAGCCTGAAATTGTAATGATACGAAAATTTGGAGTAAAAGTGATTTTGTAAAATTGGACGAGAAAAAGAGTCATTGCACCAATTAAGTACACAAAAACTTAAAAAAAAACAATAAATTCTACTCAATTTAAGGTGAAAAAGAAAGAAAGGATGAAAAAGACAAAAATGAACCACAATATTAAAAAAAAGAAAAGGGATTAAAAATAAAAATCAAAACAAGGCAAATAGAAAAAAAAGAATAAACAAACTTTTAAAAATAACTGTTAAAAAAAAGTAAAGCAACATGATGAAAGGATGGTACAGCAAATAATCATAAAAAAATGATTGCAAATTCTGCAACTTTTATTTAAAAAAAAACAAAGAACGGAAAAGAGCTAACGAAACTATTGGCACTACGCCCCCCGGGGCATGGCCTTCCTCTAACGTGGGATTTCTGCTCCAGCGCCTCTGACGAGACAGGAGAAACCGGGACCGACGTTTTACTTCACCATCCGATAGAAGCTCAGTGGATAAGGCGGGAATCGAACCCGCGTCTCATAGCATCATCGGGATCGGCAGCCGAAGCCGCTACCCCTGCGCCACGAGACCCAAAGGAAAAGAGCTAATGAAGAATAAATAAATATTCAAAGAAAAAAACATTTAAAAAATGGACAAGACGATGATTATGGATAAACAGAAAATGGCTAAGGTTACAAAAACGACAGGATAAAGGTAAATACTTAAAGAAACAAAAATTAAATGAGTAAATCCGACAATGGAAAAATTAAAGGAAAATGAGGATGAAAAAAAGAAAAACGGAGAAGTCAAGATGCTGAAAACAAAGGTAAAGCAAAAATTAAAACAAAGAATAGTGACGATAGTAATGATAACAATGAAAATGCAGTTTAAACCAGAAATTGAACACATTTAGGTTGAAATTCAATAAATAAAAAAAATAAAAAATCGCAAAAATGGTAAAAAATATAAAGCATGTTTAACATAAAAAAGGCCCAAAGATAAAAAAGCAAAAAACAGAATTCAAAGGATTGAAAAATCAAAACAAAATAGTAACAATCGATTTATTTCACCAAAAAAGAAAATTAAACTCAGAGAATTAGAGTCATAAAAGAAAAGAGAAAAGCAGATTCAAAAACGAATGAAAATTCAAACATACTTGACTATTCATTTCTCAAAAATAATGTGAAAAAATAAATAGCAAAATTAAAATTAGCAAAACGAGAAGCTTAAGAATCATCTTCTAAACAAAAAAATATAAAAAAATCTGTTTAAAATATAAAAAAAGAGAATAAAAGAATGAAAATCAAAACAGATCGGGTTTGGAACGGTGATAAAAAATAATTAAAAAAAAATGTAACCGTTTAATTAATCAGAATACATTAATTGTAATCTCAAAGCACATGAACAACATATGTGCGAAGAGTGTATAAGATCAATTTAAACAAAGAGCCCAAAAAAGGGTAGGATGAAGTTTGCCGGAAAAAAGTTTTTTTTTATAAATTCATTGATTTTGTGCTAAAAATTAAAAGTAGCATAACTGTAAAAAGGTATCTGTTCATAGTTTGTCGATACTTTGTATTTTGTTATTTTGAAAATCCCTCGTGAAATTGAAAATTTAGTTTTTGATGGTTATTTTTTTGCCAGAGACCAGATCCAAGGGACAAAAATTTCAGATAAAATTTGTTCTACCCTTAGGCAGATAATAATAATTTTATGTAAAATAATTTCATAAAAATCTTTTCATAGAAGAGTAATTCCCAAATAAGCTTTGATGACTCAATTCCTTTGGCTAACAAAATATAATAACATTATCCAAAACCCAAATTTCTGCCCAATTTTTTCATAAATATTCATAAAGCATAAATAAATAAAAAGACTCACATTCTTCCACCAAAACATGTACTTTCCTTCCAAGCGAAAGAAGTGATGATGCCCCGATTCTTAATCGTTTCTTGTTCAAAAACATCTCCCAAAAAACATAAAGGTGCAACCTTTTCCGCTGTATTTCGCTTAACGAGCAACTAATAATCAACAAAATGCCCTCGAGGCACTCGCTCTCCGCCATCGTTTCGCATAATCACAAATGAATGCAAATAAAAGTTTATAATAATAAGGTGTGCGACACGGACGTTCTGGCATGCTGTCAAGCTCCAAAATCTTTCCCGAAAAGGCATTTTTTCGATTCCCTTTTCTCAAAAATTTAAACACACACACTTTTTATCATCACTTGCTATCGCCGATTTGTTTACTCTTTTTTCCGCTGCACGACTTGAAAGGAGGATCGTGCTCTCACGTGGAGATTTTGATCACTTTTTGCGCTCGCGAAAGGGATGTTTTCGGTAATAAATTTGAGCTCGCGTAAAAGAATGGTGACATTGTGTGTTGAGGAAAGAACGGCACGTTCTTGGTGGGACGCTGCCTGCCACTAAAATTATGGTGATTATGTGCCATAAATTTTTGCTCATTTTCGACACCTGTACCTCGGGGGGACTCTGTGAGTGTCGATTGAAACGTGTTGATAAGGGGGTGAGGTGATAACATCGATTAAATTAGCTTATTTTATTAAATTTTGAACGAAATTTAAAAACAACAAAACAGGTTGAGAATTAAGATATGAAAGATGACTAAGTAAGTGATAAGTTTTTGAGAGATGAGCTAGTGAAGGATGAGTTGTTGAAAATAAATAAGTGAGAGATGAGTTTGTGAGAAATAAATTAGTGAGAGATGAGTTACTGAAAGACGCTAATGAAAATTAGTTAGTGAGAGATGAGCTTTAGGTAGATGTGTTAGAAAGGGATAAGTTGTTGCTGAGAGCTGAGTTAGTGAAAGATGAGTTATTGAGAAATGAGTTATTAAGAGACGAGTTAGTGAGAGTGTGAGAAAGGTTACATTGATATGAGTTAGTGAGAGATGAGTTGGTGAGAGATGAGTTAGTGAAAGATGATTTATTGAAAGATGAGTATGTGATGGATGAGTTAGTTAAAGATGAATTAATGATAGATGAGTTTGTGAGAGATGAGTTAGTGAAAGATGATTTATTGAAAGATGAGTATGTGAAGGATGAGTTAGGTAGAGATGAGTTTGTGAGAGATGAGTTAGTTAAAGATGAATTATTGAAAGATGCGTAAGTGAGAGATGAGCTAGTGAGAGATAAGTGAATGTAAGATGAGTTAGTGTGAGATGAGTTAGTGAGATATGAGTTCGTGAGGGATGAGTTAAAGATAGATTAGTTTGTGAGAGATATGGTAGTGAAAGTTGAGTTATTGAAAGATGAGTAAGTAAGTGAGCTGGTGAGAGATGAATTAGTGTTAGACGAGTTAATGAGAGATGAGTTTTTGAGAGATGAATTTGTAAGAGATGAGCAAGTGAAGGATGAGTTTTTGAGAGATGATCTTGTGATAGATGATTTTATACGAGAATAGTTAGTTAGAACTGAGTTGGTGAGAGATGAGTTAGTGAGAGAATAGATAGTTAGAATTAAATTAATTAGGAGTGATTTAGAAATGTTTTTTTTTCTGAATTCAAATCGGTAAGAAAAAAAAGCAATCTCATTTAAAATAACCCTTTCTTCAAGAAGTCTAAAAATACAACCACCTTTGTTACAAATTTTCACGTCACCATTCACGTCTCATCACACAAACCGCGCTCGTAACAACTCGTCGTGTCACCATTCTGTGTCTGCACGCGGTGACATGTTGATTGTGTGCTGCATGGAAATGAAGAAATTTGTCGGTCGCGTGTTCCCAGTGAGTGTATTATAACATGCCGAACAAGAACACGCGAGCAATGAGTTGCTGCTCGTGACATATCGTCGCTAACGAGAAGAGATGTAAACGAAGAAGTGTATGCAACTGGTAAGATTTCTTCGCTCTCACATCTTGGGAGGAAAACTTTTCCTCGAAGAGATCGGAATGAATTCATTAACGTTTTTTTTTGCGCGCCCGCGCTCATTCAGAGCTGGTTCTGGCGGCCATGGTCATTTGTTTTTCTGCCGCCTCCACCCGGGCTGTCGTTGGGATTATGATGTTCAATTTGTCATGGAACTTTCTTTGTGTCCCTTTGGCTCGGCGGATGACAGGGCCCGGGGAGCACGATTAAGTTATGGACGCGACATTGTTTTTGGCATTTTTGGTTAGTCGAAACCCGGAACAGGGTACAGCAACGAAAAGAAAAATGGCGCGTGGGCAGTAACAGTAGTACTAGAGGGAGTTGGTTGCGTAACTGTCGTGTTTACCATATTTAATTTTGGGAATTAATCAACTCGGCTAAGTGGGGTGTTACAAACCGGATTTGTAACAGCGTTGATACAGTCGTTTGGACTGTATTTTAGCCCAGATGGCGATGTTTAGCTTTTTTTAAGCCGGTTCTTAAATTATAATACCTTCTCATTCAACATAAAAAAATTATATAGTTTTTTAATTTTTATCTTTTTTTATTTATTCAGATTCAGATTCAGAATGTATAGTGTCAGCCAGAATAAAGATTTTTCATTATCTTTGTCAGATTTTTACAGATTATGACAGATTTCTATCAATTTTGAACTTTTTTTTTTTTTTCAAATGAACGAATTCATTTGAAAATCGAAAAAATAGTAAATATTTATTTTAATGAATATGTAAATTCAGTCACCAGAATTTTACAAGCTTTTGAATTAATTTATATCCATCCTCCCCTCCTCATTAATAATTGTCAGATTTTCGTCTGCCAGATTTTTCTAGGGTTTTTTCGCCACATTTTTTTTTTATTTTGGTCTGGCAATTCTGTGTTTAGGTTCAGGTTCAGACTTCTACTAAATCAATATGATGTACCCTTTACATTTTGACTAAGTTTTTGTATTGAATCAAAAAGACGAAACTTCCAAACGATTGACAGTTAATTAATTTCTTCATACTTTATCATAGTTTAGAAAAATGTTGAAAGTTAGTATTGGAAGCCAACACACTGTCTTCTCTTTTGAACTACTAATCGCTATTTTCTACCTCAAATGATTGATGACTGAAGGGAAAGAGTGGAATTAATTTTTCTACTCTATTGTTCATAATCTTTCCAAGTTTTTGGCTCTACTTTTGGTCGCAACTTAAACTAAAATAAAACAAACAACTTTTGGTCGCAACTTGAAACTTAAACTAAAAAAAAAAAAAACAGTCGATCTTTTTTTAAGTATCAATAAATTTATAAAACATGTGGACATGAAGTAATGTAGCAACAAAAAGTTGGCAACTAGGCAATTCTCGCAAGAATGAGCGATTTTTTTAAATTTTATGTTTGTATTTTTTTATTTAAATGAAACTTTGTGGGTATTTTTGCTATGGCAAAAGAAGTCATTTTGAATCATTAGTTCGTCCATACTAATTTTCATAAAACTTTGGCGGCTGTGCTTTTGGCAAAGCTGTAAGGAAGGACTACTTAGATTTTTTTTTAAAATAAAACTCAAAACAACATTTTTTGAAAAAAATTATGCTGCTATGTTTTAGATAGATAAAAATGCCATTTTTTGAGCTATGGCTCAAGTTGATCAAAATTCATTTGGCAGCGTTGCATTTTTTTAAAAAAGATGGTTTAAAAAAAAACTTGGAAGTCGTAAAAATATTTTGACTTTAATTTTATATGCAAAATAAATTTAGCAATCAAAAGTACATCACATAAATATCGATATCGTGACTTTAATTTTAAATGCAAAATTAAATTACCAACCATCAGGGTTGTTAAAATATCAAAATATCAGCTCTCAGCAACTACAGTTATCCCGCCTGAAAAATCATGCCTCAAATACAACTGCTCTTCTCTCCTCATTGAAACTCTCAGCGCCGAAAAAAAGCCGAACACGTTTTCGTGTTTACCCACTCGCGATTGTCATTTTCCTTTTCTCTCTCATTCCCGCTTCCACGATCATCCTACCGCAACAGCGTTTAACCACAAAAGCTGCCACAAAACCAATTTGGCAAACGCAGTTTAACGGGACGTCATGCGTGGTCGGCTCCTAATCGCCATCTCACGTTCTTTCATTGCAGTTTTCGGAGAGATTGAGAGACTCCGTAGTGAGGGCACATAGTCGAGGAAAAGGGGAGGAGTGATAGAGAGAGAATGACATCGCTTGGAATCACGAGACACAAGATGAGATCTCACAAGCTATACACTAGGGTGGGTCATTTTTTTCGAAAGTGCTCGGATCCGGCTGAAATAAGGTCCATCTTGTAGAGGGTACCCATAGGGACTCTCATACCAAATTTGAGCTCATTTGGTTGAAAACTGGCTTGTCGCTCGGGGGTTAAAGTTTACATGGAAATTACTATGGGAAATGCGTGATTTTACTTCAAACGCTCCTACAGGCTAAGCGACAAACTTTAACCCACACTTACACTAGGTAGCCGTGTCGGGGATGGTCCAAGGAACATTTTTCTCTAAGGGTTCATGGTCATCCGTTCAACCCTGAGCTTGCGCAACGCAGATTTATCCGGCGGCGCCGGATTCCTTCAAAATATCCGTTTTTATGGTCAACGCATGCTGCAAGCTATGACAGAAGCATTGTTTGAATGAATGGAAAACGCGACGCCAAACGTCAACTCACTCAAATGTAAGTAGAAAAAAAAGGTTCAGCATTGTGGTTTTTACTTTTTGCATTAAATAACAAATTATTAATATTTTTTTCATGCTTATTTCTAGAGCGGTATGCGGTATGCGAATTAAGGTATGCAAGAAACATAATTGAATAAAAAAAACCCTTCATGTGGTAGGACTTCGTGGAGGGAAACAGTTAATCGCACAGGGCCGATGGAATCGACGGCGAGGGGTTCGCGAGGTGTTCACCGGAGTAGTCATCGGAATGGCAGGACACGTAGCGGTAGTTACGGTTGGACTTCGTGGAGGGAAGCGGTTGATCGACGCACAGAGCTATAGCCGGCTTGGGGTTCGCCTGGCAGAGCCAGCGGTATCGTCGGCGAGATGTTCACCGGAATTGGCCTTATTGAAGCGGATAATATATCTATTTGTAAAAAACATACTAAGAAAGAATAGCTTTTTCATTAATTTTTTGAATTTTAGATCAATAAAAGTTATTTTATTAAGGTTTCATGATTATTTTTAACTGATACAATTCACTTGATCTTCTACTGCATGCTCATCTTGACTGGACCAGTTCCACCTCGTCGACTCCCTTCCAACGAACCAGGAACGGCCGTTCGCCGTTTTCTTCGGTCACTCCTTCCAACTTCTCCGCCACGTGTCCTTTTCGAATCCGTTTTTGGGCCTTCGTGCGTTTGGCCGGAATCACCGGAGGCCCCCATCTTTTTCGGCCCAATCCATGTTTGAGTTGAAGATCGCTTGTCGAGGCTGACCCGCTTCTCGCCTTCCTCGCGCGCAAATTTCTCCAGAAGATCCTGGCAGTTGAGATTTTCCTCCGGTGCCCAGCTGCTTTCGGAATCCTCGCAACCCTTCCTTTCAGCGCCGGGTTCTCTTTACAACGACTCGCTCAACGACGAACTCGGATTCGGCGGCCATGTTTTTTTTTCAAGTTGCTTATTGAAAACCATTTTTTAAAGTAAAAACACTTAGTTGATGGAAGAGCGCAAACCCTCACATTAGCTTCCAAGCAGTGAGTTGACGTTTGGCGTCGCGTTTTCCATTCATTCAAACAATGCTTCTGTCATAGCTTGCAGCATGCGTTGACCATAAAAACGGATATTTTGAAGGAATCCGGCGCCGCCGGATAAATCTGCGTTGCGCAAGCTCAGGGTTGAACGGATGACCATGAACCCTTAGAGAAAAATGTTCCTTGGACCATCCCCGACACGGCTACCTAGTGTAAGTGTGGGTTAAAGTTTGTCGCTTAGCCTGTAGGAGCGTTTGAAGTAAAATCACGCATTTCCCATAGTAATTTCCATGTAAACTTTAACCCCCGAGCGACAAGCCAGTTTTCAACCAAATGAGCTCAAATTTGGTATGAGAGTCCCTATGGGTACCCTCTACAAGATGGATCTTATTTCAGCCGGATCCGAGCACTTTCGAAAAAAATGACCCACCCTACTATACACCCTTACCAAAAATCATGATTTTTTGAGTTCCAAATCCCACTTTTCATACGATTTTTTCAGTTCAACCCATATAACCATTTTTATGGTTGTAGTACCTGAACTCAAAAAATCGTATGAAAAGTGGGATTTGGAACTCAAAAAATCATGATTTTTGGTAAGGGTGTAGTGACGGCCGCTATACTCTCGGATATTTTTGGTGCAGAGATAATCTATTGGTAGCTTTTCTATCACTCATTAGCAACACTGCCAACCATAAGTACATCACATAAATATCGATATCGTGCATAGTTTTCGAGTTAATCTATATTTTTTTGTTGATCGGTTGAAAATATTTTTCAAAGTTTATTTTTAAAGTTATTTAAAAAAAATCAAAATTAAAAAAAAATTAAGTCTAATGCTTTGTTTAAAACCATACTACGCATGTTTTGGATGGTTAAAATATATTTGATTTTTTTTAAATACAGTCCAGACTCGATTATCCGAAGTTTCGATTATCCGAAGTTCGATTATCCGAAAGTTTGTATGGAACTTCGGCTAATCGAATCATGACAAAAAAATGCATTCATATTTCTTTATTTTCTTACTTTCAACATCAAATTCGAGTTCTGCGACCCCGTTTTAGTCAAATTTGAATATTTGATTGCCTTTTAAATTGAAAAAAAATATTTTTCAATATGTTATCATCGCCATTTTGGCCTCCATCTTGGATTCAAAAATTTGAAATCATTTTAGAGTAGTTTAATGGTCATACTTAAGCCTGACCATCAAAAATAGGACAGCGAAAAAAATGTGTGATTCGATTATCCGAAGTGACATTTTTCTAAGGCCTTCGGTTAATTGAGTCTGGACTGTATTCTGATTTACAGTACCAAAATGTTTTTAGGTGAAATAAATAATTCTCGTCCATGCTTCTATGAAATGCCTATCACGCGACTTCCGAGAGGTTAAATATTTTTAAAAAATACTATTGATTGCGTAACAACAAGAATAGGAAAAAAGCATTCAAAAACATTGGCAAATAATTTAAATTTTTAAGAATTTTTGATTTTAAATTTGTTTCAAAGATGTTGAAGATTGTACCAGTGGTTGCATTAACCATCCCGGAAGAAAATCACAAATGAAAAACTAGGCTTTCTCTACATCACCAAAATAGCATTTATTTTTTAAGTGACGCGTTTGATTTCCAATGTCAAAAATGAAAGTATCATAAAATTTTCCAAATATTTTTTCAAAATTATTGAGTCAATTCTAACATTTGAAAAGTGATAAATCTCTATAGTAAAAAAAAATAACCCTCACATTTGAAAAGGTCCACAAAAAATTAAGAGAGATTATCTGAAAACTGGATGGAATCAGATCCGATTTTTAAATCTGACAACTATACGAGAATATCCCATGTTTGGAATTTTGATTTATTCGCATAATAATCAAAACATTCAAAGAACTGACATTCCCTAGCCAATTATGCAACAATCCACTAACCAACCGAGCATTGCTTGGTAGACAGTAATTAATATTGCAAATCTGTTTCTACTTTTCAAGACTTCTTCTCGGGGGCACGCGCACGTGTCTTTCCGCATAGCATGACATGTTTTCCTCCCTCAACCCTGGTCATTGTAGCCTGGTCCTGTCCACGGGGTGGCGAAATTTATTTCTCGTCATGAAGCCGATTATCGGTGGCGATTAATTCATGAGAGGAGAAGGGGCAAAAACTGCGAGCAGACTCCGACTCAATTTACCAATAAAATGCTGCAGTTGCCAACGCGAAACCTGTCCCCGTGCAGAGAGCCCAGCATCTCAAACCAGTAGGTTGCTAATTTATCTCGATTGGCTGTGAAAACACTCACCAAACAGTAATACTAACAGCATGTATCATTTCGCACTACATGACTTACTGTGCCGGCTTAGGTTTATCGAAGACGACGACGACGACTGGACCAAGTAACGGAACGCCAGAGACCATGTTCCAGGGGCGCCACACACCACACTGCACTGGGCCACAACAGGTAATCTCCTCGAACGAGATCCACCGTGGCAGGCCATTAGTTTATTAGCATATCTAATCTGGCCCCTCATGTTCGATGCAGATACAAAGGCTCAGTCTCGTGCTGATTTGCAAAGTTGTTGGACAATTTTTCAAGCAGCTTCCAGTTAGAATCAAATTGTTAAAATTCTGAAGAATTTTAATGAAGACAAATCAAACAAGATATTTGGATTCAATCACAATGAAATCAGAAAATAATCAAGTTCACAAATTAACTTTTAAAGTAAATATTTATAGAAAAGCAATAAAGATCAATCTTCAACAATTTTCCGTCCCAAAACCTAATCAACCTGGTTAGGTTAAACGTTTCACGCCATTATAGTTCGATCCGACGATTCAGATAGGCGCCCCTAATGACAGTTTCCACGTAATCATCCTCGATTCTCGTTCCGCTCGGATCACTTTAACCACCCACCCACCTCTTTCAATATAATACATTATTCAACACGCTTTTCCTCACAACAATCTAACGGGGGGGCTAATGAAATTCCACCCCCACTCGAAAGCCGGAGAAGGAGGGGTGGCCAAAAGATTTAATCAATCCCACCTGTATCGGGAGCGCCACCCCCATTTCTCCTTCAGCTCCCAATATTGAATGGTTTTAGCAGACACACACAACCACACACGTGGTGTGAGTGTGAAAACGCCTTTCGTGATCAAATCTCTCAATATTGCATGAATGACTTGGTAATACTCGATGCCGTTATTGGGCTACTCCGTGTTAGGTCCGAAGACCTCTCGGGTAAATCTGACAATGTTATGGGCTTTGCCGTTGAGTGGCGTGTGTTGAATTATAGAGGTCCTTTTGCTATCAACTTTGAACATTTGCCAAATTATTATATAATTTAATCAAAAATCATCAAAACTCATTTATTCGGTCAACATAAAAATTTCAAACAGAGGTCAACATATTCATGACCTTCAACATCATTTAACATTACAAGTGTATTTTTATTTTGAACAAAATTCACAGTCGTTAAGATTAAAAGTCACTTTCTATTACAAATTTTGTCACTGAAAGTCCTTTTTTATCTTATCAAAAATAAAAAAAAATATGCTGGCTTGCAGATTTTTTCCAGGCTATATTTTGTATTATTTACTTATCTTTTTAATGATACTAGAGTCAGGAATTTATATTAAAAGGTTGTTTCCCACATCCATTTTGTAGAACAGAATTTTTGTAAAGAATTTCAAATAAAATTCACCAATAATATTATAGAAGACTAAAAATATTGTTTAATGATCAAGCTACTGCTCAAAATTTAATATTCTACATCTGACTTTTTAATTTTGATCAGATATCTAAAGTTATGCTTTTTTTAGGGAAATCATACAAATTTGATATTAATGCACTAATTTCTGCATGAAGTTATTTTCAATAAATTTATATATTTTTAGAGATGTCAATTATTTTTTTATGTATTGGCCTGAAAAAGTATTGCCAATCGACTCTTTATATCTAAAAAAACCATTTTGCGTCATTGGTTTTTCTTTAAAAATATCCATACAAATAAAAAAACGAAAAACTTTACATTGTGAGAGTATTTTTTTATCGATGGTCAAAAATAAATGATTTTGGGCCTTTTTAAAGTGTTAGAGTGACTTGAACATCGTAAAAAATCGAGAAATCGATGAATTTCACGATAATTTTTTTTTTTCAATAATAATCGGGAAAACGATATCGTCACTTAAAAATTCAACGCTATTTTGTTGATGTAAAGAAAACCGAGTTTTTAGTTAATTTTCTTCCGTAAGCAGTATCTCAACAAACATTGGTCCAATCTTTAATATCTTTGTAGCAAATTTACAGGTAATTTTCTGATCTTTTCGAAAAAATATTTTCAAGGATGATTAAGCTTGGTCATGACTTTTATAAGTAAAAGAGTATTGTTATAAATTAAGAAAAAAATAGTTTATAAAACTAGAAAACAGTGTGCAGTTTCGAAATTAATGTGAAGTACTTTTCGATTGCGAATTAAATCTTACATCTAAAGCAATATTTTAATATTTTTAACACATACATAATATGGATTTTTTGTCATCTAAAAATATCCAAAAACTAGATTTTACAAAAACATGGTTATTTTGCGCATTCCTTTTTTTGTGGAAAAAGTCGAATTACAAAAAATCAAAATGTATTTTTTTAAATTACAATTTTGCCGAAGATATTAAATCGATCAAAAAATCCGATTTCAAGATACTGATTTTTGAACATTTTGATAGCCTTTTTGCTTGGACTGCTGCCGATATTGTATAAAAAACTTGTAAGGACGAACTAATGATGCAACATCAACACAAACAAACTCTAATCAATTGAAAAAAAGGAAATAATTTTCAAAATTCTCATCTCTTTGAAAAATAATTTAAAGATTTTAAAGCACTGACATTTCAAAAGGCATATACTTCATAAGGGCATAATAATGATAGGCTTGTCTTAAAAAAAACTTTCATCACAGAAATAAAAAAAAACATAGATTTCTTTTTTTTATTGAAAATCAGATCAAAACTTTTCAAGATTCTCTATTTCTAAATAGCAGGTTTTGTCCAAGGTATTTACCAAATCGATCAGAGAATTTCTTCTCACAGGTTTTCAATTTTTTTATATATGCACATTTCCAAAATTTAGATGTAGACTTGAATGGAGAAAACAATGATGAAAAATTTCCTGTTTTGACATTAGGATTCGAGTTTCATACTTGCGTATGGTCTTCTATTAAATTCATATAGAAAAAAAAACAAAAGCATTCAACTTTTTTTAAATAGATTTTTTTTATATTAGGAAAGTATAAATAGAGAAGGACATGACTAAGGAGTAGAAAAGAGGATTTATTTTTAACAATAATATGATAATATGAGATTATTTGTGAATATGAATGCCAATATTTCAAATAGATTCTTATCAACCTTTCCGAAATTATGTTTTTTTTCTCAAAAATCACATATTTCCCATTTTTTTAAACGAAAGTAGTTAATTAAATTATTGAATTATGAGATTCAGAAATTTTTGTACTCCATCGCTGAATTGGACTTGTTTAGGGGTTACATACAAGTAGAAAATCACAAAATTTCGTATTACAGAAAATTTATTAAATCCACTTTAAAGATGATTTTCAATCACTCCTGAAAGTTTCATGAAGATATTTCTTGATTTAACTGAGTTAGAGACGATTTAAGCTCAGAATTTTGCCATGCGCAAAGCCAACTGTCTAACTTTCTGAGCGTTTTTCTCTGAACACCAAGTTGATTTACGGGTGCCACGATATCCCGAGATGGGATGGACCAAATTGGCTGAAATTTTGGGTGAAGACTCCCAAGACATATCCCGTGTGCAGCCCGATTTTGAAATTTTGAATTTAAAAAAAATACAAAAATCAAAAACTGGCGATTTTGTATATGAAAAACAGAAAAATATTTTTATCTTTTTTCAAAATAAACTTTTTGAAAATCGGCTTTCGTCATGACACGGGAATAGTTTAACGAGTCTTCACCAAAATTTTGAGCCGGTTTGGTCGAAGCAATGTTGAGATATCGTGGCACCCGTTTTTTGAAACTGCTAACTTCAAATAGCTATATCTCGGCAATGATACAACCAAATGTCTTCAAATTTGTTTTGTTGATAGATGAAAATGTATATTTTAATGCCCTGAAAACAAATTTTGAAAAAAAGTTTAAGTATGTGCTCCAACCAACCTGTGTCATTTTTGCCGATTTACATGTATGTAACCCCTTAAGCTTTTATTTCTTATCAGAAATTTTGGAATCAATTTAATTTTGTTCAGGTTTGTTTAGTTTAAAGTTTATAAAAAACATTCAAAATCGTTAAGTTTCACTTTAAATTTAATTAGGCAACCAATGAGTGATTTATATCAATACCTAAACTGTACCCATCAAACGAAAAAAAATAAAATAAAAGTGAATGGTGAACGGTGGAAAACACACACTCTCTCTCTCTCTCTCTGACCCCATGCCACCCACTGCTCTGCTAACGACAAGGAGCCATCCTCGTCGTAAAAAAATTCCCTCATTTTATTCCTTTTCATGAATGAACAGCCGCGTGGAACGAAAATAAGGTGAAAGGTGTGTCGAATGTGGGTGGGTGTGCTATTTCCAACACACCTCCTCCAGGGTTCAGGTCACCCATCACCAAGTCCGTCCAAGGTGTTACGGAAATAAACAGACGGGAGCGAGACTCTCTCGAAAAAGGGCAATTCAACGCCAAGGTGAAGAATTAATAAGGTGGGAAAATGGGGAGGAAAACGAAAAGAAAATCACGAATCACGTAACGACCTTCACCTTCTGAGCTGACTTGCTCTGCTGGCACCTGTGAGAGGGTGGGGAAAATGTGAATGGGAGTCTCCTTCGTAACTCAGCCTGAAGGTAGGCTGAGGCAGTCTGTTACCAAAGTTTCCCAAAATGATGAATTCGACGTTTTTTTCGATTCCTTTTTAGATCGACAATCGAAAACGAGCATACTGTTTGTCAGAATCACAGAAAGTGATAAGTGAATTTGGAATTTGCTGATATTTTCATTCGATTGTTCGATTAACTTCATTAGCATTTTGATTGCGGGGGAGGCAACAAAAATGAACGCATGTTTTTGCTGTTGTTCAACGGCTTCTTTTTAAATTGGTTCGTTTGGTAAATTTGATTGATTTTTATTTCACGCTGAATGCCACGCCACGCGCGGAGAATCCTTTTATGAAAAAAAAAGGCACTCGAGCACTTGAGTGCGCTCGTAATTAAATTCTTCACAAGATCCAATTTTCCTCGAGGAGCCATAACGTTCTAAGCGTCAACGGTTAGAGTGCTACAAATTCCACCGGATCCTCTTTTATTATAAAGTGTGTGTGTGTGTGTGTGCCTTCCGGGGTTCCTCCTATGGAAGTGACTGTTGTTGGCTCTGAGATGAGGCAGACTTTTGTTTCATGCGACAGAGACAGAGAGGATATTTGCCTCATGAAAAATAGAAAAATGGAAAAGCGTTGAAGTGGGTACCCCAGCACTTGGTTATGCTGAAAGGAAAATGCCACTAGCCAGCAAGGAGGTGCGAAGACGGTGGGAATGTTCAAAACTTTAAAAAGTAGAAACGAGAGTGACAAACGATGAACTTCACGTGGAAAGATAGTTTGAAAACATCAGAACGACTGCTATATGAAGTGATAGATATTGCGGAATAGGAAATTTTGCACTTCTATCAAACTGCGAAGTATATGCTTTTTTCAATCGGGTTTCTTAATATTTTTGCTAAATGATATTTAACCGTAACAAACTTTTTTTTAAATTAAAACAAATTATTGGACTTAGTGAATTTGATCAACGTTTCTAAAGTTAAAACTTAATTGAGATTTCAATTCTTGTAAAATGAGGTTTACTTTAACATTTGATCTAAAATATTCAAAAAAAGAAAATTATTTATAAAAAGTAAAACGTGATTTAAATTGTTTTTTTTGAAAATTTTACAAAAGTTAAATTGTTTAGCATTCAAAATCGAACCAATAGTTTACGATAATGTTTACACGTTAAAAGTGCGAAAAATTTACAATAAACAATAAAAACAGAAAGAGTGTCTGGATTTCAAAGCGTCCGGGAATTCGAATCATGACGTTGAAAATAACAGGTAAATTAGTTGACACATACAAAAAATATAAAAAAATCTTTGTTTGGCTGTTTTTCAGGAACTGTCAAGTCCCAGAAAAAAAAAATTTAGGACATTTTCTCAGCTCTTCAACAATATTTTTTCGGAGGTGATTTTCTTTCAAAAGGTATTTTTGAAATGCAACGAAAAGGATTAGTGAACCACACACAGCTGAAAGGAACTCCAAAACTTTGTTTTGTACACAAATTGAACTTATTGTAACTTGTTTAACCAAACATAAAAACTGAATTGAATTGTAATGCAACAAAATCTAAATAGTCGAAAATATTTACCCAAAAGTGAACTATAATTCGAGAACGGTACATTTTAACAAAAAAGATGTGAATTACTTTTTAATTGCAAATATGATTTGATTTTTTTAATTGTGTTTTATTTTTTCGTTTTTTGGATATTTAAAAAAAAACACCTTTTTCTTTTTTTCAAAAAATCATATCTTTGAGACCAGATTGTTCATCAAGCACGTCTTTTTTAGTCTAAAAACACAAAACAAAATAAACTAATTATTATTTTCATACGTGTTGTCGAAAATTCAACTTTTATTGATAAAAAGTCAAATAAAAAATTCGAACAAAAATTAACTCCGTTTACTACAACTTTGCCGAAAATTCCTCCTCGAGTACAGAATTTCATTCATTTACATGCTCGTTTTGAATGAACAGCCCCCAAAATTTAATGAAGACTTGTATAGAAAAACTAATGATGCAAGATAATGCGAAATAGTTTGCGAAATTCTAGAGAACTACTCAAGGGTTTTTTGGTTGATTGTTTCAAAAAACATTTAAAAAACAGGTACACGGAAAACAAATTTCCTGATAGAATTGATCACCAGGAGTAAATTTCTAGAATACGTATGTTCGATTTCCGTTGTTTTTTTTTATTAAATTATATTTTTTTTTAAATTATGGTTTTTGGAAAATTTAATTTGGTCCAAATGCATTCAAATTTAAATACATACAAATAAATATTCAAATAAAATGTCTTTATTATTTTTTATGAAAATGCGGGTTTTTTAATCAAAGGCCTTTTTGGTTAATATTTTCGAGTAATTTTCTTTTTTCAGTTTTTAAATATTTCTTGAATGCAAAACAAAAATATGTTCAAATAGATGATAACATTTTCTAAAATTTCCCTTTGGGACTATCCATTAGGGTGGCTTGAAGTTGCATGGGAAAATTTCAAAATGGACTAATTCAATCAGAACAGGCAATTTCCGGTCCCATTTGGGCCATTAAACAACCCCCCAAAATTTGGGAGCGATTGGATTTGACCCGGCTTTCCGCAAAGCGATTCAAATTTGTATGGAAATTTGTATGGGAAAACCCTCTTTTTTACATTTTAATTTTTATAATTTTCATTTTTCACTCAATTCAAAAACTAACACCGTAGAAGTATAGTCCTGAATATCCTCTAAAACTTTCCCGAAGAAAGTATGGTCCTATCTTGCTTCTGGAAAAAGATACAGAGTTTTCAAAAGAGGCATTTCAAAATAAGTGCTGAAAATAATATTTCTTGCCAACACTGCCAGTACTTCGGTAGATATTTCGAAATCTTATTTTTTAACGTAATAAGGAAGCAACCTAGCAAAATGCTGTCTTGGGAAAAGTTGCTGTATATGAATGTGGCTTTTATTTAAAATTATTGACATGCAGGGTGACGCACCTACAGGGTGTCAACCAAGCCCTAACTTCTACTGGTGACCTTTTAAAGCGTTGGTGTCTTAGGAAAAGTTGTTATGCTACTTATTTCAAGAAATTTTGACATGTTTTGAAGACAGGGTGGCACATCTACAGGGTGTCAACTCATTTCTAGCTTTTATTTAAGACCTTTTTGATCACTGTAAAGTGGGCGAAAAAGGGTGCAAATCACAAATTAGGCCTGTCACGCAAAAGGAGGCTGAACAAAAATTCGTAAAAATTCAGTTTTTCACATAAAATTTCCTGGGTAATCGATTGCGCATGATTAAAAACAATTTCTGATCTCGCAATTTTATTTTACATAAAAAAATGGATGTCAAAAAATTTTAAGTACAAGATTTATTTATTTTTTTACAAAAATCAGTATTTAAAAAAGTATAACTCTACTCTATTTTGTTTGTAAACGCATTCAAAAATTAAATTTTAAAAATAAATATCTTTAAAAATATACTGTTAGTCACACATTGCAAACAAATGATTTTTTGCAACACAAATTTTGTACTGTTTCAAAAGTGTTTACGTTACATGTTTTGCTTGAAAAAAAAATGAAAATCAAAAAACACTTTTGATGAACATCCCCACAGCATCCAACTGGTCATCGTCTTCTCACAGAGAAGGCACTTGTCGTCGTCTTCGTCGCCGTTGTTTCAAGCGGAAAATTGAACGCCTCAGACCACCAGACTAGACTTGGCCGGGGAAGCAGGGCAATAATAGAGGGGCTAAATCGGGTTTTTCACACTCAGCTTGTCCACAGTGCAATATTCGGAAAGTAGTGCCGGTGACAAGACGAGCTACGTCACTAGCCAAAAGGTGGGCGGTTCAACGTATCTTGAATAATTTTGTCAGCTGATTTTCTTTGATCCAAAATGATTTTTACACATTATTCATCTACAATCAAAGAACCGTAAAAGTTAACACAAAAAAAAGGACCTCTTTACGTCCCTGTTTCACGTATTTTCTTTGCCTTACGTTGTTCTTTTTTTGGGTAAAACAGTAACCAGCAAAAGCCCTCCAGAAGTAACTGCTGCTGCTGTCCAAAAGGATTTAAGATGGAAGGATAATAGAATCATATGACAATAATAGTCCCCCGGGGGTGCTATTCTGCAGCATGCTGTGTCCGTTCCAGAATCCGGCGTCCCGAGCAAAAAGAAAGAGATCTTAGCGATGGGAAAAATGGGAGATCGATTGAAGTAATGATAGTGGCTTTTGATGGAGTATTTTTCGGGAACTTTATGACAGGGTTTCCGTTTGACCTGGACCACATAATGGCAGTGTTTTGTGGCCCCGTTTTAGATAGCATCTTGGTGGTGGCGGCGGCGGCGACGCCGGGGAAATTTGAAGGTCGTTTATCACTGGAAATTGCTACTTGCCAGATTGCCAGATCCGGAGGTTTTAGGACGGTGCCCGAACATGTGTGGTCTCTCTTACCTGGAAACCGAAGAGAAAAAAGATAAAGTTAGAAATTTGCATCAATCAAGTTTAAAATCTAATCTTTCATCAAGATTTGGAAGAAAAATCCAAATCCCCTTGAAACGAAAACGCAACAACTGAAGCAGTCATTATTTTAGTTAAAGTCAGCAAGAACAGCAAAAAATAAAAACAACGGGAATGCTTCTCCCGGAGTCGGGACAAATCCAACCCGCTTAGCACTAACGATGGTGGAGGCGCGTAGGATTTAAATTGAATTAGGTCAAACAAATAGAATCGTCCCCGGACGGCAGCAGACAGATCAACGCTAATGAATCTCTCCGGGACGGGTTCCAGCATATCTTGGGCGGGCCTGTACGAACTGGGTAAAAGGGAGTTCTGGTATTATTTAATGCTGGAGTCAACAGTCAAAAATGGAAGGGTTCTCTGCAAACTTAAAGTTTGGATAAAAAAAACTTCATCTTCCCGGGACAAGAATTGTACTTACACCTCTGGATTGGAAATCCAGTATGCCGCTGGTCGAAACCTACCCCCTACCGGTCTGGATTTCCAGTGAGCAGATTCACTCTTTGAAGAGATCTGACTTTGCCGAGCTAGACAGGAATCGAACCCGTCACCTTCCGCATACAAGGCGAAACATGTAACCTCTCGGCCACGGTAACTCGGCGAGGTTCAATCAATCAATTTGTTTAAAACAATCGATCATTTTGATAATGATTATTGTAGGCGATTATTTCAACCTGAAGAATAAAAAAAAAATATAGTATGAGTTCATCCAAGGGTTTCCAGAAGCGTTTATTACTTGCCAGTCTGCCAATTAATTACTCAAATTACTGGTCCAAAATGATTAATTACTTAATTACTTTTCACTACGATAAAAACATTTAATTTAAATTTAAGTATTCATTTCTACGGTACTATACTAAATTATTTATAAATAGCTCATTCGATAGCTCTTTCAAAAATAATGCTGTTTATTTTTTTGTACCAATCTGGATATTGTGAATTTCGCGTAAAATTTTTATTGAAAATAACTATAGGCGATCAAACGTCAAATATACCCCCACTAGAGGGCGCTGAAACTATGGGTGATGTTTACATAATATCTCACAGCGAGTTAATTGGTTTGAAATTAGGAATTGTTTTATTTTATTATAAAATTGACATTAGTATTTAATTATACCATTTTCATGTGAAAAATAAGTAGCTCAATTGATATGAACAGTAATATTTGTTTTATGGCCAATTTAACCTTTTCATTATCTGATTCGAAATTCCATTATATTTCACGTTTCAGTCATCCGAACCCTTATCAATCAAGTGCAAAAGAAGATTATTTAAGTTGACTTACGTTTTTTGAAGTTGTGTTTGTCATAAAAGCTCAAAAACTACTGTATTGTTTTACTTTAATATATGAATTTTAATATAATTAATTAATAATTTAAAATTGCTTTCAGTTTATTGCAATTCAAATGCCATTAAAATATAGAAGTTGTTTAAAAAAGGCCCCCTGATTTTTTGAGCCAAACATAAACATTGACAAATCGTGCTTTCCATTTCATTAGGGCACAAAACTTTTGTAAACAAGAGTGTAGCCCTCTCACACCTTATGCAAACTGTCATTTGAGTGAAAGGGATACACTATTGTTTACAAAAGTTTTGTGCCCTTTTGAAATGTTAGGCTCCAAATATTTGAAGCGGCTCTTCATGAAAATTGTGAAATTCATCAAAATAACGTTAAGCGGTTACATACATGTAGAAAATCACAAAATTTCACATTACAGAAAATTGATTAAATCCTCTTGAAAGATGAATTTCAATAACTCCTGAAAGTTTAATGAGATATTTCATGGATTAACTCAGTTAGAGACGATATAAGCTCAGAATTTTGCCATACGCATAGCAAACTGTTAAACTTTGTAAGCGTTTTTCTCTTAACACTCCCAAGACATATCTCGTGTGCATGACGAAGCCCGATTTTGAAATTTTGAATTTTCAAAAAATACAAAAATCAAAACTGGTGTTTTTTTATATGACAATCAGAAAGATATTTTTATCTCTTTTTAAAATAAACTATTTGAAAATCGGCCTTCGTCATGCACACGGGACCGGTTGAACGAAACTTCACAAAAATTTTGAGCCGATTTGGTCGAAGCAATGTTGAGCACCCGTTTTTTGAAACTGCTAACTTCAAATAGGTATAACTCGACAATGACACAACCAAATGTCTTCAAATTTGTTTTGTTAATAGATGAAAATGTATATTTTAATGGCCTGAAAACAGATTTTGAAAAAAGTTTAAGTGTGTGCTCAAACTTCCCCCTGACATTTTTACCGATTTACATGTATGTAACCCCTTAAGTTTTAAAATGTTTTTCAAACATTGGTTTGACATAACTTTGCATGTTTTTTTTCAGGCAAATAAAAAAAATCCGTTACTGAAAATACGGATAATGTGAAATGTGACATTTACATTGGATTTAATTTCTGCATCTGAATATTAGTCGATTTTAATTTCACTGAGTTTGATTTTTAACATTGAAACATTTGTCTCAGAAATATTTGGAAATTTTTCGGGAAAATAGCTTAGCTCTAGAGAGATATTACAGGACTATTAATTTCTGCAGATTATGAAAAAATATAAAAACAATATTTTTATTGGTTTTTAAATGGCTATCACATTAAAACTTAGTTTTTATTAATGGTAATAAGTACATTTTGCTTTTAAATATTTGATCCACATAAACTTCAAATAATTTTGACTGCCTATTAGAAGGAAAAGCATAAAAAATTAAAAAATTCTAATGTAGTTCTTGCAAAATGAAAACATATTTTTATAAATATTTAATAAAAATGAATAGATTTCGGATTCACAAAACATGTTTCACTGGGTAATATATAATGGCGTTGCCTTTTGTTGTTAATCAGCTTCGATAAACAACATGATAAAAATAAATTTTAGGAGAGTTTTAGGAGAGAACTATGGTGAATACAGAACCAGTATTTTTTAATCTTTTTGTTTCACTCTTATTTGAAATTAATAAAATAATTTTCTAATATTTTTTGTTAAATAAAAATCAATTGCTTTAATTACTCAAAAATTAATTTAATTACCAATTAATTACTTTAAATTACTCTAATTACCATGAATTACTAAGTAATTAAAAAATTACTTAATTACCAGCAACAAATCAAAGTAATTATTAATTACTTGCCAGTCTGCGGCCTTGCTGGAAACCCTTGAGTTCATCCTTTTTTCATACAACTTTCTACAATTCGATTAAAAAAAAATGAAGATTTTTGACATCAATGCCAGTTTATTATTTTGTGAATACAATTCCGCTAAATATTTTATAAGGAACAACTCGTCTCTTTGTAGTGTTTTTTTTTTTTTGCAAATTTGAAAAAAGCTGCCTTAGTTTGGTGTTCATATGTTTGGTTATCTCTAAAATCAAAAAAGTGTCGAAAAATATTACTTTTCGATACAAGTGCTGAAATTTTTTTTATTTTCAGCATTCAAATGATAAGAAGACCATTTTGTTGACTTCAACATGACAGAAAAATAGCTGTACCAGCCTCCGGCTGTAAGCTCATTAATGAAGATAAATTATAATAATAATGACAGAAAAATAGGTAATTTTAAAATTTAATTACAAAACCATGTTTTTAATTAATAGTTGTTGATTTCAATTGAACAACAGAAAAGTAGATTATTATTCATAATTTATTAACTTTTTAACTGTTCAAAAACACAATTTCAAAGAATGTCTCTCAGACACAAACTATTTGAACAAACAACAAAACAAAATGAAACATTGACAATAGACAACCAAAAGTTCGTCAAAAATTTGTTTGATTCAAACATGTTTTGAAAACATGTTTTTTGTTTTGTTAATTTCGGCTATGAATAACATTTAGCACAATTTATTGAAACTTCATTCTTAATGTTTGATTTTTTTTCTAAAACAAATGCAAATCATGTAAAAAAATGTATAATGAGGGAAAAAGCAGAAAACAAAAAAATAATAACCGCCTAAGACGCAATGCCTTCTCCAAAATCCACAAAAAACTATATTTATGCCAATTTCGAATCTTTAAAATGCATTTAAGAAATTCTTGGGTTTTGAGATTTAAATTTTTTTATGTCACTATTTCCATGTTTTTGTAATATACAAAATTCTAGCCTTTTTGAGTTTAAGTTTCTATCAAAATTTTTGAAAAACTAAAAAAATGTGGAAAGTGTCTGGAAAACTATGCAAAACAGCAAAAAACCTAGAAATAATAATAGAAGTTGGTAGAATAGGCTTATAACTACAAAAAAAACTAAACTGACCACACACAAAAATTGGAGAAAGATGACATAAAAAAATTCAAGCAAAGTTGTGGTAGACCAATAGTCTCTCAAAATTATCATCTGAACAAGAAGAACAAAACAAAATAAAAATGGCCAGTAGAGGGATAAAACAGATTGAAAAATTGGAAATTGCGAAGAAGGCAAAGTTTTCAATTAAAAAGAAAAAAAAAATAAATGCATGAAAAATTCTCTACATTAAAAAAGACAAAAGTTATGCTTTTTCGTAGAACTAATTTGCTGAACCTAACCTTATGGAAAAAAATAAATATATTTGATAGAGTAACAAATTTGGGCATCACCATTTCAGACGAAACAAAACAATAGTAAATTAGTTAACAATTTTTTTTTATATATTACTGTGAAAATACTACACAATTAAAAAAACCTTAAATTATTTTACCCATTTTTGAAGAATTCTAAAATTAGCAAACTTAACATATTGCGTGCCAATGTCATCGATCTCCCGAGTTCCTCCCCACTCAGAGTGTGTGACAAACAGTGCTGTAGGGCGTTTCAACATCTAGATTAACTTTCCGCCACCAACCGGATCGGGAACACGTCCCACCGGGAACTGACTCGAGAGAGCTTCCAGGCGCGTATTCGGTCCACATCCCACAATTTGTTTCAATTTATCCCCTAATTGAAAACAAATGTTCAATTAATAGTCCCGGCTCTCGGTTTTATGTTTTAATTAAAATTTTGCACTCCGTTTGTGAGAGGCGGTCCCAGGCGTAGGACTGTGGAGTTGTGGGACTACTTTCACGGAAAAACTTCGCTGCTTGGGGGAAAGTTTTTCGCGATTATTATCTTGGGTAGAACGATAAATTATCGCGTGTGGCGCTGGACGTGAAGAAATATCAATAAACGTTTGAAGTTAAAATGAAGTTATTAGTCATATACAATGTAGAAGGTTTCTGGAAGGCGGAAAAACGTTCACGATTCCAGCGTCAAAGGACTAACTTTTGCACACGGGGCACATCTGCCTTTTTGACCTGAGGTTGACGAAAGCAGCCTTGACCAAGATCAGGAGGTCAAGCAAACGTATGCGTATGAGCTGTACGTCCACACATGCTGGTTTGCGAAAAATGAATGGAATTTGTGGAAAAAGGAGCAGAGTATACACGCAAAAAGAAGCCAAACGGACAAACGGCTAAATCATCATTACAGGGAAGTGACCTTTTCCCCTTTTTGTGCTCTCTCTCTCTTTTTCGCTGGCAGTCACGTCCTATCATCTAGGTCAGTGGGTACAAAGGTGGTGATGAGTGCTGGACAGATGGGATTTCTGATTCCTTCTTTTTTTGCGGAGGGTTGCAAATTTTACATTTTGTTGCGGATTTAGGGAAAAAAGGATAAGCGACCGTTAAAGTTGTACTGAAAATGAGGAGAGTCTGATCCTCAAAATGGTTTGGTATGAGTTTAATTTAACTAAATATTATCACTATTTTATTTTTTTTAAGTTTTTTAATACTTCAAGATATAAAAAAAAAACATCTCAACTCTCGACCGCAGCAATGGCAAGTATACGACTTGCTGTGGCAAGTTTATGTTAATTTTATCGTTTTTAGATGATCACTTATGAACGCGGTCGGCGCTGCACTCGGCGGCTTAGCTTTAATGTGCAGCAACACTTTTGCGCCCTACACATGAAATGTGCCAGCTCAGCTGCTGTAATATATTTCAACACCGTTTTTTGATCCGGCGGAGAACAATCAAAGGGATTGTGTTCGGAAAACACTTTTAGAAAGTGTGCGTTTGAGATGTAAATTGTGCTGGGTAAACTAAAAATCTGTACTTTTAATCATCGCAACGCCAGTTGACGCAATTCCCCGAAAACCAATCAATTTGGGTCGATAAGCCCCCTTGCGCTTTGTGATCACGGAATGTTTATTCCGCTGCATCAAATAACACAAAGTGGTTCGGTGACAGTTGAACAAAGAGCAGCAAAAAAAAAGAACTCAATTCGCGTTTCCAATTTCATCGCCAAATATCTATTGCATCGAAATTCCAAACATGGCACTGAAAAAAAACACACGCTGAACAAATAAAAAGGAAAATATCGCGACCCTAACCGTTACGCACGGCTGAATCCGACGAATTCTGGCGGATTTCTCCGTGGACCGGTGGCACCAATCATGTGTTCAGTTTCAGTTGGGCTGCTGCACTCACAGAGATTACTCTAAAACGGCTGCTGCACTCGAGGGCATACGAGACGCTTCTATTCACAATTTGTCACCGGAATACGACGGAGTAACAATCAATTGCGAAACGAAGAGAATGGTTCCGTTGGTGACGAGCGCAAAAAAAAGAACCCGGGCCTGATGAATACATTCCGGTTCATGGGTGCCGGTGGCGATCGCTAATTGAAACACTACACCCTTGTGTGCAAGATCCGAATCAGTTGGACGCACCTTTCAAATGGGATTTGAATTGGAATGGATATCAGAGTTGCATCAGTTGATACAGCCGCTGCAGGGGACAATCTGGAAATGTGTCCCATGTTACGCATGGATTTGAATCCCAAACTGCTTTCAGCTATGACAGTCGAACAATTGCTTCCAATTTGGCAAATATTGAGATTGCCTTGATACATAGTCTATCAGTTAAGCCCAATCAGTCGTCCCGATCGCTACATTTCAAATCCGGATTAACGTGAGCAGCATAATCACTCATTTGAAGATCGTAAACATTCCAACAGAAACAGCTCATAGAACCAGGCAAAAGTCAGCGCGCCCGAGACAACGCACATGTTTTAATGCTTCCTCGAAACGATAATCCCAACACCTTAATCCGGACTGCTTTTCCCTCCTTCCCTTCATGGGTAAGCTGTCGACGACCAGGAAAAGTGCCCTAGACGCGTGCCCTTCGTCAGAGAACCTGTGTGTGCGTATCTTCCCCTCTGGAAGACGAGACATGGTTGTTCTCGCCAGTAGTCGCGTGTGTCAACACTTTCGCGAATGGACTTTTCAAGAGGTGACCTCCAAGAGCCTTAAAGTGGTTTTCTGTGTTGGAATGGAGTGGACTGGAGATTTTCTTGGATCACCGCCCGCTGTCGAACAATGCAATGGGAGTTAATCCCTCCGCAAGGACAGTGCGATCCTTGGCACATTGAAATGATAGGGCTTAACCGGTTTGACACTTCATTTGAATGGAAGGGTTGTTAATGAGTTGTTGATATTTGATAATTCAAAAAAGCATAATTAAAACTTAAAAAATATCATTGTCCAACCCAACATGTTTTTTTCCACCGACTAACGAACTCTTGAAAAGGTTGGAGTAATGCCACCATTTTATGAATTATCTCAAAATGTCACACTTTACTTGCAATTTTTTCTCACCGGTGAAAGATAGACGATACCGAAAATCTTCCCTGAACTCTCAAAAGAATATCAAAGAATGCACGATGTTTTCGCGAATTCCTCAGTTATTTCCCCACCCATGATGTCGGTACTTATTTTTTCAACTCCAAAAATGTTCAATACCTCTTTATGTTTTTCAGTTTCGGATTAAACAATTTCCAAATCCAAATCCATCCATCAAACTGTGCATAGTAAACAACAAATATCGGCGATATTACATCAGGGAATGTGGACAAATTTTGGGTCAGAAAAATGTGTACGGGCAGTTTTGTCATTGCGTAATTTTGTGTATTAATGTATAAATTGTGTAAAATGTGTTATTGAAGTTTTTCCACGGAAATTGAGGTAAAATTACATCGAAAAAGAGGTTATATTCAACCATTAAATTTTCTACAATTTTTGTTTTTTACTTTGTGATTAATTTATAAATAATAATTTTGACACTTGAGCAGTTCTCTACAGAATCAGTTTTTTCTTTAATTTTAATTTTTGTATTTTTCCATCCGGCTGAAACTTTTTCGGTGCCTTCGGTAAGCTCAAAGAAGCCAAATTGCATCAATAGTTCGTTTATATAATTTTCCATACAAATTTGGCAGCTGTCCATACAAAAATGATATGTGAAAATTCAAAAATCTGTATCTATTGAAGAATTTTTTTAATCGATTTGGTGTCTTCGGCAAAGTTGTAGGTATGGATATGGACTACACTGAAAAAAATGATACACGGTAAACATTTTTTTTTGTGATATCTAATTTCACTTTTTGTCACTAAAATTTGATTTGCAAGAAAACACTTTTTTAATTTTTTGATATGTTTTAGAGGACATCAAATGCCAACTTTTCAGAAATTTCAGAATAAGCAAAAAATCTTTGACCGAGTTATGACCGAGTTATGATTTTTTGAATCAATACAACTTTTTTTCAAAAAATCGAAATATTAGTCGCAAAAATATTTTAACTTTATATTTCTATGTGAAATCGAATTTGGAATCAAAAAGTACTTTAGTGAAATTTTGATAACGTGCACCGTTTTCAAGTTATAGCCATTTTTAGGCAACTTATTTCAAAATAGTCGCAGTTATTATTTTTTTTAAATAAGTGCCCATGTTTGCCCACTTTTGAAAAACATATTTTTGAAAAGCTGAGAAAATTCTCTATATTTCGCATTTTTTAACTTTGTTGATACGACCCTTAGTTGCTGAGATATTGCCATGCAAAGGTTTAAAAACAGGAAAATTGATGTTTTCTAAGTCTTCTAAGATTGTTTGGATCCACCATTTTCTAATGTCGATATCTCAGCAACTAATGGTCCGATTTACAATGTCAAAATACTTTCAATATTACGCCCTTTTGAAATGTAAGCCTTGATTTAAATATTTTGAAAATATTGTTTTCGAAAAGATCGGAAAATTTCACGAATGTTTCATATTTGTGTTTTTTTTTATGCAGATCAAGTTTTAGTGACAAAAAGTGAAATTTTTTTACCGTGTATCTTTTTTTTTCAGTGTAGTCCATATCCATACCTACAACTTTGCCCAAGACACCAAATAGATAAAAAAAAATTCTTCAAGAAATACAGGTTTTTAAATTTTTACATATCATTTTTGTATGGACAGCTGCCAAATTTGTATGGAAAATTATATGAACGAACTAATTATGCAAAATGGCTTTTTTTTGGCATACCAAAGGCACCAAAAAAGTTTCAGCCGGATTAAAAAATACAAAAAATGACCGAAATCTCAGAGAGTTGCTCACATTACTTTTTTGTAATCTCTTAACCCTTTACAGTCCAAAATTTTTATCGATTTTTTTTTATTTTCCCGTGTTTAGGAGGTCATTTTGAGCAACTTTTGTTTTACGAAAAGCTTTACTTGTCTTGTTTTATAGTTTTCTTGTTTAATTTTTAGTATTTTAATTTGCATTTATCTTGTTTAGTTTAAGTTTGTTTTTGGTAGTATTTGGTCTTTTCTACCACCTCCTATCATTACATTTTGCGTATCTAATTTTTCATGTTTTTACAGTAACTTTTTCAATTTTATGCTTGTTTTTCACATTTTATGCAAAAAAAAGGGCACCGTTATCATTTAAATTGTAAGAAAATGCGAGGGGGACACTAGAAAAATTACTGCATACTACTTTTCATTTAAAATATAGAAAATGTTAGTAAAAAACACAGTCAATGTTGACCCCTACAAAATAGTCATTTTTAAAAACATTGGCAAAGTCACATGAAAACTAGTAAAACTTCCAACCCATACATTTTCTAAAATTTTAAGAGTTCTTCTTTCCAATGCTTTTTAAAGATCAAAAATTGATTGAAAAATGTATTTTTGGCGATTTTTTAAATCGAAGCCCGTCTGAAGGCGGGGTTGGGTTGTAGAGGGTTAAATTAATTATTCAAATAATTCAAAATATTTGAATTTATAGCTTTAATATATCTTAGTAAAGAAAACCATTACCTAATTTTTATATAGAATTATTCAACTTCTATATCATCATTTCACAAAACGCTGCAAAATAACGTCAAAATTCCTCCCCTCAAAATTACTGATAATATTTTTTGGCAGATCCACCACAAGGCACCACTCGAAGCCAATCGCACCCATTATTTTGCAGTAAGTTATTCAAATTACCACCACGAGCCTGGCCACTCGAAACGCGGAACTGCATCTCGAGCGGTTGCCGAGAGTTGCTTCGGAAAAAAACCTTTCTAAACCGCATCATACTACCTCTGCCGAAGCCGTACTCTGCAGTCATCTTTTCCCACTGGAGAGGCCACATGGCGCATTGGCCAAACCAATTTTTCCCCACAAAATACACGATATAAACGTATAGTTAAAGCTCATACGAGACCATGTAAATTTATCTTTCTTATCTCGAGTACCACCGCACAAACAAGCACCAGCCAGTGCTGCGGTAATCTCCGGATCCCGAAAGACACTTGGCGTCAACTTTGTGTGTCCAATGGCCAACCCGGGGGCATCTGTTTTTGTACCCCTTAGGTCGGGCAGGGAGCGGACTTGTGTCTAAAGTTTTATGATGTACTGTCGCGCTCGAGCAGCAAGAAATACTCCAAGTTGTTGCGAGTTCAGTGATAGAAATCAACTCTGGGGTAGGAAAACTTGTACTGCTGCTGCACCAGCTATACTGCCCATGTTCGTTAATGATGTTAATAAAAACCAATAACAAGACCTCTAACATAGTCCGCTGAAGCCGGACGTTTTTCTGCACCCATTCGGATGCAGGATTACCTTCAGTTGGGACCTTCTCGCCGAAAGGGCTGGGATATGGCCGTTGATGGCCGGGTAATGAAGTTGTTCATCAGATTGTGGGGGCTTCTTTTAACCAACAACCAGGGCCTTGGCGTGTGAGGCAGTCCACACTTTGGGCCTTATCATTGATGGATTGAGATTAGAGTAGCAGCAGCAGCAGCAGCTAGGGAATTGCCTTGAGGACAGGGCAATTAATTGGAGAAATCTACGTGGCACGCGAATCCAGAGTTGTTGATGTGGACAAATGGGCTGAAAGAATGCTGCTTGGTGATGGGATTGGATCGCGATAACAGAGTATTTTGATTTTATTTTATTTTTTGTTGAAACTTCAATAAACCATCAACTTATTAATTAATTCTTTTCTAATACAAAACTACTCAAATACTCAAATAAACATTACAGTTAATTCATTCTACAGTTAGTATGTCATCGTAACTAATTGTGGCCGTAAAATGTGACTGGGCCACTTTATCTACGCTCTACGGTCTCGATTTACATATCAACGCAAAACACAAAGCATAACATATTGAGGCCACCACCCTGCAACGTACGTTCTCCCAACAGGTGGAACCAATTTATAAACGCATCGCATCATGCGCAACATAATCCAATCCACACACGGCACGCAACACAGTCGGAAGCTGAACCCGACCAGAAAGGAGTTGCGTGAATTAGAACATAATTTGTTATTTTTCTTTCAGATATTTGTTTTTATTTTTGTCTTTTAATATGAGTAGCAGTAATTGTCATAATTTTTTTAATGCTTTTTTCTAGAAAGTTTAAGTTTAAATAACTATTGTTAAATTTATCAAATTGTGTTCTGATTAAGTACTTCAATCAACCAATCACTGAATAAAAAGATTTGAAAAAGATTACAATTTGTTTGTTTTTTTTTTATAGAAACTTGTTGACTTTTTTGACTCTAGTTGTACTTTGAACATGTCATCTAAATTTCACAACTTTTTTCAAGAAACCTTGAGCAAATTTTGTTCTGAATTTTTGAAAACCCTAAACTGATCTGAATGTTTCAATAGCTTCTTCAAAAAGCCAAAAAAAACTTGCCAAAATAGCTTTTATTCAGAGTTATGACAATTTCCGTAAAAAAAAATTAAAGAAAAAAATGTTCGCGTGTAGTGGACCCTTAAGTACTTCAATCAACCAATCACCGATTATAAAGAATTGAAAAATAACACAATTTGTTATTTTGTTGTAGAAGCTTGTTGACTGTTTTGACTTTAGTTAGTCTTCGCACATCTGATTTTTACAGCTTTTCTCAAAGAACCTTTAACAAATTTTGTTCCTATTACATATCTTTATCAAAGTTTGTTCTGATTAAGCATGCAAGTCGTACATGCAAATCAATCTGCCCTCTTCGCACTCGAGTCGGGATAGAGTGGCCCCATTTTTCGCTCTCGTGAACTGTAGTTGTACCTCCCACCGGCACCGTACTCGCTGCTGATCCGACTAAGTGTGGCGCATTTTTCAAGCATTAACCCCTCCGAGAGAGAACGCGCAAGGTTTAGAGATAGCAAATTGGTGCGTATTATGTTAATGTCGAGCACTCCTCGGGTTCGTGTGTGAGATTTATCTCGCAGAACTGGGTCAATCGTGGTGGTGCTGGTTTCGCTCTTGATTGATTTCCGATGTCGCTCAAAATGCGTTGAAAAATTTCTTCATTTGTTTGATTTAAAGTAACTAGATTGGAGTCTAATGGCAAAGTCGTGAAAAGTGGGGGGAAGCTCCCCGCTCCAATATCCAGCAAAGTTGTTGGAAGAACCGCGGAGTTGCATAAATTCTCCGGGGTAAGATGTGCTGAACTTCAAGTCGAAGACGGTCGGCAAATGAGCTTGAAAGAAGTTGGGGCGGTGTTTGTTTTGAAACTTGTTTTCTTCCTCTGAAACTTTCTTCCTTGCCAGCAAGCCGATATGTTGGAGCACTTTTTTAATTTATTCATACGCGGAATCAAGTTTATTAATATAAATCATGTAAACATAAATTAATAAGCCGACATGGGAGATGCAGGCAGTAACTCTCATGAGAACTGGTTCAGATTTAAGGAGGCAAGTCGTGCCACGTGTAGATAGAAGTTGTTCAAGAACTCAAAATATACCTTTATTTTCAAATTCAAGAATTCGAGATAACTGTAATTTATGGTTGGTAGATAGCAGAGATTTATTTGAATAGCGTCTATTACGGAAACATAATGCCCATATTCTCCAGAATCTGGAGAGTCAAGGTGGTACTTGTCAAGAGCAGAACTATATGTTTGCTTTCCGTTTACCCCACATCAAGTCAAGTCAATCAACCCATTCTACGATCGTGAACGGAAAAAGGGGGAAATTACTATTTACGATAATTGCGCCCAACTTTGACTCTTCCACTGGGCGGGAAAGACAAAGACGGTTATGTCGACTTCACTGGATGTAGTTCATTAAATTTTATTGAACTTTGGAGTGTGATTTTGTGTATATCTAAACGTCCATCATTCGAGCTGCTCCACGTTGGTGTTCTGAAGCAATTTATGACATTACTCTGCTCTAAGATTGTCACGTAGAATCGTGTTGTTTGAACTTCATTAAAATTCTTCAAGTCACAGTCGACCAACATTGTGCGCGATTAGATCTGCTCATCTGCTGACATTCTTCACCAAAATCCGATATTTTGACAGACTCTGGGTACAATTTATTCGCGCAAAACCCCCGTTTGAGCAGAAGATCGTAAATTACCGCCTCAAGCCTCAAATGCGAAAAATCTCCGCACTCAAATCTGTGGTCTGATTTTGCATAACAAAAAACTGGCGAGGCAAAGTTTCGACAATCAACACGAGCCGCACACACAGCTCAACCAATCTGGATCTAATCTGCTGTTAATGATTTTAATGGCCCACCATAAATCTCAGGCGCGACGACGACGACAACGGCGAGTCCCGCGGGTTGGGGTGCATCCATAAATGATGCAATGTTTTCGATTTGGGAGGGAAAGATTTCACCTCATTGTTTGTTGTTTCGGGGTGAGTTTCGGAGAGAGCAAAGTGGGAGGTCGGGATTGGAGAGCACAGACAAGCAGACATTTACACCTTTTTGAGGTTGCTGAAGTTGTTCGAGTGTTCAAGTGTTCAAGTGTTCAAGTGTTCAAGTATTCTATTGTTCAAGTATTCAAGTGTTCAATAGATTGTTCAAGTGTTCAAGTATTCAATTGATTGTTCAAGTGTTCAAGTGTTCAAGTGTTCAAGTGTTCAAGTGGTCAAGTGGTCAAGTGTTCAAGTGTTCAAGTATTCAAGTGTTCAAGTATTCAAGTGTTCAAGTGTTCAAGTGTTCAAGTGTGCAAGTGTTCAAGTGTTCAAGTGTTCAAGTGTTCAAGTGTTCAAGTGTTCAAGTGTCCAAGTGTTCGGGTGTTCAAGAGTTCCAGTGTTCAAGTGATCAAGTGTTCAAGTGTTCAAGTGCTCAATTTTTCAGGTGTTCAAGTGTTCAAGTGGTCAAGAGTTCAAGTGTTCAAGTGTTCAAGTGTTCAAGTGTTCAAGTGTTCAAGTGTTCAAGTGTTCAAGTGTTCAAGTGTTCAAGTGTTCAAGTGTTCAAGTGTTCAAGTGTTCAAGTGTTCAAGTGTTCAAGTGTTCAAGTGTTCAAGTGTTCAAGTGTTCAAGTGTTCAAGTGTTCAAGTGTTCAAGTGTTCAAGTGTTCAAGTGTTCAAGTGGTCAAGTGTTCAAGTGTTCAAGCATTCAAGTGTTCAAGTATTCAAGTGGTTAAGTGTTTAAGTGTTCAAGTGTTCAAGTGTTCGAATGTTCAAGTGTTCGTATCAAATGTTCAAAATTGTTTTTGAAGCGTTTCAGATCCACTTGTCTGTGAACCAACTGTTTCGCACTGATTTCACCACGGCAAGTATCGATTCCACCGCGTAACGAAGCTCGAAGCAAATCACGATTCGTTGATCATTTAGTGTGGATTTATTTATTTATTCATGTTGCATTCCTTGGCTCTGCTTTGCAAGATGTTATTTCAAGCAGCTTCGCCGCAGGATTATCCGGTATTTTTGGTCAAAACACAAACCGCCAGACGAGTACTGCATCTCCCTGGGGATGCTGTTAGTCATGAAACAATGGGTTTTCAGAGGTTGTTGAAGTATGAACTAACTAAATTCAACCTGTCTCCTGTGAAGTCCCGGTCAACAGTTGCATTCATATTCAAAAGCGTGCTAATAAATTCTTCCCATTATTTGCATAAATTGAGCTATCTCACGCAAATCTCTCCCTTTTTGCCCTCCTTACTACAAATCCGAGACTTGGACCGGTTTTCTTTGAAGCATCCTCAACCAGACCAGACGCTCGAATTATCATACCGAATCGGTGACCAACTGCACAAGTCAGTTCTGGTGACCCATTTCGGGACACATTCAGTGCAGTGCGGTGATGAAAACCGTTTTGTTTGCTGATCGCTGCGCGATCCGTCCCTTAAACCAACTTCGTTAGACACGCTCGACATAACCTAGAAGAAAGTCCGCGCAGATCTGTCTGAATTGATCACGCACGCACGCACGCACGGGAATGCGATCGTTTTAGACAAGACAGTTCAAGGGGTTTCCTATAGGGACGCGATAGTTCGCAGACAAAGTCACAGTCGCTGACATGGGCACAAATAAAACGCGACGTTGAAGTCGCGTGCATCGCTGCGCAGCAGCGGCAGCAGATTCGTGCGTGTCTGGTGAAATTTATTAACCATATCATGTCAGCGACAATTTGTGGCTTTTAATTTCTGCCTTAATCGTCCCAGGTTTATGGCTTGAGACTTCCCAAAAAAAAATCCTTAATCCACCTTTAAAAAATTGTCCAAACCATAAATTGTCCTCCAAGGAGGATTACTCCAAATTCCACCAAAGTGTTTTGCTCGGCGACACATTCCGCGCATTATTCGACGCTCCGTTGAAAGATCTACCAGACGATGGGTCTTGAGATGTGTGTGTGATTCGGAAGTGTTTAAATTTTGCCTGCCAACCCAAACAGCTGGTTCTGCACCGAGTCGGGGTCAGCTGTCTGGTAGTAAAGTGTGTAACGAAACGTAATTTGTTGGTCTTCTTTTGTTCTTCTGGAAGACAGATGGAGAATTCTGGGCGCTGAATTTCGATTGTTGATGATGTCTCCGGAGAAGGGAATGGTGGAATGTTGGGCTTACCTGGAAGAAGAAACAAAAAGAAAGAAATTGTTAGAGCTTTAAATAAATTTTCTGCTTCAATATAAGTTTTATGTTCATCAATAATTTGTAAACAATATTTAAGGAAAAAACGATTCAATTACTTTTTTTGTTTATTAATACAGTCATTTTATCACTTTTTGTGGAAAAAATGAGTTGCTATTGCGAAAATAAAAAAACTTAAAAAGAAAATATGAGAAAAAAAATAATAAAAATTGAAAAAAAAGTACTGAGGTAGTCGTAAATGCTATTAACAAAAAAAAAAAGATTGAATATCAAAAAAGCCTATTGTTATGCAAGAAATTAAGCACAACCCGGGCAGACGGCAATAACAAAATTCATGCAATTTCAATAACAAATTTTGTTAAAATAACAGAAAGTGTTATGAAATATTCTTGGAAAACCCATTTTTGCATAAGAGATCAACAACAGTTTATGTTATCACAACAAAATTTGTTATTGGTCTGATATTAGTTGAAAGCCAAAACAACTTTGGAATAACATTTTTTGTTATGGAATAATACCTCCAACTGTTATTGGGATGATCGGATTAGTTGTTAAAATAACAAAAAATAATAACAAAGATTTGTTCGAAGAAAAACTAAAAATGTTATAAGTCTGTTATTACAATAACAATCCAATAACAAAAAAATAATAATGACGAATAACAAATCTTGTTATAAATAACATAAAATGTTATTTGTCTAGTATTTTCAAAAAACAAAAAAAGTTATTCTTAAGTTATTTCCGTCTGCTCGAGAACCTACAGTATTTCACAGTAGCAAAGTAAAAATCATGTAGAAATTACTTGAAACTTTTTTTTATAATAAACATGTTCTAATAAAGATTTCCTGGATTCTTCGTTAAATCTTTGTTTTAAAGCTAAATTTTCAAAATTTTTAAATAATATATCGAAGTATAATTTATTCATTTCTATTTGTATCGTAAACTTCGTATCTGGTTGAGACCACAGATTTCAGATTTATATAAAACTCAAAGTGATCCATCAAACTGAAAATGTTTAAAATAAGCGATTTATTTTGTCTTTTTCTTAACAGTTTAGAATTGCTTGACAATTTTGTGGGTATAAAAGAATGAACCCAATTTTTTTTAATTTGCATTTGCCTTTCTTAAAAATACATAAACTTTAACCTTTCTAAACTTTTAACTTTTGATTGATGCACAGAGCTTTAAAAATTATTTATTAGGAGAAAATACCAGATGTAATAAATTTGTGTTATAAATTAATCTAGAAAAAAATCGATGAATAAACAAAAAACAAAAATGAAGAAATTAAGTTTATGTATGAATTATAATTACTTAAAACGACCTCCAGAGCAAACCCTATTTTTCCTTTTAAAAAATTCAAGCTCATTTTTCAAAATTAAAAAATATATATATCGAAATATGATTTATATATTTCAATTTGTTTCTTAAACTTGATTTTTTTTTGATCTGGTTGAGACCACAGAATTCAAATTTATAAAAATCTCAAAGTGATCCATTAAACTGAAAATGTTTAAAATAAACGATTTATTTTGTCTTTTTCTTAAAAGTTCATAATCGATCGACAATTTTTTTTACAAATTCCATTTTTTGGGTATAAAAGAATGAACCCAATTTGTTTAAAGAAAATTGCATTTGCCTTTCTTAAAAATACATAAACTTTAGCATTTCTGAACTTATAACTTTTGCTTGCTGAAAACAGTATTTAAAATTATTTATTTGGAGAAAATACCAGATATAATAAATTTGTGTTATAAATTAATCAAGAAAAAAAAATCGACAGGTAAAAAAACGATAAAATTAAAGAAATTAAGTTTATGTATGACTTATAATTGCTTAAAACGACCTCCAGAGCAAAAGAAATTGATCATTTGAAATGTAATTTGACAGTTTGTTTTTAATTTTTTTGTATCTCCATAGGTCAGATTGTTTAAAAAAATAAAATGAAGAAACATGTTTGGGCCACAGATTTTAGAAAAAGATATGATTCTTAAAGAAACAAACCAAGAGTTTTTATTTTAGGAAAGTACAATAAACCATAATTTCACTTTTTCCTTTTTGGGTGTTTTGAAAATCGCCTTGAGTCAGGTGTATCCAAAAACACCAAAAAGCGAAAAAATAAAGTATGGTTTATTGGACTTTCAAAAAACTAATCCATATTTATCAAATGATTACAATGTTGATACCTAAACTCCCAAGCTCGAAGAAACGGAAAAGTTTGTAATTGCCTCTTTTCTGGTGCGATGTAGACTTTTTTCGACAATTTCCAAAATAGAATTTGATGTATCCAACCAAATTCTAACCGAAAAAATCATCATCATCAGATAAAAAGGTTCAATTGTGAATAAAATAAATAAAAAATGCAATTCAATAATTTTATGGACAAAAATACATTAAGTTGTCATGAAATTTGTGAAAAATACATGTACATTTAAATAGATTTTCTGTAAAAAATGATCAAGTGAATTAACTACTAAACAAGTTTAACCAAAAAGACCAAAAACCCCATTACAAATAAATCTTTCGCCCATTCATACCTCTTTGGTCCAGAATCAGCACAAGCCAACAGAATAAATCATCCAGCAAAAATAAAGCAACTCGTCGAAGTGCAAACATCCAGCGATGCTCGTTTCCCATCTGGTTGAGACATTTCGGTTGCAACGATTTTTCACACTCATTTAACCCTCATCACTGCCGTTTGATAAACACACCAACACACAATCCTGCTCGCATTCTCACATCTGTTCGTAACGGTTGTTGGCCATTTCTGTACTTAGTGAGTGTATTCTTAAGTCACTAGGGTTTTTTTTAACTCGTTGAGGTCGGTCGATGTTTGTTTAGTCCCGTTCTGGATTCCCACTGTCCATACAAACTACTTGGTCGAAAGTGTGAACTTCTCTGTGTTTGGACAGTTTGTGGTGTGTGGCCCTGTCGTTGATGGCCTCGCTATTGACACAGTTCAGTAAATCTGGGAACATTGCCAAGGAAAAAGGGAAACGTCGATGACTTTCGCGAAGCGATTTAGTTTTAATTGGCGTCCACAATCAAAACATCGTTACAGCTGGCCTCGCGACTCATCTTGGTCGAGCAAATTGAGACGGTTTTTATTGCTTTTCCTCAGAGTGTCACATCTGACAAGTCTTTGGTCAGTTGGTGACAGTTTGCTACTGGTTTGGCGCGTAGGGAATTTCCCGCGGTGTGCGCTTCTTCAAGTAGGCGTTGAAAGCTCGTCGTCGCACAGAGTCTGCGGTGTCAAATGGTTTGTAAAATTTGGCACTAATTATGTGATGACATGTGCGCGACGCTATCCGACGTCGTGACGCGGTGTGAAGACACACATTTTTTTCGCAGTTTTCCACGGTTGGGGAATCCCCAACCTCGTCGGATGCAGGTAATGAGCGAAGAGTTATTTCTGTACTAATGGGTCAATTGGTTAATTTGGCGTGGCTTGATTAAGCGCAACTTTGTACTGAATTGAATTTTAAACAAATATTGCTAGAATTTAATTCAAAATTAAATAACCTATTATTTGAAATACAAATGAGTTTTATGTAAAAATACTGTTACTTACCAATCAAGTAATAATAGAATACAGTCCAGACTCGATTAACAGAAGCCTCGATTGTCCGATGTTTCGATTATCCGAAAGTTTGTATGGGAATTCGGATAATCAAATCATTAACAAAAAAATGTATTTTTTTATTTTCTGTGTTCTGTGACCACATTTTAGTCAAATTTTAATGGTTGATTGCCTATTAAATTAAAAAAATGTATTTTTAAATATGTCATCGCCACCATTTTGGCCACCATCTTGGATTTAAAAATTCTAAATCACTTCAGAGTAGTTTAGGGGTCAAAATAAAACTCAACAATCAAAAATATGACAACGAAAAAAAAATTATTTTGTGATTCAATTATCCGAAGTGAAAATTTGCCAAGGCCTTCGGATAATCGAGTCGGGACTGTATCTCAATGTTAAATTATTTCTTTTTTAACTTTTTCAAAAACGAATTATCCTGCTTTAAGTTATTCCAAATGCCAACCATTTTAATTTTGCTGTCTTTTTAACAACACGGAGTTAATAAGGTATGATTTCAAAAACTGATAATGCACGGGCAAAGGCAGAATTTTAAATGTAATTTTAATTCTTTTGTATTCTACAAAACTACTACTAAAAATGGGTTTGAAGGCTTCATGACCTTATTAATTTTCAAAACAATTTGTATCCAAAACTTCTTATAGTCATTATTTTGAAAACAGTATGAATCAATTAAAATAAAAACAAATCGTCATTTTGCCAAAATTTTGTTAAGAAAAAAAAAGTTGTCCTTTTCTCTATTTTAAGCCAAATTTTCACAATTTTTGAGAAAATAGTAAAGCAAAATGCTATTTTATTTTTACAAATTTGTTTTCACGTAATACAAAAAATTAAGACTTTGTGTCTGTTTTTGATCTATGACCCCAAATTTTTGAATTTGTAAAAAAAAAATAATAAACGTTATACAATGTATTCTGAATAGTTAACAGTCAATTTGAAAAGTTTTTTTTTGTGTTTGCTGGATATTTTCTGAAGAATTACTATGTGAATTATATTTAACCAATGTTTAGATTTCCGCAAAAATCAATCTTCAGATTCTTCACTTAAAGTGGAATATTGTTTGTTTATATAAAACTGAACACAAAAATGGATAGTCATTTTTTTTAATAAAGCCAAACTTAGAGCTTTTGGTGATTCTAAATATTTTTTGACTGTTTTCTCATTAATTTTTTTTTAAAGAATGTGAAGTATGAGAATTTTGCTCGAACTTAAACGAATTAAAGATTTTGAAAGAAATAGGTCGAAAGAGGTAAAAAGCTAATTTAAAAACTAATCATCTGTAACAATTAAAATGAAAATAATTCACGTCAACACTTCCCGGACGAAAGTTGCTAATTAAAATTCATGTTAACATGGATAAATTAGCTATTAAAACCATTAAACAATTTAAAAATTATCCAAAAATAAAACGTGACAGCAGCCTTAATTTTCAAACAGGTAATGTTGATATCCTGCTGGCGCTCATCACCGTGCAATTTGGTTAATGAAAACATTCCCATTCATGGCGGCCCGGCCGGCATGTGTAGACAATGGGCCCCTGGCAGCGGTAATGATCCAGCTAATTTAAATGGTAATTTCTAGCCCACGCCTAGACCCGGGATTAGAGCTGCACCATGTTTCACACGGGATCCGATTAGCTGGATTCGAGTTTCCAGCCGGGCAATGTCATCATCACCATCATGAACACCTTTTTCGAAGAGTTGGATTAACGTTTGGACAAATGTGTAATTTCTTCAACAACGGTGGGGTCATCCACAACAGAAGACACTGTTTGAACATCGTTAAAAGATGACAAATGGCGATCTGTCACTTTCTCACCCGTTGCATTCGCCGTCGAAGAATACACGCTAAGCGGTAAATATTGACTCAACTGATAGCATCGGAGGGACATGTGATTTGCTCCACGCGTCCCCCCTGCTCAAAACGTCATAGCCGATAGTCACGTTTCTGCTGTCAATCAGCTCGAAAAAACTGTCCAACAACGCAAGGCGAAGAAAAGTGAAGAGAAAGTAAACAAATGACAGAGTCGTTCGATGTTTGACACTTCTTCTGAGAGAGCACACAAAAGAATCCGAAAACCGGCTACCGTTCCCTCTATCCCTTAACCAGCAGCGGTACCGTGTGTAAACATCATTGGGGAACTTCCGGTAGTAGGCCGGCGAGCGGCGTTTATTTTAAATCTTTTTTTTCCTATACGCTTAACATATTTACAGACCTACATGAAAAATTACCTCCGTTTTGAACTCCATAAAGAGCACCGTGGTGCCGCGGCCATCTTCGATGTTGTCGCGGCCAACTTTGATGGTGTAAATTTCCATCATCACTGCGGCATTAGGCTTTTGTACGGAATCCGGGGTAGGTGGTGCGGTAGAAATTGGTCGGTTTTCGGTTCATCGACCGTGAACTTCTAAGTCGATTGTTATAAACCATAAACTCGGAACGGGTTTTATGGGTGCGCGCTTGGCGCCAAACTTTTCCCCGAAAATTACAGCACTTTTCGAGGGGCACGACAGTTTGTCGCTGTGGGTGAGCACCGCAAAACACGCGATTTGAATTTGAAATGTTTGACGGGATGGCACTCCTTCGTGGGTGGTTCCTTCGGAAATTGCCAAAAAGTTTTTAAATTGGCAAATTATAGTCACGACAGGCTAAACTATTATTTTCTTTTGACTCGTTCCGCGCGATGACGTTTCGACTATTCAAATGACAAACCAAGACTAAAGTCGAAAATGACTTCCACTACTTTGTAGAGATCACTCAACCTCCGGGAAGATTTACGATGACGGGTGGACCAACTCGGTAGAGTGAAGTTTGTTGACATGGTGCATTTTTCAGCTCTCAAACTATGTGTAGACAACTGCATGTAGTCTAGAAGTTGACGTTATCTTGAAACCGGTTTTCTTCAGAGATTGCAATTCAAACTGAAACTAAATTACTCATCTTTACGCATTTTGGAGACCTTTTCAGCTTGAACTCAGCAAAAATGAAATTTATTGCGATTACTACAATAAATTCACCTCACGGCCAATTAACAATAGCTTTGAATTAAGGCGCTACAAGATGTTGCCACTTTTGAGAGAGATTCATTGGTCTGGGAGCTGTCAACGCTAGTGTTGGATTCATTTTTTTTGCGTAGGTAGATTCACTAGCATCACAGACCAAGTGATTCCTTATTTAATAAAAAATATTGAAATAACAGTAACATTATTTCAAGTACTTTTTTATCAAGATTGAAATATTCTTAATTAAGGTTTTGTTTATTTCGTGTATGTATAACAAGTAATGCTCGAGTTTTTACCTTGTTTTTGAGATTCGGAGATTAATTTTTCATTGTAAACAATTATAATTCGTTACTGTTTTAATTTGTAATTAAGCGTTTGTTACTTGAATTTCAAAATTTGTTTCATTTGCTTTCTTAATTTATTGAAACTAAAATTTGATTTCCAAGATTAACATTTTATAAATATGTTAACTACTAACTTTGAAAAGGTATAACAATTTATATTTAAAGTAGCTAAACTGTCTTAAAAGCCTAACTGTCTAGCTAAGATTTTTTTTTTACATTTGGGCAGTTCTCTACGGAATCGGTCATTTTTCTTTAATTTCAATTTTTGTATTTTTTAATCCGGCTGAAACTTTTTTGGTGCCTTCGGTATGCCCAAAGAAGCCATTTTGCATCATTAGTTTGTCCATATAATTTTCCATACAAATTTGGCAGCTGTCCATACAAAAATGATGTATGAAATTCAAAAATCTGTATCTTTTGAAGGAATTTTTTGATCGAAACCAATTCGGCAAAAAAATTGGTGTTTTCGGCAAAAAATCTGAGTGTTAAAAAAAGTTTAAAATATTGATATAAACACATTTTTTGACAATGGGCCACGCGTTATGTTAAGAAAATTTCATAAAAGTTTATCCAATGAAATTTATAAAGTTTTTTTTACTAAAACATTTCAAAATGCCACTACACATATTTTTCTATTTATTTTTGGCCACTCATGATAAAAATGTTTCAAAAAATGAGGAACTCAAAACGATAAATTATTTCAAAATTTCGTTGTTCCATTTAAATGATCATTAAGTAATATCAATCTACTTTTAAACTGTTAGTTTTCAGTCAAATTAGAGTTTTTAGCAACCTATTTCTTACAAAATTTAAGCTGGGAAAACGATAAAAGACATTATATTATTTGTTTAATGTGGTCATACATGTTTTGTAATTTTTGAAGCATTTTGTAATACTATTTAGCGACACGGCACTTTGCATAATATTTAGCGATCTGATAATTTCACAACTACCGACTTAAGTTTTAAACACAAACTTCACAACTCCGCGTGTCAACTACACTTTGTCGACGATCGCGCGCGGGCCACGATACGCAAACACACACAAATTTGTTAACATGTTGACTTGGCAGCATATCACGTTACATGTATCTCATATGCTGCTGGTCCGGGTCTTTTCTTGCGCGGTGTGTGAGGAGCTCGCGTGCACCATTCATAAATCCAAATAAAAACTCATAATGCCAGCCAAGTTTACACACGGTCCAACCATCTCTTCACTCCACCCTCTGTAACTCTGGAGCCGGTAATGAAAAAATCATACACAAGACGGCGCACCACTGTCTCTTTTCTCCGGTTGACAGCTATGGCCATCATCATCGTCACACGGAGTGTAGCAGAGGGGGTGAGAGGCTATTTACGCCTCGACGCAACATTTATTTGCGTTATGAAAGCCATAAATTAATCCCTAATTGTAAACTCTCGGCCTAGTAGGACACTAGAAGTACAGTGAAAAATATTTCTAAACTATTATTCCTCAATTTGAAGTGATATCTCAACAAAGAAAAATTACATGAACTGTCATGTAAAATTACAGACTATTTTTTCACAGTGCACAAACGGGTGAAAACGAGCCAACATTAGCGCGTGGTTTTCTTCGGGCAAAAATTCCGAATATTTCAAACGACACAGACGCTTTGACGGCGTTCCCCGGGATGTCGGATTCCAAGACAACGAAGTGGCTGCCATTTATTGCCATCATGCAGATTAGATTAGTCGACACACACACATATTCACACGCATATGTGACTTAATTTATTGCATTTATTACTGCCATGCGTCTTTTCTCCTATTGGCATGACGTGAGGATTGGTTGAGTTGGGAAATGGGTGATTTATAGGCTCGGATGTAAACAAACCAATTGAAGAAGTGGCGGCGTTGAATGAACTGAACTGTCGCGTTAACTTGGGTTGGGGAATTGATGACAGCTCGGGATATTGGGAGCGAATGGATTGAGTGTCCTATATTGCCAGATTGATGGGCTGGGAAATGTTACGAAATTTGGGATTTGTGATGAAGTTAGTTTTTTTTACATTTTAATGAATTGTATCATTTGAAAAATCAAACTTATTTAAGGGTGCACAGCAACCGAGCAAATTGTTGTCTTCTTATTCCAAAATTGTCAAACTTACGGACCCAATCCTGCAAGAATCTGATTTAAAAAATAGTCAAACTTTGTTGTAAATAACTACGAAGACAGTAATTTAGGGGATGAAAAAAAAATTATATCGATAGTTCCCGTAGTATTTAACGGTTAACGGTACACATCAATCATAGCTTTTGCACCCAGATTTCTGTTACAGACATTTTAGTATCTTCAATACTACGGGAACTATCGACATGATTTTTTATTCATCCCCTAAATTACTGTCTTCAAAGATATTTATAACAAAGTTTGACTATTTTTACAATAAAATTTTTGCAGGATTGAGTCCGTAAGTTTGACAAATTTGGAATGAGAAGACAACAACTTCCTTGGTTGCTGTGCACCCTTTAAACTAAAAGTGCGTAAGTTAAGCTTGTTGTGTACGTTTGAAGGAGTTGGCCAGATATTAGCAAGAAATACAATGTTTCAAATTTCTTCATACACCAAAAAATAACTTTCACTGTTAAATAAAAAAAAAAGTGAATAAAAATATTAGTGATTGATCCTCAAAATTAATTAAACAGCCTTACAAAAAACCTCAAACATAATCAAAAAATAATTAAAAGTTACAGGAAAAATAAATTTTTTGAGGCTTAAAAACCTATATAACAAGCTGTAGAAGTAATTTTATAAAAAAAAATTAGGGCATTTAATAAAAAAAACTTTACATGATGTTTTGCCTTCCTCACCTCAATTGGGAAAGGCTATAAAATTACTTGAAAAATGAACTTCTTTATTTGACCTCGTAGACTCACCTTCACGTATACCTATCGACTCAGAATCAAATTCTGAACAAATGTCTGTGCGTGTGTATGTCTGTAAGTCCGTGCACCGAAAAATATGCACTCGATTATCTCCGGACTGGCTGAACCGATTTGGACCGTTTTCGTCACATTCGATCCGTCTTGGGGTCCCACAAGACCCAAATTAATATTATGAAGTTTTGAAAAGTACTTTAATAGTTATGCTATAAAAACGATTTCAGCTAAACTTCGGAAAATTTATAAAGGGTGGTTTTTGTAAGAAAGTTATTGTTAGAAAGTTATTTGAAAGGCCTTTCCAACGCGTTAAAAAGATTGGAGATCTGACAACCCCATCAAAAGTTATGAGCACTTAAGTGTTATTTATACACTTTTTTGGGGCCGGATCTCAAATATTTTGATGAAAAAGTTGTCCGGATCTATCATGCAACCCATCGTTGGATAGGTAATCAAAAGACGAACCCAAAAGATTGAAGATCTGACAACCCTATCAAAAGTTATAAGTACTTTAGTGTTTTTAATGCACCTTTTTTTGCTGGATCTCAGATATTTTGATAAAAATAAGTGTTATTCATACACTTTTTTGAGGCTGTGTAGTGTATTCACTTTATGAATGCGAAGAAGGCACCAACCACCCAAAGGTGGTTTAAGTAATGTTTTAAATATAAATCTTTGGCAATTGATAACAATGACAGTATTTGAGAAGAAATTACCAAAATAGCACACAGAATCGATTATCCGTAGTCATAAGAAAATAATAACTTCAGATAACCAAATCTTCGGATAACCAAACCACGAAAAAAAAATTCATTGATTTGTTTTGGGTTGTTAAGTTCAAATGTGACCCCAAAAATGCTCTAAAGTGATTTGAAAATTGAAATTCTTTGATGAAATGTTGAGAAAATGGTTTCAAGCAAGAAATATAAAATACAATGTTATTCAAAGTACCAACAAAATTTTACAATTGTCGAAAATTGGATTATCGAAACTTCGTATAAACGAGTCTGGACTGTACCTAAAAAATCATAAGGAAAATGTTAAATCATGTCTTTCATTTTATTAGGGCTCAAAACTTTTGTCTCTCACACTTTCATTTTAGTGCAAGGGATAAACTCTTGGATACAAAAGTCATATGCTTTTTTGAAATGTTGGGCCCAAATGTCTTGTTTACAAAATTGAAAATTTCTTAAAGATCATAGCTGCAAATATACAAATAAAAGCTTCTAGATTTCAACTTATTAGTTTTGAGTCTTGTTATCTAAAACAAAATTTTTAGCCTTGATGATTTGAAGTTAAATCGCTGAAAATCTTCATAAATCAATTTTGTTATCTTAAAATTGCCATCGACATCCCACAATTTGCAATACATTCCGATAGAGATGCATCTTCGCTCAAAATCCATAGCAAATTCCCAAACTGATAAAATCTCCCCAACTCATCTCTAATGAACAGCACGTGCATCGTTGCATAAAAAAATGTTGATGATCTCGAGAGAGACGAAGCAGCAGCAGGTCGGTCTAAGGTGTGCTCCGGCGGTCTGTGACAAGTTGACTGACAGAACCAGATTGGATTTTTACACATCAGTGATGCTGATGATGCCCGCCCTCCCTCTTGATGCTGAATCGAGCGCATAAAAAAAGTGCTCCAACAGTCTCGTGCCTCATTGGCCTTTCCAGGTGGAAAGGTGGTCCATCAGCCCTTTCGACTGTGATGATGATTCCAACCAACTGAGGGAGGGAAGAAGAGGAATGGAAAACACTCACAGTCATATGTATGCAAAACGAGATGAAAAAACCTGTGAAACAACACACAAATTTCAAGGGAACTGAACCTGTGGTGCCACTCTGTGAAGGGGGGGACCTGAAAGAGGTGCCGGCCCATTAGCATTCTCAACATATATCATCATTATGTTGCGTAGAATTTCACCCGGAGTCGACTTCGTCGGAGTTCTTTTTCACCGTTTCCAACCTGGTTCCAACGATGTCTAGCTCTCTCGGTGGTTGGTATCACAGGGAGTTAGTATGGTTGGGTAACATGGCACATTCAAACGAAAAACAAATTCATTTCCAGCTGAATGAGCTTAGATCAGGCGCATCGATTCGATGATTCGAAGCGATGCGGCGCTGCTGTGACACGTGTCTTCTGATTACGAAACACATCAACCGTCGTACTAATTTGAAGTGAGATGGAGCTCACAGTAGATTCCAGGGAAGAGTTAATGCTTGTGGGAATTTCGTGTTTAGCTTTGGCATAGATATTCTCAAATTGAAAAAAAGTTTCTGAATTAGAAGTTTTTTTTATTTTCTCAAAAGTCAATCGAACATGGAAACCTCACCCCAACATCGCCATCGCTCACGTCCCGACCCCGCATTATTAGCTCCTTGTTAGGGCACTCTTATCACGTCCCGGGGTGTGTCAAAACACCACGAATTTTGTACGATTTATCCAGATTCCGGACTTTCTCGCACACAATATCATTCCCAGAAGAGACATCTTGTACTCCACCCCAGTAAGGGGGTCGGAACAATCGATGTGATTATGCTGGGCCAACGGATCGACATTTTTCGGAGAAAGGAACGAATCAAATAAAAATTCCAGCGACGTCCTCGAGAGTCGTTCCTCATAGCTACGGCCGCTGCTGCAGTTGGCCCCGAAAATCGGTTCGACCTTTGCCTTGTCGGGCAGAGAAGTTTTCTCCCAAGAAATCCATCGTATCTGCTACGCAGAGCGGCCAACAACATCCGTAAGGGACATCACAACGTCTTCGACAGGTTGGCCTAGCCCGAAAAATCGGAACGTGACCGAGATTCTAATGGGAGCATTATCAACTCGGAGTTTGGAGAAAATTTTCCACAGAATCAAAGGCGCAAAACGGTAGGATTATGACTCAGGTCACACGGTCCACCCGGGGCTTCAACCTGGATGACCTTCAACGATGTGAATGGCTCCAGGTTGAAATAATATATTCTCTAGCTAATTCACACACGATTCAGAACGATTTGTCAAGCCTTCAAGTGTGCCCACGAATGCAGGCAGACCTAAATTAAGATATCAAAGGTGCAACAAAATAGCTGCCCTCCCCAATAAATTACAATCAATTGCCCGGCAATTGAATTTAATTTGTTCTCGCATTACAATTTGTAAACTTCACGAATGACCCGAGGGCGGCATCGGGGATCGTTTGTTCAAGGAGTCAACATCTGCTGGTACGGTGGTCGAGACGGCTTATGAACGTGCAATATTTAGCACTATGTTGCAGAAACAATCAGCCGATGGAAAACATGCACTAAATGCTTGGAGTGATTCAACTAAAGAGAGAACATGATTTTCTATGTATCTAAATGAAAAAAAATATTTCAAAATAATTCAATTAACTTCTTCAACGTTTTTTTACGATTCTCCGTGTAGTTCATAATACTAAAATTTCAAATTAAATATGAAGCAAACATTTTTTTAAGCTAAGATATTTTGCACAGTTCAGACTCAATTCTTGAAAGTCAGCGCAAAAATTTCACTTCGGTTCATCGAGTCTTTGGATAATCAAAACAAGGGTCCTGATTGCTCAAAACAGACCTTTTCACTCGTGAGCGCAAATCGAACGCGATGCAAAACGGTTTTGATCAATTTTTACCGTTTGTCACATCCACACCAATCGCTACTATAAACTCTCTCTTTTGCTTTTCCTCTCACTCTAATCGGGTAGTACAGGGAGTGACTCAGAGAGACCGATTTCGGTGTGTCGCTCAAAGCTTGACTTTGCTTTGATCATTCAATAAAATCGTTCAAAATCAATGTTATCAAAAAATACTTTGTTGATAACACAACATCAAAGACACATTTGACAGCAATTTCTACCATGTAAGATTTTAGTTGACGGCAAAATGTGGTATTGCAGGTCAAAAGAGCGCCGCGATTGTTAGATTCTCTCCTCTCTGAGCATATTCTTTTGTGACTCGGGTCGACGAACAGAGTAGGCAAAGAAATTCACGAAGTATTCGTATCGCTGTGAGAAGCGATCTTTAAAAGACGCAGGCAGCTAGCGAGTCGTATTCACTCGCGAATGGTTTCGGGCTCCAGTCCAAAATAAAATAAAACTTAAAACTTAAACACATAGAACAAGTTCAGAACCTAACTGTTTATCAAACAAAAAGTCGTATTAACTTAACTAGACTTTTTTTGCAAAAAAATATTAAGTTTTTCCTTTATTTTCAAGAAAAGCAACACTTAAAAAAAATACCGCACTTTCTCAGTGACTAACACGTTCAAGATTGAGCAAGTTCTGACCGAACAAGACCTCGTATTCTTCCTGCCTGCCAGTCCAGTTTAGTCCAGAAAGGCACTGCAAAATCGGGTGAATAAAGTCATGACTGCGGCGGCGGCTGGAGCTGTGTAATCAACAGCCGCCTTCGAAAACGGCTTGCGGGCCGATAATGTTCTGTCTGGACAGGCGTGAGCGCGATTTTGCCCGCTTAAAAATAGAACAAACTCTGCGCTTATTTTTATGTACTGTGTGAATGGTTCTCGGTAGTGCCCAGTGCCCCTCGGTGTAAGGGTTGATGGTCTTATTTTTGAGCAAAAAATTGAGTGTTTTCAATATTCCAAACATAGGCTCAAATACACTAAGTGGAATTTTGCTTAATCGGCCAAATGCTGGGCAATGTAATTTGATAACTTTTGAATGAGTTTGCTTGTCCGCCGATTTAACTGTTTTGAGTTGCTAATTCAAGAGCTGTCTGTTGGGCAACACTTTCGATGTTGAACCATGAGAATTAACATAACTTTCAAGAATAAACACATAATCGGATAAAAATGAAATGATTTTAAACTTTGACTTTGACGTCTACTCGGTAGACGATCACAATCTGTGATGATCTCATCAAATTACATGTCGTTTATTTTGTTTGACAGCTATTCAAATCAGCTCCTTTATGACGCTCGAGCAAAGATTTACATAATTCAACAATCAAGATATCCTAATGACAGTAAAGGTCGCGAAAACATCGCCCAACTGTCACATAAAACAAAATTTACTGCAGCGTCACCCTTAAACTAGCTGACCCATTTCTCGTGCTCCTAAAACTACCGCAAAACAATCCCAAATCACACCCAAGCTCGTAAAAAGGTTTAAAAAATAAATCAAAAGTTACACTCCAATTTTATGCAAAAATGGACAAGCATAAAAGCACCCGTTTTATTCCTCACACCACACCACGGTGTCAATATTTCTCCATTCCTCGGAAATAAAACTCTCTTATGGAACTCGTCGAGTAAGACGTCCATTAAAGATGTGCTGCTTCTGAGCATCTCAGATCGTTGATGACCACGAGTGTGGCCAGCAAACCAACCAGACGCGAGTTGAGGAGATGATAATGTTGTTGATCATAAAAATAAAATAAAAAATCGTCTTTGCGGCTGAGCCGCGGCCACGACGCCACCACTCGCAAATGTGATGTTTATAGGTTTTCATTTGAAATTTGCTGGCGAGTATTTTATTTTAATGGAAAGTGAAAATGTGCTTAGCTTGGGGAATTGAGATAGGTTTTGGAATGAGTTATTATTAACCGTAAGGGTTTTTGATAAAAAGATGGATGATTTGTTTGAAGTTAAATCATCCATGTTATTGTGCAAAAAGTCCAAATTAATCAAAACTTAACCTTACGCCTTTTTACTGATTCAATAAAGTCTACATTTTAATCTGTCAAAAAGTATTTTTGCAGTCCCACTATCTGCCATTGATTTTACTCGAGGATAGGATCTTTTAGGAACATATGATAAAATTTATTTAAAAAAATTTTTTTTTCATGTTTTTAGTCTTTTTCCATCCGCAATTGAAACTTTAAGTTTTTCAAACAGATCGTAACATTTTAAATTAAGAATAAAAATGAAAAAAAGTAATGAAAACCCAAACGACTTCTCACTTTTTTAGATTTTCAAAGAAATTGTGTATTTTTGATAACGGTTTCAGAGACAAAACATTTAAAACAGTATTTGTTTTGTCTCAATAAGGCCAGTGCTAATTTCATTTCAAGTTTTTGTCTCCTCTTCTCCCTTAAAAATTTCAACAAACAAAAATAAAAGGCAAAATAAATTATTGCAAAATTTTAAATTTTGATCGAAAAAAAAATAACACATTGTACAACTTTTCTTTAACTTTAAATGAAGGCTGAATAGTTTTACTTTCAGCACTGAAACGGGTGCTGAAAAGTTGATTTTTTCAGTACTTTTATCAAAACGTAATACTTTTCAATATTGTTTTGATTTCAAAATGTTGTCTACGACACGTAGCAAAAATTTACTATTTCAGCACATTTCGTATTTATCCAACTCGATAAACTTCGTTGGATAAAAGTGCGACTCCTTCTGAAAAATATATTCTTTTTGTTGCATAAACTACTATTTCCTTTTTTTAATATATTTTCGATTTCTATTTATTGATACATAAGGCTGGTACAAATTAAGAAAATTCTAGAAAAGGCATAAACAATACTAGCTTGAAATCTCTGAAATAGAATTTAAAAAAATCCGTAAAATTTTGACAAATTTGAGCTTACTGAAAGATATTTTAATTTAAATTGTTAAAGCTTGATTTTTTTTTTTGCTTTTTTGAAAAAATGGGGGAAATTCACAAAAAAAAGTTAACTTTAATATGCTTTTGAAGTAAACAAACATTAGCAAATCTGCCAAATAAACCCAAAATTTGGAGAAAAACTACACATTTAGATTTTTTTACAGAATTCGGTAAATTTAAACGATTTTTCAATTGCTGAACAGTTGGGTAAACTAAAAACTACCAAAATTGGTAAAATCTTACCGAAATTTGGTAAAGAAGTTCATTATTGTTCATCTTTCTACCAATTTCCGGTAAAATTTGGTTTATTCTGACAGATGGTTTACCGATTTGAACTTTACCGATTTTTCAACTATCGAATTTGGTAATAAAATCTAAGTGTGTATAGTGCACAGTAATAAATATAAAAGAGCTATTTTTATATTTATTACTTGTTATTATTACATTTGCTCGATTATCCGAAGCCTCGACTATCCGAAGTTTCTATTATCCGAAGGTTGATATGGGTCTTTGGATAAGTAGTCCACGAACAAAATAGTAGTTTATGCAACAAGTTGCAAAAAGAGGATTTTTTCAGCACGAGTCGTACATTTATCCAACGAGGTTCACCGAGTTGGATAAATACGAAGAGTGCTGAAAAAATCAAGTTTTGCAACGAGTTCCATACAACATTTTTTGCAATTCCGAAAAACACCCATTGAGTGAAATTTTAAATCAAATTTGCATGTATTTTGTCAATAAATCGTTTAAATCAAAAAAATGTTGAAAAGTGTTACTTTTCGAAACAAGTGCTGAAAAGTTCAACTTTTCAGCACCCATTTCAGTGCTGAAAAGTAGAACTTTTCAGCTTTTATTTTGAAAAGTGTTGCTATTCGATTCTGTTATTTTTGGTACAGAAAAGTAGGCGTTTTCGTCCTTCAAGAATGACAGGAAAAGTAAGTAGTTTCACGACGGAATTGCAAAAAATATTTTTTTCATTTTTTTATTTTCTTGCTTTTGACATCTAATTTGAGCTATGCGACAACATTTTAGTCAAACTTGAAAGATTGATTGCCTATTAAATTGAAAAATGAATTTTCAATATGCCATCACCGCTTATTGGCCGCCATCCTGGATTAAAAAAATCGAAACTAAAAAATAAGACAACGAAAAAAAATGTTTTTCGATTATTCGAAATAAAATTTTGCCAAGGCCTTCGGATAATAGAGTCTGAACTGTAACTAATAATTTCACTTTCACAGGAGAAAAAATATACTTTTTCTTCGAAAAATTGAGAAGAAAATTAGTTTCAACATTTTTTAGAAATGCATGCTGACTTATGCAAAATATGTAAACCAATTTGCAAACACGTGTGAAACGCACCCAAATCAGTGCAATTTACACCCGCCAATGTGCTAAACATATGGTCATGCATTTTTTGCATTACTTCAACCCGAATTCATTAGCACAGCGCCTAATGACTAAAATGTGTGCAAAAAGAAGCAGTGCAATTTAAAACAAATCGCAGCGAACCATTTCCCAAAGTGCATTAGTTGGAACGCACACACTAATCACTCGGTCACGTTCGAGATAGCCCAAATTGAAATGTTGTTGTCCCACCGGGGCATGCCTGAAACACGCATTAGTTCCACTTCCAGGAACACTCTGGAGAGCTGATTAGAGCCATGCGTGCATGCGCAGAATCTCTTTTTAATGGTCTCGATTGCAACGTTTTCAAACTTTTGGGTCAATCTCCCATCAGGAAGGGATTAATTGCACCATTGCATGCGGATGCGGTGAAAAGTAATTGAACGCTTTTGGGTCAAAGTCCTTGGAACTGGTTTTTTTGAAAGGTTGTATTTTTTCTTTTGCCACCAAATCTGACTCTGAAAAGCCGCAAACTCACCTGTGCAGTTGCTGGAACAGGTTTTTCAGCGTTTTTGAGCACCTTTGATTGCTACCGCGGTTACAACTGCTCCGATAGTACAGAATTCGAGTTATTTCACTTTGGATTTTGCACCGAAAATGCCAACTGGTTATGCTAATCACGCAAACACAAACTCACTTCCCATGAGACGTCCATTCACAATGTCGTCAGCTGACTCAGAAAATTCATTCACATTCGCCAGTATAAACAGTATTAATTCAACTCTTCCTGGGAACTCAAAGTCATCAGCACTTTTTATTACAACTTGATAAAAACAACCACAACAGAGAGACAAACACACTCGAATCAGCCTTGCAGACTCTGTGTGTGTTTACACGCTAGACTAGCGGCGTTGATGATCCACGATCTGCACTGTGCTGCAGGACACGCCTGTGCCAGGCACTTTCTTCTGTTGAAGTCCGTCCGGCTGAAGCAGTCTCAGTGGATCAGCCAGTTAGCTGCACGCGATCCCTCTCGGCGATTCAGAGCCAGACACAAAACACAACAACTCGTAACCGGCAGCCGGAAAAGGAAGCAAAAAATCGAAAATTGCCCCATTAATCATCCCCACGATGGTCCACGAAAGGTCCCGCAGCTACTCAAATACTTAATTTTCACACGAAGGCACTGTTTTTGGGAATTAAAAGGGTTCAACTGTTTTGAAACGATCACGATCAACGGTCCCAAAGTCGACCTAATTGCACTTGGTGTTATTGCAGATCACTCCAGAAAAAAGTACCGGTTGACCGGTCGGATGCACCACCAAAGCCAAACTGTGCCGGCTAGCCGTGAACTACAGACTATTTAAAAAGAGATCAACGGTCGATCGTAGAACTCGCGCGCACGTAAAAGATCGCGCGAAGAAAAGGTTCACACAACACGCGACTCAAGCGGATAGACGATCGCACCCTCGGACATCGAGAATCGAACTGAGCTCGGATTGAATAAGGCAGCAGAGAGTGTGGGACGGGATGGACTGGCGCGCAACGCATCAGCATCAACAGCGTGCAGAGAAAGGAACATGCTGCCGGCGGTGAGTGGCGAAGGAGAGAAAAACATCGCAGCAGGCCCGTCCTGGGTAAATAATGTGAGGGAGAGAGAGTTTGTGAGTGCTGAGAATTTTGAGGGGAAATGGAGAGTGAGTGGAAATTGAAATCTGAAAATGTGCATAAATTTTTTAAGTCATTTAATAACAAATAACAAATAACAAATAACAAATAACAAATAACAAATAACAAATAACAAATAACAAATAACAAATAACAAATAACAAATAACAAATAACAAATAACAAATAACAAATAACAAATAACAAATAACAAATAACAAATAACAAATAACAAATAACAAATAACAAATAACAAATAACAAATAACAAATAACAAATAACAAATAACAAATAACAAATAACAAATAACAAATAACAAATAACAAATAACAAATAACAAATAACAAATAACAAATAACAAATAACAAATAACAAATAACAAATAACAAATAACAAATAACAAATAACAAATAACAAATAACAAATAACAAATAACAAATAACAAATAACAAATAACAAATAACAAATAACAAATAACAAATAACAAATAACAAATAACAAATAACAAATAACAAATAACAAATAACAAATAACAAATAACAAATAACAAATAACAAATAACAAATAACAAATAACAAATAACAAATAACAAATAACAAATAACAAATAACAAATAACAAATAACAAATAACAAATAACAAATAACAAATAACAAATAACAAATAACAAATAACAAATAACAAATAACAAATAACAAATAACAAATAACAAATAACAAATAACAAATAACAAATAACAAAGTCATTTTCTGGGTTCAACTTAGGCTGTATTTAACAAAACTATTTTCGTTATTATATGTAAAAATAAGTATGCGGTAATTTTTGTATTATCCCAGACTATGACTCTAAGCATTTTTAAAAGATTTAAATGATAATGGTTTCATTCTAAAGTAAAACATTTGAAAAATAAGCAAAAAATTAAAAAGTGGCTGTAAAAACATGAAAAACTAAATAGTCAAAAGGTAATGATAGGAGGTGGTATTATTAGCTTCATACTATCAAAAACAAACAGAAACTAAACAAAATAAATGCAAATGTAAATACTGAAAATGAAACAAGAAAAACATAAAACAAAAGAATTAAAGTTTTTCGTAAAACAAAACAGGAGTTTTTTTTAAAAAAAAGGTCCAATAAACCAAATTTTAAGTTTTTGCTTTTTGGCTGTTTTTGAAACCGCCGTGAATCAGGGGGAATTAAAAAAACTCAAAAAGCAAAAACTGCAAATTTTGTTTATTGGGCCTTTAAAAAAAACTCCAGAAAAGTTGCATAAAATGACCTCCTAAACAAGAGAAAAATTAAAATTTTCGAAAAAAAAAGTTTGGGTGGTAGGTTAACATAATCAAGTTCATATAAAAAATATTGAAGATATTAATGTTTTTTTATAATTTAAATTTAAAATAAAAAAAAGTTAATTATAAAAAAAAATATTTCACCACACCGCTTAATCCTTCCACTTCTGCGCCGATCCTCTCTCTCCATCTCTCATTCTTCCATTCTCTCTGTTTACATGCAGGTTTGTTTATGTTCAATTACTGATGAGGTGTTGTTCTTGCGTCTCGTCCTCCACGCTCACCACCATCAGTCCGACAGTCTAGGGTCAACCCCTCCTATGCTCGGTCGCTGGTGGTGGTCAGACGGTCAATGAATGAAACGCCACTCACGGCGCTGCGTCGTTGAAGAGACGACGACGTCGAGGCACTCAACTCTCGCTAAACAAAATAAACATCGAACATGCTTTCGTTGTCGCTCTCAAACAAGACAGCAGAGAAGAACAGCAGTTTGCGCACGTACAAATCTGCCTGTGAGCAGCATGGAAAACAAATATGCTGCCTTGAATAGCATATATCGAGAGGACCCATTGATGCGTGCGTGCATAACATATCGAGAGATGCAAAGCGAACAAACGAAAACAGCAGAGCAGAGGATGCGATACGTTGAAAATATGCTCAACATGCGATGCGATATGCTGAGGAGACCTTTCGAGTCGATGTTGTGCGGACGTGAGCTGTATGGAACACGGGAAAACCGAGACACTTGATAGACGCCACTTATGCTTATACTTTTGGGTGCTGTGTTTGTTTACCAAGTCGGTTTCGCGCTGCTCGCTTGGTCGATTATGTGGAAATCACTTGTGAGCGGGCGGGGCGGTATTCACTAAAATTATAAGCCAGCGCCATATTGAAACCACGACTCGAGTTTTAGGAAGCACCTTTTAAGAAAAAAAAGGTAGATTAGGAAGTCATATTTTTTGCAAATACTAAATAGGTCGATAGAAAGCAACTTGTCGAGTTCAGAAATTGATTTAAGATGAACAGAAGTTGTCCAAAAACTGGCGTCCCGTTTCACCTTAACAAATATTTTAATAGTACTATTATGAAAAAATATGGTTAAACCTTGAACAAAAATTCTACCTTAGAGTTAAGAACGCCATTTTGTGCAGCTCACAATGCTTCATCTGTTGACCTTCACAGATCCCCAAAATTTGATTTCAATCCTGAGATATTCAATAAAAACCAAAAAAACTCCGTGCATTTTTGTCACTTTTCATATGAAAGAAGTTTCAATCTTGTAGTACTTTCTTTACACAGTCAGAAAATTGATGTTAGTGCGAAAAAGACGACGTAATTGAAATACGCATCTTTTGGTACCCAAAAAAATATAAGTCATCGCTTAAATTTTCAAGTTATGGTGGTTTTAGTGAAAAAAGTTGTTTTTTTTTTCTTCTTTTCGTCAATCTCCCGTTTTTTTTTTCGAGAAAAAACTAGTTTTTATGTTCAAAAAATCATATCTCCGAATCCTGTTAATGGATATTTGCATTCGTTTTCGTTTTTTTTTTTTTTTTTTCGTAGATTCGAAAAGTACATTCAATTTTCCTTCTAATGACAAGTCCCAAAAAAAAAAGTTTTGAAAAGAAAAACGGCAGAGGTTTTAAACATATTTTGTTTATTTTCGATAAAAATACATTTTTTCGGAATTTTAAGTACACCGTCAAATTGGGCGTATAATTTATCATAAAAGAATCTTTGACATCAAGTTCGCAAATTATTGAAAAAGACGTCATTTTTAAATGTTCAAAAATATTCTACAAAGTTGTAGAGCAGACAAAAACATGTATTCTTCACGATTTATCAGAATTTTACAAAAAAGTTTTTTGAAAAAGTTATGATTTTGACCATTTTTGACCAGTTTTTCGAATTTTTAACCCCTAAAACTCAATCGTGTGCTTTTGAAAGTATTTTTGCCTTCCTCACTTTACTGATGAAAGGCTATAAAATCACTCGAAAAATGAACTTTTTAGTTAGACCTCCTAGACCTACCTTCATTTGTACATATCGACTCAGAATCACCAGCTGAGCAAATGTCTGTGTGTTTGGCTGTATGTAGACATGTGTACCAAATCAATGTCACTGGAATTTCTTGTCACAGGTTCAACCGATTTTGGCCGGAATGGTTTTAATCGATCCGTCTTAACGTCTCCTAAGTTGCTATTTAAATTCATGCAGTTTGATCATGTATTTAAAAAGTTATGTTAAAAAAGCTGTTTCATATTAAATTAAAATTATGGTAAAAAGGGTGGGTTTTTCATGAAACCCTCATATGTTATATATTTTTAAAAAGCATATGAGAAGACCTTTCTTGTGGATTAAGAATTTTCAAGATCGCCACGAAAAAAGCCGTGTAGAGGGATGCCATTTTCCTGAAAGGCGGTGTTTGTATAATCTTGACAAAAAGTCTTGAGGAAGTCTGTTTTTTTTTACTCGTCACTTATTTTTATTAGGACCTCTTATGTGCTGCGATCACGTTAGGGGAGATCCATAAACCATGTGGACACTTTAGGGGATTGTAACCACTCTATAAATAAGAGGAAGGCACCAACTACCTAAAGGTGGATTAAGTTACGTTTTTTTCGAAAAGCTCAGCTAATTTTGCATAAGAATGACCCCTTAGACGATTGTTGTGACTAGTGCATTGCGATAATCAGAATTTTTTTTCAAAAAAAAAATACTTTTGTGATGAGTGGGTGCATCTTGCTTGTTTTTTTATTTTCGAAAAATCCCCACATACAAGCAGTGCACAAGCCACAACAATCGTCCAAGGGGACATTGTTATGCAAAATTAGCTGAACATTCCGAAAAAAAAAACACTTTAAAAAGCACACGATTTAGTTTTTGGGGTTAAAAATTCGAAAAACTGGTCAAAAATTGTCAAAATTATAACTTTTGCAAAAAATTTGTTTGTAAAATTCTGATAACTCGTGAAGAATACATGCAAACCCCTTATGTCTATAAATCAAAATTTTTTTTTTGTCTGCTCTACAACTTTGTAGAACATTGTTACACTCTAAAATGTAACCCTGCAAAGTTAGAAAAAACACGTAATTTTAAAATGAAAAATTTTGTTCTAAATGAAAAAATGACCCTTCTGGGTTCGAAAAGTACATTAAATTTCCCATAAAATGACATGTCTCACGATTTTTGACAGTTGAGTAACGGGAAATGGCAGCGATTTTAAAACTATTTTTTAACTATTTTTGATGAAAAATACGTTTTTTCGGAATTTTGAATACGCCATCAAATCGGGCGTCTAATTTTACACAAAAGTCCCTTTGACACCAAATTTCTATCTCTTCACAGTTGCGAGCTACAAATCACTGAAAAACGTGTCTTAGTAAAAAACCAGAAAAAATGAAAGGGGTCGTACCGCCCCACCGTCACGAGATATCGACAAATGGACCACGGATTCGAGATCAGGGACCAAAATTACCCCTTAGAGCAAAGTTTCACGAAAATCGAAGAGGGGTCGGGGCAACTTTTCCGATTTCGTGTGAGTTGGTGGAGAATTACCCAAATATTTTCCAAAAATAGTTATTTTGCACATTTCAATATTTTGTAAGAAAATGGAATTAAAAATGGTTTTTATTTTCAAATGTAACTATCATTAGAAATCATAAGCAAATCTACTTGGTGACTTTTATCACAAAATCCGTTCTCAAGAGTCAAGACACAGATTTTTTTTTTAAATATTCCAATATCCTATTTGTATGAACAGCTGCCAAAGTTGAATAAAAACTTGTATGGACGAACTCATGATAGAAAAATGATAGAACTTAATTTCATTCAAATTTAAAAAAAAAAATACAAACAATACATAAAAAATTGCAAAATATTGGCTCAATCTTGGGAGAATTTCTCAACTTAAGAAAAAAAACATATGATATTAAATCTTGTCATGTACTCAGCCTAAGAATGATTCCTTAAAAATAAATAACATTGCAGATAAAATTAAAATTCAATTCCAGCACGTGCTTCGCTCTTCACGCTACAACTGACAGTTCCGTGGAAGTGCCCAACCGCGCGACGCGTCATCATCCGCGTGACCGTTGAACCAAAGGGACGCGACGCGACGCGTTTCTTGCCAACGGACATTCCACCGCGTCGCGTCACATCGTCCTCCCCTACGGTCACGTGTTTGTATCCTTTTTCACCAGCCAGGCCAGGCCAAATCTACGTGAGCATCGACGGCGATGCGTTCGCGAATTGTGGGCAGATGCAAATTTCTGCAAAACACCCGACCGTCCCTATTTCCCCCACGTTGAACTTGGTCCCTAACCTCAAAAAGAGGCACCTCTAGCCGCGCCGACGACGTGGCAGCTGATGGGTTCTGTGCAAAGGGAATAATAATCGTTTAGAATACAGCGCGAAATAGAATCGTGCACCGCGAAGGGGACCCTCCATAAATCATGGGCCGCCGGGACGGTTGAAAATTATTACAATCGTGGACTCATCACTGTTACATTTAGCGCAGCCCCCGGGGGGAGGTTGTAAATAAGCGAAATCAATGTCGACCCAAGTCGTGGTAGCAGCGCTTTCTTCGACAAAGTCCAACCAGGGCAGCCCGTTTTGCTCCGATTTGAAGGATTTATTAGACGTTTATGAATTTTTAAACCGCACCGAATCGTGATAAACCTGTCAACCCGTGCGCGGTGGCGGGCTGTCAAAGACGGTGACAGCCAGCGCTGGAGCAGAGTGGGCCCTTTTTGAAGTTCCGTCGTTCCGCCCTTTGAGCGTTGGTGGAAGCAATTTAAACAGTGTCACAAAGATAATTAACTCTCCGCCCTAAGCGGAGTGACACACGTGTGAAATGTTTGAAAAATAGAGCGATTTAGTTCGTAATTTGTTTTAATTTATTTCGTATCAGCGAATCGGTTGATTTTTGTTGGACAGAATGTGAAAGTCTAAAAATAAAAAAAAATATTTGTTTGCTTTTCGAAACATGATGAACATTATTTTGAAACAAATAAATATTCCAGCTTTAACCATAAATTAGGTTTAAAATAACTATAACTTGAAAATGATGCATTTTATTAAAAAAATTGTCGAGTAATTTTCGTTTAAAAATTTAATTTGATTTTAACAATATTTTTCAGATTTTTCTAATAATGTTCAACACTTTTAAAAAATCGTGTATTAAAAATGAGCATAAGAAATGTTTTCTACACTAAAAAAAAACGTGTACTCTTCTTAAATTCGTACCTCTGTGAAAAAAATATTTCTGTTTGGCTCAAAATTTGTCATTTAATGTCTACAAATAATTACACAGTTTTAGAGTATATAATATTTTTAATCAAAAGTTAATTGAAATGAGTTATTTTTCCTAGAATGTTCCCATTTTTCCTAAATTACTTACACCTACAACTTTGCTTAAGACACATACTCGTTCGGACACTCCTGGTTAAGATAATATTTTTCAAAATTTACACACGAAAGACATAAGTTCTAATTGACAATAGTTTCTTCAGGTTCGCTAGGCCGTTTGGCAGAAAAGACAAAAGTTCGAAACATTTCATTTTATTGAATATAATGTCTCGGTCAAACAAGCAAGTATGTCGTTTAAAAAAACAGTATTATCTTTTATTCTTATCAGTGAATTAAGCCAACACCAGATTAAATATTATGTTGTTCTTTTATAACCATACATCAATAAATAATACTTTGAAACAATATTAAAAGTATTCATTTTTTAAACAAACGATTTTGTTTTAAAAAATAAAAACCTCACAAAAACAATAAGTTTTTGAAAAATGTTCGATTTTATACATTCTCTAAGGAACCTGCTTTTAAAATGAAAAAACCAACAAATGCTTAACAGAAACAGGAATAAATAATGTTTATAGAATATACAACTCTTTTATACACATTTGTTTGGATTAAGAATCGACTTTCTTAAGAACTACATTTGTTTGAATGCACGAAAAAACTTAAAAAATATTTACTGAACCAGGATAAATTTTAAAAGGACGTAGCAGCACACAGAAATTGTACAAACAGGAATAAATTATTTTGAAAAAAATATTTAGAATTTAAGAAAACCTCTAAAATGAAAAAAAAATTAAGAAAAAAAATCAAAAAGAATGGAAACACTCACAAATAACTGTCCATTTATGAAAAGAATGGAAAGACTGAAAGAATGGAAAAATACAAAATCCAGAATAATTTAATTTGAAAGAATATAATAATATGTTCGAATTCTCAAATAATGGAGAGGAAAAAACCCTAAAAAATACAAAAACAAGAATAAATTATTTCGAAAGATTTATAAATATGTGTTTGAAATCCAGATTTTTGCCATGAAATTTTTCAAAGAACTGCCTTTGTTTGAAAATTGAAATAAGTCACAAAAATATTACAGAAGCAAGAGTAACATTTTCAAAAAGAACTTTAAAATATAGTTCAGTTTAAAGATCATCTTTAAAATATTTAAAGAAGTGTTCATTGGAAGAATGAAAAAGCTTTAACATTTTTTTACTGAAACAATAATAAATAGTATTAGAAAGTTATAGGACGTTATCTCCGAAACTTTTGAATAAATTCCTCGTTTTTAAACTTGAAAAATATAGAAATGCGAATAAGTTATGTTGAATTAATATAAATGTATGCATGCATTAAGACCTTGTCCCGATCCAACCTATTCGACCTTCTTTCTTTTGACCTTATGTTTTTTTACCTTGTGGCTTTCGACCTTACGTCTTTAATTTTTTTTGTCTTACAGCCCGAAATTTGAGCATGACCAAAACATGTTGATACCTCGTGCTGATACATTTGAGGTGGAATGACCACACTCTAAAAGTGTGTCTGTAACATGAAATTTTCCCAATTTTTGAGGCAATATAAAACTGACTTCAAACATCGATGCTTTTTACATTTTATTAACCATTTTTTTCAAAATGTCCCATAAAATGGCACAAAGTGTGCCAAATCGCCACAACACACCCGTCATGCACCAAAACCAAAGGCAACAAACAAATCAATTTTAAGAAGATTATAATAATGTCCCTCACCGTTGGTGGTAGCAACTAAAGGTTTTCTCAAAGCCCCGAGGCTACCGGGTCCTGCTGACCGCAACCCCATTTGTATCTCTCGAGCTTGCCATATTGCAGGTATAATCCCAACACTGGCACTACTGGTGGTCACCTCTGGGATTTACCTTGCCCATCATCGATCGTCGTCAGCCAGGTAACAAGTGCAAGTTTCCTTTCTTGACCGACCGACCGAATGTGGTCGTTTGGCGTTGAAATTAATCGGAGGGTAATTTGGCTTAGCACGAATTATTTGTTTTATCGCTCCGGGAATATTGGCCCGAGTCGTATTTTCACAAATCGCTTCAGTTTGAGATTTTAGGAATTTGCCTCTGGTTAGTGTTTAATACCGCTCTACATGTGCACTTGAAACCTGAATCTTCTAGTCAGAGTCGGTTTCTGTGGGAATCAAATTCTTGGAAAAATATTAAATTGACGCGCATTTGGCGCCGCTGTCGAACGTAAATTTGCGACTTATTTACCCGCCCGTCCATCGGAGGACTTTATTAGTACAAACGCGAAATTGGCATGTGCGCTGGCCCCGTCTAATTACCGAGCAAATTTTTAATAATTCCAAGTCGGCAAAGTTCCCGACATAGCGCCACCTGTCACCACCTGTGCAGAATGGGGCAAAATGTGAGAGCATCTATTTGGGACCGGCCAACCCACCCAAGTAATGAGACTTGCACAGTTAAAACAGTATTAACGATGACATTTAAATAGCGATTGGAAATTTGTAATATTGATATTTAAAAACATTCTATTTTTTTAGAACGTTTTTAACTTAGTTGATTGGAAATAAGTTCAGAATTAAATAGTAGTTCTTTTTGAAAACATTTTTTCCAGTTTTATCTGTGTTTAAGAAATATGTTTATGTATATATGGAAGAAAAGAAAATTCCAAGAAATTGCAGCTGCTCCCTAGTGAAGGGCACGAATCCAGCCAACGAAAACGGCACTTCGACGGAAGGAAACCCTTGCCACACCACGCAACAGCACAGCGTGCACTTTGGACCTCCTTATTTGGTCTGGTAAAAGAAGAGAACGAAATTATAATTATTTCCTGCATCAGCTGGGTCTTCTTTCGAGAATTCAGATATACACGATAGTGCCTAAGAATATTTTTTTTGTTATTATTTCATTTATTTTTCATTTTCACAATTTACAGTTGTATATAAATGAATAAAAAAAACTTGAAACCATCCACATAAAAACCCAGTAAGGTATTCCAGTAGCTACTTCCCTCTATGATTGATGATATTTGAATTTCTGCTCTCAAACTCACACGCCACGTCGCGTCTTAACCGCTAAAATCTGGTCTCAACACTTTGCGCGGTTGAATCGTGGACCGTGCCTTCCTCAACCGTGCCAGACTGCATGATTAATTATGTTTGCCAAAGTGAAATTGAAACAATTTATAATTTTCGAGAGGCCCCAGAGTTATTGGAGACGCAACGCGGCGCTGCTTCTGACAATGTTGTTTTTTGTTGCGGTTTGAAGCGGAGTTTTTTCGAGTTTAAAATTTGTTTCTTATGAGTCATGCTGGGAGGGGAAAATTTGGTAAGGCGAAGACGGTTTTTGAAAAAGAAATTTATTTCTCGCCAAATCCCCAGAATTTAACAAAAAGTTACTGAAAAACAAGAATAAGGGTCCAAAAAGGTTACGTATTTTTTGCTCAGCACGAGTTTGTAGTGTCGATATCGGTGTGACTCGTCGCGTAATTGTGTAAATGTAGTGCCAAGAGATGTTCGGGGTTGAAATGCTACCTGTTTTATTACTGTACTAATTTTGGAGATTCTACGCGCCAGGACAACAACACAACTTAGGGAATTCGAAGTCAGCCTCTGGCTGAACAGACACATTTGAGACATGTTTGTATCATTAAATCTGTCATTTGCTTCCAATGACTCGAATATCATGCTTGTATGACCTGATCACAAAATTATTCTAGTTGAAATTTTATATTTATCATTAGTTTGGATTTGTTTGAAGATATTCATTAAAATTATTCAACTTGAATAAAACAATTATTAATCTATCAAAAAGTGTTATTTCCAAAACATATAGTTGCTGTTTATTTAATTAATATCGTTTAAATAATGCCATTTTATAATTTATGTAATCTTTCGTATTTTCCAGAGCAATTAAAAGTAAATCTCAAATATGCAAAAGCACACAATGAACAAAACAGTCAAACCTCGCCATGAATCATCCGACAGTAGAATCCTGCTGTCATATCTCGCCACACTACCCGGTCTTATCTCACGTGTTTAACAAATTCAGAACGTCATGTACAAACAGTCGATCAATACTTTCTGATTTATGGCCAGTCGGCACTTTTCGCCACTCTTTTGTTTCTCCCCTCCATGGAGTCTTCAAATCCTGGCCACCAAACCAGACCCCTGACCACAGGGCCAGGGCTCTTCCGAAGGCTCCGCGTGACGGTGCCGAAAGCAAACTCTGTGTGGGATTTTTCGCCACAGATAGCCACGGCCATAAATTTCAGTTTTCCATTTGCTCTCCTTCCTGAGGTTTTGTTTTTTTTATGCTAAGAGTTCTTCGTTTAAGTTTGCCTCTTTTTTAGTGCCGATCCTTGGAACACACACTTGTGTCCGACGCTGGAATCGACTTCAAGTGCAGCCACGGCACCTACACTCTGCACACCGAAAAGCGCGGGGTCCCGATTGAACCAATTTAATATGTTTAAATTTTTCGATAATTTATGAACCATCGAAAGTGGCGATGATCGACACCAGGCACAAAATCCACACGTGGGAGGACGTCGATGTGCATCGTCGTCGTCGTCATCTGCTACTTGCAGTTCAGAGCTGCTGCTGCTGCACAATAACCAGGCCAGCCGTTGAAGCACTCAGGTTTTGTCTGGTGCTTGAGCACATTTCCATAGATAGGACGAACTGGCCATTTATCAAGCCACTTAATCGACTCAATTTTGGATGCTGGAGTTGTGCAACTTTAAGAAAGTGACCGTGATTGGATCAATAAAAGTATTTTTGGGGGCACGAGTTTAGTTTTTGGGGATAGAATTACATTCTGGAGAAAATTCTAACATATTGAAATTAGATAGCCGAGTTGAGATAGAATGAAGAAGCAATGCAGCTGTCGCTGGAGATGCGCCAGTATGGTCATAAAACTATTTTGTATTTTAGTGCCTCTCAGTAGAACGATGATCGATCAGTTTATTATGTCAATTCTGGCCGGCTCAAGCTTCACTGGTATGAGATAATTAAAAACAAATATTTTTTGAAGTTTTTTTTTTTGTTGGTAAAAATGTAAATTATTAAGAAGATTTCTAAATTTGTATTACATACATTTTACACAAAATATTACAAAGTAACATTTTTCGACTTTTTTATCTAATAGTTTTTCTTACAAACTTCTTATAAATTTTGCTTTTAAAGTGCTTTTTTCTATCTTTTGCTTGATTTTCATTGGCAATCGAGTCAGAACGGTTTTTTTTATTTTCTATTAATCAGCTTCCTTTTCTTCTTAACCACAATTAGAGTCAACAATAACTTTGAATATGTATATTCAAAGTTCCTAATAAATAAGGCCCTTTAACTTATTTTTTTTAAATGGGGCAAACAAGTTATTGCTGAAAACTTAAAACTTTATTTTCCGCATTTTAAAATCAAATAACGCACTTCTAAGATATTATCAAAACACGGATATTTTTGCATTTGGTGATACTTTATGAAGGAGAGCAACTCTCTACAAAATCGGCCTTCTATATATATAAAAAATTTAGATGGTTTTGTTCGAACGCGAATCAGTTCAATACGGAGCGTCGGATCGAGATGCTCTTTGTTGCGTTGGGTTCGTGTAAGCCCAAGGAAGGTTCTTACGCCAAAAAGTTACAACTTTGGCCAATCTGGAACCGATTCCGGAAAATCTGCAGATTGTATGGGAAAAATTACGTAAAATCAAATTTTGATCACAGGAGGCTGAATAAGCAAAAAAGTTAAAAACGTCAACAAACGAAAAAAAAAGGCAGAACGAAGTTTGTCGGGTAAGGCTTGTTTTTAATAATTTTAATTTTTGTATTTTTATTCCGGCTGAAACTTTTTTGGTGCCTTCGATATGCCCAAAGAAGCCATTTTGCATCATAAGATTTATGAAAATTCAAAAAATCTGTATCTTGGGAAGGATTTTTTTGTCGATTTGGTGTCTTCGGCAAAGTTGTAGATATGGATAAGGACTACACTGAAAAAAATGACACACGGTAAAATTTGGTGATTTTTAACTTCACTTTTTGTCAATAGAACTTGATTTGCAAAAAAACACTATTTTTTCTGATATGTTTTATGGGACATCAAATGACTTTTCAGAAATTTCCAGAATGGGCAAAAAATCATCGACCGAGTTATGAATTTTTGAAGCAACACTGATTTTTTTTTCAAAAAATCGAAATATTGGTCGCACAAATTTTTCAACTTAATTTTTCGATGCAAAATCGAATTTGCAATCAAAAAGTACTATAGTGAAATTTTGGTAAAGTCCCCGTTTTCAAGTTAAAGCCATTTTTAGGTAACTTTTTTGAAAGGGTCGCAGTTATTCATTTTTTTGAATAAGTGCCCATATTTGCCCACACTTGAAAAAAATTCTACGATCAGTTTTTAGAAAAAAGTTTCAAAATATTTGATCCAACGCGGATTTTTGGCTTAAGCCAGGGGTTTCGGCAGTTGCGACAGTGGTTACTGTGGATTTATAAGAAGCTCGATTTTGGAACCTGGGCAGGGCAGTGGTGTAGAAGAAGCCACGATGAACGCCATGAAGGCCACGATGGGTTACGTGCTGGATTTGTCCGCACTACGTACCGGTGCTCGAGGGTTGCTTCGAGGGTTCGCGTTGCAAGCTGCTGCATGCGGCCAATGATCCGGACGGATGGACCCGCGACCAGACGCCGAACAAGGAACGAGCCCAAAGTTGGTTTGTGTTGCACATGATTCCGACGACCATTGTCATCGTGGAAGAGTTTTTTGCCCGTCTGGACCACTTTCTTCGGACCCGTCTCCAGGACTAGGAATGCAACAGCTCGGCCAAATGAGTGCAGTCTTCGAAAGAAGTTTCTTGAGGATCTTGTCCCACGGCTTTCGGATTATCACGGTCAACATTTGCAGCTGCAGGTCGTCGTTTGCATTCAAGTTCTCCAACGTCGATTGAAGCGATCTCTCAAGAACACGGGCGGACGATCGTGGGCTGCTGGAAGTTGGCTGCGGGAAGTTGGAAGCTCGGATTCAAGCACGAACAGCATGAAGGTTGAAAGAAGATGATTTTGAAGCCGGTGAGCACGTTCCTTTTTATTTTATATCAAAAACTCAATCACAGATTCTTGCTCTCCCTACCACCTGTCCCTTTTATGTCCTTGTGAGGGGATCATCGATCCATCCGCATTGACATACTATCTTTTCATTTTTCTTCTTGTCTTTCTCTATATTTTTCATTGTTTTTTCACACTTACTACCAGTCTTTGTGAGGGGATACTGAGCTCGATTTGCTCTCCATCCGCATTGACCTTTTCTCAACTATGATTTTCCTTTTAATCAGTAGTTAGAATGAAAGCCGGGGATTGGGGAGGGAGCACCAGGGCAGTGGACAGCATGCTGTATAGGCGGAGACTGGATGTGGATAGTGGAAGACCAAAACTAAGTCACAAGGGGGAAATAGTTTATTAATTGTACAATTCTTAAGGATTGTACAATTACTAAATCTATTGACCTCTGTCAGTCTCCAGCTGTCTGCCGCGCCCTTTTAGGCCCCAACAGGGTGCGAGCCCTGTTTTTCAGCTTTGTCAGATTTTTTTCGGAGTTATTGGAGGTTACTGTCGGAAGGAGATTCTCTTTCCCTGAGGACACCGTGAGTGATTTTGCTTGTTCGCGTCCAACCACCCCCTTTTGGCCCTTCATACGGCAGTAATTTGAAGATGCTTCCTTTAAGTCTGAGCCACTGTAATTCTAGGCAACCGCTACATAGGTCATCCTTGTGGCCCTATTGGTTATTACATCAAATCAAATCAAATCAAATATTTGCCCAAATTTGATATTAATATTTTTGAAAAGCTGAAAAAATTCTCTATATCTTTCTTTTTTGAACATTGCTGATACGGTTCTTAGTTGCTGAGATATTGCCATGCAAAGATTTAAAACAAGGAAAATTGATGTTTTCTAAGTCTCACTCAAACAACCCACCATTTTCTAATGTCGATATCTCAGCAACTAATGGTCCGATGTTTCAATGTGAAAACATGAAACATTCGTGAAATTTTCTGATCTCTTCGAAAAAAATACTTTAAATTTTTTTGAATCAAGACTAACATTTCAAAAGGTTGAATGTTTGACTAGTTCTGAAAAAACATTTATTTCAAAGAATTCAATAAAATATTTTTTTTGATTTTTTTTTTGCAATTCCGGAAATCATGCTTTGAATAAGAGAAATCAATGAGAACATTATAATAGATCCTATATTTGTATGAAATTTATAAAAATCAATCAATTTGCAAACAACTCAAAACACCCAACGCAATCTGTCACTCCAACTCGCACCGGCGGTCTAGACAGCTCCAACGCTCACTCCAGCGCGCAAAAATGTTTCACTTTCGCTTTTCTAATCGATTAATCATGCCCTTGTTTCGCAGAAAAGCAAATCCCAACGGCGGGCGCATCACCTTCCCACGTGTCCGTGGATATTCCCAACCCCAGCACATCAGATGAAAAAACGGATCTTACCTTCCGCGAAATGCTCCACGGGGATTCCGCGGAGTGTTGCCAGTGACATTGATCCCAGAAGGGTGAAAAAAGAATCTCTCGATTAATCTTTATTAAATCCTCGAACCTGACGGAATTCTTGAGGAAACAACTCCTCCAAGGTCGGACCTTTTACTTTCGATGCCGTGGCGAAATTTTCTAGAAGTTTCACTTAAATAAAAAGTATTCCTTAGAGGCACGTGGAGACGAACAGTAAAAAACGTTGAAACAGAATATTATTACATGGGGTTTCACGTAAAATTACACATTTTCACCGTGCATCACTTTCCTCCGAATCTCCCGGTGCGAAGGCACTGGAAAATGATTTATTTGCAAACCTCAACTCGGATGTCACGTAATTAATTCGATTTGCGATGATCTCGTCTTGCCTACCCTTCCGAGGCGAGAGTGCAAAATTCCGTTCCATGGAAGTACTTACGTTACCGTTTTTCATCCCATCTGTTTGGATAGGCGCTATCACTTTGGTGGCTTACCTGGCGTAACAAAAAGAGAAGAAGAATAAGAAAAAGGACATTAATTTCACAGTTTTACTGTTTGAACTGAAATGGCGCGTTTTTTGCTGAGGCTGGTGCCCCTGCTGCAACATTAAACACGCCACTTTTATGGCTTATTTTTTGTCTGTTGATTTTCCACCAGTTTTTCTCGTCAGCCAGAAAAATTTGAGGTTATCGCACGGTTAGATCGGAATGACACTGCGTGGCGGCAAAAATGTTTTATTGCACGGCGACTTGGGCTTAAAATCACCACGCCAGAAGGAGAGAGAAATAATAGGTGTTAAGAACAAATATGGCAGCGAGGCGAAAACATACCTAGGGAGTGTAAAATTGATAAGATTCCTCAGTCTGGTTTCTTTTGGCTGGGGTGCGCATAAATCAGATTACTTTATCAAGATGTGGAAGAATTATTGGTTCGGGTGTTGAACAACATTCTTACTTGACGATAAAGAACAGCTGTGAGAATAGGACTGTGCATATAATAATTTGTTATACTTGTTCAGTAAAATTTTATGTAATCGATTACTAAACTAATGTATTTTTTATCAAATAATTCCACTTTTAATTTTTATAAATTTTAAATATGTGTGAAATTATCAGAAGTTCCTTCAAAACTGCCTCTTAAATCTCAGGAATGTCACGAAGATTTGACTAGATTTCGACGCTGTCGTGCTATCTTGTCGCACCCTCCATTTCAACGTTCCGAGAAAAATGCGTTTTAATTTTTGACCTTGAAATAACAAAAACGAGAGCACGCAATGTAAACAATAACAAACACGTTTTGTTTGGCTGACCATTCTGTGCATTGTCCCGAAGTTTGGTTGAAGTTGGTTGCTAGAGTCCTGAGTTATAATTACAAATGTTTACGTTAGTCTAACTTGTACGTGCGTCAAACGCGTTCTGACCTGAAATCCCTTTGGCCAGGTGTCGCACTTACATCAATTTTCAGGGAGTGACAAGATAGCACGACAAGATTGAAACTTCTTTCATATGAAGAGCAATGCACGGAGTTTTTTCGGTTTTCATTGAATATCTCAAGATTGAAATCGAATTTTGGGGATCTGTGAAGGTCAAAAGGTGAGGTATTGTTAGTTGCACAAAATGGCGTTCTTAACTCAATTTGGCCCAAAATGCACGTGCGACAAGTTAGCACGACGGTGACGATTTGATGCGGATTTACAAAGATTACAAGATTTTTTCTCCAGCAAATTGAATACAAAAAAAATGACAAAATCTCCTGATCTTGAATGAACTCAAAGCAAAAAAAGTGAAAACAACTCCCACTACAAACTGTTCCCTGCATGAATAAATCTCTGCACGTTGCAATGTTGTTGCTGTTGCATGCTCCACACTCCACCGTACACACAAGTGTTATGTGACTGGAAAGCATAACTTGTTTTTCGTACACCATTTTGGGATTGTGATACCCGGCAGCATCCTGCATTCCATGGAATGCAATCCAAGCTTCCCCTTTCCCTGAAAGCTCCCAAAAGCTATGCCAATTCCCACCGCAACTCGTCACAACTTCCAAGACCGCAAACCGGCGAAGCCAGGCCAGGAACTTGGTCCTGGCTGATATCCTTTTTCGTGTGCCGTGCTCTCCGTTGTGAAAGGGATAGCTTTCTGGTTCCTGGACCACGAGTACATGGGGAACATGAATGCAAACAGATGTACTTTGTTCAGCGTTTGTGCAATTTCAACGTTGGAAATTTTCGTGGAAAACCTGGAATTTTCCCATGAACATGATTTAGAGCAAAGGTTCGTTTGTAATTTAACCGTCAGGTTATCAACACAAAAAGGTGACTTTCATTCATCAGAATTTTCTGCAAAATTAACCAAACACATCGACTGGAAGCGGAAATGCGTGGGAGGTGGCGTCCCCGAGGGTTGTTCTCTGTGGCCGCTATGGGAAAATGTAACTGATGCCGAACGACGACTCTCGAGCCTGGTGACCGACACCAAATGGGTCCTCGGTTTTGTGTGGCATGTCTGGCGACGATAAATCAATTCCGCTGTCACTGCGAACAACGATGACCCCGTGTCGTACCTCCGAGGCTGCTGGGTCCCACCGACGCGCCTCATTCGATTGGTCCCCGTTTGGCCGGGGCCTTTGGGGCGGATGATGAGTATATTTATATTGCATTATTTTGCAGCCCTTTTCACCTCTTCTGGCTTCTTCGGGTTCCGCGAACCCATATAAAAAACAGCCGGCGCGACCATAACCTGCCTGAATGAATTCCAAGTTGTCTGGAGGCACACGCTGGTGCCGGACTGTGGTGACGACGACTGCTGCTGGTGCGGCAATGACGCCAATTCTGAGTTTAGAATGGACGATGGTCGGGGACTTGAAAATTTAGCGCTCACCCACGTAATTTATGATGTCCGATTATGATGTACGGAGTGAGTGGATGGAAGAAGAATGATTTGGAACGTTGCGGCGATACTTAGCATTCTGGATTTGATCGAATGATGTCATCGTTTCTAATTCAATAAAATCGATGTGAATTTTATTTTCTGTACACAATGTAACAAAAACAAACTAGCTTTACCTGCTATTATAGTGTTGAAATGATTAACTTATCATTAGGGCCATGGATTTTACGGTAATTTCACGGCACTCCAAAATTTGCTCAAAATAAACATAAAAATGTTCTGTTTAGGCATAATTATGCACAGAAAAGTGTCTAAAAAGTAAGCAGTAGTTCAAGATACAAACTACAAAAAAATTGGCCTAATTTTTAAATTATGCAGAATTTTCGTCAGCTAAATATTATTAAGCTATTAAAATTTTACTGAGATTTTAGAAATTGATTTTGCTCAAATATTTTTAAAACGAAGCAAATCCTAATAGTAGAATCTGCCAAATAAATTTTATTCAAATTTTGTTTATTTTCATAAATTTCAGCAAAAGAGCTTTTTTGCATTTAAACAAAGCTCAGGCTAATCTGTAGTATTTTTTTACATTTATTAATAAATTCCAGAAAATTACTACCATACAAAATGCTTAGTAAATTTTATTTCAACCTGTATTGTATTTGAAACCAATTGACGAAAAAACTTCATTCATAATCAAAATATAAAAATTCTTTTTCTCATTTATCTCTCGTTATATGCAACTTGCTCATCATCATTTTATTAAATTTTACAAGGATTGAAAAATAATACAGCTATTTTTTTATTATTTTTCTTTTATTGTAGTTTTGAAGAACGCTCTTTTAAATTTTTTTTTTTAAATTTTGCGGATTCAATAAATTTTCCTAAAAATTTGCAATGAATCATCTGTTCAGGAAGCATATTGAATGAACAATATTTTTAAAAAATCTGTTCTTAATTTCCCATGCTTTTTTTATATTTGGGAACTTGTAAAGTTTACGATTAAAAAAATAAATGCTTTATTTTTCTAATAGTTATCCAAAATTTCGCGGCATTTCACGGTATTTACTAAATTTCACGGCCCGGGGCAAATTTCACGGATTACGCGGCTTCCGCGAAATCGCGAAAAATCACTAGCCCTACTTATCATCACTAAAAATGACAGTGCATTATTTATAGAACTCATTTTAGTGCTGAAAATTTCAACTTTTCAGTGTATGGGACCACCCTAACGAAATTCGTCCAACTATATTTTTTTCCATGTAATTTTTCCCGCTGAACCTGAATCTGCCCTCAGAATTGAGACAAAGTGTCAAAATATCGAGTTTTGGTCATATTTTGGGTTTATTTGATAATTTTACATGAAAACCCAAAATATGGCCAAAAATTGATATTATTCTCAGTTCTGAATTTGCATCTTTTTTACCTAACTGTAACTTTTGACCCTTAAGTCCAAATTGACTTGGCAAAAAATAAAGATGTTTTTTTAGAGCTCCGAAACTTAACCCAGAATTGATACGTTCAAAAAACTGATTTTTGAAGGTTTGCTCAAATGCTTTCTATAAATTTGGTCATAGAAGGCGTAGATTACGAGATAAAATGTTGGTGTCTTGGACAAAGTTGCTTGGATTTGCAAGCCTAACAATTTTCTAGAAAACAAAAAAATCCCAAAAATATTCCTGAAAAGTTAGATTTTCAAAATAACCCTAATTACGAACCACCCTTATTTGACCCTAACCAAAAGTTGCCCTTTTTTATTTGCAACAACTCTTCTGAAGACACCAAAGCTCCAAAACTTTACCATTTTTCGGAAAATCATTTTCCATATAATTTTGCGACCTGGACCACTGTGCATTGTCTTCAAAGGAAGAAAATGTAGTTTTTAACAAATCTCCAAGATTTTTTTTAACATTTATAAAAACTGTTTTTTTTTTGTTTTCAAAAAAGTTGCTCATTTTGCACATAAGTAAAATTAAAATGAATATTAATTCTGTTATTTTCTGGTACACTATTCTGCTTTAAGAGATTTCAGAACTGCTGAAAACATCTCCTAAAAGATTTACACCAAATTTTCCCCAGATAAGTGCCTCACTTCTGCATTGTGACACTTAATTTGGCAGAAGAAGTGACTTCTTCATAAAAGTGCACCCATTCAAGCGGCTCCAGGTCAAAAGCCGTCACGATCTAGATTGCTTTCAGCGATTCGATTAAGCGTAATTTGCATTCTCGTGACAAAGAGCAGCTCGAGCAGCGGCAGCAACAGAACAAGAAGCTGGGCATCAGCATCAGCAGAATATCAGTACCTCGTACAGATTTGGAGGACCTCTCGTGGTCGTGCATTGTTTGATCGATTTTCTCTCTTCGCCTCGCGGAAGCTTCTTCAGCTGCACTCTGTGTAACCCCTTGACCGGACTTTGTCGAAGAACATCCTTCACGCTGCTTGACGGGGATTACCGCGTACTTTTGAGCTGAGATCCGTTGCAAACGATGCTTCAGACTAACCAGACCGGATCGGCTGCGAGGGGTTGGGGAGGACTAATTTATGCACTTTCGAACGCGAGAGGAATTCGATTGCATCGGCGAGTGCTTGAGCCTTCTTGCGAGGACCAAGGTGGGGGAGAGTTCATAATAGGAAATGCAAATGCATTTCTTCGCGGTTTGAGCACCCCTCAGCGGTTATCGATTCCGATCTCGTCTGGATGATTACGGGACAGGGGAGGACGGGACTCGCAGTCGTGCTCCAGCTTGGAAGAAGATAAATTAACACCACACTGATGCTAATGAATGTGAAATCAATATTTTACTGATGTCTGCTGATGGGTTCTGAATGCTACGAGGATTACTGCGTGTCCTTGGAAGGTGATTGAATTCTTTGCTGAGTACTGAACTTAGATACGAACTTTACCGAGTTCCCCCGAATGGGGGTTCATTCAGAAGTTGTACAACTCAAAACTTTTGCAATTTCAAAAGCACACGCCAGCATCCTTAGTACACCCGTATCATGCAGTCGAAACTTTTCAGACAACCATCGTCGTCTCTCAAGTAGAGCACGTTCTGCTCATTAACGATAGCACGCAAAGTCCATGTCCCATTTGGCAAGGCAGTGCGTGCCATGTCCTGAACGACATGGTTATTGCATTTGCTCGTCCACATGTCCGCATGTCAACGTTGTTGGCGCCCAAAAGACACCTCGAACTAGTGTCTCATTCTTACGAAAGCGGCCAAGTTTGTGTAGACAAATCACCCCGAACCATGTGCCAACAAACAATCTTCGTCCCAGCCAAGGCAGCCCGAATATGCAAATCCTCGTGGCCTCGTCTTAAGGTACAGCTCATGAGGAGGCTTGCTGCGTATTCTAAGGTTGGATGGAGCGTGATTTGCACACGCGATATAAATCATGACCAAACTGGGTGTCTTGATTAGAGAAGATAAATCAACCATCACTTTGCACGCTAGAATATGGCGTTGGATATTAATAATGTTGAGGCATGAAGTGGTGAATTTCGTGTTAAGATTTAGTGAAAATTAATATTTTGCTAGCAAAAAAACAACTTTAGAGCAATTCCAGCCCAAAACAGGAATTTGTTAGGTACTTGTTTCTCGACCCTCTCCGATTTCTATGAAATTTTGTAGACATGTTATCCTACCCGGGCAGACGGTAATAACAAAATTCATGCCATTTCAATAACAAATACTGTTTAAATAACAGAAAGTGTTATGGAATCTTCTTAAAAAAAACAATTTTTGCATAAGAGTTTAATAACATTTTTTGTTATCATAACAAAATTTGTTATTGGTCTGATATTGGTTAAAAGCCAAAACAACTTTGGAAAAACATTTTTTGTTATGGAAGAATAACTCCAACTGTTATTGGGATGATCGGATTAGTTGTTAAAATAACAAAAAATAATAACAAAGATTTGTTTGAAGAATAACTAAAAGTGTTATTAGTTTGTTATTACAATAAAAATCCAATAACAAAAAAATCATAGCGACGAATAACAAATCTTGTTATAAATAACAAAAAATGATATTGGCCTAGTATTTTCAAATATCAAAAAATGTTATTCCCAAGTTATTTCCGTCTCCTCAGGTACGCTTATATAAGCCATTTTTGTGTATATGGAGCCAGTTACACTCGATAATGACATTTGAGAAGGGCGTAAGTGTTTTAAATATGTTTGTATTTCATAATTTAAATATTGCTGTATCTCGAAGCCGTTGCATCGTATCAAAAAGTGGTCAAAGACAAACTTGTAGGAAATTTGACGGGCTTTCCGAAAAAAAAAACATTGAAAGAAAAAAACAATCCACTTTTATGTATTTTTTTTGATTTTTAAGTTTAAAAGAGCCAACGATTTTTTTTCGTTCAAAATTTTTGTGAAAATAGCCTAAGACGTTACAAAAAGACTCACAAAAAATGCAGGATGGAGCAACTCACCTAAAAAAATACAAAAATCATTTACTGAAACTGTTTTTTTTTCAAAAGTGCTCTAAACATCAAAATTTTCAAAAAACGAACACGAGAGTCGATTCTTCAGACAATTTTACATAAAAGTCTCCATATTGACCATTGTCCTAGGCAATGCTTCAAAAGGGATCAATCACTGAACGGGACTGCTTTGATAGAACTTTCTGTCAGCGATCATTTCCCAAAACGATATTTGATCGCTGACACACAACGCCTATCATGACCGTCATTGCTTGGCGACGGTCGATGAACGAAAACACGAAGACAAAACGAACGAAAAATGAGCACCACTCAAGCAGCCGTGCGAACGAGACAACGTGCTCTTTCTCTTTCTCTCGTTTTTGTCTCTCTCTTCCTAGTGTATGCTGCATGGTGACAGAAATCATATGATAGCTATCATTGGAGAGATGATCGAAATCTCGGTAGAATGTCAAACGACCGCTCTCGAAGCGATTTTTCTCCTGGAGGGAAGTCAATGATTGTGTGAGTGACTTTGCGTAGCACTCATTCCTTTGTGTGTGAAACGAACGAAAGTAGAATGTAAAAATCAGGTTGTCGTGGTGAAGACGATGGGAGTGTTCTGTCAGCTATCACCAAAAAAGTCGAAATTTCGCAAGCCCTGGTCCTAGGTCCCATCCTTGTGAAGTTACAGCGGTTTTAAAAATAAAAATGTTGAAAAAATAGGTTTTTTGGTGTTTTTTGCCAATTTCTATGCGACAGACTTGTTTTTTCAGTCTCGAAAATATTTTTACCGGAAAGCTCGTCAAATTTCCCATAAGTTTGTCAAGAATTGCTCTTTATTAATAAAATGATGAGTCAGTTGCAAATGTGCTTTCTAAAAAAATTACAACCAGTAAAATCGACCACTTTGACCATCAATAAAAAAAAAGTAAAGTTAGAGAAAAATGTATTTTTGCAGTTTCTAGAAAACATGAACAAACCAAAAATTTCTAGTGATTCAGAAATTCCTGGTTATGAAAAAATTCCCACAAGATGGTCGCACTTCATACCATAAAAGTTATAAGTTTTCAGCAAATTGAATCACGGATTCAGATTAAATTTTACGATGCAATTCCGCTTATAATTGCCAGCCAATTTGCCGCCGTCAATCAATTCCGCAGCCATTAATTCGAAACAATTGCATAAAATTTGCGCCCAGTTCCGATGGCGATGAAAGCGCCAGAATACATCTCCCACAATCCATATCGAGAGTGAAATGTTTTCCAACAGATTCACAGAGTTACACAGATAACTGGATGAAACGACAATTAAACGGTTCTGGTCTAGTTTCGCAAATCACTTTTCCAGAAACACTTGCCATCGCAGGCTGCATCGGCCAGAGTCGTCATTCATTATTGCGCAGGAGGACGGTTCCCGGGGCCATTCATCCATCTATCTATCGCCTGCTGCACGGCCTGCCGACGGTTTGTCTGTCAATCATAATCAATTTGTCTGCCCATGGAAGTCATTCCGACGGGACGTGGGCCAATTCTTCGTGGGACCAGCCTGCTTAGGGTTGAAGATGGTGATTCTGACTTTGAAAATGTTAGGAAACGTAACGTTTCAACAGTAGAACGTTCAACCCTTAAAAACGTGCGAATCAATTTGTGCTAACGAACCGCGTCCGAAGCAAACTAGTTAGTTTCTTCTGGGTAGTGCAGCCAATTGTTAACCATTTCTGGAAAGTGAAGAAATGACTCGTTCCGGGGAGTCCCACAATTGCAGCGTTTCCGGTTGCAATGCGCGCAACAGAGTGTCCAATCTGTCAGATGTATAAATAGATTAGACAATAGAAACGTCCCGGCAAATCAAGGGTTGAAGCCCGACTGACGGGCTGAGTGGGGACAAAAATGCATCGAGTGCGCCCAAGAATGTGACACACAATAAATCGGCGTATAGACAGACATTCAGCGATTAATAAAACATTTACTGCCTGTGTGGCATTTTGTTCGCAGCGTTTCAAAAGTCATAACTAGAAATGTGCCAGAGGATTAGTCGATGCACCTTGGGGATGGTTCTTGGGTTGCACGTTTCCTTACTAGCCGACTGGCATATAAATGGTTGATAAATTGATTGTTTGTCTGTTTTTGACACACAATGTTCGATAAATTGAACTTCTTTCGTTGTTGTTTCCGCAATTGTGCTAAAAATACTTTGAAATGGCACAGTTTGGTGTAACGTCAAGTTAAATCCACCTTTTTTTTATGGAAAAGGTCGAATGGACAAAAGGTCGAATGGACAAAACGTCGAAGGACAAAAGGTCGAATTTAAAAAAAAACAAATATTGAAAAGCAGCTATGAAATGTGATTTGAACATTTTTCTTTAATTTCACTTGGAGACTTTTTGAAAGGGGGAAGGGGGGGAGGGAGTTTGGTTAGGGGGGTTTATATCTTTAAAAATATAAATAAACAAAATCGACTTTTTTTTATATATATGTATATAGCTATTTTGTCAGATTTTACATAGGATCTTTTGTGACCATGAAAGATAGTTTGAAAAAGGAAAAAAAAAACTTGCATCAATATTTTTGAAGCAAGACTTTTTCATTTTTCGAAACTGTTTAAATTTTGGTAATTCTCCGCCAATTCACACAGCAGTTGCCCCGACCCCTCTTCGATTTGCGTGAAACTTTGTCCTAAGGGGTAACTTTTGTCCCTGATCACGAATCCGAGGTCCGTTTTTTGATATCTCGTGATGGAGGGGCGGTACGACCCCTTCAATTTTTGAACATGCGAAAAAAGAGGTGTTTTTCAATAATTTGCAGCCTGAAACGGTGATGAGGTAGAAATTTGGTGTCAAAGGGACTTTTATGTAAAATTAGACGCCCGATTTGATGGCGTACTCAGAATTCCGAAAAAACGTATTTTTCATCGAAAAAAACACTTAAAAAGTTTTAAAAACTCTGCCATTTTCCGTTACTCAACTGTAAAAAAAAATTGGAATTTGTCATTTTAAGGGAAATTGAATGTAATTTCCGAAACTACATTCACACAGAAGGGCAAAATTTTCATTTAGAACATTTTTTTTTTAAATTTCGTGTTTTTTCTAACTTTGCAGGGTTATTTTTTGGAGTGTAACAATGTTCTACAAAGTTGCAGAGCAGACAATTACAAATTTGTTGATACATATACATAAGGGGTTTTCTCCCGTTCATGTTCACCCGCGACAGACACGGACGACGAAACAAAAAGAAACGTAAAAAAGAACTTTTTTTAAACCTTTTTTTCGTATAATTGCGATAACTCGTGATGTTTACAAGAAAACCACTTATGTATATATATCAAAATTTTTAATTGTCTGCTCTACAACTTTGTAGAACATTGTTACACTCTAAAAAATAACCCTGCAAAGTTAGAAAAACACCTTCTGGGTCAATTAAGATTCGAAAAGTACATTAAATTTCCCTTAAAATGACATATTCCAAAAAAAATTACAGTTGAGTAACGGAAAATGGCAGAGTTTTTAAAACTTTTTTAGTGTTTTTTTTCGATGAAAAATACGTTTTTTCGGAATTCTGAGTACGCCATCAAATCGGGCGTCTAATTTTACATAAAAGTCCATTTGACACCAAATATCTATCTCATCACCGTTTCAGGCTGCAAATTATTGAAAAACACCTCTTTTTTCGCATGTTCAAAAATGAAAGGGGTCGTACCGTCCCTCCGTCACCAGATATCAAAAAACGGACCTCGGATTCGTGATCGGGGACATAAGTTACCTCTTAGAACAAAGTTTCACGCAAATCAAAGAGGGGTCGGGGCAACTTTTCCCGATTTCGTATGAGTTGGTAGAGAATTACCCATTTGAAAAAATGTGAAAGTCTCTAAAATATTTCAACAATTTTTAATACATGAAATAAAAACTTAAAAACAAAATATTTTAGAAGTAGTATATTTTAAAAGAACCGCTAATATTGGAAAGAATGGAAAAATTCACAAAATTATTTCGACAGTCAAGAATAGGTTTTTAAAAATAAAATAAAAACTTAAAAAATATTTTAGAAGTCGAAATTTTTAGAAGACCTGCTCATATTTGAAAGAATGTAAAAACTCACAAAAACATTACTGTCAAGAAAATGTTTTGCCTTCCTCACCTCAATGAGGAAAGGCTATAAAATCACTCGAAAAATGAACTTCTTTATTCGACCTCGTAGACCCACCTTCACGTATACCTATCGACTCAGAATCAAATTCTGAACAAATGTCTGTGCGTGTGTATGTCTGTAAGTCCGTGCACCGAAAAATATGCACATGATTATCTCCGGACTGGCTGAACCGATTTGGACCGTTTTGGTCTCATTCGATCCGTCTTGGGGTCCCACAAGACCCTAGTTAATATTATGAAGTTTAGAAAAGTACTTCAAAAGTTATGCTAAAAAACGATTTTAGCTAAACTTCGGAAGATTGTAAAAAGGGTGGTTTTTGTAAGAAAACCCGTCATGCTATATATTTTTAGAAATGTATTTCAAAGACCCAAAACGTTGAAGATCTGACAACCCTATCAAAAGTTATAACCACTTAAGTGTTATTTATACACTTTTTAGAGGCCGGATCTCACATATTTTGATGAAAACGTTGTCCGGATCTACCATGCGACCTATCTTTGGATGGGTAATCAAGAGATCTTTCCAAAGAGTCCAAAACATTGAAAATCTGACAACCCTATCAAAAGTTATAAGTACTTTAGTGTTTTTATTACACTTTTTTTAGGCCGGATCTCAGATATTTTGATAAAGTAAGTGTTATTTATACACTTTTTTGAGGCTGTGTAGTGTATTCACTTTATGAATGTGAGGAAGGCACCAACCACCTAAAGGTGGATTAAGTAACGTTTTTTTTGAGGAACTGCTCATGTTTGAAAGAATGAAAAAAATCACAAAAATATTTTGACAAACAAGAAAATTTTGTTTTTTAAAACAAAATAAAAACTTGAAAAATATTTTAGAAGTCGAACTTATTTTGGCAGAACTGCTCATGTTTGAAAGAATGGAAATCTTCTCAAAAAATGGTTTGGAAGTAATTCTGTTTATTGTAATAAAATATAATTTCTAAAAGGATGGATAAACCAAGGATAAACTCACAGAAAAAAAAATCTGATTTGTTTGTAAGAAAATATTGTTTTATAAAGAAGTTTATAATTATAATTATTTGTTTAATTTTTTTCACATTCGACCTTTTGTCCACTTTCGACCTTTTGTCCATTCGACCTTATGTCTTTCGACCTTTTGGCATTCGACCTTTTGTCCATTCGACCTTATGTCTTTCGACCTTTTGTCGCACATCCGGAAAAGTCTCTTGCATTCAGCAAAATACTTAAACAATTGTTATTATCGTTTTTTTTGTGACTTTTCTCTTGTCGTTCGAAACCGAAAATTATATGGGAATAAAAATCAATTTCATCTAAGTCTATAAAATAGTATTTAAATATTATTGTGTTTTTGTTTTTCTTTCAACTAAATTTATTTTCATCTCACTCTATACCAACTCAGTTTATTACCAACTAATCAAACAGTAAATTTAACACTTTCCCTCTATCGCAAAACTTCAGCCATCGTCAAAAGTTTTCCACGACGCCACAATTTCCCGAATTACTTCCCTTGGTAGCGGTGGTGGCTGGCTGCATTGTTTCCCTGTGCCAGGCATTCTTCGCCGGAAGCTTTTCCACTGCAAAAAAAAAGAATCCACCCCGCAATAACTGACAACTGCTCAGCGCAAAAGGGTTATTACTGTCGGCGCCACAAAATGTTGCATGGAAAGAGAAGGATAAACTCGACAGATTTCAGGGTGACAGTTGAGCGGAAAATGCAGCCAGTTTTCCAGCCAGTTTGCGTTGACTGCAAAAGTTTGATAGCCCGGCCTCGCAGACAATTACTTCTGGCGGTTTGACTGTCAAATATTCGGCCACATTGAACGAGGTGACAATCCGGAAGTCTGGTTTCGAGAAAATTAAAATGTTGTCCTTTTTGCATAAATGAAGGACTGGAGTTAAAGGAAAAAGGTCATCATCTTTTATCAGCATCTGGTTTTGCCAGCCTCGCGACTGTCAATTGGTGCCATTTCCTGCTTAACTTTATGATTGCAGAGAACGTTAAAGCAAGCACCCGCTAGACTGGTTCTAATGCTTGCTTAATGCTTCAGAACGACACGACAGACGTTTCACACGCTGACAGATAACAAATTGTCGTACCATGCATCATAACACCTTTTTTGCTAGAAAAATCGCACGACAAGAAGCAATCGCAAAACCTGACGTAATCCATTTGGAGTGCGATTTTCTCGGGACCAGACACACCAGAGCAGACTCAAACAAATGGACCGGTTGGGGTTTGTTCAAATATTACGTCCAGAGATTTTCGGGATTTCAGACCCCCCCCCTCCCCCCTGTCACGCACTTTTCCTATACCTTTAACATGGGCTGTCACAAACCCCAGACCCCCCCCCCCCCTCCCCCTATTCATGGACGTAATTTTTGAACGAACCCTTGTAAATCATGCTCGGACACAAGTTCACGCCGCAGGTATCACCTCGCTGGCCACTGATATTTAAGAAAGAAAAAAATGAGGGGAAGCAGTATACGCAAATGCAGGTGGAATCAGCAGCAGCAGCCTCCCCAAGAAGGGTAACAGGGTATTTAGCATCATTTTCAATTAAAATGTCCATTAACATTCGTGACGTGCTCTGTTTTGGGTTGTGGTAGGTTTTTGCAGACTCTCTGCAGACTAAGTGTTGTTTTGATAAATCGAGTTTTGCTGTTTGCAAATATGTTCGTGTTTGGATTAGTGACGGGGAAAATTTATCATGGCTTGATTTGCAAACTTTTAGGATTACAAGTGCTAAGAAGATCCGGTTCTAACCAGGTCTCTGCAACTATGAGGTCATAATACAAATAAATTTGTAAATAAAAAAAAAAGTTAAGTTAAGCTAAGTGTTTCATAAAATCGAAAGTCACATGATTTATAACCATTCCATCCAAATGTATGATTTAAACGCTTCAAATAATAAAATCAATTCACGTAATCGTGAATTGTGTTCTTGAATGTGAGAACCACGAAGGAGTTTATTCATGAGTCTGGTGCATAAACGTAAATATATTCTTCGTGGTTTTCACATTTATGAACACAATTCACGATTACGGGAATTGATTTTTTCCGTGTTGAAAACCCCATTTGACTACAATCCAGATTCGATTATCTGAAGTCATCGCAAAAAAAAATCCTTATTTTTAGTTCAATTATGACAACTTTTTTTTATAATCAGCGATTATGAAATCAAAGAGGGCGGCCTCTATGATGGTGGTGAACTATAATTATTCATATTTTTTGTTCTCCTTCAATTTTAATTTCCTGATCCATTGTAATCCAAATAATTGTCATTCGGTTATCGATTTACGGAAAATCTCACTAATTGCCGAATTAAGTTTATCTTATCAACTACATTAAAATAAAAGGGCAAGAAGCAGGGATGCCACATGGTTTTTTTTAATGTCTGTGCAAAAGTCTGTGTATGTCTGTGCACTTGCCTAAAATTCAAATATATCAATTTATAGTCATGGAATTCCATCGCAAATTGCGTTTTCAAGCGTTTAAGACTAACTAAATAAGTTTCGGTTGATATTTTTACAAAATATTAACTTCATGAAGTTTTTTAAAAGTCTGTGCACCGCAAAAAATGTCTGACACAAGCTTGAATGTCTGTGAAACAAAGACAAATCTGTGTATCTGGCATCCTTGGCAAGAAGAGTTCCTTACTGCTAACTGAAAAAGAGCAAAAAAATGGGAACTATTTATTTTCAAATAAAATTTTAACAAAACAACAAAGCCAAAAAATGGGATATCTGAAGTTTGGCTTTGATTTATCATGTTTTTTTTTGCAGTCTAGCTGGAATACAAAAACAAACACTGTTTTCAACAGCAAATCAGCAAATAGCTTTCTTGGATTCAATTAACTTTTGTTTTTTTTATATTTTTTGATGAAAAATATTAGATTTTGTAGTTCGTTTTTCATGACTTCATTATAAACACTATTTCAACGTTTATAACCCAATTCAAATAAATACTATAAAAGAACATTGAATTTCAAAACCTAAATAAAACTTTTTTTGAACATATTTAGGATTTTATATCAAGTATACTTATATCAATTAAGGCCGTTGCAAATATTTTTCAAGGTTTTAACGCCAAAATAAGCCCAAAAAATCAGGGGGTTGAAAAAATTAAATAAACTTCAATATTTCAATGAAAATAAACGTGCATTAAACTGAAAACAATTTGAATACATTTTCCTGCATTGGTAAACAATATTTAGCATTTTTGGGCTCGCTTGAAAATATTTTGAATTTTCTTAATATTCCAATGTTTTCTCAATTTGTAGAAATTGCATATGGGACATTTATGCAAACAGGGGCAGTACAGTACCGCAAAAAGTTTTTTTTCGCAAAAAAAATATTTTCGTCGGAACTTGAATCTTTAAAAAAAGCAAAACAAAAAAAGATATAGACGTGCAATAGGGTGACAAGAATTTTTTTTTGGGAAAAGTGAAGACTTATGGCTCGAACCTTTAAATAAAAATAAGTAACTTAGCCAATTTTGAGCCAAATCGGTTATGGTTTAAGGGTCGCTATTGACCGTCAGAGTTTATATGGGAAAAATCGTAAAATGTATGGAAAAAGCTAAAATTTCAAAATTCTACCGAAATGTGTCGGTTCAATGTCAAGTGTGAGATTCTTATGTAAATTTTATGACAAGCAACTTTGTCGAAGACCGCAAAACGATCCGTTAACCCTGACAAGTTAATAGCGATTTAAAGAAGACGTTTTTGCATGAAAAGATTTTTTCACCAACTATAACTTTCTATAGTGATCCTTAAATCTCAACCGATTTGGCTCAAAATTGGCACAGTTACTTATTTTTACCTAAAAACTGAGCCATTTAAAATGCATTTTTCTGCATTAATTATCATATTTAGCATGTTAGCATGTTTAGCAATATTTTGAATTTTCTTGAAATTCCAAGAACCGCATACAGTTTTTTTTAGCAAAAAGAAATATTTTTGTCAAAACTAAGATTTTTTGATTATTAATTATTGTAAAACGACTGTGCAGGTGGAAAATACATTTTAAAACAATTTTTCATTCAAATTTTGATATCACAGCTTGTAATTTATTTTTTTATATTTTTACCCTCAACCCCAGCTCCCAGGTAAGAGTCAAGGGACATAAACTTGAAAAAATATTTGCAGTGGCCTATGTTTAGAATTTTTTTATAATTGGAATTAAGAAATTTATGGAAACAGGAATTTTAAGGAAAATTTAAATGTTTATGAAAAGGCATAAGTATTTTCCAATTATTCCATTTTGATTGACACTGAACATTTCACTCATGAACATAAGTACCATCAACTCTTTTGGGTCATTTAAGCAGATTTCCATCCATTACAGACTCAACGTTCCCACGCAGTCTAGAGACCGAATAAGCCACATTCATAATTGGCCAAATTAAAATACTCTCTTTGGTATTTCTTAACAGGAGTTCACCAGCAAAGATCAAACCAGATCAGTGCTATTCTAGTCTTTATTCCGTAATTGCCTACCATTTAAAAACCTGGACAAGTGGACTCGTAAGTTTTAAAAGTGCCGCAGAAAGTTCTAACGTTGCTCCTCCACTTGTCTGTGAGCTGGCCACTACTGACGGAATGCTCTCCATCGGGCTCATTATAGATTAAAACTTTTTAATCGGTGCCAGCCGCGTTGCTTCCGAAGCTGCTCGTGAAGAACTTTTCAAGTGAGCTGGAGCTGGAAAAAGGATTAATTATAAGGTATTTTACAAGAACTGGCTCTCGCGCCAATAATGGATGGGGAGAACGCGGAGTCAACATCGAATTTCTGCTTGATCGAGCACGTAATTTATCGCTTCGCGCAAAATAAGGAACTAACCCGTTGCGAGGTGGGTTAATGGGTAGCAGGTCGTCGTCGTTATCTTGATAGGTCCATCTTAAACTTTTGGACGAAACTTCTGCAAATCGATAAGAAAATGTTGCTTGACAGGGTTACGTTTTGAGAGGTCATGGTGACACCTGAGTGCGAGATTCAAGCTTCTATTTTAAGAACGATTTTCTACAAAGTTGCCTGGTGACAGTCGGAGACACCATCGATTAATCATATTCTTAGAGATTTAAACGCTTATCTTATTTCATCCATCTTCCACTTCTCAGCGAATTCCAAAAAGGACAAGTTGGAGGCAATTGACACTTTGAATAATCTCTCCACAAAGTTTGATAATTATTTTAAACTAGTAATAACAAATATTTCTTATCTTGTTAATAAATACGCTGTGGTTTACGGGACTAAATTTCGACATGATAACATATTGATAATACCTTGTACAAACATGTTTGTTCAACAAACAATTTCACCACATTGACTTCCACAGTTTTTTGCACCTGGAGCCATGTTTGTTTCACAACTTTTCCCATCCCGTCCAAATTGTGCGTATGTAAGCGATCCAAACATCCGATAAAAAGCCAGCTTGCAATCAGCATTTTCCGCCCTTTTTGTAAATATCACTGTTTTTATTCTTTTTTTGCTCTCGTGGCACACCAAACAATGAAATTATTACTTTGTCGATTATTCCTGTGGCAGCCAGCAACCAGCCCAGTGGACCATCCAGATTATCCTCCAGCTGCCAAAACCGCACACGATTCGCCACAATTTTAATATCGTTATTATTTCTGGCTTTCGGGAAAAAGTTTTTCGACTGCTGAAACAGCACGATAAACTTGGAATAATTTCGGACCAGCAGAGAAGGTTGCACAACTCGTTCCGGGTGTAAAAATTAACGATCGATTGCGCCAAAGGGAGCTTTTTTGCAGGTCTTCTTTTTTCGGAGGATTTTAAATTAATTGCAGGAAACATGGATGACAACATAATAACACGCTGCATGTTGCTCGCGATTTATTTACGCAAGTATCCGAAAACGGCAAATGTCTTAATCAATTCCATGCATGAATCTTGAACTTTGCTGGGATCGACCCATGTTCAACATCGCTCTACTCTCCTTTAAGGAATTAATTTGTCAACATCCTGTCACCGATCCTGCCAGCGCCAGCAGGGATCATCCATTGCAGCTTGATACAACATGCTTGCACTCAAGTGTCAATAATATATCTGCTCTACATTTCACCCGAGTTTTGCTCGGTTTCGACTGCTTGTTCCCTGCCCAGCCATCAACCATCCTTTTCCATAAATAAACATATTCACACACACACACAGCATCATCATCCATCGACTGCACTTGACATCCTTCTCCTCCGTCGAAATGGTGCACAGCATCTCGTGAGTTATACACGTTGCAAGGTTCCCCCCTTGCCTCCGGACGACATGGAGGAAAAGGGTTCTAGGTTTGCAGAATCTACCACCGAGCCGAGCGCTGACATTATTTGTCCTGTTTAGCATATTCTTGGCTTGCGCTTCTTCCTGCCCGGGGCTCGCAGGTCGTAATTTGAACGCGCGACTATGCTCCTATTGCATAGTTCTGACGATTCTGTGTGTGTGGCCTTCGCGAAATGGCACATACGTCACCACTGCATGTGGGGGTTCACGTTAAAGTTTGGAGTAACAAAATTGACATGGTTTTCGTAGGCTTTTTTGGTATTCGTATTTATTACAGACACTTTTTTTAATGTTTGCTTGTCGTTTTTACTTTTACTAAATAGTCAAAATAAAGACATCAAACAATTACTTACCGCAGGTTTTCCAACTTAATTTGCTTTTGCTTGTGAAAAATCGTCCTTTTTGTTAATCACGTGATTTATGGACGGTCCCTGAACCCTGACGAATTTACGATGTTTGTGGATGGTTTGCAGTGAAACTTGGAATAATTCTTTTCTCAAAAATAAAATGTTTATGTTTTTTTTTTTGTTATTTAACCCGTATAGGCCTGGGTGAAATTGGAATCACTAAAATGGCCATAATTCAGCGAAAACTCAACCAATTTGCATACTTCTTTATTAATGAAATGTTCCGGTGGCCGGAGATATTCCGGTGGGTCACTGGGTCAAACATGTTCAAAAATGGCAATTTTTGGGTCCCGCACTATTTTGTTAATAGAAATCTTGGAAAAAACACATTTTTTCATGTTACGATCTTTGTTCTACCAACAGACAATACTGACCATTGATTTTGCACCACCGGGGATGTTCCGGATTGAGCGGGCAGGTTCCCTACCCCGGGGGAACCGGTCAAGGGACGGTCAGAAATAAAACTATTTCTATCATGGCAATATGGGTGTCAAAGTTCATCATTTTCAAAATCAAGCTCATCTATGATCCCCAAAACCACTTTTGGACCGATCTGGCCACTTTGGGACCGGTTCCCGGTACTCCGGTGAAATCCGGAATAAGGCAAATTACGGGATTATTTCTGAACAATTTTTGACTGGGCAATATGGGTGTCAAAGTTCATCATTTTCAAAATTTAGCTCATCCATGATCCCCAGAACCACTTTTGGATCGATCTGGCCACTTTGGGACCGGTTCCCGGTACTCCGGTGGAACTCGGAATATGGCAAATTACGGGATTATTTCTGAATAATTTTTGACAGGGCAATATGGATGTCAAAGTTCATCATTTTCAAAACAAAGCTCATCCATGATCCCCAAAACCACTTTTGGACCGATCTGGCCACTTCGGGACCGGTTCCCGGTACTCCGGTGGAACCCGAAATATGGCAAATTACGGGATTATTCCTGAATAATTTTTGGCATGGCAATATGGATCGTAACATGAAAAAATGTGTTTTTTCCAAGATTTCTATTAACAAAATAGTGCGGGACCCAAAAATGGCCATTTTTGACCCTGTTTGACCCAGTGACCCACCGGAATATCTCCGGCCACCGGAACATTTCTGGGTTCTGCGGGTCATTTTCGGAAAATAGACATTCTAACGAGTCCAACTAATAAAGAAGTATGCAAATTGGTTGAGTTTTCGCTGAGTTATGGCCATTTTAGTGATTCCAATTTCACCCAGGCCTATACGGGTTAACGTTTAAGGCCTGTTCTAAAATTGCATAATTTTTCACTCACTGTTCACTGTTTTTCATAATTTTTCACTCAATTTTATATTTATGGAGAGTTTTTACATTATTTTTTTATATTTGTTTTTAAATCTCAACAAAAAGTGTCAAAACATAATCTAGGATATGACAAAAATGCTGCATACCTATTTTGACCCAAGACTTTTTTGAAATTTAAAGGTTCTACTTTCTAATGCTTTTTGGTGATTGGTAAAAAGGGTCTTTTGATTAATTTTTAGATCGCGGCCCGTCTAGGGGCTTATGGATTTTTATGGAATTAAAGTCAACAACCACGCTCCATACAGAAAGTGGAAATTTTGAGTGAAAAAACCCAAAAAAAATTCAAATTTGAAGTCTACATGGTATATACGCGAGCCCTAGATGTGGAATCGGATTGAATGATAAACAATTAATGTAATTGAAAAAATGGCTTTCTTAACAAAACCAAATCGATCAGAAAATCCTTTTTTGAGATACAGATTTTCGAATATTTTCTTAGCACTTTTTAGGACGAAGACTCCCCAGAATGACCTATATCCCATAAAAAACCGTTCCCTAGAGTAAACCCTTTCCAAGAAATGTAAGAAGGGTACATTTTTATGAGAATAATGAAACATCTTTTTTATAAGATTCAAAGATATCAAAATGAAGGGTTAATTATTACGAAAGCTATAAAATTCATAACAATTCATCCTTCTTTTTTCTAAGATTTAAAGATGTCATATAAAAGATTTAATTTTTGTGACAATAATGAAACTCAACAAGATTAACTCTTCTTTTTATGAGATTTGAATATATCAAAAAGAAGGAATTTTTTTTCTTTAACTTGGAAGTTTATAGAGATTCTCTTTTTTTATTAATAATATTTGAAGATTTAATGATTTGAAGATATCAAAAAAGGATGTATTTTCACGAGAATCATGAAATTATAGAGGTTCACCCTTCTTTTAAATCAGGCCTGCCCAACCTTTTCAGCTCAATTTTCACATTTTTGATCGTCAAAATAACAATCGTTCATTTTTTCATGACTTCTTTGATGGAATCGGTTCTCAGATGACCAGTGAACATAACTTTACCAAAAGATTGAAAAAATATTTTTTTGCAATTCCGTCGTGAAACTACTTACTTTTCCTGTCATTCTTGAACGACGAAATAGCCTACTTTTCTGTACCAAAAATAGCAAAATCGAATAGCTACAATTTTCAAAATAAATGCTGAAAAGTTCTACTTTTCAGCACTGAAATGGGTGCTGAAAAGTTGAACTTTTCAGCACTTGTTTTGAAAAGTAACACTTTGCAACATTTTTTTGATTTAAACGATTTATTGACAAAATTTATGAAAATTAGACTTAAAATTTCACTCAATGGGTGTTTTTCGAAATTGCAAAAAATGTTGTATGGAACTCGTTGCAAAACTTGATTTTTTCAGCACTCTTCGTATTTATCCAACTCGGTGAACCTCGTTAGATAAATGTACGACTCGTGCTGAAAAAATCCTCTTTTTGCAACTTGTTGCATAAACTACTATTTTGCAATTCCGTCGTGAAACTACTTACTTTTCCTGTCATTCTTGAACGACGAAATAGCCTACTTTTCTGTACCAAAAATAACAGAATCGAATAGCAACACTTTTCAAAATAAATGCTGAAAAGTTCTACTTTTCAGCACTGAAATGGGTGCTGAAAAGTTGAACTTTTCAGCACTTGTTTTGAAAAGTAACACTTTTCAACATTTTTTTGACTTAAACGATTTATTGACAAAATACATGAAAATTCGACTTAAAATTTCACTCAATGGGTGTTTTTCAAAATTGCAAAAAATGTTGTATGGAACTCGTTGCAAAACTAGATTTTTTCAGCACTCGTCGTATTTATCCAACTCGGTGAACCTCGTTGGATAAATGTATGAATCGTGCTGAAAAAAACCTCTTTTTGCAACTTGTTGCATAAACTACTATTATACAAGTCGTTTTTATCTACATTTTATGTCAATAATCAATCCGGCCCGCGGGCCGGACCAATTTTTCGCTTAAAACTTACATAAAAACGACATGCAAAAATATTTTTTCAAACTTTTATCAAAGTTATGTTCACTGGTCATCTGAGAACCGATTCCATCAAAGAAACCATGAAAAAATCAACAATTGTAATTTTGACGATCAAAAATGTGAAAATTGAGCCAAAAAGGTTGGGCAGGCCTGTTTTAAATAATATTTGCAGATTTGATGGTTTGAAGATTAAATGATTCAAAGATTTAAAGCAACCAGAAATGTATTGTGGAGAACGGTCTATTCTGGGATATGGCATTCTGAGATATATTTTTTTAATTCTGGAGAATGAAAATCGCATAATAGCTCATTTAGACGCAAGGAATTAATGAACAAAGTTTCATACAAATTAAAAAAAGAGAAGTTGATTTGTGACGTAGAGAATTGCTCATATATATGACGAAATCCAGTCTGTAACTGGTTAAAACACCGTCTCCAGGCAAATCGAACATCAGCGAAATCTATCTTATATATATAAAAAATTTCGACGGTTTTGTTCGAACGCGAATCAGTTCAATATGGAGCGTCGGATCGAGGTGCTTTTTGTTGCGTTGGGTTCGTATAAGCCCAAGGAATGTTCTTACGCTAACTAATTGACACTTTGGCCACTCTGGAACCGACTCCGGAGCATCGGCAAATTGTATGGAGAAAGTTACGTAAAATCAAATTTTGATCACAGGCTGAATAAGCAAAAAACGTCAACAAACGGAAAAAGGTAGAACGAAGTTAGGCGGGTTAGGCTTGTTTTATATAAACGATTCAAATGTGTATGCTTTCAAAGAAAGTCAACATACTTTTGGGATTTTTCTTTGATTTGAAGACGAAAATATGTATACAAGCAAAATATGTCGAACTCTAGTCAAAAATTAATAAAACAAAACTCACTTAATCCAAAAACAATAAAATTGAAGGTAATTTAAATCACTGCGCAATCAAAGAAATAATAGATTGATGAGGTTTCATAATTTGATTTTTTTTTTATATTATGAAAGTATCTGAAATGTACGTCCACCTTTTTAAAATGCACACAATTAATCGTGCACATCCCCTTCTGTAACTCTGCACCGATGCACTATTACAGTGTCGCACTGATTTTGATGTAACTATTTCACGAGCAATGACGACGACAAACGTTGGTTCCTCCACTCCACTGTTAGAGGTGGTGGTGGATGGCGGTGACGACATACAGAGAACGAAAATTGAAACCTTTTCTGCTGATCCTGGCTGTGCTCGCTGAAGGATTTAGAGCCCCTGGAACTGCTTCACTGTGTAATTTATTCTAGCTGATCCTGCCGGGGCCCAAGTCGCACACACACGATGGTGTAAGTTATTCTCTTTCAAGAGTGAGAGTGCTGAGACGAGGTCATGTGGTTGGCGCGGGAAAGTTTGGGAGGGAATATAAAGTTTATGCAGAGGAAACATAAATTTTCTCCTTTTCCAAGTGCTCTGCGGGACGAAAGTCGCGCAAACGAAAGTGGTAAATATTGTCGGCGTGCCCAGGATCAGGGTAAGGATCAGGGAAAGAAGACACATTGCTGGAGTGGACGAGAGGTTACGACGAGGATTCTGGAAATAATAACTATAAATTATTTGCTACTTTGGCTTCGTGTGTGATATTTTCCAAGTTCAGCTGAGGGATAGCATGTGGAATGATAGTTATCTATATTGAGGAAATTTGAAATTGTTTTGTCAACGACTTTCAAAGTAGCAAGTACAGTTCATTTTTATGGAATTAAGACATTTTGAAACGATTTCAGTGATGCAAACATAAAATATACTTTCCCATAATTTCACTGCCGGCCAAAGTAAAACTTAACTGAAAAAACATCTCCTTAATGTCCTAAAATTTTAAAGAAACGTTCGGTATACTCGAACGATCATGATAAATACATACTCTATCGAATGGTTCAAAATTAAACCTTCAAACGTACATCTAATGGAGCCATTTGCCTAATTTAATTGCACCTGATTACGGTGCACTTTTCCAGCCTTGCTCTGCCTCTGGTGCACTCTTCAGCATAATTTGACCCCCTGAAAACTCCACAGCAGACTTATAATTTCTCTGTTTCGCTCCATTCTGACGAAAATAAGCCATTCCCAAACCGGTAAAGTGGTTCCATTTACAAAATCACCCCCAAAAGCAGACACACTCGTTTCTGGTGTATCCAATTTCAATTATAGACACACAGACAACTGGTCGAATGGCCCGAAAGAGATCAGCTTTTGGGCCCATCTGCTGGACACGACATGTGGGAGGAAGGGCTGGGAAATTAGACCGCCCATTAGCCATCTTTGGCCGCACATATCGGCCACCCCGGGTTCCGCTGGTTAAATTCTGATGGGTTCTGGCAATTGTTCCATGATTTTGGCCAAACGAGTTGCTCCGGAGGAGGTCCGAGAACGTCGGAACGCTTGTAATCTAAGCTACCGCCAATCAAATTCTGTCGAGCGGCTCAAGTCCTATAATTAGGTCCCTGACGAGGAGAAACAGAAACAAACATGGCAATAATGACGTTATTAGTTTTCTATTTTCGGACTCCTGGCGCGGAAGAAGCACTTTGTGTGTCCGTGTAATTGTTCTTTGTTTTAGCGATTCTAATGACCTGCCTTGCATGATTATAATTTCCTGCAAAACCAACATCTCAATGTTCCTCTAACCAACATTTGAAATTAAAGGTTTAAGATTAATGCAACGAGTTCTGTTCGACATTCAACCAGTCACATTCCAACTGGACCCTGACATATCCTTCCTTCCGTTGAAGAGTTGGCAAAGGAAATTAAATTCCTGATCCTTCCAGCGGAGAGCGCTGCACAGCAAAACAAATGAGCAAAACGGCATAACTCCTGTTTACTGTAACTTTGTGCCCCCTCACGGCCATAACCAGCACAGGAAAAATAAAGCGAAAAGCGTGTAATTTACAGCCATAATTAAAATACTTAATTAATCCTAAATAGCAGCCATAAATCAATGAGTCCCCGGCGAGGATAAGAAAAACCGCACCCACAGAATGGAAAGGAACATGCAACTGTTGTTGTTTCAAAGTGAAAACTGACCTTGCGTAGGACTTTATGAGCTTTTTGGTTCCTTTTTTTTTGCTTCTCTTCTCAGCGCTGCTCATCTGTCTCGAGCAGTACTTTTTAAGGATTCTAGGATTGGTTGTGTCATTTGCAGAGAGAAAGGTCCTTTTTGTGTTTGTGTTTTGGTTTTTTTTTATCTTCATCTCAAGAAAAATTGTTTAGGATATTGGTGTGACGAGCAAACATTATCCAGATGGTTGAAAGATTCTTGCTGAAAAAGTGTTGTGTGCGATGTACTAAAAACTTAAATGGTTTGGATACAATTAAAAAACAACCATTATTTTATTTTAAAAGTAATATAACATTTACTGTTTTTCCTGTCAATTGAAGATTTTATTTTTATTTTTGGATATTCACTATATTTTTGCAAATTGACCTCATTGTATTTTTTGATTTGAATAAAAAAAATTTCCATGCATTTCTAACGTCAAAAGTAGCCATTTTGTAGTTTGAGTTCACAAGTCTCTATACAGTTTTGTGGGCTATTCAAATTTAATTTAATATATAAAAAACGAACTTCAAGCCTGGTTCTCAAAATTTGTAAATGAACATTATCACAAAATGGATTATACATCATTACAGTTATGGTACTATTTTCATTTTACATTTTCAAATTTTTTGAAAAATATAAATTCTTATGCTATTACTTCTTTAAACAATTTGTGCTCTTAAAATTTCAAGTAATAGTCTTTATTTAATTAAAAATACACTAATAATCATCATACAATGTATTCTGAATTGTTACAATCAATTTTATAAGAATTTTCAATGAAAATTTGGAATTCAGATTGATTTGAAACTTGAAATAGAATTTGCAATGGCCAAAGCGACTTATTTGATTGGACTGCTCATTCCTGAGATAAATCCTATAAGAGTTAAAATTGAGTGAATTTTTTTTTCTCAGTGTTACCTATTCTCATTTTTCATTTTGCGATTTAATAAAAACATAAGTCTTGTTAAATTTTCTGTTGTTCTTTTCAACAAAAAATATGTTTAAAGACATTAAAATAACCTAATTTATAATGTTTGGCTTAATTAAATTATTTCCATTCAAAAGAGCAGAAAATTTTCCAAAAGTCCGATCAACAATTCAGAAGCATTTGTTGCAGGGGGTAATTCTCCGCCAACTCACCCGAATTCGTAAAAAGTAACTCCAACCCCTCTTCGATTTTCGTGAAACTTTGCTCTTAAGGGGTCATTTCGGTCCCTGATCACGAATCCGAGATCTTTCGATATCTTGTGACAGTGGGGTGGTATGACCCCTTACATTTTTCATGTTTTTGCGACACGTTTTTCAGTGAATTCTAGGTTGATACCGATAAGAAATAGAAATTTGGTAACAAAGGGACTTTTGTGTAAAATTGCCCGCATTTCGCACGCATTTTCATCAAAAAAATTTATAAAAGTTTAAAAGTCACTGTCATTTCGCTTTACTCAGCTGTAAAAATCGAGAGACATGTCATTTTATTTGAAGTTTAATGTTCTTTTTGAATCTTAAATAACCCAGAATCGTAAAGATTCCATTTAGGACAAAAATTGTCATTTTAAAATTGTGTGTTTTTTGTAGCTTTGCAGTGTTATTTTTTACAGTGTAAGAATTTTCTATAAAGTTCTTGAGCAGACAATTACAAAAATTTAGATGTAGAATTAAGATTCTTTACAATTTTTTGCGACCTTACGAATTTTTTTTTTGAAAAAGTGTTGATTTTGACCATTTTTAACAGTTTTTCGAAGTTTTCACCATTAAAACTCAATCGTGTGTTTTTTCGGTTCAGCCAATTATGCATAAGAATGACCTTTTTAACGTTTGTGGCTCGTGCATTGGGCAGGGTATAACGTTAAACCTGTTGAAAAAAATGTATGAATGCAAAAACGTATTTTTTTTTCAAATCGCTATTAACTTGTCAGGATCAACTCTAAACGCTTTGCTTTCTTCGACAAAATTGTAGAGCGATTAGATTAGACATTGGAATCTAAATCTTGGCAAAATTTCCACACAACTATCAACACTTTCCGAAAAAAAAGAAAAAATGCTTTTATCCAAAATTCTCATACAAACTTCAACTCTCAATAGCGACCCCTAAACCTTAACAGATTTGGCTCAAAATTAGCACAAATGCTTAATTTGAGCCAAGTGATGTTACTTAAGATTTTACAAAATTTCATATATTTTTGTTACCCTATTGTTAAGTCATTTTTAAATCCATAACGTAAATTTGAATCTAATTAATAAAAGTTTGAATATTGTATAATCATTATTTGATTATTTAAAAAAAAAACTCACAATTTTTTAATTTGTGATTTTGGTACCACATTTTGCACCATTCTGAACTCCAACACTCAAGGTGCTTTTTAATATAAAAAAGTTAACAATGGAAAAAAATATTTTGGGAATTTAACTTTCAGCGAATAAAAAAAAGTATTTTTTTAGATTTTTATTACTTAGAAAATCCATGGAAAAAACAATTCATTCAAACCAACAAACACAAAAAATGTTGTTTTTTTCTAAAGAGTCCAGTAAAATGTAGAGAGTTTCTCTCTTGTTAAACTAAAAAAACATGAAATTTTTAATACTTTTTTGTTGTTGTTTAGAAAATGCATGTTGAATCCACACTTATTTTTTTGGTTTTAAATCACATAATGCTTAAATTTGTATAACCCAATCACACCCCCAGAACCCGGCCTAAAACGTAATCATATTTTGTTGCTACCAAATCTTTAAGTAAATAAATAAAAATCCTCAAAACAGAAAAAATGTGTATCGGTAGAAAGCAAAATCACTCGTTTTCTAGTCACATATCGGTAAAAACCCCTATGCATTCTGGAATCACCCAAACTAAAAAACATCGCAGGAACGCGAAAATCATATTTTTCTCCTCACAAAAGTCGTAAATTCCGCCGGTCTTATCGGGAAGCAGGCAGTTAATTTTTATGGATTTGGGTCAAATCTGGAGGTTTTAAGGGCCAGGCTTCCTTGTGCCTGCACTGTGCACTGTGTACAATAGAAAAGAGATAGCTGAAGCAGTAAGTTGAAAATTTTGAAATAGTTTCAGGATGGATGCGAAAGAATTTGAGCGATGATGTGTTCACATGTGTCTATATGAGGAGTGTGTGTGTGTGTGCTGAAAGAAGAGCATAATGGATTTGCTCAGCTATGTGTGATGGGCTTTGAGTATGATACCGATATGCCAAAGTGGATGCTGGTCGAAGTGGCTTCTCTGTGGGTCAGCTATTTGAAGCGGAAACTATGCCTGGGAGCATGCAAGCATTTCACGAGAATGGTTCGGTCATTGTGGTGATTATGATGTAATGGAATGCATTTGAGCTGTGGGTGGAATTTAATGCAAGATATGACTTTGATATGGTTTTCGAGCGATGCGGTATGATTTTATTTTTATTTAACAGATTTGTTTATGACCATGATTAATGCGATTACAGCTGATTTAATTCACGAACACGAAAAAGCACTGACGGCTTTAAAACTTGCTCGTCAAACTTTGTCCCCGCCACGGTTGTCCAGTTTGCGCATGTTTCCCCGCCCAGATTATCAGCTTTAACTCATCCGGAGAGAGCAAAACCATCATCAATATGGCAAGTTCTATCCCCACAATCCGCAACAACCTTCAACAAACTTTGGCCCATCAGCTGCGTTCTTGGCGAAAACTTCCAACCCGGTCGAGGGAAAATCAGCAAGACAAACAACAAGAAACACTTTTCCTCCATCACCACCACCCCCAGAACCACCCACTCGGCGCTGACAGAGAACTTTTTAAAAAGCGGATGGTCCTTCGAGAAAGCTTCGTATATATTTGCAACACTAAATCATTCAACCAACCTTCTTCGCCATCGTCCCTGGAAATGACTAGAAGCGAGCCCCTCGAGAATGTTTGAGGCAAACTGTCAACCTAAAAGGGGGGAGATGGATTTATTCTTCGAGACCGCAAAATGTGGGGTGGAATTTTTGTTCCGAAAACTTTAACAAATTCTGGATTGATTCAGACGAACTGAATTGAGCACATGTATTTTGTTTGTTTTGAAAAAATACTTCAAACGTTTAAATACAAAAAACTATTAGCAGAGTGTGACTTGAAATAATCTTAATAGTCAAAATGATTGAAATATAAATCTTATTTATATTTCAATACTGAGATGTTCTTACTTTTAAGATTTTTTAAGAAAAAATGACGTTTTTTAATCGTTTAAAATGTATATCTCTGTTTGTTATTGGTATTCAATTTAATTTAAAAATTACCATCAGCATCAGTGATTTCACATAATACCAAGCTCCTCTTCGATCTCGAGCCTTATAAAAATTTTAATTATCACGATGTTGGAGTTTGTCCAAGGTACTGAGTCCACCAATAGACGCCACATTCTAGGCCTGAAACTACCAAGAGGACTTGTTTACATTAACAACAAACGCCAGGATATGATTTCCTTATCTGTCATCGCCGGGACCATCGCTGAAACTACCAGCTTCCGTCAGCAGGTATTGCCGGCGGTGGAGGCCTGTCGTGTCTATTTATAAAACCTTCCCTATCAGGATCAAGAACCTTCGGCGTTTGCGGTGAACCCCACGACACCACCAGGTAGAGCCCTCTCGTTGATTCCGAATTAATTCCTGGCTTCCTCCTTCTATGTCTCATTAGCTGATGCTTCTTAAGTCCCCTAAGTAGGGGGTTGACGCGGGGAGGACTTCCAATCTCTGGTGCTGCTGCGGTGATGGCATTAGCTTTTATAATTAGATTTTATGATGCGATTTCTCGCCTCTTGCTGCGGTTAATGAGAAAATCGCTGTCACCTCCGAGCCCTTAGTTGGCATTACAACGTGACGCGGCTAATGCCAAAGAGATCAACGCGCAAAAGATGCGACCGGAGCGCCACCACCAAGTAATCAAGTGTTTAATTAATAGCCTCGTCGATAAATCAGTTTGAAAGTGAAACTTTGACGCTCATCCCACGCCATTTTCACACTTTGCACAGCGTCCCTCCCCGAGTTCCTGCAAGCGGAGGAATTCTCTGGGGGTTTGGAAACTGGAGCCTAACGGAATTTCGTTGCCAAATAAAACTATTACTAAGAAACACTTTTACTTGGTATAACAAGTAAATGCAAATTTGATGCCGATATATCATTGCACCGTGATCCACATCGTAAAATTAAAATTAAATTTAAGCTTTCGAAAAATTGTGGAGTTTTGGAAATTTGATTTGTTCAAATAAGATGTAGCAAATGTAAGGAATAAACATTTGCCAAGGTTAAAAACTATGGTGGATTACGATAAGGTTGTTTCATAAAAATCTAACTTTTCAGGAAAATCATGAATATTTGCTATTCTCTACACGCAAACGAGAAATCCGTGAGAGAGGCCCTCCCAAATCGGATTGTGCATTGTCCCACTCAAATCGGACGGAAATTACTCACGCTCAATGCGAACTTTGTAAATCACGCATACCATTACAAGAAAAGCTCAAAATATTTCGACTTTATTTCGTTAACACCATACACTCACGCGCAGTTGCATCTAACAAGTTTGTGATGTGAACATGTATGCGTTCTTGCTTAATCTGCCATACCCGCTTCCGTTGGTGTACCTTGCTCTGTGGAATGAGAGTGACAGTTCGCGTGAGCCTCCAACTTGAGAGGTTGTGTTTTTTTTTGTTTTGCAACATGCCGGAACCAAAACGGGATATAATTTTGGTGAATTCTCAACCAGGAGGGAGGCAGTTGAAGCATGCAGCGTATACCAGGTAATTTTTAGCTTGCAGATTTTCCGTTAGTTTGGGGTGCTACACGCAACTGAGATCGGCAAAAAATCGTGAGGAATCCCCCCCGAAACGAAGGGGAAAAGCTTCCGTGCTCGGACAGGCGAGTTTTAACGCACGATGCTTGTGAGGGAAATCCACGAAAAAAAGCTTCACGCCGTCATCTGAACTTACACTCACACATCCATAACTTCTCACATGTATTGGTGCCAATTTATTTTCCCTTTTTGTCAATGTGTTAGCACAGACAAACAGACATGAAAGTTCGAACAAATTTTAGATCAAAACGTGGGACCAGTTCAAATTTGAATTTTGTATGCTCACTAGCGACATCTAAAGGCGATTCCCAAAATCTCCCCTTCCTAAATGACAGTAGGGCATGTTTATGTGTGTTTGCGCAGATGTCAACGTGTCTGCAGAATAGCACCAAAAGACAAACCAAACCAAAACATTGAAATTGAATTGTTGCCGGCTACAAGACAAATGTTACCCTTCCGACGGAATGTCCGCTTGCCGTTACTCGAACGCCCAAGGCGGCTGCAAAGTCAGCGTCTTCTTTTTCTAGATGGTGGAGAGCGGACATTTGCTCAACGAAACATGCTTCATTTTGGGGACAACAGCGGTGACGACCGTCCCTAGCCGCGGTGCTTCGGATGTTGTCCAAATCATCGAAAAAGGAGACATGAAAAAACTGCACTCGGTGCGGCAGCCGGTTCTATTATGTTGGAGCATGTTGGCTATCGGTTCTACATGTTTTGAAAAGGGGCGATGACGCCAATGGCATCGGTTCACCTGCACAACCTTTGCGGTGGAAGGGGGTTTAAGATTCTTAATTTTGGCACCCGTCAGCACCGGTGCCAACTGCTGCACCTGGCAAGAAGGCTAAGATTTCCGCGTGTAAAAAACACCACAGGGCTACCGTTTTTGAAGCGGCTCAAATAGCCGGACGGAACCACATCAAAGCTCTGCCTGTTGGACTGCAACACATACAGATTTATCCGACGGGAGCGGCCCAGAAATGCGTTTTTTGGACGTAATCTTCACAAGAAATTCTATTTCAGATAAAATGAACACACACGTGTTGTGGCGGCAATCAAAACAAGATGAATATGAAAGCTGTCATTTGCTACTCAACACAAAAGCGCCTCTAGCGGCGAATCCGAAAAGTAGAAACCATGCTTTCCGATTTTTGAAAAAAGTCCGTTACACTTTTGGGACAAGCTGGTGACCTGGACTTTCATGTCTGTTTGTCTGTGGTGTTAGTGAACAGGTTTCATGTGTGTGTTAGTGAGTCATGCTGATAAAAATGCTTCTTCCGAAAATGAAATAAGTCGAGAAAGTTCCGAAAAACATCATTTATTCAATTTTTTCACGTTATCACAATATATTCACTTCACTTTAAATTCATTCACCGGCTGTGGCTGCTGCAGCTGCGACGGCTTGTTTTGGACTGGGATTATTCGGAGCAACAACTCCAGCCGCATCAAATCTGGCCCTCCAAAGGTGTTGGCCCTCGAGCAGAGTCGACGGCTTGACCATCCTGCGTCGAGGTGTGGCCAACGGAACTCAACCCGCAACCTTCCTGCAGTCTCGATAAAGTTACGGGTGCACCCGGGTGATGGAGCTGAAAATAAACAGGCGAAATTTAAGTCAGTCTTACTAAATATAAAAGAATAAATCGTAGCACCCCAAACTAACGGAAAATCTGCAAGCTAAAAATTACCTGGTATACGCTGCATGCTTCAACTGCCTCCCTCCTGGTTGAGAATTCACCAAAATTATATCCCGTTTTGGTTCCGGCATGTTGCAAAACAAAAAAAAACACAACCTCTCAAGTTGGAGGCTTACGCGAACTGTCACTCTCATTCCACAGAGCAAGGTACACCAACGGAAGCGGGTATGGCAGATTAAGCAAGAACGCATACATGTTCACATCACAAACTTGTTAGATGCAACTGCGCGTGAGTGTATGGTGTTAACGAAATAAAGTCGAAATATTTTGAGCTTTTCTTGTAATGGTATGCGTGATTTACAAAGTTCGCATTGAGCGTGAGTAATTTCCGTCCGATTTGAGTGGGACAATGCACAATCCGATTTGGGAGGGCCTCTCTCACGGATTTCTCGTTTGCGTGTACGATTTATTCTTTTATATTTAGTAAGACTGACTTAAATTTCGCCTGTTTATTTTCAGCTCCATCACCCGGGTGCACCCGTAACTTTATCGAGACTGCAGGAAGGTTGCGGGTTGAGTTCCGTTGGCCACACCTCGACGCAGGATGGTCAAGCCGTCGACTCTGCTCGAGGGCCAACACCTTTGGAGGGCCAGATTTGATGCGGCTGGAGTTGTTGCTCCGAATAATCCCAGTCCAAAACAAGCCGTCGCAGCTGCAGCAGCCACAGCCGGTGAATGAATTTAAAGTGAAGTGAATATATTGTGATAACGTGAAAAAATTGAATAAATGATGTTTTTCGGAACTTTCTCGACTTATTTCATTTTCGGAAGAAGCATTTTTATCAGCATGACTCACTAACACACACATGAAACCTGTTCACTAACACATTGACAAAAAGGGAAAATAAATTGGCACCAATACATGTGTAGCAGTACCATCAGTACAACCCTCTGCCGTAAGAACGGCAGACAGAAAAGATGAATTCGCCAATATTTTAGCGTGCCATAATTATGGTTGGCTTATCTTCTCGCGCTACGCCTCGACCTAATTATGTCATGGGTTGAGCGCCACCCCTTATGGGAGACTTTCAAAATACTTTGCCTTGACCTGTTATGAGATCCGCACAAGAAGGAAGAATCTTCAGATGCTAAAGTTTGCGACAAGAGCACTTTTTTGACTCGAACGGGAGGTCGATGCACTCCAGTTCGGCAGTCAGAGATTGCAAATTCTTAAGAGATGCTTCGGCTAAACTCGCGCAATTATTGCAATTGTAATGTTGCTCGAGTTCTAGAGAACCGAAGTTGTTCTAATTGCACCTCTACTGAGGGTTCTAGGACTTCGACTCGGTCACTTTTACCCTGATCGTGGAGGAAGCAGGAGTGGTCGAAGGACCGTTTTGGAATCGTTTTCTAGGAAGTTAGTTTAAAGTCGTGGAAGTGTTTCAGTGGCAGAGGTTAATCCTGCAATTTTATTTCTAGAGCTCGCGGCTAGGTAGAGTAAGGAGTAGGGTAGTGGCGAACCAGATTGAAACCCTGAAACTCCAGGTAACGTAGTCAATCGTGGTTACCTAGTGCGTTGGCTCATTTTGGGGAATTGGTTGGGCGATCTTCTCGGCACAGGTGGCAACCGGCATCATCCGTAGCAGAGCGACCACTCCAACCGACAACCCAGCGCTTCTGGACTCCATCAAGGGGTCAAAGTTCCGGGGTGAACCCCCAAGCAGCTCGTCCGTCAACACACGAGCTGAGCGGCGTCCGTCAACACACGCCGCGGTCGAACCCTCGACCACCAACCGACCGAACCGGGACGGCCTCGTGGAGGCCTAGGTACACCAAGTTCCCGCGCGCATCCGCGCCGTCGTCGCAACCGACGCCAACATCGCAGCATCCTAGCTGCACACCTGTGCGCCCCCGCACACCTGAAGTGATGCTGAGCACCCGCCGATAGTGCCAACCCGTCTGCTGCTAACCGCCGGCGGAACCATCTCGCCGTAGCCGAAGCTGTAAGCGCGCCACCACCTGATCGCCGGATCGCCAACCAACACACGTAAAACCATGGTAGTGTAAGTACACGAACTTTTTCCCCCGACATGCGCATGATCGATCGTTGGCCAACCCTTTTCCCGCCAACCCAGTGGGCAACATAAGCCACCCCCATGTTATGTTGCGTGATCGCAAGCCCCAGTGAATTATAGCGATCCCAAATAAATTTCGCCCCCCAAGCCAACGCACACCCTAGCCAAGCAGTGCACTGCAAATGAACAGGTAGAGAGACAGGAAAACTCGAGTGGTACCGAGGTACCGTGTAGGACTAGCATGCTGAAGATCTGCGGATCGAATCTCGTAGGGCCCGAAGTATTTTTTTGTAATGAATAAATTGTAGCTACTGAATTATGCGAACCTGAATATACGTTTTTTTGAGTTTCTGGAGTAATTTTGTGGTTTTTTCTAATGTTTTCTGAGGCATCTTTTCACGACTTTCGCGGTAGTTTTCTGTTTGGTTCCGCCATTCTGGCTTCTGAAGCGTTCTGGGGAAATTTGATCGGGGAGATTTTCTTCCTGTGATGATAAGAACGGGGCAAGTACAATCTTTTGTTTTCTAGATCTGAAGTATTTTTTTTAGTTTGCGATCTTTTTCTTCCGTTTGTAGCGCCTCGGCTAACCGCCGAGTTCTCGGATGAGTCGGATCGTTCTCAATCGCAAATTTTGGCATCAAGGATACACCCGCCCTGTGGCAGGGTCTCATAGCTGGGCAAAGCAGCACATGATGAATGGTCTCCCTTTGGGAGTGGCGCTTAAGCCATTCGTTTAATTACGCCAATGCGATCCGACCGACCGCCTCCGGTTACACATGTGAGAAGTTATGGATGTGTGAGTGTAAGTTCAGATGACGGCGTGAAGCTTTTTTTCGTGGATTTCCCTCACAAGCATCGTGCGTTAAAACTCGCCTGTCCGAGCACGGAAGCTTTTCCCCTTCGTTTCGGGGGGGATTCCTCACGATTTTTGGCCGATCTCAGTTGCGTGTACGAAATTATCGAACATGTCAATCTCAGCAACATTTCGACAATGAAACACCAAAATTTATGTCGCAATCTTCGCCTTCTACGCCTAGATTTATAAAAAAACATCATAACAAACCCATAAAAATCAGTACTTTGAACGGAGCAATTCAAAGAAAAACATTTGAGAGTGATGTTCGGAGCACTGTTAAGGGTTGAAAAGATGCAATTTTAAAACTTAAATATATCGAAAAAAATCGCAAGCCAAATTTTCAGAGGTAAACTCGATGTAATTTTAATTCCAAAATGTCTAATTTTTAATCGAAACCTGTAATTTACCGCCCTAACGAGATTCAAAAATTGTCTAACATTATGTTTTTCCAAATAATTTGACCTGCTTAATCTGAAACTGCCCTCAGAATGTTTCCAAAGTGTCAAAATGATGATTTTTGGTTACATTTTAGGTTTAAACGTAAAATATTAATTTAAACCCGAAGAAATCCAAAATATGACCAAAAATCGCCATTTTGATACTTTAGCTTAATTCTGAGAGCAGATTCAAATTCAGTATGCGATAACAAAAAATTGGACAATTTATCATTTTGTTTTTTTTTTTAAGCTCATATTGAGGTTAACTTATAAGCTGATTTGCTGCTTTGGGAGTGTTCATTTTAGAGGTGGGCAAATCCACTTTTTTTAGGAGCCGCTCATTTTCGCTAACTTATTAAAATGAGCGGCTCTTTTGGACGGCTCTTGCGCTGTTTTCAAAATTTAGATGAAAATTCTATGTTAGAGGATGGGGCGATTTTATAAGTTTTTTTTATTAGAAGTTTATCAATTATTTTAAAAAAACTAAAAATGAGATGTTGCGCTTGAAAATCATAGGTTTTGGCAATCTCTAAGATTTGTACTCGAACCCAACCGTTCGAATAATTGAATGGCACCCAAACTTAAATCTAGGAGAAAACTGCTATTAATTTTACGTAATTGCGATTATTTCTGCCAAAATTGAACAATTGTAGAAAATTTGGAGGAAATATTCTGCGAACTTTTTTCCACATTCTGATATAATTGATAAAGTCTATAAATCCTAAAGTTTAATCGGGCAAGAGGATTATTTTTTCCCAATTCTGGATAGCTATTTATTTATTTTTTTAAAGTAATTTAAGACGTGTTAAGCCATTTGAAATGCTCAAATTTGTATTCGGATAATACTTTAATGTTTGATCAGTTGTACAATGAATTTTTTTTATTTTGTTTAGAAAATCATTCATTTTCAGAATTTCAAAGAAATCAAGGAAACTGATAAAATGAGTTTGAAAACTTTTAAGTGGTGTTAAAATAGTGGCATAAATGCTATTTAGAGTCTTTCAATATATATTGATTAGAAAGTTGTCATAGACTCCCCAACGATTAAGCTCTCAAAATGTCGGGGAATAGCCCGACCGTGTCGTTTAAATCGTAAAGTACTTGTAAAAGTACACCGTGGGACAATTTTATTATTTTTTTATAAGCATTTTAATATTTGAAAATAATTTTTCAATTCTCAAAAGCAAATTTAATTTTTTTTTTCAAAGGATCAGAAAATTTCTCAAATGTTTTATTTTAAGGCAATTTCATTGGAAATTTTCACATTGACGTACCATTTTTGTATGTACAGCCTTGTATGGGTGAACCAATGACACAAAACGGCTTTTTTGATCATAGGGAAGACCCCCAAAAAAGTTTGACCCAATTCATAGGCTGTAAATAAAATTCATTTAAGGTTTTTGTGATTAAAATCAAAATGGCCACAATTGGAGAATAACTTTCGTACGGTTATAACAATTATACAAGGTTTTTTTAATCACCGTCAGCAGGGATGACATTGGGTCATATAAATTTTCACAAATTTATATTACCCAATCTCATTACCCAGAACAAATGTCACCTCTGCTGACGGTATGTCACAAGCTTGACGAAGACTACCTGGTCACTCTTCAAAAGTGCTTAAATTATATAGTACAAAAAACATTGATCAAATCAAATTAGAAGATCTGATTTTCAAGAGAATCCCTCAGCTTCCAGCAGCCGTTGCGAATAAGCGAGCACCATCAGCAATAACTCAGCTCTTTTTGATAGATCTCGAAACGGAAATTAATTGCCCCTCTTTCTGTCTTGAGCTTTTGCTCGGTTGCAAAAGAAGCGACGATATCGATTTATGGTGGCGCTGGCGGGATTCTGCCCCACTGCTGAGTCATTCGACAAAAGTACGACGGGGAGGATGATTCTGTTACGATTCGGAATCTTTGCGAATAGTTCGCCGATTGCCATTTTGATTGAGCCATATAAGGAGGATGACAATTATACGACTGGAATCACTTTGGTGGGACACTAATGGAGCCTCTAGTGGGATTAAGACATGAAGTCGTATACAGTGTGGCTTAAGCTGAAAATCTTGAAATAAATATTTTAAACCTTCCACATATAAAGCCCAAACACACTTCTCGAGAACGGATCAATTTCTAAGAACAGAGTTAACTACCGATTGTCCTCAACTGCTGGTGGTTCCCCAAGCGTATGTTATTCAAATCTATACATGACGATTCAGACGAAAATTGCGTCATATCGTTTTGAAAGTGGCAACTGTTTGGATTTTCCCACAAATTCAATAAACAGTTGTTGACGAGAGATGGCTGACGTCAACTGTGGCGAATGAATTCTCTTGTTGAAAACGGTTTCGGCGAATGTGAAGTTTAATTGTTAAATCAAAACACGTCCAGCTTGGTGTTCTCTTCCAATGTTGAGTATAGTGATGAGTTCAGGGGTTTCCAGGAAGTATAATCAACTCGTTTACTGTGACATAAGCTGCAAACCTTTATTCGGATCAATTTGTCATAACTTTTGTTTGACAAAATTCGTGTTTTTGAGCTAAAAAATTTTCAAGTAGATACATTGTTTGAGATTAAAAATTATCTTACAGTTACCTATCTTCATGTCGAGTAAAAAGAACTGAAATAAGTGCAATTTCATATCTATGACATGATATCACTCCAAGAACCTACCTAGCCGTGCACAGTTTGCGCTTCATCAGCAAAAAAAAAGAGCTAAAGAACCAGAAGATAGCGTGATACCTATAGTTATCTGCCTACGAATCTGCGAGGACAACCGATATCAATCACCGTGTAGAGGCAGGACAACGACGACAACGGAAACAGCATCAACTGCTTGCACGGAGCGAGAAGATGAGTTTGTCGGGAAATTGTTTTTCGTCCAGGACACACAGCCCCTCGAAAGCAATCCATCATCGGCGAAATTGTGTACGACAATAGACTCATCTCGCAGCGGAAGCAAAATTGAAATAATGACCTGGAAAGTTGTGTGTCCTCAAGTTGTTCGTTTTCGCGAGCGAGCTTCCACGACTCGGTGGATATCGGTGGGGTGTTCAGGCGGGGAGGTTGCCCTCTTGAAGCATAATGGAAAACTTTTTGAAAATTGAAAAACAACTCAAGGTCACATCTAAATGTACAGCACTCAAAAACATTGAAAGCCTTTAAAATCGCTCAAACAATTTTCGCATCTTCATGTCAGTACGATATAAAATTGACGCTTATGTACCACCATTAACTGACAATTCTACCGACTGATTCAATTTTCATTTCCCCCGCCAAGAGTTGAAACGTTGACAACTGACTCCCTGTCCAAATGGCATGACAAAAAAATGTTTCCGCAAAGAGCGGAGTTTCGAACCGCGCCGTAGATTGAAAAATCAATGGAAACCGTGTTTTTCATCCAATTACTTGAAAATTCCATTAGGGGCGACGACCGGCGAATAAGACGAGACGTCGACGAGGACATTCGCAGAAAAAAAAAATCCCCTTTCCAGAGTCACCACTTTTCGCTGTTTACTTGGGGACTGAATTATGTGCTGGAAATCTGAAAGCTTCTGGGAAAAAAGCTCAGTTTGATGATTTCTTCTTTGGGAATCGAATTGAAAAGTTTTTTCTGGGCATTATGGACTTCAGTGGAAATTCATTCCATCGGGGATATTGATCTATAATCAATTTTCAAACATTTAAAATTGGTGCTTGTTTATATTCAGCAATTCCCCACGAAAACAGGATGGAAAAAACAAAAGTGCTCGGATCGGGCTCAACATTTTTTGGGGGTTCCCTGGCCGAAATTATTAGACCCGTATTTTTTTGTTTGGCCATTAGGGTGACCTACGCCGTGTTAGGGTGGTCTGAAAAATTGCCATTTTCGTCGATTTTCGCAAAAACCACTTTTTTCATAACTCCTCGCCATTTCAACCGTTTTCAATTGTCTTATACGCAAATGAAAGGTGATAAGTTGGCATTTCAAAGAAAAATAGTAAGAAGTTTCAAAAATATAGCCTAACATATGAAAAGGGCGTATGAAACTTTAAAATGCCGTTTTGACGGTGTCTGGACCAAAGAGCCTATGTCTGGAAATATTTTTATCGGATTCCCCGGGCATTTTTACGAAACATATTAAAAAATGGAAGGAGTTCATTATCAGGATTCCGAGATATTATATTTTGAAAATAAAATCCTTGTTTTTCGACGCGCCGCGCGCTAAAACGCAAAACTGCGATAACTTTAAAATTTCAGCGATGGCCTATACATGTCTGGGTATCAAAAGTTGCGTATTTTAAATACGCAAATTTTATAGTTATCGCAGTTTTAGTGAAAAAGGTTGATTTTTTGCCGAATTTGTCATTTTCCCGTTTTTGCGCACGGCGCGTCGAAAAACACGGATTTTATTTTCAAAAAATCATATCTCGGAATTCTGTTGATGAACTCCTCCCATTTTTTAGTATGTTACGTAAAAATGTCCGGGAAATCCGATAAAAATATTTCCAGACATGGGCTCTTTGGTCCAGACACCGTCAAAACGGCATTTTAAAGTTTCATACGCCCTTTTCATATGTTAGGCTATATTTTTGAAACTTCTCACTATTCAATTTTTTTTCAATTCGGTTTTATTTGTGAATAATCCAAGTTACAATGAGTTCATTTAGGTATATAACAGAGTTTTGGTGTTCCTTTCAGCTGTGTTTTACATCGTAATTCAATCGGAAAAATTATTACTTATAACTATGGAATAGACAAGAGTAAGAAAAAGTTTTTAAAAAACTTACAGAAAGTGCAATGGGAAAAGGATAGATAAAGAGAAAGCTTAAAACTAGATCACAGACAAAAATGATCAATTATAGATGTGCTTGATCATCAGCTCCCCGAGGGCCAGAAATTGCTCCGCCTTGTTACGGCAGCTCCGAAACCGCGTCATCATCTCCCCCGCGAGAGCAAAGAACTCCGGCAGGGTCAAGAGATCTTCCCCGGTGACTCCTTGCTGGGCCGCATCGCCGCTACCGGCAGCGACCACGCTGGCAAACGAACGCCCCCATCCAGGAGGGATCGCTGGGTTGTCCGCTGGAACCGTAGGCTGTCCAGCTGCAGGAACGGCTGCGCTCGTACTTCGCTGAGGAGGGTGGGCTTTCTTCTTCCTCTTTTCCTGCTCCTCGAGGTAGGACTTCCGCGCGACGAATCCGCGGTAATTGCCGGTATGGTTTCCGTCACAGTTCGCGCACTTTACGCGCGGCTTGGTTTGTTCTGCCTTGTCCCCCAAGTCCGCCTTTCGTGGCAGTGCGCACGCCTCGGAGAGGTGTGATTCACCGCACTTCACGCAGCGGGGCCGGAGGTTGCAGTTCCGCGAGCCGTGGCCGAATTTCTGGCAACGGTGGCATTGCGCTACGTCCGTCGGGTTCTTGGCGTAAAACCGCCAGTTTACCCAAAAACCGTCCAATGTCTTAGTCCGCCGCAGGTCTTGGATCTTGACGATGCCGCGGTCGAAGTACAACAGGTACAGAGTGTGCACACCCGTGACCGTTGTCTTGCGCGAGAGCACTTTTATCTCCCGTGGCTTTATTCCGGCGTCCGAAAGATGTTTCTTCAGGTCGGTGACCGGACGGTCTTGATAACCCTGCAAGACGACCTTAACAGGGGGCTTCTCGGGGTTGAATGTGTAGAAGTTGAAGTTGCTACGCTTCAATTCTTCAAACACCAGGTCGAAATCCTTTTTGCTCAGTGTAATCACTTGCACTGCCGACTTACCGATTTTCAGACAATATCCGAGGCCTTCCAGCAACTCGTCAACATCGTCCGCCAACGTGTCCAAAACAAAAATTGGAGGTGGTCTACGTTCCGCTGGAGAGTTGTTCTTTTTTGACGTCGGCACTTTTTTCCGTGCATGACCATCATCATCGTCGTCGTCGTCGTCGGTAGTGCTGCTACCGTCGGTGTTGTTGTTGTTGTTTTCTTCATCGTCGCTCAGCATCTGGAACTCGTTCCTGATGGGGATGTTGGCGGATGTTGATGTGCCACTGGTCGTGGCACCGGAGGTACCGGAACGGGTTCGCACTGGTGATCTCGGAACATATCCGGGATGTAGTAACTTTTTGTCGATTCCTTCTGCGCTCACGCTCCCCTGCGCGATGGCGGTCGACACGGCGTTGGTTTGTTTACCTTTTTGCACACGGCCGGTAGACGAACTTCGCGGGTTTTTCGAGGCCGCACTCGAACTGCCACGGCCACGGCCGGCCCTTGGCATGCTGGTGGAGCAAACTCGCGGCTAATCACGGTAAATTACGGCGAAAAATTTCGAAAAAACGATGGAGCACTGAGCACTTGACTGCTGCTTGCACTCGTGCGTACACGGAGGAGAACTTCTCACTATTTTTCTTTGAAAGGCAAACTAATCACCTTTCATTTGCGTCTAAGACAGCAAAAATCGGTTGAAACGGCACAGAGTTATGATTTTTTGAAGCATGTGGTTTTTGCGAAAATCGACGAAAATGGCAATTTTCAGACCACCCTAGCACGGTGTAGGTCACCCTAACGGCCAAACAAAAAAATACGGGTCTAATAATTTCGGCCAGGGAACCCCCAGAAAAATTTTGAGCCCGATCCGAGCACTTTTGTTTTTTTTCCATGCTGTTTTCGTGGGAATTGCTGTATTTCCAAAAAAAATGTGAATAAAAAAATCGAGTGTATTTCTGAGTACATATTACATACATACATATCTGTTCCTTTTTATAAATCCTATACATTCATGGACAATAGTTTAAGTTGTTGAATTTATAACAACAAAAAAGAATATATGAAAGCAATCCAAAAAAATAAAATTGAATAGTTTAAACGTTTGAAAACTACTAGTTGTTTCAACTGATCACTGATATTTTTTTTCGAAAAAATATTTTACATTGACTTATTCTAATTAAAAATTATTCCCTTAACATTTCAAAATATTTATATTTCTCGTCTAAAATTTAAGGTATTTCAAGAGATCTGCAAACTTCATGGGCAATTTTCTTTTTTTCTTTTTTATGCGGCCAATACTTTGTGGCAGCTTCTCCATGATTAAAACAGCCCTTTCAAGTTCAAGTTCAAGTTCATTGTAAATATTCTGTTTTCTGTATGATTAGTCATTTTCTGATTCTGACATCAATGTCTTGAACAAAACTCTGAGCAAAGAAGAAGACAATTTAGAGGAATTTTCTACGAAATCGGACGATTTCGACCATATTTATTCATTCTATTTTTTTATTTGACACAAACTTTGTGGGGGCCTTACATATGACCAATGAAGCCATTTTTTCCATACAATTTTGGCAGCCATTCATTCAAAAAAAATCGAAAATCTGCAACTTTTGAAGAAATTTTCCGATCTTGTGTCTTCGGCAAAATAAAAAAATGGTATACGAAAGAAAACAAAATTCCGAAACAAATACCCGAAAACCTTTTTTTAAATTTATTTATTTTTTATATGTTTTAGGTGACAAAAACGTTTGAGCCATAGAGAAGCATGGACAAAAATGTTGCCGCTGAGTTAGCTATAATTAGAAAAAAATTTGTTTGGAAAAATCAAAAAGTACTTTACAGATTTTTTGATAAAGTGCACTGTTTTCAAAATAAAGCTACTTCAAGTTTAATTTTAACTGAAAAATCACATTTTTATTTTTTTTAAATAGTGTTCATGAATGTCCATTCATGTCCATCCCTTTTTTTCAATGACAATGAAGATTAGACCTCAGTGAATAAATGATACAAGAAAAGTGAAATTATTTATGCCTCATCCAAACATTCCCACAATTTTTAATGCCATCTCAGAAAGGTCAAATTTTTATGTTGAAAATAAAACATTCGTGAAATTTTATAATCTATTCGAAAAAAATATTTTGAAAAATTGGGGTCAATACTAACATTTTTAAAGGGCAATTTTCAGATTCTATAAGCACTGAATCACTGAAAGATAAAATAAGTTTTTAATAGAATATAGGAATAGAAATCTATTCAACTGAAAATAAGTTGAAATATAAATTCTTCGTTTATAACTAATTGTATATATTAGAATGTCTGAACTCGTTTGAAATTAATTGTATTTTTGTTAAATTCCTATGCACAGTGCCATGAACTCATTTTTGCTTTTCGCGAATATTAAAACACTTTTTTCATCCAAAAGCTTAAACCATGACTTTTAATTTTTTTTTGTGATTTGTTGTGTCAAAAATGCTTTAAAAACATTTTTAAAATTGAAAAAGTGAAATATGAAATAAGCAAAAGGGGAAATATATCCATTCTCGGTCCATTTCTATTACCAGCTTATCAGAACTTTGATCATGAATTACAGCTATTTTAAAGCGTGTTTGAAAGTTTCAAAGTAATAAATAGATCCTTTTTTTTTTTTCTTCTGGGCAAAAAATAATGATTGGAGTTTGTAGAACATGTTCAAAACCACAAGTAAAACCAAAGCTATAACTATATCTAAAAGCAACAAGATCACAAATACAGAAATTCAAAAAATAATGAAGAAATGCGTTAAAACGAGGAATGCAGTTTTTCGTATATCAAAACATGCCCAGAATGACTTCCTGAACAAGAAAAATATTTAAAAATAAATCGCAAGAAATTGGCAGTAGAGGGTTAATAATCAGCTTGAATGTTTCAATAGCATTCGTTTTTCAAGGCAATTTATCAGCAACTATCGCTTAAATTTTCAATGGTATTAAATGCAACTGGATGAGTGTGTCTGTTCTGTTAAAAAGGGTTTATCATATTGAAAAGATTTAAAAAATAATACATCCAACCTTGAACCTTTGGTGTGGGGTTTATACCTTATTGTTTAAACTGTTTAAAAACTTATGATTCATACCTTAACAGTTATAAGTAACAAAACATCAGGTTTTAATTTTAGCAAGCCTTGCAACACATAAAAACATTTTTTTTAAAGTTTCTTTCATGTAAAATAGCTAACAAAATAGGCTTAACCCCAAGATTTCCTCTAAAAGCTACTCACCATAAACTTGTTGCCGGCCATCATCGCGTCCCGTTCGTTGTTCCTTCGTTCACCGTACTCGACGTACATTTTGCTGCGCTCGGCTGCTGCTTCGCCGCCTCTCTTCGCTGAACCAAACAAAAATATCACTCCACTCACTCACTCACTTCAAACGCACTCGCAGGATATTTTTCACGCAGCAGCAGCAGCTTCTTTTAGAATATATATTTCGCTATCACAAGTGCCTCGCCATCAGCATCGTCGTCGTCGTTTCTTGCGCTACACGTCGATGTTCTGCGTTCATCACGCTCCTGAAGATACACACACCTTTTCCTCTTGATGCCTTTTTTTTTCGAAATTGAATTAGGGATCTTTACGATGGGCACGATTTTCACCTTCCCTCATCACCTTCTGCTTCCAGGCAGGGCTCGATTACGGCCGGAAATTGCCTCACTTTTCGCTCGTTGACACGCGCTCCTGGTTGGTTGAAATGGGGCCAATTTTTCATGGGAGCTATAAATTATTTAATAATTTAGCGAAATTTGCCTGTTGTGCTACACAAAGCGGAAATTGGGGAAACCTTCAACGTAAGGACTCTCGTAAAACCCCTAACATAAACTTTACTTGCTCACAAACATCCCACAATTCTCTGGAGGTAGGACATTTTCCACTACATCGAACTCGTAACGCGAATTCTAACGATATCTCGAGGGTAGGAATGGGGTGTCTTCTTCGAGTATTCACAACTTCCACCGAGGAAATAAAACTAGACTATTTATTGAACACTTTAACACGATATTTCTTTTGCTGATATTGTAGGGTACGCGGACTCTTCTCCAACCCGAAGTTACTCAACGACGACTCAGTCTTGTGTCTCCGTGAACGCCTCACGGTGTAGTTGCCCAAACCGAAACTTCTTGGTCACGCGTTACGACGGCGTGTGCTGTGGTGGCTAGTAACTTCTACTGGTCTCTTCCGTGCTCATGGGTTGCCTGTAATGAAATAAACAAACCGGTTCATTTGTGGGAATTCTTCGAAACTTCTTCCTCCCCTTACGCTTAGACCAAGTGACCGGGGGGCGGAAAGAAAAATGGAAAAAAATTAAGTTTTCTCATTTTTCCTGGTGCCCATTCACGGCTCGGTGGCTATTTTCGCAATAAGAGCCCTTGGGGGGGAAACGGCGCGACGATGGACGTCACGACCCCCACTCCCTCCCCCACCAAACGTCATCGATGTCGTCGTATTGATTTTCAAAGAGCTTCTATTTTCTTTGCTGTTTGTGTGTGTATTTCTGGTTCATGGTAAGGAATTTCATCGACTTTGTCTTTTGCTTTTTGTTTCCTTCTTTGAACGGTTATTGTCCTGTGTTTTCTTTTGAATTACGGCGAGGAAAATGAGTTTTCGTTTTCAAACGCAGGAAAACGCCGCAAGGCAATAAGGAGAATGATCTTTCAGCGAAAAATGGGGTTATTTATTCTAAAATTTGCTCAAATCTTCAAAAATTCTAATCTAATGTAATGAAGCACAGACAACCCAAACATACCTGCATACCTTTCTTGGCATTATTAATATTTTCAGTAATTTTAAGAAAACTTAAAATCTATTTACGTTGCATTAACCTGACACAGACTCTGCGAACGAACCCACATTTCATAAAATCAACAGGGGCAGAAGGAGGCGTAGACATACCATACTAGAGGCTCCGAGTCAGGGATGGAATAAGCGCAAAAAAAATCATTTTCGCTTGCGAACTTTCTTCAGCCGTGAAAGAGAGAGCAGGCGAATCACACAAATGAAAATCGCTCCCGAACTTCTCCAAGAAAATCAAACTGTTGAAGATTTTTTGTGAATTTCCTTGTCAGCACCACTTAAAATTATGTATTTCGCTTTGTTTACAAACATTGACCATCAACAAAATTGACAGGTAATCTTTCGACGTGCGAGGTTACACTTGAGAGTGTATTTGTGAAAAAGATGTTTCACCGAATAATCAAGATGATGATTTTTTGAGATTCATTTTACCGATCTTTCGTGGGCAAGAGAGGAGAGCCTTTGGATTTTTTTTTCTCTTGATGCAAGTCAGAAGATTTTCTGTTGATGATGATTTCTCCAATTTCTCCAACGCGTCGATATATTTGAGTGTGTTATGTAAGGGGATCTGTTCACCTAGCCTCAGAAACAAAGTTTTCATACAACGAAAAATTCCCAAAACTCGTTAAAGACTCTCGATTTGGCCTGTTTCATAAAAAAATACAAATGAGTTCAAATTGCCTAAGATTGTACTTTAAATCATAGCTAAGGGTCCTATCAATAATGTTATGAATTCTTTTTGATTTTTGATCGTATTTTTTTTGGGTAACATGACAAATTTGTAAAAATATTTTTTTTTGTTAAAATGTATTGACGAATTTCGCTCTAGAAGCAACTAACAAAATTCTGCTTCCAATAAAGTTATCTTGAAGGCAACCTCTTTTAGAACAATTTTGCTTTTTGAATAATTAGTTTTTGTCACTACCAGTGCCAAAATGCAGTCAATTTAGTAAAAATGCAGAATTTTATGTCGTTATGTCATTTGTCATAGATGCCAGGATTTTCAATTCAAAGATATAAATTTTGCGTCGCTATCAATATTTTGATAAAATTCCTTCAACAAGTTGTTCCGAATAAAATTTGCCGAGTAAAAAAATAAATAAATTTGAAAGATGTAATTTTGGATGATTAAATATTACCTCTTTAGTGTTGTAATCTTACATCAATTAAGACTGAAAAAGTGACATTACACCAGAAAAGTGGTAAAATTACACATTTTCTGGGGTAAAATTACAATTTTTCTCTGGCATAAGAGATGTACCCCTTTCCAGGTGTACTATTACCATGATTTCTTTAAATCTAAAACAAAAACATACTTTTATATAGTCAGTCAACACAGTAGACAATACAATAAGATTTTTTCTTTCTAAACATGCACAGCTAAAAAAGTAGTAATCCAGCTGCGTGTAAAAGTGCTGGGTGTTAAATAAATATTGCATTATTTTATGCAATTTTATGTAATTTTACGCCCTGAAATATGTAGCCCATTAGTATGGGAAACTTACTTGACCGAAATGTTAAGCTGATATATGCGTTTATCCTTATAGCTTTTCATCGGTCTGATGGCCGAGTGGGCTAAGGAAACTTACTTGACCGAAATGTTAAGCTGATATATGCGTTTATCCTTACAGCTTTTCATCGGTCTGATGGCCGAGTGGGCTAAGGTGCCAGTCCACTGTGGGTGCTGGGTTTGAATCCCGTCGGTTGCAACTTTTTTTTGTGTTTACAAAAATCGGATTTTTTGCTGTAAAACACAAACGTTCAATTGAAAATCGTAATAAGGGTCACTCCACCTCAATCGTACACACAAAAGTGAAAAATTTAAATAAACATTTTTTCAACAACCTCAAAACAAGCAAGAATCTCGGTTTTCATCCAAATTGGACCACCCCCTCCTTCTTGAAACCACCTCAGAATTACGTCATTGACGCAAAAATTGTCAAAAACCTTCATTTTTAAAGTATGCTGATATTCACAACTAATAGTAGAAAGTTGATCCAGAACTCATTTTGGAGAATTTTGGACGTGGACTCGAATGATAAAGTCTATTTTCAACTCTAAGCTGCAAATTCCAATACCTCGCGAACTAAAAATAAAACAAAAACCTAAATTAGAACACGTACTTAAACATGATGGTGAGGTTAAATCTTCAGATAAAAAATGCAATGAATGTGAAAATTAAGAAACAAGTTTTTATTTGGATAACACACTGCCAACAGTTTGAGTCAAATAATGAACTGCGTCAATCGATTCTACGTCCATTTTCCAGAGATCCAGATATATCGCAATTATAAAATTACACAAATAAATTTAAAAAAGTACTTTTTATTTGTCGAGAACTCAAACTTTTATTGATACATACTAATCCAAGAAGCGCAATTCTGTTCCACTTGGTGAGTCTAGTAAACTTCCCACAGCAATGATTGCTCAAAAAATCTGGTGCATTTAGGTAGGTGCGCCAAATTTTCGCCAACCAATCATGATTAGCAACGTGCGACACAGGCTAAACCTTGAAACCTTGGAGAGACTGTTTGCGTACAAACCATATTTGTACAATTGGCACACATGGCCCGGTGTCTACGTAACGAACAATGCATGTAAGTTAGTGCACATATAAATTATTTTCTATTATTTATTTTTTAATTTAGATTCTTCTGAAATCTTATGAGTACTTGAAAAATTACATTAATCAAACAAATTGTATTTAAAAATAAAACAATAAGTTTAAGACTTCGAAGATATTTAAATTTCGCTTATTTTCATTGCCATCCAAGTGATCAATTTGCACACATTCTGTGTTTGTTGTTTACTCAACTGTTTAAATCTTAATTTTTTAGAAAATTTCCACGCATCCACCAGACACTGCACTGCATTCAATAAAAACCATCAATCTCGACCGCAGTTCGTCACAGTTATTTTTTGAACCTGGTGTAGAAGCAAACGTTTTGCGGAAATGAAGTGGTTCTCCCTTGCTACGTTGCTTGTCGTGATCTGTGCGATGGTAGAAAAAATCTTTAAAAATTATGTAGTATTTCGAGAATTCTAGTGTTATTTTTGATAATCTTGCAGAACACAGTAAGCGGTCAAGATCCGCCCACCATCGGCGATCTCATCACCCAGCTCACCGAACTGGTTGGAAAATCCCTTCCCTTTTTCGCACAGTTCCTGGGTCAGGTAGGAAGATTGGAACAGCGAGTTTTTTATAATGAGTATAATTTGAAATTTCCACAATTTCCACCAAGCTTTCGATGCCAGTACTTGACCCAACCCAGGACTACACCAGTTTGGACGCCATCAACAAACAGTTGACTCAATTAGTTTCCACTTTCGAAAAATTCTCACCCTATCTCGTGTGGATTGTTCAGCCGGTAAGAGTTTTACAAAATTTTCGAACTAAAAAACGGTTAAATGTGTAACCCTTGTGCAATTTCCAACAGGGCAACGCCAAAACACCACCGGAAAAGGCGTTTGCCGAAGCGGTCACCGCCTTTGCCAACGTGCTGCCGCAGCTCAACCAAATGATGACGCTGATTTTGACTAACATTCAGAGCGGAAGCTTTTCAGGATAAGATCAGTAATAAAAATGACTTGTTGATTAATTGAATTCAATTAACCTGGCAACTACCAACGTGGTTTGTCACACATGAGTGTTTATTTCTACAAATTCAGAAAGGCCACTCCTTTTCTTGCACATTTTATTTCTTTATTACTTTTTTGCAAATGAAAATAATACGCTTTTTTTCAATTTGTGAGCAAACATTCTTAATAATTCGCCATAAACTTAGAAATGCCACCCAATGTGCTGATTTATGCTGATTTTACCCATATTAAAAAAAATGAATTCACCCAAAAAAAAAGCCATTTCGTAAATTTTAGTTTTATTTCAATATATATACATAAAAAATTACGACGTTTTTCGAACGCGAATCAATTCAACACGGAATGTCGGATCGAGGTGCTCTTTGTAGCGTTGGGTTCGTATATGTCCAAGGAAGGTTTATACGCTAACTAATTGACACTTTGGCCACTCTGGAACCGATTCCGAAGCATCGGCAAATTGTATGGAGCAAGTAACGTAAAATCAAATTTTAATCACAGGAGGCTGAATAAGCAAAAAAGCAAAACACGCCAACAAACGAAAAAAAAGGCAGAACAATGTTTGTCGGGTAAGGCTTGTTTTTTTAAGCTTTTTTTTAAGCAGATTTTTTAAGATGATTTTCAAATGTGTTTCTCAAACTTTCAATACATTGTCCATAAAAATGTTCTAACATGTGTATTTTTCTGTTAATTCTAGATTAAATTTTCAAAACAACTTATCCCTCATGGGTTTCCTATGCAGATAGGGCCTTTTGAAAATTTAATCGAGAATTGTCCTTTTTATTGAAATTTGTGTTTTTTTCGAAACTGCCAGAAGAAAGCCATGATTACTAAAGTTGTTAATTCTTGGAATTCAATTAATATTTTTTTTTAAGGTTTGAATAATCGCAAATTTGTGAAAAATCAAAGGATCTTAAAAGTGGTTTGTCAGCAATTTCTTCTACAGTTGACATTTCTACATTTGATTTTTGAAAAATATAAAAATAGATTTGGAATAAATTTACATATTTTACCTAAGATTAAAAAATCATGCGATGGATTAGAAGTTTACTAAATCATTTTAAATATGGAGTTCACTTTTTTAGAAGGAACTCCAAAAACAAAATATTAAGACTTTCCAGTTATTAAAATGCACTCAACGAAACTAAATTCTATGAACGTACTCAAAAGAAGTCAGCCTGACAACGCAAGGCCCTTCCAATTCATTCCCGACTCAATCACGAAGATACTTTCTTTCCAATTGAATGGCAATTAGCAATCCAACCTTCGATTCAATTTCCGTCCCATTCGATGACGTACGAGCCAACATTAAAAAGGTCAACTTTCTTCCCTGGCTCTCTTTCCGCACAGCACAACAATGTAAATCAGTGCACCCATCTGGTCCGGAGGCCTGGGTTCGGTTCCGGTTGACGGACCCCCAGAACACTGTAACGCACGCACATGCCATCGCCAGAAGAAATGCCTCGACGTCCATTTCCAAGAGAGAGTCAGCGAGTTCAAAAGATAATAATCGTAATTGCAAACAAAGCCATTCAATTTCCAGCGATAAAATCGAATTAATTCAATTTCATTAGCCATTTGTTCGGGACCGGCCATAGAGGCATCACTGGGGCACGTGCACAACGCCGTCCATTTGTGCTGCCGACCCCGAGGGTCCAATTGTGCGTTCACATTCAATTACGGTCCATTTTTCCGCCCCGGCAAAGAAGATGGCGGCAGCAGTGTGAGGGCGGACGACAACAGGGTTAAATTGTTCTATTTATCAAAACGAAAATTCATTTGCGTAAAACGACCCCCGAAGGGAGATGTAGGAGGGGCGCCTCCTCGCCAAGAGGGCCAGCATGCGCTAGCCAGGACAGCAATCAATAATATATTTAATTATGTACAACCTACCAACCGGCGCTCTGACCGGGCCCGCACTAGTTGCTGGGGCACAGTGAAAAAAAAATTGAACTTTGAAGTTTATTTTCAATTTTTTTTTCGTGAAATCTTATTTCATTTGATTTAAAAAAGTCATGTTTCATTTGATATTTGTTTCGTAATTCTTTTAAATGTTCAGCCGTAATGCCTTGACGATAATAGATATTGTTATTAATGCTCAGGCGTTAAGGTGGAGTTGTTACTTTCACACCTGGAAGCGAACGGCAGAGAACTAGCAAGAAGAGTCATCATTTAGCAGAAGATGAGTTTGTGTTCTCGGTGCCAGCGGGTGATCTCATTCATTCTTCATTGGGGCGTTATTTATGAGTCTGTAAATACCCATCATGCTAAAAACTTTTTTTTTTATTCCATTTTTTGCTGATGGATAGGTGCAAATATCAAAAACATTTCTTATATAATTCCTATTTCAAGCTCAAAAATGATGTGCATTTTTGGTATTTTTTGGGTAACAGTTAGATTAGCTGTTAATTTGTTAATGAAGGTATGGACTATTTTCAATCTTTAATTGGGTCCTAAAATTAAGCCTAGATTGGTGATATTATTGATCACAACGATAGAGCTTATTTTTCTTAGTAGAATAACTCTTTGTACGACTGCAAAAAAAAAAAAATGGTTTTTAAATTAATTTAAAAAAATGACTTCTCTGCTCTTCTTGACAGAAAGCAGAAGCACTTAACAGTTTTTTTTTCATCAGTGTCTTGCGAACCTTCGAGGTGAACGGACACTAGAGCTGCGGTATTTTTTACTACCTAAGCTCAGAGTTATTTTAAAAAAAAATCACAGTCTTTTTAAAGACTACCTGAGTTATTTTCCCAAATTCTAAACAGTCTTTTCAAGACTAACCCCACCTGAAATTTTGTTGTATTTTACAAACGAAGCCATCTTTTTAAGAGAACTTTGCTTGCAAAATGCGTCAAAACAAAGGTAAACGCAAATCTTCTGAAGATTTGGTCGTTACGTCGGTGAAGCGTTTGAACGCTAAACCGGCTAACGGAAACAGAAAAAGAAAACAGCCTCATCCGAGGTCTGATTCTGATTCTGAAAGTGAGGTCAATCCTCCAATTCCATTGGCAAACAGTTTCGGTGTTTTATCCGAAACTGTTGACAAGGATCCTTCTCCTCGTACTGAGCCTTCTGCCGTCGAGAAACGAGTAAAGGCTCCGCCAATTGTAGTGACTTCCGTCTCCGATTTGGCCAGCTTTCGAACGCAACTGAAGAATTGCAAGGAAACTTGCAATTTGAAGGTTTCGTTCCAGCTTGGTCGAAGAGGAGAATGTCGCTTGTTGACGGAATCTTTACAAGATCACCAAACTTTTGTTGGTTATTTGAAAAACCACAAACACAATTTTTACACGTATGAGACCAAGAATGCTCGTCCATTCAAGGCGGTCCTGAAAGGTCTCTCCAACGACTTGTCGGTGGATGAGATCAAAAACGAACTTAAGGTGTTGCTTGGCTTTGCCCCATCCCAAGTAATACCAATGAAGAAAAAAACAAACGGGAATATTTCTCGCTTTGGTTTGACTTCACAATTTTATCTGATTCATTTCAATAGAAATGAAATCAACAATTTGAAACTTTTGGACAAAGTTCAGTTTTTGTTCCATGTACGGGTAAAGTGGGAGCATTTTAAGAAACATGGCGGTAATGGCCAGAATCTGACCCAGTGCCGGCGTTGCCAGGCATTCGGTCACGGTACTGATCATTGCGCCATGGTTCCAAAATGCATGGTTTGCGGGGATTCTTCTCACGACAAGGACAATTGTCCCGTGAAAGAAGTCACCCAATTTAAATGTGCAAATTGTGGTGGAAATCACAAATCAAATTTCTGGGATTGCCCCATCAGAAAAAAGGTTTTGGATTCTCGTGCTAAGCATCAGCCGAAATCCAAACCGAAATTTTCTCAAAGTCAGGTTGTACCTGCATCTTTAAATCAAACGTTCGTGCTGTCTCACTCGAACAATGCTAGAAATACCCCTACCGTGGAAAAGTTAGGTAACAGCAATGGCATTTCTTATGCCAACGTCGTTTCGGGTTCGGGTTCATCCACGAATTTTAAATCCTCTACCAATTTTCAAATTGGGCAGGTACCTCAAATTTCATTTGAAATTTTTTCTGCTGGCAATGCTTTGGGATCTTCTGATCTCGGCGATGTTACGTTTGAAAAAATGACTTTTTTGCAAAACTCACTGTTTGGTTTGATTCAAACAATGAGTAATGCTACATCCATGATGGAAGCTATCCAGATTGGATTAAAATTTGCGAATGATGTTGTTCTTACCCTGAAGTTTAATCATGGATCTAAGTAATTCCATCAATATTATGAATTTTAATGCTCGCTCTTTAAAAGCGAAAGAAAATGAATTTTTCAACTTTTTACGAGTTCATAACGTGCATGTTGCTGTTATAACCGAAACATTTTTAAAAACTGGCACTTATTTGAAAAGTGATCCAGATTATAAAGTTATAACCAATAACAGAATGAATCGAAATGGCGGTGGAGTTGCAATAGTTATCCACCGTAGTATGACTTATAGCACTTTACGTGACTTTAAGTTAAAAGTTATTGAAAGTTTGGGCATTGAACTTGAAACTTCTTTTGGGAAAATTATGATTGCAGCTGCATATTTACCATTCCAATGCACTGGGGAAAATAAAAATTATTTCAAAGGGGATTTGAATAAACTTACTCGGCATAGATCTCGATTTTTGATCATCGGTGATTTTAATGCCAAACACCAATCTTGGAATAATTCAAAAGTAAATTCCAATGGTAAAATTCTATTCAGAGATTGCACTTCTGGTCTTTATTCGGTTTTATACCCGAATGGGCCAACTTGCTTTTCTTCTGTTAGAAATCCATCAACAATTGATTTGGTTTTGACAAATCAAAGTCAGTATTGTGGTCCTTTAGTGACTCATGCTGATTTTGATTCTGATCACCTTCCAGTAACTTTTTCACTCTCTCATGAAGCAGTTACCAGACCCAATAGTTCTGTGTTTAATTACCACAAAGCTAATTGGGACAGGTATCAGCATCATATTGAGAACAATTTAAATCATGATTTTGTTTTAGAAACCAAAGCTGATATTGATTCAGCCTTGGAATCTTTAACTAATGCAATTTTGGATGCTAGGAATATTGCTATTCCTAAAGTCCAAGTCAAATTTGATTCTCCCATTATTGATGACGATCTTCAGCTTCTGATTCGTCTGAAAAATGTTCGTCGAAGACAGTATCAACGTTCTCGTGATCCTGCACTGAAGCGAATTCAAAAAGATTTGCAAAAGGTTATTGACCACAGATTCACTCTCCTGCGAAATGAAAAGTTCGCAAGAGATGTCGAACAAATTAAACCTTATTCCAAACCTTTTTGGAAACTTTCAAAGGTTCTTAAGAAACCTCAAAAACCAATCCCTTCTTTAAAAGATGGTGATAATATTCTATTAACTAATGGGGAGAAAGCTCAAAAACTTGCTCAGCAGTTTGAGAGTGCTCATAATTTCAACTTAAATGTTCTGAGTCCTATTGAAAATCAAATTTCAATAGAATTTCAGAATATTGTTGAACAACAGTTTTCATCAGATGATGTTTTTAATACGGATCTGAATGAAATAAAATCTATTATCAAAAAATTTAAAAATATGAAAGCCCCTGGTGAGGATGGCATTTTTTACATTTTAATTAAAAAACTACCTGAAGCAACTTTAAGTAGCTTGGTCAAAATTTGCAACAAATGTTTTGATTTGGCATATTTTCCCAGTAGTTGTAAAAATGCCAAAGTAGTTCCGATTTTAAAACCGGATAAAAATCCTGCTGAAGCCTCAAGCTATCGGCCCATTAGTTTGCTTTCATCTATTAGTAAATTATTCGAAAGAATAATTCTTAATAGAATGATGACGCACATTAATGAAAATTCAATATTCGCTGATGAGCAGTTTGGATTTCGCCTTGGGCATTCAACTACTCATCAGCTGTTGAGAGTTTCAAATTTAATTCGAAGCAACAAATCTGAGGGCTGTTCTACTGGCGCTGCTCTTCTAGACATAGAAAAAGCATTTGACAGTGTTTGGCATAAAGGTTTGATTGCGAAATTGAAAAGGTTTAATTTTCCGATTTACATCGTGAAAATTATTCAAAATTATTTGACGGATCGTACTCTGCAGGTATGTTATCAGAACAGCAAATCTGATCAACTACCTGTACGTGCTGGCGTCCCTCAAGGAAGCATTTTGGGTCCAATTTTATACAATATTTTTACTTCTGACTTGCCTGATTTGCCCCCAGGATGTCAGAAATCACTTTTTGCTGATGATACAAGCATCTCCGCCAAAGGTAGAAGCCTTCGTGTCATCACAAGAAGATTACAAAAAAGCTTGGATATTTTCAATTCTTATTTGAAAGAATGGAAAATTACTCCAAATGCTGCAAAAACTCAACTTATTATTTTCCCTCACAAACCAAGGGCTGATTTTCTTAAACCAAAAAGTCATCACATTATAAAGATGAATGAGGTAAATTTAAAGTGGGAGGATCAAGTGAAATATCTTGGACTTGCTTTTGACAAAAACCTTACTTACAAGGATCACATTGAAAGTATCCAGGTTAAATGCAACAAATATATTAAATGTTTGTATCCACTTATAAACAGGAATTCTAGACTTTGTCTCAAGAATAAACTGTTAATTTATAAACAAATTTTCAGACCTGCCATGCTTTATGCTGTGTGTTGCTTAACCAGGAAGAAAAAACTTCAGAGGATTCAGAACAAAATTCTGAAAATGATTCTGAAACTTCCTCCCTGGTTCAGCACCAGTGAACTTCATCAATTAGCCGAAGTTGACACTTTGGATGTTATGTCCAATAAGATAATTGATGCATTTCGACAAAAATCATTGCAGTCTTCAGCTGCATTGATCCGCTCTTTATATAGTTTATAAGTTAGTTTTAAGGTATCCCTTTTCCCTATTGTACATGTAGGACCTCCTACATTTGAAATCACTGAATAGCGAAAGCTACAATATTTCATGAATAAATGAAAGTTGCTAGTATTTAAAATTGAGGTGAAAAGTCATCGATTGTGATTGGACACTCAATAATATTTTAACTGAATGAATGTACATGGAAGAGAAAATCAAAATAAATATAAATAAAAAAAAAAAAAAAAAAAAAGCTTTTTTTTCATAAAATACTTAACAGCTTGTTCGAAGGGAACCATAGTTGACCCATCGTAAAATGTTGTCTTGTTAATTCATTATTATTTGTTTGCATTATACCGAAAAAAAGTGATCGGAATTGGTTTTTTATTGTGTTTTTTACCGTTGTACATAAAAAATTACAAAGGGCTTTAGGACCCTATTACTTCATAGAAAAATTTACTCCAAAAATATTCTTAAATTGCTGATATTGCTGTTCACAACGATAGAGCTTATTTTTCTGACAATATTGACCTTTGTACGACCACGGGTTTAATATGAATTTTGAAATCAAATTTGAAAAAAATAACTGGGGCCTATCTTGACAGAAAGTATTTTACTTGACAGCTTATTCGTATTCAAAAAAAAAAGGTGCAGTGGTAATGCTACAGGCATAACCATCATGACGAAGAACTTCGGACACAAAAGTAAATGAATTTTTTATGGTTATTAATATTTGCGTTTCTTGGCCACAAAATCAATCACGAAAGAGTTAATTCTTAAGATCTATTTATTTCTGCTCAATGATGGTCTCATGTAAATTTGACGTAGGATAACGGGGGAAGGTACACTCCTGCTCCCGGAGCCTCCAGCCACTCCAGGTGGTGGCCACTACTGCCAAAATGTCAAATTTCATGTCCAGTATCAAAATTCCTAAAGTTTGATACCCATATTGCTCCAACTCTTATGGTTCCGCAAATGTCCCCTTATCCGAACATCCCCGGGGCCTGTGGCCACTCCAGATGGTGGCCACTACTGCCAAAATGTAAAATTCATGTCCAGTATCAAAATCCCTAAAGTTTGATACCCATATTGCCCCAACTCTTATGGTTCCGCAAATGTCCCCTTATCGGAACATCCCCGGGGCCTGCGGCCACTCCAGGTGGTGGCCACTACTGCCAAAATGTCAAATTTCATGTCCAGTATCAAAATCCCTAAAGTTTGATACCCATATTGCCCCAACTCTTATGGTTTCGCAAATGTCCCCTTATCGGAACATCCCCGGGGCCTGCGGCCACTCCAGGTGGTGGCCACTACTGCCAAAATGTCAAATTTCATGTCCAGTATCAAAATCCCTAAAGTTTGATACCCATATTGCCCCAACTCTTATGGTTTCGCAAATGTCCCCTTATCGGAACATCCCCGGGGCCTGCGGCCACTCCAGGTGGTGGCCACTACTGCCAAAATGTCAAATTTCATGTCCAGTATCAAAATCCCTAAAGTTTGATACCCATATTGCCCCAACTCTTATGGTTCCGCAAATGTCCCCTTATCGGAACATCCCCGGGGCCTGCGGCCACTCCAGGTGGTGGCCACTACTGCCAAAATGTCAAATTTCATGTCCAGTATCAAAATCCCTAAAGTTTGATACCCATATTGCCCCAACTCTTATGGTTTCGCAAATGTCCCCCCATCGGAACATCCCCGGGGCCTGCGGCCACTCCAGGTGGTGGCCACTACTGCCAAAATGTCAAATTTCATGTCGAGTATCAAAATCCCTAAAGTTTGATACCCATATTGCCCCAACTCTTATGGTTTCGCAAATGTCCCCTTATCGGAACATCCCCGGGGCCTGCGGCCACTCCAGGTGGTGGCCACTACTGCCAAAATGTCAAATTTCATGTCCAGTATCAAAATCCCTGAAGTTTGATACCCATATTGCCCCAACTCTTATGGTTCCGCAAATGTCCCCTTATCGGAACATCCCCGGGGCCTGCGGCCACTCCAGGTGGTGGCCACTACTGCCAAAATGTCAAATTTCATGTCCAGTATCAAAATCCCTAAAGTTTGATACCCATATTGCCCCAACTCTTATGGTTCCGCAAATGTCCCCTTATCGGAACATCCCCGGGGCCTGCGGCCACTCCAGGTGGTGGCCACTACTGCCAAAATGTCAAATTTCATGTCCAGTGTCAAAAACCCTAAAGTTTGATACCCATATTGCCCCAACTCTTATGGTTCCGCAAATGTCCCCCCATCGGAACATCCCCGGGGCCTGTGGCCACTCCAGGTGGTGGCCACTACTGCCAAAATGTCAAATTTCATGTCCAGTATCAAAATCCCTAAAGTTTGATACCCATATTGCCCCAACTCTTATGGTTCCGCAAATGTCCCCTTATCGGAACATCCCCGGAGCCTGTGGCCACTCCAGGTGGTGGCCACTACTGCCAAAATGTCAAATTTCATGTCAAGTATCAAAATCCCTAAAGTTTGATACCCATATTGCCCCAACTCTTATGGTTCCGCAAATGTCCCCTTATCGGAACATCTCCGGAGCCTGTGGCCACTCCAGGTGGTGGCCACTACTGCCAAAATGTCAAATTTCATGTCCAGTATCAAAATCCCTAAAGTTTGATACCCATATTGCCCCAACTCTTATGGTTCCGCAAATGTCCCCTTATCGGAACATCCCCGGGGCCTGTGGCCACTCCAGGTGGTGGCCAATACTGCCAAAATGTCAAATTTTATGTCCAGTATCAAAATCCCTAAAGTTTGATACCCATATTGCCCCAACTCTTATGGTTCCGCAAATGTCCCCCCATCGGAACATCCCCGGGGCCTGTGGCCACTCCAGGTGGTGGCCACTACTGCCAAAATGTCAAATTTCATGTCCAGTATCAAAATCCCTAAAGTTTGATACCCATATTGCCCCAACTCTTATGGTTCCGCAAATGTCCCCCCATCGGAACATCCCCGGGGCCTGTGGCCACTCCAAGTGGTGGCCACTACTGCCAAAATGTCAAATTTCATGTCCAGTATCAAAATCCCTAAAGTTTGATACCCATATTGCCCCAACTCTTATGGTTTCGCAAATGTCCCCCCATCGGAACATCCCCGGGGCCTGCGGCCACTCCAGGTGGTGGCCACTACTGCCAAAATGTCAAATTTCATGTCCAGTATCAAAATCCCTAAAGTTTGATACCCATATTGCCCCAACTCTTATGGTTCCGCAAATGTCCCCTTATCGGAACATCCCCGGGGCCTGTGGCCACTCCAGGTGGTGGCCAATACTGCCAAAATGTCAAATTTCATGTCCAGTATCAAAATCCCTAAAGTTTGATACTTATATTGCCCCAACTCTTATGGTTCCGCAAATCTTGACTTTTTTTTGATAAGGTCCTATAAACAAATGTAAACATTGAGTGTATCCCGCTTACTCCGATGGACTTTGACATAAGGTGTGAAAGGGATACACTCAATGTTTACATTAGTTTATAGGACCTTATCAAAAAAAAGTCAAGAAATGTCCCCTTATCGGAACATCCCCGGGGCCTGTGGCCACTCCAAGTGGTGGCCACTACTGCCAAAATGTCAAATTTCATGTCCAGTATCAAAATCCCTAAAGTTTGATACCCATATTGCCCCAACTCTTATGGTTCCGCAAATGTCCCCCCATCGGAACATCCCCGGGGCCTGTGGCCACTCCAGGTGGTGGCCACTACTGCCAAAATGTCAAATTTCATGTCCAGTATCAAAATCCCTAAAGTTTGATACCCATATTGCCCCAACTCTTATGGTTCCGCAAATGTCCCCTTATCGGAACATCCCCGGAGCCTGTGGCCACTCCAGGTGGTGGCCACTACTGCCAAAATGTCAAATTTCATGTCCAGTATCAAAATCCCTAAAGTTTGATACCCATATTGCCCCAACTCTTATGGTTCCGCAAATGTCCCCCCATCGGAACATCCCCGGGGCCTGTGGCCACTCCAGGTGGTGGCCACTACTGCCAAAATGTCAAATTTCATGTCCAGTATCAAAATCCCTAAAGTTTGATACCCATATTGCCCCAACTCTTATGGTTCCGCAAATGTCCCCTTATCGGAACACCCCCGGGGCCTCCGGCCACTCCAGGTGGTGGCCACTACTGCCAAAATGTCAAATTTCATGTCCAGTATCAAAATCCCTAAAGTTTGATACCCATATTGCCCCAACTCTTATGGTTCCGCAAATGTCCCCTTATCGGAACACCCCCGGGGCCTCCGGCCACTCCAGGTGGTGGCCACTACTGCCGAAATGACAAATTTGTCAAAGAGAGAGCGAAGGGGTGAAAGCAGCTTTCTGCGTAGCTGTGGATTCCTTCACCCCTCGCGTCCTTCCAGTTATGTGAAGGCAGCTCGCCGAGCTGTGAAATCCGTCACCCCGCGCGTCCGTCCTCGGTTTCGTCCCGCAAAATCTCCATGGCAGCGTCGTCCGATCGTGGATCCCTCGTGGCTGGTTTCGTCCTCGGTCCCGCATCAGCAGCAGCAGGAGCTCCTTCCAGGTCTGCGTCCAAAATTGATTTGACTTGATTTTGTATCGGCACCTCCTTTTATATCAAATCGTTTTGGCGTTTGACGAAGCAGCAGCACAAAAGGAATAAATCGCCAAATTGTGTCAAGGTCAAACGCAAGCAAGGCTTTGGGGGCGGAGTCAAGAGAGAGAGTGTGCGCGTGTGTGTGTTGTGTGCGTGCTTGCTTGCTGTGTGGAAGCAGTTTTATTAATTTAAACTCAGTTTTTAAGTGCTTCAACTAAATTTCATGGCCATTAATTAGGTATATTAAGAAAGCTTGAAATCTCCCCTTTCGTTTGGTGGGTACCACTTTTACGTGTGTTGAACAGGAGTTGAGATATTATTGTTGCAAATCTTGCAGTCGCGTTTAATTTCTTTTCGTTACATTTCGCTCCGCGAAATTTTGGATTGCTACCCTGTATAGAGCCCTAAGACGAAGTTCTTCGTCAAAAATCTAAGTGTTCCTAACCCAATTTGTTATTATTTTGTTTATTTTGCTTAATATGGATAGATTTTTGGGACATTTTTGATCAATTTTATTAAGGACATTATTTTGTGCATTTCAGTTATTGATGCAGTTTGGTCCAAAATCGTGTGCTCTTTCCAAAGAGCCTACAAATTCCAGTACTTTGTTCTAGAAATCGGGAGGAAATCCAGTTTTTTCGTGAAAACTTAACACGTAACCTTATGTGTGGGACAAACTTCAAATGCGTTTTTCTCAGTTTGCTGTTTTTGCATATAGGACAATTATGCGAACATGGACAGTATACCCCCAATAAAATTAAAAATAGGGTGCTTAAGCCCTAAATAAATTGTTATATAAAACGGCAATAAACTCCATTAAAAACCATCTGATCACTATTTTTCATTTTAATCCAAAAAAATAAATTGACGGGACAACATTTTTTAGATGGATCAACTATGGTCATTTTGTAACGGGTGTCAAGTAGGACCGCTTCTGTCAAGAAGGGCCGCGAAGTTAGTTTTTTTTAAGTCCATTTTAAATCCTTTGCGGTCGTTCAAAGGGTCATTTACTCAGAAAAAAAGCTTTATCGTTGTGAACAATATTATCACAAATTTAAGTTTAATTTTATAATCCAATTGTTCGAAAATTTTCTATGTGTCCGTAACCCAATAAGCTATTTTTTATTTTGCTTACTATGGCTAGTACTATGGGCAAATTTTGACAAATTTTATCAATGATATTATTTTAGTCATGAATGTGGTCTTTGTACCACTTAAGCTTAAAAAAAGTAAAAAAAATCAGCGGATTTTAAAATTATTGATGTATTCCCAAGGTAACCAATAATTTGTTTGAAAGTTTTGTAAGTGTGCATAACAAAATATTTAATAATTTTTAGGTATTGCAAGAACTTTGGGTACTTTAAAAAAAAATCAATTTCAAAATTTTGGATATTTGCTGTTAAATTTAACATTTTCTCAAATGTTAAACGTCAGCCAATGTTTACTGACTTTAATCCGCTTTTGAAAATATGTAATATTCTATTGGAACCAAGGAAAAAACATGCGAGTTCGGTTTTAATTTCCATCCAAAACATTGAGGAGTTGTTTAGAACCCCTAAAGGAACTGAAAGGTAGCTGTGCTCGCTAAATTCGGACAACTTTTTTTTGTCATACAATTACATTACATTCCAATAGACATTATATCAAAATAGAAAAACATACATTTATAATAAATTAACAAATCGGCATGGTTCTTTTTGACAAGTTGTATTTTTACACAGATTTTGTTTGTTCAAAAATTGTAGAATATTTATGTTATTATTTGATCAAAATCAAACTCATTTCCTAAATAGGACAAAAATATCATTCGTACAGAACGACAGGTAAATATTACTTCATCAGTGACCCGTAGTCATCTACGGAGCGTCTCGATATTATTAGGTAAGCTGAATAATACACTAAGCCAGGTAAAATTCTATATAATTATACCATACACAATGGTATAAAACTCACAGCGCATCCAGTAGATGCATATCAGTCTTCTTTGAAGTGTTCCAACCATAACATACAAATCAAACGCAATCATGAACGTAACATATCATACCTATGCTCTCCGTAAGCAAGCTCGTGGTGGTGATCGGCAACGTTTCCGTGATAATCGTAATCGTGATTCAAACAACCAGCAACGTCATCATGTTCCAAAGAATTCTTCTGAGAACTCCAACAAGGTCAAGCATCCAAATCATACCGATCTTAACCGAAATCAACGATTTGGTAATAATTCACCACCACGCCGGATTCACTTTAACGGTCCACCAAGAAACGATAAGCCCTCTACACCGAAACGTGTAAGCTGGGCTCCTCAAGGTCCTACCATTAATCATCAGCAGAGTCCAGTTGTTAAGAAAGAGTTTGTGCCAGCTCAAACCACCAAACAACGCGTCGAACATCATGCCCGCTGTAAAAAGTCCGAGAAGAACCAGCGAACTGCGATGTGGGTTCAATCTCAGCTTAACCAACGAATCAGATCTCCGAGTCCACAACCCGAACAAGTGCGTCCGATCATGAAGGAAGAACGTCCTTCATCGACTCCCTTCTTGGACAACTACCTGTATCATTACGGTGAACATACTTGCAACCGTCACAAGTGGAATACGGTGCGAGTTCCGGTGCAGAAGGAGGCGGACAAGAAGCCGGTGAACCGAGCTCATGGACTGCATAACCAGCGGATCAAGAACTGGGACCAGAGTGCTACGCGCCGCATAGGACGTAGCTCGTCGCCAGCTCCGCACTACTGTTACCACTGCGAGCACGACCATCGCAGGGATTGCTGCCTGCAGCCGGGTGACTCCAACGAAGACATCGCCGGATTTGCCGACTGGATCAGTGAGTTGGAAACGAGGGAAGCTAAGCCGGTGCCGTTTTTGGACATTCCGGAAACCGTCTCCGGGAGTATCTCGCCTCCTTGGTTCCCCAAGTGCTTACCGGTTCCGTCTAAGAATGTGAAGCAAGAGCAGATTCCGGCATGTTCTGCGGTGCCTCCGATGGGTCACCAGTGTTTCGTACCCGTTTATGGTCCCAATGTACGAGTAGTTCCGGTGAATGGATACCAGCAGATACATACTCCTGAGGGGCTCGTGTACTTGGTGCCACAAGTCGCAGGACATCCTCATGGTGCCTTCAACCAGTTCATGAGGCAGTACTTCCACTACCCTCAGGTGTACCTTGTCCAACCGAAACCGTGCGCTAAGCCATGTCCGGTTCATACTTGGATTCCCGGCATGTACATGCAGCCTCCGACGTATCCCGCCACGCATCTTCTTCAGCAACTTACGCATCAGTATTGCTCTACTGAAAGTTAGATTTAGATTTATACAATTGTAAAATTAGTAGTCAAATATATTCTTTAAGTAACAAATCAAACAAGTTTCAATTCTTTCATTCGATTCTAAAAGCAGAACTATGAGTTCATCAAAATTCCACATTTATCTCTCTGTGCTTCCTAAAAGTAAGGCACCATTACCAGGTCAAATTTCCCACCACGTGCTCTGAAACAAAAAATAGTTTTGCGCACAATTAATTTTCACGCTTTCGCTCAGTCCCTGGACCACATGACAGAGATCCTTTGCCGACACCTTGGAGCGGCTGGCGGTGCTGGGATTCACACCAGCGAATTTTCCGCCACCATATGGCGTGTATGAAACGCGTTTTGCGCAGCAGGATCTCCTTTTCCGAATCAGGACAACGCGCGGCCCGGGCCGTGTGCTGGAAATAGAAAACTATTTCACGCAGGCTCCCCCACCCCTGCAGCGGCGGTCACCACTGGGTATCGTGTTTGTAGGGGAGAATGGGGTGGAAATCGCTTTGAAACATTTTTGAGGTTATGTTTAAAACCTTGAAGAAGATCGTATAGACGGCCAACTCTGAAATTTTTTTTTTAAATGTTGTTATCATAGTTGCATTTTTGAGTTCAGAACAACACTTTTTGCCCTAAATCCCCCTTCGAGGATAGTGTTTCATTGTGGCCAGGAATGCGAAGCCATGATGCGATTTATAATGAAGCCATATCCTGACCTGGTATCGCCTTCCAAGCGGCCATCCTGACACAGAAACATTAGGAGTCATAAATTTATGCTGCTGTCTTCTGCCATGCAGGAATGGCACGCGTGCAAAATTTATATTTACTGAAAGTTATTGTTTAGGTATGGCCATTAATTGCATGAAAGAAAATTAAGGCACACGCGGTGCATAAAAAATAAATTTAGTTCCTGTGAGAACATTTCTTCAAACATGTTTGTCATACAATTGAATAGTAAATTAAGCTAGGTAACTGAATTCTTATTTAATTACAGTACCTGAACAATAGTATCGTAAATAGTATAGTTTTTGATTTAAATAAATTTTGCAAAAAAAATCGCAACCATGCCAGTTACCCCCTTAATCGGTGCCACAACACTCATAAAAGACCCACGAAATTACCATAAAAACTCTTATCTAAAGTAACATTCAATAATAAGAAGCAATCAATATTCCGGCGGCGGGATGAGAACGAACGAAGCCAAAATTTCACCCTCATCTGTTGGGCTTGGTTGGCAAGTTTGCTCTCTAGCTTGGCGAAATCGCAGGATTTTCCGCCCAGTTTCCGGCTAAGTTGTCTGCGGTGGTTGGTGGAGCTGCTTTTTATGCACATCCGCGCGCACTTTAACGCCGTAGAATATTCCGGGAGAATGGCGATCCCGGCGATGTTTACACAAGGCTTGGGCCTGGAAAATCAACACTCGATGCATGGTGGGAAAATATTGGAAATTGATAAATATTCGAAGAAAAACCAACATGAAAAAAGTAAAAACGAAAAAAAAAAATAAAATAGAACACTTAACTTAACATTCATTTACTCGGAATCACAAATCGAACGAGGCGAAAAAATGCTCTGACCTTTTCTTACGGTTTGTCACTTCCACACCAATCGCTACTGAATACTCTCTCTTTGCTCTCTGAATACTCTCTTGCTTTGCTCTCCTATCGTGTAGTACAGTGAATGGTTCAGAGAGAGCGATTTCGTTATGTCGCTTAAAGCTGACTGAAAATAGTTTGCGATCGGTTTTGCTTCGATAATTTAAGAAACTGCTTAAAATCAATGATATCAATAATATTTTGCCATTTTGTTGTTTACACAACATCAAAGACACATTTGGTAGCAATTTCCACCATGGCAAATTCTAAATTCACGGCAAACTGTGGTAGTGCAGGCCAAGTGAGCGCCGCGCTAGTATTTAGTTAGACTCTCTCCTCTCTGAGTACATTCGTGAGTGACTCGGGTTGACGGACGGCGTAGGAAAAGAAATTCACGGAGTATTTGTTTCGCTGAGTGAAGCGATTCAGCAAGCCGCTGCCAGAGAGCGGGATCTTTGAACTGAAAATCAGGACCCTTGTTTGCCGGTAATGGGAAAATATTGTTTTTCTATTTGAAACGTTTAGTTGAACTCCGTTTAAAAACTTTATTTATTATTCTTGATAGTTTTCTGATAGAATATTTGATTAATTATCTTATGGAAAAAACGGTAATATAAAATGATTTTTTTAAGCTCATCTCATTGAAAAGGATGAAGATCGATAACTACCGTAAACCGGGGTGACTTTGATAGGATTTAAATTTGTTTTGAGATTATTTTCCAACAGGTAAGGTTTTTCTCAAGATTATTATTTTTAAAACATGTACTGGGGTTGACTACACAAAGTCCATGCACTATTTCGGAAAAAAAGTGTTTTCAATAATGTTTAGAAAAATAGTTACGTTAAAAATTCATAGTTTTAATTTCGGGGTGACTTTGATAGTCATAGTGTTTCTTGTTAAAATCATATTTAAGTTGTTCAAACTTTATATTTAGTTAACTAAGTGTATAAGCTTTTTAGCAAAATACATATAAATGTTAGGTAAAATTGTTAAAAAGTCGGTATTTTGCCTGAAATTTATTAAAACTAGTTTTGTTTATAAAATTATCGATTTATATTGCATTTTATACTGAATTCAAAGCACGAATCGCAAGTTTTCACATTTTACATGAAATGTGTTCAACTGAAATTGCCTATAAATTTGGAGATTTTTTTAATTGTGTTTCAAAAACAAATATTATTTATTATTTACAAACTTTTTTAACCTTCTCCTTGTGGAAAATTGTCCAAAGAATTCGAAAATGCATTCCGTTTCCGATTAAAAATCATGTTCATTGAGAAAATCATAACACTTTGAGAAGTTTAAATAATGACTTTCATCGACATTTTCTTAACTATAGTTAACTAACTTTTTAAACTAGTCAACATTTTATGAAAAGTTCTTCTTGAGGTACTTTGAACACTTCTCTACCACGGTCAGTATCTTTCTAAACCATTCCTTACGTATTGTACTCTTCATTTTTCGGAAAAATCGCAAACCTATCAAAGTCACCCCGTTTTACGGTAATGCAAAAGTGTTACCTTAAAAAGAAGAATGAATTTACGAAAACTATGGTTGTTGACACATATTTCTGTAAAAGAAATTGAAAATTAAAATTCCAATTTTGATAAATAAAAGGAGAGTGAATCGTTTTATTGAAATAAAATGGATTTTTTACAAGAATTTGTAGATATCCTCAAATTGTTGACCGTTCTGTGCACTGTCCCGGAGTTTGGTCAAATTTGATGGTTGCCAAATCCCTTTGAAAATATGAACATTAGATGTGGATGCAAGAGTGACAAAAAGCTTTGATTTTAATTCGTATTGGCTAGTTGCGAAAAAATAGCACGAACTGTTCTTTTTTTATTCTTTTGATTTTTTTATTAATTTCTCGAGCAGACGGAAATAACTTGGGAATAACATTTTTTGATATTTGAAAATACTACACAGTAAAACATTGTGTAATTTTACCTCAATTTAGACTGAAAAGTGGCATCAAATCAGATCAATTTAGAGGTAAAAATACACATTTTTCCTGACATAAAAAATGTACCTCTTCCCAGATGTAATATTACCATGATTTTTTTTACTGTGTAGGCAAATAACATTTTATGTTGTTTATAACTAGATTTGTTATTCGTCGTTATGATTTTTTTTGTTATTGGATCGTTATTGTAATAACAGACTCATAACATTTTTAGTTATTCTTCGAACAAATCTTTGTAATTATTATCTTTGTAATCCCAATAACAGTTGGAGGTATTCTTCCATAACAAAATATGTTATTCCCAAGTTGTTTTGGCTTTCAACCAAAAAACGAAACGAAACTATTGGCACTACGCCCCCCGGGGCATGGTCTTCCTCTAACGTGGGATTTCTGCTCCAGCGCCTCTGACGAGACAGGAGAAACCGGGACCGACGTTTTACTTCACCATCCGATAGAAGCTCAGTGGATAAGGCGGGAATCGAACCCGCGTCTCATAGCATCATCGGGATCGGCAGCCGAAGCCGCTACCCCTGCGCCACGAGACCCACCTTTCAACCAATATCAGACCAATAACAAATTTTGTTATGATAACATTAACTGTTATTAAACTCTTATGCAAAAATGGATTTTGAAAGAAGATTCCATAACTGTTTCAATTATTTTATCAGAATTTGTTATTGAAATGGCTTGAATTTTGTTATTACTGTCTGTCCGGGTTTACATTTCATATGGCGAATGACAACATTGCACGTGATTGCACGGAGTTCTCACGATTTTTGTTGAATATCTCGGGATTGAAGTCGAGTTTCAAGAATCTGTGGAGAACAAAAGGTAATTAAAGTCGCGCAAAATGGCATTTTACTCAATTTGACCCAAATTCGACGTCCGACAAGATAGCAAGACCACGACAAATTGTTATAACATGATAAGAAAAATAAAAGGTAAAAAGAAAGATTTTTTAAAAATAATTTAACAAATTGAGGATAATTTCTCCCACTGTGCGATTGAAAATGTCGAATTTTCCAAGAGTTTCCGCAAATCGAAGCAAAAAAACAACTCGGAAGGATAAACACACACATACAGACAAGACAACATCGCGACACGAACCGGCTGCTGAAGACCAAAACTCCAACCGCAAGTCCTTGTTCGCTGGCATGTTGGCTCAGAATCGGAAGGAGATGGGCTATTACACGCCGTTGCCGCCGCCGGTAGCCCTTAAAAACCCCGAGCTAGGAGGGAAAATAGCGATCTTTATCTGCGCGTATGCTAATATTGAAGTCTGAAGGGAAGGGCACATAAATATAAAGAAGCTTTTATTTAGTCGTGGCTCCGGCTATGCTTCTTGAGATTTTTCCAGCTTTCCGATATACCTCCCGGTGTGGCGCACAGCATCCAGCTTTTCCGAAAGGGAGGAAAACAGCATTCCACCCGCCCAAGGACGCGGCCCAACGATGAGAAGAATGTAAAACGGATACTATAAATTGCGATATTTCTTCCCCTTTAGTTTCCCTTTTCCGGTGGCAGGGCGGAAAAACCGGTTAAACCAGAACTGACACACACTTATTGGACGGGCGCTGCACCGCAGACTTTTCCGACATTTTCCCGAGAAGCGGCAGACAAACTTTATGATGTGTATTTTCCAGATTCCGGTTGTGTTTACACGGAGCTGGCTGAAAAGAAGGACGTATTGGAGCGTTCTGGACGTTGATGATTCGCTCGGCAAACAGAATTAAGGGTTGCGGAAATTTAGTTTTTCCTTTCTATTTTTATTCAGCAAAAAAATTAAAATACAAAAAAAAAACAAACATGACCAACGCCTGAGATTTTCCTACTCAATGACGTCAGAGGGTAAAATTTTGAAACTTCATGTTGAAATTCACATGTCACGCCACCAACCAGCTGCTGCCGAAAAAGGATCCTTCTTCTCGAATCCCAAGGAATCCCCATCACACTTGATCCCCGGCACAAATGGTACGGATTTGGAAGCCGTCATGAAGCCAACGAAAATGCTTTTATGTTCCAGCAGCAGCAGCAGCAGCCATTTGCGATAACAAAGATTTCCTTCCTCGTCCCACCATATGTGGTGATGGGTTTTGGGGGAGTGGGTGTGGGGTGTTTGCCCCCGTAAGTGCCAAAGCCACACAGAAAGCCCTCAGTTTTTCATTCTGGTTCAGGCAACGCAAAAACAATTAATTATAGCCGGCCGGAGAGCCATCATCGCATTTAATTTTCACGCAAGAGCTAAATATATCCTCCTGGGTAAAGTGACGGAGTGCGTCAATTGGAGCAGATTTGATAAAAATTAATTTGTAATTTAAAAAAAAATAAAAAAGTTAAGACAAAAATTATTTTTGAGCTCTTTTTCTTCGAGAAACCAATTTCCAGTATGACGATTAAGAATATTGAACAATATTTTTCATATTAATTTTTTAAAGAATCTTGATGAATCGCATAAAAAAATATAAAAAATCTAGTAATTTGAAAGAATATTGTCTTGAAAAAAAAGTTTTCAAATGAGTAATTTCCTAGAATTTCACATTCTTTCAAAAGAAATATTTTGTTTTTTTAACTTTGTCCGTGCATTCTTTATGTAAAAAGAAACTTTTTTTGTATTTTTCGGGTGAGCTGGGCATGAAAAAAATCTTTCTTTCTGGTCGATTTGGAGTCTTCGGCAAAATTGTAGATTATAATTAGGACTCCAGAAAAAAGGTACAGTAAAAATCCTGATGTTTTTGTTAGACTCTCTATTGCTAAATTTCCAAAAAAAAAAGTATATTATTAAAATTTTAGATTTGTTGGCATAAAAAGACATCTTTAATTCTAGTGTTTAGGATGGTGCCGACCTATGGAGTGTAAACATTAACCTTAAAATGTTGACATTAAGTTAAGAAATAGGCACTGAATCCGCTTTGTAAATGAGGCCCCGATACTCTTCATGGGTCATGGAGAAAATTTACTCTAAGGATGGTGCCTGATCTGGAATGATTTTTTTATATGGTTAGGATTTGTGCCAAAAAAAAAGCGAAAATTTGTATTCACATTTATTCAAATTATTTAAATGAAAAAGAGAAGGATTTTTTCACAAAAGTTTCATTCTTTTACATTGAAATAGAAATTATTAGTTTTCGAGATATCACGAGTTGAAAATGAGGGTTAATTGACACACTGAGAAAAACGTATTTTTCAGAAAATTTAAACTACAGCCGTATCACAACTTCATCAAAAAATTATATTTAATTTTCGATTGCATATTTAATTTACCATAAAATAATATTTTTTTAAATTATGCTTGACAATATTTCCTTTTTTTCATAAAAAGTAGAAAAAATACAAAAAGTCAAATTAAAAAGACAAAAAAATTTCCGCGTATTTATTTTTTTTTAAAAAATCTTTGCAAAACCTTCAACTAAACCACTATGAAATTTTTGATTGCATATTTGATTAAGCATAATTCAGCAATTCCAGTTGAAAAAAGCCTAAATCGAAAAAAAAAGTTCTCCGATCGGGCTCAAATTTTTTCTGGGGATTCCTTGGCCAAAATAATAAGACCCGTATTTTTTGGTTTGGCCATTAGGGTGACCTACATCGTGCTAGGGTGGTTCAAAAAATGGCAATTTTCATCATTTTTCGCAAAAACCTCTTTTTTCGAAAAATCTTATCTCCGCGGCATTTCATCCGATTTTAGCTGTCTTAGACGCAAAAGAAAGGTGATGAGTTTGGCTATTCGGGAAAAATAGCAAGAAGTTTCAAAAATCTAGCTTAACATTTCAAAAAGTCGCATGAAAACTTAAAATGGGGTTTTGACCGTGTCTGGACCAAAGAGCCTATGTCTGAAAATATTTTTATCGGATTCCTCGGAAAATTTCACAAAAAATATCAAATTTGGCGAAGTCGAACCGTACGTTTCGGAGATTTGATTTTTTGAAAATAAAAACTGAGTTTTTCGACGCACCACGCGCAAAAACGGGAAAATGACGAAATCGGCAAAAAATCAACTTTTTCCACTAAAACTGCGATAACTTTAAAATTTCAGCGATGATTTATAGATGTTTGGGTATCATTTTTTTAATTGAAAGACGCAACTTTTGGTACCATAACATCTATAGGTCATCGCCGATTTCGTAATTTTCCCGTTTTTGCGCGTGGCGCGTCGAAAAACTCAGTTTTTATTTTCAAAAAATCAAATCTCCGAAACGTACGGTTCGACATCGCCAATTTTTTGATAAATTATGTGAAATTTTCCGAGGAATCCGATAAAAATATTTTCAGACATAGGATCTTTGGTCCAGACACGGTCAAAACCCCATTTTAAGTTTTCATGCGACTTTTTGAAATGTTAAGCTAGATTTTTGAAACTTCTTATTATTTTTCCCTAATTGCCAAACTTATCACCTTTCTTTTGCGTCTAAGACAGCTAAACTTTTTTAAAAAGACAAGATTTTTTCCGTGTACCTATTTTCTGAATAATTCTTAAAAAAAACAAATCGATCAGAAAGTCCCTTCTCAAAATACAGATTTTCAAATATTCACATGCTTTTTTTTTGTAAATGTTTGACGTGGGCAAAGTTATCATATCAAGAAATAAATAAATAAATTGAAAAAATTTCAAGCGAAAAATCCAGCCATAAATTTGAAAAAAAAAAGCCATATCAAACTTTAAACTGGACCAAATGGCCGTATCTGTAAATATTTTTATCTGTTTCCTCGGTAAATAATATGTAACATACTAAAATTGGGAGGAGTTCATTTACTCGCAAAAACGTGAAAATGACAAAAAATAGAAAAATCTTTTGCACTAAAACTGCAATAAATTCAAAATTCTATCGGAAACCTTTCCATTTTTGATACAACATTCAATCGAAAACCTTTCCTTTTTACGATACTGAAAATTTCATAGTTTTAAGACGCAAATTTTGAATAAAAAAATAATCCCAGAAATTCACAAATTCAGACCATGTTCACACAATTGTAATCAAACCAAAATTGTATATATCTGCTCTTGTTCTTGAAGTTCGTAACAAAAATGGGTGAAGATTTATGTGATTAAATACTACGATAATTTTTTGAATGGATAACAATAACTTTCAAAATATATTTTATTGAAATTTTCAACAAAATATATTAAATAAAATACCAAAATTTCCTTAGTCAAAGTTCCGCTCACCGAAAGGACACTACCTCACAAAGCTTTCATCAGCATGATTTCGAATTCCTGCCCGTGGTAAAGGGGGACGGGGGAGTCACCATAAGGATCCCATCCCATCGTTCATCGACGCCTTCGTCGCCAGCTGGTGTACGATTCTAAAAATAGCGCGCTCCACTCTCAAACGTGTCGTCGTTCCGCCACGTGGCCCCCACCCGATGCGAGAAGATTGTATCATAATCATTTACAGGGTGCCATAAAATGTGGCTCCTAAAGTTTACTAATTTTCATTTTATTTCCCCGGGTCAGAGGGAGGGAGGTCAGGGCTGCCAACATTTTTTTTGTTTCGAACAGTGATGCTGGTTCGTTGGGGAAAAAATGGATCGACTTCGCCGTAATTTTTTGCTGATTTTTTATTCTTCTCATAAACCAACAGAAAAGTTGTTATTTTTTCAATCTTGTCATGGAACCGTTTTCCGCCCGGAGGAGCAGCAGAACATGACCATTGACCAAGGATGTCACGTGTCTCCGAGTGGGACGTGCCCATCTGGAAAACTGGAAAATGGTCCCCCCATCCCGCTCGAAGACTACGTGTCCCTCCTTTTGAGCTGTGTGCAGAGAGGTCATCTTTTATTTGGACGGGACAACTTTCGGGTCACGCACGTGTACAAGACATTGAGAATTTATTATCATCCTTGACCTAGTGCTATTCTTTGAGAGGGAACGAGAGCGCAAATGATTTTTTTTTTGTTTTTTAAAAACACTTTTCGAAGACGAACAGTGCCAAATTCGACTGCTCCGATGTGTACTTTATCGATCGAGAACAATAAAATGTGCGAAACGTTGCGGAAACACCTGAGACGACAATAAATTGCTGTTTTTTTGCTGCTGCTGTTGATGTTGTTCTCTCTAGATTCTAGAAGGTACAGACTGTTTGAACCGTCAGCTTCTGGCAAGTGCTTCTGGGTGGTAACGAACGTTCCCAAATGTCGTAGATAGATTTTTCGGCGATCAATTTTACGGTTTGCTTCTGGGGAATTTGATTAAAATTTCAATTCAACTTTCTTATAAAAGTAACACAATCTGATTCCTTTTCTGAAAAACCAAAATTTAGAAAAACTTTTACATATCATTATTGAAAAATTCAACCATTTTCAAGTGACTCCTATTTGTAACCGTCCAACAAATAGCATAAACGTTTTATTTCCCCTGTAACACACCGATAATAACCCAACCATTCTTCGTCACGTCAACAACAATTTGCAACGGCAAAACAATAGTCCACAACACACACAAGTACTATAGGGTGGATCGACAATAATCTCCCTTCATCCCCATTAGGTAAATTGCTCCCGCCGGAAAGTTCACTTTCCGTGCTTTTCCTCCTTTCCTTTATATTGCTGTCATTCAATTTGCTCTTCTTCTGTTTTATTTAATATTTAGCCTCGCCACTCACACGACAAAATGCCACTCCCCCTTCTAACTCTTCGTCTCCACGTGGGCAATTTTACTTGAAGGCACGACACATAGGTTTACTTCCTGTTTTCATTTTTACCTTCTTACTTATTTTTTTTCTGGTGGCTTGAGCTATGAAAATAGTCGCTTCTGCTTAGAGAGAGAGCGAAAAAAAGTCACATTGTCTTGCTCCAACAATTCTACCTCTTTTATTTTACTTTTCCTGCGCTCATGCACACACCCCCAAAAAGTCCTCCCAAGTGTGTCATCTTGCGGTGTGCTCATGTGTGTATTTTTTCCTTCTTGTCTTTTCCACACAGGATTTGGTGGAAAAAACAGTCACGTGGAAAACGCGCGCAATGGAAACACACACACACACGCGCAATTTCAGTGTGTAGTGAAAAATATTTTCCGGATTCAAACTGACAGCAGGTAACATCGAAATTTGGTACCTGTCTTCGGAAAACCGCAAAAGAAACGTTTTAGGTTTCAGGAAACGGCTGAATCACTGGTTATGCAAGGAAGTTGTTCGTGCAATGAATGGTAATTTGGTGTATTTTACCTTTCTCATCATTTTCACTACTCTCATGGAATGGTGAGTAGTTTTCTAAATTACCTGTACAGTTAATCTGACTGCTATTTAGATTTTTTTTTATTTGATTGAAACTAAGTCTTTTTCATTTTGCCTTGAAACCCCATTTGACATTTAATCGATTTCTCTTCACATGTTTCCAAATATTTTCCGAAACCTGCCGAAGTTGCAGATTTTTTTTTTATCAATAATATTCCATCATAAAATCAATGCAAATGTTTCTAAAGCATAAAAAATAGAACAAAATAAATATTGTGTGAATATATATCGTCGAATTATTCCACCTTTTCCCTACTTTTATTTCTAAATATGAGGTATATATTTTGAAAAATAATGATTCATCATTGTTTACTTATAAAAAAAATACTGTGCTGAGGAATATTTTTTGGAGAAAAAACGGCTAACATCAAAAAACAAATGGATCGGGAGATAGTGCAATAAAATTTTTTGTGATTTTTCGAAGATATTCAACTTTTGCAATTAAGAACGATTTTTTCACCAATGAAACTTTCAGCGTTTGAACTCATGCCAAATATGAGCCCCTACTTTATTGAAGAAAAGCTCCCCTGCAAAGAATATTTTTGAAAAGCTCAGAAAATTTCCTACAATTTGCTTTTCGATGTTTTGTTGATCGGAATGTTTGGTGTTGGTAAAAGTTTAGATTTAATAATGAGTTTTCTGGTCTTTTCAATAAAACTAGTAGGTATTGACATTTTAAAATGTGGAGTATTCTTTGAAAGGGCTACAATCACTTATTTTTAAACATATTATGTTTTTGACATTAAAGATCGAACATTTAGTAGTTTGATTCCGAGATATCACGAGATTTGAAATGCTTATTAAACTTATATTTTACAAAATTTTAACCTTAAACTTTCTGAGCAACCAGACCGGACTGTTCAACAAAGCGTAAAAAGAAAAATTGTAGACACCTTGGCTCAACATTTTTTTGTTTTTAATCAATTCAAAAATAATAAATCGAATTAAACTGTCAGTAATAAAAAGTCAAATAATATAATCGAGATTTTTCCGTGTACCTTTATTCTGAAAAGTCCTTATCATACCCTACAACTTTGCCGAAGACACCAAATCGATCAGGAAATCCCTTTTTGAGATACAGATTTTCGAATATTCACATGCCCTTTTTGTATGACCAGCCCATAAAATTAAATATAAATATGCATAATTGTTTTGTTTTACATAAGGATTGCATGGACAATGTTTCATCCAAAAACAAAAAATACAAAATTAAAAAAAAAACGAAACGAAATTTAATTCTATAGAAAAAAAAACAATCATTCCTTAAAAAAATAAAATTTTATTGGAAGAACTTGTATAGTCAGTTACAAGATGGTCGGAATACGTTGCATCATATTATTTTTTGATTCTTAGCCTAACAGAGCACTTTTAGGCTCTTAACAAATTATGAATTTTGAAAACACCGATCGAAAAAAGATTTAAACTTCGAAGAAAAAAATCCTTTCATTAAATCATTGATACTTGCATATTTCTGAAATAAGCATAACTTTAATGATTTTTTTTTTCAATTCGGTTTTATTGGTGAATAATCAAGATACATTGAGTTATTTTGAAGTGCATAACAGAGTTTTGGAGTTCCTTACAGCTGTGTGTTGCATCATAATCCATTTAGGAACAATTATTTCTTTAACTAAGGCACTAGCAAGAGTAAGAAAAAACTATAAAAAAAACTTACAGAAATTGCAAAGGAAAGGGGATAGAAGAAGAGAAAGCTTATATCTAGATCACAGGTAATTTATCCTTTGTAGATGTGTTTGATCATCAGTTCCCCAAGGGCCAGGAATTGTTCTGCCTTGTTCCGGCAGCTCCGAAACCGCGTCATCATCTCCCCCGCGAGAGCAAAGAACTCCGGCAGGGTCAAGAGATCTTCCCCGGTGACTCCTTGCTGGGCCGCATCGCCGCTACCGGCAGCGACCACGCTGGCAAACGAACGCCCCCATCCAGGAGGGATCGCTGGGTTGTCCGCTGGAACCGTAGGCTGTCCAGCTGCAGGAACGGCTGCGCTCGTGCTTCGCTGAGGAGGGTGGGCTTTCTTCTTCCTCTTTTCCTGCTCCTCGAGGTAGGCCTTGCGCGCGACGCATCCGCGGTAATTGCCGGTATGGTTGCCGTCACAGTTCGCGCACTTTACGCGCGGCTTGGTTTGTTCTGCCTTGTCCCCCAAGTCCGCCTTTCGTGGCAGTGCGCACGCCTCGGAGAGGTGTGATTCACCGCACTTCACGCAGCGGGGCCGGAGGTTGCAGTTCCGCGAGCCGTGGCCGAATTTCTGGCAACGGTGGCATTGCGCTACGTCCGTCGGGTTCTTGGAGTAAAACCGCCAGTTTACCCAAAAACCGTCCAATGTCTTAGTCCGCCGCAGGTCTTGGATCTTGACGGTGCCGCGGTCGAAGTACAACAGGTACAGAGTGTGCACACCCGTGACCGTTGTCTTGCGCGAGAGCACTTTTATCTCCCGTGGCTTTATTCCGGCGTCCGAAAGGTGTTTCTTCAGGTCGGTGACCGGACGGTCTTGATAACCCTGCAAGACGACCTTAACAGGGGGCTTCTCGGGGTTGAATGTGTAGAAGTTGAAGTTGCTACGCTTCAATTCTTCAATCACCAGGTCGAAATCCTTTTTGCTCAGTGTAATCACTTGCACTGCCGACTTACCGATTTTTAGACAATATCCGAGGCCTTCCAGCAACTCGTCAACATCGTCTGCCAACGTGTCCAAAACAAAAATTGGAGGTGGTCTACGTTCCGCTGGAGAGTTGTTCTTTTTTGACGTCGGCACTTTTTTCCGTGCACGACCATCATCGTCGTCGTCGTCGTCAGTAGTGCTGCTACCGTCGGTGTTGTTGTTGTTGTTTTCTTCATCGTCCCTCAGCATCTGGAATTCGTTCCTGATGGGGATGTTGGCGGATGTTGATGTGCCACTGGTCGTGGCACCGGAGGTACCGGAACGGGTTCGCACTGGTGATCTCGGAACATATCCGGGATGTAGTCACTTTTTGTCGATTCCTTCTGCGCTCACTCTCCCCTGCGCGATGGCGGTCGACACGGCGTTGGTTTGTTTACCTTTTTGCACACGGCCGGTAGACAAACTTCGCGGGTTTTTCGAGGCCGCACTCGAACTGCCACGGCCACGGCCGGCCCTTGGCATGCTGGTGGAGCAAACTCGCGCCTAATCACGGTAAATTACGGCGAAAAAACGATGGAGCACTGAGCACTTGACTGCTGCTTGCACTCTTGCGTACACGGAGGTGAACTTTAATGATTTATAAAGTGGTTTGTGGTAATATTTTATTTTTGATTTTGAAAATTAGGCTTTAAATGTAGAAATGTAGTTTTCTCCGAATTTATTTATTTTTTGTTTTGTTTTTATTACTGTTTAAAGTCAGTTTTAAAAAAGTATCAATTTGTGAAGTTTACAATTGATTACACACAATTTTTCGCTTCTCAAGTAGCAAATTTAGTGTCAACTTAAGCATTTCAAAGCTCTTTCGCCATTAGCAAAAGATCCTGCACACTGTGACCACCGTGTAAAAATGTCTAAATAATGGACTGTTGCACTGCCCATAATTGAAAATTCGGCTATTATGCCAAATCAAGTAATCCGAGAAAAACGTGTTTTAGTGTTTGTCACAAAATCTCCGTCAAGGCAATTTCCCATAAGAGTGGCATATTAGCCATTTGGTTTTTCGCATCGGCAGCCAAGTCTAAACACTATTTCAGTGAAATTCAAGTTCCAGGAGATGCGTTGGAACATCCGCTACCACCGGGTGCTAATATCTCGTTTTTGCCAAAAGTGGATATTAGCCGTTTTTTCAATGGTGGGCAGTGCACGACCGAAAAAAAAAACAAAAAAACTCAACGTTCCAAACCAAATTGGACACATTTTTCGACCGAATCGACCTTGTCCTGTCTCTAACTGCCTCCCCTCAGCGGCTTGACTTTTTCCCACCCCAATTGAACATCCTAACGAAGGTCCAAACCGTGAGGCCTAAATGTACCAGAACCAACTCGAGCGAGCGAAGGCAAATGCGATTCCATTCCGGTGAACTGGGTCTTGGCGCGTTTTTGTGGCCGGGCAAAGCATTTGAAAGTTTCTTTTTGTACGGCTAAATTCTGTGTGTTCTCTTGTTTTTGTAGTCGCGGTTCGTCCTTGCGAGGATTTTCCCCTTTTCCAGAAAATTCCGAGAAGGAAGGGCGTTGAACTGAATAACTAGACTGGCACACAGTGAGATATTTGAAGGGAATTTTGGTCAGAATTTTATCAAACTCTGTTTGTTTGAAATTTATTCTCTGGTTTCATTTAAAAACATTTTTTATATCTTTTATTAAAATTTCGACCAACTTAACCCACTGTGCACCACCATTAAAGCCTCCAGCAATTTCATTCATTTGCCTGAACGTAGTGAAAACTAGAAGTTTCCCTCCCACCACCCTCCAAAACGCGCACACATAGACGAAATGGCACAGCCTTTAATTTGGCACGATCTCCCGCCACGTGTTCTATTTTTAAGCCAACAAGCCGTTCCAAATTCAAGTTTTTTAATTAAACCAAATACCCACTTTATCGTCGAATTCCACGGCGCGCGCGCGTTTTCCCTCTCTTCAAAGTCTAGATCAGGAGCCACGCCATTTCCGAAAATAAAATCATCCATTATCAAATTTTTCAATTTTCACACCACACCCCCCTGGAAAGCGAGCTTTAGGTCACACCTCTTTGCAGCGGCTGGGAAAGCAATTTCGAGTGCATCATAAAAAGCTCACTTTCTTGCTCACTTCGGGAAATGGAGGCGCTCAAACTTTGTGCGAAGGTTATGTGCCAATAAATGCAGTCACGTGGCGCTTTTTTGGAGGCAAATACTGGTATTGGCCTTTTATTTGATCTGAATTATGTTTGTTGGCAGCCTTCTTATGCTTTGCTTTGATGTAAGAATGATTGAATCGGCAATTGACTAAAGTCAAAAATAAGTTGTAATTAACTCAATTAGACAATTTTATAGCAAATTTTCTGAACTTTTAAAAAAAAATATTTTTAGAAATGGTCACTCATGGTCACTATTTTTAAAAATCGAAAAACTGCAAATATTTCGCTAAAATCAAACTTTCGGTGGCTATATCTTGAAAACAAAGCCTTTTATCAAAAAATCTGTAAAGTACTTTTCGATTGGAAATTCAATTTTACATGAAAAAAATTACGTCAAATTTGTTTTTGCATGAAATTTTGATTTTTCTAATCTAATCTAATCTAACCCTAGCGCAGCCAGTCTTTCGAGGGCATCCTGGAAAATGCCTTAGGTTGATTAACGCCTAGCATCCTCTTGTCATTATTAACAATTGCAGTGCCCAATAAATTGCAATAAATTGCAATAAATTGCTTTGAAACATCACAAACGTTAAAGCGGCCAGGCCAACTGCGTAAAGTTAACCGCAAAGATGATTCGTTGAATTGGTTTGAGTTTGAACACGAATGTTCAAACAGCAATACAGTTCTGAATCTACAGGGGAGGAAGAAACGTGGGGATCCCCCGCTCACGTTCCTGTTTGCTTGGGCAATGAATCGTTGGGAGCACCATGCTGAGAAGTTTTGGTGTCCCAGACCCTCTTGGATGGGACATCGTATTTCCACAAATGCCCTGGATACTATTTGCCGTGGTTATAGCGCCACAACTCGCTCACAAAAATCACTATTTTTTCAAAAATTCATAACTCGGTGGCAGATTTTTGACCATGTTTCTCTATGGCTCAAAAGTTGCGGGTTTTTGTCCCCTAAAACATATCAAAAAATCTCGAAAATCAAAAAATACGTATTTTGGGAAATTTAGTTTTTGTGAAAAAAATGTTAATTAAAAAATCGGCAAATTTTTTTTCCGTGTGCCCATTTTTTTCTCAATAGTCCTCAACAATACCTACAACTTTGCCGAAGACACCAAATTGATCAGAAAATTCATTCAAAAGTTACAGATATTCGAATATTCACGTACCGTTTTTGTATGGACAGCTGCCAAAATTGTATGGAGACTTGTATGGGTGACCCAATGACACAAAATAGCTTATTTGGTCATAGGGAAGGCCCCCACAAAGTTTGAGTCAATTCAAAAAATACAAAAAATAAAAATGGTCGAAATCGGCCGATTTCGTAGAGAGTTGCTCACAATTGACCTTACGCCATTTCAAAACGTTTCTACATCTGAGACTAACCGAGGGGAAACGATAAAATTTGATTATTATAACTATCGTGCGTGTGCAAGACACCCGAGGAACAGATTGACGTGATCGCACACTTGCTGACACATGGCACGAGAAAATGATCATCTAATTCAGTTACAGTTTTTTTTATTCTATTATTTATTATTTGTTGTACTCTTGATCCTCGGTCCTAACCTGGTCGCAGCACCTAAGGACCTAATAAAAATAAGTTGTGAAGAAAAAAAAAACTATCGTGCGTGCTCACGAAACGGTTTCCACCTGCGCGGGCTCCACCCATTCAGGTAGGAAAACTCCATCGGTTTCCAGATAAGAACACTAACTGGCAAAAGAACTACCTTCCGCAGTGCAAAACTTGGAAGTCACGAGACGGGATCTGTTCAAAATTGGTGTCCTCACTCACGTGGCTTGGGCCGTTATGCAAATAGCTGAGCATAAAAATGAAAACAAATTGAAAAAAAACCTCTCCAAGATAGCGAACTCGAAGTTCGTTTTTTGTGTGTTCTGTTTCGAAAGACTTTGTTGGTCCCCCTCTAGACGGTAAAATTGCTTTGAGGATGATTTTTTTCGCTTTCGATTCTTCCTCCCCCTTAAAAGGGATGTCAATGTCTCATTAAAGACCCTGCTCACGCGAAGCTTCTGTGAAAATTTGCGAATCTCTGCCAGTCGTTCCTGATGCTGATGAACACCCAAGAGGGTGCAAAGTACACGGTCGAAAAATGTTCGCCATATTTTCCACCTCCCAACAGTCCCGGTCAAATCTTTTTGTTTCAACAGTGCGTTATAATAAGAAACCCCAGCAGCAAGCAAACTTTTCGATTTCATCAATTTCATGCTCACTGGGCTAGAAGTTTATCTCCTAAAAGCATGTTCACTCAGCTGATTTCGAGTGCCCTTCACGAATCGCTGCTGGAAGCTTCACGCGGGAAGTTTATTTGGTGCATCCTGCTGCTCGGTGCTGGACTTCAGTTTTCACTTCAAATTGCATTCGAACAAGCGTTCAAAGCATGAATGTACAGATTTTAGAAATTTTGCAGGTCTACCAGAACTTAATTATTTAAATTTGTTTTGTTCGATTGGTTTGATTTTGATTTTATTTATATTATACGACGAAACAATAATCAAACAAGTGTAAGTAATATTTGTTGAATTTTCTAGAGCACTTAAATTTAAATCAAAAAAAAATTTGAGTGCCATTTTCATCCAGTCATGTTATCTTAAGCTTATACAGTCCAGACTCGATTATCCGAAGCCTCAATTATCCGAAGGTTTGTATGGGACTTCGGATAATCGAATCACGATCAAAAAAAAAATTCGCATTTTTTTATTGTCTTGCTTTAAACTTCAAATACGAGTTCTGCGACCTCATTTTAGTCAAATTTAAATGGCTGATTGCCTGTAAAATAAAAAAATAATGATTTCTTGAATATTTCATCATCGCCATTTTGGTCGCCATCTTGGATTGAAAAATTCACATTAGAGTAGTTTGAGGGTCATACGAAAGCTCAACAATCAAAAAAAGGACAAGGAAAAAAAAAATTCGTGATTCGATTCTCCGAAGTGAAATTTTGCCAAGGCCTTCGGATAATCGAGTCTGGACTGTTTAAGACATTTCATTTTATTTGCGCTCGAGAATGACATTTGAGAAGGGCGTTTGTTTTTTTTATATTTTTATGTTTCATTTTTCATTTTCAAAAAATGGCCAAAGACAAACTTAAAAATTTGGAAATTTGACGAGCTTTCTGAAAAAAATACACTGAAATAAAAATTTTCGCTTTTTCTGCGAGAAGTTTAGATTCAAAGGTATACAAGTCAAATGTTGAGGTGGGCGCAAATTTTTTTTCGCTCAATTTTTCCGTGATATTAGCTTTAAATGTAGCAAAAAGCCTCACGAAAAATGCAGGATGGTGTGTCTATTAGGGTGGGTACGGATTTCGAAAAGTTCTCAGATCAAGTTGTGATGTGGTTCCCCTTGTAGGGCATACTTATAGGGACTCTCACGCCAAATTTCAGCTCATTTGGCTGAAAACTGGCTTGTCTCAAGCGGGTTCAAGTTTACATGGAAATTACTATGGGAAATTTTGAATTTTCGTTCATTCGCTCCTACAGGCCTGGGGAAAACATGTAGAAACTTCTAGGATGGCCAGAAATGAGCGGAATCGTCTGGAGAACAACTTTCCCTAAGAGACCAGGTCGATTCGTTCAACCCCCATCGAGCTCAACGGCAATACATCCGGGGTTTTCGGAACCAACCGTTTTCCCCAGAAAAGCATCAAATTTTCCTTAGCATGCTATGAATGCTTGATGAACACCGCGACGCCACATGTCAAACAGCTACCACGTGGACTAGCATCGCCTATAAAAAAATACTTTTTATTACTTTTTGAACTATAGAATTATCATTTATGGTGATCCTGATACTATTTAGCTGTATTCTAAACCTCCAAATAAGAAAAAAAATTGTTATGGTGCAAATTTTACAATCACGTGGTAGCTGTTTGACATGTGGCGTCGCGGTGTTCATCAAGCATTCATAGCATGCTAAGGAAAATTTGATGCTTTTCTGGGGAAAACGGTTGGTTTCGAAAACCCCGGATGTATTGCCGTTGAGCTCGATGGGGGTTGAACCAATCGACCTGGTCTCTTAGGGAAAGTTGTTCTCCAGACAATTCCGCTCATTTCTGGCCATCCTAGAAGTTTCTACATGTTTTCCCCAGGCCTGTAGGAGCGAATGATCGAAAATTCAAAATTTCCCATAGTAATTTCCAAGTAAACTTGAACCCGCTTGAGACAGGCCAGTTTTCAGCCAAATGAGCTGAAATTTGGCGTGAGAGTCCCTATGGGTATGCCCTACAAGGGTAACCACACCACAACTTGATCTGAGAACTTTTCGAAATCCGTACCCACCCTAGTGTCTATACTGAAACAAAATACAAACATCAATAATTGAAACGTTTTTTTCATTTAAAAAAAAAGCTTAACGTCAACATTTTCAAAATACAATTTTACATAGAAGCCTCCATGTGAAGATACAGCGGTTTTAAAATAAAATTGCTGGAAAACAATGGTTATCACAATTTTTTGTTAGTTTTCGGCAATTTATATAAGTGAGACCTGATTTTTCAGTCTTGAAAATATTTTGACCCGAAAGCTCGAAAAGTTTGCCTTTGACAACATTTTAAATAAAAAATGCCAAAAACCACAAAAATTACCCAAATCCCTGTTTTCCAACAATTTTATTTTTAAAACCACTACACGCAAACGAGAAATCGTTGAGGGCGGCCCTCCCAATTTGATTTGAGTGGGACAGTGCTGAAATCGCGCGGAAATCCCTCTCGATTTGAACGGTCTCGAAAATTCACGCATACCATCACAGGAAAATGTCGAAATGTTTCAAATTCATTGACCAAGAACGTAAATACTCGAAAGGCAGTTGTATCTCACACGGCAGTGCTGTGCACATGTATGCGTGCTTGCTATTTTTCTCCGATCAAGACAAATTCACCTTGCAGTGTGGTGCAAGATCAACTGACTCTGTTATTATGAAATTGATAATGGAAAATAGTCTAATTGTTTAATTGTTTAATTGTTTAATTGTTTAATTGTTTAATTATTTAATTGTTAAATTGTTAAATTGTTTAATTGTTTAATTGTTTAATTGTTTAATTGTTTAATTGTTTAATTGTTTAATTGTTTAATTGTTTAATTGTTTAATTGTTTAATTGTTTAATTGTTTAATTGTTTAATTGTTAAATTGTTTAATTGTTTAATTGTTTAATTGTTTAATTGTTTAATTGTTTAATTGTTTAATTGTTTAATTGTTTAATTGTTTAATTGTTTAATTGTTAAATTGTTAAATTGTTTAATTGTTTAATTGTTTCATTGTTTAATTGTTTAATTGTTTAATTGTTTAATTGTTTAATTGTTTAATTGTTTAATTGTTTAATTGTTTAATTGTTTAATTGTTTAATTGTTTAATTGTTTAATTGTTTAATTGTTTAATTGTTTAATTGTTTAATTTTTTAATTGTTTAATTGTTTAATTGTTTAATTGTTTAATTGTTTTATTGTTTAATTGTTTAATTGTTTAATTGTTTAATTGTTTAATTGTTTAATTGTTTAATTGTTTAATTGTTTAATTGTTTAATTGTTTAATTGTTTAATTGTTTAATTGTTTAATTGTTTAATTGTTTAATTGTTTAATTGTTTAATTGTTTAATTGTTTAATTGTTTAATTGTTTAATTGTTTAATTGTTTAATTGTTTAATTGTTTGATTGTTTAATTGTTTAATTGTTTAATTGTTTAATTGTTTAATTGTTAAATTGTTTAATTGTTTAATTGTTTAATTGTTTTATTGTTTAATTGTTTAATTGTTTAATTGTTTAATTGTTTAATTGTTAATAGTTTAATTGTTTAATTGTTTAATTGTTTAATTGTTTAATTGTTTAATTGTTTAATTGTTTAATTGTTTAATTGTTTAATTGTTTAATTGTTTAATTGTTTAATTGTTTAATTGTTTAATTGTTTAATTGTTTAATTGTTTAATTGTTTAATTGTTTAATTGTTTAATTGTTTAATTGTTTAATTGTTTAATTGTTTAATTGTTTAATTGTTTAATTGTTTAATTGTTTAATTGTTTAATTGTTTAATTGTTTAATTGTTTAATTGTTTAATTGTTTAATTGTTTAATTGTTTAATTGTTTAATTGTTTAATTGTTTAATTGTTTAATTGTTTAATTGTTTAATTGTTTGATTGACATTTTGACAATTTGACATTTTGACATTTTGACATTTTGACATTTTGACATTTTGACATTTTGACATTTTGACATTTTGACATTTTGACATTTTGACATTTTGACATTTTGACATTTTGACATTTTGACATTTTGACATTTCAACATTTTGGCATTTTGACATTTTGACATTTTGACATTTTGACATTTTGACGTTTTGACATTTTGACATTTTGACATTTTGACATTTTGACATTTTGACATTTTGACATTTTTGACATTTTGACATTTTGACATTTTGACATTTTGACATTTTGAAATTTTGACATTTTGACATTTTGACATTTTGACATTTTGACATTTTGACATTTTGACATTTTGACATTTTGACATTTTGACATTTTGACATTTTGACATTTTGACATTTTGACATTTTGACATTTTGACATTTTGACATTTTGCCATTTTGCCATTTTGACATTTTGACATTTTGACATTTTGACATTTTGACATTTTGACATTTTGATATTTTGACATTTTGACAATTTGACATTTTGACAATTTGACAATTTGACATTTTGACATTTTGACATTTTGACATTTTGACATTTTGACATTTTGACATTTTGACATTTTGAAATTTTGACATTTTGACATTTTGACATTTTGACATTTTGACATTTTGACATTTTGACATTTTGACATTTTGACATTTTGACATTTTGACATTTTGACATTTCAACATTTTGACATTTTGACATTTTGACATTTTGACATTTTGACATTTTGACGTTTTGACATTTTGACATTTTGACATTTTGACATTTTGACATTTTGACATTTTGACATTTTGACATTTTGACATTTTGACATTTTGACATTTTGACATTTTGACATTTTGACATTTTGACATTTTGACATTTTGACATTTTGACATTTTGACATTTTGACATTTTGACATTTTGACATTTTGACATTTTGACATTTTGACATTTTGACATTTTGACATTTTGACATTTTGAAATTTTGACAATTTGACATTTTGACATTTTGACATTTTGACATTTTGACATTTTGACATTTTGCCATTTTGCCATTTTGACATTTTGACATTTTGATATTTTGACATTTTGACATTTTGATATTTTGACATTTTGACAATTTGACATTTTGACAATTTGACAATTTGACAATTTGACAATTTGACAATTTGACAATTTGACAATTTGACAATTTGACAATTTGACAATTTGACAATTTGACAATTTGCCATTTTGCCATTTTGACATTTTGACAATTTGACAATTTGACAATTTGACAATTTGACAATTTGACAATTTGACAATTTGACAATTTGACAATTTGACAATTTGACAATTTGACAATTTGACAATTTGACAATTTGACAATTTGACAATTTGACAATTTGACAATTTGACAATTTGACAATTTGACAATTTGACAATTTGACAATTTGACAATTTGACAATTTGACAATTTGACAATTTGACAATTTGACAATTTGACAATTTGACAATTTGACAATTTGACAATTTGACAATTTGACAATTTGACAATTTGACAATTTGACAATTTGACAATTTGACAATTTGACAATTTGACAATTTGACAATTTGACAATTTGACAATTTGACAATTTGACAATTTGACAATTTGACAATTTGACAATTTGACAATTTGACAATTTGACAATTTGACAATTTGACAATTTGACAATTTGACAATTTGACAATTTGACAATTTGACAATTTGACAATTTGACAATTTGACAATTTGACAATTTGACAATTTGACAATTTGACAATTTGACAATTTGACAATTTGACAATTTGACAATTTGACAATTTGACAATTTGACAATTTGACAATTTGACAATTTGACAATTTGACAATTTGACAATTTGACAATTTGACAATTTGACAATTTGACAATTTGACAATTTGACAATTTGACAATTTGACAATTTGACAATTTGACAATTTGACAATTTGACAATTTGACAATTTGACAATTTGACAATTTGACAATTTGACAATTTGACAATTTGACAATTTGACAATTTGACAATTCTTGACTTTTTTTTGATAAGGTCCTATAAACAAATGTAAACATTGAGTGTATCCCTTTCACACCTTATGTCAAAGTCCATCGGAGTAAGCGGGATACACTCAATGTTTACTTTTGTTTATAGGACCTTATCAAAAAAAAGTCAAGAATTTGACAATTTGACAATTTGACAATTTGACAATTTGCCATTTTGCCATTTTGACATTTTGACATTTTGACAATTTGACAATTTGACAATTTGACAATTTGACAATTTGACAATTTGACAATTTGACAATTTGACAATTTGACAATTTGACAATTTGACAATTTGACAATTTGACAATTTGACAATTTGACAATTTGACAATTTGACAATTTGACAATTTGACAATTTGACAATTTGACAATTTGACAATTTGACAATTTGACAATTTGACAATTTGACAATTTGACAATTTGACAATTTGACAATTTGACAATTTGACAATTTGACAATTTGACAATTTGACAATTTGACAATTTGACAATTTGACAATTTGACAATTTGACAATTTGACAATTTGACAATTTGACAATTTGACAATTTGACAATTTGACAATTTGACAATTTGACAATTTGACAATTTGACAATTTGACAATTTGACAATTTGACAATTTGACAATTTGACAATTTGACAATTTGACAATTTGACAATTTGACAATTTGACAATTTGACAATTTGACAATTTGACAATTTGACAATTTGACAATTTGACAATTTGACAATTTGACAATTTGACAATTTGACAATTTGACAATTTGACAATTTGACAATTTGACAATTTGACAATTTGACAATTTGACAATTTGACAATTTGACAATTTGACAATTTGACAATTTGACAATTTGACAATTTGACAATTTGACAATTTGACAATTTGACAATTTGACAATTTGACAATTTGACAATTTGACAATTTGACAATTTGACAATTTGACAATTTGACAATTTGACAATTTGACAATTTGACAATTTTACAATTTTACAATTTGACAATTTGATAATCTGACAATTTGCCTTGCGAAGTTGCCTTGATAATTTGCCAAATTTACAATTTTACAACAACTGACATGTTTACAAACAATTTCGAGACCATTCGATTTACCAACTAATTTCCAAAACCAATCCTTTTTTGTTTGTATTTCCAAAAGTTTTTTTTCGTTTTTAATGTTTCAATTAATTTTGTAAATCACAATTAAAAAATATAAACTTTAATAATAAAAACGTTTCATCGTAGTTTAGAGTTGACCCATGTCAAACATAACAGTAACCGTGGTTTAGGGACTGCCCGTTGTCAAAACTTCTCGAAACTCACTAATACTCACACACACTCGCAGCAGCCGCCGCCGTCGCTGACGGACTTGACAGTTCATCAATTCAGTCGTTTAGCTCTTGTTATTTTTCTCGGCGGTCTTTAGACGACAGAAACCAGCTTATTTTTAAAGTAGCTTTTGTAACATTGTGTAAATATGTACTGCAAAACAGGTAAGGAAACATTATCGCTTGAGATTTGAAGAGTCCGATTTCTAGAAATTGATAATCGAAGTCAGAAAATTGATGGTTCTTGTTTTTCTTTTGTTTGCAGATTGCTCAAACAGTTGCTGGTCCGGAAACCTTCCTCGGAATGCTGTTCGTGTCGAAACAGACTACAGAGGAATGCTGGTTTCTGAATTGTACGGGGTCGTGGAATGTAGAGGCCAGAAAAGCGGAAGCAGTGATCAGAAGTGTGACATACAGTGACAGAAAAGTGCACCCAACGATCTGCAAATGAATGGAGCAGCTTGAGGAGGAGTGACATTGAGTGTGAAATTAAGTTGTAAGTTGGTGAAGTTTTAAAATGAGGCATGAATAAAAAGTAAATTGCGAAATCAAACTGCTTTTTGCCTTCCTCACCTTACTGAGGAAAGGCTATAAAATCACTCGAAAAATGAACTTCTTAATTAGACCTCGTAGACCCACCATCACGTATACCTATCGACTCAGAATCAAATTCTGAGCAAATGTCTGTGTGTGTGTGTGTGTGTAGGGATGTGGGTCTGTGCACCAAAAAATATGCACTCGATTATCTCAGCACTGGCTTAACCGATTTGGACCGTTTTGGTCTCATTCGATTCGTCTTGGGGTCCCATGAGTCCCTATTGAAAATTATAAAGTTTAGTAAAGTACTTCAAAAGTTATGCTAAAAAAAACGATTTTGGCGTATGTCCGGAAGATTGTAAAAAGGGTGGTTTTTGTAAGAAACCCTGTCATGTTATACATTTTCAGAAAGGTATTAAAAAGACCTTTCCAATGAGCCCAAAACATTGAAGATCTGATAACCCTATCAAAAGTTATTAGCACTTAAGTGTTATTTATACACTTTTTGGAAGCCGGATCTCAGATATTTCAATGAAAATGATGTCCGGGTCCATCATGCAACCCATCGTTTGTTAGATAATCAAAAGACCTTTCAAATGAGCCTAAAACATCAAGGATCTGACAATCCTATCAAAAGTTATTGGCACTTAAGTGTTATTTATACACTTTTTGGAGGCCGGATCTCAGATATTTCAGTAAAAATGATGTCCGGGTCTATCATGCGACCCATCGTTAGTTAGATAATCGAAAGACCTTTCAAATGAGCCTAAAACATCAAGGATCTGACAAACCTATCAAAAGTTATTGACACTTAAGTGTTATTTATACACTTTTTGGAGGCCGGATCTCAGATATTTCAGTAAAAATGATGTCCGGGTCTATCATACGACCCATCGTTAGTTAGATAATCGAAAGACCTTTCAAATGAGCCTAAAACATCAGGGATCTAACAATCCTATCAAAAGTTATTGGCACTTAAGTGTTATTTATACACTTTTTGGAGGCCGGATCTCAGATATTTCAGTAAAAATGATGTCCGGGTCTATTATGCGACCCATCGTTAGTTAGATAATCGAAAGACCTTTCAAATGAGCCTAAAACATCAAGGATCTGACAACCCTATTAAAAGTTATTGGCACTTAAGTGTTATTTATACACTTTTTAGAGGTTTGATTTCAGATATTGTGATAAAAATATTGTCTGAATCTTCCATGCGAACTATCGTTGGACAGGTTTTTTTTTATCAGACCTTGCCGATGAGCCAGAAATATTGATGGTCTGCGAACCATATCAAAAGAAATGGGTAATAATGTTGATTTGTTAAACATGTTAAGGGGGAATGTTGCTATTTTTACTGAATGTATTGATTTTATAAATATGAGGAAGGCACCAACCACCTAAAGGTGGATTAAGTAACGTTTTTTCTTTTAAAAAGAACAAGAATAAGAAGAAACACCTTCTTGTAACACACACATACAAACGCATTTAAAACATCGTTCACCAATACTTCCACGTTAACCGCAACTGGGTGAACACCAATACAAATAAAAAATGGTTTCGTTGTGTGAGTATTTACGGTTATCAGGCATGAAATAATTCTTGCTGAATTCCCTCACAAGCATTGTGCGGGATTTCTCAACTGTCAACTGTCTCAATTGTCAACTGTGCGCAGTAGGATTGCCCATTCGATTTGAGAGGGATTCCGCACAAATTTCCGCCGATCTCGGTAGCGTGTACATCTTCACAAGGATTGGACTCATGCATATTAACTCTGAGTATAATTCTGAGCAAATATCTGTGCGGGGTTGTTGATTAAAAATATGCACTTGATTTACTTGGCTTTGGCTTAACAACACAATATTCACATAATTCTAAACAGAGTCCAAAATATCGATCATTTTAATGTTATTTTAACCAAATTTAAGACAAACATTATTATCATAACAGATCCCAAACCCAACTCCCAAGCGGTTTTCCCGGGTGTCCCATATTCCTTTTCGAAGCAATTTTTCACGTCAACACCCTCTCGAGAAGCGAGCTTAAGCATCAATTTGCAGCATTCCCCTTCGGCGGCGCTGTGGGATCAGATAAAACAAAAGCCCAGCAGAATTTATATCGCTCCCATTTCGGCATGGGACAACCCTCGGCCCCACCAAACGGTAAAAGGGTTGAAGTTATGCGCGATTTTGCTCCAAATCTTCGGTCCTCTCAATATTGATAGCTGTGCAAACAGCACTATTCACTCCATTAAATCCATCGAAACACACCTCGCCCTCGCTTTCTTACTATCTCTCCTCTTTTTCATCTCGCAAAGGGGTGAAGATAATGTGTCCCCATCGAGCTTTTCCAGCACGGGGGTTTGTGATTGTGTGTGCAAGAATTTCCTCGTCACACAGTTTTCCCCACGAATACACTCACACATCCGCAAGGGCTGACTGAGCCAGGAAGGCATAGTAGTGTGACGTGCCTCTACTAGTGGGGGATTCTCTGGGAAATTGATAAATTTTCAGTAAATTTATAACTTTTTATTCAAAACTATTTTTATTTTAAAGTTATCATAATAAATAGAATTTAGAAAACATTTTTTGTAACAAAAGTCATCTATTTGGTTGGATTTGGTCCCTTTTTAAAACTTTGAATTTTATTCATTACCTAAAGTACATTTCGACGTCGTCGTGCTATCTTGTCGCACCCGCCATTTCGGCGTTTCGAGAAAAACGCGTTTTAATGTTTGACCTTGAATAATCAAAAACTAGAGCACACAATGTAAACAATAACAAACACGTTTTGTTTGGCTGACCATTCTGTGCATTTTCCCGAAGTTTGGTTGAAGTTGGTTGCTGGAGTCCCGAGTTATAATTACAACTGTTTACGGTAGTCCAACTTGTACGTGCGTCAAACGCGTTCTGATTTGAAATCCTTTTGGCCAGTTCTCGCACTTACATCAATTTTCAAGGAGTGACAAGAGCACGACAAGATTGAAACTTCTTTCATATGAAGAGCGACAACAATACAGGGAGTTTTTTGGTTTTTATTGAATATCTCAGGATTGAAATCGAATTTTGGAGATCTGTGAAGGTCAAATGCCTCATTGTGAGCTGCACAAAATTGTGTTCTTAACTCAATTTGACCCAAAATGCACGTGCGACAAGTTAGCACGACGACGACGATTTGACAGTGAAATGTCCAATCAAACAAAAATTTTAGTGTTATTATAAATTATTTGCGTGATAAATATCATAAAACTTATTTTTTTTTATTTTACAGAAATTAGAAATCATTATTTGAAGTGATCATAGCTTATATTTTTAAACATTTGCCGTCTTAACTGGATTTTGAAATTAGGTTGAACTTTTTTTCAAAGATTATTTCTAATGTAAATCTACAAAAACAAAAAACATCCATTCCAAATTTCCCAGAGAATCCCTCCGATGCAGAAGCCACCGGAGAGGGTGGTGCAGAGACGGAGGCAGGACCACGGTGCACACGTGGCTTGTAGTAGGTCAATGTCAGCAAATTTACGAGCCAAACTCGGTGACTCTGTGGGAAAGTTCACTCGCCCCTGCCGCCATGAAGTTGGAATTGGTGGATGGAAATCTGGAAAAGCATCCCACCAGGCGATGGGATGTATGTGACGAAATCCGAACCTCTTTGGACTTTTCGCTTTGGAGGAGCGGCAAACTTTGGGGACCAAAATCCGTCCAGGAGGAAAAATGGAAATCACAATGGAATGCGAAACGAGAATGACGCAGATTTGTATCCCTTTTTTTTTTCAAGGGAGGGGACTGTCGAGGGAAAATGGATTCGAAAAGGTTTTTGCTCGAAGGAACGCCACAGCACTGGCAAGGCACTGAGAGGTAATGGAATGACGGAAATAAATTACCATACCTGGGCGTTCCTGGGGAGGACAGTTTACGGGTACGGAGCACGAGGAGAGGGGTTTGCAAACTGAATCACAATCATCGTTATTGCTTCTGGGGTTACGTTTAATCCTAACCCAAAGGATTGACCTTCTGTTGGGACGGACAATTTAGAACAAGATCGTTTCTCATTTGAAACATTTACTGTGGAAGTGTAATTGCAAGGTTGAAATTGAAGACGTTGCTACACCAACAATCTTCGTGAATGATTTTATTTTTAATTTTGAAATGTAAATAGCAAATTAAAAAAAAACATAGAAATACATTTCAAATAAACAAACCCCAAAACTTTCACATCAAATACACTTGAATGGGAGAAGATCATACTGGATTTTGAGATACAGCTTTTTGAAAATACACGCGTGTGCAAACGAATAGAAACTTTTCTGAAAATAAATGGCCATAACATAAAAACTGAAGCAATAAGCTATAAATTTTTAGAAGGCAATAGTTTCCTCTTTTTATAACGAATATTAAGGTAACCAAAAATAAATTGCTGTTTAACTGAAAAAAGCTAAATTTTTACATTTTTTTATTGCACGAGTTTTTTTTTCGAAAAGCTGTACCTCGGAATCCCAGTCAATGTTCTTCTCCCAAATGAGAGAATCTTTAGTAAAATTTTCTGGAGAATCCGAATAAAATATTTTCAGACTGAAAATCTTATCTCCTCTGGTAACATTTTAGGTTTTATGTAGGCCATAAAGCTTATTTAGCTTGTATAGAGGTTTGTAGAACCATCATAAAAACTGTAAGTTTAAAAATGTTACTGGAGTAATAACTAGGCTTAGGGATTTTTCACGCTAAAAAAAAACAACTTTCACGGGGACCACTATTCAAAAACACAAAATTTCACAGAATTTTCGTGGAGCGTGAAAAACTCTAAAATAACCTTCAAAATCTTAAACAAATGGAAGGATTTTTGTACACTTAATTATATATTAAGAACATAAGCTTAGTGATTTTCAAGCTGATTTTTTTTAGTTTTCACGAAACCATCAAATTAAATCATCAAATTTCGTAGTAATTTCACGATACTTAGAAAAACTATTCCAGAAAAGGGCGGATTTTAAAGATTAAAATATAACTGTATAGCCCTAGTTATTGAATCTTTAATAAGCCGAGTTTGTATTTTCCATTTTGTTTTAGAACTCTACCATCAATATAAAATGGCAGTCTATTTGATATTACACAGAGTTTTCCTAGCACATTCAACACTAACATTAGTGTTAAAAAATCTGAGTTTTACCTAGAAAAATACTGGGCTGTACATGGAAATTTTACTGAAAATAATTTAAACGAGCCTAATCCTGCTAAAAGTGATAATAAAAGCAGCATTTAAAGTACCTTGAAAAAAATATTCTTTCGGTACCTGAAATTAAAAAAATAACTAAATGTATAATTTCGAGCTATTTAAGCTTTAGGCAAATGTATTCTAATGCTCAATACAGTAACATGCTACTGTGGAACAAATACTAAATATTAATGATGAACTCACAAAAAAAAACTAATCTGTGGTTCCAAAATTCAAAATAAGAATAAAGCTTAAAATTGACAAATTAAATTGAAAACTCTAAAATAAACGAAATACAGTCTCGATTATTCGAAGTTCGATTATCCGAAGTTTGATTATCCCATGGTTTATATGGGACTTTGGAAAATCGAACATAGAACAATTTTTATTAGTTTTTTTTGTTTTTTTTTACTTTTAACTGTATAATTCATTTTTCAAAGAAAGGTTATGTTTTAAGCATACATATTTATAAATTTGTCAAGCATTGCTTTTAAAACATCCTTGAATTTCACGAGATTTCGCGGAAATTGTTGAATTTCACAAGTGTTACGCTATCCGCGAAATCGCGAAAAAAAATTCACTAACGTTAATAATAATAAAAAGTCAAATTAGGTATACCCACTGAGAATTTTGGCTCGAGCTCGAGCAAAGGTTCTCACTGGGAATGTGCCAGACATAACCGAAATGGCGTAGGACTACGTAAAGAAATTGTGTTCGTTTTTTATATGAGAGTAATTCTCTCCGAAAGTGACCGGCTCCGTGGCTTAATGGTTACGGCTTCTGCCTCACAAGCAGAAGGTTCAGGGATCAAATCCCGGTCGGTCCCTTTGAAATTTGGAATCAGAAATTTGAACCTTGAATATAAACAAAAAAAACGAAAATGAATAAGGCGGGATTCGAACTCACGCCTTTGGATTGGTGGTCTGGGACGCTAAGCAGTCGGCCATCAGAAGGTTTACACTCTAGCAGTGAAATGATCCGTAGTGTTGAAACATGTTATCTTCTCATATTAAATACGCGCTGATCCCTGATTTGCCTGACGGGATTGGAAGTCTAAATATAGATCGAGTTTCCTTCAGATGCTTGCTTCTATGTTTAGGCGGGGCCGAACAATGCCCAGCGACCTCGGAATTGGACCGCAAGGAGCTCTGTCATTCTGAAACGGGTCGTTGGAAGCAGCGCGAGGGCTATCACCACCTAATACCCGGGACTGAGATAAGCTGTATCAGCATTCGGCATATACAAAAGTCTGATACAAATTATACTTTCCCATAATTTCGCTACCGGTTAGCGGGTATTGGATTGGACCACACACACACACACACACACACAGAGTAATTCTCTCCGAAAGTGGTAATTTAAGTGATACTAATTTTTTGTTTGATTGAAACGTTGGTCGAAGCTTCTTTGACAATAACAGTCAATTCAATTCAATTCGGTTTTATTTGTGAATAATCCAAGTTACAATGAGTTCATTAAGGTATATAACAGAGTTTTGGTGTTCCTTTCAGCTGTGATCTACATCGTAATTCAATCGAAAAATTATTACTTATAACTATGGAATAGACAAGAGTAAGAAAAAGTTTTCAAAAAACTTACTGAAAGGACAATAATAGTCAATAACAACAATACTCAGCGCCGTACCTAGGGGTTGGCTTAGTTGGCGACCGCCAAGTTTTAAAAGAAATTCTCAAAATAAATACATGTTAAAGTTTGGACCGTTGTATAATGAAGTTTAAGTCATACTTTCCAGACTATAAAAATGTCCCACTATATGTTATTATAACGTTAATTTGGCTGTGAATCACAATATTCTATGAAATGGGAATTTTTTTAACATTAAAACATATACCTTTCTTTTGTAATTTTTACATTCTCGAGGTAAAAAAATGGCCTTTGTAATAATTTCAGCACGATTTCCCCTTTTTTAATCAACTTCGTGTATTGAAATTTGCATACTCTTTTTCAAAATACAAAGGTTTTGAAATTGGAAAACTGCGGTAAATTTTCACCAATAAGACCAACATTATTATTTGTATTATTTGTATAGTTTTGCGCACAAAAATATTTTTCTAGAATATAAAATTTAATTTTACGAATTAGAAATAAACAAATAAATACATATAAAAATAAAAATCAATGCTTAACATAATTTAAAAAAATTAAATGATGAAATATATTCTCAAAAATCGTATGGGCAAATCACTCAAAATTAATAAAAAAATCTTATCTTTATATTTTTTTTAACTTTTTTTTCTAACAAAACATAAAATTCGTCGATACTTAGAAATTTTGGAAACTTATGATTGCAAAACAACTGAACGGGCCAAGTAGCAAGTAAAACATCGCTTTTTATTGTTTTTGTTGATCAATTGCTTCACTAGCGTTTTTATACGTTAATTATTGAACAAGCGCAGAAAATGTGGTCAATTGTTCACATTTTGATCAAAAAACCATTATTCAACATGGTTGTGTAACACAAATGCCAAATCTAGCAACGGATTAAGAATAGTTCATTTTGAAGTTTATTCTGACTTAAATAAAACATGCTTGTAGAACTCGAAAAGCAAAATGACATTTGCAGACATGATGATTCATTTCAGTTTGCTAAACATGATAACATAGTAGATGTAACCTTTGGTTTCAGCTGGGATTTCTCGTAAACAAGTTGTTAATGTGTAGTTCTCAAATCGTTTTCCTAACTCACTTCTTAATCTTAAGGGCAGGATGTTGTTAAACGGTTCTAACGACGTTTACCTTACCCGGTTCAGTATCTTATGGTCATGAGTTCTTATGACATGTTCAAAAAACGTTCTCTATGCAAGTATGACTTGCACTTGCAAAACTAGCTCGAAACACGGACTTTTCTAACGGATGAAGAGATGTTCAACAAAAGAAAAACGTGCGCTTTTTCCAGCGTTCAAGAGTTCTCGGGGACGTTCGGAAAACATAGTAAATGAGTTCAACAACCAGTTCGGAAATCTCTTGGCGAACAAATGTGCTACTTGGGGGGTTTATAATGCATTTTAAAACACTTTTTTCCATTGAAATGTTGAAACCGTGGCCTGTAATTTAAATTTTTTAACTGTTTTATTTTTTGGTCATAGTCGAGGGACATAAACTTCAAAAAATATTTGCAAAGGCCTAAATTGATTTTGACGAAATTTTGTTCTGCCGCTGCATGTTGAAAAATTATACTTCGATGCCGGTGTGCTCTTTTGAGCTAAGCTTGCTGGGATTCCCATCTAGATAGAACAAGATAGCACACGGTCATCGAATTATTATTTTTTTTAATTTTGAAGAAGGATTTTTTTTTCATTTTTCGTTGTAATTATCGAAATGAAATCCAAAGCCAAATCAGCTAATTATTTTTCGAATCCGGGAAAGTTCTTTGCTTATACAATCAAATTAAGACTAGATCAGATCAAATTATGCAGGCTTAAAAATATAAAATTTGCTAACAAGTTATAGCAAAATTTATTATGATTGAGCATTTAATTCTGTGCATTTATCTGAGAAATAAATTAAAAAAAAAAAAACAAAAACTGCTATCATTATCGATTTTATGAAATCTGAGAAAATATTCAGCCAACTTAACTCCTGTAATAAATTTTCAATTCAACCTATCTCATATTATATGAACAATAAAACATACAATAACTGTGTTTCTGAATTTTACCATATTAAGGTCTCCAATTGCAATTATAAAATCAAAACTCATATTGAAGCAATAATTAAAAATCAATATCAATTTATCAAAATGCTTGTTAATTTGGGAGGGGCGCCAAATTGATGCTTCGCCAAGGGCGCCGTAGACCCAAGGTACGGCTCTGACAATACTAATCGATTTTGAAACCCAAAAAGTTCATTTCAAGATCATTTTGTTAAAAAAAAATCAAATCAGTTTGTGGTAGTTTTATACACCGTAGACAAATATGTATTTATTCTTATTCAATCCGAAACTTAAAAAAGCCGCAAAGAATGTCCTAACAAACCAATTGGTGATGATCTAATACAAAGGATTTTTTATTATTTTCAAATGACAAATCGGACAAAATAGACCCTTTCCTAGCATCGCCAGTGGACCAAACCATCACCAATCGGTTTATCACGATTTTTACATAATAATAACTATTTGCGGCCTTTTTCGTAATGAATTTCGAGGGATTGGTAGCAGGAAAACATACAATGGTGTATATTTAAAAAAGTTTATTTTTTGATGGAACTTCTGATCCATCTGATATCTTCAGTCTTGTAGGATTGATGAGATAAATTTAAAAAAGCTGTTTGACTGTAAAAAAAAATAAAAAAAAATCAATCTGCTGTTTTGACAGAATGTTGAGAAGAATTAAATCAAATTTGTGGCCGTAAAGTACCCTTCATTTTCACATTTTTAAATTATATAGGGGTTCATTTTAGGTTAAATATAAGTATGCTCAAGGAGCTGTATAGGAGGAAGGTAAACAGGACCTTAACAAATAACTAAATTTCAAGCCAGGTTTTTAAAAAAGTTGTGGCAAAAATGTTCACAAAATTCTCATATATGATAACCTTGGCACTACCGCAAATAACTAAAAATTCGTTAGCATTTTTTCATCAATTTTAAAGTTTGTATATGATCTGTGATAGTGTTGTAATTCTGATCTGTGGTCTGAAATTGTTCCGATTTGGTTTATTTAGACAAATATTCGGTGGGAAATTTAATTTTAACTGTTTCCAAACGGTTGGTGAAATAATCAAGCTCTAATGTGATTTATGGCCATTTTTGTTTTTCAGACAAATTCATAGTTTTTGAAAATATTTTTAATAAAATAAGAATGAAAAACCTGTCAGCAGTCGGAAAGAGGAATGATAAATGCTTAACAAAAACAGTCAAAGACTCAGAACAGAAGAAAGAACAAAAGTTGCCTCGAAAAAATACGTAGCTATCCCCTACAAAACAAAAACTAAACACGTGTCTTGATCATTCCATATTCCCCAACTTCATTACCAAAGCCAAAAAAAAAAATCTGCATACACAAATGATTTGATTACTCAAACGAAATTCACATTTCTTGGCATCATTCCCTGTGTCTAAAAATCTGCCTATTTTTGCTTTTCCCCGATGGTCTTCGGAGATGCCCCCTCCCCTTTTTGGCACTCACTCGTTTTTCCGGCATATGACTTACGATCGATCCAAATGTGCATTATTTTTTTCACTTGCTCTGGCACAATTTTTGGACTCTGCATTTGCCCGTTCCGCCTGGCAATGCTGGCCGAAACAGATTTTTAATCCATCAATCGATTTTCGGAGCTCGGCTGCTGCTGCTGCTGCATGTCGCGAAACAAATTTCATTTCAATTATAGCTCTGCTCTGATGCTGGTCGAGCCCCTCTCCAGCCTCCCACCAAAGAAGGGGGTATGTTTTGAGGTCCTTACACACACAAACACACACGACTGGGACACAAACACTTGTACAGCAGTCAGAGTTGGGGCTTGTGAGGCTGGACACAGATGTGCACAGCACGGAGAAAAGTCATTTCACTGCGTCACTCGTTGGGGGTGGTTTGTGGGGGGAAGGGGTGGGAAAGGACCAACCCCCAGAAAAAAATCAACAATAAAATCTCCAAGAAATGGCATCATGCTGGGTCGTCCTTAAAAAAGGACACCCCGGACGAAGACATTTAAGCTTGAGGACAATCACATGATTTCACTTCATTTTTCCGGCCAAGAATTTCCACATACCAACACACACATTGCTGGCATTTTGCTGTGACACGAATTTGCAGGAATCCTTGGAGTTCTTCCCATTCATCCCTTTTTGCTCTATCTCCTTCTCATTTCCTCCTGCGAGCAAAACAAGGACACTCACCACAAAGCATAATCAATTAATCTAGCGAGATAATCATTATAATTTTAAATGAGAAATAGCCACCTCGCCATGAAAAGCATCACTTGGAAATGAAAAATTTCGCCTGCAAGGTAGGCAACATCCTGAAAAGCCAGAGATATTTACCCGCTCACACACGGACCATACACATACACACACACTCGCACACACGGCACACAAGTGTGGTGCTGCCGAAACAACCGACGACGACGAGTTTTTCCAGCACGCGCGCCTATCGCCTTTGCAACCCGCATCACAACTGAGAGCCTCCGGGTTCGGGCTTTAGCCGCAGCAAAGAGAGCCTCGACCAGCGCGAAACAGTGTGAGCTCTGGTGCTGCTGAGCGTGGAGCAGCACTTGCAGGCGAAATGAATGAATGAGTTAAAGAGAACGTTGGCAGGATTCTCCGGATCATGGGAGCGACTCGGGATTAGAATAAGAATCGAGCTAATAACTTGGATGAAACAATGATTATCATTCCAGATGACAAAAAAAATAAACATTTTGCATCATCAGTTTTTCCAAACAAGGTTCCATACAATTTAGATGGGTTTGTCATATAAAATGGACATGTAAATCTTCGAAAATCTGAATCTTGAGATGGGATTTTCTGATCAATTTGGTGTCTTCAGCAAAGGGGTGTGTTATGATTTGGAATTCTAAAAAGAAAAAATAGAAAGACTGAAAAAAATCAGGATTTTTTTTTGACTTTTTATCATTAAAACTTAAATTCTTAAGAAACGTATTATTTAATATCCATTTTTTTTTTTCTAACATCTTAGGCATCTTTTACTCTAATGTTTTGTATGGTGTAAAATGTGGTTACTTTGGAACTAATTTATATACTTAAAAAATAATATTTTTTGTAAAAAACAAAAATATTGTCAAACAAAATTTCAAAAAGCATTTTTAAATGCAAATCTAATTTTTAATCAAAAATTACAAAACACATTTTTTGATAAGGTGATCTGTTTTCAAGTTAATGACATTTTAAGGTATTTTTTCAAAATTGAAATTTCAAGGCATTGTTCAACATTTGAATAAAAAAAAAAGTTTTAAAATGCATTTTACACCTGTCCAGTCTATTTACAATGATTAGATTTCAAAATATTTAAGTATTTAAGATTTGTTTTTTTTCGCAAAAAAAAAGCTTTTCGGATTTTCCGAAAAAATCCAAATATGTCTAAGCAATCTCGGATATGCTGAAAACGATTGCCAACGCAAGAAAAATGCATTTTAAAGTGTTTTCAGCTAGTTCCACGTATATTCCATTGAAAAATTTAAAAGTTTTTTTGAATAAAAATTGCTGCCCCTCGACTTTTTGGGTCGATTTTGAGGGGGGCGAAATAAACTTTGAAAAATATGTGCAACGGCCTAAAAACAAAGAGATGTGTTTACGACATTTTAAAACTTTTTTTCAATGAAAATAAGTTTATTTTTCAGATAAATTAGTACGCTATCAAATCGGACTGAATTCCTAAATAAAAGTTAAAAAGGAGGACTTTCCAAAAATTACGAGATTTTTAAATTAGGGAATCAAATTACCCATAAATCCAAAGTTCCACGTAAATCGAAAAAGGCTCAGACATCATATATGATAACAGAAAATTATTCATTTTTGAAACTTTTCCATCATGATATTCATTCACGTTTTGGCGTGTTTAAAACTTCTAATTTGATCATGTTATTTTAAATTAAATTATTCAATGTAAATGTTCAAATATTTAAGATTTCATAATAAACATGCATTTTTAGTCCTGAAATAAACAGATTTAATTAGTAGATTAGTAGATTTGAATAGTAGGAAAATTGATGAAATTTATATTCTGCTGATTCACAAAACTTAATTATGTATGATATCTACTGACTTTGCGCGGTTCTTTTGGAAGAGCGGCTCACTAATTTTGCCCACCAGTTGATTTGAAAATACCGAAATTATTTTTATTGAAAATAGCAGAACATTTCACAGAAGCTTCCTTTTTTTAACATTAGTTTCCGAGACATTTGAAAAATTAGGGCAATTCGGTGCAACTGGGGAAAAAATATTTTCGATGGCAAATTCGATTTTGCATCATGCAAACATAAATGATGACTGGAAAAAAATCATCATTTTTCAAATTTTTGGATAGTTAATTGGGCTATTGCAAATATTTTACAAAATGTATGTCACCCCTTCAAAATTGGTCCGAAAATCAGGGGGTGATTTTTTTTCAGCAAACTTGAAAATGTCAATGGAAATACAAATATGGATGGAAATATTTGCAACAGCCTTACTGTTAAAAATCAGTTTCAAATTTCTTTGATATTTTTGCTTGAATAAAAAGTGAAGCTTCAGTTCAAAAATATTGTTTAGAATAAATATTAACTTATGTTGGTGTTGTCATCCTGAGAAAAAAAATCATTTAAATATTAGAAGGCATTAACATGTTTTTGCAATTCCATCGTGAATCTACTTACTTTTCCAGTTATTCTCGAAAGACGAAACGGCCTACTTTTTTCTACCAAACATAACAGAACCAAAAATTAATACTTTTCAATACAAGAAAAAAAATTATGCAAAAGTTGATTTTTTCAGAACTCGTTATATTTATCAATCTCGGTGCACCTCGTTGGATAAATTTTTTTTGCTTGTTGCATAAACTACTATCACGAACCTGTTTAATTGCCGTTAGCAAACTTTTGAAATCAAAAATAAACTGATCAGAATAAATTTCCTAACCTTTATGTATAAATTTTCAATTATTTTTTATACAGGTCGATCAAGCTTAAATTTAAATTTTGGTTTTATTAAATAAAAAATAATGGTTTAGTTTTTATTTCATTTCAACCAATACATTTCATAGTAAAAAAAATCATTAGGCACTTTTTTAAACCAAGCGAATAGCATTACAGCACTCTTAACCCGCCCGTGTGGATCAATCGGACCGCGCACTGGACTCACAATCCAGAGGTTGCCGGTTCGAATCCCACGGCGGGTGCTCTAAAATTCTAAGTGTAAATATGGTATTCGGCGCCATCGCTCCGTGCCATACTTTCATACACTTAGGAGCCCAGGGCGGCGAAGTCCTTGTAGATAAAAAGGAAGACACTAGTGGTTGGTACCAAGGGTCCTGATTGCTCAAAATCAACCACTCCATTCGCGAGCACAAATAGCAGGCGACGCGATACTGCCCTGATGAATTCCTACCGTTTGTCACTTTCACACCATTCGCTCCCGAACACTCTCTCTTCTACTCTCCTTCTCTCTCTGATCGGCTCAGTCTCCGAACGGCTCCGGCAGGCCGATCGTCTCCGATCACTCTTAACTGAAAACATTTTTTCTCTGATGCAATGCGTTATACTCATTGATTTGGGTTGCTTAAAATCAATGTTATCAATTAAATTTTGCATTTATTTTGATTTCATAACATTATAGACACCATTCAAAGAAATTTCCACCAAGAAAAAATCAAATTGATGGCAAACTGAGGGCGTGAAGACAAAAAGACTGCCGCTCTGGCATTTTGTGAGAATGGCTCTTCGCTGAGCATGGTAGTGTGTGAGTGTCGTCGAGCGACGGAGTAGGCAAATATTTTCACGATGTATTTGTTCGCTGAGTGAACAGTTCGGGCCACTCGCTGGCTGCTTGCGAGTATCATTCGCTCATGAATGCTAGCGGGTTGGAATAGGCGACGAATGGATAGGCAATGAGTGAGTGGTTTCTGTTCATTGAACCGAAAATCAGGACCCTTGGTTGGTACTAGCAATGGTGGCCGACAGCTATAAAGTCAACTTCGTTCGAATAGCATTATTATTTTTATTTTAATACAAAAAAATAAACAGATTAAAAAAACACAAAATGTAATCCAAGTAGAGCTTGAAAAAACATATTCATGAAAAATATTAAAGACTTGATAACCAAAATATCAACTGAAAAATAGCAAATTAATTGTTTGCTGTTTTGTGAAATCTAGTAAAATAACGTAGCTTTCCAAAATTATTGAAAAATTAAAATACTCTTTTCATCTGTTGATTACCCGATAACACCGTAAGTCGTCACCCGGAACTTCCGTCAGATCGAGAGCATTCAGTTTTTCGGCAATGCGATCTCGAACGCATGTGTTGGTCTCCTCTCGCGCGAGCTTCCCCAATCGATGAAAACAATCCGCGGAAAAGCGAGACGGAAAAACAACATTCGCATCGAGCGAGCAATTTTTCCCATCCTGTTTTGATGCGCTCTCTCTCTCAGTGTGAGTTTTTCCATGCGAAAAAAGTTCTAAGAGCAATCCTCTCCGAGAGAGCGGGGAAAACAGACAAACTTTGAAGGAATTTCGCCCCGCAACTGTCTGCCGCTTGAGGGGTTCGGGAAAGGAAGTGGACGCAACGCACACAGGAAAATTCGGTGTGGGGAAGGTCGGAAAATGACAACACCGATGAGAATGAAAAGGATTCTGAGAAACGACCGCGAGATCTGGAGGGAGAGTTTGTGCTCTCGTGATGTGGATGGAGGGATGTTCAAGTAAAGCGGTTTAAATAATTCTGGTTTTGAATATTTTGAATATTTTGAATATTTTGAATATTTTGAATATTTTGAATATTTTGAATATTTTGAATATTTTGAATATTTTGAATATTTTGAATATTTTGAATATTTTGAATATTTTGAATATTTTGAATATTTTGAATATTTTGAATATTTTGAATATTTTGAATATTTTGAATATTTTGAATATTTTGAATATTTTGAATATTTTGAATATTTTGAATATTTTGAATATTTTGAATATTTTGAATATTTTGAATATTTTGAATATTTTGAATATTTTGAATATTTTGAATATTTTGAATATTTTGAATATTTTGAATATTTTGAATATTTTGAATATTTTGAATATTTTGAATATTTTGAATATTTTGAATATTTTGAATATTTTGAATATTTTAAATATTTTGAATATTTGAATATTTTGAATATTTTAAATTAAAAATAATCTTCGTTTTTCAAAAACATTGAAATAAACGGCCAGCAGAGGTCTGGGAGGTGAGATTTGATCAACCCTTCTGCAATTTGTACGACCCTGCTGACAGTACTCAAACATTTCTGGAGTTTTGCCTTCCTCACTTTACTGAGGAAAGGCTATAAAATCACTCGAAATATAAACTTTTTAATTAGACCTCCTAGACCTACCGTCATTTATACATATCGACTCAGAATCACGAGCTGAGCAAATGTCTGTGTGTTTGGCTGTATGTAGACATGTGTACCGAATCAATGTCACTGGAATATCTCGTCACTGGCTGAACCGATTTTGGCCGGAGAGGTTTCATTAGATCCGTCTTAGCTTCGCACATCTTCCTATTTGAAATCATAAAGATTTATCAAGTATTTTGAAAGTTATGTTAAAAATACTGTTTCATATATATTTAAAATTATGCAAAAAAGGGTGGTTTTTTCATGAAAACCTTACATATTATATATTTTTAGAAAGGATATAAAAAGACCTTTCGGATGGATTAAAAGAAATTGGAATCTGACTTACCTTTCCAAAGTTACGAGCACTTAAAAAAAACGAATGGATTTGCATAACCTCACTATTTTTTTTTTCTTATTCTGTTTTGGTTTTCAAATTCGAATGCACAGGGTGATCCAAAAAAATAATTATGAAATGACAGTCGATGAACGACGAATAGAGCTGTGCGGTATTATTCAACATTAGAGATCCTAAATAGGAAGACTGGTCGAAGTGAATTTGACTACCCGCATAATCAAATACCAAAGGTGAAACTGTCGAAATCATAAGAAAATTATTTCTGGTATGGTTACCATTTGTGATATTGTTGATATAATGTCACGTACATATAAAAAAATTAAAATGGTACTATTTCCCGAATGGTTACACTTATCTTGACATATTCGAATGGTTGATTTTTTTCTACAATTTAATGAACGGTATCTATTCGTCATACGATTCGGATGATTCGAAACAGCTATTGTTAGAACATAATAGTACTGGTAGCTGGTATGATAAAAGTTATGATACTCGGTATGATTTAGTCAAAGAAACCTAAGCGGAAAATTTCCTGAATTTCATAAGTCCTAATAATTGAAACAATTGCACAACAATTAATGGTACGATATAATTATTCCTCATATGTTTGGTATTATTTGAAACAGTTTTTGTATGATTGAGCCAAAAATGGATTTTGGCGAAAATTTTCTTAAGTCCCAATGATTCAAACAATAGTTCAACAATCCATGGAGAAATATAACTTTTCGCCATATGGTAAGGATTTTTCGGAACAGCTATTGTTAAAACATAAGGGTACCATAGCCGACGTAGTATTTCCAACTTGAAGTTCAGCGAAAAACTCTTAAGTCCCAATAATCCAAACAAATGTACAACAATTCATGGAACGATATAACTGTTCGCCAAACGCTTAGGATTATTTGAAACAGGTGTTGTATAATTGAGCCAAATGAACTACAGCAAAAAAAAATCTTAAGTCCGAATAATTCAGATAATATTTCAACAATTCATGGAACGATATACCTGAATTATGGCGAAAATTTTCCTAAGTCCCAACAATTCAAACCATTGTTCAACATTTCATGAAATTATACACCTGAATTATGGCGAAAATTTTCCTAAGTCCCAACAATTCAAACCATTGTTCAACATTTCATGGAATGATACACCTGAATTATGGCGAAAATTTTCCTAAGTCCCAACAATTCAAACCATTGTTCAACAATTCATGGAACGATACAACTGAATTATGGCGAAAATTTTCCTAAGTCCCAACAATTCAAACCATTGTTCAACAATTCATGGAACGATATACCTGTTTGCCATATAGTTTGTATGTAAAGCTAATTTATTTTCGTGATAATTTTTATAAGTCCAAATAATTTAAACAAATGATTGACCCTTATCAGAACGATAACTGTTCACCATGTGATTGGTCTATAATTTATTTGTATGGTTCTACCATACATGTTACGATATATTTACGATAAATTTTGAGGCCACATTTCATAATAAAATGCATTTTAAACCGCCAAACGTAATGTAACTGAGATAGCTCAATTAGATAAGGCGGCAGCACCACGGAAGAATCAACAGGAGACATCATCATCAAGCGGTAACAAATCCCGGACATTACAAAAAAAAAAACGCTAACCATTAATAATCATATACTTACCATTCCCGTTAAATCTACAGTTCCGAGAACATTTGTAAAGTTTATTTTTTGGCTCCTCCCTTTTCAAATGGTGTCGGTAAGTGTCGGTAAAGCAGTTCACCATTTAAAATCATATTTTATTAATTTGTGGTACGGTTCACATAAAATGAGAATTGAACAGTTCGGGGTAGGGTACGACTATGATCCACGAAAAAAATCCCTTGTAAAAATGTATTGTAACATAACCTAACGACCTATTTAATAAATTGTAGGATTGTTTGGGGAATGGAAAATGTACGGTTGCACCCTATTTGGTGTATTATCAAGATCATTTAGGAAAAATCATTCGACCAATGGTGACTGTATGGTTGTTGACTATGCGGGTAGCGAGACCCTACACAGCAAATTCTGAGGTTCGTTTTCAGTTAATATTTACTGAAAACTGCACTACTGAAATTTTCAGTTAGTTTTTCGCTGAACTTCAGTTAAAATTTGTATGAAGCTGTCAAAGTTTGCTGAAATTTCAGCAAGTTTTCATTTACTGAAAATTTCAGTAGTGCAGATTTCAGTAAATTTAACTGAATTCAGTAATGAAAAATTGGTATGTAAACAGGGAGACTGGTCGAAGTGAATAGGGTACTAAAACCCTATGTCAATTTTTATGTACAACGGTGAAAAACACGATTAAAAACCATATCTGATCACTTTTTTTTCATTTTAATGCAAAAAAAAATATTCACAAGACAACATTTTTTCGATGGATCAACTATGGTCCCCTTGGAACGAGCTGTCAAGTAGGAGCTTTTCTGTCAAGAAGGACTGCGAGGATAATTTTTCAAAATAGATTTAAAAATCCATTTTAAACTCTTTGTGGTCGTACAAAGGGTCTTTGTACTCAGAAAAATAAGCTTTATCACTGTAAACAATAATATCAGCAATCTAAGCTTCATTTTAGGACCCAATTGTGTCCTTAAATTAAGCCGCGACCTCAAAGGATTTTAAATGGATTTTTTTTATCAATTTAAAAAAAATCGCGGCCCTTCTAGACAGAAAAGGTCCTACTTGACAGCTCGTTCCAAGGGGACTATAATTGATCAATCGAAAAAATGTTGTCTTGTCAATTTATTTTTTTTGCTTTAAAATCAGAAATGGATTTTAGTCGAGTATGGGAGCGCCCGTGGCTGACTGGTTAAGGTGTTCGCTTTGTAAGCGAATGGTTCTGGGTTCGATTCCCATCTGCTCCCAACGAAAAAGTTAAGAACATAGAAATTTGAAATTATGAATATGAACGAAAAATCAAAGTCGCTCAAGGTGGGGTTCGACCCCTGTCCTTTGGATTGGTAAGCAAAAATGCTAACCACTAGGCCATGACGACTTGGTGAACTTGGACTGGAATTGGGTCCTAAAATGAAGCTTAGATTGCTGATATTTTTGTTTACAGCGATAAAGCTTATTTTTCTGAGTACAATGACCCTTTGTACGACCACAAAGAGTTTAAAATGGATTTTTAAATCAATTTTGAAAAATTAACCTCGCAGTCCTTCTTGACAGAAAAGCTCCTACTTGACAGCTCGTTCCAAGTGGACCATAGTTAATCCATCGAAAAAATGTTGTCTTGTCAAAAAAAAAATTGCATTAAAATGAAAAAAAAGTGATCAGAAATGGTTTTTAATCGTGTTTTTCACCGTTGTACATAAAAATTGACATAGGGCTTTAGTACCCAATTAGGAATACTGTTACAGAGAGCGAGTTGTGGCGCTATAACCACGGCAAATAGTGTCCAGGGCATTCGTGGAAATACAATGTCCCATCCCCATCCCAGAGGGTCCCGGAGTACCAAACCTTCTTAGCATGGTGCTCCAACCCAATACAACCAAATCTCGGAGCGTATGGTGGTGTGTCCCCACGCTTCTTACTCCGTGCTCAAACTCAACCCACTTCAAACGAATCATGTATCTGCGATACGACTTTACGCAGTAGGCCTGGCCGCTTTAATGTTAATTTGTAATCACTTCGAGTATATCGCTTACGGCGTATCATACGCGCATAATATAATATCGCATAATATCAGCGTAAATATCTTACGCGCATAATATTCACGTAATACGCTTAGGCTGCGTACAGTATGGACTACAATATTGGCTTCATATTGGTGCAATATCAGAAGAGATTTGCCATTTGTATCCAAACGAGCATTTGCCTTTACGCCCAACCAAACATGGCAGTGTTGCCAAGACAGTATTGATCCAGTGATAGCCCGGTAAAAAAAAACGTTTTTTTTCAATTTAAATAAATTACTTAGCGGTCAATTCGCGGCCCTTCTTGACAGAAAAGGTACTACACGACATTTTTTTTTGTTCACAGAGTAAATAGAGTAAACTCGCTCAAAAACCATTTCTGATCACTTTTTTATTTCAATGCAAAAAAGTTGTCAAGACAACATTTTTTCGATGGTTCCCTTGGAAAGAGCTGTCAAGTAGGACCTTTTTTGTCAAGAAGGACCGCTAGGTTTATTTTTCAAAATAATTTAAAAATCCATTTTAAACTCTTTGTTGTCAGAAAAATAAGCTTTATCGCTGTAAACAATAATATCAACAATCTAAGCATAATTTTAAGACCCAATTGGTTAAGAACCGGTTGTTTTAATAACCGATTCCGTCAGACTTGTTGGCCGATGAGTCGGCCGAAACCGCTCGACTTAATTATGGGAATTGTCTGGGGAAGCTTATACGTTGTCTGTGGTAACGAAAAGTACACTCAAAATCACAAGTATCCCTCAAAAGGGTACTTTCAATCCTCAAAAAGGATACTTTCTATCCTTTTTGCCTTCCTCACTTTACTGAGGAAAGGCTATAAAATCACTCGAAATATAAACTTTTTAATTAGACCTCCTAGACCTACCGTCATTTATACATATCGACTCAGAATCACGAGCTGAGCAAATGTCTGTGTGTTTGGCTGTATGTAGACATGTGTACCGAATCAATGTCACTGGAATATCTCGTCACTGGCTGAACCGATTTTGGCCGGAGAGGTTTCATTAGATCCGTCTTAGCTTCGCACATCTTCCTATTTGAAATCATAAAGATTTATCAAGTATTTTGAAAGTTATGTTAAAAATACTGTTTCATATATATTTAAAATTATGCAAAAAAGGGTGGTTTTTTCATGAAAACCTTACATATTATATATTTTTAGAAAGGATATAAAAAGACCTTTCGGATGGATTAAAAGAAATTGGAATCTGACTTACCTTTCCAAAGTTACGAGCACTTAAAAAAAACGAATGGATTTGCATAACCTCACTATTTTTTTTTTCTTATTCTGTTTTGGTTTTCAAATTCGAATGCACAGGGTGATCCAAAAAAATAATTATGAAATGACAGTCGATGAACGACGAATAGAGCTGTGCGGTATTATTCAACATTAGAGATCCTAAATAGGAAGACTGGTCGAAGTGAATTTGACTAGCGAGACCCTACACAGCAAATTCTGAGGTTCGTTTTCAGTTAATATTTACTGAAAACTGCACTACTGAAATTTTCAGTTAGTTTTTCGCTGAACTTCAGTTAAAATTTGTATGAAGCTGTCAAAGTTTGCTGAAATTTCAGCAAGTTTTCATTTACTGAAAATTTCAGTAGTGCAGATTTCAGTAAATTTAACTGAATTCAGTAATGAAAAATTGGTATGTAAACAGGGAGACTGGTCGAAGTGAATAGGGTACTAAAACCCTATGTCAATTTTTATGTACAACGGTGAAAAACACGATTAAAAACCATATCTGATCACTTTTTTTTCATTTTAATGCAAAAAAAAATATTCACAAGACAACATTTTTTCGATGGATCAACTATGGTCCCCTTGGAACGAGCTGTCAAGTAGGAGCTTTTCTGTCAAGAAGGACTGCGAGGATAATTTTTCAAAATAGATTTAAAAATCCATTTTAAACTCTTTGTGGTCGTACAAAGGGTCTTTGTACTCAGAAAAATAAGCTTTATCACTGTAAACAATAATATCAGCAATCTAAGCTTCATTTTAGGACCCAATTGTGTCCTTAAATTAAGCCGCGACCTCAAAGGATTTTAAATGGATTTTTTTTATCAATTTAAAAAAAATCGCGGCCCTTCTAGACAGAAAAGGTCCTACTTGACAGCTCGTTCCAAGGGGACTATAATTGATCAATCGAAAAAATGTTGTCTTGTCAATTTATTTTTTTTGCTTTAAAATCAGAAATGGATTTTAGTCGAGTATGGGAGCGCCCGTGGCTGACTGGTTAAGGTGTTCGCTTTGTAAGCGAATGGTTCTGGGTTCGATTCCCATCTGCTCCCAACGAAAAAGTTAAGAACATAGAAATTTGAAATTATGAATATGAACGAAAAATCAAAGTCGCTCAAGGTGGGGTTCGACCCCTGTCCTTTGGATTGGTAAGCAAAAATGCTAACCACTAGGCCATGACGACTTGGTGAACTTGGACTGGAATTGGGTCCTAAAATGAAGCTTAGATTGCTGATATTTTTGTTTACAGCGATAAAGCTTATTTTTCTGAGTACAATGACCCTTTGTACGACCACAAAGAGTTTAAAATGGATTTTTAAATCAATTTTGAAAAATTAACCTCGCAGTCCTTCTTGACAGAAAAGCTCCTACTTGACAGCTCGTTCCAAGTGGACCATAGTTAATCCATCGAAAAAATGTTGTCTTGTCAAAAAAAAAATTGCATTAAAATGAAAAAAAAGTGATCAGAAATGGTTTTTAATCGTGTTTTTCACCGTTGTACATAAAAATTGACATAGGGCTTTAGTACCCAATTAGGAATACTGTTACAGAGAGCGAGTTGTGGCGCTATAACCACGGCAAATAGTGTCCAGGGCATTCGTGGAAATACAATGTCCCATCCCCATCCCAGAGGGTCCCGGAGTACCAAACCTTCTTAGCATGGTGCTCCAACCCAATAAAACCAAATCTCGGAGCGTATGGTGGTGTGTCCCCACGCTTCTTACTCCGTGCTCAAACTCAACCCACTTCAAACGAATCATGTATCTGCGATACGACTTTACGCAGTAGGCCTGGCCGCTTTAATGTTAATTTGTAATCACTTCGAGTATATCGCTTACGGCGTATCATACGCGCATAATATAATATCGCATAATATCAGCGTAAATATCTTACGCGCATAATATTCACGTAATACGCTTAGGCTGCGTACAGTATGGACTACAATATTGGCTTCATATTGGTGCAATATCAGAAGAGATTTGCCATTTGTATCCAAACGAGCATTTGCCTTTACGCCCAACCAAACATGGCAGTGTTGCCAAGACAGTATTGATCCAGTGATAGCCCGGTAAAAAAACGTTTTTTTCAATTTAAAAAAATTACTTAGCGGTCAATTCGCGGCCCTTCTTGACAGAAACGGTACTACTCGACTTTTTTTTTGTTCACAGACTAAATAGAGTCCTAAAGCCCTATGTAAATGTTGATGTACAACGATTATAAACTCGCTCAAAAACCATTTCTGATCACTTTTTTATTTCAATGCAAAAAAGTTGTCAAGACAACATTTTTTCGATGGTTCCCTTGGAAAGAGCTGTCAAGTAGGACCTTTTTTGTCAAGAAGGACCGCTAGGTTTATTTTTCAAAATAATTTAAAAATCCATTTTAAACTCTTTGTTGTCAGAAAAATAAGCTTTATCGCTGTAAACAATAATATCAACAATCTAAGCATAATTTTAAGACCCAATTGGTTAAGAACCGGTTGTTTTAATAACCGATTCCGTCAGACTTGTTGGCCGATGAGTCGGCCGAAACCGCTCGACTTAATTATGGGAATTGTCTGGGGAAGCTTATACGTTGTCTGTGGTAACGAAAAGTACACTCAAAATCACAAGTATCCCTCAAAAGGGTACTTTCAATCCTCAAAAAGGATACTTTCTATCCTTTTTTTAAGTTCACCCGGCGTTACCCGTTTAAAAGGGTATGTCAAAATCAGTACATTTTCGATACCCTTTTAAAGGGCGAATTCGGATTCGCTAATTCGAATGCAGTTCCATTCAAATTAACGAATCCGCTCTGTACTGGTATTACGGTTCATCATTCACTTTGCCCGAATCCTACCAGAACGCCACGACTGGGATGAAACAGAAAAACGTAGCAGGGCACAGCTCTATTGGTCGATCATCGTCTGTCATTGAACATATTTTTTTTTGTATTACCCTGTGTTTTTCAAACAAAAATAAACAAAGTTTGGTTTGGTTGGTTTGGTTACGTTTGGTTTGGTACGCGTTTGGCCGGTGATCCGGTTCGAAAAAGTCCAAGATCCAGGGCGTTCCCAAAATGCAGGATGCCAACGACGCCGGTACGAAGAACTCGGTGGAGAACCGACACCGCAAGCAGGTTGGTCTGCCGGAACGGTACCTGCACACGAAGACCACCCGAGCGATTTTCTACATCTAAAAGGAGTTTACCAACCTGGAGTTGGTTTTGTTTTCCAACTCGGACAACTTTCGTTCGATTCCGTGCGTGTTGTATGGTTTGAAGCCGGGTCAACGAAGGGTCATGTTCACCTGTTTCGAGCGTAACGACAAACGGAACGTACTACGGCCACTACGGCACGATCAACCAGCACGGAAAGAACCTGAAGATCAACGTGGACAACGTGTGGAACCCGGTCGATCAGTACATCTACGGACCAACGGTCAACAGCATCTTCAACCATCCACACCCGCAGCCCCAGCCCCATCAGGTGTCCGGTGGCATGGGCTCGGAGAAGGGGCTGGTGTTTGGAGGATCGATAGGACTGCAGGAAAAGATGCCCAAGTACTCGTCCGGTGGCCGTGGGAAAGGCAAGGACGGATCGCGCCACGGCAAGGACGGATCGCGCCACGGCAAGGACAACGAAGTGATCAAAGAGTCTTCCGGGCGGAGGGATAAATCTTCCCGATGTAACGAGCGCCGCCGGATGGTGGCCGAATTCTACGCCAACGACGCACCCAAGCTGTGCGACCACGTCTCACTGGATCGTAACAACCACCGGATGCGGCCGTGCACACCGCTGGAGAGCTACGTCAGCACTGGGAGTGATTTGGTATGTTCTTACAAAGTTGGGATTTTAATCAGGACTAAATTGGAGATTCTTCGCAGAAAATCAAGTTCCACACGATGACGGGAACTCCGCTGTTCCGTCCAGCTTCGGCATCAAGTACGAGTTTGCCGATACGGAGCTCGGCGGTGAGCCGTACCTTGGGCAGAAGGGAGAGGATGTTCCGCTGCTCTGTTCAAGGGTGTTCCGGAGGCGTAAGGGAGAGTTTCAATCGCCACGGAATGTGTTCCTGCATGGGCGGGATGAAGCGAGTAACATAACCTGTTTGTACCGGTTGGGGAGAGGGTAAGGTGTTTGGACCTTGGATGGCGGATTAGAACTAATGGTTGATTAACGCAGGTACGCATCGATCTGTTCAACGTTTCTTTCGGAGATTCTGCAACGTGTACGACTGAGTCTGATGGTCATACGGGACGGGCAAAGTGTACACTGTCGGAAGCGGTTCCGGATGGTCGAGTTGGAGAGCTTCGACTGTATGACGTGCCGTACAAGGACGTTAAGATTCCGTTGGGTTGTTTCGGTGACAACACGACCAGCTCGTACAACTTCCCTCTAACGTTCGCCTTGAACTCACGCACAATGGAACTGACACGGTTGAACGTTTCGGATGTTCACAATGATGTCCGCGCTGACCCGGTTGATCTTCCACTTGTTGGGAGATCTACTGCTGGAGTACCAGCACGACGACAACCAGAAGATTGATCCGGTTAAGGAGTGGAAGCATAAGGTCAGCCAGGAGAAAGATGAGGAGGCCGGAGAGCCGGAAGAAGAAGGCTCTGACGAGAAGGACACCGAGTCGGGCAAATCGGCGGCCAAGGAGCAGGTCGATCCAGAGAAGGTTTTCCAATGTACTATGGATACTGACGGACGAGCGCAAGAACGAGCTGCTGAAGCAAAAAGTTGGAAGTGCCGTGGACCGACGATCTGGATGCGATGCGGTTCTTGACAACACAGACTTCTCTGGCGGACAAGAAGAATAACGGAAGTTTTTGCCCTGGACGCCGTCGAAGTCCTCGATCTAGACGACGGCTCCATGAAAATGGTCCCCTCGAATAAATTGTATGGTGCCACAGGATTCATCCGCAACCTGCCGGTCTACCCGATGACCGTGAAAAATTCCGGACTTATTATCGAGCACCTGCAAGACTTGAGGTCCGCCAAACGTTTCCTGAAGAAACTGTTTGTGAGCAAGCCCTACATCTACGACGGCGTCAAGCTGATGAAACTGGAACATAAACCGCTCGCTGAGTGCCCTGCTGCTGAAGCTCAACGAGGCGGCCGAAGCGGAAAAGTTCAAGTGCGCGGGAGAATGAAGCGGAAATCAAACGCAAAAAGCGGAAGCCGAGAAGCGAAAGTGGGCAGAGGAGCAGTCAAGGCTGCTGCTGCGGCCGCCATCAACGCCAAGCTTACCTACAACGACCTCAAGCTGGTCAAATATCTGGCGGGCACGGACGAATCTAACGAAGGTTTTCTACCAGCATCTGCTTGACTATATGGTCAAGGACATAGACATGTACCCATTGCACGGCGTCTACATCGGTAAGTTCGAGGTCCTGAAGAAGACCCAACTCGATCTGGTCATCCTATTGTTGCAGTAGGGGGACAAATTTGATAACTTGGGGCCATCCATAAACCACAGGGGGGGGGGGTGTTTTTTTTTACTCATAACTTATTTATATTAGGACCTCTTTGGTGCGGCGAACACGTAAGGGCCGATCCATAAACCATGTGGACACTTTAGGGGGGTTGGAATCACTCTATAAATGAGAGGAAGGCACCAACCACCTAAAGGTGGATTAAGTTACGTTTTTTTTAAAAGGTCCAAGAAACCAAAATTTAAGTTTTTGCTTTTTACGTGTTTTTTAATACCTCAAGGCGGCCAAAAAGCAAAAACTGGAAATTTGGTTTATTGGACCTTTTAAAAAAAACTCCAGAAATGTTTGAGTACACCGGCCAACCCCCACAGCCGGAAGGTCTTGTCCCAGGAATCGGACAGGGCGTTGTTACCGTCTAAAGACAGACGCTTCTGCGGGATGTCGTAGCTGGCGTCGTCCCGGGTTAGCTTTAACAAGATCTGGGTCATGTCGCTCGAAAAGGACAGGACAATGTCCGTGTACTTGGAGTTGGTCGCGATCTGAGTGAGACAGCCGGAATGGCCAACCAACTGGCCGCAAGGCTGCAGCATTTCGGTCATTCTTGATTAAATACTTCACTTGAGCAAGTGGCAAAGTTAAAAGTTTGCGGCGGGATGCGTGGCTTTCTATTCCATGTTTCGAAGGAAAAAAATGTATAGCCTTTAGCCTTGCTTGGGGGGTTCGTTTGCACACAGCACCGAATTTCTCAGCTCCCGGCTCCAGTCCTTGCTAAATTCCGGATTACTTTTTGCTCCATCCGGATATTTTTCAAAAACGCATACCGAAACAAATTAAGTGACAGTTCATGCCAATGACGTTCAGAAACGTCACAGCCCACACTGATCAAAAATTTCTTTTAAATTCTCACCCCGCTTCTCGTGCATCACGTGCATCCATATTTACCACGTATTTACCATTATTTACTGGAGTTGCTCCAAATGCCATACGGATCAAGCATGTGCCCAACCCCGTGATTGGACCTTTTCAAGAAAAGCTCCAAATTTGTTGAATAAAATACATCGTTTTGAATCGAAATTAAGAAAAATAAAAAAAAACATTTATAATCCGAGCACACTTAGATTTTTTTGCCAAAATCGGTCAAGTTTACTGAATTTTCAACTGCTGAACAGTTAGGTAAACTGAAAATTACCGAATTCGGTAAAAAAAAATCCTAAATTCGGTAATAAAGTTAATTATTGTTCATCCAACAACCGAAATTTGGTAAAATTAGTTAATTTTGACAGATGGTTTACTGATCTAAACCTAACCGAATTTTCAACTATACCGAATTGGTCCTAAAATGAAGCTTAGATTGCTGATTTTATTGTTTTCCAGCGATAAAGCATATTTTTATGATTACAATGACCCTTTTTACGACCACAAAGAGTTTAAAATGGATTTTTAAATCAATTTGGAAAAATTAACCTCGCGGTCCTTCTTGACAAAAAAGTTCCTACTTGACAGCTCGTTCCAAGGGGACCATAGTTGTTCCATCGAAAAAAAATGTGTTGTCAATATTTTTTTGCATTAAAAAGAAAAAAAAAATGATCAGTAATGGTTTTTAATCGTGTTTTTTTACCGTTGTACATAAAAATTGACATAGGGCTTTAGTACCCAATTGGGTCCTAAATGAAGCTTATAATGCTGATATTATTGTTTACAGCGATAAAGCTTATTTTTCTGAGTACAATGACCCTTTGTACGACTTCAAAGAGTTTAAAATGGATTTTTAAATCAATTTTGAAGAATTAACCTCGCGGTCCTTCTTGACAGAAAAGCTCCTAATTGACAGCTCGTTCCAAGGGGACCATAGTTGATCCATCGAAAAAATGTTGTCCTGTCAAAAAAAAAATTGCATTAAAATGAAAAAAAAGTGATCAGAAATGGTTTTTAATCGTGTTTTTTACCGTTGTACATAAAAATTGACATAGGGCTTTAGTACCCAATTGAGTAAAAAATCAGTGTGAGTTTGCGAAAATCTAGCAACACTGCTCCTCACTCCCCCGATTGGTCACCCTATCGCGCACGCATCTACATGTCAAAAATTCCAAAACAGTAAACAAACGCGTGTGCACGTTTGCAGCAGCAGCAGCTGTTTGTGGCACTTTCTCCGCGCGGAGTCAGTTTCGGTTCCAGTCTTGCGTGCAGAAGCTGAACAACGGACTTTCCCTCCCCCCGCTGACCATGAAGTGCCACTACGAAGTGCTGGGGCTGGCGCGGACCGCCGAGGATGACGAGATCAAGAAGGCGTACCGGAAGTTGGCGCTGAGGTGGCACCCGGATAAGAACTTGGACAATGCGGAGGAGGCGAACCAGCAGTTTTTGTTGGTGCAGGCGGCTTACGATGTGTTGTCCGATGGGCAGGAACGGGCCTGGTACGATAATCATCGGGAGCAGATTTTGAGGGGGGGTCACACGAACTATGAGGACAATTCGGTGGATTTGTTCCAGTATTTTACGACGTCGTGTTATAAGGGCTTTGGGGATGATGGGGGTGGGTTCTACGGGGTTTATGGGGAGGTGTTTCACACGATTGCGTCGGAGGAGATTGAGTTTTTGGACGATGAGGATGATTTTGAGGGGATTCCGCGGTTTGGGAACTCGGGGAGTGATTATGAGACGGAGGTGCGGCAGTTTTATGGTTATTGGGAGGGATTCTGCACGAAGAAGAGCTATGCATGGTTGAATCCGCACAATATTGCGGAGATTCGGGACCGGAGGATTTTGAAGGCGATCGAGAGGGACAATAAGAAGGTTCAGCAGAAGGCGCGGAAGGAGAGGAACGAGGAGATCCGGTCGTTGGTGCTGTTTGTGAAGAAGCGTGACAAGCGAGTTCAGGCGTACAAGAAGCTGCTGGAGGAGCGTGCCGAGCAGAACCGGATTAAGTCGGCGCAAAATCGGTTGGAGCAGATTCGGCGAAAGCAGCGAGAGATTGAGGAGCAGCAGCGAAATTCGTCGAACGTGTTCAATGAAGCGTACGAGGAGCAGTTGAGGTGAGTGGGAAAGGGTTGAAAAGCGTTGAACTAAGCTAATGACTTTGAACGATCTTCTAGGAAATTGGAAGCCTCGTACGCCGACGCTTCGGAAGAGTCCTCCGATGATGACACGGGAGGTGACCCCGCCGTCCAAGCAATGGGTGACGCCATGAACGGTCTCATCATCAGCCAGGACGAAAACGGCGAGGAGAGTTTCTACGTGGACGATCTGTACTGCGTGGCGTGCGACAAGATGTTCAACAACAAGAAGTCGTACGAGAATCACGAATCTTCCCGGAAGCACAAGCAGAACGTTGAGCTGCTGCGGGAGCAGATGCGCAAGGACGATGACCAGGCGGCGGCCAATGGCGACGCGGTGGAGACGGAAGAGCCTGAAATCGAGGACGCTTCCGAGTTGAGCGAAGAGGAGGAAGTCGTGAAGACCAAGTCCAAGAAGGGAAAGAACAAGAAGAAGCCTGCCAAGCGAGTGTCAATCTCGGACGAGGCGGAGGAACCTGCGCTGGATATTCCGCTGCCGGGAACGTCGCGCGTTGAGGACAGTGACGATGATTGGGCTGGCGGTTCTAAGAAGAGCAAGAAGGGAAAAGGAAAGTCGAAGGATTCTGGGGCGGCCAAGGCGAAGGCGGTTAAGGAAGAACCTGCTCAAGAACCTCCGGCGGCTCCTACGGAACCCGCGAAAGAAGAAGTTGAGACGGAATCTGAACACAAATGCGTAACTTGCAACGAAAAGTTTGGTTCTAAAAATAAGCTTTTCAACCATCTCAAGCAAACCGGTCACAGCGTTTATGTTGATAAGCTGAAAGCTACTCACAAAGGGGACGGAGAGAAGCCGAAAGGTGGCAAGAAGCGAAAGTAGTCTGTTACTTTAGTTTGTAGTGCTACATTAATTTTCATGTAAATAAATTACACATCGTGTATAAATAAATTTCACTTTCATTCGCTTGTAAAAGGTTGTGATAAACTATTTGTAAGTCGAAATTCCTTTTGACCAAATTGACTCTTCACGAGTCGAGTTTATTAAATTGAGAGAAAATTACCAGCAAAAAATGTACTTCTTACCCATTCTAAGCGCGAACGGCAACCGACGGAGCAGCAGCCGGAACCACATTCTCGTAATCACGCGGCGCGAAGAAAACGTGACGCTCAACGCCGTCCTTGTTGATGATTCCGATGCGGCACACGCCTCCCGAGCTTCCGTCGTGGTACATCGCGTGGAAGATGGACTTCTTCACGAACTCCATGCACTCATCCTTGGCCATGCCCTCACGGTAGTGCTCCTTCACAAAGCCATAAATGTACGAACTTCCCGAACCTCCAATGGTGACACTCTGCCGGATCTGCATTCCTCCCACCGGGACGGAATAAACCTGGCCACCATTCTTCTTGTCCCAACCGGCCACAATGATACCCGCCACCAGCGAGTCACGGTAGTTGTAGCAATACTGACGGAACTCGTGGGCCGCATCCGAAACCAGCGGTTCCTCACCGGTTTGATTCCTAAAATAAAATCAAAACTTAAACAACCCCCAACAACCAACCAAACCAACCGCCCATACTCATGATAGTTCAACGAGTAAGCCACAATATCCGCAATGGCCTGCGTGTCCGCGGCCGACCCCGACCGGCAGCAGTAAATCTTATCGGTCAGCTTGGTCAACTTGTCGGTGACGCGGTTCGCGACGTACGTGCCCGTGCTGGTGCGCGAATCGGCCCCAATCACCACACCGCCGTCGAACTCGACCGCCATGATGGTGGTCTGAAAAAATTAGAAATGAGTTTAAATCCGGAACATCACCCGGGAAAGAACGAATCGTGAGACAGCAAAACAAAAGTTGCTAACCTAACCTAAAATGGGTTGAGGGATTTGAGTTACTTACACCGGTGCTGTGGTGGGCGTTTCTCCAGTCGTTTGAGTAGTCCATGTCCATTTTGATTAACGGGTGTTCTTTTGGATGATTAAACAATCAAAATTATCCGAAATTTCAGGTGATTTTCCTCAAAAACTTAATAAACGAGCAGCGACTGAAAACTGTTTACGAGAAGCCAGCCGAAAATGACAAGGCGATTTGCAATTTTGACGTTTTCTCGCTTCTCTTTCTCCACTTCTTTCGCTAACGTTAGGGTGGCCGATTAGGAAAATAAATGATTTTCGAGGGGTCTAACCATTTTAAAAATTGATATGATTAATATTTATTAAAATATAATTTGTGGAGTTTTTTTTTTTAAAGGTCCAATAAACCACATTTCCAGTTTTTGCTTTTTGGGTGTTTTTGAAACCTCCTTGAGTCAGGGGTATTAACAACACCCAAAAAGCATAAACTGAAAATTTGGTTTTAAAAAAACTCCAGATTTAATCAATATTACGACAAAAAACATCGATAAAATATATTTAAAAAAAAATCAACCTAAAAAAAGGCCAATCACCCCATTAAAACCTCATTTTATTGTAATTCTTCAATTTTAAATTGAAAAAAAAAAACTCAACACTTGAAACAAGCCATTGCCAAATACACAGATAAATCCTGGATAAATCTGTATTTTACTGATTTTTGGATTCCAAAAATCACAAAAATCTGTAGATGCAGATTTTTTTTTGACAATTATATTAAAAAATATTCAACAAATTAAGTAATTAAATTATGCTTTAATATGATTAATATCTTAAATCAGCCGTGAAAAAAAATAAATCTAAATAAATCTTAAATGTCTTCTGTATCTGCAAATTCGACATGATACAGATAAAATTCAGATTTATTTTTAAGGAAATAAAAAATCATAGCTAATCAGCTGTTTTTTCCTCCACTCTTAATGACTCAAAAGTTGCCTGCAATTTTACGGAATTTCTAGAAATGTGATTAAATTGTAATAATTATATTCATAAGCTAAGTACGGAGCTCGGAACGAACGCTGTCAAGAAAAGTTGCGCATTCTTTTCATGACCCCAGGACAAGTTTACAGTTCGGTTTGAGGGAGCGTGCGCAAAAATTAAAAAAAGGTAAACATTTAAAAATCTTAAAAAAAATAAATTGAAAATTAAAATCCCCAAAAAAAAAGATGCTAAATCAAAAAAATCAATTTAAAAAAAATACCATTTGGAGTTCGGTATACAATATCATATATGATATACAAAAAAAAAAATGAAAATATAAAAACCTAATTTAAAAATTTATAAGGCCGTTGTTTTTTAATGTTTATGTCCCTCGACTCTGGTCAAAGTCGAGGGGGGGGGGGGGGGGCAAAAAAATAAAAAAAGTATAAAAATTTAAATTACGAGCCATGGTTTCAACATTTTAATGAAAAAAGTGTTTTAAAGTGCATTATACACCTGTCCAGTTGTTTTGCCATCATTGGTTTCCAAAATATCTAAGTATTGACGAAAATTTAATTTTTCGCGAAAAATAAAATTTTTGCTGTGCTCTTCATTGGAATTTTATAAAAATTTAAAACATTTTTAAACAAGCCCAAACATGCTAAATATGATTATCAATGCAAAAAATGCATTTTAGATTGTTTTCAGTTGATTAGACTTCTATTTCCTTGAAAATTTTGGAGTTTTTCGGAAAAAAATGTTTTGCCCCCTGATTTTTCAGACCAATTTTGAAGGGGGGGGTGGGGGGGGGGCGAAATAAGCTTTGAAAAATATTTGCAACGGCCTAAATTAAAAAAAAATTCAAATCCCCGAAAAAAATGCAACATAACAAAAATCAAATTTAAAAACTCACAAATTAGACAAATTAAAAATAAAAATCGCAAAAAATTGCAAAATACAAGGCAAAATATTTTAAAAAAAATCAAGCCCATTATTTAAAAATTCTGAATTTCTAAACAATTAAATATTCTTAAATACCTTTTTTGTCGCCATCTCATGTTTGGTTTTATTATGGAGAAATATTATAACTTACAGACCCAAATTTTGAGAAAAAATTACATTAATTTGGTGATTCGATTATCCAGAGTAAAATTTTGACGAGGAATTTGAAAAATCGAACAGCATTAAAATTTTTAAAATCGCCAGATCTTTAAATTTTCGAATTTTCAAATTTACGAGTTTTAGAATTTAGAAAGCTACCTTTTTATTAATTTAGAAAAAAATATTTTCAGTTTATTTAATATAAGTATTTAGAGTACCCATTTGTCTGTGAACAAAAAACTTTCGAAAAGAAAGAGAAAGCAAAATAAATCAAAAACCGCCGCACCCAAAGCAAACTCGCCGAGAAGGATAAAAAACACTTTTGTCACGATTTCAGCTCCTGTCAAAAAAGGTAAACACATTTATCTCGTGCTTTTCGCAGAACGATTCCCGAGTGAGTGATTTAATTTTGTCCATTCATTTCCTATCTTCGTGAAATTCCAACTTCCGAAAATGTCCGGCTACACAGAGGAATATCTCAAGCAGAAGCTGACCGAAAAGCTGGAAGCAACTCATGTGGTAAGTTTTTCCCCTTTTTGACCACGTTTACATTTTTGAGCTGGTCGCGTGAAATTCCGCGGTTGCTGGGCACCGGCTGTCAGAATCCGGTTGACGGTGCGTGAAGATGCGATTCTTTAATGAAAAATTGACGTTTTAGAATTTCGTGTACTGTTTTGAATTTTCTTGATTTTTTTACAAATTTATTCAAAAAATTCACATTTTAAAGAAAGTTAAAGTATTCAACTTTTTATTAGAACGTTCAATTTTCAAACACCGTCCCAAACATAAACAGAACCGTCAGTCAGTGAAGTGTCTTCTTCGATGTAACGTGTACATTTCGCCGGAACACGATGACCGCCCTCGGTGGATGCCTTAGCCTGGTCACGCTGGTGGCCGCCGGTATTCTACTCCGGGCGACCGTTTCGCTGTATTCCTACTCGGGCCATGGAAAGCGTCCGATGTTCGGCGACTTTGAGGCCCAGCGTCACTGGCAAGAAGTGACCGTGAATCTGCCGATTGCTGACTGGTACCGCAACACAACGGACAATGATCTGCTGTACTGGGGACTGGACTATCCACCGTTGACCGCCTATCACAGCTTCCTGGTTGGCAAGTGGGCCCAGCTTCAGGATCCAAAGTTTGTGGAGCTGCACAAATCGAGAGGAATCACCAACCAAGGTCACAAGCGCTTCATGCGGAACACGGTCCTGCTCGCCGACCTCCTTATCTACATTCCAGCCGTTCTGTTGGCCTGCCACGCAGTTCGGAAGACGATCCACCGGGAGAGTGCCACCGGAGTTGATCTGCTCTTCATGGCCACAGCGATTCTCTACCCGGGACAGCTCCTCATCGACAATGGACACTTCCAGTACAACAACATCTCCCTCGGATTCGCAGCAGCCGCGATAGCGGCCATTCTCCGCAACCGGAACCTGCTAGGAGCCTTCTTCTTCGTGCTCGCCCTCAACTACAAGCAGATGGAACTGTACCACGCGCTGCCATTCTTCTTCTACCTTCTCGCATCGTGCTTCAAATCTACAAAAGGATTCAGCCTCGGATCAGGACTATGGAAGCTGATTAAACTAGGAGCCCTGGTTTTGGCGACTTTTGCCGTGCTGTGGAGTCCTTGGTTGGGATCGGTGGACTCGGCGCTGCAAGTGCTGCATCGAGTGTTTCCCGTGGCGCGAGGGGTATTTGAGGATAAAGTTTCGAATGTTTGGTGCATCGTGAATGTTTTCGTCAAACTCAGGTGAGTGAAGTAATGTAAAAAAGTCGGAAAAGTGTTGTGTAACATTTCACAAAGAATTCAAACAACAAAATTTACGAAAACATTCCTTCGGATAATTTGTAGGAATATGACAAAAGAACTTATATCACAGTTTATAAAATCTGGCCACTGCAAATTCTATTTTAAGTTTTTGTTCCCAAAACCTGGGTCTTTTAGATAAAAATAGCCTATTTAAAATAGCTACATTTAATTTGACTTTTTAACTGAAATTTTTAATTTTTATTTTATTTTATCACACAAAGTTGAATTTTCAAAATTGCTATTTTTATCTTTCGATTTTTTATATGTTGTAGGGGATTAAAAAATGCATCTTTTGCGCTAGAAATTAGAATGGTGCATAACAGGGTTGCCAGGTCAAAATTCAAAAAATCTGCTCAAGATTAGAAAAAAAATCTTGAAAAATCTGACAGACGAAAATCTAAGATTTATGAATGGGGAAAAGGATACGAATTAATTCAAAAATTTCTGAAATTCGGCCCCAAAATGGAATGGAAATTAACATGTAAATCATTAAAATAAATATTAACAAAAAAAATAAATTTTAATCAAAAAGATGTTCAAGATTGGCAGAAAATGTAAAATCTGTCGAAATCTGTCAAAATCTGGCACAGAAATCTTTATTATGGCTGAAACTTGAAAAATCTGGCATTCACAGATTTATCTGGAAACCTGGCAACCCTGGTGCGGATTTATGAATTTTGAAGAAAAAAAAATTCGATAGAAAAAATAAGTCATTTTCGATTGCACATCAAAAAATGATTTTAGAAATTTGTTTGACAAAATCGAAGACTTTTCCAAAAATCACATTTTTTAAAGAATCGTAACCTTGGTACCACCCTAAACTCTAGCGCTAAAGATGCCTTTTTAGTCTCCTAAAACATATTTAATACAAAATTCACTTATTGAAATATGCGTATTTTGGAAATTCAACCTTTAGTGATAAAAAGTGAAATAGAAAAAAAAGATTTTTTCCGTGAACCTATTTTTTCTAAAAAGTTTTAATAATAAACACCAAATCGATCAGAAAATCCCTTCTCAAGATACAGATTTTCGAACATTCACATGCCTATTTTCTATTACCAGCCCGCAAAATTGTATGTAAGGGAGCAATTAACTCAGATTTCGGTCACTCCATTTTTTGTTGTTTGTTATAGGTAGGACGACACTGAAAAAAAATAATACACGGTAAAACATTTTTTGGAGATTTTTAATTTTACTTTTTGTCAATAAAACTTGATTTGCAGAAAAAAACACCATTTTAATTTTTTTTTCTGATATGTTTATGGGACATCAAATGAAATTTTTTCAGAAATTTCCAGAACGGGCAAAAAATCGTTGACCAAGTTATGATTTTTTTTAACCAATACTGATCTAAAAAATCGAAATATTTGTCGCAAACATTTTTCAACTTAATTTTTCGATGTAAAATCGAATTTGCAATCAAAAAGTACCTTAGTGAAATTTTGATAAAGTGCACCGTTTACAAGTTATAGCCATCTTCAGGTAACTTTTTTGAAAATGGTGATTTAAAAACGGTGCACTTTATCAAAATTTCACTAAAGTACTTTTTGGTTGCAAATTAGATTTTACATCGAAAAATGAAATTGAAAAATTTTTGGGACCAATGCTTCGATTTTTTGAAAAAATCAGTTTTGATTCAAAAAATCATATCTCGGTCAAAGATTTTTTGCCCATTCTGGAAATTTCTGAAAAGTTGGCATTTTATGTCCTCTAAAACATATAAAAAATAAAAAGAATTAAAAATAGTGTTTTTTTGCAAATCAAGTTTTAGTGACAAAAAGTTAAATTAAAAATCACCAAATTTTTTTTTACCGTGTATCATTTTTTTTCAGTGTAGTCTTATCCATAGAGTTATCTAAGCTCGAGCTCACGCACACTGGTACACCATTTGTTTTGCTGGCCGGTACAAAATTTAACCTCAATCTTTTTCGTGTACGTACACGCAATACATGCGCACGTAGATAACTCTATATCTACAACTTTGCCGAAAACACCAAATCGATCAACAAAATCCTTCAAAAGAAACATAATTTTGAATTTTCATGTATCATTTTTGTATGGACAGCTGCCGAAATTGGTATGGAAAATTATATGGACCAACTAATGATGCAAAATGGTTTCTTTGGGCATACCGAAGGCACTAAAAAAGTTTCAGCCGGATTAAACAATACAAAAACTAAAGTTAATAAAAAAAGACCGATTTCGTAGAGAGTTGCTCAAAGGTATTTGGAACTGAAATTATAAAAAAAAAAGTTCTAGAAAAAGTTGCACAACACTCAACAGTTCCATCTCAAAATTACATTGAACTGAATATTTTCCATTTTTTCCAGAAACTTCGACAACGCCCACATGGCCATCGTCTGCCTCACGTGCACCCTGTTCGCGGTGCTCCCGAGCTGCGTGCACCTTCTCTTCCATTCCACCTCCAAGCGGAACTTCCTGCTCGCCCTGGCCAACTCCGCGCTCGGCTTCTTCCTGTTCAGCTTCCAGGTCCACGAAAAATCCATCCTCCTGGCGGCTCTTCCGATTACGCTGCTTTTCCCCCTTTATCCAGCCCAGTGCTTCTGGTTCCTGCAGATCGCTACCTTCAGCATGGTCCCTCTGCTGGCTAAAGATGGCCTCGTTGGACCGTATCTCGGACTTACGGTGCTTACGCTAGCCTTTCTTAAGATTTCGCTGGGCTTCCTCACCAACTTTACCCTCAAACCGTCCTTCTGCACGCTGGATGCCTTTGGCGTTGAGAGCCTGTTTAAAGGAAAACGCGCGATTCCGTCCCGCTGGGACATTTCCCTGGTCCATCTCTACTACGCGTCCCTCGTGGCCCAAGCGATGCTGCTGTTGGCCTTCCAGTACGTTCCGGCGCCACCCCAGCTGCCCTTCCTGTGGCCGCTGCTCATCTCGGCGTTCAGCTGTGGACACTTTGTGCTGTTCTTCGTGTACTTTAACTGCCAGCAGCTGCTTTCGAATGGAGATTTGAAGATCGTAGATAAGAAGGACGGTGCTGTTGGGAAGACGAACAAGCGAAAGGTCAAATAAAGAGTTGGACTGAGAGTTGAGCTTAGAACGGTGTGTCTTTAGTTGCGAACTTAGTTTGAAGAAGTCATAATCTTAATTTTGATGACGGTAGAAGACTACACAAAATTACATAATTTCAGGAAGTCATAGATGAGTCCGACGGTTGTGGAGGAAAGTTCAACGCCATCATCGTTTCGTCACAATTCCAGGGAAAAGCTCTGCTGCAGCGACATCGGTAAATCAGCTCTTCAAATTAATTTGATAAAAAGCTAAGATAATTTTCGCATTCCAGCCTGGTGAACGCCGCCCTCGCCGAAGAGCTGAAAACGATTCACGCGTTCTCGCAGAAGACGTACACCCCGGAACAGTGGGCCGCCGAAGGGCATTAGCATAAAACAAACAAAAATACTCTTTTGCAATCTAGTGTTTTACAATGTCGGTAGCTGGCTTTGAAGTGTCCGCCCCCGGAAAGGTTATCCTGCACGGGGAGCACTCGGTCGTGTACGGGAAACCGGCCATTGCCGGGCCCATCGGGTTGAGGACCTACCTCACTTATAAGGTAAGAGACGGTTTTATTGCAGGGTGGCCACCTCGGGAAAAAGCCAAGAATTTGGTTCCACCGTAGGTAAACCGGGAAAAACTCGGGAATTCAACTGACCAACCGTGAAAATATTATTTTAGTTTACTTATGTAGAAATTTGACAACAATTCTTAAAAAATGTAATTTGCTTATTTTTTATATGTCGATTCTGAAATTCCTAAAATCTTAAATTTTTTAAACTTAAATTCTTCAAAGTTCTTAAATTCTAAAATTATAAAATTATAAAATTCTTAAATTATTAAATTCTTAAATTCTTAAATTCTTAAATTCTTAAAATGACATTCAAATTCTAAAATTCCAGAATTCTAAAATACTAAAATTCTAAAATTCTAAAATTCTAAAATTCTAAAATTCTAAAATTCTAAAATTCTAAAATTCTAAAATTCTAAAATTCTAAAATTCTAAAATTCTAAAATTCTAAAATTCTAAAATTCTAAAATTCTAAAATTCTAAAATTCTAAAATTCTAAAATTCTTAAATTCTTAAATTCTAAAATTCTAAAATTCTAAAATTCTAAAATTCTTAAATTCTAAAATTCTAAAATTTTAAAATTCTAAAATTCTAAAATTCTAAAATTCTAAAATTCTAAAATTCTAAAATTCTAAAATTCTAAAATTCTAAAATTCTAAAATTCTAAAATTCTAAAATTCTAAAATGCTAAAATTCTTAAATTTTTAAATTCTTAAATTCTTAAATTCTTAAATTCTTAAGTTCTTAAATTCTTAAATTCTTAAATTCTTAAATTCTTAAATTCTTAAATTCTTAAATTCTTAAATTCTTAAATTCTTAAATTCTTAAATTCTTAAATTCTTAAATTCTTAAATTCTTAAATACTTAAATACTTAAATTCTTAAATTCTTAAATTCTTAAATTCTTAAATTCTTAAATTCTTAAATTCTTAAATTCTTAAATTCTTAAATTCTTAAATTCTTAAATTCTTAAATTCTTAAATTCTTAAATTCTTAAATTCTTAAATTCTTAAATTCTTAAATTCTTAAATTCTTAAATTCTTAAATTCTTAAATTCTTAAATTCTCAAATTCTTAAATTCTTAAATTCTTCAATTCTTCAATTCTTCAATTCTTAAATTCTTCAATTCTTCTTCAACTCTTCAATTCTAAATTTTACAATTCTGAACATCTTTAAAAAAATCTTCAAATCTAAAATTCTATAACTCTTAATTTTTTGAAAATTTTATGTTACTAAAGTATCAATTTTTTCAATCGCAGAGTTTTTAAAATTTTAAATTGTAGAATTTTCCATTTTTGAATTGTACAATTTTTTAATTTTCCAAAACCCACAGCTTCTTATGACCGATTCTTAGCGAAGCTACACCAAAATGTCACATTTTTCAATTTTCAATGTGATTTTTTATATGAAAGATATCATTTTTATTATAATTCAATAATTTCAATGTGCTTTAAATCCGTTTTCTTACCTCAAAAGCCAAAAATATTGACCAAATATGGTCTGCAAGCCATTAAATGGGAGAGGAGTTTTTTCATAAATCTGCTCCTTTCGTTGTCCCGTCACGGAAAGAAATGGCTGGCAAAAACTCAAATTTCAACCAATTCTATCAGTTCAAGGAGCAAAAGATTCGTTTTTTAATTTGTGATAATATGTAGAAGAGCAAAAGTTTTTAAAAATTAAACTGGCAAAACTGTAGCGATTTTTGTAGCGTGCCTTTTTAAAGTCCAGTTTTACGATGTTGTCCCGTCACGCTACATTTTTATTTCAGGGAAAGCACAGGTACTATATGGTTCATTCTACATGATATTTCTTTGTAGGAAAATCAATTATCTTTCCAAATATGTAATAACATTGGGGGTTTCTTCTTTTATTTTGCCACTATAGCCAAAACGCTGAAAAAAACTTGGGATTTTTTTTAAAAGGAGCCGAAGAATCGGTCTTATAATAAAATTTTAACTCTTTTTTTCTAATTTTGTAATTTTTGTTTTAAATTTTAAAACAATATGTTTATTTGAATTTCTTGATTTCAAAACATTCGAATTTTTAAGTTTTTGCATCCTATTTTTTTCAAATTAAAAACTTTCTAGTTTTTATTTTTTTAAAAATTTGCATTTTTGAATTTCTTAGCTTCTAAATTATTAATTTGTTTATTTTTGAAGCATTTTTTTTGTAACTCTTAGAACCTTAACTTTTTTTTTTACCTTCCAAACCTGATAGAGTTTTGGAGGTCTTTTCAACTATGATTTGTACTAAAGTTCATTCATTGTAAATAGATTTTCTAATAATGGATTTGGCAAGAGAAGGACAAAATTATGAAAATTTGAATTGTTAAATTTTAATCTCTCAATATTTAATTCTTAAAAACCTATTCTTAAATTTCTTGATTTCTGGATCTTTTTTTAATTTTTGCCTGAAAATAAACATTGATAAATATTTGCAGAGCCCTAATTTGAAAATCAAAATAAATGTCAAAACGTCCCGATAGCCCGTTTCTGATCTCTAGTAACTATTAACATAATTCCCCAAAACGAAAGAAGGTTTTGTTTTCCATATTGATTTTGATTTTGGAAAAAAATAAAGCAATGAAATGAAAAAGTTGTCTGGAAAATAGGGTTCTGGATTGAAAACCAATCAAAAACGGCTACATTTACAACGCTTGTGATTCTTTAAAAGCTATTCTGATAAATGAAAATGTTAAAAAAAAACAGTTTACTCAAGCCAAACTCAAGCTACGCATTTTAAAATATTTTTTTTTACTCAGGTCAGATAAAAAAACATTATGATTTAATTTGAAAACATGCCGGAAAAAAAATTTAGCCTCGAGAGAAAATCGGGAAAACCAGGAATTTGAAAATGGGAATCTGGTGGCCACCCTATTTATTGTAAAATTACTTCTAATTGCGTTTCTTTCCAACTTTCAGCGCCTCCAATCCCCCGAAGTCATTCTGGACTTTGCCTCGATCCCGTTCAACTCATCGCTCTCGCTCGAATCGTTCAACGCCTTCCTCGCCCAGTTCGACTGCCACTCGAACCTGCAACCGCTCGAATTCCTCGAAAAAATGCGCTCCGCCGACGGCTTTCCGTTCGCCAGCTTCGTCACCCGACAACCCGCGCAAGACTCGATCAAAGAAAAGTTCTCCCTTGGCACCGCTCTCTACCTGCTGAACCGAATCCTTCGCAGCGAAGGCGTCGAATCTCTCGAAAGTGGCTTCCAGCTGACGCTCAAGTCCGTGATGAGCATCGGCGCAGGACTGGGTAGTTCCGCCGGATACGGCGTTTGCGTTTCCGCTGGTGCGTTTCTACTCTCGAAGATCATTAAAGGTGAACTCGAGGCGAACTTCTCACTCGAAGACTCACCCGAAGTGCTGGAGAAGATCTCCAAGTGGGCGTTCGATTCGGAGATTGTGATGCACGAGCGGCCTTCCGGCATCGACAACACGATCTGCACGTACGGAAATCTCATCAAGTTCAAGCGTGGAAAACCATTCGAGAGTCTGAAGCTACGTCAGCAGGTCAACATCCTGATCGTGGACACCGGAGTTAGTCGGACCACGGCGAAGTTGGTGGCGGGTGTGGCAGATTTGAAGAGTCGCCACCCTGGGATGATGGACTCGATTTTGGACGCGATGGGACATCTCGTTGACGATGTGGTTTCGATTCTGGAGGACGACGGCGATCGGTTTGAGGAACTTCGGACGCTCGTCTCGATCAACGGCAATCTGCTGCGGGCGATCGGCGTGAGTCATCCGTCGCTGGAGCGGATCTTCCGGTTGGCTGAAGAAAGTGGATTCAGTTCGAAGCTGACCGGAGCGGGTGGTGGAGGCTGTGCGTTGGTCTTCTTGCCGCAGGACTACGAATCGAGCAAGGAGTACGCTGAGTTGACGCAGAACTTGACCAAGGCTGGTTTCCACTGGATTCAGACCACCATCGGAGGACAAGGAGTGCAGTTTAAGGCGCTGGAATGACAGTTGGGTAAGCGGAAGTTGTCTGGAGATTCGTTACAGTGACAATAGTGTTAGGCGGATGTTAGTTAGGTGTTGGGATTCTGTGTAATCTGTTCAGAGATCTTGCTCAAATGGTATTATTTTCGGTTTTTTTTTCACAACTTTTGTTGCTTCTAGGCAGTAAAACAGTAGATTGCAAAATGGAACTGGTTGTTCTGTTTGATCTGAAGTGTATCCGACATTCCCTTGAAAAATCTTTATTTCTCGATAGTAAGATTTGACAAATCTTGATGTGGCAAATGGGCAGTATTCATGATTGCTGAGAGTCGCAGGCAAGGTTTTCCGTAGGTCTACACTCCAACATGCAACATGGGACAGCATGAATCTTCAGTTGAAGCCGGACGAATGTATTCCGAAATTACAGAATTACAGTAAGATTTGACAAATCTTGATCTACCATCGTAAAATTTCTATCGTGGATCGAGAAATTACGCACAAAATTTTAATAGCATTTTGGCATTTTTTTTATTTAAACGATAAAAGAACACGGGGTTTGAATTCAGATACGGGATATTAGTAAAGTTATTTTATCCCAGTTCCTGAGGGGAACTCCCTTGAAGAGTATCGGGGCCGGCATTTACAAAGCGGATTCAGTGGCAGTTTTAAACTCAACTAATCGTCGCTTGTGTGTGACTTTTATGACACGTCCTATCATTTTACAGCAGACGTGTCACAAGATAGCACACAAGCGACGTAATGTTAACATGTTAAGATCAATGTTAGGTCGCCTTCCAAAGGTGTCGTTGATAAGGTCCAGTTTGTGACGAGCCCGAGTCTGGATTCCACCAAGTATTTTCTTTCACGAAATTATCAGTTTGCGAAGTATTGTGTCTTGTTTACCTGTTGTATAGCAAGAGGATTACAAATAAGAGTGATAAACTGCTAACTGGGATGATTAGGGACTTATGGGGTGAATAGGGACCCACGGGACAATTATGCGTAGAAACACAAAAAACGGTTGAGAAATTTCAATCGCGATTTTCTCAGTTGCACTTTTTTGAACATGGGACAATTATGCGTAGAACGGCAGTAAACTACGAAAAGCCGCTGTTCGATCAGCACAGACACTCCTTGACGTGGATAGTTTCCAAGATGAAAGCGAACGATAGTCTTATGGTGCTAGGTGACTTCAACTTCCCAGCCATTCGCTGGACGCGCACACCGACGAACAAACTGATTCCAAACTTAGCCCTCACTCCGACCAATGAGTTAAAGCACAAACTCCTGGATGAGTATTCTACCGCAAACCTTAGCCAACTGAACGACATGTGCAACAACTCAAGCAACGTTCTTGACCTATGCTTTGCCAGCTCTGGGACACCGATCAACTTTACCCTTCTACCAGCTCCTCTGCCTTTGGTGAAAGACGTGCGCCACCACTTTCCGTTTCTTGTTTCCATTTCCTGCACGACGCTCGATTTTCGTGATGTTGCTGGTAATACGTTCATGGACTATCGTAAGGGAAACTACGATGGCATGAACAACTTCCTGACCAACATTAATTGGAACCAACTACTGGCCAACCTTGACGCCGACACAGCTGCTGATACTTGGACAGGTGTTCTGACAGACGCCATCAACACCTTCGTTCCAAGGAAACAGCGCCAGCCTCCAAGACATCCACCGTGGTCAACACCTCGACTGCAGATTCTGAAGTCCAGGAAACGCGCTGCCCTCAAGAAATACGCCAAACACCCGACAGATCGATGGAGAAACCATTATAGGTCAAGAAACCGGAAGTACAGTATCCTGAACAAACAACTTTTTCGTCGCCACCAACACCGAATCCAAAGCCGATTGAAACGAGACCCCAAGAAGTTCTGGAACCACGTAAACGAGCAGCGGAAAGAGACAGGTCTACCAACTGCGATGATACTCGACGGTGAAGAGGCTACTTCCACCGAGAGTATAAGCGATCTGTTTCGTCGCCAGTTCAGCAGCGTATTCACCAACGAAGCAGTAGGGGAAACGCATATTGCTAAGGCTGCTAGCAACGTTCCACTGCGACCTCCCATTGGACCTCACCCGGTGGTCACTTCCGAGTCCATCCGTCGTGCCTGCGCCTCTCTCAAAGGTTCTACCAGCTGCGGCCCAGACGGCATCCCCGCGTTTGTGCTAAAAAAGTGTTGCGATGCACTCGCGGAACCATTGGCTCAACTCTTCAACACCTCGCTTGCTACTGGAGTTTTCCCGTGTTGCTGGAAGAAGTCCTTTGTTTTCCCAGTCCACAAGAAGGGCCCAAAACGTGATGTCCGGAACTATCGCGGAATTGCTGCCCTCTGCGCAGTCAGCAAGCTGTTCGAAGTAATCGTGCTGGATTTCATTAAGTTCAACTGCTGTGACTATGTCGCCCTGGAACAGCACGGCTTCATGGCGAAACGTTCCACCAACTCTAACTTGGTCTCCTACTCGTCCTTCATTCTTCGAACCATGCAGCAACGGAAGCAGATCGATGCCATCTATACGGACCTATCAGCGGCTTTCGACAAGCTGAACCACCGCATTGCTGTTGCGAAACTGGAACGCCTAGGTTTCGGCGGGCCCATGCTCGATTGGCTACGCTCCTATCTCACTGGCCGTGAAATGAGCGTTAAAATCGGTGACGTGATTTCCGCTGCTTTCTCTGTTTTTTCAGGCATTCCGCAAGGAAGCCATCTGGGCCCTCTGATCTTCCTCCTCTACATGAACGACGTGCATCATCTTTTAGGCTGTCACAAACTGTCGTATGCGGATGATATCAAACTGTTCACCGTTGTCGAGAATGATACCGACTGCCAGTTTCTTCAGGAGCAGCTCGACCTGTTCGCCAACTGGTGCTCCGAAAACAGGATGGTTCTGAACGCTTCCAAGTGCTCGGTTATCTCTTTCACACGCAAGCGCAACACAATGTCTTTCCACTACACACTTTCAAACACCACCATACCTAGGACCTCCTGTGTGAAAGATTTAGGTGTGATGCTGGATAGCAAAATGACGTTTGCTGACCACATTACGTATACAGTCTCCAAGGCTTCCAAAACTCTTGGCTTCATCTTTAGGATAGCTAAAAACTTCCGGGATTTAAGCTGTCTCAAAGCTCTTTATTGTTCGTTGGTCCGCTCTACTTTAGAGTACTGTTGTATTGTTTGGGCTCCCTTCTACCAGAACGCGATTCAACGCGTGGAGTCGGTCCAGCGGAAGTTCGTTAAGTACGCGCAACGTCACATTATCTGGCCTGATCCCGCCAATCCACCGAGTTACGCAGAGCGCTGTAAAATGCTTAATCTCGAACTTCTTACAGTAAGGCGTGACGATTCCAAGGCGACCTTCGTTGCAGATCTCCTTCGATCGTCCATCGATTGTCCTGCCGTTTTGCAACTGGTAAACATAAACACTCGCCCTCGCGTACTCCGCAATCACTCGTTCTTGACTGTCCACAGGGCTCTCACAAACTATGGGCAGAACGAACCGGTTTCAAGTATGTGTCGTGTTTTTAACTTGTGCTCAGATCTGTTTGACTTTGACATCTCCCGTGACACTATCAAAAAACGATTCCTTAATCACCTGAAATCCCATCCCTAACCTGACGATACACACGTAGATTTTAGAACTGTGATATTTTTTTAATTTATTGAGTTAGTTTTAAGAGTGACCCCGTCTTGTATCATTTGAGTTTTGTGTACTTGTTGATGCGATAAGATGAGGTGGTTTTGTGCCTTTTTGAGAAAGTGTCTTTTATCGATAACCAGACACAGCTCAAGGGGGCTTTTGTCCACCTCCAATAAAGAAAAAATAACAAAATAACGTTAAAATGATTTAAAATTTGTAAATCCAAGATGGCGGCCAAAATGCGGTGATGCAATATTGAAAAAATGCATTTTATTTTTTAATAGGCAATCAACAACTTAAATTTGACTAAAATGGGGTCGTAGAACTCAAATTTCAATCAAAGAAAATGAAAAAAATACGAAGACAATATTTTTTTGTTCGTTATTCGATTATCCGAAGTCCCATACAAACCTTCGGATAATCGAACTTCGGATAATGGAGTCTGTACTGTACTCAAAAATGGTGACATTGAAAAAATGAAAAAAAAATCTTGAAATACATAATGGGACCATCCATAAACCACGTGGACACTTTAGGGGGGGGGGGGCTGGGGGGGGGGTATGGCGATTGTCCACGCTCCATACAAAAAAGTTTTTTTTTGTATGGACAATTGTCCACGAGGGGGGGGGGGGGGTTGAGATTCCCAAAAAAGTGTCCACGTGGTTTGTGGATGGTCCCTAATTCAAAAAATCTGAAATTCTAGAATTAAAAAAATCAGGATTTATAAAATATTTAAATGTTTTTGAAATTCATGTTTATTTACGAAAATCTTAATTTTTAGCGATTTTTAACATTTTTAAGTTTTTTTATTTTCTATTTTTTTTAACTGTAATACTTTACTATTTTTTTCAATTTTTCAAACATCAAACGAACTGTAGATTTTGTATTTGTTTAAATTTTTTGAATCTTTTAAATCTCATTTATGGATTTTATTCAAATTGTTAAAATATTTAACATTTATCAAGCTTTTAAAAGCTGCTGACTTTTTTTTTTTAAATTTCAGAATTTTCTATCCCTACTTTTTTAGCTTCTATGAAAATTAAAAAAAAAAGTCTCAAGCATTTTGAATTGCTAAAACTTTATTAAATTCGTTGGGCTGTTGCAAATATTTGTATTTTTCAAGGTTTTAGTCATAAAAATTTTAATAACTAAATTATATATTTTAATATATTTTTTAACAGCCTTGAATATAAAAAAAAACAATCTTGATTTTATTTGAAATTTCCGGAGTTTTTTAGTTTCTGACGTTATATTTTTTTAGGGAAAAAATCGATAAAGAAATCATTTCAAAACTAACTTTATTTTTTTTAATTTTAATATTGTTATTTTAAATTGTTGAAACTTTTAATTTTGGTTAAATGCTGCTAATTTTGGAAGCTATATTAAATTTTTCTAGTTCAATTTTTTTATTTATTTTAAGTTTATAAAATATTTTTTGTAAATATTTTGTTTTTGAAATGTTAAATTTAAATTCTTAAAAATTATTCCGTGAATTTTAAAATTTTTAAAACTTTATAATTTTTGGGCGTTTTTTAGAGTCAACCAAACATTGAAATTTCATGCTTAATGTTCAAAATGTATTAACAGAATGTATGTATCATAAAATGTTTTAAACATCATTACAGATATGCTACTTTTAAAGGTATCATTAAAAATACTATATAAAAATATTAAAGTTTTACGTTTTTTCTTATTTTTTAAACTTTATATCAAATTAAAGCTCTTTTGTTTGATTGATATATTATAATCCATGCATCCAACTTTTTTTTTTTCAAAATTTTCATTTTTTGTTACTTGATTTTTTAGAAAAGTTTGAAGGGTCCAAAAACAAAAAAATATATACAACTTGAATTTTCCAAAACAGGTTTCGAACATGTCGAGATTGTCTCGACTTTTGTACTTGTTTTAGATTGAGCAATAAAGATAGAATGATTTCAATCTTTAATCGACCAATTGAAACTTACCTTGACACATTATTATCAAGGATCGAAATATTTCCTTAGTGTGCAACAATTAATTGATTGATTTTTCGTATCTAAACCAAACATCATTTCAAAATGATTTTTCAAAGGATTGTATTTAGCTAATTCTTCAACTTACAACACAGTACAACGGCAATAGCTTAACCAATAAAACGATAGCAGCATATTCATATCACACTTTCCCTCTTACACAACTCACCCACTCTCACTCACTCACTCACTCATATTTCAGTACGAATTCAAAAAGTAATTATTGTTCATCCCGGCGACCTGCAGCAAGTACGTCATCAACATCAGCACATCGATCGTCTGCTCAGTCCGGATGACCGCACCCCCGCCAACCGAATCCATATTCACCCCGAACCGTCGCAACAACTCGAGCACGTTGTTCACCTTGTTCCCCGAAGTGCTTCCGAAGATCTCCCGCACCACGGCAAAGTTGCGGAAGTTGTTCAGCAGCCAGGCCACGATTTTCGTCGCCATCTCGATCGTGATGGTTCCGTGAAAGTCGGGCGACTCTTCGCGAGTTGGCGGCGGTGCCGGCATGCGACCCCGCGCAAACAGGTCGTTCATCGCGGAGAACAAACTTTGGATGTCCGGGTTCTGGAAGGTTGGCTGCGTTACGAGTGCGGCTGCCGTTGGCGGTGGGTTGGTGGAAGATCCGGCGAACCTTGCCGATCCTTGTGCGTTGACAAAGTGCGCGAATGAGGCGGTGTCCACGTGGACGAACAGCGATTGAGATTGTGGTTGGGGAGAAGGTTGATTGGTTGCTGGTTGCGCCACTGCTTGCGGTTGAGTAGTTGGGATCGGGTTGGGCTCCTGCAACGGAGCAATACGAACTTGCACGATTTCCGGCCGCGAGCTTGTTCGATCGGTAACGCTTCCAAGCGAGCGATTCCGAAGAATCGGGACGGAGCTTCCGAGCGAATTCCGCGATCCGTTGGCGAACACCGCGACCCGATTCGATCCGGTTGAAAAGCCACGGATCAACTGGGCACTGTTGCGGCTCGACCCGGATCGATTGACCAGCGAACGTGGCCGCAGGAAGCTCTCGTGCTCGCGGCGATGAATCCCGGACTCTAGCAGTTTGGAGAACGCCTCGCGGGACAGCTCGTGACTCGGGTAGGTCGGCGTGCTATTCGTAGTCTCACGACCTTTCGCCGCAGCGGACTTTTGACGTTCCTGGGAGGGTACATCAAACTCTTCCACCTCCGGGACGATCTGGTCGACCTCGATGCGAGGTCCGCGCAGATGCGATATTGTCCGCTCCAGCTCTTTCCGTACTTCGGAGGCAGTGTAACGTTCCGTTGGGTTCAACGTCAGCATGGACTTGATCAGGTTGATCGTCAGTGGACTAGCCTTACTTTCTCTGAAATTATTAAAAAATAATTAGTTTCTCCATAAGCGAGGTATCTACAACTAGAACTCACAATGGAATTGAATAATCCGCCTGGCGGATCTTCTTGAACAAAGCTGCCGGAGTGGTATCCAGAAACGGGAACTTCCCATAAACAATCGTAAACAGAATAACTCCCAGCGCCCACACGTCCGAAGGCTTTCCCTTGTACGGCTTCCCCCCGAGAACATCCGGCGAAATATAAGCCGGACTTCCACGTTGATCACAAAGATTGTCATCCTCGCTGTTCAAGTGCTTCGCCAGGAAGAAATTCGTCAGCACGATCTTGTTCGTCCGACGGTTCAGCACAATGTTGTTCAGCTTCAAATCCCGATGGATCACGTTCCTCAGATGCAGTTGCTCCACCACCTTGACGATCTCGTAAAACACCATCAGCGCTTCAATCTCCGGAAAGCGGTGCGATTGGACGTACTTTTGCAGGTTCACGTAGGCCGACGAGCGCTCGCAAAATTCGTGCGAGTGCACGCAATCGAGCACCAGGATCAACCGGCGACGGACCTTCCCCGTGTACACCCACTGGGGGCCGGTGGCGACGGCTTGGTCCGTGGGTTCGACTTGCTTCTCCTCGAGGGCGAAGTCCTGTGGAATAAAAAAACATGTTTTAATCAATATTAATTTACGAAATACTTGAGGAGTTAAGTCCCTGAGGATCCCGGAGCAACAAACAGCAACGTGAGCGGGGGATCCCCATGTGTTCCATCCAAAAGATTCAAAACTGTTTGAACATTCATGCTCAAAATCAATCCAATTCAACGAATCATCTTAGCGGTTAACTTTACGCAGTTGGCCTGGCCGTTTAGAAAAGAAGGATGTTGGAATTAATCGCCTCGAAATTCTCCTTGATGCTTAAGAACGGATGGCTGCGCTAGGGTTAGATTAGAAATTCTGGAGCAACACGAGAAAAGGGCGGATAAGCATTTTGACCGTTTGAACTGTTTTGCTCATTCTCAGGTTATTTTTTTTTTTCATTAAAACTAGAAGTGTTAAACGATAGCTGGCTTCTCCAGCTACCTTCTAACACTGCGGGTTTTGTTAAATATGGACCTGTTGTCTCGGAATCGGAACATAGTTTCAGCTATCAAAATACTTATGCGCCCTTTTCAAATGTTGCTCCATGATTTAACTTACGGGATTCCTTTATAATCGGTGAAGAAAATACCCGTTTTATTGAAAAATTAAAACTGCGATTTAAAAAAAACTACTTGAAAATGGCTATAACCTTGGCTAAAAACAAATTTGTTTGACCTTTTAAAAAAAATATTTAACCCGCTAACGCCCAGAGCTTTCCACCTGTTTTAAAACTAGTAAATGGGTAAACTTTGGTCCAATATCTTTAGAATAGCTTTACTTTGACCCAAAAACATTGAATCCATGCAAACATTTTAAATTGCAGTGCTTCACCAGGAATATAAGGAACTTTTTTTTTCTTTACCGGCAAAAACTCTATCTTTACAAAAACAAGATTACATGGCCAATGTTTATGTAAAATTGGTAGAGGAGATTTGTACTACCTCTAGCATCATTTTCTTACAATTTATTCATTGTTCTTTCACTTTCAATAATTCTCTGATATTCCCATACAAGGCCAAGAATAACTAAAATATAGAAAAATTGATGTTATAACAAGTTTAAAATCAATTAACCCTCTACTGGGCAAAATTTTTTCCGAGAATTTTTATGTTTCCCTTGTTCAGGAGGTCTTTTTTAGCTACTTTTGTTCTACGAAAAACTTTACTCCTCTTGATTTATGTTTTTCTTGTTTTATTTTCAGTATATTGATTTGCATTTATCGTTTTTAGTTTATTTTTGTTAGTGTTTGGCCCATTCTACCACCTCCTATCATTACATTTAGCTTATCTTTTTTTTCATGTTTTTACAGTCACTGTTCGCTCTTTCACCATTATTTTTATAATCTTAAAAAAATGCGTAGAGGCATAGTTTGGGACACTACAAAAATTACTGAATACTTCTTTTTACTTAAAATATATAGGAAATGTTAGTAAAAAACAGAGCCAAAGTTAACCCATAAAAAAAAACATTTTCAAAAACATTGGCAAAGTCACATAAAACAAGTAGAACTTCCAACCCTACAATTTTCTAAAATTTTAAGAGTTCTTCTTTCCAATGCTTTTTAAAGATCAAAAATTGGTTGGCATTTTTTTTTAAACCGAAGCCCTTCTGGATGCGGGGTCGCTTTTCATTGGTTCTGACTGTTTCAAAATTATTTGTCACAAAACTAGCCTTCAAGAAATTTTGTTCTCCTCATGCCCAATGGTGCTTTATTTTATTTATTTATTTATTTATTTAATCTGGTAGCGTAAGGTTTACACCTTTTCAATTGCTACCTCCGGTATCATCTGTGTTTGCTAACTAATATTACACTTATTAACTAAACGGTTTTCCTTGGTTGATGTCGTTCTTCTCGGTGTTCTCTTGAGTTGCGAGTAGTGAGTTGAGTTGTCCATGCGTAGTCCATGCTTCATCCGAGGGGATGGGGGTTTGCCCCTTATGCGACCTCATCCAGGGGACTCGAGCGCCCGGGGGGTTGTCCCTATTCCACTCTTCTTGTAACTTGTGGTTAGGGGGGCCCCGGGTCACTCGGATACCTCCGTGGATTCTTCAGCTGGCGTGTCGTGTTTTCCAGGCACCCCGGAGGAGCCGGAGGGTTGTCCCTATGCCACTCTTCCTATAGCTTGTGGTTAGGGGGGCTCCGGGACCTCCGGGCGCGACAGTGGTTACACGCTGCGCGCTGCTCTTAAGCTGCTCTCGTTTCCCGGCGTTTGTTTGGTTTACTCCCTGTTCCAGAACTCTAAACAGTTTCTTTTGAATGTTGCTTGCGATACCCCGTGTTTGAGTTCCGTTGGCACCATGTTCCAGTTGACCACACCTCGAACGAACAGGGAACTGGAGTAGGTCAAAGTTCTGTTGGCGGGAATGATCAAATTCAACAGGCGGCGGCCTCTGAACTGCTGCAGCTTCTGGTAGAGTTCTGGTGGGGAGCGCGTGGTGAGGAGTTTGCGCAGGAATAGACACGAGCGGTGTGCGTACAGGTTGTCCAGAGGGCAACCAACCAGGTTCCGTTGTAGGTGACTGACATGATCATATCGGGTGAGGCCGTAAACGTAACGAACACAGCAATTTAGCGCAACACGCAACCGATCCAATGCACCAGCACTAGGGTTGACATGTAGCAGCTCTCCGAAAAGAAAATGAGGCAGAATCAGCGACTTGAACAGCTTAAGACGCGTACTGACTGGAGCAGCGGATGTGCAGCTTCGGAGTGTGCGTAGGCTGCCATAGATTTTTCCACACTGTTGCTGGATGAGTCCGTCCCATTGCAGGTCCGCTTGGAAGATGAAACCCAGATTTTTCGCACTGTCTACCCATGCAATGGCTTGGCCGCTCATGGTGATACGAGGAAGCAGATCGAGTTGCGCTTTGCTTCTACGACGACCCTGCACAAACAGCGCTTTGCTCTTCGCTTGGTTGACAAACAGCTGGTTTCGTTGCGACCAAACAGCAATCCTATCGAGATCCTCGTTGACCATCCTGATGAGTTCTCGGGAGCATGGGCCCAGTCGACCAATGTACAGTTGTACATCATCCGCGTAGAGTTGAATCGAGCAATATCTGAGCACAGGTGGGAGATCGTGGTGCTTTGGTGCTCAGCTTTAAAAATATTGTTTAATTTTTTTTCCAAAAATACCCGAACTCGTACTCAATCAATGTGAATGAAATTTAGTCTGATTTTTTTTTTGTATTTTTTGATTCGGCTGAAACTTTTTTGGTGCCTTTGGTATGCCCAAAGAAGCCATTTTACATCATTAGTGTGCAAACATGGGCACTTATTTAAAAAAAAAATGAATAACTGTGACTATTTTCAAAAAAGTTACCTCAAAATGGCTGTAAATTGAAAATGGTGAACTTCATCAAAATTTCACTAAAAGTATTTTTTGATTGCAAATTCGATTTTACATCGAAAAATTAATTTGAATTTTTTTGCGACCAATATTTCATTTTTTTTTTTAAAGATCAGCATTGATTCAAAAATTCATAACTCGGTCAAAGATTTTTTGCACGTACTGGAAATTTCTAAAAAGTTGACATTTGATGTCCCCTAAAACATATCAGAAAAAATAAAAATAGAGTTTTTTTGTAAATTAAGTTTATTGACAAAACGTGAAATTTTTAATTACCAAAAAATTTACCGTGAATCATATTTTTTCAGTGTAGTCCTTATCCATACCTAAAACTTTACCGAAGACACCAAATCGATCAAAAAAATCCTTCAAAAGAAACATATTTTTGTATTTTCATGTATCATTTTTGTTTGGACAGCTGCCAATTTTGTATGGAAAATTATATGGACAAACTAATGATGCAAAATGGCTTCTTTGGACATACCGAAGGCACAAAAAAAAAATCAAAAATTTAATTTGAAAAAAATAGACCGATTTCGTAGAGAAATGCTCAGTAGTTTAAAATATTGTCACAAGTTTTAACAAAAAAAAAAAAATGATTTTTACGTTTTTTTTAAACAAAGCATTATTTTTTAAAATCAATTTTCTAATGATTGCATTAATTAGGACCAAACTGTGGCAAATGGGCAGTATACATGATTGCTGAGTGTCGCAGGACTCTCGCCCTTTGCTATTAGTAAGTATCCAGCAAAGCAAAGGGCATAGCATGCATTTGATACTGTCAACTCCCATTCGGCTGTGTTCTCGTCGCTGTCATGTTGTAAACTGGAGCCGAGGGAGGTCCTGTTGTGAATTCTAGTTGGAGGTGGTCCGAAGATCATTGAAGAAGGTAGAATTCGCCATCACCCAAGACACGAAGGCACGAAGGATAGACCATGTCTTGGGGGGTGAAAGGATGATAGGATTTAGTGATAATACCACAATTTTAATATTTGTCTTTCTCTCTTATTTCAGAGGATGCCTGTTCTGAGTTCTAAGTGTTGCAGAAGCCTTCCGCTCTACATAATGGAGCCTTCCTTCTATCATTTCCTGTATTTTGAAAAAAGTGATGCGCCGAATGTCGACATATAGTTTATCACACTTACTCCATACGGTGTGAGCGTGAAATGCTGTATGTTTGCAATTGGTGCATTGGCTATTTTCAAATCAGGCTAGATTTTTCCTATTATTTTAAGATAAAATTTAGTAAAATCTATCCATCTATTTATTTTGCTATTGCTATAACTTGTCCCTTACCTCACAAACTTTAACTACTCTATTCTTCAAACTTGGAATCGCAATACATTATTGTAGAAATGTAACAGTTGAAAAAAAATGGTAAGAAATTTGGGCATAACTGTTACTTATATGATTAAAGGTACGTTCAATCTGTTTTATTATATATATTAACTATTCTAGTTTGTTTGTCCTGTCCCATATTTCACAACTTCAGTTGTTATCTTGTAAACTTCTCGTTACAAGTTGGTAGTTCTGTCTAGTTGCAAAATAAGGTTTCTTTATTCTTTCTTTATGTGTTAGTCTGTTATTCAATGTTCGATTTTATTTTACATTGTACTTATCCCATTTTTTCTCTTTTTCTCTTTCATGTACCTTGCGAGCATACGATGACCAAAAAAGTCATTGTATAAGCCAACACACGTGTATTTTTCACAAAGCCGCGAAACAGAACAAGTATTTTTATAAGTGCGTGAATAACAATCGGTCGTTGAAGCTCAAAAAATGTGAGAACAATATCGCGCCGTGGTTCAGTGATAATAAGGCGAAGAAAGTAGACGACGATTCCGCATGAAGAATATAGCGGAAATTATGTGTAATTAACACAAGCACAATGGATGAAGGTTTGAAGTTGACACTATCAAAAGGGAATGGTAAGATGCAATAGTAATATTGCTAGGTTTGATAGTGTCAAAAGGTAAGATCAAGGAATAGGGATTATATGAAACTATATTGTCATAATTATTGTATTCACTGAAATATCTATCCGCTTTCTACCCCCAATGTGTCCTGCACTGGGGGAGCCTGGGGTAACTTCGAGTTGACCTGGGCCGCCCGAGGAATTATGTCGTAGGTGGTTCGTGTACTTCTCACTCACCTCTCCTCGCGGCAAGGTTTTCCGTAGGTCTACACTCGAACATGCAACATGGGACAGCATGAATCTTCAGCTGAAGCCGGACGAATGTATTCCGAAATTACAGAATTACAGAATTACAGATTGCATTAATTAGGACCAAACTGCACCATTAACTTAAAACAGATAAATTACACACGGTTACATTCTAGGTTACATTCCATAAATTGCATTGCTATTTCTTGAATTTTCATAAATTATTGTAATTTTTTAAAGTTTCTGCATTTATTCTTGACAAAAATCAATTGTTTAAATTTACTGCATTCGAAGGTTGTTCGAAATATTAATTCATATTTGAGCAATGAGTATTCTTCTTGGTTATGGGCCAATCTGCGATTTCATTGGATAACCCCGACAAATCCCGGATTTGGACCACCCTAACCTGCATGTTGGAAGAAAAAAACTTTCGGTCTTATTCAAACGTGGAGCAAATTGAAGTAAGCTTGCTTTAAATTTCAGTCAGCACAAAGCAAATGTAAACCAAAACCCGTTACCAAGTCCATACTATTCGTGTGACTATCGAGTAAAAGAAAAGGACCAAAAGAAAAACAGATCAAAAGAACCAGCGAAGATTATTTCACAATTTGGTGAAATAGATATTGGATATATAGAATGAGCGTTAAATTGTTGAAAATTTTAAATAAACGAGTGGAGTTTTTTGAGATTTTCAATAAATAGAAGATAATTTTACTCAAACAAACAGAAATCGAGTAATTAAATAACAAAAAAAAATATTCAAGGAAAATCGAATTAGAATACGCATGGATAAGCGCACGTACGCCTATCAGCAGCAACACAAACCGTCGTCACGTGTCTGATGCAATAGTTTAGGGCTATGTGCGCAGCAGCACTTGCTTTAATTCTGTACAGAATGACCTTCACCCATTGGATCGGAAGTTACCGGTTAGTTGCTGGCTGATGAAATATGCTTAATAATATGAAGTAGTTGTCAACTTACACAAAACAGCCCATGATGGTGGATGATTCCGTCCAAATCCGCTAGCAACGAGAGAATGGTGTACTCGGTGTGAAGTAGCGTCTTGCCCTGCTGGGTTTCCTTGTTGACCATCTCCGTATCGAGGTCGTACGATAGAATCTGCGTGTTTATAGGGGGAGGAATTCGTTTGTAATTGATGTGCAAAATTGGCAATTTGTAAGGATTCGCTCGACTCACCTTCAGCAGGTAGAAATCGTTGGTGTTTTCCAACCTGGCCAGGTACTGCGTTTGGGGCACGCCCGGACTGGTTCCCAGCTCGTGGCCTATCACGTACGGTCCGGCCATCCGAACGCGGTTCCGTTCGACGAGCGTTCCGGACCGTGGCACTCGCGCGAGGATTTCTCTTCCGGGTCTTCGTGACGTGCCACCGCTATGAAACGAGGCGGAACTACCGCCAGCAGCGGGCGTCGACGGTCCGCCACAATCTTCGTCCATCGCGGGCACCTCCTGGTCCGAGCGGTTCCGCTTGGGACTGCTGCCGCTGGCCCCGGAATCGCCCAGCATCCGCTTTCCCAGCACTCTTCTGCGTTGCATTTTGTGTGATTTCTTTTTCCTTCCTAGCAACCTTGCACTAAAAATAAGGCAGTTTTGTTCCGTGCAAACCACGCAAAGTGACCACTCTCCGCAAATCCCGTAAAAATTTACGATCGAAAAACCGCGTACGTGACTGCGACGACACAACCGACGAGAAGGAAAGCAGCTTGCTGATTACGCGATTATGGGAAAATAATGTCGAGAGCGTAATAATTATTGCTGCTTTTCCTCAGACGACGACCACCACCAACACATCACGAAGAGGGGACGGCAACGGTCGGACGGAACGGCGAGTTGGGTGAGGGCGGAGAAACTGCTGATGTAAACAAAGGTACGAACGCGAAAGTAAACAGACAACGTCAGTGTTGTTGGGCGATGATTCAAATTTTTGACGTTTGGGTGGAGTTTCAGTTTCCGCGCGGTTTGTGGGTGGGGAACGGTTTGAAAGTGGGAACTTGCTGTAAGACAGACGAAAATGTTAAGGTGAAACAGGACAACGAATCTTTTAAAAAATATTTAAAATCCTATTAAAAACAATTTTAACAGCCTTTGCTATTTTTTTTTGGGTTCAATTCCAGACGGACCCGGTGGCATTTTTCGAGACGAGATTTGCCTGACCACGCCTTCTATCGGATGGGGAAGTATAACGTCGGTCTATTACACTCAAAATCAGAAAAGGGTTTTTTTTCTTTGGGATGACAGAAAAAGGGTAGATAGAGCCCTTTTTGCGGGGTACTTCTGATTTTGAGTGTAGCGTAAAAGAGGTTTTGAGTGACTCACCACACATAACCTTCGGACGCCTAGAAATGAGAAGAAACTTGCAACAGAGCCCACAAAAGACCCGGGGGTCGTTAAAGTGGATGACTTTTTTTTGCTATTTTTTTCTTTTTTTTCTGCAATTAAATCAGTTTTTAAAAATAAGAAGAAGTTGGAAACAAGTTGAGCGGCTTGCATTGAATCTTTACGTGGTGTTATTGCACTTAATAGTAATTTCTCGAAATAAAAAAAAGCAAAAAAAAACTATTTTATAGAGCCAAAAAATTTACAGATTCTATTTTTGTAAATTCAAAAAAATATTACAAATTTCATAAATAAAAAACTTAAACTAAAAATAAAAATCTGGAGCAATATTTGACAACTGCAACTATTTCGCAATTTCCCTGACAATAGGCAAATATTTAAAAAAAAAAACTCATAGCTATTATTTCCCACTTCGAATTTTGAGAAAAATTTACCTAACACTTGAGAAATAGTAAAATACAGTATAGTTGTTCGGTAACTGGGCGCAGCCATGCCAGATATACAGATAAATCTGTATTTTACAGATTTTTCGATCCCAAAAATCCCAAAAATCTGTACATACAGATTTTTTTAAAACGGTTATATTTGAAAGTTTCAACAATTTAGTTATTAATTTATGCTTTAATATGATTAAAAAGCTTAAATCTGTTGTTAAAAATTTCAAAATGTCTTCTATGGCTTCGAATTCGACAAGATACAGATAAAATACAGATTTATTTTTAAGAAAATACAGATTTCCCTCAAAATAATCTGGCAACGTTGACTGGGCGTTCGATAATTGGGCTGTAGCCCAGTTAAAAAGCAGACAAACGTCAAAAACCCAAAACAAACCGAAATGTCCGAGGGGTTGATGGATGCATTAATCATGTTCAATAAATACAAAACTTTTATAATTTTTTTTAATGCATTTGGTAATTTTTTAATCAACAATTCATACATATTTGATACAAAATGGGTCGCAGAACTCGAATTTTATGTTAAAATCACATAAATAGAAAAATACGAAAACAATATGTTTTGTTAGAGATTCGATTATTTGATGTCCCTTATAAACCTTTGGATAATTGTGGTTTATTCGAATAATTGAAACAAATGTATAAATTTTATATTTTATTAAGATTCTTAAGATTTTTAAATTTTAGATTTTTTTTTAAATTTTAAATGAATGTTAATTTTATATTTTCTGAAATTATAAAATTCAAAAATTTAAAAATGTTAAGAATCCAACATTCTACCATTAAAAATCAAAAGAGACAATTATCCGAATAAGCCTCGATACATTGTTTCGATTATGGATACAAATTTTGAATTTTTTAACCTATTTTTTTTTATTTTAATGTGTTGATTAATTCTAGAGCCTTTTAAAAATTTAAATCCAGAATTTTAGAATTTAAGGATTTTTTATAAGAATTTGGGGTCAATCATAAACAAACCACGTAGAAATTGTCGAGAAATTTCGATTGAATGCAATAGAGTTATTTTTTGTGAAATTATATGTATTATGAAATAAATAATCATGTCATGTCCTTTTCAATCATGTTTTTTAAGGTTATCATAAAATCATCCTTTAAATTAAGGCTTAGAAGGGAATAAATTTGTTAATTTAGTTTAGAAAATAACTTAAAATTTCTTCAAAATACTACCACATAAGGATTTTTTAGTACAAACTTGAAATAAAATTTGCAAAGGCCTTATTTTTTTGAAAAAAATATTTAAGTTATAACTTGAAAAATATCGGATTTTACTGAAAATCAGTGTAAAAAATCAATAGAACCAAAACATATGTAAAAATGTATTAAAATTTTAAAGCAAAATAAAAAAATCTAAATATTCAAGGTTTCTAGATTTTTTTTTTAAATATAAAAAAGGTATATAAAAATATTATTAGGTTTCTTAATTTGTTTGAAAATGAAAAAAGCAATACTTTGTGGTGCCATCTACAAATGACGTAGCATGTTTGGACACTTTTGGAACCCCTCCTTTTATTGTACCGTGTCGTAACAAACAAGTTACTGAGTATTTATATCTGTAAGTAGGTGTGTTAAAAAGTTAGACTTTGAAAACTTTAAGTTTAAAAAAACCCGAACTTCATATTTTTTGTCTGAACTACTATTTTGAATTAAAAAAACAACACCGTTTTGATTTCAAGATGTTTTATTCGTAAAAAATATTGTTAAGTTCTACTTTTAGCAAATATATATATTTTTAATATATATAATAATATTTTCTTCCTTTTCCTTATATCACTACTGCTATAATGTCTTGTCTTGAACGTTTTCCCTTCCTTTAAATTTCTGCACTTTAGTCCACACCATTCGTAGTTTTTTTTTCGCGCCATCAGTGTCAAATGTTGCATTTGAACCTTTTTTTAATTGGATGTGTTTTTTTGTTTTGTTGAGTAACGAATTGCAGGTTTACGAAACTTGATCAAATCAAGATTATTTTTGTTGGGTTTAACTTGAATTACTTTTTTTCTTTCTCGATAATCAAACAAATATTTGCGAGTGTTTTCTGTTCAACTGTTCTGATTAGTTTTTAGTTTGTTTAAAACGGAAGCAAATATCTATGGCGGCGCTCTTCTAAGTATATTTGTAGTCGCTATGACGAAAGGTTGGAAACAAATTCTAACGCTAGCGAGTCAAGTTTCGCCTCTATTGCTTTGGTGTTCGTTACTGATGGGTTGTCTACAACTCTTCTATTTGTTTTGTTTAAAATAGCGCAAACGGTTTCCTCTAGATGCGATTTTTTTGTTTCGTTCTGGCTTGTTTTGTGTTGTATTAGGTGTTCAAATTTTAAATTTTGTCACTATTTACATAAGGCATTCGTGCAAAATTGAAGCAAATTTTCAAACTTTTTTGTTTTTCTCCTTAATTGTAAGTTATGGTTGCAGTCACTAAGTTTGTTGTTCTTAATTGTTACTTTCAGTATATAAGGTTAAATCTATAAACGCGATAATCGTTCTGTTTTACTTTGTCTTGTGGAGATTAGTTGATTTTCATACGTTTTCGTTTGCAGTTTTCATACTGTATTATTACTTTTAAGGATTTTAAGGTATTTTTATTTTATTTTGTAATTGTCGGGGCTTGTTTTAAAATACGGATTAAGTATTCTAGTCGTTATTAGTTCTTCCGAAATCTTCGTTCGGCTTTTTCCATCACATTTTTGTTTCCGCACACTGCCATCAAGGAGGTATTAGACTATGGCAAACAAACAAGCGAGCTCGCACTTTTTTGTGTTTGACAGTTTGGCACAACTCAAAATGTCTGCAGGCTTACGTTTCTGCAAACAAATGCAGTCAAACTAACAGAGCAGGTAAACTGCCAAACTGTCAAAAAGTGAGAGTTTGTCATAGTCTAATACCTGCTTCAGCGTGCAGCTCTGAAGAGAAACTCTTTGAAAGCAGTTGGTTCGATGCTGAAAAATTATAAATTAAGGGGTGATGAAATAAAAAGGAAAATTGTGATAATGAAATTAAAAGAAAACAAATCATTTGGAGTATTTCAATTAAAACATGTTTATATTTTTGAAAAAATACGTTCCTTAACTAAAAAATTAATAAAATAATCATAATAGGGCTTTATCTTGTTACAATAATAATAATATAATTATAATCGAATTTGTGTAGGTATCTTTCGCCACTGTTTGTTCCTTCTCCTCGCGTATAATTTCCATCGTTTGGCCATCGTACTTCCTCGTTCGTTCGCTTATTGCTGTAACAGTTCACGTTGTGAGTATGATAATTGTCATATTTGCTTTCCCTTTATTAGTTTTGCTTTATAATTTTACTGTACCCAAAAAAAAAATCAACAAATAATTATCCTTTAAAAAAAACTTCGGAAGTACTTCTTTTACAGCTGGTATTTTTTTTCTTTGCAGACAAAAATAAACGAATCTTGCGGATACAAACTCGATCGCTTAAAAACTAGACTCTTGTTCCTTGGAGAAAGAAACCGCGTTGAAAAGGGTGAATAATACAATTTGTTCATGCCGCTTGTTTTACACGCTTGCGTGGTTGTGTTAAGTGCTTGCTCCTAAGTATACAAAGATGTGTGTTTATGTGCATAATCTAGCGAATCATGTTAAAAAATAGGTTGGTCGAAATGCCTAGCCTAAAGCTGTCCGTTTAAATAGTATATTTAAAACAAAAAAAAACGTTAGCGTCTTAACTTCTAGGAGCGATATTTTTTTCTTTTGGGATGACGCGGCTTAAACTAAAATCTGGGAAAAATTGGGCGCTTTTTTGTTAAGAGATTCGCAGAAATCTTATTTGGTAGAAGGGGGGAAACGACGAAGCAATAATCTTACAAAAGGTTGGAAAGGTTGAGAATTGTGTTTTTTTTCGGGGGAAAGGGGGTTAAAATTCGTTTCCTCTCTTAGTGTGCTAAAATAATTCTAATTTATTAAAAAAAACCCTGTCGTAAAGTACTGGTATAACATTTCACAATTTTCTTCTCGCCTTTTTCTTAAGTGCTTGGTTCAATTTTCTAAAGCATTTTTCTCTTTTCTGCGATAAAACGAAACGAAGGATGCAATAAATTAGTTGGTAATGGGAAAAATGGTACAATTTTTGCGTCGTTTCTCTTCACTTTATATTTAAAATGCTTGAAATTACCCTAAACAACTAAAAGTTACAACTAACGTATCGCAAGGAAACACAAAGCTGAACGTGTTAGTGTTGGTGTGTTTGTGTGATTTAATGCCGCCGTTTAAAAAGAGTGCGCGTGTGTGTATTTGGCTTAAGCCTAAGTAAAGCCTTATCGATTTAAGTAGCTACTCGAGATTTCATCATAGTGTTAGTGAGTATACGTGTATGTGTGTGTGCGTTAGAACAAAAATGAAATAAATACAAAGATGCGTTCGTATGCGTGTGTTGGTGTTTAGGACAGTTTAAAAGAAATAAACACTACAGAGAACTTATCGTACAAAATAGGGGGCTTGTTTGCTATACCTAAAAAAATCACGTTTTTTCATCTTTGCTAACACGAAACTGTGTGGCTGGCGGCTTCGCGTTAGTGCTGCGCAGTAAACTACACGCTAAAACTTAAACTCGGACTCGCGTATTGTTCTCGCACGCTTCTTTTCTTTGCATCTGTTCACAGCTGTGTGACAAAAAATAATAATTACAATAATAATAGTAATCGTTAATCGTTTATGGTAGTTGATGGTAATAAAATGGGGTGATTTGACTAACATTCCGTGTAGGTGTGTTCATGTGTGTTCTTTTGCTTGTTTTTCTTTGCTAAGCTCACAAAAATACTGCATTGTTTCGAATTATCTTAGATTCATTTCCGTGTGTGTGTGTTTTGCTTTGCGTCCTCCAATCCGGTACAGCGGGCGGGGTTTTGTGGTTGTGTTTTCAATTAAAACAATATAGGTAAAATCAACTAACTTTAGCGCCACGGATTTGGCAACACTGAATGGAGGGTGGGTTTCAATCGCTGACTTTGCAAACTGCTGGGCATTTTTGAACTGACAGTGCACGTTTATCAATTCAAAATTCAATTCAACTTAATTCGATGATTTTTTGAATTAGATTTTCACAATTTTGTGTTATACATTAAACTGAGTAAAAAAGAAAAAAAAACTTATTAAATGAGTAAAACTTATTTTCAGAGTGTATGCATGTGTGATCCTATAATTTTCATCATAACTAAAGCTACACAAGATTGAGTGAGTGAAGAACAATCAGATTGGTTATTCTGAGTAAAAATTCCCGCAAATCTGACATTTGGCCCAATTACTCAGTTCTAAACTGGCTCGATTATGTCGAATCTGAGAGATTTTGAATATTTGTGTACCGTAAACTGGGGTGACTTTGATAGTCCGAGGTGACATTGATAGAAATTTGATCTGGCCACTAATTTCGATACATCCAATGTAACAGTCAAATTTTTGCATATATGTTCGATAATAAGCTATCCCTTAAAGCTTACATACTCAAAATTATCAAAAATGTTTAGATATTAATTTGACGGGCATTTGAAAAACCTATCAATGTCACCCCGGGCTATCAAAGTCACCCCAGTTTACGGTACATACTCATTTGAAACCACTCAGTTCACAGCCAAACTGAATCTACGTCAAACAAAGAAAAAAGACTGTTCTGTTAAAATGATTATTCGTTGTATTAAAAGTTCGCGTTAGTGAATATTCGTAAAAAGTTCAAAGTTTTAATTTAAAAGTTGAAAAGTTTTTGATAATACCATGCATTTATGGAACGAAATCTTTGTATCGATAAAAAATTATTGTCAAAACAAAAAAAAACTTTTTTTTAGCATTTAATATTTCAGAGATAATTAACAAAAAATGTACTGGATTTTATTTCAATATTTAAATATTACACGAGAACGACAAAATGAAACAAATTTTACAGTCGTAATAAAAAATTAAACTTTTAAATCAGTTAGTAATGAGATTTTTTTAAAACTTTAGCATTATTTTTTCATTTTGAAAGCAAAAAAAATTTTTGATGTAGCGAATTCTAACAACTTTTTATTTCAAAATCAAGTTACTTTTGTCATTACATTACTATTTTTGTGTGTGTAAGGATTGGAATAGTGGGGCAAGTGAAAGAGTTGAAATAATATCTCCAGAATTCAACAAAAATTGAGTGACATTCACACAGATTTGATATCAGATACACTCAACCCCCGGTGGTTGGTCACTTTTTCGTTTGACACTTTTTTAGTTTGTACCCCGTTGGTTGGTCAAAGTCAAACTAAAAAGTGATGAACTGTCACTTTTTACACGGCGCTCACGCACACTATCAAAACAAACGTTTGGTAGTGTGTGTGAACTCCGTGTAAAAGGGGTGTCAAACTAAAACGTGACCCCGTTCGTTTGACAACAGTTGGTGTCAAACCATCGGGGTTTGAGTGTATCAGGGTAAAAACTGGCTGAAGTTTGGCAAAGTTATAGCAGGTAACTGAAATAAAAACTGAAGTGAAAAATCAAGGAAATTTTTACTGAATTCAGTTTTAATTTTTTTAAATGATTTTACCATCAATAAACCAAAAAGCTTTGTTTAATGTAATAGCCTGATCAGGATTAAATTCACAAAAAATGAGTAAAATAACCACAAAAATCAGTTAAAATTAATATCTTCAAAGTGCATTTCAAATTAGATCCGCTCTGAGTAACAATCTCAGTACAAATAACTCTAAAATAAGTAAAAAATTTACATGTTCAAAACCATTTGTCAAATTTAAGTTAAACGAAAAAAATCATACATCAATTTAACATGTCAAAACTGGATAACCTTCAATAACCGTGCCATCCTTTTAACAGTTCTGCCCAACGACAGCTTCGCTGTCAACCCAACTACCCCGCGATGTTCAAAGTCATCGAATTTCCCCCCTACGCAGTGTTGCCAACAGACGCCTTCACAAACAGAGATCGATTTTTTTAGTTTCAAATTGAAATTAACGGGAACTTTTTGATTGTTTTGTAACCTCGCAACGTTTTGAACGCTGCCCTTTTCTTTGCCTCCGGTCATGGCTGCGCTGTGTGAATTGACTCAAAATGTACTGATTTTTTGTTTTGTTTTCAAGGCTCTCACGAATTGACCGCTTTCAAAGAGTGATTTTGTTTTTGCTTTGCAAGTTTCCAAAATTAAAACGCACCAAGTGATTCATTTTCCAGACACACTCTGCTTTTTTTTGAACGAACTTTTAGTTTCAACTTAACCGAGTAAGTTTTAATGCAATTTATAGGTTAGGTTTGCATCTTGTTATTTGTTTTTGTTGGAGTAATCCTTACAGTGTGACCCAACTTAGGGTGATAATAATAGCAATTTGATTGTTTTATCTTGCGCGATCTCTCCCTCTCTAAAAATTCTTAACGCATACAATAGTGTGGGGGTGCAACAAAAGCACGTTTACGGTTACAGGTTTGTTAATAGTAGGTAGTAATTAGTAATAGTTAATGGAGATTCGTGTGGGGACGACGAAAATTGGGTGTCGAAGGAACTTAACACTATATCAAGAGAATTGTTCAGGGGGGCGGGGGAAATAGCGGGACACCTTAACAACTAAACTGGTAAACAACTGGTATACAACACATACATAAGTTTTGTTTAAGTGCTAAGTTTTTCTTTCTCTAAAATTTGGTTGGCAACCAAAGTAGGCTGTGTGCGATCATCGCGCAAAAAACAGAACCATCGGGGAAATTGATGCGGGAAGTGTGTCATGATTGCTCAAGGCTTGCTTTGTTTATTGTGGGATTGTTAGTGGGGGTGTAAGTACTCGAAAATCGCGCGCCGACAGTGCTCGAAACTTGCGTTGCTGTCAAAGGAAAGTCGATGAAATGACTAGATTTTAATTTGTCGGGCATTTTTTGTTTTGTTTGCGGATTTGATGACTTTGATTTGAAATCTTTTATTGAGAAAGCGGGACGGCGCTGGGCGGAGACGAAGGCGTCTTGAGATTGGTTCTAATACTGTACACGTTTGATGAAGAAAGGGACGACGCAGCGTTCGAGCACTATCGCGCAGCGATGGGTGGAAATCATTGTAGGTCGGAGTTTGGTTCGTTTAGAGAGCTGTTTTTGGGACGAAATGGAGTCACAACGAACGAAGCTTAATCAATTAGGTATCAGTAATAAATTAAGTATTGTTAGAGTAAATATTACTGTGTAAGTGTCGATCACGTGCAACGTTTCGTATTAAGTAGAGTGGTTTGAAATGAGAAAGTAAGGGAGCGTTGCGTTTCTCGTAACAGCTGAGCAGGGAAAACGCAACTTGTACACACAGATAAAAGAGAATGATCAACCAGGGAAGATTTGAGTATTTGGACAGTTTCAACTGCTTGCTTTGCATCTCTACGAGTTAATTTTGATTCCTTTCTGCTTTTCAGTATTTTCTTTAAAAATGAATATCAACCAACAATGTTTATCACATATTTTTCCTCTTGTCCTTCAGTGTTTTCGTTTCCTCTTATTCTTGCGGCTTGCTATATTTTATATTAAGATAAAAGCATTCAAACGGTTGCCGTGCAGTTAAATTAAACAAATTTACCTCTTTCTGATTAAAATGAACGACGCGACGCGACAAACTAAAACTGACCTTTATGCGAAAGAAAAACTGGAACGGAAACGCTTTCCTCTCGCGCTAGTCTTATCGATTTTTAAAATTTCCAGTTCTCAACACATGTTTAACTGCTAAACTACGCTGTGTGTGCGGTGAACCACCCTAACGGCATTCGCTGCCTATTTTGCCTCTCTCATATATAAAAATATACGATTTTATTTGTTTTTTTTTTCTCAGTAAAATCTTCAGTACTCTCTCACGCGACTTGCTCTCTGATTGGTTCGCGAATTATTGCTTATCAATATTTGCCGTGTGTGCTTACTATTTTTTTTGTTTCTGCAACGCTACGAATTGATTTGAAATCAAATTATTTTTTAAAGAGTATTTTCGGCGCATTTTGGCCGATTTTTGCTCGCGCGATGAGTATTTGAGTTTGTTGATTTCTAAAGAAATTTTTGTTTTCTCTCCTCTACTGGTTAGTCTTACGGTGTAGGTTTTGTTTTTTCTTAAGCTGTTGCTTTTGTTCACGCATGCTGCTTGTTCTGTTGAGTAGATTATAGGTTTGTAGCTGCGATTAGTAGAAAGTGGTAATAGTTGACTCCCTCTCTCCTTCTCTAGTTTTAAGTTCGAGGCCGGGACGGGCTAAATACGGTGCGCGCTGCTACTCGAGAAAGCTTATTTAGAGAACCATATTTTTGTATGTTTCTGTTACGGGGAAGTAGAGATATTAGAGCTTCAGTTGAGATTCGGTTGATTGTTCTGTTTCTTGGTCGCTTTTTTGCGCTTGCGACGGCGACGACGGCGCCCTCGGCTGGCGCCGGCCACCGCGGCTCTGCCCAGCTAGCTGGCCTGGCCGGTCTTCCGTCGCAGTCAGTGCTGCGACGAGTCGCTGCCCAGCTGGGTCGCCACCAGATTCAGCGGCAGGTTGCACGAGTCGATGTCGTTCTCCGGACCGCTGTCCTCGCCGGCGTCCATGTCCTGGCCGACGCCGCCACCGCCGCTGGCGTCAAAGTTCTGCTGCGTTACCCGCAGGTAGTGCTGGAAGGCCTGAAAAAAATATTTTAAAAGTTGATTAAAATAAAAACATTGAAACTAGCAACACTGCCTCAAAACAGTCCATTCGTATGTTTCAACCCCACTGGGCACTTTGTTTGGCTGTCAGTTTCAAATGCTGTCAGATGCTCAAACGTCAACTTGAATTGCAAAAAGTTTGTTTGAAGTTAACTTTTGGTTACAGTTCTTGAACGAATCTTCACTTTTCTACTTAATTCCGTACATACAATCTTTCACAACCAAGAGAAGTTCCCCAGCACTCTTCCATCAAACAAATAGAAATAAAACTTAAAAAGAAATCCAATTCTACTCACGGGAGGCATCGGGAAGTTGGGTGGCGTCGCCCGGGCCGCATCCCGCAGCGCAATCAGCAGGTTGTGGTTCTGCAGGGCCTGCAGGTCAGCGGCACCCTCCACCACGCCGTTGTCGATCGGTTCCACCGTCGCACCGTCCTGTTTGATGGATTCTGCGGAAAAGAAAGCGAGGTTAGATTTGATTCGAACAAACAACCCCAAGTTGTAACTCACTCCTCCGGGTGGACTTGTCGCCCTTGGGGCGTCGCCGCCGCGTGTGGATCGTGTCCCGTCGCATCGTGTGCGGTCGGTTGACGCCGTGCAGCTTGAAGTACAGCCCGCACGCGTTGCACACCATCTCGCCGCGGATGTTCCGCCGCCAGATGGTGGTCGTGGTGGTGCCGCAGTTGGTGCAGGACATGTCCTTCTGCTGGGAGTTTTGCTGCGAGTTCTGGTTCTGGGGACTTTGCTGCTGCTGCGGGGTTTGCGACTGCTGCGGAGCTGGGACGTTCTTCAGCAGCTGCGGACTGGCGGCGCCACTGTTTGGCTCGATGGTGGTCGTCGGCAGCGGGCTGTCCACCACGGTTTTGGTTCGGAACAGGATGTTGGCACGGTTCAGCTGATTGGGGTGCGAGGAGGCGTCCAGGTTGATCGGACTGCCGCCGCCGCTGCTGTTGGTAACTACCGTTGTGACGCCGGACTTGTTGGTCAACTTTAAGGCTTCCATCGTGGTGTTGGGCGAGTTGCCCTCCACGGGCGTCGTCCGGATCGGACAGGACTGCTTCCGGCGACCCTGGTTGATCGTGCGGTTCGCTTCGGCCTGCTGAAATTAAGAGTCACATTAGTCACAAATCTCTACTCAGTTTTCGAGAGATATTTACCTTCATGAGCGACACTCCGGGCGTTAGCTGAATGGACGGTGAAAACTGAAGGCCAAGTGTTCGTGCGTTGATCATCTTCCGGAGAAGCTGGGTCGCCTCATTTCCGGCGCCATTTACAATCAAATCTAAAAAGAAGGTTAACACCAATTAGTCATCTAAATCAACTCAACTCCTAATCACAAAACTTACTCGTATTATGCGCCAACGCCTGCCACAGCTGCGTCGTGGCCGGATCGGCCCCATCCGCCAACGCGCTAAACTGCTGCCCCAGGTGAATCTGGGCCTGCTGCAGGTGCTGCTGCTCCTCGAGCGAGTTCAAGCTGTCCGGCGTTTCCCGCCCAATGTGGTCCAACTGGCTGTTATGATGGTTGTTGTTATTATTGTTGTTCGACCGCTTAATCTCGTCCGTGGTGCACTCCGAGCCGGCGTCCTGCGACGAAATGTCCATCTGCAGCCGGCCCGAATCGCTGCTGTCGGCGCTGTCACTGTGCTGGCTGGCATGATCATCGACCAGCGTTCCGCCACCCAACTCCATCGCGTCCAGGTTTTCGCGCTTGATGACGTTCTTCTTGACCAGCGTGGTCGCCGGAAGCGTCGGCGACAGGATGTTCGGCTCCACCTTGACGCGCTAGGAAGAAATAAAACCAAAAGTGTCAAAAATTTCCTGCCTATCCTCCATAATTTGGAATTATTACCTTCATCGTGAGGTCCATCTCTTCGCTGCTCGGCGAGCGCTTCAGGTGGTTCTGATGGGCAAAGTCGTGCGGCTGGGGAAGGAAATTGAACTTATAATATCATCTATATTTATTAAATATCTTTTCAATATGTTAAATCACTTGATATTTATACGGTTTTTCGGTAATTTCGAAATAGACTTAATGCTAAAACACCTGATTTTTATATGTGCAAATATTATTAACGATCATCCATTTTTTTGTATTTTGTTTTTGTTTGTTTTGCATTAGTTCAATTCGTTTTTTTTTTCGTTTTCTAAATGTTTATTGTATTTTATTGAAATGACATTCCTAATTTTTCAGCGCTATTTATCACGCAAAGGCTTTGTGCATGGCGATATGAAAACAGTTGGCGTCTCAAAGCGTACATTTCTAAAATTTTTAAAACTTTCATTCAGAGCAGTTTGGGGATTATCTAATTTTTCGATTATATACTTATCAGGCCTAAATAAAATAACTAAAATAAGAAATGATTTGGACTGTCTTGAACTCATAAATTCATATTTCTGTATCTTTATTTTGATGTTGAATTTTTTTCTTTAGTTTTAATAAAACTCCTATTTTAAATAACTAATTACAGAGTAAAATTTTGTTTGATTTTTGATTTTTGCTTTTTAAATTTTCTTAATTTTATGATAAAATTCCTGAGATTTGTTGTCACGTATTTAACATTCAAATTGTTTTGAATTAAAGTTTGAGTTTTTTTTTTTTTTTTAGGAATTTTGTCACGTATTTAACATTCAAATTGTTTTGAATTAAAGTTTGAGTTTTTTTTTCTTTTTAGGAATTTTGACTAGTTTCCGAGTAACTTTTTTTTAATAATTACTGAAATTAATTTTAATAAGGCCGTTGCAAATATTTTTCGAAGTTTATGTCCCTTGCCTCTGACCAATGTCGAGGGGAGTTGGCAGAAAAAAAAAACAATTAAATTACTTGCCATGGATCCAACATTTCAATGCCAAAGTGTTTAACATGCATTGTACATCAGTACAGCTGTTTTATAATCATTAGATTTCCAAAAATCAAAGTTCTGACAAAACATTTTTTTTTGCGTCATCAAATTTTCACAAAATTTCAAAATATTTTTTTAACTGTTTCAATCATGCTCAAAATGATTATCAACGCAGGGAACTGCATTTGAAATTGTTTTCAGTTGATTGCACGTTGAAATTAAATATTGTAGTTTTCTGAAGAAAAAAAATATCTTTTTTGCCCCCTGATTTTTCGAGCCCATATTGAACTTTGGAAAATATTTGCTAGAAAATATAAACTAGTTCAATGTTATGCTATAATAAATAAAATTGATTTATGCAGATTAGACAGGCTTGAAAATATTATGGAATTTGCTTTTTAAATAGTTCATTAATTTCCATATAGGGGAAATTCTCGTATGTTTGGCAGGTTAAGCACTCGCTCCTAACTCCATCAAATTTGCGACTTTTCACTATTTAAACAACTAATTTTGCAAAACTTTTGATAGAAACTTGCTTGCTCATTTCTTATTGAGCTATTTATCACTCGATTTCAGTTGAAAACGCTTTTAATTAGCTTTAATTGAATGTCAAAGTTCTGACCTGCCAACTTTAGAGGCACTCTGGAATTAGATGCTGTTCCCCTATTTGTTGAACTTAAAATTTTATTTTTGCGCTTCTGTTACTTTCCAGTTGTTTTTATAAATTAATTTTTGAAGAACAATTGTTGTTGCCAAGAGCGGAATAATGTTTTTTAATGCAAAACTTTTTGATTTGGGTCATTTTGAGAAAATTTGGATCAAATATTCCAAAAGTGTTCTAAAAAATTGTCAAATCAAAAGTTTTGCACAAACAAACATAAACAAACATAATTCCACTCTTGGCAACAAAAATCGTGCTTCAAAAATTGATTTATAAAAACAACTGCAAAGTAACAGAAGAGCAAAAATAAAATTTAAAGTTTAACAAATATATGGAAATTAATTAACTCTTAAAAAAGCAAATTCCATAATATTTTTAAGCCACTCATTAAATTGCAGGAATTTGTTTTAATGATTTCTTACATTTTCTCTGGAAGTGATAACTTCAGTTACTAGCAGCATTTTGATGTGAAACCTGTTTTAATATTTGTGGTTTTAAAATGTTGTGCCCAGAATTCCTAAATATTTTTTTTTGATATTAATTTTAGTTTATGATATAATAAATATTTTTTTTTTTGCAATCTAATGAGCGGGTTCAAATAATTATGGTTTTATCAATAAGTTCATTGACTTCCATACATTTTTTAAATTGAAAATTTTATGTTTACAGTATTAACGGTTACTTTCCTTGTTTTTTTAATCAATTTTTGACGTTTTTTTTTATTTTTGTTGACAAGAAATCTATTTTTTCAAAAATAATTTGTAGATCTTTTTGATTTAAGAAATTTAGAGAAGAGCTGAATTTATTGGAAAAATACATTTGAATAAAAAAAATGTTTCGAAATGCATTTCGCAGAAATTCAGTTGTTTTGCTATCACAAGTTTTCCAAAAATTTGACGAAAACATAATTTTAAGCTCGAAGCTGCGTTGCCTGACGAGGATGAGCTTGCCGAAGCCCCTCTGGAGGCCTGCTGGAGCCATATGGAAGCAGCCATCAACGCAGCGGCATCGAGCGCCATCGGGTACGTGGACCGGGTTCGACGGAACGGCTGGTTCGACGAGGAATGTCAGGCGATTTGGGACGAGAAGAAAGCAGCGCGGGACAAGTGGCTGCTGCACAACACCCGTGGGAACAAGGAGTCGTACAAACAGTTGCGAAGACAGCAAACCCATCTCTTTCGGGACAAGAAGCGCCGCCTGGAAGAGTTGGAGTGCCAGGACATGGAACAGCTGTATCGCTCCAACGAAACGCGTAAGTTCTACAAGAAACTCAGTCAATCCCGGACTGGCTTCATGCCGCGAGCCGAAATGTGCCGGGATAAGGACGGAGGAATCTTGACGGACGAGCGTGAGGTGATCGAAAGGTGGAAGCAGCACTTCGACGAGCACCTGAACGGCCCAGAGGCGGAGTACCAAGGCGGCGGGGGAAACGACGTCAGCGGTATGGTGGACGGCGAGGACGAGCCAGCACCCACGATGAGGGAGGTTAAGGATGCCATCAAGAAGCTGAAGAACAACAAAGCAGCGGGTAAGGATGGTATCGGTGCTGAACTCATCAAGATGGGCCCGGACAAGCTGGCGGCCTGTCTACACCGGCTGATAGTCAAGGTCTGGGACACAGAACAGCTACCGGAGGAGTGGAAAGAGGGAGTAATATGCCCGATCTACAAGAAGGGGGACAAGTTGGAATGTGAGAACTATCGAGCCATCACTATTCTCAACGCGGCCTACAAAGTGCTGTCTCAGATCATCTTCTGTCGTCTGTCGGAGCGAGCAAAGGATTTCGTTGGGACGTACCAAGCCGGTTTTGTGGAGGGGAAATCGACGACGGACCAAATCTTTTTGCTGCGCCAAATCCTCCAAAAATGTCGCGAGTACCAGATCCCGACGCACCACCTGTTTATCGATTTCAAAGCCGCGTACGACTCGGTCGATCGCGAAGAGCTATGGAAGATCATGTACGAGCACGGCTTTCCCGGGAAGCTGATCAGACTGGTGAAATCGACGATGGACGGGGCGCGGTGCAGCGTGAAGATTTCGGGAGCGATGTCCGACCCGATCGAATCGCGCAAGGGACTGCGACAAGGCGACGGTATCTCCGGCCTCTGTTTCAACATTGGGCTTGAAGGTGTTATGAGGCGGGCGGGCTTCAACATGCGGGGCACGATTATCAACCGATCCAGCCAGTTCATCTGCTATGCCGACGACATGGACATTGTCGGCAGAACGTTCGAGGAGGTGGCCAGGCGGTACACCGAATTGAAGCGGGAAGCGGATAAGGTTGGATTGAAGGTGAATGTGGCGAAGACGAAGTATCTGCTGGCAGGAGGAACCGAGTCCCTTAGGACTCGCATAGGACCGAGCGTGACGATCGACGGCGACGAATTCGAGGTTGTGGAGGAGTTTGTGTACCTCGGATCGTTGGTTACGTCGGACAACAACTGCAGCAGAGAAATTCGGAGGCGCATCATCACCGGTAGTCGTGCCTACTACGGACTCCACAAGACCTTACGGTCTGGTCACCTTTCCCGGCGTACAAAGTGTACCATGTACGAAACGCTGATAAGACCCGTCGTCCTCTACGGGCACGAGACGTGGACGATGCTCGAGGAGGACCTGCAAGCACTTGAAGTTTTCGAGCGACGAGTGCTTAGGACGATCTTTGGCGGCGTGCGTGAGAACACTGTATGGAGGAGAAGGATGAACCACGAGCTGGCGCAACTCTACGGCAAGCCAAGTATTCGGAAGGTCGCCAAGGCTGGCCGAATTCGGTGGGCCGGACACGTCGCGAGAATGCCGGACGCGCTGGATGCGCGCCAACCGAACCAGACAATCAATCCGGTGAAGTTGGTGTTCAATTCGGAGCCGGTTGGAACGCGGCGGAGGGGGGCGCAACGTGCACGGTGGTTGAACCAAGTGGAGGAAGATCTGGAAAGTGTGGGAGTTCCGCAGCGGAATTGGAGAGTAGCAGCCCAGGACCGAGTCCAGTGGCAGCGCATCTGGAGACAGCTCATGACCCGGAGGTTGTACGAGCAGTAAAAGTAAAGTAAAAGTAAGTATAATTTTAAGCAAAAAAAAAACTTTTTGCGGTACTGTTCATCGAAAATTTAAAAAAAATTTAAAAAATGTTTGTAAACGCTGCAGAATGCATTTAAAATTGATTGCAGCCAACAACCTTAACGTTTGTTTAAAAAAATAAATAAATCTTTTTTTGTTAGTTAAAAAAATGCAATTACAAACTTAGATTTTAAATGCAAAATTCAGTTTATTTTACTACCCATGTTCGCATGAGTGTCCCATATGCAAAAACAGCAACCTGAGAAAAACGCATTTGAAGTTTGTCCCATACATAAGGCTACGTGTTAAGTTTTCGCGAAAAAACTGGAATTCCTCCTGATTTCTAGAACAAAGTACTGGATGTTATAGGCTTTTCTGAAAGTGCACACGATTTTGAACCAAACTGCATCAATAACTCAAAAGCGATGAAAATGCATATGGGACATTTATGCGATCAGGGGCAGTTTAGATGCTGCTGAAAAAAATCATTTCAGTATCAAACTTGAAGAATTTTGACGATAAATAAATAAAAATAGGTTGGAATAGTTCAAAAGTTGTACAAGACATTTTGAAACATTTTCTGAAAATATGCACCTTTATTAAAATCTTTTTTAATCGAATTCAATTTGATTGTTAGTTTTTTGCTTATGTCCCTCCTTGCTTTACGACTCCAAAATAAGTCGAAAATAACTTTTGAGTATATTTTGATAGTAAAATTTTGTTTTGCCAGATTGGAACACAAAGACAGTTGCTAAAAAGTTGATCAGTTCACGAAAACTAACTCATTGCTAGAAATGTATATTTAAATTTCACAGAAATATAAAGCGCAAAAAATCAAATGCTTACAAAATTAAAATTACAAAATCTTTAAAATTGTTGAAAACAGTTCAACAATCTTTACAACAATCACAGCAAAAAAAAAAAAAAAAATCTGAATCAACTCACCTTTATCACAGAAGATTTAATACTTTGTAGTTGCGACTGATTGTTGTTGTTGATGGTTTGATACTGTTGATGTTGCTGCTGCTGCTGCTGTTGATGGTGTTGCTGTTGCAACTTTTGCTGTTGCTGCTGCTGCTGTTCGGCGGCAATCAAACTCGGCGACTGCGGGTTCGAGCTGGGCGGCGAGATTATCACTTTTTTGCTAATGTCCATCAACACCGCGGCCGTCTCCAGATGTTCCTGCTGGAGCTGGGTCAGGTTCTTGACCTGGATCAACGGTTGCTGTTTTGGTTGATGCTGCTGCTGCTGCTGCAGGTGTATCGTTTGATGATGAATGATCGTCGGCTGTTGATGGTGTTGCTGTTGTTGCTGCTGCTGCTGTTGGTGACTGATTTTCATGCTCTCAATCGGGATCACAGATACTGAATTTGCGTGCAGGTTCTCGAGATGCGTTTTACTAAGTACTGAGGTAACTGGCTTTGTATGATTGTTATTGTTGCGTAACGCTTGTAACGCTGCTATCGCATCCTGCTCGGCGGACGCTTTCGCGGCTAGCGAGGCAGGTGAGGAGGCGATCAGGTGTTCCAGCTTCTCGGACGACTGCGAGAGGATTTCCTGTTTTTTTTTTTGGTGGAAGGAAGGAGAAGAAAAAAACTCAAATTAGTTTCGAATTACGGGTTGTTGTGTACTGTGATCCAATCTTGGAGATAATTTTGAGCCTTTTGTGGAACGGAGGGCGATAATCCTTCAATCCCCCTCTTTCCTAGTTCACATTATACCCCATGACTAGGCTAATTTAGCTTGACGATAGAGACAATTTTGTTTACGAACAAACTCCTTTCATCGACTCTGCTCCTCAGCAGACTCACACTCCACCAGAATTCCAGGAATGGTTTTTATCATTCAACTTTTGTCTTCCTTCCAAATAAACCAAGACATGGAAAGAGAGACGAAAAAAATCAGATTCAAAATCAAACTCGGTCCTTCGCGAGATAAACATCCATTCATTCAAGTCTTCCTGGTGGCGGAGAAGGAGAGGCTTTGAAAAATAAAATCAAAGAATGAAATAATCGAGTGCCATTCGTCTTTCCGAACCTCCGAAAAACAGCTCTCGAGCAGAACCAAAATAATCAGTAATCAGTGATGCGGATAATTCAATACCGGAGTTCGCTTCCTCCCTCCTTTGTCGAAAATGGGGGACCTTTTTTCCAACTGTATTTTATTCACAAACTTTTTCACTAATCTACATACAAAAGGAAGTTTGGACCGGCCGAGTTTTAAAGTTCAGTCTGAATGACCTAACTTGAGGGGTTCTGCAAGAAGGTGGACTTTTTTACGGCTGAGGGAGAAAAGATTTAAAAATGCTTCCCGAATTAGACTTTTTATGTAGATTGTATTTTTTGTAGTATTTTTCTCAATATTTAATTTTTACATTAATTTTTTTTTATTTTGCATTTGCTAATCTTCAACCTCCAATCATTTTGCAACCAAAAACTAAATCGGGGTGAGATTGATAGGATTTCAATTAATTTTCCAATGTATTTATAACGGTAAGAATTCTCTCAAGATTTATATTTTTCAAACATGTACTGAGCCATTCCAATTTTTAAGTAGACTTTAAGATTAAGAAAAGATGTGTTTTTTCAAATTTTTTAAACTGTTATTTTCAAAATCGAGGTGTGGTTTTCACAAATTTTAGACTAAACGTGTGCAAATTGAATTAACAATTTTTGAAAAAATCACAATTAATGCACACGCGATTAAATATTGTTGAGTTTATTAATTTTTAATTCAATGTTTATAAATTTGAGGTAAAATAAACAAAAAGTTTCCAGATCTAATCTAATCTAATCAGACCCTAGCGCAGCCAATCTTTCGAAGGGATCCTGGAGAGTGCCTTAGGTTAGATGACGCCTAGCACTCTTCTTGTCATTTATTCACATTTTTAGTGCGCCATTGCATCGAAATGCATTGATACATCACAAGCGTAAAAGCGGCCAGGCCTACTGCGTAAAGCCGTATCGCAGAGATGACTCGTAATTGGGTTGAGTTTGAGCACTGAGTGTTCAAACAACAACACAATTCTGAATCGACAGGGGAAGAAGAAGCGTAGGGACACACCAAAAAAAAATTTCCAGATTGATAAAAAAATTAGACAATTTTTGTTGGCATCAAAACAAATTTTGTAGTATGAATAAATTTTCAATTCAATTAATTTTATAAGTAGATAATCAATTCCCAATTCGTATTTCTAATAACCTAATAGAGTTTTGGAGTTCCTTACAACTATGATTTGTGCTACAGTTCTTTCTGATGTACACAGAAAAAAAAATCAATGTAATATTACATCTGGGAAGGGGTACATCTTTTATGTCAGACAAAAGGTATAATTTTACCTCTGAAAATGAGTAATTTTACCACTTTTCTGGTGTAATGTCACTTTTTCTGTCTAAATTGAGGTAAAATTACATCATTAAAGAGGTAATATTCAACCTTCCAAAATTACAGCTTCCAAATTTACATTATTTTTTACTGTGTAATTGGATATTCTAACAATGGATTTTTCAATAGAAGGAAAGCATGAATAAAAGAATCAAAAATTACAAAAAAGCTTGTTCTACTGAGAATGCGTATAAATCTAAAAATCACTATAGCTTGTGAGATCTCTTCTTGTGTCTCGTGATTTCCAGCGATGGCATTCTCTCTTTATTACTCCTTCCCTTTTCTTCGACTCTGCGCTCTCACCGCTGAGTCTCTCAATCTCTCCGAAAACTGCAATGAGAGAAAGCGAGATGGCGATTAGGAGCCGAACACGCATGACGTCCCGTTAAACTGCGTTTGCGAAATTGGTTTTGTGGCGGCTTTTGTGGTAAAACGCTGTTGCGGTAGGATGATCGTGGTAGCGGGAATGAGAGAGGAAAGGAAAATGTCAATCGCGAGTGGGTAAACACGAAAACGTGTTCGGCTATGTTCGGCGCTGAAAGTTTCAATGAGGAGAGAAGAGCAGTTGTATTTGAGGCATGAATATTCAGGCGGGATAATTGTATTTGCTGAGAGCTGATATTTTGATATTTTTACAACCTTGCTAAAGATATTTTGGAATTCTGTTTCAATGGTACTAAAAACTTGTTATTTAGAAACTAATAATTGTTTTAGAGTAAAATTTTCAAAAAAAAAACCGATAGTGTCTGTTTGTTTTATTCAAACTCAGTTTCGTAGATAACTTTGACAGTTTTGTAATAATACTATACATATATAAATGTTTTCATAGTTATATTTAGTAAACTAATACCATTTTTTTAGTTAGTTGTTACTTTGAACACATCTCCACCAAGCTTGCTATTTTCAATTTGCAAAAAAATCTTAATCCTGTCAATGTCACAACGGTTTACGGTAATTGAAAAAGGGTGCAGCAAATAAAATGGGTATTATGACCTTATAAGATATTTCATAATCTTTAGCATAAATAAACTGTTAATATGTTTTAAGATTTTGGTGATAGGTTATTTTTTGTTAAATTTCAAAAACTATGTTTTAAACTTTAATTTTAGTTATTTATGTAGAATTCCATTCAGCTCCTTCCAAAATTGAGTGTCTTGAAACGATTTTCAATTACCCTAATAATAAAAATTAAGCATTTTTTTAATAATGTTATTGTTCTTTTGAAAACGTTTTTGTTCTTAAATTATTGATTTATGTGTGAAAATCTATAAGAGTTTGAGTTGATTTTTTTTTCAGCAATGGTATTTCTCCAAAGATTTACGAAACATACGTTTTTCGAATTTAAGGAATCAGAAATTATTGTTTTCTTTACATTGACTTGCCTAAAAAAATGTTTGAGAGTTCAACATTCGAAACGAAACTTATCTTTAAAAATCACAACCTCAACTCCCACAGCTTGAAAGTCTCCAATCACGATCATGCTCCAAAGCTCCTTCCATCATATCCCACACACATAACCGGTATCTTTCCGCTCAATCACGCCCCGTACATTCCTCAAATCCGTCTGCTCCAATCCAATTCAGAGCGAGAGCGAGTCGAAGAAAAAATCGCTTTTGATCACCACAATTCGTCATAATATTTTTATCATTTCGTCGGTTGGCCCTCTTTTCCACGTACTCGTTTTCGTCCCATTAATAACTCGTCATAATCTGTTCTCATTTCCTAAACCTCTGTTCTTTCCTGATTTTCCTCTCAACCTCGTCCCTCCTCCCTCCTCTCCCTTGGCATATTATCATCATTATCATCCCGCGCTGCTCAAAATGTGTTACACCTCGAAACAGAAAAATAAAAGTGAAACAACTCTCAGAATCCCAACGAGAAGAAAAAAAAACCCGAAACAGAACGAAAATCTCATAAAAGCCGGAGATTTGATTTTTTATTCCGAGCGCGAGCGCGCACCTTCGCCCTCCTAAATCGGCGGCATTTCCTTGGTGGTGGCCGGATTTCGACGTTCCAGGTTTCCCTCTTTTTTTTATTTTTCACGCTTGTGTGATGAATTACCACCCTGCTTGATGGTTTTGGGCGCACCAGAGTTGGAGGAGTTATTTTTTATCGCTTAACAGGAACGCGTTAAAAACGAGGTTGCGTTCTGGAACTCTGGGAAGGATCCGTTGGATTGAGGTGTTCTCTTGGAAATAGGTTTTAATTATTTTTGTGAAATGAAATTTCAAAATAACTTTGCATTTTTTCAATGTTGTAGAATGATTTATATTAAAAACTTGTATTTATTAAAATTAAAGTCAAACAACATAAAATTAGCTGAGAAACGTCCGATTTACAATTTAAAGATGTCCAGAGATTTAAATTTGGACAAAACGACGACGAAACACTGTGTGCATCGTTGAATGAATTCAAAATTAGAACGAACCTGGACCGGCTGCAGTAACCTACATTGCCCACCGGTGCAACATCACTCCCAGCATACTGTCTATAGTGATTTCTAGTGGCAGCAGAGAACATCAAGCCGACCAATGTTTAAAAACACACTACACGTCCTACTAGTCATCCTTCTATCTCTCTCTCCGGTGGTACAGAATGCATTTTTAAACGATGCAAATCCGAGCGGCCAACCCTTGATGGTCCAGAACTACCGACCTTTTTGCAAACACACACACACACACACACACACACACACACACACACACACACACACACACACACACACACACACACACACACACACACACACACACACACACACACACACACACACACACACACACACACACACACACACACACAAAAACCCCGGTGAGATCAAAGTCGGTTAAACGGCGGGCGGGCGCCAAGTTCAAAGGAAAGAAAGTCGATGACGAGAGCCCAGCCTATCGTCGGAAGCCGCCAGCTCCCGTGACTCGGTGGGGGCATCGAGTCACGTCGTCAGCTGATTTGAGCTCACTCTTCTCCGCCGCTCTAACAGAAGTGGGGGATATGGGAGGTGCAATTGCAACTAGTCATCATCATCAGTATCGGAGAGAAGTAGCGAGAACAACGTTGCAGAAAACAAGCATGGATTGAACTCACGAGGACGAGGTAAACAGGCGAGTTTAGGCTAACGATGAGTAACTACACAGTCAACTCAATCGGAATTCAAATCGAATCGTTTACGTATTACGTTTCAGAATTCCGATTGGGTTGACTGTGATTTTAGATATTTAGAAAATTTAATTTTGAGGATTAATTTCACTAAGGAGCAAACCCGAAACAGGATTTTTTCAGGTACTTTTCTACTCGACCCCCTTCGATTTCCATGAAACTTTGTGGACATGCTATCCTAAGGTCATATTAGCTATCTTTGTGTATATGGAGTTAATTTTACTCGAGAATGACATTTGCGATGTTTGCAAGTTATTTATATAATTTTGAATATTTCTGTGCCTCGAAGTCGTTGCATCGTTTAAACTTGTAGGAAATTTGTGTCGCTTTTTGAAAAAAATACAGTGAAATAAAATTCAAACTATTTTATGAGATTGAGATTATTTGATTTTAAGGTTCAAAAGGCTAATTTGAAGGAGAGCACGCGATTTTTTTCATTCAAGCTTTTTGTGGTATTAGCCTAAGATGTTGCAAAAAGCCTCATAAAAAATGCACGATGATAAAAAAATACAAATATCATTCTTTTTAACTATTTTTTTTGAAAGTGGTAAATATCAAAATTTACAATAACTGATCGCAATTTTACATAAATGTCTCCAAATTGAACATTGATCTAAGTTCAATCCTTATGAAGATACAGTTGCTTCAAAAATAAAAATGTTGAAAAAACAGGGGTTTCATAATTTTTTGTGGTTTTTAGCAATTTTTATATGAATGCCTTGGTTTTTAAGTTTCAAAAATATTGTAACCAAAAAGCTCATAATTCGACCCGTATTTTTTTGTTTGGCCGTTAGGGTGACCTACACCGTGGTCTGTGGTCCCAAAATCGATCATTTTCGTCAATTTTCGCAAAAACCACATTTTTTCAAAAAATCATAGCTCCGCACCATTTCAACCGATTCTAGTTGTCTTGGACGCAAATGAAAGGATTAGTTTGCCATTCAAGGAATTTAAGATCCTAAAAAATCAGCCAAACATTTGAAAAAGTCGTACGAAAACTTAAAATGGTGTTTTGACCGTGTCTGGACCAAAGAGCCTATTTCTAAAGATATTTTTGTCTGATTACTCGAAAAATTTCACATCTTCTATCTATATATATAAAAAATTTCGACGGTTTTGTTCGAACGCGAATCAGTTCAATACGGAGCGTCGGATCGAGGTGCTTTTTGTTGCGTTGGGTTCGTATAAGCCCAAGGAAGGTTCTTACGCTAACTAATTGACACTTTGGCCACTCTGGAACCGATTCCGAAGCATCGGCAAATTGTATGGGAAAAGCTGCGTAAAATCAAATTTTGATCATAGGAGGCTGAACAAGGAAAAAGCTAAAGACGTCAACAAACGAAAACAGGAAAAGACGAAGTTTTCTGGGTAAGGCTTGTAACATATAAAAAAATTGGCGATGTCAAACTTTTTTGAAAATAAAAACTGTATTTTTCGACGCGCCACGCGCAAAAACGGAAAAATTACGAAATCAACTTTTTTACTAAAACTGCGATAACTTTAAAATTTCAGCGATGACCGATACATGATTGGATACCAAAAGTTGCGTCTTTAAATTTGAAAATTCTAAAATTTTGAAACCCAAACATGAATAGGTTATCGCTTGAATTTTAATGTTATCGCATTTTTAGTGAAAAATGTTGATTTTTTCTCGTTTTTGTCATTTTCATGTTTCTGCGCGTGGCGCGTTGAAAATCCAGTTTAATTTTCAAAAAATCATACCTCGTAAACTACGGTTTTACATCGCCATTTTTTTATATGTTGTGTGAAATCTTCCAAGGAATCCGATAAAAATATTTCCAGACATAGGCTTTTTGGTCCAGACACGGTCAAAACACCATTTCAAGTTTTCAAACTAATATTTATATTTTTCATTAAAAAGCGTGTATTCGAATATAGCAAGTTAAGCTTCTCAAATTTCCTACAACTTACAAGAATGACAAAAAATATGTTATGTTTTATCATGTGAAAACATGTAAAAAATGTTTGTTTTCATATTTTTTTATTTATGGACGTTAAGACCAGTGTGCTCAATTTTTAATTTTGTTCAGTAAAAATTCAGAAGAAAATTACTTTTGAGGCAACCAAACGTTAAATTAACAATTAAAATTCGAGAAAGTGTGGAGATTTTTTCTGAACTTATCAAACAATTTATTTCAATTTTAGACATTGTGGTTTTGAAAGTTGGGATATAAGTCTCAGAGATATCGGTATTTAAAAACTGAGTACTGTTTGGAGGACAATTAGAAATAATATTTAATTGGCTGTTTCTCAGACGGTTTTATAAGAAATTTCCTGAACTTTTAGAAAACATGGTTTATGGTTTCAGTGGTCATACAAAATGGCATAAGAATATTCAAAAATCTTTATCTTGAGAAGTAATTTTCTGATCGATTTGATGTCTTGGGCAAAGATGTAGGATATGATTAGGACTTTTCAGAAAAATAGGTCCACTGAAAAAATATTCTAGAATATTTGCATTAATTTTTAAATTCTTTAAACGCCTTTTTTATTTAGTCATCCACGAAAGTGTGATTTGTATATGAAATTTAATGCTCTTACCTCTGTTTTTGAATATAAAATGATTTATGCTCCATATATTTAATTAAACGATATTTTTCCATACATATTGAATAACATATTTTGAATTATTTGTTAACTTTTTAACGCTTGCTTCATAATCGATTAGGCTTAGGCTTTAATTAAAACACGCATGTGCTGCTGCTGCGCACACGAATGCCAATTTGTACCGACTGGCTGACCAAAGCGATTTTAATTTCTTCATCAATTTGCGATGCATTTCCGCCTCTCGATACCATAAAACCAACACTTTATAAATCAGCCAAGAATTTCGCTTAACAAGCCCACTCCGCGGCACAGCACGCGTTCGAGGTGCCACTATTTTATATTTTATTATCACTGGCTGCGTGTTTTGAGCCTGTTGGTCGTTTTTTGCCAAACTGCAATAGTTGTAAAAATTTCTGTACATAAATTGAAAAATGCTCGCAAATCGCACCACACGCGCGCGCGGTATGGCACGAATCAATTCTTTCCACCCAGTTTGAACGTAACGTTAGTTGTGAGGGCAGAGAAAGGAGGAGAGAAGCAAACGTTTGGCAGTTACGATCGATAATAAAGCAAATAACAACCCGCGCGTCGACTAGACTCACTTATTGAATGTTTTGCCCAATAATAATCGTGTAATGTTCCCAACCTTCCTCCAGTCCGGGATGACTGGACTCCTTCTCAGAGTCGGAGCTCAGCTCGCTCGCAGCGATCAGTTTCGCAATATTAATGAAAACATATTTACTGCCAATAATATTTGCATTAATTAAATGCTTAATTGCTGTGATTTAGACACGGTTTGAGGCAAAGATCGTTTAACTGTTCTTTGCCGGAGCGAGTGAGTTGAGCAGCGCGGTCGATCACGCACCCTCCTCCCCCAACCCCCAAAGCACTTTTAATATCTCTAACCTGTCAGACCGTTGACGATTACCAGGTGGGCGAGATGAATGGTTATGGCGATAAAGCTGCACCCCTCCCTCTCCTAATCGCGCCGCTGCTTCTAATTGAAACTCTTTGCGTTTGAGATACAAATGAAGTCAACGATTTGAGGAGGAGGTTTCGCTGAACCTATTTGCATAACACGTTCAAGAGTGTGAGAAAAGTCTCCAGGGGTGAGGGCGACACTTCCGGGAATCGACGGCGGCGCTAATCGAGTTACGATTACAGAACTATGACTCACTTTGTTGACACTGAGTTCAGGAATCAGAATTATTCTAAGGAGATTGTGGGGAAATTGAGCATCCATAACACAACTCGGCATTTTTGAGGTTGATGACAGTAAACGCTTCTTTTTCGTTAAGGTATGATAGATTTAAACTCCCTGAACGTGCTCCAATCGACAGCATTGAATTTTAGTAAATTTCCTGCCAATAAATAAAATTTTAAATTTTAGGTAAAAATGGTACGGACATTCAGCAATGTTCAAGCTACTGACATCCATTGTCAGATCTTCTGCAAAAAAAATACGAAAATTATTTCGACATCAAATCACCAACAAAACTTTTGCAAAGGTGAAGAAGATTGTTCGATGATCAATTCGTTGAACCGTTGATAAACCACTAAAATCAACAACTCTCCAGCGCACAAAGAGCTGTAAAAGACTGCCATAACTTGACTCCTGCTGCACCGGAAACGACCCATATTTCAGGCAGAACCCCTGTTCCACCCACGCCAAGTTTTGCGCCCCAACACTTCACGACTTCAACGGCCGAAGCAAGAGAGCTACGAGAGAGATCCTATCGCGCGAAGGACTTTGATTGCGCCTAATCGGTTGTCTCCCACACACCAAGTCCTCACACGGCCTGACTTGCACTATCCACTAATCAGACATATCTCACTTGCATATTCCACATTTGCATTGACTTCGACGTCGTCGTCGTCCCACTTCGGTCCTGCTCCCCCGTTTCGCGGTGAAAACCCCCGTTATCGTTCTCGACGTCTCGTCGCCACACATACAGAGCATTTCCAATCGTGTCTGGTTGTATACCGGGTGCATTACCCGGAATTGCATTCGACTGCAATTGCAACTACTGCGTCTGACGACGACGATGAGGGCCCTCTAGATATAGATGCCGAATGATTCCGGTGCAGCAGGATTGCGAAGCTACGTAGGGTAAGGTGACCCATTTTTGACGTCTTTAGAAGAAAATTTGAACGAATTACGACACATTGGAGTTTAGTGACGTTTCGGCCCACTTGAAGTCTTCCTCAGGGTCACTAACCGCCATCTTTTTTTTAAATTTCGCCAATCGTACCAAAATCGCAGCACCTACTGCCCATTCCATTCCGATATGATGCGGTGTGTCACGCAGCAGCAGTCGGCTCGAATCATTATCACTTTGGTGTGATCGGAAAGAATGGTTGCTATTTTGACTTGTCCAACCGTCGTTGTGGTGGTTGCATTCAGAGTGGATGCCACACTCCATGGATGTCAGCATATGGCGTAGCCATGAATGCAAATAGTGGCGTGCCACCACAACGGCCCGTTTTATGAGCCCGAGTTGTGTTCCTTTCTTGAGAAAGACACACACGAGAGTGTTGGGGACTCGGGAAATGACACGCAGTGCAGCAAATGGGCTTGAGTTGGTGTAGTGTGTAAGTTGGATTTGATGTCTTTTCCTCTCCAGCGGCGTTTGATATCTAAATCTTGATGGTCGCGATTGGTCGTGATTGGAAATAGCGCAAAACTAGAATTGCCGTTAATTAGACGGAAGTTTATGGGGCGATATATTTTGTTTTGTAAACGAGGGAGGAAATTATCGAGATTCTGATTATTGTTTAACTGAAAATAACAAAAAATGTCCAGTTTTCAATAAAATGACATTTTATTAAATGGTTGGAGAATTTTACAGCTGTCCCATTTATTTTAAATTTGAAATTTGAAAGATTTTTATATACTCTTAGTAGATAATTTTTGAAGTTACTCTTGATATTTCTTTTTGAAATTCCGTCGTAAAACTATTAGTATTTTCTGTCATTCTTGAACGATGAAAAAGCTTACTTACTTCAGTACCAAAAAGAACAGAATCAAATAGTAACACATTTCAACATAAATGCTGAAAAGTTTTACTTTTCAGCACTGAAATGGATGCTGAAAAGTTGAACTTTTCAGCACTTGTTTCAAAAAGTAAGACTTTTCATTTTTTTTTATTGAAACGGTTAATTAACAAAAATACACGAAAATTTTACTTATAATTCCACTCAAAGGGTTTTTTGGAGTTGCAAAAAATGTTGCATCGAACTCGTTGCAAAACTTGATTTTTCAGCACTCGACGTATTTATCCAACTCGGTGGATAAATATACAACTCGTGCCGAAAAAAAACTTCTTTTTGTAACTTGTTGCTATTTTTAGATGAACGTTGTAATAAAATTTAGTGGTTCAAAAACTTTACTCTATTTTTTTTATTTCAACTTTAACTTTTCCTTTATTTACCAATAATTTTCAGAATTATTTTGTGTAATTTTTTGAATATCTTAAACCGAATCTTTTTTTTTGTTCATAAGCCGTTTTTCAGATATTTCTCTTGATTTTTGCACAAGATATTTTTTTTTATTTAGCTTTTTATTACTAAAAGTTGATTTACCAAAGTTCGTAATTTTTTTAATTTTCGCTTATTTTAAATGTTCTATGGGACTCAAAACTACATCTTTGAGCCATAGTACATGATGGTGCAAAATCTGGTAATAATGTAATTTTGGAAAAATATCCAAATTGCGGTAAAAACATTAGAGAGCTTAACCAAATTTTCAATCGAAACAGATTCGGTAAAGTATTTTTAATAATTTGCTGTATTTAGTCACTTTTAGGTAACAAAATCGGAAATTTAAACATATTTAATTTTTTGAAAATACTTATAAGGCCGTTGCAAATATTTTTCAAAGTTTATGACCCCCCCCACCCCCTTTAAAATCGGTCCGAAAAATCAGGGGGCAAATAAAATATTTTTTTCAAAATTTCAAAGGAAATAGAAGTCTAGCCAACTGAAAACAATTAGAAATGCATTTTCCTGCATTAAAAATCATATTTAACATGTCTGGGATCGATCAAACATATTTTAAATTTGTGTAAAAAAAAAGTTTTTTTTCGGCGAAAAAAAAATCTATTCAATAATTGCATATTTTTAACACTTATGATTGCAAACAACTGGGCAGGTGTAAAATACATTTTAAAACATTTTTTTTTATTCAAATGTTGAGAATTTGTAATTTAAATTTTTATATTTTTTTGCCCCCCCCCCCCTCGACTTTGGTCAGAGCCGAGGGACATAAACTTCAAAACATATTTGCAACGACCTAAATATCAAGGAAAACCACCTCAGAAAAATATTTTTGAGAAGCTGAGAAAATTTCCTACAAGTTTTCTCTTAGACTATTGGTTTAATTGCCAATGCTTAAAATATGAAACTTTGGTTAAATAACTTCAAAATTGTAAAATAGGGATTAAAATATGAGATGAGGAAAATTATATATTTCTAAACCTTTTAAAAAAATCATGCTTTTTTTTTTGAAATTATGAAATCTTTTTTTTTAAATCAGACACTTTTATTAAAGTTTAATTTTTTAACATTGAAAATCGAATAAAACTGTCCGATTCTCAAAGTCTCAGAGAAAAAGTGTAGGAATTTGTTTCATCTTTAAATGTATTTTTTCAGGATTGGCTTTACTTCATAAATATAAAAAAAAAGTGTCTATGACTCCATGACTGCACTTTATCAAAAATTCAGTAAAGTACTTTTCGAATGCAAATTTAATTTAGCATTTTTTTTATTTTACATTTACATTTTTTCAGTACATTTTTTAAATGTTTCTTCTCACCTTCTTCTAAAAATTAAGGGGCAATACAATGATTTGCAAAAACATGGCTACTTCATTAAGAAAAAGTAAAGCATTTAATTATAAAGTGAGTCAAACATATTGAAAATTTTAGAACTTTTAAGGTTTGAAATGTATATAAGAAAAACTGGGATTTGATAATTTTTATTATTTTATGTGACTTTTTTAATGATTTGAAAAAAAAACTATTTTTGGGGGTCAGTTTTGGCCATCTTTGTTACTAATATTCCCTACTTAAATGACAAAATAAGTATGCAGTAATTTCTGTAATGTCCCAGATGAAGTTATGACACACTTTTTTGGGGCTTTAAACTAAAAGATTATATGAAAAAAATGAGAAGAACTAAGCAAATAAGGTAAAAAAAACGATTTGATTTTGAAGAATAGGCCTAAAATTACCAATTAAAACAAAACGTAAGCAACTGAACCTAAAACAATAAAAATGAATGAAGACAGATTTAAAACAAAAAAAAGTAAAGTTTTTCGTAAAACAAAAGTAGCTTTAATGACGAGAAAAATGAATAATATATGAATAAAATCGAGGAAATGGGCAGTAGATGGTAAAGCCACTGTATACATTTTAACACTGGAACGCCCAACGCATGTCCAACTTACACGGACGCCCAAGCCTCCCAAAAAAGGTGGAACGGTAACTTCAACTCGCTGGTTCTCGGGCATTACTCAACCAATCGGTACGATTCTTGTTTCCAGTGATTTGTTAGGATGTCTAGATGAACTAGACCTAGAACTTTGCAGAACTCAATTTGATTGAATCTGTAATTTCTGCGACCGAAAACATCGTTCCAACTTTTTCAAATAGACTGCCTCCGCGGAATTTCTGGCGAATTTTTTTTTACACGCGAAAAAAAAAGTTGGAACGATTTTTTTGATCGCAAAAATTACAGATTTGATCAAATTAAGTTCTGCAAAGTTCTAGAATCATCTTGATTGGTTGAGTTATGCCCGAGAACCATTGAGTTGAAGTTACCGTTCCAACTTTTTTTGAGCCTTGGGCGTTGGAATGTTAAGAAGAACAATTTTTGTACCCCTTAAGGTGAAACGGGAAGGCAGCGCCATATTAACACCAAGACTCGAGTTTTTGGGAGAGCTTTACGGAAAGGGCTGAAACTTAGACATGTTATGTTAGTTGTAGACACTTAATAGGTCAAGAAATCTGTGGAGTTCAGAAATTGATTTAAGTTGAACAAAAGTTGTCCAAGAGCTGGCGTCCCGTTTCACCTTAATTTACGTATCAAAATTTCAATATTTAAACCCAAAAGCACATTCAATAACGCCAAATCCCTAAAGCAAACACACGTGAGCCACCAAACAATCGATTTCAACGTTTAGAGTTTATCATAATCCAAACAGAACCGTGGGAAAATACCTTATCGGCGCACTTGTGCCTCTACGCTCGTCCCCCTCCTTATCTTAATGATTCGCAAATGTTTACTTTGGACAAATAAACCCAAGTCGCGACATTCCTCAACGCCTCACATACGGAGCTGAAAAGGAGTTCCGCGAAAAGGCAGCGCGCGGCGACGTTATTAAAATTTGTTTGATTTATGATAAGCGCGACATATTTGGTTGTTTATGGTAATATGTTTGCTCGGACTCCATAAATCACGCTGCTTTTTATCTTAAATGGCTGTACAAACACGCTGTTTCGAGCCCGCGGTTTAAGTCCCTTTTACAAACTACTATATGTCACCGCCACACATTGTTGTACGTACACTCTATGTTCGGAGTTTAGTGCGCCTCTACAAGAAGTGTGATTCATTTGAATAGCTGCGGCGCAACGGCGGAGGAGCCCTTTGAATGGGACAATTTTTATAATCGCAACCATTACATCTGTCCTGACGGGCCATAAAAGGACCGACTAAACGTTGCATAAAACACAACGTCGACGGCCTCTTTGCGCTCGCGCTTATCCGCCATCGGGCATCTCCCGGTAATGATGTTGTTGATGCGATGTTGGTCAACAGTGTTGCCCGTTGTTGTTGTTGCTATGGACCACTCACTTTCCAATTGATGGCGCTTCAGGTCCTAATGGCGTTAGCGTGGCAAAGTGGCTCAAGGGGATGCAAACAAGGCCTATTTATCATGGCCTGCTGACGTATTTGTGTGGGTTGAAGTGGCGACCCGGGAAACGGGAAAAAAGTTGGTTCTAATGAGCGAAACTTGACAGGTGACCCTGAAGAAAACTTCAAGTGGGCCGAAACGTCGGGAAAACCAAAATTTCAGCCTAATTAGCTCAGTTTTTTCAAACCCTGGGGTCGTTCCAGGTCACGTCCCCAAACTTCAACCCCGCGTAATTGTTTATTTCTGAGGTCCTTTTGAGTTGCGGAACGTCGTCGTCGAGGCCGTTTCCGCGACAAAAAGGCTCCTCTGTGGCCCATCATATCAAAGGGTCGTAAAATAGGAGAAAATTAAATCCCATTTGTCAGGGTCGGCAAACTTGGCGGAAACGCGGGGAAAAGGGTAGAGCAGCAGCCTTTTGTTGTTTCCGGGGCCCGTATCCCGCTCACCGTAACATTCCTGCTGCCCACGTGGTGCACACGTACATAACTTTGTATGTGTGTGTGTGTGTGCAAAGTTGGTTGAGGCTGACGATGGTGTTATTTTGCGGTTAGGGAGCTATTACACGTGGATTGTTCTGCCGCGTGGAGAGAGGGGTGAATGGGTGGGGGTTGGAGTGGAGAGGAGTTGGGGATGCCCCGAGGTCGGCTGATGTTGGCTTTATGGTGACAGTTATTGGGACAAGCGGTGCGACCTTGGCGCAGGAGTGATTGGTGGCCGTTGTGGAACACATTAATCTGAACGTATTATCGCCAGAATGCTGGCTTGATTTAAATTTTTAGTCAAGTCTAGAGACAAAGTTTTTTTGTAACACCTGATCTCAATTATTTTTCTATGTTTTAAACAAAATCTAATTGAAGACATAAACGTTCAAAAAATGAAACAACTAATTTTAATGTTTCTGTAAAATTAGTCCCAGAAGGGTCTCATTAGTAGCCCACCATAGAAGATTGACTAGAATTTCTAACTTTTTTTTATCTGAGTGATATTTGTTCATTAAAACAAATTTAGGATTAAAAACGAAGAGCTTATTTGCTCTCAAAGGCACTACATATTAGAATACAAAGCTATTTTTGAAATACTTGAGAATTTAGTGTTTGTAACTTATGACTTATTCAATAAAATATGTTGATGTAAATACAATTAAGGAATTACAAATCAAAAACTGTTTAGAAATCCTACTTAACTAAATTTCAATATTTACCCTATGCCAAAGGAATCCCAAGGAATGTCTAGCTTTTTCCTAGCCAACAGTCATTCCTCTAAACAAAACCACTTTTAGTGTTTGCTCGTTTTAAACACCACACCACCAAACCCAACCAACGGTCGTCCTATTAAGCGACACCACCAAAACAAAAGACCACCTCCACCACTACCACCACACGTTATCAAACTAGCAGTTCATACATAAATTTAAACACTTTTCACATCCTTTTCCTTCCTGCATGTGCTTTCCTCTATACTCGACCAAACAGAATCCTTCCGCCAACAAAAAACACTTTTCGTTTGTTTTGCTAGTTTATTTCATGGCGGTCAGTTGGACGTGGTTGAGTTGGTGAGGAGGGAAAAAGCTTGTTTCGTGCTTTTTTGTTTGTCCCCCCCTTCGCCAAGGAGCTTTTTCTCGCTTACATTTTCATCGCATGCTGTTGGCTATTTCCTCCCTCCTGCAAACGTTTGCACGTTTCACTATGGGAAAATTGCTTTCTGGGATTAATGGTTGAGGGAGTGCTTTTTGAAATTAAAGTAATTGAAACAATATGGAAAATGTAAAATTCTTTCTAAAACTGAAATCATGAAAAATTATTATGAAATTGATCTGACTACAAGATTCTTGAAACATTTGTTTTCACAGTCTATGCAATGTGAATTTTGTTAAAAGTTTAAGAAATTTTTTTACTGTCCAGACAAAATTACCCAAATAAAAAAAGACCGAAAAAAAAGTTCATGATACGATTTTCTAAAGTTTCTAAAAAAACTTCTGATAATCAAACTTCCGAAAATCGAAAAATTGAATGATCGAGGCTTCGGATTACCGAGTCTGGACTGTATTGTTAGCTAAATTACATTATTTGAATTGCATTTTTTTTAACTTGGTATGTGTTACTCCAGGGTGACTACTCTACTCTACTCCGATATTCCATTTTCGAAATCCCGACATTTTCCCGCCTTTCCAAAACCTCGAATTATAGGCATTTCTTATCTAAAGAATGATTTGAAACCAAAAATTCCTTATGAAAATAGTCAATATAAACCATCGAACAAAATTTCTAAATGAATTTAATAAAAAAAAACAAGCTATTGACAATTTGAGTATAAATAGAAACACAAAATATATTCCTTAAAAAAAATGCTCCGAAAATGGGAACACTAAAGAAATTATGTTTTACCAAGATTTTTAAATTTTGATATTTATTTCAATGCAATGTGAATTTTGTTAAAAATGTTTTTAAAAATGTTATTACTGTCTAGACAATATTACCCAAATAAAAAAAGACCCAAAAAAAAAATGCATGATTCGATTTTCTAAAGTTTCTAATAAAACTTCTGATAATCAAACTTCCGAAAATCAAAAAATTGAATAATCCTCGATCGGATAATCGAGCCTGGACTGTATTGGTAGCTAAATTACAATTTTTTTGAAAAGCATTTTTTTTTAACTTGGTATATGTTACTCCAGGGTGACTACTAAACTCTACTCCGATATTCCATTTTCGAAATCCCGACATTTTCCCGTCTTTCCAAAACCTCGAATTATAGGCATTTCTTATCTAAAGAATGATTTGAAACCGAAAATTCCTTATAAAAATAGTCAATATAAACATTCGAACAAAATTTCAAAGTGAATTCAATAAAAAAACAAGCTATTGACAATTTGAGTATAAATAGAAACATAAAATATATTCCTAAAAAAATGCTCCGAAAATGGGAACACTAAAAAAAAATGATGTTTTACCTAGATTTATAAATTTTGATATTTATTTTGTGAATTAATGTTGATTTATTGATGTTGTCAGTATTTAAATATTTTAATGCTAATACAAAGAAAAAAGATAAGCTTACATGTTTTACCACTAATTTTATGCGAAATGTTTGAAGAGACAAATCTTTTAAACATGAACCAAAATATCCAGAAATTTAATTTTTACGTTAAAAAAAATTAAATTTAAATTTACGTGAAAAAGAAGTTTTTTTTTTCATTTATCATTCAGAACGACAACAGTTTGGATTTTAATCGATATTTAAGTTTTCCGATAACTTTAAATCAATCTATAGTGATTTATCAATACTCACAAAAAAGTTTAAAGGAATTATACATATCTGAAAAAATATTTAAAATTATATTGAATTTTGTAAAATGTTTAAAAATATTTACCACAAAAAAAACTCTTGCTGGAACTGTTATTCAAATATTCAAGCTATGCGACAAGATGAAACCGAATCATGACTTTACGCTGGCCAAAATCGTTGGAACTAAGTTGATATAAAATAAAATAAAAATCTTTCTATTAAAAAAAAGGTAAAAAAATCTGTGTCAGCGTTTTTAAATTCAAATCGATCAAAATAGTGGAAGAAATCTGTATTTTAAAGTTAGTTGCTGAACACGAATTGAGTGAAGTTACTTTGAAAATTGTATAAATTATTGTTAAATTATTCAATAGTTAGAAAATTTTTTTTTGCTTGGGACTCCCGACTTTCCAGACTTTTTGACAAAAATCACAAATTCCCGATTTTTCGCAATTTTTGGCGAATTATCGACTTTTCCCGACTTTCCCGATTTCCCGACTAGAGTGGGCACAAAAGAGTGACAGTTTCTTCAGATTTTTAAGTTCCTGGGTAGCGAGGGTATAAATTTTAATATTTCTCACTTATTACATTAAAAAAAATGTTTTCGTTAGCTAAATATTCCTGAAAAGTAAATCATAACAAATAATAAGTTACCTTCACCTGGGACAAATTGTGAATTATGAGTTAATTGAAAAAACAGGTGTAACCATTTCTTGTTAAGAAATTTGAATAATATTGGTAAGAACAGGTTCAGTTTACAATTTTTTCACTGTTATTTTTGAACATGAACAAAAATTTCACTCGGGAACTTTTTTACATAATTGCCTTGTTACCTTGTTAAAAAAATATATTTAAAATTTCAAACATAATTTTCAAATTATTGAGCAATAAGTACTACAAAAGGGTTGAAACTCATATTTTGTCAAAATTGTGTAAATATTGACCACTTTTAAAAGTATATTAACTTTTTCAGTCCTGAATTAATTATGAGAAAATAATTGTGAGGACCAAAAAATATTTTTGTCAGCTATTTATGCACTTTATTTATTTAGCAAAACAAAATTTCAAAAATAACTTAACTGGTTTCCCACGAATTCCAAAACACCGAATATTGCAAAATCGAAAACTCGAACTCAATTACCATTTCAACAAGCATTTAGAACATGATTAAATCAACACTTTGCAACAACTTTTGTCCCACCTGTCCTCACCTGCGTCACGTTCATTTCATTTCGTCCCAAAGTCCGCCACTCCGGTTGCGTGTGAAATGATGACGGTTGGTACGTAATTTTGTGCTTAGTTTACATAGGAGCAGTGTGTCACCACCAACTATCCTCCACCATCTTCCCACCCCCCTCTAGTGCGGTTACCAGTGGGTGGGCAGCAAGTCTATCCGCATGGTGTGTTGATGGTTGATTGTAATTAACCGTGTGGGGGTGGTTGCGGAGGAGCAGGTAGAAGAGCCCTCTCTATAAATGGTTTTAGCCCGTCGTAAATCGTTATCAATAGGGATCTTTTTGCAACGGTGCTGCTGCTGCGGTCGGTTGTTGTTTCTGTTTCTGTCCCCCAGGCTGAGGAAACCAGAACTGCTAATGAATTCTCTATTGCTGGCGGATTTTATCGCACCGACCAGCTCGACGATGGCAATTTAAACATCGAAACATGATGATGTGGGGAGCATTAAAGGCAAAGGAAAAAAAAAGAGCCATAACACACCGACCGAACTGCAGCAGAAGTCGACTAATTGAACGATTTTAACGAACCCAACCTGAAGCGGGGCTTTGATGAGGATTGTTGCATCACATTACCCAGCGAAACCGTACAAACTTGGGCGCCTCTAACGCCGGGCCGTTGTATCACCACCCTTTTTAGATGGGTTGCATTTAAATCGGATGAAAGGCACCAGGTTGGAACTGCTCTGAATAGGAACACATGATTTAATCTATTTCGTGTGGTGTGGCGTTTAATGCTCACACGTGTGTGGTGGTGCATGGAAGCAAAAAAAAACTGAGCAGCAGCAGGGTGAAGGGCGGAAATCTGCCTACGTAATGTGGCGAAATTTGCGCGTAGTAAAATGAGCTTTTTGATGTTGGCTTTTTTTTGTTTCAATTTGGGAGTGGGAATCGCTGATGCACGTCCATGGGTATCATTTTCGAAAATCTACCATTCAATGTGGAAGTTTTTTTTTCTCGGAAAATTAGGATAATTGGAAATGGTAATTCAAACTGTATTTTCAATAGAAAACCGATTAAATCGGAACGCAATATTGATGAAAATCTGTTCTATGGCTTTATTCGTAATTTAAGCTTTAAAATTCTTTGTTGTTGCATTCAAACGTATAAATATTTTTAATTAAATAGTAAAACAAACTTTCAATTAAAAATTTCATATTTTTTAAATTCTAATTTTCTTCAACATGTTTAAATGTAAACTAACATAATTTTTAAACAAAAATGAAACCACTTCTTAGAGTGAATGGTCAATTTCAGCTGGTTAAGAAGTAAAATCATTAAAGTGAATATTTTTTTCTGACTAATTTGGGTTGCTTAAATTTAGAAATAAACTAAGTAAAAATAACCAGGACCTTCAAATGCCCCCATTTAATTTCTATTTTTCTCATGTTCATAAGGTCGCAATAATGATTAATGTTGAACTTTTCAGCACTTTTTTCGAAAACTAACACTTTTTAACATTTTTTGATTTAAACGATTTATTGACAAAATACATGAAAATTTTACTTAAAATTTCACTAAATGAATCTCGTTGAATCTCGTTTGATAAATGTACGACTCGTGCTGAAGAAATCCTCTTTTTGCAACTTGTTGCATAAACTACTAATTCGTGATTCGATTATTCGAAGTCCCATACAAACCTTCGGATAATCGTTTTTTATTTATTTCAATATTTTTAATGCTGTGAAGTTTTTTTTTATCAAATTTGTAAGTCTTAAATGAAACATGTTAAAAAATATTCAATTATTGAAACCATATAACCAGCGATGGAGTAATCATCATCAAAAGAAAATCTCTGGACGTTCATCAAGAGAAAATAAAAAAACGGCTCTCCTTTCTCGCGCATGAAAGATCGGTAAAAAGAATTTAAAAAAAATCATCATCTTGATCATTCGGTGGAACATCTTTTTCACTACTACACTTGCAAGTGTAACGTCACACGTCGAAAAATGACCTGTCACATTTTTTAGATGGGCAATGTGTGTAAACAAAGCGAAATAAATATTATTAAGTGGTTCTGACAAGGAAATGCACAAAAAATCATCAGTTGATTGATTTTCTTGGAGAATTTCGGGAGCGATTTGCCTCCTCTCTCTCTCTCGCGGGTGAATAAAGTTCGTAAGCGAAATTGATTTTTTTGCGATTATTCCATCCCTGCATGTAACCTTTCGCATTTTTTTTTGGAAATAAAACATTTAAAACAAACTATATTTATATCCCAATTGATCTAAGATCAAACAATTCCCAAGCTAAAACAGCGAGCAAAAGAGTAACCACATTTCTTTAAGGTTCTTCTATTTTCTCTGCTAATCTCCTGGAGCAGCAACTGGAGCAAGCGAAAAACGAAGTAGAAGTAACGAGAGGAGAGGAATGTGGAGGAAAGAGAATTTCTCTTTTGCTCACTGTCGTGCTCCGAGGAACACCTTTTTGAAACTCATTTTAGGACATTTAATTATTTTCGGTATGGGATGGGATAAATATATTAAGAATTTATAAGATTTAATTTATCAACGTTATTAGTCGACAATTTGACAAATTTCTAAATAAAAAGAAAAGTGCATTATGGGGTTACATACATGTATAAAATCTCAAAATTTCATAATGCAGAAATTTATCAAATCCACTGAAAAGATGATTTTCAATCACTCCTGAAAGTTTAATAAAGATATTTCATGATTGAAGTGAGTAACAGACGATTTAAGCTAAAAAATTTGCCATGCGCAAAGCGAACTGTTGAACTTTGTGAGCGTTTTTCTCTGAACACCAAGTTGATTTACGGGGGCCACGATATCTCAAGATGGGATGGACCAAATGTTCTGAAATTTTAAGTGAAGACTCCAAAAGACATATATCGTGTGCATGACGAACCCCATTTTGAAATTTTGTATTTTCAAAAAATAAAAATAAAATCAAAAACTAGAGATTTTTTATATGAAAAACATAAAAATATTTTTATCTTTTTTTTAAATAAACTTTTTCAAAATCGGCCTTCGTCATGCACACGGGACCGGTTTAATGAGGCTTCATCAAAATTTTGAGCCGATTTGGCCAAAGCGATGTTGAGATATCGTGGCACCCGTTTTTTGAAACTGCTAACTTCAAATAGCTATATCTCGGACCAAATGACCTCAAATTTGTTTTGTTATGAAATGAAAATGTATATTTTTTAATGCCTTGAAAACAGATTTAAAAGAAGTTTAATTGTGTGCTCATAACAACCTCTGCTATTTTTGGTGATTTACATGTATGTGACCCCTTAAAAAGATAGTATGAGTACATAATAGAGTAAAAACAAGGATATTTAATAAAAAAATAATCTTATTTAAATTGACCTCAAATAAAAAAAACCAAAAAGGTTTTTTGTCTAGCCAAATATAATTGCAGGTAGATGGGTAAACATCAGTTCATGCAGTGGTACAGTTGACAGGTTAAAAGGATACCTTCCACTCTAAAGACAAAGAACGTCGCCCTGAAACCATGTAGAAACACCGCATTGCGTCGTCGAGATCGAAATCGCAAACCGCATCCAATTCCATCCACGACGACGTCGCAGTCCAGATCTCAAACATCGAAACACCCCCAAAATGCCCTCTTCACCCCTTCCTTAGCCAAAGTCCTCTTACTTACTAGAATCCTATAGTGCTGTATCCATAATTTCCAATAGCAGTATAAACACATTGATGTATCCGCTTTGAGCTAATCCTTTCCGCTGCGCCGACCAATTCCGGCCAACTACAGAATTGTGGAAGGTGGAGGTCGTAGTCTTACACTCCGTGCACCGCAACAATCTTCCTGTGCATCCTCATCGGGACCACAACGACACGTGTTTTACTGCGAACAACTGAACTCACACACGCACACTTTTGGGATTCCGACAACGGGTCGTCGTCGTCGTTCCGTTTCCTGTATCTTCCTGAACGTCGTCGTTACGCTGCAGTTCTGCTGCTGCATCGGGGATCATAAAAACTGCCTCCTTGTGTTCTCGCGCGGCTTATCGAGCTACCGAGGAGGAGTCAACGGCGGAGGTCTTCGCTCCGTCCCACACACACACACACACACGCTGCAGTTGGCACTTGGTTTTGTTTATTTTTACTCACTGCACTCTTTCTCCCTCTCTGGGAAATGCTGCACAGACGACGAATGCACAGCTGCACCCAGGGTGTAAGATTTCCGTTGATTTCCCAAGCACAGACACACACTTGCGCACAGAGATATGACTCCTCACACCTACGCGTTCCCCCAGGGCAAGTTACGGTTGGGGATCTCTTCTAGTAGAATCACAAACAACACGTCCGCCTCGGATGCACCAACGCTGATGATTGCATTTTATTGCACGCGATTAAGATTTTCCTGATATTGCACCAGAATTTCTACGTCGTTAGTAGAATTCACTTTTGTACACTTGACAGCTTTTTCCGCAGTTTCCAAAACCCCCAGGACACGTAATCCTTGTCCCATGAGCCTCCCGTACACCGTAACACCGTACACCGGTAGCGCACCAGCGAAGATCGTCAATCGATCACGAAAAAACTGTATCGCGGCGCAGAACCACACACCACGCGCGCGCGTCCGTTGCGGAGTCCAAAGTTTAACTGAGGGTTTAAAGAGATCATACACACAAAACACATGGCGCGAACCACAACTCTCGGTCGGCGATCACACGAAGGTGGTGTGGTACACAAGAGGTAGGCCGGAGCAGCTGCTGAAGGAGATCATTCGGAGATCAAAACCTCCTAAAAAAAAAGCATAACAACGCAAGCCAATACACACGTAGTAGGCTTTGCATGCCTCTAAACGACACCCGCCGTCGATGTTGATGAGAGAAGTTAGATAGATCACCGCCGCCGTCGATGATCGAATGCTCAAACGGGCAAATAGAGTGTGTGAGTGTGTGGGAGAGAGAAAAATAGTGAGAGAAAGAGAGCGAATGAGTAAATTCGATCGATGCGGCGCAGAGCGCAGCGGAGAGTGAGAATTTGGTTTACATTTGACGAGCTGTGAAGCTGTGTGTGCGATGAGAGTAGAATGGCTAAGGAGATCGATGGGGATCGACGTGAGGTAGTGTTGGGTTAGAAGGGTCTCCCTATGATAGGGGGTGTTTTGAGGTTTGAGCGGAAAGGAGCGTGGTTTGAAAAATAGTGTAATATTAATAAATGATTGGAGAAATATTGACTGAAAGAGTTGCCAAGGAAAACGCATATGAAGGTGTTGATGTTGATTTTTATGGTATATTTCTAAGAGAATCACAAGGAGCTATCCATAAACCATGTGGACACTTTTTTGGACATTTTAGACCCCCTACCTTTTGTTGACAATTGTTCATACAAATTAAACTTCGATCACCATGATTATCATAATTATTTGTAAACAACAGTTCATATATTAGTTGAAGACTTGGTTTGTTAAATCTAAAAGGCAACAATTAGCTTATCTTGCTCACATGCAGTTTATTTACATCCGAGATTAAAACATTTCGAAATGTTTGTTTTGAGGTAATCTAAAATTTAACAAAATATGCATCACCAAAATATTAACCTTTAATTCACTGCTGCTTTGAGATAAACAATTGAAAAGAATAAGGGAAAACAGATTTTTGGTTGCTGACCTCGAGGAATTTGAATTATGAAATTTAAGGTACAAATGTTTTTTTCCCATTTTTCATTTATTTTAATTAAGCAATTTTTAAAATTGTTTCGAATTTCATTTAGTTTTTTATCAACATGGAATAAACCAAATTAATAAATCAACCACTTAAATTGCGAAAATAATAGTCGACGCTAAAATTTCAAATTCTCACGAAAAATCTATGTAATTTGCAATGGAACTATAATTTCACTTTTTATACAAACATGAAAAAATGATATTATAAACATTAATGTATCGACGTAGTAAATTAAAATTAAATATTATTATTTAGTTTATGCAAATCTCTTTACAATTTATTTAACAAAATTTATATTTTATGTACAAAAAAATATTATTGAACATTAAATTTGCTCCAACAAAAATTTTAATTACAATGAAAATGCAAGTATACCTTATTTTAAGTAAAAATTCTTTTTCATATTAAATGAATAAAATAAATATAAAATAATATAATATTTTGACAATCTCTCTTTTTTGTTTTATGAGGCCGATGCAAATATGTTTCAATGTTTTTGTCCTTCGACCCTGGCCGAAGTCGAGTGGGAGTGTGGGCAAAATAAAAATAAAATAATAATTGAAATTCTAGAGTAAATTTTTAAAACTACCTATGAGTTAAGGGTTTTCAGTGCAGATATGACCTTTTGAAAATTTAATCTTGAATTACATGCCAGAATTTCAACATTTCAAATAAAAAACCATTCGAAGATGCATGATTTTTCTAGGGTTAAGTTAAGTAGAAAACTTTAACAATTTTTTTTATGAAAAAATCTTTGTATTAATTCTGGGAAATCTATTTTATGATTTTTTTTTTATTTTTACCTAAAATTTGAAAAAAAAAAAAATCAATAAATTCTAGAATGTTTTTTTTTATTATTTTGGGACCACAAATCGTAAAACTTAAAAACATAAAACATGTGATTTATAATTATTATTTTTTTGCAGATTTTCGATAATAACTTTACTGTAATGATATATAAAGCATTCGTGATGTTTCCTCCCATTTTTTATGTTGGCTTGCAAATTAAAATTAAGTTTTAATAAAAAAAATTATTGAAAAAAAATGATTCATATGCTTAAATTTAGACAAGGCTGAAACATCCAAAAATGCTTGAAATAAAAGTTCAACAAATCGATTTTTTTACATTTTCTAAATTAAAAAAAAGTTTAATAAGGATAATTTAAATTAAATTATCCTTATTAAACTTTTTGATAATAAATTACAGTCTTTTTACATATTAAGTGGTTGACTTGAATGCTTTTCATCTTTGTTGTGATTTTTGGGATCTAGGGGTAATTCCATTTTAGTTATTTAGTTTAACATTCAAGTTTGAAAAAAAAATCAAAACATGCGCAAATTAAAAAAAAAACTTATCCAATAAAGTTTTTTATTTAAAGAATTGAGTTTGAGTATGTAAGTGGAATCACAAATTTACTGCACAGAAAAAAAATGATGGTCATATTCATCAGGAAATGGTGACTGATTTTTTGTCGAAAAAAATGATTCATTTTACCCCAGAAAATGATGAATTTTCATCAGTTTTTGATGAATATTCATCAGGTTAACATTTTTACAATTTTACAACATTCCAAAATTCAACATTTTTGTTTTCTGTGTGAAGATAAAAAAAAATTCAATTTAGAAAAAAATACGACATTTTACGGGATTGGTCTAATTTCACGGCCAAAAGCAAATTTCATGGATGACGCGGCTTCCGCGAAATAAAAAAAAACCTAGCCTTAGTTATGCTCAGTGATTAAAAGTTTGCAATTTGAGCTTAAAATTTGAAATTTCAGTAACACAAACGCTTAATATACCGACACAAACTTATAAGCATTTAAATAATTGATTCTACACCTTTTTCTGGAATTTAAACTTTATGTTAATTTTTCATCAATAACACTTTTCAACTAATGATTCAAATTAGAATAAACAAAAAAATCCTAAAATAACAACAAAATCTTCATTTACCATAAAGTTATGAAATGTGCATTTTCGGCTCAGTACAAATAATCGAGATTGTAAAGTGGATTAAAAAAGTATCAAAAACTAAATTCTAATTCGAGTCGATTATTCTGTAAAGCGAAATTTTTATACGATAAATATGTAAGTTTGCAAGTTTTATGAAAAAAAATTCGATTCTGGGGGTTGAATTGAAGTGATTGTAAAACATAGCAGAGCTTAAATCAAAAAATTGATAAAAAATCATTATTTTTCAAATTCATAAAAATCATATTGAACAAGTTTACGTTTGTTGGTAGAACATCTTTTGTGCAATTCAAATTAGATTAAAATTATGCCATAAAAACTCCAAAACTCCATGACATCTCTTCTACCATTTCAAGCCATCATCATGTTTAAAGAAAATTCAAACTAAACCGCGCACCACCCAGGTCACATTCAGTGAATCACAGCCTCGGCCTCGGCAGCAAAAGATGGAACACTCCCAAGAAGGCGAAGAAGACACACACAAAAAGATCTACAACCAAAATCGTTTTATTCGTTTCATTCATCCATTCATTGATCACGTTTTGCACCTCGGCTTGTTTTCCGCTCGGCATCATCATCTCTCTTCTCTTCTTTGACAACGGACGACGACGACGACGAACGAGTTCGTCATCTGCCTGCTGTTGGTCTTCAGCTCTAGAAGTCCCAACAAGACTTGGTGGCGCGTCGCGTAGCCGCAACTTCAGGAGAGGTTTGGCTCATGGCTCCCCACTACCACCAACAGCAGTGTTGGGGAATAAAGCAAACAGCAACACCACTCTTGAACTGTTCAGAGTCGAATTAGTAGCAGCATTAGTCATCTTTTTTGGCACGATAAAAAAAATCAGTTGAAATTTTAACTTTAAAGTTTGTGATATTTGATTAAACTAATAAAAACTAAATTATTTAAACGAAAGAAATAATGTTTATAAAAGTTTTCACTGTGTATTCCACTCAAAACTACTACACCTCTCTCGTTCACTCAAAACAGCTGGAATTCGTGTTTTCCACTCGATTGTGCAGCGGATTCGATTTCGATTCACAAATTTTGAGCAACCGATCGGAGGCTAGGACAAACACGGAGAGCAAGGTTTTGAATCGCCACCACTTGAGAGGCATGAAATGTTTTGCCCCAATCGAGGGGGTGTGGTTTGCTTTCCACCTCCTTAAAAGTCACACCAAAACTGTCTGTGGGGTGGTCGGTTTGATGGGTGGTGGAGGTGGTAGACCAAGCTGGTACCAACAACTCAAGGATCTCAGAGTCGTGATTAGTCGGAGACGGTTTTTTTTTTCTTTTGGGGAAAAGTTGTTCGTATTCATGAATGCTGCCGCCCTCAAAGGAGATGAGCCATAATTTTGGGAATAACTTGATAAATGAAAGCAAGATTAAGGGACAAGGATGCGGACAGAATATTTAGGCAGAATCTTGCTTTTTTGAGTGGTTAGGGATGGAAGAGATGACAGCAGATAGAAGGGAGGCTGACTCCAATTAGCTTTTCATTGACTCCAAGATGAACGTTCCTAAGCATAATTGGGTTGCTCATTAGAAGTCAAAATACTGGAAAAAGGTACTGTAAACACACAAAACCGGGGTAATTGGGATGTGTTTTGTATATGAATGTCACAGGATTTGTTGATAAGCCCTATAATGAAATGCTTTGTTATTGATATAGACAAAACAATTTCTTATCCAGAGAATTGCTATTATTTCATAACTTAATATTTTCAATGAAAATTCTTGAGCAATTAGGTAAGTTTAATGCTTTTATTTTTGCTTTTCCAATAAAATTTTACTAAGCAAACCAAAAAAATATTTTTCAAATTTTAATTTGAAATTTATATCAATCGAAAATTTTAACAACTGGCATTGTCTAATTTAGCAAGAGGATTCAAAATTGAATCTAATAAATAAATGTGGAAATCAGAAACTTTATATAAAGTACTGGAAGTTTTTGAAAGAATTATTAAAGAGTTACAAGAAGTATTAAAATACAAATTTTAATGAAAAAAGTAAAAAAAAGATTTATTTAAACAATTCTCACACAATCTGGAAAATCATGATTTTTTAAAAACAATAAACATATTGACATTATTGAAAAATATATTACAGAATTAGCATTATTTTGAAATAAAATGATTTATATTTTGGTTATGCTCAATTTATTGTTTCAAAAATGATAAATAAAGACTACAAAGTATTGTAAATTGTGATATGAATGACTTTAAAAAAATGTTACACAGTCAAAAAAGTTAAATTTTGGAAAGTTGCCTTCAATTTATATGGAATTTATAAAACATTCATAAAATCATAAATTATTGAAAGGCAAAAACAATTAAATTCAAAGCTTTATATATAAAAAAAGCATAAAGTATTTCAATGTTATCGGAAGATTGTCTAATAATTTATGTGATATTTGTAATGGAATTGATAATAAAGGACACAGAATAATGGAATGCCCTCAATCCAGGATTATTTCAAATTGGACAAAGAATAAAGTAGAAAAGATAAGTGGGATAAAATTAGTGAATTTAGAGGATATTCTGTCATTTGAGATCGATGAGAATACAAAATCTGAAAAAGCCGCTTTGTGGTTATGTATTCTAGCGATTTCTTTCAATTTGAAGTGTTACCCTGGACCTAGCTTGTTTGTTTTCAAAAAAGGAAATACGTGAAATGAGATGGAATAATAGATTAATTTTCAATAAAGTTTTTGGAACTCATTTGCTAAGGTTAGGGATGTAGGACGAGAGAGTTAGGAAAGTAAAATATTGTTAACTGTAGTATTGTTTGACCAAAATGACCGTATTAATATACGTTTTCTAAAACCCAAAAAAAATGATTTTTTTTCATTACATTATTACACTTTTGATTCTGTAAAAAATATTTTTTCCTAAAGTTTCACGTCTCTTTCCAATCTGAAATCCAAAAGTTCTATATGTGTAAAGAGATTATATTTTTTCATGATATATAACAATAACAGCAAAATTTACGTTATAAAAAGTATTCTTAATATGTAGTTAAGAAGGTTTTTGAATGAAAATTTCAATTTCAATCATGAAGAATTTGGAAGAAACTGGAAACAAAATTTCAAAATAAGCATAAACACTGATAATCAAACAAATTTTTTTGCAGAATGCTACTCAGAAAAAAAGTTGAATTTTGGAAGATTGAAAATTGGGTTGGTTGAATATTACCTTTTTTTGTGTAATATTACTTAAAAAAATGTGTAAAAATGTGAACCTGATGAATATTCATCAAAAACTGATGAAAATTATTCACTTTCAGAGGTAAAAATAATCATTTTTTTTACACAAAATCTGTAATAATTTCCTGATGAATATTACCATCATTTTTTTCTGTGTAGCAGAAAAACTGAACGACATCAGAGTGTCAAACATTATTAGGCCGATGAGATTTTTAAAATCAAGGATGATACATTTTCGTTCGTTCATTTTAAATTTTTAAAGCAAGAGAATTATAATTTTTTTCAGCAAGATTTTTTTTATAGATCTTTAAAATTAAATAATTTTTATGTAAACTTTTTTCGAGTGTATAATTTGTCGAACCTGGAAATTTCACGCTACATTTAAAAAAATGTCTAAGATAAAAAAGTGTTTTGAAATGCAAATTTTAAAAGTTTAAAAAAGTTTAAAATAGCAGTTTATGTCACAAATTAAAAAATGGCAATCGCAGTTCAAATCAATATTATATTAAAAGTATTACTTCTCAATATAAGTACTGAATAGTACAACTTTTTAGCACCCATTTCAGTAAAAAAAGTAGAACTTTTCAGCCCTTGTATCGAAAAGTATAACTTTTCGATTCTGTTATTTTAAGTAGAAAACAGTAGGCCGTTTCTTCGTTCGAGACTAAAAGGCAAAGTAAAAAGTTTTACAACGGAATTGCAAAAAAAAGTTTAATGCTTTCAGGTAATTGCCCGATCTAATTTGGATGGAATTTCAATTTTAAAAATATATATTTTGCCTTGTTTATTTTTTAATTTTGGAAGGGTAAAAGCAACAAAAACTGTTCAAATGTTTGCAACAGCCTTTACATACTTGTTTCTTTTTTTTTAACAATTCACAGAATAAGGATTTATTCTGTTATGAATGTTTTAAGGTGGAAAAACCTTTATATTTGAAATGTTGTAGTTTGAAGCCTACTTTAGAGAAAGGAAATTAGTAAAATTAATCTCCCTTCTTTTTAATTTCAACCTACCTGCGTAGCAGATAAAACAAAATGAAATTTTACTCCAGAAATATTCTTTAATCCACATCAACGTAAACAAACCCAGCCCTTCAAATCAATCATCACCGGCGTCATCAGCCAGCCCGGAAATCCGATCAACCTGGAAATCGTCTGCGGCGGCACTCTCCCGATTCAGGTCACTTCCGCACAATTCGCTTAACCCGGCTGATGCTGCTTAGCTGACTAGATTTTAAATATATATGGATGGATTGGGATATTTCCCAAAACAAGCCCCATCTCTCCGGACCGAAGAACCCCAATTCCCAGAGCCCTCAGGAAAATGAATGCTTTTAAGCTTTACAAATTCAATAATTACTATTTGCATACTGGCAGCGCTCGCCCGCGGGGGCCCCTGATTAAACCATATTGTTTTCCCATAAAACACACTGCGGCGCAGCTGGAGGGGGGTTTCGGGAAAAGCAGGCTAATCACCGGAGAGGAGCTCCGCGGAGTCTTAATGCAAGTTTGTTTCACTTGGAAGAAGTCTGGCGCGCAAATGGCCTTTTTCTGAATCTCTGTAGATCTCTTCGTCCGTGTCGAAGGGGCCTTAGACCTAAGAGGATTAATATCGCACACAGTAAGTACAAGTTTAAATTGAAGCCGTCCCGACGCAGCAGTAAAGAAGATGCTTTTTACGGCCGTGTCTTCGACGTGGCGCTGTGTCATGGAGCTCTAAAACCCCGTTGAAAAAACCCAAGGATTATCGATCCGGGATAACGGTTTGCGGACTCTTGGACCCCATCGTTGGTACACATTACTTTGAGCACTTTCCTCTAAGTATGTTAATTTGGACCCTCTCTACCGCGAATATTTCGGCGTGTGTGGCTTTCATTGTGATGAAAGCTCAACTTCATTCATAAAACCGGACCTGACCTTTCATCGATTGAACTCGATCGCTCGGACTAAATGAGCTTCGCTTCGAAAGCAATAGCAAATCGATCTTAACCAAAAAGTCCGCACGCTAAAGTGAAAGAGCAGCGGCCAGGGCCCCAGTATGATAATAGTTTTCAATTACTCAAATCGCTCATTATGCGCGTTTAAAGCGGTATTAAAAATTATGAGCACTTTAAAGGCTCGGGGAGGAGGATCGTTACGAGGGGGAAGGTAACTAAAAAATATGAGACCTCTCACATGATCGATTCGCGGGCTCATCATGAATGAGCCCCCTCGCGATTGGTTTACGGTGGGCGATCTGAGCAATCGAGGCAGGGTTGAAGTTTTGTTAAAAGTCAGTTTGGTTAGTTTGGATTTTTTGTCGGCAACAAATAAAAATTTGATTTAGATTTAGCTTAGTCTGTAGATTTATGTTCCATGAAAATTCAAATAAAGCAGGATTTTTTTTCTTTTATTGTATTCTGATTTTGGCATGACCTCAATTATGAATTTAAAAAACTAACTGAAGACACAAACCCTTCAAAATTTAAAATCTGAAAACGCATTTTACCGAAATTTTTAATTAGTCATGTCGGCATAAACTGACTATACAATCAAAATTTGAAAATAGCATTTCAAAAAATTGGGAAATCTCGTGAAGTGTGTTATTTAAAAATCTGGAATTTTCCATGCGTTTGCATTAATTTTGTTTAAATGTAGGTGCGGATCAAAAAAAATAAAAAAGCTGAATTTCTAAAGGGTCTTCACCACAAATTTCCAACAATTTTGATCTTTCAATCCCGTTTTATAATTTTCATAGAGAGCAGTTTTTTTAAACAGTCTGTATCTCGATCAATTTATAATATTTGGAAAATACTGACAGGAGTGACAGAAAATCCGACTTTTAAATAGAAAGACACACAGACAGACAGACAAGCAGACAGAATTTTGAGGTTTTTTTTTGTAGTATTTCTTAAAGAGACTCTTTGACATGAAGAAGTCTGTGTAACATAATGGAATGCGCAATAAAACATTTTTTCTCTCATCGGTCATTGGTCCAATCCCGATGTTTTTAAAGCAAATTAAAAAAAATATAACCTTTAAAAAAAAAGAGCAATTCCAGTCCAAAACAGGATTTTTTTAGGCACTTTTTCTCGACCCTCTCTGATTTCAATGAAACTTTGTAGACATGTTATCCTACGGTTATATAAGCTATTTTTGTGTATATAGAGCCAGTTTCACTCGATAATGACATTTGAGAAGGGCGTTAGTGCTTTCAATACTTTTGTAATTCGGAATTAAAATATTGCTGTATCTCGAAGCCGTTGCATCGTATCAAAAAATGGTCAAAGACAAACTTGTAGGAAATTTTCGAAAAAAATACACTGAAAGAAAAAACAACGCCGCTTTTATGAGATTTTCTGATTTTTAAGTTTAAAAGTCAAATTTGAAGGTGAGCCCACGATTTTTTTTCGTTCAAAATTTTTGTGAAAATAGCCTAAGGTGTTACAAAAAGACTCACGAAAAATGCAGGATGGAGCAACTCACCTGAAAAAATATAAAAATCATTTACTGAAACTGAAACTCAAAATTTTCAAAAACCGAATACGGGAATCGATTCTCCAGACAATTTTACATAAAGTCTCCATATTGACCACTGTCCTAAGTCCAATCCTTGTGAAGTTACAGCGGTTTTAAAAATAAAAATGTTGAAAAAAATGGTTTTTTGATGATTTTTGACAATTTCTATATGACAGACTTGATTATATTATATTTCAAGAAAGTTAGGCTTGAAAATTACTCCTAAATAAAAAATTAAACCAAACGTGTACGCAAAGTTTGTGTGGAAAAAGAAATATTGATCATTGACAGAAGGTCCTAGAGAATTGCTCTGCATAATGAATTAAAAGTTGTTTTTTAAGTCCTTTAAAAAATTAACAAGAGAGACTTTAATTTAATGTGTGATAAAGTTCGATTAAAATTTTTTGGCCGTCATTTTAAAACAATTGCATCCTGTTTCAAAGGATTCTAAATAATAAATGAGAAAATAATAAAATACACCATTTTATTAACAAATATGAAATGGATTTGGAAAACAATTATTATTTTTTAATCCATTCCAATAACTCTGTGTTTTTATTGTAATTATGCTTATGCTTAATAATAATTAAATGATCATGATATAAAGTTAACTTTATTTATTTATTTTTGCAAAACATGCTGATATTTTTTGTTTAAAAGCAATTCCATCCTTTGAAAGTAGTTAACATCCAGATTATTATTTACAACATTTTTTAATGTTACATAATGAAACTATTGCGAGGTTTTCTGATTATTTCAATAAAAATATTCTAAATGTTGTTCAATTTGAACTAAACTATGAATTAAAGAAAATGATCGTTTTGTAGATCTTTGAAAAAAAAAATAAGCTAGATTTTCAAATTTTGAATTAGTTTTTTTTTAAAAGATCAGAAAATTCGTTAAAGTTTCATTTTAAACGTTTTTATCGGACCAACAGTTTTCGAGTTATCGTCAGTTGAAAATTACAGGTTGAGGTGATATTTGCAAAAAAAAAACATTTTCATCAATGCGATTTTTTCGTTAAACTGATTACCCAATTTTTTTTAAGAAGAAATTTTCTAAGCTCTTAAAATATATTCGAAATCGAAAAGTTATACCTAAAAGTAGCTATAACTCGAAAACGGCACATTTTATCAAAAAAATGCCGAGTACTTTTCGATTACAAATTCAATTTCACTTCATAAAATTATCTTTAATAATTTTTTTGTCCTGGCTTTCGTTATTTTCCAAAAAAAAAAACACAATTTTCAAAAATTCAAACCAGATTTTGTTCCATCAAAAAAAAATATTTTTTTTCGAAAATAAAAAATTGCTAATTAGGGGAATATAACTTAATCTAACAATAAAAAAAATTGGTAATTCAACTTTTTGTGATTAAAATTAAAATAAAAACGGAATTTTTTTCCCGTGTTCCTACTTTTTTCCTGAAGAGTCTTAATCATAACCCACATTTTTGCAGAAGACACCAAATCGATCAGAAAATCCCTTCTCAAGATACAGAATTTCATACATTTACATACCAATTTTTTATGACCAGCCCCCAAAATTGTATGGAAAAACTAATGATGCAAAATTGCTTCTTTTGACAAAGGGAATGCATGGACAAAGTTTCATCCAAATCAACAAATGAAAGACGTAAAAAAATTAATCGTAGAGAACTGCTCACATACAGACTTTATTTAAATCAAATATAATTGAACCGGTATGTACCAAAGAAGAGTTCTAGAGTTTTTTTTAAAGGGGGTTCTTTTCAATAACCCTAGAAATAAAAAAAAATAAAATTTTGTTTATTGAACCTTAAAAAACTCCAGAGTTATTCGTTTTCTATCTAATTTTGATATTGTTTAATTATTTTGACATTTCGACATTTTTTTTTGTGTGTGTGTTATAATTCTATTTTTTGTTAAATTATTGAATTTATCTAGTGTGTGAAAATAATATCAGCTCAAAATTTAAAAAAATAATCAGAATTTGGCTACACCCCTGAAGGGCCCAGCCACCCATCCTCAAACCCAGCGCGCATCACATGATGAAAGCCAGCGTTCGGCTTTTTGCGAGTGCTTTTTTTTGTTCGTCGGTTGGTCGACGTGCCAAATGGAGATCGTCGTCCATTCCATTCATCGCGAGATCCATCCATTCAAGCCCCGGAGTAGTACGAGAAGGTGCGGCACGCAGCTCTACGACCCCCAAAACGGGATGTGTCTTCCGGTCATCGCGGACTCATCTCATCGCATCGCGTTTCGGCGTGGCCAAGGAGTCTGCGACCGTTTGGGGAGGGAGAGCTCACATTAGCTGCCCGAGATGGAATAGCTTTTTTGAATATTGACTGCTCCGATCTTCGCCGAGAGACTCTTTGAGATGTTTATATATAACAGTGCTGTTGAAAGGGAGAAGACTGCGAGGAGGCTGACGGCTAATGCGATGATGTCTGTGATCAATGGCCATAACGAGGAATATCCGGGCCTGGTTGGTATTTGGCCTGGCGTAGATTGCGGATTGACCGCGCCGCGCCGCGCACTAAAAGTCCCCACCCGGGGCCGACAAACTGTGTCGATTGGTCGAACACTGCAATTATCGACTCGACTTTTTGGGGGCCCCACTTTAAAATTGCAGAGCCCCCTCGTTGGCAGTGGTGTCTTGGCATGGGATGGGAAATGGGACCTCTCTCGGAGCTTTTTAGCTAAATGCTTCCGGCCGGTTAGCGATCAAAGGGGTGCCCTCTTCTTCCTGTGAAGAAGACTGGGGTCGGGGGTCAATCCGGTGTTTCCACCGGAATTACGCACGGACTGTGTGGGAGTTTGCACGAACAGGGTGTTGACTCAATCCTGCATTGCCAAACCCAGGTGACTCTATTTGGTAACCCAAAACAAACCACCAACTCATTACCTTCTAGACCCCGGGGCCACCAAAACGGCGGCGCAATCAACAATTTGGAAACCGCACGCGCGGCCACCATCAAAAGCTCGTGTGCAACTTCTCATTTTCCAAACAAAATTGTAAGCAATTGCGCGGCGCGTCCACCAAAAGTTGACTTGAAGTCACTGACGCACGGACCCCACCCCAAACACAAGGACCTTAATTACCTCGCCCAAAACTGATTTGCCCAGTTGCTCAAAGTCTGTTACGCCCCTTTGCTACGGCTCTACGAGCCTGGTAATCGCTTCACGAAACTTTTTTTTACTACAGGCAGTTCTCACTTTATTATTAAAAGTTCGTTTGCTCAAAGTTACACGCACGCGAGCCCCCAAAAAAAACACACAGAGAGAGCTCGTTTACAGGTACAGCAAGCATATGATACGATTTGGTAATATCATTGGTTGTTTTTTACCCTTTTGTTGCTAAGCCCAATCTAGGCAAATGAGTGCACAAAACACTTCAAGCCCTGATGAATTCGAACAAACTGGAGTTTGGAGTAAATTAAAAGCGGGCACTGTTGGATTGGCACGCGGTTTTTCGTCGTTCGCTAGACTCGATTTTATTCGCGTATTTCGAGTGTGAAAATCTGCCTATTTTGTGAAACCTAGTTGTGGAAGCAATTTGTGGATAGGCAATGCTTCGAAAAACTATGGATTTTCGTCAGAAATCTAAAGGGAAAGTGTTTTTTTGCTGGTTGATTTCGTTTTATTTACGATGAGAACGTAGCAAATATGGCGCCTCTGCTGGCGCTGCGCCCTCCGGCTAGCAGTGAGCGGGGTAGTGTTTGGTGGTATTAGTGACATCGAGCCTTTGAGCCGGGGCACAGAAAAGCAGGAAAACAGAATGGAAGAATAGAGTCAGCTACCAGAAAAGCGAATCGGAGAAGAAAGTCTTGTGTGACCCGAGTGAACAGGTGTCGAGGTTGGCGGAATTTTCAGAATTCATCCGAAAATCATGGAAGTTATTATTTTGGTTTTATTTTCGGTCCGTCAAGAAGTCAAGTGGGTGGTGCTGCATGGGTGGGATTTAAAAGAAGTGAAAAGGTCTGTGCTCTTCGAGGTGAAGAGATTTGTTTGGGGTTATGGCTGCATTAGTAAGCTGCCGAGTGAGAGGAGTTTGCGATGGCAGCTTTGCGCTTGCGGCATCTGGTGAGAGGTGTTGGATGACGATTCTACGCCAACCTGTCGCTCAGTGGGGAGCAGCGGCAGCGATCGAGAGGCGACTGTGTGCAAAGCTGTGATTCGGGTGAGAGCGTTCTGTTTTATTTTGTGTGTTTCGTCCTTGTGTCAGTGTTGGTGAGAGCGGAATGCACGTGGTTGAGTTTTTGATGGAGAGATGGAAACGAGTGTGTGTGTGTGTGTGTGTGTGTGTGTGTGTGTGTGTGTGTGTGTGTGTGGGTGTGGGTGTGGGTGTGTATGGCTGTTTTCATTATATTATCAAGTCGAATTTAAAAATCTTGCTCGCTATAATGTTGAGGTATACAAAAGTAAATTAGTTCATGGGTGTATGAGTGTGTGAATGAGTTTATCTGTTCTTTTTTTCATATTTAGCCCAATAAATATTTAAAACCGCGTAAAATCTACAGAATCGGTCGATAAATCCAAATCTTATTGAAAAAATCGTTATAGGGTTATTATTTAAGAATTCAGCACACGCGTTCTTGATTATTTTGCTGTCGTTTCGTTAGTCTGTCAACTGTACCAGTAGATGGATACAACCCAAATAATTTGTTAAATTTTCCGGTGAAAAACTCATTTCTATAGAATCTTTTATCGAAAGACACGCTGACATTTAGGATAGACCATTAGCACACGTTTTTGAATTTTTTGACTCGATTGTGAGTAGCGGGACCTCGCGGTTACTCTGCAACGTATTTTTCGAAGCCCTTTTACTTGATATTTTATTTTTCATAAGTCCTTCTTTTATCATCGTTGATTGGAAGGCACGCCGCCGGTTTAGTTCGTTTAAGTTATTGTTTTAATTTCATTACAATCGTGGTGTCCTGTTTTCTTTTCGTTTATATTCGTTGATCGTAACAATTTATTAACTCATCAAACTACCGATTTTATGAAGAGTAAAGCGTCTTTTATTTATTATTTTTGAAATTTGCTCGCGTAATCTAAATTGTACAAACAGTAAAAATATACTGATAAGTCCAGCCCATAGCACTACTGCTCGGTTGGCACGCGTTCGATTAAAAAACATTTTTAAATAATCAATTATTTATCTTTCCGCAGCCGGCTGCCTAAGATTTAAAATTTTCAACCGATAAACAAAATGCTCATGGTCACATCACTGCCACTCGTGAATCCTGACCTCATACCCATCTACTAACCCCCTCAAAACTCATGTGATACTTTGTCGGAGAAGCAGTCGATTGGGCGGTCTCTATCACTCAAGTATCGGACTAACATTCCCATCCACTTCCCCGTGACTCTACCACTGGTCGTGGCCGGCGCCGGTATTGATCAGCATGATAGGGGCCTTTGAGAAGTTGCGAAGCGAGGAAAGATAGCTCCCACTCATCTTCCACGGCTCGTGGATGTAACTTCTGGAGGTCCTGGTCAATAACGGAGTAGCAACTGCGGGTGGGCACCTATGCTTATGCTTATGCTTATGCTTAATTAAAAGCGGGCACTGTTGGATTCGGGTTTGCGGCAATGGTTAGAATAGTTTAATAGTTTAAGCTTTAATCAGGTTGATAAAAACGTTAAAATAGTTGAAATACTGGAAAACGCCCAAGCTGTGTAAATATTTTAAAAATTATTTGCATGTTTAATTTATGCTTTATAAGAATTTTGAAATTTGCAGACAACAAAGAAAATAAAAATTTAGCGTTAAAAAAACAAAAAAATATTTTTTTTTAATTTTATCAATGATGCGCCCTTTTAACATAGGGGAAATAAACCCATTTTGAGCCTAATAAGCGGTCTTGTTTGAATGATGCTGGATAATCTGGAGTGTTCCTTGAAATTCAGTAAAACCAAGTACACCAACGAGTAGAGCAACTTTTTGTGAACATTTCTGTTTATTTTCACTTTTATTAAAAGTTATGCTATTCCTTTTACAAGCCTTTTAAAAAAATATTTCAAAAACGCATTCAAATCAGCCGTGTGCATTGGGCCACGCCCATTTTTCTATTTTCAGCTTAGTTCTTTTTTTCTTCCAACGCTCGTTTGGGTCTGCTTAGTGCTGCCAAAATTGATGAAATTTTGAGCGAACACTCACGAAAAGTAGCATTTATAGAGAAAGTTTCCTGGCAACACCACAAGCGCTGCTGGTGGTGTTGGTGGCCACCCTTTGTTCTTTATTTGCCTTCGCTTCTCGCTCGGTTTTCTTCAGCCTTCGATTGGAATGGATGGTCAAAATTGAAACGTCAAAAGACTTAGCGCGTTTGTTTTTTTGATGGCGCTTGCTAATTATTTACATGTTTCGGGATTATTTTTCAAGTGAGTGACTAAGTAACGGTCAAAAGAACATGTTGCCGGTAGTTGGAAGCAATTTTATATCTGAAATCGTTAGCGCAAGTGAAAAGATATTGATGGCGACTTTCGTTAAGCAGTTAACCTCTGATCTTGCGTGTGGATGTGTGTGCCACCAAAATGATGAGAAATGGTCTCGCAAAATAGAAATTATGATCAAAAGTGCATTAAATTTGATCTTTTTGGCCAGTAAGTGGCATACATTTGCGTGCTTACTCGAGGCGGTGCTGTTGCTGGTAAGTTTACAGCCTAAATAGTATTTTTGGAGCTTTAATCGAGCATCAAACTCTCCATATGACGAAGATAGGTGTTTGATTAGAAAGGGTATATTTCCCCTATTTGCTCAAAGATTTTAGGGCGAATGAAATTCCTTCCGCTTTTAAAAAGATTTTTACTTCAAATTGTTTTTGTCTGTACCCTACAATTTGCAGTTTCAAATATTGCTGTTCTTTCGTGTATTTACACTTTAATGCAATTTTTCTTACAATTATCCTCAGACGCGCCCTCCCAATGTCTTTATGAGAGTTAAAAGGGCGTTTTAAATAGATTTAAAAAAAAATAGATTCTCCTTTCTGGAGTCAAGGTTTAAAGTAGCACGACGAGTGCCCCTTTATTGTTAATGCCCTTCAAAGTACTTTTTATATTTTTTTGGTAACAATATATACAATATTGATTGAAACGCCCGCTAAGTGATTTTTTAAGTTGTAATAGCTAACAAAATATGGAAATTAAATGAGAATAATTTTCAAATATTTGTAGTCTATTTGATGGCATATCTGTTAAACCACGTTTTTTTTTGCAAATAAAAAAAACAGATGAGTTGGAAGTAGCACTGAAAGCGCCCCTTTACTGTTTGAGCAGCTTAAAAATAGCTTTTTAAGATAATCCCTTTTTTTTGTCAAAAATCAAATTTTCGTAAAAAAAACAGATAGTTTGAAGTAGTACTGGCAACGCTAGTTATTTTGTGAAAGAGTAATTTTAACTGCAACAATGGCGTCCCTTAAAAATAGTTGTTTGATTTTTTAGTCAACAATGAATGAAATTCAGATAAAAACGCCACTATTTTAATATTATTCTTTATCAGATGCGCCCTTGATATTTTTTTTATTGTGACAGTCAATATTGCCAAAAATAGTTTTCATGGAAAAAATCAAAAATGTTAAAATTTATTGTAGAAGGGGCTACAAAGCATGAACGCCCCCAAGGAGGACCTATAAGTTTTTTTTTATCTAAAAATGAATAAATCAAACAAATTATGACAACGCCCCTTAACGTTGAGGCAGTCACATATTTTGGCTATATATTACATGTGTCCTTACTTTTTTGCCAATATTGACTGTCACTTGTAATATATAACCAACAAATGTGACTTCCTCAACGTTAAGGGGTGTTGTCATAATTTGTTAGATTTATTTTTTTTTTAGATCAAATAAACTTGAAGGGCGTTTACGCTTTGTAGCCCCTCTTACTATAAATTCAAATATTTTTGATTTTTTCATGAAAATTATTTTGACAATATTGACTGTCTCAATAAAAAAAACTTTATCAAAAAGTGCATCTGAGAAAGCATGAATATCAAAAAGGGGCGTTTTCGGCTGAATTTAATTCCTTGTTTAATAAAAACTCAAACAACTTTTTTTAAGGGGCGCTTACAGCACTTCTTCTAACTATTTGTGTTTTTAGCGAAAATTATTTTTTTTTGAAAGAAAAAAGTGTTAAATAGGACACTTATGAACTGCAGGAAGGTTAAGCCGTATTTTCTAGTGAAGTGGCTTTAGAAGCGTCCTTTTCAGGTTTTATGACATTTTCCGAAAAATTGAAGAAATAAATCACAAAATATATTTAAAGTCAAATATAGTAAGTTTTGTTGGAGTTTTGCATTTTTAGATTGTTTTTTATAAAGAGTTTGAAGTTTAGATTTTATTTGTTTAAAAATAAACCGATTTTCAGCAGTTTGCCCGCTAGAGTTTAATATAAAAGATTTTCGAACTTATTTTTTTTGCCATTTCAGCCCACTGTCCATTGGAATGATTCTGCTTTTCGGCCAACCAAACCTTCATACCTCGCACAACTATATCACTCCGGTTGCTTTTTTGTACTTTAATTAAAACTTTAATAGCACATCGTTTACCTTCTCGCCTTTTTCCTTCTACCCACCTCTCCTCCAACTGCAATTGAGCTTTTGTTTCGCACATACACGGTCGAATATCTATTTGATTACCCCCTCTCTCTTCCCCACCACGAATTGTTGGACATAAACAGCTCATAAATGACAGCAGTCGTCGCCGGCTTGACCAGAGAGTTTCTAAACTTTTTCATCTCTCGAAAATTTGCCCACGGGTTTCAGGGCGCGCGTGCAATTTACGGCACTGTTTATTGAACATTCCCGCTTGATTTTGGGCGGTAATGAAAGGTAAAGTACTTTTTTTTCGGGGGGAAAAACTTTCACTTTTTATAGTGGTGCTGAAGGTAAGTTAAGTCGCTTATTTTTGCTGAAATTAAGTTGTACTCGTGTGGTAATTATAGTCATCGACCGCAAAGCGTTTTCTTCCAATTAATTGTCTTAATGCTGGACCATTGCGAGATTTTAATCTCTAATAATCCTGGGGGGGCATTAATGTTATACTTAACGTGATCGCCTTGGACCAGAACCCCGCTTCGGAATGTAACTCACCTGAAACGAGAAAGCAAACAAAATAAAGACATTAATAACAATTTAATCCATTCAGAGAGACTCGACGACAAACACCGGAGCGCAACAGTAACTAAGCCTTAACATTTGGTTGACATTTCAACTGATACACAGGTTCCTTGGAGAGAGAGAAAAAGACAGCTATTCCGTCCATAAATCTCCCGAACCCTTAACTCGTATGGGAGTCTAGCAACGACACAATTAATGGTTCCATTTTTTTTGCATACGCGAAGATCTAATCCACCGTTTAGTAGCCGATCGGTTTTTGCCCTTGCGCGGTAGCGCAGTTGATACCAGCTCAGCAACTTCCAAAGGAGTGCACTATCGAACGCCATTACCTAATACGGAGGAGTTGCACTTTCAATGCGTTCGAACAGCTGCTGGAGTCGTGGGAAAAAGTGGAACAGGCTTTGCCAGTTGGGATCCGCTTAGAGGTGTTCAAAAATCGTGCAAAACTTGAAATTGGCGCGATATTGAATGTCCTTCTTCCTAGCGCGTGATTACAAAACGTGCTCGGTGGTCAAATTGGTAAAGGCGCGGGTCCGATGACGGTAATCAGCGCGAGTTCGAATCCCGCAAGGATCAACTTTTGTTTGCTACTTTTTTGAAAATTGAGCAACCCAACAGCATGATCATCTCCCCAGAACTTCACACACAAAAAAGGGCGCACTCGCTGAAATCCGAGCCCAAACCTGTGCGCCCAAACAACTCGTGATCTTTCTACGCCTCGATGACAGCTGCGATGTCGCTTCCAGGTCCAGCTCTCTAGGTCAGACATGCATTGGCACTGCACGCTGTTAGCACGCGTGCTATTTTAACGGATAGCACTGCGTTTTCAATCATAGCACTCGCCCTGGCACTCGAACAAAAATGGTAACCAGGATGTTTTTTCATTTGTTGATTTCAAGTTTACTGTCATTATTGTCCAGAATGTGATGAAACTAACTACACCCACATTCATCTTTAAATTTGGTGCAGTGCTAGTGTTCAAGGAATGTAAGCAGAAGATCCATGGTTCTGATCCCTTCAAGGTGAACTGTTTTTTTGCTTTTAGCAAAATCTTAACATTTTTTTTTAATCAACGCAGATTATTGTCCTGGAATCAAAATAATAAGCTTCATGAAATAATCAAGTTGTTCTTTGGAAGTACCCGAAAATCAGTTCCAGGTGGCCTGGAGACATAAATGGACGTGACAAGGCTGGCATTTGAATGGGTACAAAATTTGAATTTAAACATTCTGAAGTGTAACGAGGCTGCTGAAGGTCACAACAACAACGATCTTTTCGAGGTCAAGGGTTCGGAGATCAACACCACTACCGATGAAGATCATCCAACGCCGGGGCTGGTCTTCGTGGGACGTGTGAAGACTCGTCAGTCTAAGCCGAGAGCTAAGAAGAAAGCCCACGGCAAGCGTGGAAAACGTTGAATTTATACTGTTGTTCGATTTGCTAAATAAATAAATTTAAATAAGTAACTTTTTCGTGTTACAACTTGGGGGCTCAACCGGGATAGATCCCAGCTACAACAACATGAGCTACAGCAGATTCAAACCGTGGTTTTCCAAGCCGTGCGCACCTATATTCAACGGCAACATCTTCAACTACCCGGCGGTGGAATTCATTCAGGACTTCGAAGACTACATCGAATTAGTGCAGTTCAACTTCCGTGTAAATCAGTGGACTAAGCGAAGTGTGTTCTTATCCTGCCTTGAACACGATGCGAAGATTTGGGCGAAAGTTTTCGGGAACAAATATCGGACCTACGAGGACGTAAAATTGGCCTTCTTGCGGAGGTTCTGGGGCGACGATGTGCAGCGACACGTGATGGAAGAGTTTCTGTACGGAACGTATCGACAGAAGGGCCAATGGTCGAAAATGGCCCTGTACTTCATCGGGATGCTGCGCCGGATGTCATTTGTGATACCATCACTACCTGACTTATCATTTCTGGACACTATTGGGTACCATTATCCACACCACATCCAGCAGCAGTTAATTAAACAGCAATCAAACGAAGATGCTTACTTGTATTTGCTGGAGGTCGACCGATCGCTGAACAAGGCCACGCAGATCTTCAAAATACGACGACAGATGCAGCAACTGTCTTACTCTGCTGGTGTTCGTTTGCCAGAATATTGCACGAACAGTGACTACAAATACCATGAAGCCTCTACAAATATTAGGAACGAAGGAACGAGACACGATTCGCCTGATCGAGATACCATTACTACTGTTGGACCCGACAGCGATGATGTGTTGAATACAACTGCTATCACTCCAGAGTCGCTTGGCAGTTCTAGCGGGGGGAGATGTAACGAGGCTGCTGAAGGTCACAACAACAACGATCTTTTCGAGGTCAAGGGTTCGGAGATCAACACCACTACCGATGAAGATCATCCAACGCCGGGGCTGGTCTTCGTGGGACGTGTGAAGACTCGTCAGTCTAAGCCGAGAGCTAAGAAGAAAGCCCACGGCAAGCGTGGAAAACGTTGAATTTATACTGTTGTTCGATTTGCTAAATAAATAAATTTAAATAAGTAACTTTTTCGTGTTACAGAAGATTATGCGGACCCTGAGATTTATTTTTATGGAAGAATCTGGAATAAGGTATGTTGCAGTTGTAATAGATTCCCGTTGACCGGCAATCAAATTTGCTTGAGAACTTTTATTAAAAAGACTACCTAAAAAGGAAAAAAATCTATGAGTGCTAAATGGGAGTGCTAAATATTAGCACTAGCACTGGGCTGGAGTAGCATGCTTTGAACTTGGTGTAAGTGCTAAAATTGAAGTGCCAGTGCAGAGCGTGCCAATGCACGTCTGCTCTAGGTACCCACATAATTCAACCAAACACAATGCCCTCCGCGCGAGATCAGAGGGCCACCCTTCCAAGGGGGACTTTCTCCCCCACCCTCCCCCAGAGTGGACTCGACCAGGGCACGACCAGGTGACATTTAACATTTGTGAGGGCTGGCGCATGTTCAAATTTCTTCCCACGTGCAGAGAGCGTAGATCCAAATCGCGAGAAAGTTATTAATTTTATGCTTCAGAAGAAAACGACAAGAAGAAGAAGATCGTGGCGATATATATTTTATAGACGGCAGCGGGAAAATGATCGCATGTAATTTCCCGCGATCGACTTCTGGATGTTTGATCTCTCGCTTGGGGTTTCGGGTGTCCCACCCCACGGCTAAAATTGATGACGATAATTAATTGAGTAGCACCATCGCACGTCCAGTGTGGGACCAGGCCGCGCTGTGGGACAGCTTCCAAGAAAGCAAATGCTCTGGGAAAGATGAACAAATCGGATTGGATTGCCATTTAATCTGCAGACACACGAGAAATAGACAACAGAGTTGCACCAGAATATCTCTACACAGAGACACAATTTGAGAAGCAAGAAAAGTGTGCATCTCAGCATGATGCCTGCCAATCTTTTCCATTACAACAATTGCCAATTTTTCAAATTGCCACCCCCGAAATTTACTATTCATCAAACAGCTCACTTGTTCTTGAATCGCAATCCTATCGTCCACCCACCTTGCTCAACCATTCTCGCTGCCATATATTGTATAACAAGCCGTAATTACACTTTGAGAAAATTATTCCGAATCGGATTAAATCGCCGCAGCCGGCTCAGCCTCACTCACATACTGCACCAATTATTTAACAACCGATTCGGCAGCTTTGGCCAATTTCATGATTTGAGGCAACCCCGCCAACCACCCCCTCAATCGTGGTAGCAATTTATGATCGATTGTTTACTACACACCGTCGGGCCGGTGGTGGTAATGAGATTTTGAATCAATTTCATTTGGCCAGATGAGAATCTGGAGTAATTTTGATAAAATGCTGCCCGCCCCCCTCATTGCTCACACTAGCACTTGCAGGGGGGGAGGTCAGAGGTAGAGAAGTAAACATGTCAGAGCAGGGATTTTGGAACCATTTACTGAATTTTAAGGTTCTAAAAATTTATTAATTACAAAATATTTTTCAATCAATTTTATCTAAGGTTTATCAAAAGTTCGAAATTAACTAATTTTCAAAATATTCTGTGAAAAAAAGTTCATTATAACAATCATTTGAGTGGTAAAAAGATAAACTTGTCAGCACTTGTATCGAAAAGTAACAGACAAATCCTATTTTTGCGTATTTTAGGATTTTTGCTATTCCGTCCGTTTTTCGATTTTTTTTCTTTTATTTTCCTTGGGTTCTGTACTTTTGTTCGACGAAAATGATGCACATAAGCAATTCTCTACGAAATCGGCCGAGTCTCGTAAATATTCTAAAATTTGTAACTTTTGAAGGAAATTTCTGATCGATTGGTGGTGTCTTGGGGAAAGTTGTAGGTATTGTTGAGGTCAATTCAGAAAAAAAATTGATAATGGAAATGTTTTCGGCAGATTACTAAATTGACCTTTTTTTCACAAAAAATCAATTTGTCAAAAATGATTTTTTTTTTGTTTCTCATATATTTTAGAGGAAAAAACACAACTTTTGAGCCATAGAGAAGCATAAAAAAAAATTGCCGCTAATTTTCTGGAAAAAATACAAATTTTAGAATTTTTTTTTGACTTAAATGATTTTAATGTAAAATTATAATTTAATTAAAAAGTACTTAAGAGATTTTTGATGAAATTCACCATTTTTAAGATACAGCTGCTTATAGTTTAATGTTGATAAAAAAATTCCGTTTTTTGATTTTTTTAAAAATAGTTTCCATGGTTGTCCATCCCCGATTTTTTTTCCGAAATGTTCAGATTTGTTTTGAAAATAAAATTGTCAAAGAGACATTGAAGATTTGAGCTCTGGTTGCTGAAATACAGCGAAAAAAAGAAAAAGAAACAAGAAAATTTAATTTTTTCAAGTCTCATCCAAATTATCCCAAATTGTCTAATACCAATATCTCAGCAACATTTGTAAATTTTTTTGATGTCTTCGGAAAACATACTTTGAAAATTTTGGAATAAAGACTTACATTTCAAAAGGGCCAAACATTCAATATTAAGCCTTTTTGAAATGTTAGTCTTGAATCCATAAAATTTCACATATATTTCATTTTTCAACATTGAAAATCGGACCATTAGTTGCTGAGATATTGGCATTAGAAAATAGGGCTTTTGGTTTAGAAACTATTTGGGACATGTTATTTAGCGTTCGTTTAAGAACTTTAAGAAATTTATAAATTTTGAATTTAGGGACCACAAATCGGAAAAAGACGTTAAGCATAAGAGAAAAAATATGTATAAATATTTACATTTTTTTACAATAGCCGTCATAATGTATAAAGCATTATGTAACTCTTTTTGTTTAAATATTATAAAAATTAAGCTTGAAATTAAAAAAATAGTTTTTTAAATGCGTTTAATGCTAAACACGAAAACTCTCTGTGCAGATTTAACAATTATTTTCAAATGGATTTTACAATTCGAAAAGTGAGTCATTTAAAACAGTATTTGAAATTGGATTGATGGTTTTCTGAAATTGAAGGTTATATTCATATAAAAGCTAGCTTTATCATTAATATTAACACAAAAAATGTGCACAACACAAAAAAAAATAATAATAAACAAAATTCCAAGCCAAATGAAAAAGAAATAATATTTTATAAAGCAAAAAACAAACTCTTTTTGGTGCTGTATCAAAATTTTAACAATATTTCGAGTATTTTCTATTTTATTTTTGATCTATTCCAAATATTTAGAAAATTTGTATCAACAAAGGAAAATGCTTTTCAAAAAGTTTTCGGTTGATTGCACTTCAATTTCCATTGAGTGTTTTAAAGTTTTTTTTTGTAAAATATTCTATGTTTCTTCGTTTTTTGCCATACATTGCATCGGTTAATATACCGGAATAAAAAAAAAATACAATTAAGAAAAAAACATAATAGTTTTGGTCATGTTTTTTATTTCCAAATGAAAATTAGGTTTTTGTTGAGATTTTCCCTAACAATATTTGTAAAAATATTTTTCAAATATTTGATTTGAAAAGTTTAGAAGCATTACAAGAGTGTAATTTTTCAATAGCTTTTTTTTATAAATGTCCTGTATTTTTTATATTATTTTTTTGCTTTTTTGATGTTTTCGAATAGCAGTTTCAAAAACACCCAAGAAGCAAAAAATGAATATTTTGTTTACAGGACCTTTTCTAAAAAAAAACTCAAGATTTTGGCATTGGAAATGAGACTAACAGCTCTCGAGAAATTTTCAGTGACTTCGAAATTCGTCCTCTGCTGTTCTGGAATGAGTCATTGGAAAAAACGCGAGGACCTGTGACCCCGGACTGATGCAAATCATACTTTTCCATAATTTCGCTGCCGGTCAGTGGATATTGGAATGGAAGCACACACACCCACACAAAAAAAGCCTATTTTATATTTATGGGAAAACTTATAATTTAGTTAATCTATAACCAAATAAAAAAAAGCAACAGAAAAAACTAAATTTCATTAAAAATAGGTTTGAGTGCTATCAGATTTTTAAATGTTTTCCATTAGTTCAAAACCATACAGCACGCCTAGATTTTTTTTTTGATTTATTTTTGGTAAAATATGTTAAAAGTACCTTACATGTTACAAGTTTTTCAAATTGTGTTAAATTTTTGTTTTGTAAAGATTTAATTGATACTTATTTACATACTGTTAAAAAATGAATTCTTTCAACAAAGAAAAACTGTTCCAGAAACCCTTCCTCCATTCATCTAACAATTCTAGTTGTAACCCTGCAGCTGCTTGGACCACCCCCATCGATACTCCACAGGGAGATCACCACCACCGGCATGGACGCTGACGTTGCTCAAAATCTGTTTCATTACACTGCCCAAGGATTTGCCCTCTCCCCAATCCCTGTGATGATGCAGTTGTGGGAGGGAAGCGCGCACGGCGGCCGCAATCGAAGTGATTGTTTTCCAATCATCCTGATGGAGTTTAGCGAGACAGGTAGGCAATAAACCTGCTGCGCTGTGCTGTGCTGCGGTGTACTCTGAATATTTCACCCAAGAGTGAGAAATGATTGCTTACTGTCTGGTCGGACTACTCTAGCTCGCTTGCTCGTGTGTTCGGTATAAATCATCCAGCATCGGATTTAGTCCTGCTGCCGGTGGACGAAACTGTGGGAAAAGGTTTCATTAGAGTCAACGGGACTGTTTTTGGCGTCCGTCGATGCACACACTCGCTGTATATGCATATCTGGCGTCGCGAGTCCGGACCTCCAAGTGTGCGCGAGCGCGCGCGGCCTAAGCTCCCCATATAGTCCTCGCGTACCGGGTTCCTCTAAACTAATCCGATTCGAACAAAAAAAAAAAAGAGTTTGCGATGTGAGCTTGTTTTTGGCGCGCTGGCAGCTGATCTGGATGTAGCGAGCATAAACTACCATATTTAAATTACATTATGGGAAAAACTGAAAATGAAAATGTTGGCGCGACGACGGTCAGGTGAAGTTGGAGGAGGAGCAGGAGGAGTGAAAACACTGCAGGTGGTTTGCAGGTCAGGTCAGGTAAACTAGACACAGCAGAGGGAAAGTGGTGTTTGGGGGAAGTGTGTTGTGTAATTTGGAGTTGGGTTGAATTTGAGCCAATATCAATGAAATGTTTATTTCATTATCAGGCCAATTTGGATCAGTTGCTTCGCACGGGGTGGTGGGAAAATCGATTGGCATCGAAACCGAGCGAGATCAGAGAGATGTTCGTGGGTTGAAGGATTGTGGTGGATTAATTTGGGGTTGGAAGTTGAAAAGGTGTTACTGACGGTTCAACAATTTTTTTTTGAAGTTAAATCCAGGATTTTTCTACGTTCATCATAACATGAGTTTTGAATAATGCGTCCATCCCTGAAATTACCGGGACAAAATTCCCGGGATTTTTTTCAAAGCCTGGAATTCGGGAATTTTTATATTTTGTCCCTGGAATCCCCGAAATTGACAATCAAATTTTTGTCTGGAAACTCAGATTTGGTTGCGGAATTAGGTGAACAAACAGTCAATAATTAGTAATCGATAAGAATGCGAAAGCCTTAAAATTTGTATTCGGCAAACATCAGCATTAAATTGGCTTATCAGGGGAAATTGTTAATATTTTTTTTTAAATTATCTATTTGATTTTAAATATCTTTTAAAGATGGGGAATTTTATTAACCTTTATTTTTTATTATAAATTTATAAGTCTGCATCAAACACCGGAATCTGGGGCAAATCAGGAAAAATGTAACAAATTAAGACAATTGATTAAGAAATATTCAGATATTATTTCAAACATTTTCAAAGAAATATTTTTAAGCTTTTCTAGTCATGCCATATAAAACAAATATATAATAGAAATAAATTTATAAAATTTATAAAATAAATTATAATCAAATTTGAATCACACTGGATACAGTATGTAAAAAAAGTATTTACACCCTTTGGGCACTATGCACATTTTGTAATGAAACATTTAAACAATTCATAGTTTGACAGCAATCTAGTACTACGTTTTGTTCAGAAACTCATGCCGAACATTTTTCCACAAAAAGCTAATGAAAAGATGATTTCCTTAAAAAGTTATATAACACATACTATTACAAAAATCAAAAAATGTGCAAAAAAAAATTAACATAAATAAAGTTATTTGTTGACAAATCACCATAAATCTAGTCACCCTATAAGTCACTATAAAACCCACATTTCTAAATACCTAGGTAAAAACGTTGTTATGGTTTCGTTTGAGTAGCCTGCCAAAATTGTATGGACTTTCGTAAATTTTGTTCTCTTGGATCAAACTTACTTTTTGCCCAGGTATTTAAAAACGTGGGTTTTATAGAAAACCTAGATGTTTTGGCATCAAAAGATCGGAAATTTTATACCCTTTCCGATGCCACACAGGTTGATTTGTGAATAGTGGAATGGTTCGGATGCCGGCGGATTTTCCGACGACGTAATTCCGGGTTGGTACGAAATTCCAACGAAAAATCTATTCTATTGATACAAAGACCCCCAAAACGGTGTTGTACCCACTCCAAAATGCTTGTTTAGCAATTCTATGGTAATATATTGACATTTAGTTAAATTAAAAGTTTGCAAAATTAATTTTTGATGAGTTTTATATAGAATTTCCAGAGCTATATCAACTTTTATACTAAGTAGTTAGTAAACTTTATATTCAATTCAAATTCAGTCAAGGATGCCTATTTGGAGATGGGAGACTGGATTTATGGTGATTTGTTAACAAATAACTTTGTTTATGTTAATTTTTCGAAAGGTGTACAAACTTTTTTTGCACCTTTTTTGATTTTTGTAATAGTATTTGTTATATAACTTTTTATAAAAATCATCTTTTCATGAGCTTTTTGTAGCAAAATGTTCGGCATGAGTTTCTGAACAAAACGTAGTACTAGGTTTCTGTCAAACTTTAAATTGTTTACATGTTTCATCACAAAAGGTGCATTGTGCCCAAGGGGTGTAAATACTTTTTTTACATACTGTATATAATTGTGTTTCATTTAAAATTCATTGCAAAAAAAAAAAAGAAATGAAAAGCACATCTAAAAACTGCTATCCTTGTTTAGATCAATCAATAGTATTGAGCTAAATCTATAATTTTAAGCTTAAAAAACATAACGAATATAATGAAAACATAGATTTTATGACAGTTTAACCTTCCTACGGTATTGGGGTCCTTTTCGGCCTTTTTGAAAATTAACTTTGCCATAACTTTTGCTATATACATGCCAGAGCCTTGAAATTTTCTGACATTAAATTTATATTTTAAATACACATTTCACAAAACAAACAAACCTTGGACGACCCCTAGGGGAGCGTCCATAACAAAAGTTACTTTAAAGGTATTGGGGTCCTTTTCGACCCCAAACTTTAAAAAATCGTCAAAAATCCAGTTTTTGACCGATTCCGGTTCTTTTGGTCACAAATGAAAGCTTAGAACGTCCCCTTTCCGAAACCGTCCTGGAAAACCGGATTTGGTCACTGTGGCCACCGGGAATCGGCTACAACCGAAAAAAGGCCTTTTTGAGACCCCAACTTTGACGACCTGTATCTCCGGCAAATTTCAACCAATCAGGATGCTCCGGATTGCATTCGACAGGTATATACCTGAACTTTGACCACAAATATTAATATCACGGCCAGGTGACCTACCGGTTCCGGAAATCCGGAACATCCGAAAAGTTCATATTTTACTGTTTTTCACGAATATGTGATACCAATACTCTCATGATAGTTGAAATTGATCCATAAAACTTACTAAAAACACAATACACGATTGCCAGAACCACTCTGGAGTGTTAGTGGCCACTTCCGGGTAACCTGGAACCGGTTCCCGGGTACCCGATGAACGGCCAATTTGATTTTTTTGTTGAAAACCCATCATGTTGCATATCAAACTTCATGAAATTGAAAGATATATCCATCTTTGGTAATGTCGTTAATCGCTGAGCCATCCTGGCCAATCTGGAACCGGTTACCGGTGGCGCCTTGGGGACACTTCCGGAATATGAGAGAAAACCTATCATCCGACGTATCAAACTTCATGAAATTGAAAGATATGTCAATCTACGGTCATGCCAATGTTCGCTGACCCATCCTGGCCAATCTGGAACCGGTTACCGGTGGCCCCTTGGGGACACTTCCGGAATATGAGAGAAAACCTATCATCCGACGTATCAAACTTCATGAAATTAAAAGATATGTCAATCTACGGTCATGCCAATGTTCGCTGACCCATTCTGGCCAATCTGGAACCGGTTACCGGTAGCCCCTTGGGGACACTTTCGGAATATGAGAGAAACCTTATCATCCGACATATCAAACTTCATAAAATTGAAAGATATGTTAATCTACGGTCATGCCGTTGTTCGCTGACCCATCCTGGCCAATCTGGAACCGGTTACCGATGGCCTCTCGGGGACACTTCCGGAATATGAGAGAAACCCTATCATCCGACGTATCAAACTTCATGAAATTGAAAGATATGTCAATCTACGGTCATGCCGTTGTTTGCTGAAACATTGTGGCCAATCTGGAACCAGTTACCGGTGGCCCTTTGGGGACACTCCCGAAATATGATAGAAACCCTATCATCTTACATATCAAACTTCATGAAATTGAAAGATATGTCAATCTACGGTCATGCCGTTGTTCGCTGATACATTCTGGAACTGGTTCCCTGTGGCTCTTTGGGGACACTCCCAGAATATGAGAGAAACCCTATTATCCGACATATCAAACTTCATGAAATTGAAATATATTTCAATCTACGGTCATGCCGATGTTCGCTGACCGTTGGTTGACATATCTTTCAATTTCTTGAAGTTTGATGCGTCGAATGATAGGGTTTCTCTCATATTCCTGGAATGTCCCCAAGGGGCCATCGGGAACCAGTTCCAGAATTGCCAGAAAGGATCAGCGAACAACGGCATGACCGTAGATTGACATATCTTTCAATTTCATGAAGTTTGATATGTCGGATGATAAGGTTTCTCTCATATTCCGGAAGTGTCCTCAAGGGGCCACCGGTAACCGGTTCCAGATTGGCCAGGATGGCTCAGCAAATGATGGCATGACCGTATATTGACATATCTTTCAATTTCATGAAGTTTCATATCGTCAGCTGTGTGCTATCTTGTGACATAGACCATTTTGGTCGAAAATGAGTTAATGATGACGTTTTGCTATACTTAACAAACACTACAAGATGCTTTAACCCGATTTTGGAAACTCGCTTCCGTTTCCCGGATATCGCAATACACACTTGTGACATAGACCAATTTACGATCAAAATGATTGTGCACACTTGTGACACGTCATACATGTTGTCGGAAAATGTGGAAAATTTGTCTTGTTTTTCACAAATTTATGTACACACATACTTTCTAAAGGCAATGCAACCTTTTGTTTTTGAAAATATACTGATTAAGTCGGTTAAACTACTGATTTAAGCCTATTTTAGTTTGTATGGGAATTCTGTGCACACTTGTGACACGTAGTACAATTTTACTTTCGAAACACACTTGTGACACGTGCTTTTCAGATTTTTGTTTACATTATTTACTATATCTTTTAACTGGTGTAACCAAATTAGTTGAAACTTGGAGCGTTTGTTAAGCGATAGTATACGAACCGATTGCTTCAAAAGGTTTGGCTCTACCATTCATAGTTTTGAAAATATTTATCATCAAACTTTAAAAATCGATTTTCTCGAATAGTACTAAATGGTCGTTGTCACAAGATAGCACACAACTGACGATATGTCGGATGATAGGGTTTATCTCATATTCTGAGAATGTCCCCAAGGGGCCACCGGTAACCGGTTCCAGATTGGCCAGGATGGGTCAACGAACAACGGCATGACCGTAGATTGACATATCTTTCAATTTCATGAAGTTTGATATGTCGGATGATAGGGTTTCTCTCATATTCCGGAAGTGTCCCCAAGGGGCCACCGGTAACCGGTTCCAGATTGGCCAGGATGGGTAAACGAACAACGGCATGACCGTAGATTGACATATCTTTCAATTCCATGAAGTTTGATACGTCGGATGATAGGGTGTCTCTCATATTCCGAAAGAGTCCCCAAGGGGCCACCGGAAACCGGTTCCAGATTAGCCAGATTGGCCAGGATGGCTCAGCGATTAACGGCATTATCATATCTTTCAATTTCATGAAGTTTGATATGCAACATAATGGGTTTTCAACAAAAAATTCAAATTGGTCGTTCATCGGGTACCCGGGAACCGGTTCCAGGTTACCCGGAAGTGACCACTAACACCCCAAATTGGTTCTGGCAATCGTGTATTGTGTTTTCAGTAAGTTTTATGGATCAATTTCAACTATCATGAGAGTATTGGTATCACATATTCGTGAAAAACAGTAAAATATGAACTTTTCGGATGTTCCGGATTTCCGGAACCGGTAGGTCACCTGGCCCTGATATTAATATTTGTGGTCAAAGTACAGGTAAATACCTGTCGAATGCAACCTGGAGCATCCTGATTGGTTAAAATTTGCCGGAGATACAGGTCGTCAAAGTTGGGGTCTCAAAAAGTCCTTTTTTCGGTTGTAGCCGATTCCCGGTGGCCACAGTGACCAAATCCGGTTTTCCAGGTCGGTTTCGGTAAGGGGACGTTCTAAGCTTTAATTTGTGACCAAAAGAACCGGAATCGGTCAAAAACTGGATTTTTGACGATTTTTTAAAGTTTGGGGTCGAAAAGGACCCCAATACCTTATGTGTGATTTTTTTTTAATACCAAGGGAAGGTTAAAAAATTTCCCGGTTCCCGGGAAATTTTGACGTCCTAGTTATTAAAAAAACTTCCAATTGATTTAGTTTAAATTTTTATTTTGAATGGTTTAGTACCAGATTTGGTTACACAAATGTCATATTTTATGCATGGAAAAGTTAAAATGTGCCATGGATTTATTGAAAAAAATCATTTTAATCGTAAGCTTGAAATATCTGAAATTATAAATATGTTTGTTATATTAACTTGTGAGAAATAGAAAAAAAAATTACATTCAAAAACTTTCAGTACATTTTTTTTAATAAAGGAAAACTAATCACGAGAAGCATATCTTTGTAAAAAACATCCTTAGTCAAATTTTGATCAAATTTTGTATTTTTAAATTAAAAAAAGGTGAAAAATTCCTCTTTACATAAACACATTGTCTCACATGCTCCACACTCGATCGCCCACCTGAAAAAGGGCCGGCGGAATGCATGCAAGTTGTTGCAATTTTTTGTTCTGTTCCCAAGTCTTGTTGTTCTCCCCGTGCATCCCCAGCTGCAAGCCAGCATAACGACTCGCCAACGATGCAACGATGTTTTGTGTTTTGCATTCGCTGTGTGCACTTCTTGGTTGAGGGGATGATGAGCGGAAAAACGGTGGACCTCCCCCCTCACCGCCATGATGTGTGTAACTAGTGTAATTAATTACTAATTAACACCTTATTTCCATTAAGGTACATAAATCTTACACCTGGGCGAATCCCCCGACACGACCCCGCCGCCGTGGTGGTCACTCTTGATCGACTTGGGCTGGGCACACCGGTTAGGGCAGGGCCAAAAGGGAGGACTAATTGATGACAAAAAGCTCCCGAGGTGGAACAGGTTCTGGGCGCTGTGCAGCGAGTGTGTGCAGATCTCCGAGGAGTCTCAGAGGTGGACCGAGCAGGTTTGAACTTGACTTGCGATGCGAAACATGATTTTATGTTTTTGGGATTGGGATTGAGATTTTAGTTTTTTTTTGAAACGGGGTTTACTTCCTTGTATTATGTACAAAAATTAAAGCGGCCAGCCCTACTGCGTTGTGTTTACCGCAGAGAGCATTCCGAGAACGGATCACATAACGTAGATAGATACGCGAAAAGATAGATATAAACAGAAACAACGAATTATTCCGTGTAATCTGGTGAATGGCCAAAGTGCTAAAGGCGCAGGTCAAGCATCCTGGGTTCAAATCCCGTTCAACTTTTTTTTTGTACTTATTTCATTCTAAGAAAGTTCCGCCACCCCTTCTAGGTAACTCCACCCAAGTTTCCACGAAAAATTGCTCGCTCTCTCTCTCGGCCGTCTCGATTTCGGTGGCCGATTGTGGAATTTCGCATCATTGGTTACGTCGTCGTCGCGGTCGTGGCCTTCAAGGCCGCGGCTTGTTTTTTTTACTGTTGAAAATTTGGCCCGGAGAAAAGAGCCAGCGATGCAAATAATTGCATTCGATGCTGGAGGCTGGTGGGTGTTATGCAAACAGCCAAATTAGATTGATTTTCGATTAAAGCGTGGTGGCCGGCGCTTCTCATGGTCATGATGGTGAAGAAAACAAAAAAGTTTGGGCGAAGAAGGCGGGCCGAAAAATACATATCTTTATGATTATTTGGACCAAAATAATTTTCCGATTAACATCGAAACCCGGTCTGGCCTAGACCGATGAATCGGTCGGTGGTGTAATCAATTTTTGTTATTATTTTTTCGGCGCTTTATTTCTCGGCCGAGGTGTTCGAAAGTGAGCTCCGCGTGATTTGATAATAACACTTTCGAAAACGAAGGTGATTTTTTTCTCAGCTTCTCTGGGGCAGCTGTTGCCGTTTATTGAATCTGATAAACAATTTTTCAATTATCGCAATTTTTTGGAGCTTTTCTTCTTTCGGCACTGCTTCAATTGCGATTACGCGATGATATCTTCTGGTGTGTACTCTTCTTGCGATCATGAACCGATCGGCCAATTTTTCGTTGAGAAATAATTAATCTCGAAAAACTCGTGCAAGAAATTGGCTAATTGATTAGGATCAATCAAATTGGAAATAATTTCCTTAATAAAGTGCATGTTTTTCCACTTGTTTCCCCGCACTCTCCCCTCGTTTCAGAAACCATCCGGGAAGCATTAAAACTGTTTGGATTTCAGATTTATAATTAACATCAATCACGTATCAAGGGACGCTCTCTCGATAAAACCTCCGCGCGGTGGCACATCAGACCGTCAAGATGCAATCTCGTGCGGGCGATCATCGTGATCTCTCGTCTAATGGCCTCCTCTGAAAAACCTGGGAAATTCATCGTCGTCGCTGCGATGAGTGATGGGTTGTTTATAATTGCACACACTATAGACAAGACCGCGGGGAAAAACTCCAATTTCGCTGATCCGATCCAGGGAAAATGCTCGCCGTCTTTGTTCAAGATCATCCTAAACTCGAGTCCCAGCTGCCACCCAGGCGCTTAGACGACGGATTTGAAGTCGTTGACTTGAGCCGAGAGGCGCTAATTTTATCCGGTCGCCGTCGCTTCTACAATAAAATCGTGAAATATGAACCGCGTTTCCGCTGTGGGAATGCACTGTGGTGTACGATGGATGTACGTGATGGCCCAGGCTGTCACAACCCGGGGGTGTAAATCTCGATCCCAGTGGTTCCGATGGCGTTGAGAAGTAATTGGAGTCGTGCAACGGAGAGTGCATTCTGGGAGCATGCAAGTTTTGGTCTAAACTTGATTACAAAATTTTATAATGTTTAGAATTTTATGTTTTCACAATATTCCTTTCCATCTTTAATCTGTTTTCCAAGTGTCCTGCTGGAATCAGTACAGAATTCAACTCACCGTTACGAAAATATCTTGGCTGGATATCGAGCTAAAGATAAGCCACAATCACATGCCACTAACTTTCCCTGGAAAGCAAAAACAATTAGCACAACTTCACCGCCATTAAAAGCAAAACATCAACCCATTTGCGTAAACAGATTTTGCATGCATCCCCAACCCTCAAAACCACGAAACCCGCGAACTTCTGTGTCGCTTTGGCAGAGAATAATTAGCACAATTAGATGCTAATGAAGTTATCCCCGCCGACAACCATCTGCATTGAGAAAGCACAACAAAAGCCTTTGACAAGCAGCTCGCCGGCGCCGAGCGTTAATTCAGCCATGTTTAGTCACTTCCAGTAAATGAAAACATCGCCCTAATGGTCGCCGTCGAGCTTCGTCGACGACGTACGGCAAGACACTAAAAATAGGATCATTAATCTTAATTCTTTTATCAAACACGCGGGAGAGCTGTGATTACTTAAGGCGTAGGACGCCCTCTGGGCTCCGACTTGTTTCCGGAATTCGAAACCGAAAACTAAAGAAAAGTAAAACTTTCTTCCTGGAACTGCACAGAAAACTCCATATATTTTATTTCAATCCCCCCCCTCCAACCCTCGCTGAAACCATGTCATCCCGGTTGAAAAACTCTCCACTTTGTACTACAAGTCTGCCGCAGCGAGTCCACGGGTACAAAACGGAGAAAGAACCCCGCGAGCAAATCGAACAGCTGTTCGGAGTGATGTTTCGACGAACGTTTTGTAGCGCTGCATATCGCGGAACTGCACCGAACTCTGGACCGTAACCGTGTTAAGGTGCTTGTTATGTTCTGCCGCGCCGCGGCGCACTCTTTCCCCCGGATTGGTTCTGTGTGGAGTATTTTCATGGCACTTGGAAGGCCCCACAGCCCCCGGGAAATCTGGCCGAGCGACGTCGGCGAAACATTGTTAGGACTCTGGGATGCACAGTGGGGGGATTTGAAGGAAAAGATGGATACAATTTTGAAGAATGTAAAATTTTATGTTGAATTAAATCTAAGGAGCTAAATAATCCCTTTTAAACAAAATTAAAAAAATTAACGTTAAAAAAACCGTTACTTAATCCACCTTTAGGTGGTTGATGCCTTCCTCGCATGCATAAAGTGAATATACTACACAGCCTAAACAAAGTTGAAAAACAACACTTATTTTTATTAAAATATCTGAGATCCGGCCTCAAAAAGGCGTATTAAAAACACTAAAGTACTTATAACTTATGATAGGGTTGTCAGATCTCCAATCTTTTGGGCTCGTTGGAAAGGTTTTTTGATAACCTATCCAACGATGGGTCGCATGATAGATCCGGACAACTTTTTCATCAAAATATTTGAGATGCGGCCTCAAAAAAGTGTATAAATAACACTTAAGTGCTCATATCTTTTGATAGGGTAGTCAGATCTTCAATATGGTGGAGCGTTGGAGAGGTCTTTCAAATACCTTTCTAAAAATGTATAGCATGACGGATTTTCTTACAAAAACAACCCTTTTTACAATCTTCCGAAGTTTAGCTGAAATCGTTTTTTTAGCATAACTTTTGAAGTACTTTTCTAAACTTCATGATATTAACTAGGGTCTTGTGGGACCCTAAAATGGATCGAATGAGACCAATACGGTCCAAATCGGTTAAGCCAGTTCGGAGATAAACGTGTGCATATTTTTCGGTGCACGGACTTACAGACATACACACGCACAGACATTTGTTCAGAATTTGATTCTGAGTCGATAGGTATACGTGAAGGTGGGTCTACGAGGTCAAATAAAAAAGTTCATTTTTCGAGTGATTTTATAGCCTTTCCTCATTGAGGTGAGGAAGGCAAAAATAAACAAAAAATCACACACCAAAAATTTTATTTTATTAACAGTACCAATGAAGGGAAGTCAACGAGAGCAGGTTGAATCAATCAGCAGAAAATTGTTTGGCAGAATGCTAAATGGCAGAATAGGTAAAACAGTAGATTAGGTCAATTGGCCGAATTTCAAATGGCAGAAAAGGTAGGCAGAATATTAAAAGGCAGAATAATTCAAAGAGCCCAATTACCAAAAGGCAGAAAAATTAAAAGGCAAAAAATAAATGGCAGAAAAATTAAAAGGCAGAAAAATTAAAGGGCAGACACATGAAAGGGCAGAAATAACTACAAAAAATTATCAACATCACATTCAGCTGATCCCCAATAAGGGGAAGTCAACGAGAAGAGTTTGGGTCAATTGGCAGAAAATTGTTTGGCCGAATGCAAAATTGCAGAAAACCACATGACAGAATAGATCAATTGGCAGAATATTAAATGTTGGAAAAGGTCAATCAGCAGAATGCAGGTAGAATGAGTCTAAGAGCCGAATTAACAAAAGGAAGAAACAATTAAGGACAGAAAAGTTAAAGGGCAGAAAGTTTCAAAAGCAGTAAATTAATTAGCAGAAAATAAAATGGCAGAATGTTGATCAGATTGCAATGCAAGCAGATTGAAATGGCAGAATAATTACATGCCAGAATAGTTAGTTGGTAGCATAATTAATTGGCAGAATAGTCAAATGGCAGAATAATTCCTTTAATTTTTACATTTCAATTTCCTAGCTTTTATTTTTTTTTTTTTGCAGAAAATCACAAGGCAGAATAGATTAATTGGAAGAATGTTAAGTGGTAAAAAAGGTCAATCAGCAGAAATTTAATAGGCAGAAATCCAAATCGTAGAATAAGTCAAAGAACCGAGTTATCAAAAGGAAGAAAAGTTAAAGGGCAGAAAAGTTAAAGGGCAGAAAGTTAACCAGCAGAAAAAATCAAAAGCAGTAAATTAATTTACAGGAAATAAAATGGCAGAAAGAAGATCAGATTGCAATGCAAGCAGATTGAAATGGCAAAATAATTAAATGCCAGAATGGTTGGCAAAATAGTCAAATATCAGAATAATCCCTTTAATTTTTCTGCTTTTTGATTTCCAGGCTTTGACATTTTCTGCTTATTGTCCCCTTCTACCAATTGACCCTTCCTGCCAATTGACATTTTCTGCCATTTAATATTCAGCCATTTAGTTTTCTGCCGATTGGCATTTCTGCAATTCGGCATTCTACCGATTAACTCAACCCCAAACGAGAGTGCAGTTTTTATGCTGGTACAAATCGTCTTTGAATTTGCCCTGCCCCCCCTCCGTTACTGCACCGAGGACGACTTTGAGGAAGCGCTCGTGGGACGAGGCTCGCAGACCTGTACAAAACTACATAAACATTACATTTGAATAAATCAACCACGGCGTGTGTGAGCACATGGCCAGAGTCGAACTCGGTGTAACATGTTGTTTTTGTTCTGCCGAACCCCTTACAATGTTTTATCGTTCTGGCCCCCCGAGACCCTTGCGGTCTTGTTAGCGATGTTCAATTTTTGCCCAACTTGCGAGCCCCAATTCAATTGCGGGTTCAGAGGACGCGCGGGTAATCACCGGTTTCTCGCGCGACCAACGTTTGTTTTTGGTCGCCCCAGCGCGGAAATCAGATATCCCACTTAAGGTTCGCAGGGTGGGAACACGAGAAAGCGCTTCCCGAGCTGCAGAAGGTCCGCGCAAGAACCACACGCGGTCACGTGTTGCCCGTGTTTATGCTGGGGAAACCGATGGTAGACGGGCAGTCTACGACCGAACACGGGAACAGCCTGGAACAGCAGCAGCTATGCTGCGCCGTGTGTCGAGCGAAACCAAGGCAGAAGACGACGACGACGGTCTTGGTCAGGTTTTTCGGTGGACGGACGGACACCAGCTGTGCATAATGTGATACGGTTGTTTTTGCGCACCGTTTTTGGGGTCCCCTCGTCGGCGTAGACATGGCCGGGTGTCGTCGACGACTTCTTGGGATTGAGGGAAGGTTGGCAACATATGGATTGTGTCTGGTGGTCGTGTTTTTGTTTTCCGGGATGCGAAAGGAGGTGAGATTGGATGAGCACAAGGAGTTGTTATAGTTCGTCGCCGTCGTGTTAACTTGTCGTACGTGCATTTTGGGCCAAATTGAGTTAAGAACGCCATTTTGTGCAGCTCACCTTCATAGATCCCCAAAATTCGATTTCAATCCTGAGATATTCAATAAAAACCAAAAAAGCTTCGCGGATTTTTGTCACTTTTCATATGAAAGAAGTTTCAATCTTGTCGTGCTATCTTGTCACTCCCTGAAAATTTAGGTAAGTGCGACAATTGGCCAAAGGGATTTCAGGTCAGGATGCGTTTGACGCACGTACAAGTGAGACTACCGTAAACATTTGTAATTATAACTCGGGACTTCGAAATGGCGGGTGCGACATGATAGCACGACAGCGTCGAGTTGGAGGTGTTATTGGGGTGAGTCCCAATATGGGAATTCAGAACAGGGATATCTACGAATTGGGATGGATTCAATTAGAGGGTTTGTTCGAGTTGCAAGTAACGGTTTGAGGTGTTGGAGTTTATTTTCCAACGAGAAAAGAAATTTGCTGGATTTTTATAGATGCTTCAAAAGTTATTGATAAATCATTCTTAGTGAAGAGAAAAATAAAATAAACCTATGACGAAAAATCAACAGGGGTCATTCGCAACCTACGCTTTCTTCCCGATTTAAAGCCGTCATTTCCAGATGCACCTTTCGGCGAATCACCCACTCAAATCCCCTCTAGCCAAACCATTCTCAACTTTATGGCACTACTACTGGTTGCTGAGCTACTAACCGCTCTTCTTTTCGGAGGTAACCGCGCGGAGATAATTTCAAATTTTTACCTCGTTTTCGATGTTTATTTTTAGCCCGTCCCACCATCATCTGGCTTTTATGACCATCATTCATTTTCAGAGTGAGATGTTCTGAGCGCTCGGAGTGTTTGTGATCTTTCTCTGTCTATTAAGGTGAGGTTTTCACGGTTGGGCGGACCACCCTAAGCGCGCAACGGGGACATGTGCTGCTGATTAAAATACCTTCAAATCTGTCGTCCTGTCCGCCTCGCCGGGTTGACCACAACTAGAGCGGAACAATAATTTTTCCCCCCGTTTTTCCAAATATCTTAAGGGATGTGTAACTTTTCGTCGCGCACTAATAGCATGATAAATCGTGGCGATTTTTCCAACCTCGATTCGAGCAGGCAGGTTCTATGGACAGTTGACTAGCTGCAGGTCGTTGCAAACCGGTGCAACGCAATGGCGTTTTAACGATCTGTTAAAACCTGTCAAGTGGCCGCGTAAAATTATGATTAACGAAGTAGTGACTAAAAATTTACTACCACTAGCGAGCAAGTAAATTACTAATTCATTGCACTTTTGGCTTGCGGCAAAAAAAAAATGGACCGACGAAGAACGGGTGCAACTCATTAGAGCCGTGTCATAATTCGGTTGAAATTTTGGCCCGAAAAAGATGACGAGGGCCCGAGTTATTGTCTCGACCAAACGACAACTTGCTAAAGGTCCGCACAATGTTGCAGCACACCTTTGTGGTGCCCTCGAACCGTGTCAGCGACACTGGCCAGGTTGGCTCGTTGGCCACGCGGAATGTTTGTCGAGCGACACACCGGTTAATTGTCTGGTGCTGAAATGTCCCCACGGTGGACTCCTTGTGGACTACACTATAAAAATCATCATCATTTCTTGAAACTTGAAGTTTTTATTGAAACTAGTTAGCTTAAAAATAAAAATAAAACATTTTTGAATTACAAATTTGCGAAATTTCTTCTAAACTAAATTTCTTACAAGTACCGTTTAAAAAGCATTTTTTTTTTCTACAGTGCACTAAGTGCATTCTGTGTGCATTAAACAGTTTGTCTTCCTGTTGGTATTTGCTCAACGCGCGAGAGACAGTCTGGCCCTCGTAAACACACTTTGAGGGGACCAACGGACTGCGAAGATCTGTGTGGCGTTGTTTTTGTCATTAGACCGGGCTCTTGACGGTGGTTTTATCTCTTTGTCCTTTCTGTTTGGGTGGTTTTGTATCCCACCTCATATGATGAAAGGTTGCCACTTTTCTATACGAGTGATATGGCGTGACATTTGCATGAAGTTGGCTGTGCGGTTTTGCACTTTGTGAAGAAAGTTCAAATAATCAAATAAGATTGTTTTAGCACAAAAAAGAGTTTAGATCCTTTAAATGATATAAAACGCAGTGGTTTTTGCAAGTTCAATATTTTCTGTGCTCTTTCCATTTTCTGTTATCTCAGCGTCCTCTGTTTCAAACTTGACTAATTTTCTCGTTCAAAATTGGCATCTCTTGATTTGTGATTAGACATTTGAACCTAGAAGAATCAACATGTTTGAAAGTGCTTTAAATTGGTTAAATACTCATCCATTTCTTAAATTATAAGTTGATCAAACAGTTCTTTTTCCTGATTTGGAATTTTCGGAAAAGAGGGCATTTTCCCTACATCCCAAAAAAAAAGGAAAAAGTGTGTGTTTATTAAATTAATTTTCAGTGTCAAAAAGTGTTTTCAAAAATTAGTAAAAAATGTTTTCCTTGTATCATTTATTTTTGAATGGTCCTCACCCATACCTAGAAATTTGCCGAAATCTTTTTGCAACTTAAAATTAACAAAAAAAAGGAATTTTTTCCAATGTTTTAGGGGGTTTATTTTGAAAAGGTTTAATAAACCAAATTTTCAGTTTTTGCTTTTTGGGTGTTTTTAATACCCCTGACTCAAGGCGGTTTCAAAAACACCCAAAAAGCAAAAACTGTTAATTGGGTTTATTGGACCTTTAAAAAAAAACTCCAGAAATCAGAAAATTCCAAAACATGAAAAACTATTAGTTGAACCTATAATTTGATAATAAAACAAAAAATATTTTGAAAAAAAAGGAAAAATGAATAAAATTCAATGTGCAACCAAAAATCATTGTCCAGGGCATTTGTGGAAATACGATGTCCCATCCTCGAGGATCCCGGAGCACCAAAACTTCTTAGCATGGTGGCTCCCAACGATAAATTGCCTAAACAAACAGGAACGTGAGCGGGGGATCCCCACGTTTCTTCCTCCCCTGTAGATTCAGAAATGTGTTGTTGTTTGAACATTCGTGCTCAAACTCAATCCACTTCAACGAATCATCTTTGCGGTTAACTTTACGCAGTTGGCCTGGCCGTTTTAACGTTTGTGATGTTTCAAAGCAATTTATTGCATTGGGGCACTGCAATTGTTAATAATGACAAGAGGATGCTAGGCGTTAATCAACCTAAGGCATTTTCCAGGATGCCCTCGAAAGACTGGCTGCGCTAGGGTTAGATTAGATTAGATTAGATTAGATGTGCAACCAAAAATCACTTTTTAAAAACTTTAACAAAATGCACAGTTATTAAGTTACGGCCATTTTTTATAACATTTGTGAAAAAAAGTCACATTTGCCCATTTCTAAAAACAAATGAAAATAAACCAAAAATAATAAAAAAGTTTAAAATTTTAATTAACGAGCCATGGTTTCAATATTTGAATGAAAAAGGTGTTTTCAAATGAATTATACACATATCCAGTTGTTTTGAAATCATTATTTTCCAAAATATCAAAGTATTGACGAAAATTGTTTTTTTTTTGCGAAAAAAAAGTTTTGCGATGTTGTGTATTGGAATTTCATAAAAATTCAAAATGTTTTGAATCCAGCCCAAACGTGCTAAATATGATTATTAATGCAGAAAATGCATTCAAGATTGTTTTCAGTTGATTCAGCTTCTTTTTTTCTTCTGTTTTTTGAAAAAATATTTTATCTGCCTCCTGATTGTTCGAACAATTTTTGGAGGGGGGAGGGGGGGGGGGGAGGCGACATAATGTTTTAAAAATATTTGCAACAGCCTAAATGTCTAAAAAAAACTCAGAGCTGCCCAGTTAGCCTTCGTTTTTTGATATCCGATTTCTCGGGAACTATCGACCCTATTTTCAACTTAAAAAAAAGATACATTAGGGAAATTTTTTGATCACTTGTAAAAACCTATTTAGAAATTTCGGAATCAAGACACACACTTTGAAAGGGCTTAATATTGAATAATCCGCTTACTGGGCAACACTGAGAAAATCTCATTTTTCATTTTTTTTCATCTTTGCAAGGCTTTACTTCAGCAACCAAAGACGGAATACAAAGTTCAAAAAAGCATAAAGTAGAAAATTTTCGTAGCCTTATTATTTCAAAAATGGGTACTATTTTTCAAAATTGAAAAACTATTTTCAAAAAAATTAACTTAGAAATGGCTTTTGCTTGAAAACTGTGAACTCTATTAAAATTTTACAAAATACTTTTTAATGGAATTTAATTTTACATAAAAATAACATTTTCTGCATTTTTTTCGAAAAACACTTTTTTTAGAAAAATAAAAAAAGGATTTTTTTTAATTACTACCCCTACCCTTCCGTCACGAGTCATTGAAAAATGAGTTCTTTATGTATGTTTTAATTTGTTATTTCACTTCAAGTTTAGATTGATTCCAAAATGTTGCTTGAGATTAATTTTATAAAAAATATTACTCAAACTTCAAATCAAACAAACCTTATCTTAATAAAGTGTGGTTGGTGCCTTCCTCACTCCTACACCCAAAGGAAAAATATATCTCAAAATCTGCAACAGTCGATTTGCTGCAGAAAATGTCATATTTTATAACATTTTTTGCAGCAAGCCCCTAGATCATTTTTGCCCGCGTGTAAACATTTCAGCGATCTGCAGTTCTCACCAACACATATAACGCTGGCCCGCCCCCGAGCAACACTCCAAAAAGAAGCATATGTTGGTGCTCTTTCACATACTTTTCATCAAGCGTCCATGGCGTGGTGGTAGCGTGTCGGAGCAATAACCAAGAAGTTGGTGGTTCAATCCTCGTTCTGATAAGGGTTTTTTTTTGTGAAATACAACCAAAAAGCCGTCGGTAATGTCGATAATTGTCGGTAACGGGCAAAAATGTCATACCCCTATATCGCAAAAAATGCATGAGGACAGTTTTCATGCAGATTCTGATATACTTTCATGCCGCCATGCATCAAAATCATGCGACCGCCGTTTGGGTGTAACAAAAAATAGATCGAGTATTCGAAAATTGAAATCTGTGGAAACCAAGTGCGCAGAAAACATAGTTTTCGATATGACTAAGATCCTAAGATACTAAGATTCGGCATCAAAAAATAAATCAATATCATTTAAGTGGTCATTACTGAAGACAGGGTTGCCAGATATTCAAACTCATTGGGATTTTAGGCTTGTAGGGAAGGTATTTTGACTATCCGGACATAGTTTTCGAGCAGATAAATGAAATCCGACTTAAAAAGGTACACCAATTTCACTTAAGTAGTCGTAACTCGAAGACAGGGTTGCCAAATCGTCAAATTTGAGGACGCGTTTGAAAGGATAACTTATCCAGCAGAAGGACAAATAATAGATCCGGACATATTCTACATACAAATAAGTGAGATCCGAAATAAAAAAATTTCATGTATATTACTTGAGTGGTCATAGCTCAAGACAGGGTTGCCAAATCTTAAAATTTTAAGACTCAAAAAAAAATCCGGATCTTATTTTAATTGCTATATCCTCAGTGAGTAAAGCAAAACATTTGTTTTTTAAGATATGAAATTCTATGAAGGAAGCAATTTTTTTAATATTTGTTAAACATTCGGTAACACATTTGTAACACAATTCAACATTTTCTGTTAAAGTGCATCAATTCAGCTGTAATTAGTTTCCATCCCCTGGAAAACCACTCTTTCAGAAACCATTCCATTCCATTAGCTCCCGATACACGGTACCCGCAGCTCAATCACTTTTCCAACCCTGGTGGTCCGCGCTCGTGGAAAGTTCGTCCTGGCTGCGAAAGGGGGGGTTCATTATCGGACCAACTTTCGCGCGCCGCCGAGAGTTCGCCGCGGGGATGCTTTCGACACTCTACTGTTGCGCGCTCGAAAACTATGTCCGTGGAACTTTTCCGGTTACCGATTCGTGGATTTCGCCCCCCGATGATGGGTTGGCCCGGTAGAAGACGGCTAATTGAAATACCAGAAATGGTGTAGTTTTGAACGCTGAAGGGGGTTTTGGGTGGGGGAAAGTTTGCAAATTTGATGCAATTTAATTATTTGAGAATGGTTAATTTTGCGAGCGGTTTAATTTGTTTGTGGAAACCAAAATTATTTGAAACTCTAAACAAATCCTTTATGCATATTGTGGGTTTGAGTTTACTCTCGCTACACACATTTTGATCACAATTTGTATCACAGAAAATAAAAACAAGGATTTTACACAGATTCTAATAAACGTCAATATTGCATAAAACCATAGCTTTCACTAATCCTCCTAAACTCAAAAAAATATTGTTATTTTACATTTTTACATCGCGTCGCATCTGTTTGCACTGGGAGCCGCGTTCGAACCCCTAGAGTATCAATTTATTACGCGCGAGAAAAATCTGCACGGTGCAAAATAAACACATCGCAGCGCAGTTCGCTCAGCTGAACTAATGAAGATCCCTGGCTGCATCGGGGTGGATGATGCATCCGCAGCTCACGGTGGTGCAGCTTTGGAGACCTGGTCAGAACCACCCCGCCCACGCTGAGGCTGAACTGAACTGTGGTGTGGACTTTATTTATTTATCATACACACAAAGGCAACAACAAGCGAATACACTGGTTCAGCAAAAAAAAAAGTAACCTGCAAAACAACAATAAAAGCAAATAAATTCTTCGTGTTTTAGGGATCGGGAGGGGGGGTTCAAGGGGAGGTTGTCAACCGGTGGCCAGTCCTTGGAACGCCTGGTTGGGTGAGTTTATTGGACCCCTTTGGACAAACCGGAACGAGGTTATCATTTTATTGACTAGAGTTGCGAGAAATCTGCACGGCTGGATGGATGACCAGATTGAATTTCTGGCCCGGAGAGATGTTCAGAGGAATCGTTGTATGGATTTTTCTTGCTGTGCAACAAATTCAGCAGAAGAAATTTAATTTAGAGATTTCACAAAAAAAAAAATCTTTGTGATGACTGAGAATTTGAGAAAATTAAACCGAAATATTCAAGAATCAGATTCCAGAAGTAATTTAACAAATACACTTCCAAACAACTACTAACAGTACAGCCATTCCCATCTACGTTCAATTCCCACTCACGTAGTTACAATTTTAATTAACTGCAATGATTACGAGCTGCCGCCGCGACCAAGTCGCGGATGATATCAGCGACCAATTATCGCGCCAAGCTCTCGCGGGTTGAGTGTCAAAGCTCAGCTGCGGAGAACTCACACGGCGTCGTAGACGGCGGTGTTCCGTACCGAGTTGGAGGTCGTCCCGGCGGTGAGAGCGGCGAGCAAACAAATCGACGCTACAAGTTCCGAGAACTAAAAAACGATGATAATCGCCTTTTCCAAGCAAATTAATGAATATTTATGTCTTTTTCTCGGTGCCATGTAGAACGAAATGGGGTTCTTCTCCACCAACAACCCTCCCTCCAACTTCCTCGTATTTCCTGGGTGGGATTTACCACCCATTCCGGTGGGCAGGCAGCACACAGGATGAACCGAGGGGGGAGTGGTTTGTCTATTTTTGCCATCCTCCAACCAACCAACAAACGGCACTTATCGCCGCGACTTGGCAGTGCATTTCACAGAAAGAGAGAAAAAAAGCCAACTGAAAGTTGTGTGTCTGTGTTCTAGAAATCAGATAAAGTTGGAAATGCATTTGGGGTGAATTGCCTGACTACGACGGCTGAGATGAAATCACCCCACTTTTCGAAGTCGCGACAAAGACTTTGGCGAACCGTCCAGTTACGCCTCCACAGCTGCATGTATGAATGATATCGCAAACTTGTCGCGCGCGCATGTGTGTCAGGGAGAAAGAGAGGAAAATTCATGCCTGAGAGATGCAAATTTTTCCTCGAGATCAGCGGTTTTTAACTTTCTGGAATGTTGAGTGTTCAGGATATGTTCTTCAGCTCCGTCAGACCATTAAAAAAAATGCAATGGTTTCTTTCTTAAAAAAAAAAGTTTTCATGATTTTTTTTAATCAGTATTATGAAAAATAGCTTTCGTGAAGCAAACAATCTTTTTGACGAGTCTAAACCCCAAACATTAGTAGATTTGGTCACAATTATGACCAATGGATGGAATGGATGGAATATCGTGGCATCCACTTTTCAATCAAATTAGATTTTTACTAAATACTACTAAAATTAAATTTTGCGCACTAAAAAATTAAAAATGTATTTGAAATCTCCAAGACTGAATAATAAATACAAAAGACTGTTACAAATTTACAAACACCAAAAGTATCAAGAAACCGTTTTGTTTTTGCTTTTGAGATTAATTTTCCCTCTAACACAAGCCCTAATTGTTGAATAACAATGTTTTTAGTATCCATGAAAAAAGGCGAAAAAAATGTCAAAACCTCAGAAATTGAAACAATAAATTGTTTTCACTGCTACATCACTAATGGCAATAAAAAACAACACAAAATTAAGAAAGTTAGAGTAAAATCGAAACAATCATAGCTTTTTGCACTAAAAAGCAAATTAAAACCCTGTTTAAATCATTATCAAATGATTATTTTCTTCCCTATAACCTTACAATTGGCAAAAATAGGTTATAAATTTGACCTAAAAGCCAAAAAAAAAACAATTGCTTAAAAATTATCTAAAATAAAGCTGTAAAAAATGTGAAGCTCTATTTTTGTGGTAAACAGAAAAATATGATGTAAATTTGGAAGATTTAATTTTGGAAGGTTGAATATCACCACTTTTATGATGTAATTTTACCTCAATTTAGACTGAAAAAGTGACATTACTCCAGAAAAGTGGAAAAAATACACATTTTCTGAGGTAAAATACTTTTTTTTTCTCACATAAAAGGTGTACCCCTTCTAGATATAATATTACCATGATTTTTTCTGTGTAAGGCACATTATAATGATTTTTAATTCTTAAAAAAACAGTACAAGAAAATATTTTTCAAAACTTCTTTCAATTGATGGAAAAAAAATCATTTTTTTCAAAAAATAAGCTTTTTGACAAGCAAAACATTGCATCATTTTGTAGTATTTTTGAATGGCGTTATAATATTTTTTTCCATCCTAGTCCCTTTTGACATCCAATTTATTTGACGAAAGACTAAAAATTGCAAGAAAAACAACTTGATTTTAAAAACTGGCACGATTTTAATGTTATAAAATGAGTTGGTTTTGCTTCAAAATTTTTAAAAATTATTAATTGATTTTTTGATTATTTACGTTAAAACGCCCGTTTCCCCCCATTCGTCACTGGATAATTTTAATTTATTTAATTTTTATTTGGCTGAAACTTTTTCGATGCTTTTCTATGCCCAAAGAAGCTATTTTGCATTTTCAGATTTACCATACCATTTTCCATACACATTTGGTAGCGGTTCATACAAAAATGGTATGTGACTTTTAGAAGAATTTTTTGATCGATTTGGTGTCTTCAGAAAAGTTGTAGGTGTGAATGAGAACTACACCGACAAAAAATGGTACACGAAACAAATTAATGATTTGTTTTTTAATCAATTTTTGTTATTTAATATGATTTTCAAAAAGAAACTTTATTTTTTATTTTTTTATTTTGATATTTTCAGTTTTCATTCAAATATAGATCTTTGACAAAGTTAAAAATAATAATAAATAAATAACAAATTGTATGTATTTTTTCTTGTAAAATAAAATTTGCAAATTGCCAAATAGTAAAAATATTTTCAGACTGAGAAATTTCTCTGAGGATTTCTTCAGGAAAAATAAGATTATTTCAGTGTTGTCCAAATGTTATAACCGATATGCTAGGAACTAATGGTCCGATTTATGATGTTAAAAAATAAAAAATTGTAAATTTGAGTTCATTTAAAAAAATATTATTCGAAATTGAAAACATTTCAAAAAGGGCACTATCAATTCTTGAGCAATCTGTTTGAAAACGAAGGGAATTTTCTCAGTTTTTCGAAAATATTTTTTTTGCAATTCCGTCGTGAAACTACTTTTATTTACCTGTCATTCTTGAACGACGAAATAGCCTACTTTTCTGTACCAAAAATAACAGAATCGAATAGCAACACTTTTCAAAATAAATGCTGAAAAATTCTACTTTTCAGCACTGAAATGGGTGCAAAACTTGTTTTTTCAGCACTCGTCGTATTTATCCAACTCGGTGAACCTCGTTGGATAAATGTACGCATGGTGCTAAAAAAATCTTCTTTTTGCAACTTGTTGCATAAACTACTATTTTAATATAAAAATTAGACGCAAAAAACGATAAAGTCGGTTCTAACCTGGTTGCAGTAACTAAAAGGACCTAATAATAGTAGTTTATGCAACAAGTGGCAAAAAGAGGATTTTTTCAGCATCGAGGCTATTTCGTTGTTCAAGAATTACAGGAAAAGTAAGAAGTTACACGACGGAATTGCAAAAAAATAACTTATGAAAAAAACGATGTATTTTTACAAAATTTTGTACCTTTCGATTGCAAATTTGATATGAAAATTAGTTTGAAAATTGAGTATTCTTTTTTGTTTTTTTTTAATCATAACTTTCTCCTTTTGTTTGTTTATTCTAAAATTTACTGAAAGATCGAATTACATGTGTTTTTTTTAATGAAAGTATTTTTTTGTGACAAAAAGAGTCTTTAAAAATATGCAAGAAAAATTTCGTGTATCCAAGAAGTCCTCACCTACGTCTCACCTGCAACTTTACCGAAGACATCAAGTCGTTCAAACACGAGTTTTTATATCATTTTTGATTTGATTGATTTTCGTCTTACGACATCCTAATTTAAAAAATGGTTTAATCTAGAAAGTAAAATAAAGAGTAGCAGCAACGCAACAGGCTCCTTCAAACTCAAACATTCTCGAACGAGCACGTTCCTGCTCTTCAATCTTCATCATCCTCAACTTTGATGCTCGCGCAAAGTATGTTCCTTCTGCTAATGTGTCCGCGTGCGTGTGTGTGTGTGCGCTCATGTATGCTCAACCCCGCGCGAGTTAGTTAATGTGTATGATTACGCTCGTAATTTGCATAATTAAAGCATGCAAAATTATTGACGCATTTACGATAATTACATAATCTGTTCCACCCCGTTCTTCATCATCTGCTGAGGAGGAGCAAAGATCTTCGTCAACGAGACCAACTTCGTCATAACTGTGTCATGTGTCGGTCTTCGGCAATCGGAGCGGAAAATCTGTCGAAAAAAAAAAGCTTGAAATCGCGCTCTCGTTGAAAGGGCTCGAACCCAGGACCATCGGGTTGGGAAGTGGAAAGAAGGGCGACGTCCGGCCAGCGAATGGCCGTGTGTGTTTAATTTTGCTCAATTTTTCATCAGGTGAGGGGCCCGCTGCCAACTCGCCGACGGTTGGACGTTCTGAGGCAAATATGAACCATCATGTGATAAAAATATGCTTTGGGGATGAATAACGAGCACGGTGGGGATAATTATAGAAATCGACCGTGGCGGCGACGATAGCAGGGCAAGATTTTCCCCGTCCGCGCGAGGAGGTTTTCGCTCTTTTGTGATAACGTCAGTGCTGTTAAAATCGTCGATGTGTCGCGTTCTGTCCCGAGGGCGATTTCAACGGCGGAAAACAAACAGCGAAAAAAAAAACATTAATTATAATTAAAAAGTGATGCGATGAGTGGATTTTTCTGTTTCGCATTTCCCTCCCCCTGCTGCGTGAGTGTTCGGCCCGAGGCTGACTTCTGATTTGCTTACATTTTTAAATGAGCAGAAAATCGTTTTCACACACTTGTGTGAATAAAACGGAGCGATTCTTCATTGAAAATCGGAGCGTGACAAACGACGAAGATTATTAAATTATGTTTCAGACTTAATTACCGTAACATGCGCTAATCAATTTCTGCGAATACATTTATCGAACTTGTTCGAGTCACTCATCTTTCCGCTCAAAAAATTGACATAGCTTCGAGTTGTCAGAGGTGCCAACAGGTACCAAAAGTGCAAACGATAATTTTGCACGGAACGAGATTCTAACCAGATGGAAAAAATGAATCGTTTCCCGTCCGAAAAGGTGAACCTATTTTGAGATCATCGCCGGCCAAGGCGACAAGGATATCAAGTTCGCCCCCCTTGGAAAAGTCAACTACCACCTTCTTGATGTTATTTTTTTGCAGGTTAGTGGGAGTTTACTCATTAGAAATGGTGAAAAATATGGGGGTGATTATTTTTACCGTTCTCGATTTGGCGACCTGCTCCGGTGATCACGTGATATTTTGTCCGGCGAAAATTCAGAAAGTGAGCGAAAAATTTCGATTTTCCTTTGCAAAAAACAAGAGTAAGAAATTTGGAAAAAAAATCGACCTAAGAAAAAATCGTAAAAAATCATTGATAGCTTTCTGCATTTTAATAAACTAAATTATTTAAATGAAATTGAAATGAAATTTTCATATTTATTTACAAAATTCATGGAATATCTATAAAGAATCTTTTATTTGAAAAAAAAAAGAATAATAAAATTAAAACCATATTTTTGTCAGAAAAATGCTCTAATTTAATAAACAATAATAAACGCATTTCCTTTTTACAATATATTTAGAGCGTCCAAAACAAAAAATCTCGGGAATTCCCGGGATTTTCCGGAAAAAAAAAATTTCCCGTTTCCCGGGAAATTTGTAAATTTCCCGTGAATTCCCGAAATTCAAGAGGAAGGATAAATCATTTATTAAGCTGAATCATTAAAAAACTACTTCGTATAATATAGAAGGTGTCTAAAACATGCAAACGTTTTTCAAAATCTAGCTCCAAATATTTAAAAACTTTGAGTTTTGATTTCATAAAAAATATATTTCTAGTGAAAAGGCAGATTTTTAAGGTGAATTCAATGCTTATCTATTTATTCATGAGCTCAAACAAGTAAGATTTGTTATGGAAAAAAGATTTGCCAACAAATCCATATTTTCTTCATGATTGTTTTCTTCATTTCAACGTCGTCTCAATATTATTCTTTAAATCGTGTTCTCTCAAACTGTTCACAAAGCCATAATTAATCGCAATTTTATGGTTTTTAAGCATGGATTCATTTTACTCGCTGTCCAAACACTGTGATTAGAAAAATAATAATGCACAAAAAATACTAATGATTTTTTATGTGTGTTGTACGAGTTGCCTATAAATTTAGAATATTTTCTTGATTTTTTTTTCTGCGAGTGGTTAAGGCATTAATTGACCCTCGCACTAACTTAGATTATTTAAGTTGCTATTTTATACAATTTTGTTGAAGAATATTAATCAGAACCAAGATCAGAACAATTTTCGATACATTTAAAATTTTCCGGGAATTCCCAGGATTTCCCGGGAAATTTGTTGAATATTTCCCAATTCCAAGGAATTCTGTAGCCCCAAGAAATTGGACACTCTAAATATATTGCTCTATGTAAAAAATTTAATCTTTTGCAACAAAAAACATTACTCAAATCCTTGAAAATTACAAAAAATATATATTTTTAAGTGTAAAAAAAGATCCTGTTGACCTGATAAAAATCTTCTTGATACAGAACATAGTAATGAGTAAAATTATATTATGTTTGTTCAAGACTATTACATAAAAAAGTGTTTGGTTTTAAACTGCAAATCAGATTCGGTCTTATCAATTTAATCTAATCTTTAAGTAAAAATGAACTAATTTTCTTTTAGTGTATTTTTATCAACAAAACAATCAAACAAAAAATCAAGATTTGAAACTAAATTTAGATTTAAATAAATGTAGAATGAAAACTTTTTTGCAAATATTTATTTGGCCTTTTCGAATAATTCATCAGTTTTTGTTAGACTTTTCCAAAACTTTTTCAATTTTGTATTCCTAGGAATATTTTATTTCTTATGAATTCTCATGAATACACAAAAAATGCAGTTGACTAAACAACGTTTCTCGTGAATTCTTACTCATTATAAAATTGAATGATTTTTTCAAACTGAGTTGTCTGAATTTAAGTTTTGAGTCATTTGAAAATTAATACAAGATTTTACATAATTTTGTTTTTGTTCAAAGCACACAAGATATTATCAATTTATAAACCAAATATTTAAAATATGTCAGATTTCTAGAGGATGCAACGTGTGAGCTCAGCCTCCCTTGCTCCTATAATTACGATGTTAGGTTGCACATTTTTCTTGCAGCGGGGCCGCCCACTTCCTTTACGAATCCCATCGATTCTGAAAATAGTAGTACCTGCCTGCCTGCTGCTGCTGCTCGATCGATGGCCGACGACCTCGAAAATTTCAACACAGTAAAAAAAGGAAGAAATTGGAGTAAAAAATCAGGCAATCAAATTTCAAACATTTCAAAAAGTAAATTTGAAGAAATTTAACTGAATGAAAAAATAAGCTGAATTTTTGACCGTGTAAGCATTACCTGAGGTAGCCCGACCGTGAGGGTGAATCAACCGCAAACAAAAATCCGTTGCAATCCTGGTCTCTGTCATGACGACGAGTTGGAAAAATATTGTAAAATGTCATAAAATTTATTGCATGCTTCCAATATTTATCTGAGTCGTATTTTTTTTGTCGTCACTCGGATGAAACCAAGCTGCGATATGCCATTTTTAGAATCAATCCTTGTGATGGATTTATCGAGTAAAGGTTGCAATTGTTGGTATCATTTTTGTTTAGAATTTTATTTTAAAATATATTTCAGAAAAAACTCACATCAGGTAGGCGAAATACCAAATTTCGATTCTTACACTCCGAAATTTATTAAAAATTAATTAAAGCCATGTTGTTTGTAAATAGGTTTGATGAGAGGATGACCCCGGTGTCCAAACAGCGCGCGTCAACATTGAGCTACTAACCCAGCCGAATCTGTTGACACTTTTATCGAGTAATCCCACCCCCGACCGCTTTTCGCGCAAATATTTAATAGTGTAAGTGCCCCTGGGCGAGGGTGCGAATAGTTGCGCAAAAGTACTCAATTGATGGTGGATTTCAAAGTGAGTAAACGTTGTTTACAATTGATTTAAAATTAGTTTATTTTAATCATTTTTTTTTTTCGAAAAACATGTTAACTGCTGAAGCATCGATTAATTTAGGTACTGTTAAAAATGGAGCGTTGAAATTCCAGGAAATTTCTGGCATTTCATAGAAAACGTTTTCGGTAACCTTCCAGTAGCGTGGCTCACGGATATATGAAAAAGACAAAAGTGTTCAATTTCGAACGCCTCAACCGGAATTTTGTAGCAATATGGCCCCAAAACATAGCCTGAAATTTTGAGCGCATTTGGTTAAGGTTTAGAACTTCCACCATTGACCTGAAGTTATAAAGAAATTTCAATAAATTTAATTTATTTATTTTCAACTTTTTAACTCTTCTTCGAGTATTTTTTCCTATGCCCTATGATTTTTTCTCAAAGTAGTGGTTTCTTATAGGTTTCGATCCGGGGAACAACTTTGTAGAACATCACAAAGCGCTAGGAATTAATCCCGGAAAGATACAGGCAAATTTTTAGAGCACGTTAAAAAAAAATTCCTAGCTCCAAAAAATATACTGTATCTTTTCAGGATCAATTCCTAGCGCTTTGCGATGTTCTACAAAGTTGTTCCCCGGATCAAAACCTATAAGAAACTTGAGAATAAGAAAATTTGATTGGGTTTTGGGAAACTTTATCTAAGAAGAGGTTAAAAGTGAAAATTTCCCATAGTAAATCTTTAAAAGTTCCATACTAACTTCAGGTCAATGGTGGAAGTACTAAACCTTAACCAAATGCGCTCAAAGTTTCAGGCTATGTTCTGGGGCCATATTGCTACAAAAATCCGGTCGAGGCGTTTGGAATTGAACACTTTTGTCTTTTTCATATATCCGTGAGCCACGCTACCTTCTAGCAAAGGTTTACTTTATTCAAATTTGAGCAAAATACAAGCATATCGAAAAACGTAGACGCATATTTCCATTACAATGCGTTCTTTATTGCCGCCCAGGAAATCAATCAACTGGATACTTTTTCTCCCTCGAATCGTTTGATTTCCCCACAGACATATTCTTGTAACCAAATCGCTCCACCACCACCAGACACCCCCACCAGAACAAAACCCCAAACTTCCTTCATTTCATGCCCATACGGTTCCTTCTGCTAAATATTGCATGAAGTCTAGGCGCTTTCAACCCTCGACAATTCACACCCTGCCCTCGTCCGTGGTGGTGGTGTCAGTGGGTATCAACACAAACAATCAACCCCACCGAGCGAGAGAGAAACACCCACAACAGGCCAAAAAACTTCTCCCCCGCAAATGTTTTCCACCACGACCCCACAACCACCAGCCGTGGGGAGCGACTTGAGGGACACATGTCTTCTAATTGTGCCAAAGGTACGGTTGGGCACGGTGGGTTTGAAATAAGATTTTTTTTAAACAAAAATCTTTTGTTAATCATCTTCAACTTATTTTTATTTATTTATTTTTTTAAATATCGCATTTTTTCTGATATTAGCATGCACAGTAAAAAAAATGAGAATTTTGGGAGGTCGACATACTTTCCATGTAATTTTACATTAATTTGAAGTGAAAAGAGAAAATCTAACAAAAAAATATGTAAATTTAAAGATGTTATGATGTAATTTTAAACATTACTTTAAAACAAAATCTGTCAAGTTCGCAGATGAAAAATTAACAGATTTTAAAATGTTTGGATGAATTCTATTTTTTACTGATGTTATTCATTCTAGTTTACAACTTTTGATATTAATTTGCGTTTTTCTTAATTTTAAAAAATACCGAATCAGAAAGTTAGGGTATTTGATGTGAGAGATTAAATGCATCTCACACAGTAGAGAATTGTTTAAATTTGGTAGGTGTTATTTTGGAATTTGAATATTACCTCTTTTATGATGTAATTTAAAATTACACACTTTCAGAGGTAAAATTTCACATTTTTTCTGACATAAAGATGTACCCCTTCCCAGATGTAATATAACCATGATTTTTTTAAATAGTTAAAATGGTGAAATGCTGTTGGTGAAGTTCTCGTAACAAGTTTTATATATCTGAATTATTCAATAAATTTTGGAAAATTTCAAGTGAATTATTATTTAGTTGTATTTATTAGGACTGTTCAGAAAATAATTAGTGGTAAAATACCCTATTAATGAGATAATTGTTGGCAATAAAATTTTTATTGCAAAAAAACATGTTTTTCAACAGTCTTCAAACATGTTTTAAGTATTATTTTTTTGGTAAATGTTGAAAATATTATGATATATCACGGTAATATTACCGAATGGGTACGTCTCTTATATCAGAAAAATGTGTAAGTTAATCACTATTCCAGCGTTTTTCACTTTTTCAGTTAGAATCGAGGTAATATTACATCTTAAAAGAGGTAATATTACTCCTTTAAAATTTTACATCTTCTGAATTTACACAATTTATGCAGTTTATTTTCAAAATAATATTTTTAAACCATTATTAAACATACACTACAAAATTTACTTTGGAAGTTTAAACAATTTGAACAGAAATTGAATGATAGAAGTTTATTAATTTTAAGAAATTGTAAACTTTTGTGTTTTGCGTCAAAAAAAATAGTTTATTCCATCGATTGTTTTGTTTTCTTTTGTTTAATTTTTCGTTCAGATTATTATTTTTGGTAATTTAATTTGATGAAACCATCCGATTTCAATCACGAATGTAGCCAAATTTGCTAGTAATCACCACTAAATAATAGATGAATTCCGTCTACTTAAAAAATCAAAAAAATAATTTTATTTTAACATTTTAAAGAACACCGTCCCCGGGTGTTGAGGGGGAGGAAGTGACAACGCAAACATTCCACCTCCTCCTCCTTCTTTCTATGCTAGTCATCGAACGGTACGAAGGAACGCCTGTTCAATAATTCAATAATCATTAAATTGTCATTTTACGATCACGGAGACGATAACTTCACTTCACTCAGGCCCCAAAGGCCTTATCAATAATTCATGACGCTATCTTTTATAATAAAAATGTAAACTTTTTTTTTCGCGAGCTCTCGGTTCTATACTTTGCTTTTCTGCACACAAACGGGGGAGCGAGGGATTTGATCGAAAACATCTATATACTTTTCAATTGAAAGGTTTCCAGAATGCTCTCAACGCGTGGGGGAGACGCCGGCCCGAGATAACAAAGTTGGTTTCAGTTTTCCGCATTGTCGAGCAGCGAGGAATGATTCGCGTGTCGAGACGACAAACCTCTCAAATCCACCCTCGCAAACGTAACCGAAAATAACACCATCTGAGGGACAAGAATCGAAAAACCGAACCAACTTCAATTCGAGCAGCGGAGTTCCCGTCAGCACAAAATTTAAACCGTCTAGACGTCGTAAAAGGAATACGTTCTGAACCTCCTGCTGCCGCCTCCGGGACATTCCCAAAGTGCAACGGACTGCCCCGGAAATCAACGCCACGCCACGCCACACTACTACCGGTTCTGCGGGTTTAGGGGACACCAGGAAAAAAAACATGTAATTTTACATGACAAAGTTTGTAATTCAAGAATAACGTGAATTTACGTTACCTTGGAAGCAACTTTATTATGTTACATGCAGAAAAAAGTTACATGCTTTTTCATGTACCAAAAAGTATGTTATAATAGATGTTTATTTTATTGAAAGTTGAAAATTACATGAGAATCGCTAACAACACAAAATTACATTTACATAAAAAATCACTGCTTTTCTCTGTGCAGCAGGAAAAACTAGCTCTATGTGTGTGGAAAACAATATATTTATTATTGCTAACCCTCGCCGGAAGAGTGAGCGAGTTTTGCAACAAAAAAATGTAATCGAGCGAACGGAAAAGTGTGGAAAACCCCCGGAAAAGCTCCTCGTCCTCGTCATCCTCTTGTTGATGTTTTGTTCCGGAGGAAAAGCACCGTGCTCCATGATCTAATTAAAACGCATGTGCAGGAATGTGTTGTGTGGAATGTAACGCGCCATCCAACACAAGCAAGCAGTAACATAACAGTACCGTTTCACACAAACATGCTGTGATAGATGGTGCTGGATGTGGTTTTGAGCGGGAATTTTGTTGGTATGTGTGCGAAGGTGTCTGATGCTGCAGTTTTTCCGGGGAAGGTCTTCGAGTATGTTGTGGCGGAAGTTGTCCTGGAGCGACAACACGGAACACGTGGTATTGGCAGCAGACGGCCATGACCGTGATGGGGTATTCGAATTGTATTTCCACGATTCTTAGTCGATTAATGGGTTTCCTATGCAGATAGGACCTTTTGAAAATTTAATCTAAATTTGTCTGAATATGTCAAGGTTGAGATAATCTTCATAGGTCCTTCAAAGGTAGATCAAAATGATTTGGACAATGTTCGGAATTGTCAGAATGGCACGCTGCTTCCATCTGCCTGTAGAATTTCATCGATGTGATGTTTATGTTGTTTACTCACTTGATGAAACATTCCACCGAGTAATGCCCTAGCTTTACGACTGTTATCATTAAATCACAAGCAATTGAAGTTCAAACTCGGCGTCAACAACATCCTTAAACCCTGCCAAACCCATGTGTCTGTCTTAAGCTTCCTTATCCTTTTCAGCTCCCCCTCATCCAGCGCTAGTGCATCGCCCTTCTGCCGGCTAAATCGCGTCGTCTTGATCTGTAAACAAACACACATCGTCGTCGACGTCGTCGCCAGTTGTCTGGATCTTCCCTACTCCAAGATTCATACTCCCGAAGACGACAGCCCGCTTACGATGAAATGTTTAGTTTGTTTACTCGACGATAAATCCTCTTCCCCCTTGGGCACCATTCCCTTCCCCCCTCAAGGATATCTCTCAGTCTGTCCTCAGCTAGAATTGCTGCCGTTGTCACTGTTGTCATCTCCCAAGAGAGAGCGAGAGTGTGCGGACGGGCTTAAAACCCCTTCGCCACCCGAAAAGAGCCCAGGGATTACAATCTGTAATGTAATGGATAAAATATGAAGGCAAAAACGTTTTTCCTTCAACTCGTTCCTGACTTCTTCCCCACCGCCAGCTTCACTCCATTAGCGCCAATATGTTTTTCGAGCACTCACTCCAGAAATTCCGAGCCGCCACTTGCTTCAGTCTGCGTTCCTTTGAATGACACTGAAGTCGACGAGAAGAGGGTTCAACCGGTCCCGGCTTGTCCCAGGACCTCAACCCTCTCCCTGATAAACCGCATTGATTCGCTTTTCAGCTGGTGGTGGCGTCGCCAGACACTCACACAAACTTAAAGTTGCCACCCCCACCCTTGCGGAAGCTTGGTTGTATCTGTGTGCGACAAACAGCGCAATTTTTCCCCCAAAGTTATCAGTGCGTCGGGACATCGCCCTGGCGGAGCAGGTTGACAGCTTGGCATAATAAAATTGACTTGTTTGTTTGTCAATACAAGTTATTAAATGACCACTAAATTAAAATTAAAGTTTTTATAGGGTCTACAAATTTTTAATTTCTGCAATATCGTTAACAATTTTTGTTCAATTCTTTTTACTAGTTGCACTAGTTCATAAACTTCTGAAAACATGAAAAAAAATAAAAGTAACAAGACTATTGCAAATTGTATTTCCTTTCTAAATTTCCCCACAAAACAGGAACAAAAAAATGACTAAAATTGACTTTTTAAAATTTTACAGAAAAAAAATCCAAATATTTTCAAACTGGTTCCATTAGGCTCAAAATAATTACCAACGCAAGAAAAATGCATTTTAAATAGTTTTCAGACTCATCATCAAAATAAAATCATTTGACGCTCATCAAGAGAAAAAATCGAAAGTGAGCTTTGCTCTCCTCTCTCGCGCACGAAAGATTGGTAAAAAGAATCTCAAAAAAAAAAAAATATCATCTTGATCATTCGGTGGATTATCTATTTCACTGCTACACTTGCAGGTGCAAAACGTCACACGTCGAAAAATGACGTTCGAGAAGTTCGAGAGCGATTTCTTTTGCGTGATTCGCCTCCTCTCTCTTCCGCGGATGAAGAAAATTCGCAAGCGAAAATGATTTTTTTGCGATTACTCCATCCCTGATTACGATTGAAACTTTGAACTTTGCTCGCAACCAGTCGCGAGCGAACACTACACTCAGGCTGCCAGCGATTTGCTCAATCGCCTCTCCCAGCGACACAAATACGTCGTGTATTTCTTTGCCCACTCCGTCCCGAGTCACACACGAATACGTTCAGAGAGGAGAGAATCCAACAACATACCAGCTCGGCGCTCATTTGGCCTGCACTAAACTGTGGTAGTAAAAAGCCGTAAATTTGTATTTGGCATGATGGAAATTTCTTTAATGTCGTGTTATCAATACAATTGCAAAACATTTTTTGATAACATAGATTTTAAGCAGTTTAATATCTGAGCAAAACAAAGCCGATCGCAAACTATTTCGACCCAGTGACTGAGCGACATAACGCAATCTCTCTGAACCGTCCGCTGTACTACCCGATTGAAGTGAGAGGAAGAGCAAAGAGAGAGTACTCTGTAACGAATGGTGTGGAAGCGACAAAGCTTTCAATTTGTGGTCGCGAGTGAAAGAGTCGTTTTGAAGCAATCAGGACCCTTGCTCAAGACATTTAATTCTTTTAACAATTTTTGAATTTTAGGAGCACAATTTTGAAAAAAAAGGTTTTTTTCATAAAGTGATTGAAATTTTGCGATTTTTTGATAGTTGAAGTTTGATTTTCAATGTAGAAATTTGAGCTTAAAATTAATTTTTTTTTTCATAAAACTGTAAATTTGTTTTGCCTCTAAAAACCAATTTTAAATCATGGATCCAAATTTTTCTCATTTGAAGATAAATTTGAATACTGGTTCAATGACAATCGAAACATGTAATTTTAAAACTTATTAGATCCGTTCAAGGTGAAAAATTGTTCAAAGAGCTCATGAATTTCACCATTCAATGAACTTGAAATATTGAAAGAATTCAATATTTGGTCAGACAATCCTTTAAAAAAACTTTTTTTTATTTTATAGCAGAATATAAACGATGAAATTATAAAAATGTGTTTTATCATACAAATGTCTGATATTATATGGTTTTATTCTAGTTAAATAACGTTATTGAGCAATTATTTGGACCTTCCTTCGGGGTTGCCTGATAAACCTGAGAATGGCAAATTTTTCAAGTGTCAGTCAGAATAAAAAATAATTATCTGTGATTGGTTTTAGCAGATTGCAACAGATTTTACATTTTATGCAATCCAATTTCGATAAAAATCAACGAGTTTGATGAAGATTTGTTTTTAATAAACTATTACCTATTTTTTTTATTTTTTTTGCTTTTCTCAATACAATTTTTCCATGCCGGTTTATTCCAGATTTTCCAAGGGTACTATGCCAGATACTTTCAGTTTCACCAGACAACCCTGTCTTATCTTCATGAAACCGTTCTAAAGATATAAAGTAAATTTTTCAGAGAGAAATATTTTGGCTTCCGCAAAATAAAATCAATGAAGCTCTAATAAAAAACAACATGAAAATATCTTTACCTTTACTATTAAATTAAAATTTCATTATCTCATAAAAAAGATTTCTCAATTTAAGAAATAAACAAATCGTAACAGATGAGCGATCCCCCCACCCCCACCCCCTGTAAAACTTAACACAAGAGCAACTCTCTACGAAATCGGCCGATTTGGACCATTTTTATTTTTTGTATTTTTTGATTTAGCGCAAAATTTGTGGGGGTCTTCCCTATGACCAAATAAGCTATTTTGTGTCATTGGTTCACCCATACGAGTCTCTATACAATTTTGGCTGCTGTCCATACAAAAATGGTATGTAAATATTCAAACAGCTGTAACTTTTGAGTGCATTTTCTGATCAATTTGGTGTCTTCGGCAAAATGTTGGTACTGTTGAGGTCTATTGAAAAAATAGGTACACGGAACAAACATTGCAGATTTTTTTATTTAACTTTTCTTTCACAAAAACTCAATTTCCCAATATACGTAATTTTTGATTTTCGAGGTTTTTTTTATATGTTTTAGGGGACAAAAATCTGCAGCTTTTGAGCTATAGGGAAACACGGTCAAAAAATCTGCCGCCGAGTTAAAAATTGTAATTTTTGGAAAACTTCGAAATTTTATGCAAAAACAAATTTGAAATATTTGCAGTTTTTCGATTTTTAAAAATAGTTACAATGAGTTACCATCTCTAAAAATAGTTTTTTTTAAAGTTCAGACAATTTGCTATAAAATTGTCTAAGAGACATTGAAGATTGGACCTCGAGTTGCTGAGATATAGCTACTTTAAGAAAAAAGAACACGAAAATTGAAGTTTTCTAAGTCTCACCAAAACAACCCACCATATTCTTATTTCGATACCTCCGCAACTAATGGTTCGATTTTCAATGTTAAAACATAAAACACTCGTAAAATTTTCCGATCTTTTCGAAAAAAAATATTTTGAAAATATTTAAACAAAGACTAACATTGAATATTACGCCCATTTAAAGTGCTAGACTTGATTTATTTTTTTTTTCAAAATATTTTTTCGAAAAGATCGGAAAATTTTACGAATGTTTCATGTTTTAACATTGAAAATCGGACACCAAACTGCGTTACGTAATAAAAGAACGCTCCCTTTGCAAAATTTCCATATTTGACACGAGAAAACGAAATAAACAAAATATTTTGTTTTTAAATATTTGAAGAAAAACCGAAAATTAAGGAAAGCATTCAAGAAAAAACACACAAAATTAAAAAAAAATCATGAAAATTTTCAAGAACCAGAAATTTTTAAAATCACTCGAAAAATGAACTTATTAATTTGACCTCGTAGACCCACCTTCACGTATACATATCGACTCAGAACAGAATCTTGTTCTGAGCAAATGTCTGTGTGGATGTGTGTAGGTCGGTGGACAAAAAATTGTCACTCGATTATCTCCGGACTGGATGAACGGATTTTGACCGTATTATTCTCATTCGATCCGTCATGGGGTCCCATAGGTCTCTATTTAAAATCAGCAAGTTTAGTTAAGTACTTCAAAAGTTATGCTAAAAAAAACATTTTGGCGTATATCCGGAAGATTGTAAAAAGGGTGGTTTTGCAAGAAACCCTATCATGTTATACATTTTCAAAAAGGTATTAAAAAGACCTTTCCAATGAGCCCAAAAAATTGAAGATCTGACAGCCATATCAAAAGTTATTAACACTTAAGTGTTATTTGTACTCTTTTTGGAGGCCGGATCAAAGAAAATGATGTCCAGGTCCATCATGCGACGCATTGTTAGTTAGATAATCGAAAGGCCTTTCAAATGAGCCTAAAACATCAAGGATCTGACAACCCCATCAAAAGTTATTATAACTTAAGTGTTATTTATACACTTTTTGGAGGCCGGATTTCAGATGTTGTGAGGGGGAATGTTGCTATTTTTACTGAATGTATTGACTATATGAATGTCAGGAAGGCACCAACCACCTAAAGGTGGATTAAGTAACGTTTTTTTATGAAACAATCAGAAAAGAATAAAAATGATTTTATAATAAAGAGTAGATATTTGTGTTCAAAACAAACGCTAAATATATCGAAAACGAGTAACCACCCTGACCATCTTAAATGTCTCTGTCTGTAACCACCCTGGAGGGAAACGGAGGGGCGGGGTTGTCCTTGCCGCATCATCTTCCCACCCAGTGTAATTGACTGCAGCCCCGGAAGTTTGTGGCGGCACCATGGCGATGGAAACTTGCACCATGGAAATTTTTGGTGGAAATTTCACGGTCAATATCGTGCTGTTTTTCGAACGCGGGTAAGCACTGTTTGATAGCGTCTGGCTGGGAATTTTCGAGGGGGAATGCTTACTAATTTCCTGCGCCGGGCTTAGTTACTGAGCTGTTGTGTGAAAACTTTCCGGATTCGAATCGGAGGGGCTTACCTGTAAAGGAGAAACAAATTGAAAACAAGATTAGTTACGGATAATGGAACAATCCCTGTTCAGCGTATAGCACAACAAAGAACGAGGGATAATATTATGTTTCGAAAAAGTCGGATCAAGCTTGAGGGAGCAGCAGCTACGGCAACAGATTATACCGAACCGATAGACCCAAACTTTGATGAAAATGCACCTGCCGGACGGGAGGGCTGCAACCACATCAGGAACGCATCTGTTTGTTTTGCTTTTTCGAAGGGAAAGCCATCATCATCAGGTGGTAGGTGAAGCTCCGAATCGGATCAAGTCAAGAGTCAATGTACTGGAAAATACACACAAAAACACGCACACAATCTGATTTTGATCCCCGCTCGCTCCCCTGACTCCGAGGCAGTGCGTTTGACCCTAGATGGGCTTATGAATAAAGAACAACTCAGAAACGTCCTGTTTTGCTCGCTGGCAAGATGTTTATTTAGTACAGCTTGGAGTCGAGTTTATTTGCTTCGATTTATTATTTATTGGAAACGATTTGTGGGGCAGGGCTCTCGAAGTCGATTCTGTTGGGTTTTTGTTCGATTAAGACCTTTGTTGAGGGACTTTGATAAATATTTCTATTGCTCAATTTGTCCTTATCGTTTAACTTGAGTAAGTATTAAAAAGGTTACGACTGAATTAAAAACTATCTTCTTTTTCACTTTTACGATCAATGAGCAAATTCAAACAAATTTCCGATCAATTTATACAAGCGATAAATTTCCTCCACATCATATTGACTATCACAGTTCACTCAGTTGGAAATTTTCCGAAAACCCCCTTAGTCCTGTCCCCTTCAAAACACCCGTCAAAAGCGTAAAACCGTATCGTCATTAACAGTTAATCTATATTTAAATCAGAAGCGGATCCCATAAATCATTGATTATACGTGTATGAATATATTATTAGACCACGCTCGATGGCTGGCTTCCGAACGACAACTCTCCGCGGCCATCAACTGACCACCTTCGGCAACAACAACAACAACATTACCCCGTGATTCAGGGCCGTGCACAGGATTTTCGAAAGGGGAGGGTTTTCTCGAAAGGGGCGCATGGGGTGCTTGTTTAGATTGCGAAAGGGCGCTAACAGTCAATCTTTAAACTCAATAAATAATACTTTGGTATATTTTACATATTTTTTGCTGGTTCGAATCCCGCGGCGGACGCTCTAAAATTCTAAGTGTAAATATGGGTATCCGGCGCCGTCGCTCTGTACCTTACTCAAACAGGGCGACGAAGTCCTTGTAGTTAAAAGGAAGACAGTGGTTGGTCTAGTACCGGCCGACAGATATAAAGTCAACTTCGTTTTTTATATATTTTACATTGGTGCAACAGGAGACTACACTTTTTGAATTGGTGCTGCAAATCGTGTTGAATAGCACCATGAAGGGGGGCGTTAATTCGGAGTTTGAGCGAATTTGAGATTTTTGCGCAAATGAGACTTTTGGCGTAAATCGGAAGAGGCATGGGCCGTTCACTTGTGGAGCGTAAAACGGGGTTTTAGGGAAGAAGTGTAGCAGTAATTGCTCAAAACAAGTTTTCATTATTTTTTTTTAAATGTTAAGAGTAGTTCTCTACGATTTCGCAAATTTTTTTCACGATTTTTAGCTTTTCATTTTTTTGATTTGGATGAAACTTTGCCATGCACCATGCATTCCATATGTCAAAAGAAGCACAATTGCATAATTCGTTTTTCTATACAAATGTCCATACAATTCTGGGGCCGGTCATATTATTCATCTGGTTTAGGAGATATGATTTTTTTGAAGAAAAAAAAAACGTAAAAGTGGACAAAAATTGTTGAAGCAATTTTGTTAACAAAATGTACCGTTTTCAGGTTAAAGCTTATTTTAGGATTGCATTTTCAATTTATTTTGGTTTCTTTTCAAGAAAATTTTGTACAATTTTCTCTCTGAAACTTTCAAATCGAGCAATTTGTTTCTGAGATACACAATCTCAAAGAAATCAAATCGATGAACTTGATTTTTTCTAATTGTTAACCCTTTGCTGCCCAATTTTTTTTCGATTTTTTTTAAATTTTTCCCTTGTCATTTTGAGCAACTTTTGTTCTACGAAAAAGTTTACGTCTCTTGTTTTTTGTTGTTTTTGTTTCATTTATAGTTTTTATATTTGCATTTATCTTGTTTAGTTGATATTTGTTTTTGGTAGTATTTGGCCTATTCTAGCACCTAATTTGTCATGTTTTTACAGCCAATTTTTCATTATTTTTTTGTATGTTTTTATTTTTTTTTACTCTAGAACAAACCATTATCATTTAAATTGTTAAAAAATGCTTAGAGGTATAGTCTGAAACAATAGAAAAAAAAGTACAGAAAATATTAGTGAAAAACACAGCCAAGAAAAATTTTCATTTTTTTAAACATTGGTAAAGTCAAATAAAACAAGTCACACGTTCAACCCTAAAAAAATCAAATTTTAAGAGTTCACCTTTCCAATGCTTTTTAAAGGTCGAAAATTGGTAAAAAAAAAAGATTTTTGGCGAATTATTAGATCGAACCCCGCCTAGAGGTGGGGTTGGGTTGTAGCTGGATAAACTGAAAGTGTTCAACTGATCATAACTCGGAAACTACTGGTTTTCAATCGACTTTTCTTTGCATTCCCTATGTCAAAAGAAGCAATTTTGCATCATTTGTTTTTCCATACAAGTCTCCATACAATTTTGAGGGCTGGAATGGGTATGTAAACGTATGAAATTTTGTATCTTTGGACGGAATTTTCTGAAAATCTGAAAAATTAGATAAGAAACTTCATTTTTGGGTCAAACATTTGTAACAGATTTTTTGAGTATAAAAAATTAAAAAAGATAATTTTGAATATATTTCTATCGATTCCTTGACTTTTCTGAAGAAACGTCCTAGAAAATCGATAAAAAGTAACAAAGTTGCTACAGGAAACAAAGATATACTTCGATTTACCCCAGAAAATGTTCCGAAAAGGCACCTCTCTCATAAACAAAATTTAAAAAATGATAAAATAATTAACATATTAAAAAAATACTATCAACGCCTGAATAGCACCATAGAAATGATGAAAATATTTTGAAAATTAGATTTCAAAGAAAGTTTCACAACACGTAAAAAAATAATCAAAAAAAAGTTAGCTTAAAAACATAAAAATTTGCGCCTTGTGATGAAATAATTTTTTTAATTAAAACAATTTGACTACCTTTTTGAAAATAAAATTTCACTAGAGGTGGCCTCATGACAAAATAAAAAAAAATGAAAAAAGTAGAGCAACATAAAAAAAGATCAAAGATAAATATTTTAAAAATAGGATTTTACCAGCGGCGTTTTGTTGATAAAATTATTTGACTATCGGCGCTCCTCAAGCTATAAAGACTATTCAAAATTAGTCAAACAAAGTTTGCCAACCGGCGCAAAAAATTGTTGTAGCTAGAACGCTAAACAGAATTTTTATTTTTTTATGTTACCGTACGCCAAACTTTGTTTTGCTCTTATTAAACAGTCTTTATGTTGCTAGAGGGGCGTCGATAGTCAAACTTTTTTTTGTTGAATGTTTTAATTTTGTCATAATAGCGGTTCCAGTAAAATCTTATGTTTAAAATATTTTTATCATTTTTAAGCTGATTTGGGAACCGATTATTCAACTTTTTTTCAATATTTTTACCAATTTTTTTCCCCACTCATAATGGCGCCTCCAGTAAAACTTACATATTGAGAATTTACATAAAAATGTTTACGTCATAGGGGCCCCCATTCCATTTTCCATATCGAGAATTTGCATGATTTTTTTAAGTCGTAGGGGCGCCTCAAATCAAAATGTTCATATCGAGAATTTGCATGATTTTTTTTAGTCATAAGGGCGCCTCCAGTCAAATTTTCATAAAAAACAAGCTCTTCCCGGCAAACTTCGTCCTGCCCTTTTTTGGTTTCCTGATGTTTCTTGCTTGTTTGCTAATTCAGCCTCCTGTGATCTAAATTTGAGTTTACGTAACGTTTCCCATACAATCCGCAGATTTTCCGGAATCGGTTCCAGAGTGGCCAAAGTTGTAACTTTTTGGCGTAAGAACCTTCCTTGGGCTTATACGAACCCAACGCAACAAAAAGCACCTCGATCCGACGCTCCGTGTTGAACTGATTCGCGTTCGAACAAAACCGTCGAAATTTTTTATATATATAGATTTGTATGATTTTTTTAAAGTCGTAGTGGCGCCTCCAATTAAATTTTCATAATTTTCATAAAAATGTTTTAGTCATAGGGGCGCCTCCAGTCAATTTTCATAATAAGAAATTGTATGATTTTTTTAAAGTCGTAGTCGCGCATCCATTAAATTGTTCATAGCGAAAATTTTCATGATTGTTTAAGTCGTAGGGGCGCCTTCTGTCAAATTTTTGGTATTGAAAATTTGTTCTAAAAAATTTAAGTCACAAGTTGAATTTTCATAATAAGAATTTGTATGATTTTTTTTAAGTCATAAGGGCGCCTCAATCCAAGTTGCCATATCGAGAATATGCCTTTAAAGTCGTAGAGGCGTCTTCAGTCATATTTTTTACATTAACATTATTTTTTTTAAATACATATTTAAAAAATAATAATTCATAGGGGTGCTTCCAGTCAATTTTTCATATCCAAAATTTGCATGATATTTTTAAGTCGTAGGGGCGCCTCCAGTCAAATTTTTAATGTTGAGAATATGTTTAAAAAAAATTAGGTCGTAGTGGCGCCTCCAATTAAATTTTCGTATTGAGAATTTTCATAAAAATGTTTCATTCATAATTATCATAGGTCACATTTTCATAATAAGAATTTGTATGATTTTTTTTGAGTCAAAAGAGCGCCTCCATTCATTTTTTCATATCGAAAGTTGGCCTGATTTTTTTAAAGTCGTTAGGGCGTCTCCAGTCAAAATTTTATATTGAGAATTTGAATTGGAAAAAATTAAATCGTAGGGGCGCCTCCAGTAAAATTTTCATAATTTTCATAAAAAAATTTTAGTCATAGGGGCGCCTCCAGTAAAATTTTTCATATCGAGAATTTGCATGAATTTTTTGAAGTCGTAGGGGAGCCTCCATTCAATTTTTTATATCGTGAATTTGCATGATTTTTTTAAGTCGTAGGAGCGCCTCCAATTCAATTTTCATATCAAGAATTTTCATAAAAATGTTTTTGTCATAGAGGCGCCTACAACCAAATTTTAATATCGAGAATTTTCATGTTTTTTTCAAGTCATAAAGGCGCCTCCAGTCATTTTTTTAAAATATAATTAATATGTTTTTTTAATGTCGTAGGGGCGCCTCCATTCAATATTTCATATGGAGAATTTGCATGATATTTTTAAGTTAAAAGGGCACCTCCAGTCAAGTTTCTATATTGTGAACTTTTATTTTAAAAAAATTAAGTCGTAGGCCTCCAGTTAAATTTTCATGATTTTCATAAAAATGTTCAAGTCAAAGGGACGCCTCCAGTCAAATTTTTCATATCGAGAATTTGCATGATTTTTTTAAGTCATAAGGGCGCCTCCAGTCAAATTTTCATAATAAAATTTGTATGATTTTTTTAAAGTCGTAGTGGAGCCTCCAATCAATTTTTCATATCGAGAATTTGCATGATTTTGTTAGGTCGTAGGGGCGCCTTCAATTCAATTTTCATATCGAGAATTTTCATAAAAATGTTTAAGTCATAGGGCGCCTCCAGTCATTTTTTCATAATAAGAAATTGTATGATTTTTTCAAAGTCGTAGGGACGCATTCATTAAATTTTTCATAGCGAAAATTTTCATGATTTTTTAAGTCGCCTCCTGTCAAATTTTTAATATTGAGAATTTGTTTAAAAAAATTAAGTCGTAGGGGCGGCACCAGTTGAATTTTCATAATAAGAATTTGTATGATTTTTTTAAGTCATAAGGGCGCCTCAATCCAAGTTGCCATATCGAGCATATGCCTTTGTCGTAGGGGCGTCTTCAGTCATATTTTTACATTGGGAATTTGTATTTAAAAAAAAAAATTCATAGGGGCGCTTTCAGTCAATTTTTCATATCAAGAATTCGCATGATTTTTTTAATTCGCCTCCAGTCAAATCTTTAATGTTGAGAATATGTTTAAAAAATTAGGTCGTAGGGGCGCCACCAGTTAAATTTTCATATTGAGAATTTTCATAAAAATGTTTCATTCATAGTCATAGGTCAAATTTTCAATATAAGAATTGGTATGATTTTTTTAAGTCATAAGAGCGCCTCTAGTCAAATTTTCATTATAAAATTTGTATGTTTTTTTAAGTCGTAGGGGCGCCTCCAGTCAAATTTTTATATGGCATATTCGTACTGAAAAAAATAAGTCTTAGGGGCGCCTCCAGTTAAATTTTCATAATTTTCATAAAAATGTTTTAGTCATAGGGGCGCCTTCAGTCAAAATTTTTACATATCGAGAATTTGCATGATTTTTTTTAAGTAATAAGGGCGCCTGCAGTCAAATTTTCATAACAAAATTTGTATGATTTTTTAAGTCGTAAGGGTGCCTGCTTTCAATTTTTCATATCGAGAATTTGCATGATATTTTTAAGTCGTAGGGGCGTCTCCAGTCAAATTTTTATATTGCATATTCGTATTGATAAAAATTAAGTTTTAGGGGCGCCTCCAGTTAAATTTTCATAATTTTCATAAAAATGTTTTAATCGTTAGGGCGCCTCCAGTCAAATTTTTCATATCGAGAATTTGCATGATTTTTTAAAGTCGTAGGGGCGCCTTCAGTCAAATTTTTATATTGCATATTCGTATTGAAAAAAAATAAGTGTTAGGGGCGCCTCCAGTTAAATTTTCATAATTTTCATAAAAATGTTTTAGTCATTAGGGCGCCTCCAGTCAAATTTTTCATATCGATTTGAAAAAAAAAAATCTCTTTGGCATTTTGCAACATAGCTAAAAAAAATCGGCCGAGGGGCGCATGGGGTGTAACTAACTTAATTTGCCAGGGGGGGGTTAAACCCCTAAAACCCCCCCCTTGTACACGGCCCTGCCGTGATTGCTCCATCATCTGAGCTGACGGAGGACACAACTGTCACAAATGGAGCACCACCGTGCAAAGATGTACAAAAATTACGGAAGAAGGACAGCATAAAAAATTCGACAATTTCATCTATATCACTAAAATTCTTTTTTAACAACAATTATTTGCAATGGTTTCACATAAAATAATTCATAAAATTTCTTAAATATTTTAAGTTTTTCGAGAATATTTTCCATGCGCAGTAACGACAGCCAAGTACCGAGAGTGAGACGGATTTAACCACTCAGAACCGTTTGCCAGCTGCTGCAGCACTTGATGTGCTACTGGTAAGTCCTGCATGGTACAGCGCTAATCTTGCAAAAAAAGTTCCTCGTTAGGACCATAGAGACCACCGTTGGTGCAGTAAACTGCAATGCATGCATGAATGCATTTGGCACGTACAAAAAACTCATTGCATCATGTAACTTGAGTAGAGTCGAGAAAACGAGAATATTTAATCTAAATAAAGAAAATTGTTTAAAATGTATTCAAAGGAGAGACCATGTAAAATGTCTGTTTGAACAACAAATTAATTCAGAATGTCAATTGCTATCAATTCTAATTGAAATTAGGACGACCATTTACCGTTTATTTAGAATAATAACTAGAAAACCTATTTGTAGAAAAAGGTGCAGGTTATGTTGCAGACATGATCATTTTGACAAAGAACACTGTAAAAAAATTCAAATACAAAAAATCTTTTTAAAAAATTGTCAAAACTTAGCTGTGCATTTTGAATTGTGGATATCAAGGTTGTTAATCGATAAAATTATCGTCGATAATATTACCGTCTGACGATAACGATAATCGTCCCGACGATAACGATAATCTATCGTTATCGTTATTTCAATAATTCTACCGGCGATAATCTTATCGCCGATAATGTACGACGACTAATTTTTACAATCTTTCTGAAATCGATTAATTCCCAACCATAACATGTTAAATTTCCAATGCTTTCACTGAGAATATATTTTTTGAAAATCTAGTAAGTTTCAAAGTATAAATATGTACCCTAAATTGTTCACAAAATACCGTATTTTTCAAAAATACTGAAATTTTCATAATTCGCTGTATGGGTATAAAAGCTGTTTGACACGTGGCGTCGCGGTTTTCATCAAGCATTCATAGAATGCTAAGGAAAATTTGATGCTTTTCTGGGGAAAACCGTTGGTTCCGAAAACCCCGGATGTATTGCCGTTGAGCTCGATGGGGGTTGAACGAATCGACCTGGTCTCTTAGGGAAAGTTGTTCTCCAGACGATTCCGCTCATTTCTGGCCATCCTAGAAGTTTCTACATGTTTTCCCCAGGCCTGAGGAGCGAGTGAACGAAAATTCAAAATTTCCCATAGTAATTTCCATATAAACTTGAACCCGCTTGAGACAAGCCATTTTTCAACCAAATGAGTTGAAATTTGGCGTGAGAGTCCCTTTGGGTATGCCCTACAAGGGGAACCACACCAGAACTTGATCAGAGAACTTTTCAAAATCCGTACCCACCCTAATATTTATACTTTGAAACTTACTAGATTTTCAAAAAATAAATTATTCGTGAAAGAACTATAGATAGAACTATCGTTATCGTTGTTTTTATCATAATCTATCGTTATCGTTATCGCGCCTCGATAATTTTATCGTTAACAACCTTGGTGGATACGACAATTTGAAAAATAATAATAATTAAAATATAAAATTAACATGCTCGATATAGAAAAATCAAACTTCTATAACCAAACTAGGTAAATGATCAATTTTAACTCGCCAGAAAAACATATTTTTCACCTTTGTTGTTGCTTCATTCAGCGATTGAGCAACTGTAGTTACTGACAAGAGCACATACTTCCTCGACGAATCGAGGGAGTCAAACAGCGCACTGCAATCGCCCTCTCCGTGTACCGTACGTAACCTGGTAATAAAAATAAATATAAGATTGACTAATTTCACATTTATTACCCCAAACATACTCAGGCACCTCGGTTCGTTCTGCCACGAAGGGCACGACTTCAAACCTGCCTGGAGGCAGGGTTGCCACAAATACAGATTTATCTGTATTTTACAGATTTTTGAGGTTATGAGGTCATACAGAATCTGTATATAAAGAAATACAGATTTTAAGAAAAACATACAGATATACAGATTTTCCCGATTTTTTATTTAAATCAAATAATTTTAATTCTTTAAATATTGTTTTTTTCAATTGCTGGATGAGCCCAAACATTAAATTTTAGATTGTATAGCATTTTTATGCATTAAAAAACAATTAAGAATATTTTGTTTTTTGAAAAATGTTTAAAAATGTCAATACAGATTCCAAATACAGATTTTCTTCCCCCTGATACAGATATATAGATTTTTGACCCTCAAAAATACAGAATCAAATGTGGCAACCCTGCCTGGAGGTGGTGGCGCTCTAGATCCGTGAGTCACTCCGTTCGCGTTCCGCGGCCAACTCAACGTCCACACACACATGGCTCCGGCCAAAGACAAGAGCCAACTGGGTTCAGATATCCTCCCGCTCTAGGCACCTCCAACCAACCAACCAAGTAATCGTACCGTACAAAGAGAGTTGGCCAACTTGCACGGGGGTACGACGATATGAAGATTAAGAAACGTCGTAAATCATTCCGTGGGGAGTGCGCTGGTGCCGAGAACCGAGCGACTCTGGAAAACAAACCCACTCGAAGAGTCACATGCAGCACATTACAGAAGCGTCGTCGTCGTGTACTTCTAAGACATGTTGTGCCCGAGCAGTGCGTCCGGGTGTTTTCCCCCCCTCAAGAATTGGCCAACCGCGGCGAAAATTGATAAATGATCCTCGCGCGAGAAACGCCTGAAAATGTCACCGCGCGAAGACGCGACGCAAGTCAAGCACCAGATAAGAACCAGGCGCGAACCCGGCGCGAAACTCCCCCGCGTGGATGGGTTGAAGATTTCAGCGCTCGGTTCAAACAGGGGTTTTCAACACCTCGAAACAACTGCCAACTCGACAGTGCATCCTTTCAGTTTGGTTTGCATACGTGTGGTGCATCGTGCTGCACACCCACTCCTCCGCACCGTGGATTCTGGCCGCGACAAAGAGAAAAACGATGCCCTCGATCGGTATCGTGTGTATGAGAGATTTTTGGGCAGGGGATTTTGTGGTTGATGTACAACAGAATGTAACTTTGTTGAGTTCGAAAGGGTACATTTGTTATATCAGAAAAAAATGTGTAATTTTACATCTAAAAATGTTTAATTTTACCACTTTATGTGTAGTGTCACTTTTTCAGTCTAAATTGAGGTAAAATTTCATCATAAAAAAGGTAAAATTCAACCTTCCAAAATTACACCTTCAAAATGTACACTATTTATTACTGTGAGGAAACAAAAAACATTCTATGTTAAAAAAAAGTTTTCTTGTGTTTTTGCAAAACATATTTTTTTCTGCATTTCATTTCAAAATATTGTGCAAACATTTGAAAATTAGGCAAATGTTAATCGTTATCGTAGGGACCGTGGTGTAGGGGTAAGCGTGGTTGCCTCTCACCCAGTCGGCTTGGGTTCGATCCCAGACGGTCCCGGTGGCATTTTTCGAGACGAGAATTGTCTGATCACGCCTTCCATCGGACGGGGAAATAAATGTTGGCCCCGGTCTAACCTAGAGGGTTAGGTCGATAATACTATATATATATAATGATACTCAGTCCAGGTGGTAGAAGTTGTCTCCCTGGGTCCTGCCTCGGTGGAGTCACTGGTAGGCAGTTGGACTAACAATCCAAAGGTCGTCAGTTCGAATCCCGGGGTGGATGGAAGCTTAGGTGTAAAAAGAGGTTTGCAATTGCCCCAACAATCATGGCTTCGAACACCTAGTTTCGAGTAGGAATCTCGCCATCGAGAACGCCAAGGCAATGCTGTAGAGCGAATAATTTGATTTTTTAATCATTATCTGATTATCTTCAGAAAAAAAGAATTCTGAAATCTCTTAAAACTCTTTTGATATGAATATTTTCCCCCAGTTTTGCAATGACTCTTTTGTGTTTGCAACACATTACGATATAGAAAAAAATGTAAAAAATAAACTTTTTTTTAGAAAAATTAAAACTGAATTTATAAATTGAGAAGTCACAATTAATTCAAAATTTTTGATAAAAAAATGAAATTGTCACTTTTTTTTTAATTGATTCAGAAAAAATGTAAGCAATGTGTTGTATTTTATGCACTCTTACTTTTGTTCATAAACTATACTACTAAATATTTTTAATTCAAAAGAATAATTGGAAATCAAGGAAACATTTGATATTACGAATTTGTACTATGAATAATTGGAAACAATTTTAAATTTCTAGGTAAGCATATTTTTTTTATATTTATTTTCGATATGAATCATTTTTGTAACTTTGTTTAATAACATAATAGTTTATTTTTCTTAAATTGAAGAAATTTGTATTTTTTAAATAAAAGCAAATCTCTTAATAATAGAAACTTTTTAATTAGAATTTAATCAGGCAATTAGAAGTCAGAACGAGTTTACAAAATTGTAGAAATTAGAGATATTTTTTGCAAAAACGAGAATATTTAACTGATTAAAAAAATGAACGTTAAAAGGCAAAAAATTATGATTGAAACCTGAAACCGAAAATTTCTCAACATTTTTGAAATCTGTTTTTTTAGTTTGTTGAGCAATTCTTTGAAACCTTAGATTATTTTTAGTTTTTTTAAAGGATGAAATTTGGTGTGTACCAAAATGACAAAAAAAAATACATTTATATTGCCGCTATCCATCCATTATCGCTATCCAAAAAACCATTATCTTGGAAAAAAAATCGAAGAAAAATATGTTTACTTTATTTTAAGGATAAAGGATTCAATTGGTAATCGATATTGCTATGAAGGTATTGCTTAGGACATCTCAGAAAAAAATGTTACACTCTAAAAAGAATTCACCCATTTTTCAAGTCGACTATCCACACAAAAAACTGGAGTATCCAAAATAACCATTCTTGAAAAATCTTTTTTTTTATATGGCTAAGATGAAGAAAATTGCATTTTTTGTGCTTGGTCAAAATTAATTTGGCTGTGTTTTTGAAAAATAATAATTTATGCAAAATTATAAGCTGTCGAGAAAAAATTTGCCTTAACTTTTAAGATGTAGGATTAAATTGGCAATGCTAGGAAGGTACTGCTTAGGAATTTTCAGGAAAATTTGTTTAACTCTAGGAATAATTTACCCATTTTTCAAGTCGACCTTTCTCACAACAAAATGGAGTACCCAAAATAACCATTTTTGAAAAATATTTTTTTATATGTTTAAGATGACAGAAATTGCATTTTTGAGACTGGTCAAAATTAATTTGGCAGTGTTGCCAATTTTTTGAAAAATAATTATTTATGAAAAATTAGAAGCCATTGAGCGAAATGATGCCTTAATTTTTAAGACGCAGGGTTAAATTTGCAATCGATATTGCTAGGTATTGTTTAGGACTTCTCAGAAAAAAAGTTACACTCTAAGAAAAAATTACCCATTTTTCAAATCCAATATCCACACAGAAAATTAGGTAAGACGAAAAAAAATGTTGCCAATTTTTTGAAAATCATGATTTTTTTTCAAAACTGTAAAAAGTCGAAACAATATTTTGACTTCATTTTTAGGATGTAAAATTAAATTTGCATTCTATATTGCAGTGAAGGTATTGTTGAGGAAACTTTTTTTTTGAAAACCAGGAAAAATCGAAAACAAGTTTTACATAAATTCTAGAATTTTTTCTAAAAGATATGAAGTAAAAAAAGTAAATCGTCATTTACTATCTTTTTTTAACAATTGAAACACTTTTTATAGACAGCATGAATTTGATAAAACCAAAAAGATTTTTCTAGATTTTGTATATTCAACATTTTACATTTACTTAACTCAAATATTTTTGTTTATTTTTTTTAACTGATTACAATGTTTTGACACCATGTTTTATTTTATGCAAAAAATATATATTTGGAAATGGTTTTGAAATATTTGCAAATAATGAAATATAAGCAAAATCATTAACCGTGTAACAAAAATTCACATAAATTCTAAGTCACCCTCACCTGCCCTACCCATGAGAGATTGGCATGACGGGACTTTTGCTGGGGACTAAAAGATACCAGCCAGCCAGCCCCAGAATCAGGGATGCATTCCACCATCGCTGCGAACGAGACTGATAAATTGCGCGATCCAGATGTTTTAAATCTATTTAAAGAACATTTTATTTCAGAGTAGCTGCGGCATAAGCTTCTTTATCTTGCAATGCTTTACCGAGTGTCATGATTTGCTCGGGACGCGGGATGAAGATATTCAGTTGGAAAATTGAGAGTTTTTTTTCTGGATGACTAATGTTTTCGTGAAGGAAATCAACTTATTTTGCTTTAAAAAATTAAGTTTATTTTTATCTCCCGACGTTGACCAACTTGGGACCAGCCAATATTTGCGTTTATCACAATTTATTGACGGTCCTAATTGGCACTAATTCATATAGTTTTATCGCCTGGCTGCGGTTGGACGAGGGGGGGAACAAAAAACCGCCACTGACCTCCTTTTATGTCATCGCCGGCCAGGGTGCAGTTATCTCTGCGGACAGTTTGTTCAGACGGCCCGAGTACCGAGAGAGTTGATCCGTCCGCGTAGGCGTTCGGTTGCGATTGTCTGACTAGCCAAGAACTGCCAGTTTAAGCCGGTCCGATCTACTACGGCTTCGCTGAGGGATTCGTTATCATCGACTCAATTAAAAAGTTTTATTTACGTTGGATAGACTGTCCGGATTAGGACTGAGCCTCCAACCGGCATCGAGGGATTTGGCGCGAAACTTCTCGGGTTTTGCGTCAGACTAAGCCCGCACCACTCAGGAAATTTCGTGGTTCGCTGACTTGACTCGTTGACTGAGTGATTTGCGGCCAACCCGCAAGTGACAGTCACAGCCACGGTTATCATCGGACACATATCGAGCAGCTCGAGTGAATTTTTAATTAAAATGCAAATCAGCTTTGTCGCAAAACCGCGTGTCGTCGTCAGAGGGCGCGAGCGCGCGTTGATAATCTTTCCAGCTGGACGGTTTGGGGGAGCTCTTCTAGGGCTTGGGCGTTGATGGGGCCACCGGTTGGAACATTACTGTGCTGAGGTGGTAAGCCGGTGAGTATTAGAGTGGAACTTGGAGTTAGGGGGTGATGGTTTGATAAATTTGCTTTCCTAGAATCCAAAGCTTAGTGTTGTCATCGAAGTTGGTTAATGATCTTTGGAGCAGTCTTCCGTTAACTTTTGACTAGAAATACCCTCGAAAGTTTGCTGTTTGATTCCCACTGCAGTTGACGCATTTTGTGCACGATTTTTAGCAGTATATGAATGTAATAGGTTGAAAAATTCCAAATAAACTTGACATTGTTTCAGAGACTCTTCCCCGTCACACGCAAGTCATCGAAAGAACGCAACTACACCTAAGGTCCACGATAATAAATCACCCCGTTCTTTTTCCCGTCCCGACAACCGCGGGGACATTGACGGCCACACGCCACGGTCGTCCACGGAGTCCATCCATAAATGATTGATTATTAATAGAAATCATTTTGCGCGCCGCCATACCTCTCGAACATTTCGTAACAACTCTTCTCGCAGCTCGAGTTGTCCTACAAACCGCGTGGCCCTCGAAAAGCAGAACAACACCAAAGTGCAACCCACGCGAACCTCGCGCAACCCCAAAGTACCAACCAAAGCAACTTTTGGAGGTATCAATCGCCTTGATTTATTTTTGGCCATGCCTTAAGTCTCGTAGCCCCCCGGTAATTGAAGCGTTGATGTCTGCGAGGTGGGTACCGCACAAGTACGCGCGGAGTCGGAGACCACGTGGGTGCGCTGATTTGGGGCGGTCTCTCTTTTGACAAATCTATGACCACAGCGGACTTGGCCGGCCGATGATGGACAGCCCTGATTGACGGCTGCCAGAGGTCGTCCCCGAAGGGGACACACGTCGCCGTTGCGTGCGATAGATAAGTGCTTTAAAAATCAATTAATTAGCGAAGAGTTCGCGCCGGTCCACCTTCGAATCCTGGCGCGTAGGCGCGTGCTATTTTCGGCCGATTTGGCAATTTCTTGGGACGATCTTTTTACGGAGAACGGAACCACGTTTTATCGCGCGATGACGACAACCGTCAATCCCAGAGTCAACCAGCCCGCGTTTCTTTGATTTGTTTATTTGATGTTCGATGAGGCCGTAAAACGGCAGCTGGTCATCCGGTGACCAACATGAGACATCAAAGGCCGGTGTGGTGGACAATTTGCGCCTTTTATGAGGCCGTAATTCTGGGGGTAATTTGCATCCACGGTCGTTGACGAGCGCGCAGCGATAACGTAATCCGGGCGGGAAGAACACAGATTTGAAATACATGTTTGTACAGCGATGGCGAAAAAAGAATGTCCTTTTCTATCCTTGAAATCGGTTTCGGAAAAAAATATATACAGTAAAAAAATCACGAAGACTTTAAAATTTGAAGTTGGTAGTGTCTCACTTTAATCATGTAATTTTACCTGAAAATACGTGTGAAAAATAAAGTTACATAGAAAAAGGAATATTTAAAAAAAATGCAAATTTATATAGAAAAACATGAAAATTGCAAAATTTCAATTTTATTTTAGAAACTAAAAAAAATTCATCAGTCGGGTAATATGTTCGTCTATATAATCAATATAATTGTACTTTTCACACATTGGCATAGATAAAATTACAAAATAGATTAATCTACACCTTGAAAGTTTCAATATTCTGTATGTTTTCTGTTTGACTGTGAACATGTGCTCAGTTGGAAATAATAAATACTAAACGACGAGTTGAAAGTTTACATTTTTTTCATGTAATTTTTCCCTTATTTTTAAAATGAAATCGCAAAAATGCATGGTTATGATGTAAAATTACACATTTTTTTCTCTCATTTTTGTATGATTTTTGTTAAACTGTGTTTATTTTTTTTTCTTTTTTTTTTAACTTCATCATCCCGGTACGAGAATCGAACTCACGACCTCTGGATCGGAAATCCAGCACGCCGTTAGTCGAAACCCATCCCCTACCGGTCAGTATTCCCAGTGAGCAGATTTACTCTTTGAAGGGATCTGACTTTGCCGAGCCAGGCAGGAGTCGAACCCATCACCTTCCGCTTACAAGGCGAAACCCGTAACCTCACGGCCACGGAAGCTCGGCATCAGTTAATCAGTTAATCAGTTATCGGTGTACAGTTAGAAAAAATAAAACGAGGAGTTGGAAATTTTAACGCGTAAAGTAACATTTTTTTCATGTATTTAAAAAACATTTTCTCTGAAACACCTCAAGAAAAATATTATCTAAATTTATTGTCAAAAAATGTGTTATTTCACAATACAAACCATTTTGCCTTCCTCACTGAGGTAAGGCTATAATCCTGCTCTAAAAATGAACTTTGTATAAAAACGTCGTAGACCCACCTTCATGTATACATATCGACTCAGAATCGAAAACTGAACAAATGTCTGTGTGTATGTGTGTGTGTATGTGTGTGTGTATGTGTGTGTGTATGTATGTATGTGACCAACAAACTAGCTCATGTTTCTCGGCACTGGCTGAACCGATTTGACCCAAACCTGTTGTATTCGACTTGGTTTAGGGTCCCATAGATCGAGTTTTATACAGATTGAAGTTACGATAAGTAGTTCAAAAGTTATGTATAAAAATGTTTTTTCACTTGTATCCGGATCTCACTTAAATGTATGCCAACTATGTCCGGGTCCACCATCTGACCCATCGTTGGTTATCAAAAGACCTTTTCAACGAGTCCAAAACATTGACGATCTGGCAACCCTGCCTCGAGATATGGTCACTTAAGTGATATTGATGTACTTTTTGGAAGCCGGATCTCACTTAAATGTATGTAAACTATGTCCGGATCCACCATCCGACCCATCGTTGGTTAGGTTATCAAAAGACCTTTCCAACAAGTCCAAAACATTGACGATCTGGCAACCCTGTCTTGAGATATGGCCACTTAAGTGATATTCATGTACTTTTTGGAAGCCGGATCTCACTTAAATGTATGTAAACTATGTCCGGATCCACCATCCGACCCATCGTTGATTAGGTTATCAAAAGACCTTTCCAACGAGTCTAAAGCATTGACGATTTGGCAACCCTGCCTCGAGATATGGCCACTTAAGTGATGTTGATGTACTTTTTGGAAGCCGGATCTCACTTAAATGTATGTAAACTATGTCCGGATCCACCATCCGACCCATCGTTGGTTAGGTTATCAAAAGACCTTTCCAACGAGTCCAAAACATTGACGATCTGGCAACCCTGTCTTGAGATATGGCCACTTAAGTGATATTGATGTACTTTTTGGAAGCCGGATCTCACTTAAATGTATGTAAACTATGTCCGGATCCACCATCCAACCCATAGTTGATTAGGATATAAAAAAAACTTTCCAACGAGTCCAAAACATTGACGATCTGGCAACCCTGCCTCGAGATATGGTCACTTAAGTGATATTGATGTACTTTTTGGAAGCCGGATCTCACTTAAATGTATGTAAACTATGTCCGGATCCACCATCCGACCCATCGTTGATTAGTTTATCAAAAAACCTTTCCAACGAGTCCAAAACATTGACGATCTGGCAACCCTGCCTCGAGATATGGTCACTTAAGTGATATTGATGTACTTTTTGGAAGCCGGATCTCACTTAAATGTATGTAAACTATGTCCGGATCCACCATCCAACCCATAGTTAATTAGTTTATCAAAAAACCTTTCTAACGAGTCCAAAACATTGACGATCTGGCAACCCTGCCTCGAGATATGGCCACTTAAGTGATATTGATGTACTTTTTGGAAGCCGGATCTCACTTAAATGTATGTAAACTATGTCCGGATCCACCATCCGACCCATCGTTGGTTAGGTTATCAAAAGACCTTTCCAACGAGTCCAAAACATTGACGATCTGGCAACCCTGTCTTGAGATATGGCCACTTAAGTGATATTGATGTACTTTTTGGAAGCCGGATCTCACTTAAATGTATGTAAACTATTTCCGGATCAACCATCCGACCCATCGTTGATTAGGTTATCAAAAGACCTTTCCAACGAGTCCAAAACATTGACGATTTGGCAACCCTGCCTCGAGATATGGCCACTTAAGTGATATTGATGTACTTTTTGGAAGCCGGATCTCACTTAAATGTATGTAAACTATGTCCGGATCCACCATCCGACCCATTGTTGATTAGGTTATCAAAAGACTTTTCCAATGAGTCCAAAACATTGGCGATCTGGCAACCCTGCCGTGAGATATGGCCACTTAAGGAATATTCATGTACTTTTTTATTCTGGATCTAAAAAATAGATGAAATTTGTGTACAGCCATTGCTGGTAATGAGTGAGGAAGGCACCAACCACATAGGTGGATTAAGTTAGTTTTTCAATGTAACATTACTATGATATTTTTTACTGTGCGTGTAATGTTAAGAAATTCTGTCTGTGTTTTGTTTTTCAATTTTACCTCAATTTAAAAATTGAACAAAAAATCGGTCAAATGCCATCCTGTGCCTTTATGACACTAACGTGTGACCCAGTTTCGCGCGAGTGACCAAAAGTGGACAACAGCAAAAGAAGAAGCTGAGAAATTTTATGGATTCCACGCGATTTTAACTGTAACCCAAGTCCGACGGGTATAGATGTCCTGGAAAGTGAGAGCTCGTAAAAAGGTTTGTATATGGAACGGCCGTAATTCATTCCCACTCGACACATCAAATTCACGCACGTTTCCGAGTGAAAATTCGCTACATGGTTTGAAACTCGCAATTCCGAGATTGCTATCGGAAGTCGGATTCTTAATTTTTGATGTGACCTTTTTCTCAAATCAAAACAAACATCACAGAGCTGTGGGGAGCAGACATTAAGACGTGATTTGGCAAACTCAACCCTGGCGGTAGATAGCAGCCGCCAGCAGCCGTAACATCAGGTCGGTATAAATAGCATTTTTCATAACAGCTGCTGTTTTTGCTCGCCCATTGCATGATGATGCCACTGATACTGACCGAGATTTTGCTCGGTGATACTAGAAGAGTAAAATCCTGCTGGTGCTGCTGCTGCTCGGCTGATTATAGTGCCGTGATAGCCCTGCTCACTAGCCAACATATGACTAAAACACAGCGCGAGAGAGAGCACGAGAGTTAGGCAGGGTTGTGAGTTGTCTTAGAAGGATATTCAATTGATCATTTCAGCTGAAAAAAAAATCAACTATAGAAACTGAAATAAAGCTGAGAACGAACGTTCACGCTCTAAAAAAATGTCTCAAGAACTTTCAGAGAGAAAAAAAACGCGTGAGAGTGGGAGAGAAAATTATCTCTAAAGTAAGTAAAGAGAGTGAGAGTATCAAATCATACATTTACATTCTCACTCAGTATCATTCCTCTCTCCACGCAAAATCCATTTCTCCTTCATAATTCTTAAACTCTCGGACGATTATCAATTTGTAAATGATAATTTCATCTATCTATTGTATGATTTACCTTGGAATCACCAGGTTTGATTGTCTTTATACTTTGTACAAACATTGGACCTCTGTGTCATCTACAAAAACATTCTCAAGAATGAAATTCTACTGAGAATCTTAAAGTTCAATCATTTTCCAAAATATCACGCAAAAGATCAGAGAGACTTGTTTTCGTTAGGATTTCTCTCTCGCTTTCATCGCTGGTGAAGAGCGTGATAAAGATGAACAACCATCATTCGATGATCCGCTCAAAATTAATGATTCTCACTCTGTTTGTGAGAATTGACATGTTCAGATTCTCACAACCCTGACAGAACTCTGCCCTGCTGTTTGCATTCATGGCGCGGGATAAGCAAATCGGATGAAACCATGGGTAAAAATAGACCCTCGGTGATAGCAGCATCAGCGGTGCAAACATGAACCAACGGGTTTTTTTTCGGGTTGGTCGCATGACTGTTATCGATAAGCGCGCGCTGACGCTGAGCTGAACTAGATGATAAAAATAGTTGTGATCCGATATGAGGGGAAACAAGGTCACAGGAAATGTTTGTAGGCTCGCAGAGCACAAATATTTGAAATTGAAAAGCATCTACAAACTGGTACAACGGTCCAGAACCGGCGGTGACTTCCGCCAACGTGACTTGCATCTAGTTTACCCTAACCTATATAATTCCAGCAACAAAAAGCCTAACGAGCTGCTGACCTGGTAGCAGCCAGCCTGCGGTGAGCTACTCACGCGACTCCAACAACTTCATTAGATCGCCGCCGCCGAGGATTTGCATATCGAATCCAATTCAACTACTTTTTCGCAAGTCTCAATCGAATGTGCGCGCGCTCAATTATCTCAGAGTTCAATGAGATTCTGGGCAAAACTGGTCAAACTCGCCGCGGTACAAAAAGGTGTGAAAAAAAGTGGGTGTTAAAAGGGCTCGTTTGCATGAAATGTGCAACTTTGAGCTGCGAGAGAGGGGAAAAAGCGCAGATATTGGAGTTCTTTGAGCGAGCGAAGAAGTGAGGTGCGGGACGAAGTTGCCAGTTGGGTTCTCTCCCTCGGCGTAAGAGACGTTTAATGATTTGTAAATATAAAGTTGTTTCTTGCGTGGTGGGCTCAGGAGGAGATCTGAGGAAGGGGGGGTTCATGATTTGCATACCATCGGTCAATCACCGTGAATAAAATCCATCTTGTCATTCACATTCGACGAGTTACGTGGTGTGCCGGGTGTGAGCATGTGAGCGTTTCGCAACGCTGCCGGTTCTTTGTGTGTACGGTTGAGAACTTTTGAGCTGATGACGAGCGTCGTCGTTCAGAATTTTAGCTGATTGCTGTAAATAACTTCTTGAAGATTTTGCAAAACAACTTTGTCGAAGATGTAGCTTAACACTGTGATATCTTATCGAGTTGCGATCTTCGACAAAGATGTAAAGTCACCGAAATCAGAGAAGATTTTCGCAAAAACCTCAATTAAATGATGTCGTATAGAGTTGCAATCTTCGAAAAAGTTGTTCGACCTAACTTCGAGTTTTGGTTACTGCGGATCGAAAAAAAATAACAAATGACTTTTTTCATGGTGTCGTATCGAGTTGCGATCTTCGACAAACAATATCTCAAGAACATGAGAAGTTTAATTTTGAATCAACCTATTGTTCATAAGACAAATCCCTCTGACAAAGTAAGTGTCTAACTCAAAGTTGATAATCCCACAACGCCATATTGACTTACTTGGACGTCTCGTGACAAAGTTCGGGGTCCACCGCGCGATATCAGTACCTCGCGCCCCCCTTGAGGCCTGCCGAGAGTTACTATTTATAACCAATAACTCATACTTTACGTCGTGTTCCCACGCGCGAAAACGTGTTTGGCTGCGCGCGCGCGCGCTTGTTCCGCCATAAAAGGTTCGTGTACTGAATAAATAATTTGAGGCAGATATACCGCGCGAACCTCCTTTTTACGGCCCTTAGTCTGCAACAACATTTGAACTGTAAAAGATTGTGTGAGTGGGCAATTTCGGCAAAAATTGCTCCGTTTTCAAACCTTTCTTGCTTGATTTTTTCGAACGCCGCGTGATTGCCGTCATGTTTCCGTCAGGTCAAATTTATATCAGAGCGCCATCGTGCCGCTCCTACTCTGATATGGTAGACCCCGGCGACTCGGGGAAGCAGGATTGATTGCCGGGTACGCGCCGGTTCTTCTGACTCATTTGTTAGAGTTAGTATACGAGCTTGTTTGTGGTGGTGTCTCACTCACTCCGGGCTCGACGGTATTCAAAGTATTAAATTTATATCTCTGTTTACACATGCATATCAAAGCTGCTGCTGCTGCTGCGATGGAGAAGCTATTATTGGAAGACACGACGGAAGAGAGGCTTTTCATGGCTGGGTGTCGTCTTATTGAAGTCTTCGCAACGCAGGAGAGTACCACACAACATGTAGCGTCATTTGTAAATGTTGTTGCAGAACGCCGCGCCGTTTTACTGGCCTGACAAATTATTCCGAGTTCAATGTATCCGACATTGGAAAAGAAAACATTGGAAAGGTACACCCAAATGAAGAATTTGTGACAGAAAATGTCAAACGGATTAAGCTACATTTATTTAAAGACTTTCTGATCAACTATTCACTCTCGTTTAGTATGTCTGCTTCAAGATAAAACAAATAAATAAAAAAGTACCTACACCCACATGAAGAATTTGTGACAGAAAATGTCAAACGGATTTTGCTACACTTAATTACAGATTTTCTGTCAAAAAATACATAAAACACGTAACCTTCGATGAATTATAACAGATTTATTTAATTGTACTGAGATAATTTGTTAGACCAAATCTGACCTCATGATTGTAAATTAGACCTTCTGAGTTCAAATTCTGGTGACATAATTTTTTAAAAATTTTATTTAAAAATCGATGCAACTTCCGAAAACAGTAACGTAACTTCATGTCAGCTGTTCCCTAAAAAACCACTCACAAAAATTCACAGCAGTTCATCCAACTTTGCACCGATGCAGCAAAAAGCTTCTGCCAAAGGTGCAAAAATAAATTCTAACCAAAACAATGGCAGACACCTCAAAACATTCCGCAAAAAAAAAACCTTTTTATGCTTATACAGCGAAAAAAACCGTACCTCACCTGCCACCCCGGTATTCCGGCTAAAAGGTCAACGATTTGGCGAAGTTGCCGCGTGCCGCGTGAGATATCGCATTTCACGCTAACGCGAAGCCCTTTTTTACGCGGATTCTTGTGGGAAGCATACACAGTAAAAGTCGTAAAAAAATTACCGAAAGTTGTCAAAAATTATCTCGAAAAATTGAGATATTTGCAGAATAAAAACATAAAAATATTTTTTTATTTTTCAACAACTTTTTATCACAGTGTAACTACCAAAAAATTGCAGAAAAGCGCGAGCGACCTCTAATGACAACATTTCTCGAACCAAACTCCTCAAGAATATTGTTGTTCCGTGATTAGAATAACAAATGTCCACTCGAGCAAGTTTTGCAAAAGCCGATGGCCAACCATCCACCACCATTTATCATCGCGGGTCGTAATTTCACCGGGAATTTTACCAATCACCGAAATGTCCCGTTTTACGACAGCCCGTTGGCGGTAGTCATCACGAGTGATATCTCCTCAAGAACATCACACACAGTTGTGAAAGCGCGGACATTTTCCTCTGCGTAAACATCGCATTAAAGTGAGTTTATATATTACAAGAGGTAGCGAACTTGACGTGGTTTTAGGGTAATGGGGTAGATTTTGGTAATTTTTTAAACAAAAAAAAAACGTTAAAATTTGTACTTGCAATCAAAAATTAGAATGCAAACGCGCGATGCAATGTCGCCAACCGCGATGCGTCAAACATAAACATGTATTGGTGACAACTTGCGCGCAACGATTCGCTGAGAGAGAGTAAAACCGCGTGCTCGACTCTCACTCGTCACCAATACATCTAAACTTTCGGCGCGTCGCGCTCGGCAATTTTGAATCGCATTTGACAAACGAGCAACAATTTCAAAATAACCCCACACTCAAAAGTGTGATACCTCATTGTTGTCACCACACACAGAACCAACTCATTTCGACGTCTTCGTGCTATCTTGTCGCAACCGCCATTTCGACGTTCCGAGTAAAAAAGGTGTTTTAATGTTTGACCTTGAATAAACAAAAACGAAAGCACGCAATTTAAACAATAACAAACACGTTTTGTTTGGCTGACCATTATGTGCATTGTCTCGAAGTTTGGTTGAAGTTGGTTGCTGGAGTCCCGAGTTATAATTACAACTGTTTACGGAAGTCTAACTTGTACGTGCGTCAAACGCGTTCTGACCTGAAATCCCTTTGGCCAGTTGTCGCACTTACATCAATTTTCAAGGACTGAAAATACATAAGGTGAGGCATTATAAGCTGCACAAAATGGCGTTTTTTACTCAATTTGGCCCAAAATGCACGTACGACAAGTTAGCGCGACGGCAACGATTTGAGTAATTTCGCTCAAATCTGCGGTGACACACGGCGAAATCGGCGTGGTTTTGTTTGTTTCGGTTCATGTTTTTTCCCTGTCATTTGAGACTCGCGCGAGCGAGTTCATTCACGATCATTACACGCGCGTTCGAGGAAGTCAAAGCAACGCGCGCTCATCTACATCATTTTCATACTTTTTAATACTCGTTGACTTGTTTCCTTTCCTCTCCGATGTGTGTTTAGTTGCGTTTGCTTATTTATACTTTTGCTACTATTTCCCCCTTAACTCTTTAAGCGCTTGAGCTCATCTGACATGCGAGATGAACAACACAAGTTGCAACAAATAAAAGGAAGAAGAAGAAATAAGGTATAGTCGCGCGTGATTTTTTCGTGTGTGGGATGTTGTTTTTTGTCTTTGTGTACATATCTGTGTATCGGAGGTCTTTTACCGCGAGATGACATTTTAACGTACGACTGATAATAAAAACGCAACACGTCTTTATGTTTGCTTGGCACGTTCGGGCCAGAGAGTTGCTGCTGGGGATGGTGAGGGTGGTGGTAGTGGGAGATTCTGACAGGCTATGAAGAAAGTTCTTCAGGACAGTGTCCCCGAGGTGTTGGTGGGACTGTGGTCAACCGGTTTGACAGGATGAGAATGTAAAATGAGGATTGATTTTGATTTCTTATTGAGAGTGTTTGGTTTTCGAAGTTCACATAATAACACACTCCCACAATCACATACTCACTCACACAATTACACACTCACAAAACACTCACTCAAGGAAGTATTAGACTACGACAAACCAACATACTAACTTTTTGACAGTTTGGCAGATGACCTGCTCTGTTAGTTTGCAGAAACGGCAGGCTGAATACAATTGGCTTTGTTGGCGAGTTTGACAAACTGTCAAGCACAAAAAAAGTGCGAGTTTTTTTGTTTATTTGCCATAGTCTAAAAATGAAAACTTCCCGTGAGAACTGTTCTGAAACAGCTATGAGGAAGCAATTTTCCAGATCCTTATCAAAAACACGAAAATGATAACGATATAATTGCTCCAGCAATTTGCTAGGAAACCTCACAAAGTAGATCAAAAAGATTAAGTAATTTGGAGAGCTAAACTAGTGGAAGCGATTTTGGACCACAACTGTACTTCCCTTTCCTTCTTCATTCTTCTGGCAAGGTGTGAAAAGGGCCCCCTCAAAGACAGAACTAGATTTAATCGGATTTAAAACCGAACAGCTGCCGGCAAGTGCTACCTTCCCGCTCGATTGGGTATTACAACCAACGTCAGCTGCTGGTACGGATTCTGTGTGTGGTCGTTGGGGGCCAATTTACAGCGGCCCCTCAAATTGGAGTTTTCTCGTTATCGGTCGAATCTTATCTCCCCAGCAATTCAGGCGGGACCCGGAATTTGAAAATTTCCCCTGGCGATCCAGGGGTGTGTGAATTATGATGCTGCTTCCCCTCTTTTCGGTACAAGAAGACTATCAGATCTGCGCTCTTACCTGTGCACTTCCGCTCAGTTTGGCGGCGTAGCTGAGGAAGCTCTGCAGTGACTTTTGCGTCTTGTGCGCCACTCGTCGGAACCGGTGGCAGGTCTCCAGCTGTTCGCGGCAGGAACTACACACCACCGTTGGCAGGCCATCTTTCGGTGTTATCTGTGGAGGAAGAAGAAGAGGGGGTAAGGTCCGGATGAGTTATGATGGTGTAGACTTGACTTGGCTTGGCATGGGGTAGAGCACTGCTAAAAGTCATAATTGAAAGTCAGAATAGTGTGTGCGGCAGGTAGCGGATTAACAGCTGGGGTTTGGGTAATGACCGAATTGGTTCTGGACAGGAGGGTTTGTAATTGAATCTGGTGTTAGATTACGCGTCCGAGCGGATTACGAGGTGTGCCATGTGTGGAAGGAAATCGTTTATTAAGATTGGAGCTGCTGATAAGCTGGTGGAAGTCAGGAACAAGTGTGAACAAAGTTTGATTTTTTGATGGTTCTACGGAATAAGCTGGAATTTTACTCAGATCTAACTGGATTCAATCTATTCCCAGCTTGTTCAGATGTGTTCTTCATAAAAGATCATTATAAGTATTCAGCACCTTGTAACTTTTTATCTACTATATATTTACGCAGTGACTTGCATGTCGAAGTGTGACCTCTTTACAATTATACTAAAAAATGGGTATGTCCTTCATATCAGATTTGTTCGTATTTTGCTATCTGATTACTACACATTAATAATAAAAAATATTAGGTATTGATATCGAGATATTAAGTTATATGAAGGTTTATATATAGATTTGTTTCAAATCTAGATCATCAATGCAAAGAAAAAACTCTTGGCCTTGTAATGCCTTGAATAATTAGTATGTCCTTCCTATAAGATTTATACGTATTTATTGATTTGAAGAATACCACCAAATTTTGATCTTTTTGTTTACCGTGCGTTCTTCATATAAAATTAATAGGTACTATTATCGAGTTATTGAGTTATATGAAGGACTACGTATAGATTTGTCAAAAATCTAGATTCGTTTCCTTGTAATACCTTGAATAATTAGTTTGTTTTTCATATGAGATTTGTCTATATTTTGTTACATGAGTATTACCAACAAACTTTTGATCTACTGTGTAATCTATACGTCCTTAATTTATATAGGAATCATAGGGTATTGATATCAAAGTATTGAGTTATATGAAGGACTATGTGTAAAATCAAGATCAACAATCCAAAGTATAACTCTTGGCCTAGTAATACTTTGAATAATCAGTTTGTCCTTCATATAAGATTTATACGGATTTATTGATTATAAGAATATTACCAAATTTTGATCTTTTTGTTACCGTGAGTCCTTCATATAAGATTCATTGGTAATGATATAGAGGTATTGAGTTATGAGAAGGACTACGAATAGATCTAGATATCGAGGAATTAAGTTATATGACAGACTACTTATAGATATGTCTAAAATCAAGATCACGAAGCCAAAGCATAACTCTTGACTTAGTAAAACTTTAAATAATCAATTTGTTCTTCATGTAAGATCTTTTTAGTTATTGGATGAATACCAACAAATTGTGATCTTTTTGTATACCGTGCGTCCTTCATATATATTCGTGGTATTGATTTATGAGAAGGACGTACGATTTTTTGTAAAAACTAGATTACCAGTCCAAAGTACTATGGACTAGTATTTTGAATAACCAGTATGTCCATCATATAAAATTTATACGAAATTATGTTATCTGAGGCCTACGTAGAACTTTTGAGCAACTTTGAGCTGCAATGAGGTATAGATTTGTGTGAAATTTACATCTCTAGTCCAAAGAATCACTCTTGACCAATGAGTATATCTAGGGCTCAGATATCCGATTGTTGTATGAGAAGGACACTTTCAAATTATTTGGAAGAAATCACTCAGAAGTGATTGCTAACGAATGGATTCAATGTTCCATTGGAATTCAAATAATCATTACATCGAACCACGCAACCATTAATATTGATAGAGTTCTGATTGAGCCATTCTCCCAAGGAAAGAAAATGATTAAAATTTTGATTTCAATCCAAATCTAAAGACTTCGCTACACGGTGATTGACATCCGTCAATTTTACTGCGACCTTCTAGAAGGTGCTCTTGCAAACCCCAAAACCAGTGTCACTAATTTCGATCACACTTCCCATTCCGCGCGCGCTCGTAACTCTATCAAAAGGCGCAAATCATTAGTCAATTCTGGTGGAACCAATTAAGCCCCACCGCGCCATTGCCATCAGCGAAGCGTTTTAAATAATTTCGACTTGGCGCGCGCGTCCAAGGACAAACCCGGTAGTTTTGCGCCGCCAGTAATCAGTAGCCAAGCGTCAAGATTTTATCGACGGACGCAAATGAATCTCGCGCTGGACCAAGAGTTTGCAAACTGCCATGATTTATAGCCCAAACAGTTGGTTTTGTGTCAAACCTTGGCCGGAGGCTTTCACTCTGTTGCAAATGTACATTTTTCACAAGTATCGATCCAATCAGCATCATGTGCACTTGTACCTGCTACCGAGTAAGTAATTACCTGTGCGCGCGGACTCATAATTATTATCACACAGCCCTCATCAATTGGCGTTGGCGGCGCAGTCATTAATAACCGCCGAGACCGCGGTCGTCCCTAAACGCCGACGAGCTGCACTATCGCTATAATCGTATAATTTTCCGTTCAATAAATTATAGCGAGCAAACCCCGCAGACTCCAAACACGTTTACACAAATTGGATCAACTCCGAGGTTTGTTTGGGAACTTTTTCGTATAGTGGCGGGATATGTAAATTTAACAAAATTATACACCTATCCATTAGCGCGCCGAGTTCCATAATTGAATTTTATCATTTCCTCCCCTAGCCGGACTCCACGCCGTTGGTCAAGATCGCTGACCGACTGACCGACCCCCATCAGGGTTAATCGCTGGGCGTTGGCACATTCTCCAGCCTCATAATTTTCACTCCTGACAACATCTTCTCTGAAGCTTCTTCTTTCTGGGTGGTTTACATATCATCGCGCAGCCTCCCCCCTTCCCCCTCATTGTGGTGCGGGTCCATCAACATCATTATATGCACTTCTCTCTCACTCACCATCACTTTGATTCAACAAATTACGCAATTACCACACCGGCAATTGCGTGTGCTTTTATTTGCCCTCCTCGACTTCAAGATCGGCGGAGGGGTGGAGGGGACGGGAAGCACGTGTACCAGAGTGTGAAGATTCGTTTCATTTTCTTCTAACTTGATTAAAATGATTGCTATTATTCAATTTGTAAGCTGAAATAGTTTTGCTCATTTTCTGCGCCCCGCAGGTGGGCTCAACATGTTGCTCATTTTGTTTTTGCCCTCCCGTTCATGTTCTGAGCGATGATCTTCACACTTTTCCCGAGCTGGCGAAGCTCGTTGGTGCGAAAAGAAGCGCTTCAGCGAGCGCACACAGGTCCGCGATGATGAGTACCTTGCCTCTGTCCATCAACCGGCATTACCGGTTGGGGATGATGATTACATACCATTAGAATGCGAGGAATCTCGGGCGATGCGCGGACTTATCAGTTGTAACGGGGAAGGTTGGTTGGAGAGTGGATTCCGGATACTTACGAAAGAATGATCCGATATGAAACACATCTTTCAAATCATGATAGTATGAAAGAATCACTGTAGACTTAGTTCGCTATACGTATTAATCTTGTATGAAGGACAAAGTCCTGGACATGCATGTTATCCTCGATCGAGAGCGATATTTTAGATTAGTGATCTAGAGTTCATCCAATTCTATACATTGTTCTTTGTTGAAATCGATGCCTATGTATCTTTTAAGAACAACACTCCGTATACAAAGTCCAAATGCGTCCAATGTTATACGAAGAATCCCGTATTAATTCATATGACGAATACCAATCCTATACAGTTATATTGAGTCCTTCTTTGCGATAAGAGTTGCCTGTATACTTCAGTTACTGGACTGCATATCCGATAAAGAGTCCAGATAATACCTCATAGCAATCAATATGTGATTTTTGACTTTGAATGTTATGAACATTTTTTGTTCCGGAATCAATATGTGATTCTCCACATTATGTATCTAATATTATGATATAACGTTGAATCTCATGCAAACTTTTCGTCTATCCTTGTGTAACGGCTTGTGTGTATCCAACTGCTACTCTCAATTTAAACATAATACGCTGGATATCACTTGAAACGGATGCATCGTAAGACTTGAACCTCAGGTCAACCAGGAAATCCCATCTTCTCAGTCAAGAGGTCGAATGAAGAAATTGATACCAGAGTAAAATATAAAAACACTTCTCGTAACGAGACGCCAAACAACCCCTCGACGTTCGAAAGTCCCCCACATCTGTGTGTGTGGAGACCACTTGGGCCCCCAAAACCGACCTGCTTCAAGTGGACCCCGTTTGATCCAAATCTCGCGCCAGTCACCCTTCAAGGCATACCTTTCGCCCATCTACGACCACCACCAACCAAGGGTGATTTTGCAATTTAAATTTAATTAATAGATTTCTCATCGTAAATTATGAAAATTAATTAATGCCCATATAACAACTCAACTGCACAGCCCATTAAAGCTCACACTCTTCGGTTCTGTGTCGATATCAAAACTGGACCAATTCCGCGCGGGGGTTACCCAATAGAGTGCAAATGGTGAGAATATGTATCGATAGAGATTGAGCGGAGGTGGGGGGGGCACCCCCTTAAAACGTGCTACTAAGTCGCGTGTGCGAAAGGCAAAGGAAAGCGAAACCTCCTACATCAAAGTCCGCTGTGGCAGTTTGTGTACATGTGTGTGTGTGTTGAGGAGGAGGCTTTTAATGCTTGCCGATGTGCCGTTGTCGTTAATCGGTTCGGCTGCCGGTTGACGAAGTCTTCGATGGAGGGAATGGGCCGGTTGGATAGTGGGAGCGGTTGGAAGAATTTGGAGGAAATCTGGTCTATTATTGGTCAGATATTAATTCGGAACTATTCCAAGTGTATCAATCCTAATATTATATGAAGGATTCATAAGAGCTGTTTTTAGGTCCTAAGAGATATTACAAGGTCAGATATGCATCTATGGCATTATATGACGGCCCCAGTAAAGATTGTTCCACGGCCTTATCCAGAAAATCAATTCTAATACTATATGTAGATCTCATAAGAGGTATTCTAACATCATATAAAGAACTCAGTAAAAAAATATTCCTCGGACATATCAGGATATCAATCCTTATGTTATGGAAAGAATTAGTCCTTGGTATTACAAGTTTTGATATAAATCCGCAATCTTACATAATGACTTAGTAAAAGGAGATTTTTGGACTTATCAGGTAGGTATATCATTGCTAATATCATTGAAGGACTCATATGAGGTATTACTAGGTCAAATACAAATTGGTGACCTTTTTTAAAGGACTTAGTCTAAGCCCAAACATCAAATCCAATATTATAGAAAGAGTTTATTCGAGGTATTACAGAGTCATACATCAATCCGTAGTCTAATACGAAGGACTCCGTACGATGGTTCCTCGGACTCATTAGGTATATCACTCCGAATACTATCGAAGGACACATACGAACTAATTTCGTAACATTATATGAAGGACTCAGTGAAATGTTATTCTTGGACCCAATTGGGATACCATTCCTTATGTGTTAAGATTCATAAGAAGTATTACATAGGCCGATATAAATCCGTAGATTTATATGAAGGACTCAGTCAAAGTTGGACTTCGGACACAATCCAATGCGAAGGACTCCGAACGAATTGTTCCACGGACTTATTAGATACATCATTCCTAATACTATCGAAGGACAAATACGAACTCATTTCGTAACATTATATGAAGGACTCAGTGATTATTATCCTTGGACCCAACTGGGATACCATCTCATATTTGTTCCAAAGATTCATAAGAAGTATTACAAAGGCAGATATAAATCCGTAGATTTATATGAAGGACTCAGTCAAAGTTGGACTTTGGACACAATCCAATGCGAAGGACTCCGTACGAATTGTTCCTCAGACTTATTAGGTGCATCATTCCTAATACTATCGAAGGACAAATACGAACTCATTTCGTAACATTATATGAAGGATTCAGTGAAATGGTATTCTTGGATCCAACTGGGATTCCATCTCTTATTCGTTCGAAAGATTCATAAGAAGTATTACAAATGCCGTAGATTTATATGAAGAACTCAGTCAAAGATAGACTTTTGGATATCGATTCTTGTATTACATGAAGAATTTATACGAGGTCACAAGATTTGTTTGTTAGTTGTAGCATGACTTAGCTTTTGCCAACTCAACTCCCACTGTCCATCGGACATCCCCAACCTCTCTCTGGGGGGACCTATCTCAACATTGTGTGCCCCTCTGCGAGTGGCGCTCAACTCCACACAAGACGCAGCATCCACAAGCCATGACGACGAATCTCCAGGCGAAAGCAAAAGCATAAACCGTGAGTGCATGTGCCGCGGCCGACCGATATTATGTGTGAACATAAAGGCCACTTTGGAGCCCGTCGTCGACGACGACGTTGCCCGGCGGCGGGACTATGGGAACCAGGTCCACGCGACGTTGGTAGACGACACCGAGTCTCTTCATTGATTTGGGATCGCGCCTTTTTATCGATTCAAAGTCTCTCGTACGGCCGACGCGTAGAAGAGGGCCCTCGTCGAAGGTGGTCATTAAGTTAATAAATATTAAATTAATAATCACACATCACGGGCTAATATGGGTGATGGGTGGCGGCGGTGGGACGCACCATTTAGAGGTGCAGGGAAAAATGTAGAGTGGCGCTTTTATTTTGCAATTATACTGATCCTTTCACGAGATCGGAGCACGTAACGACCTGCGCGCGGTCGGTAGATCTTGACGGTGAGAGGATACCAATTTAATTCAATTTAGTGCGGGGCTCGTTTAAGGCTGGAACGCTATCATTGAACGGGGCGTGGGGGGTGCGTACGAAAGAAGGGGAAGATAGTATATTGTGGTAGTTTAGTGATAGTAATTAACTTGCTATACGACGTTCTGTTCCCTAGTTGGTTGCAACAGATTGATACATATTGCAAGGAATCTTAAGGTTTCAAGGTATTGAAGACTCGGCCTCTTTAAACAAATCGATGTCCTCAGCATTTTTTATCGTTATTTGAACCGCTTTAAAGATTGATCCCGCTTGATCTAATCTTCAGCGATATTGATCGAGTTCAAATAATGATCTTTTGAAAACTCAGATATTCATGAAAAGTTGTAGAATTCGATATCTTCGCTGTTTTTAATCATTATAAAAGCCTTTTAATACTTCTGGTAGCATATTTATTCCACTTGACCTAATCTGCATCGGTATTGGTCGAGTTCAAATAAAAGCCCAAACTAAAACCAGAACTAGAACCACGCAATTTCATAGCTAATCCGCAGATAAACCACTCCCAACTGATGACTTGTTCAATTATTTGTACACGCCAGAACGCGCCCCCTAATGCCACCCCCTGGGACTCCGAACCAGATCCGCTTAGCCAAATTGATCTACGCGCTGAAACCCGAAACCGCAAAACAACAAACTGCCAATCAATTCCATTTTCCATTACTAATCACATCGGACAATTGGCTCGACGTCCTCTCCTCAACCACCTCCTAACTGAGTAAGTTTGCGCGCTCAATATGGCAATTTCGTGCGTCCATTTGCTCGTGATTATTATTACAAGACTCGGTTGGTCACTTTTTGCCCGCCACGCCACACGTGGGTCTCGCGGGAATATCTGGGTCAGTGCGGCACGTCGACATCGATTTTGATTGTCCGGATACGCTGAGCGTCGTTGATCCACAATTTGCATAACAAAAACCACATCCACCCTCCCAACCACACAGCCCACTGAGAGGTCAGCGACGTGTGAAAATTTCGCTGCATGCACTGAATCGAAATGACCTGGAAAAACGGGAGCATTAATCACCGCGGACGACCACTTCACCTCCCGAGGGGGGAATCAAACTCTCCGGAGATGAGCATTTAACCGCCGATGTCGACGCCGGAAAGCGAAGCCACCCCCGTACGCTTCAGCCGCCCGCTAATGTGAAGAAGAGGTATGCTAAAGAGTTGACCTCTCAACATCCGCAGCAACTCAACTCCATTAAGGTGAACGCGAAACCCATTGACTGCCGTTTAGGTGAGCATCGTCGGAGAAGGAAATCAATAACCAGCCAAGACCGGGAGATGGGCTTGGGCAAGGGGCTTGGAGGTATGGGGGGGCCTTCGGAAGAAATCAATAGCCGCTATCACTGGGTCAAGTAGTCGGCAGGAAAAGGTTTCATATATGAGCTATAGACGGAAGCTGTATCAACGCGGTGAACGGTAAACGGTTTGATTGAGTGGATTTTGCATATGGAGAGATTGAACGGCACGTGGTCTGCTGGAAGAAAGCTTTGAATGGGATTTTATTAAAATAAGGTTTTTTTTTATTTGTTTGTTCGAAAAAAACATCCAAATTTGACATTTGAAAGTCGCAAGTTCTGAGAATTCCTTGACGTATGTATGTATATAATATTCGAATAAAGAACTTTTCACAATACCATATTTCATTAAGGTGTACATTTTGATATGGTTTCTGCTTGTCTAATGTCATACAGAAGATTTTATACAAGAAGTCCTAAAGATCTGATACTGAGAATCCAAGATGTATATATGTATATAATATTCGATGATTTTGGAGGCAAATGCAAAGCTATTCAAAGCCTTTAAGGACTATAGCGACCTTCTAATTCGGTAAATACTTCCATAAACCAACAACCCACGCCATTTCCAGCTGGAACACAACCCATTGATACCGAAATCCGACGCCTCAGGGACTCCAAATCACCCCGAATCACGTATCGAAATGCTCATTAAACACCAAAATTAGCGCGTTGATTCCGCAAGCCATGGCATTTGATCCAAATTTGAAGGTTTGTTCAGTTTTTGCCCAATAATCATCGATAAAAAACGCATAGAAGCAAACCTCAACCAGGGTATTCTGTGGTCGGTCGTAACAATCATAGCCACAATGTTGCACGCGCTCGTTTGGATGCCGGCAGTTGATATACATTTCAGGCAAAACGAAGATTACACTCATCAGGCTCTCCAGCGAGGAGTTGGGGGGAGGTTTATAATTATGTTACGCAGTCGACGGTAATCGCGCGCGCCAACCAGGTGTGTTTTGCTGGCGTTGTACTCGCGGTTGTAATGAGCATAATGGTACACGATGCTCTCAAGTGCAGACAAATGTAGTCGCGGGGTTGTAGCACGCGTGCTGGGTGTTTAACACTCGTAAAACCGGTTGGAACATTTGTTGGAGGCGTTTTTAGGGTTGTTCTGTAGTATCACAGCAGAGTTGCAGTTCTACGTTATCTTCAAGTTTTTTTGGGACTAAATCATGGCTGCGTAATCTTGATATATACGCACCAAAAAACCCTCAAATTCAAGTGTTATATCAGACACAGCGTCTCGGTTTCCCCCCAAAAAACTGAACCTCCAAGTCATTGTCGGCATCCCCCCCCCTTAGTTCAACCGCATACCTTAATCTCCTTTATCTCTCATTACCTCCAATTACCGCGCGTATGGTATGTACGCGAACGCGAACCTCAATTTTCTTTGGACGGGGCAAAATCAACCAGCCGAATAAACCACGCGGGGTACTTTGCGCCGGTCCGAACATGTGTTCAACTTCAATTACCTGGGGGAGCTTCGAGGTAGCCACTTATGTCATAAGCGGAAAAGATCGCAACTTGATACGCGGGCGCGCGTAATCGACGAAATTTGGTCACATGTGTTGCTTTTGGGAGAATTTGGACAATTTGGGTTCGATTGAGCTCGATCAATATCAGGGAAGACTTGGTCTGGGATACCAACAGATCTTCAGGAAGCTTCCGGGAGGTGACTTTTGGTGAGGTTTGGACTAGTGCTTTGAACTCGATCAATATCAGGTATGACTTCGTCCCGGATATCAACGAGTCTCCACGGAGCTTCCATAGCTGAGATTTAGGTCTTTGAACTCGTTCAATATCAGATATGATTTCGTTCAGAGCATCAACGAATCATCCGGAAAATTCCTGGAGGTAGCACTATGTGAAGTTTTGACTGATTCTTTGACTCGAACAATACCGTGGTCTAGGCCAACAATAGATCACCAGAAATTTCACTGTAGGCTACTTTTTGAACTTGATCAATATCAGGCATGTTTCGCCTGGGATATCAAAGGATTTTTGGGATGGTTCCTAGAGGTGACTTTATGTGAGATTTGAGCCTACACAAAAAAAAAATCATGGTAATATTACATCTGGGAAGGGGTACATCTTTTATGTCAGAAAAAAGGTGTAATTTTACCTCTGGAAATGTGTAATTTTACCACTTTTCTGGTGTAATGTCACTTTTTCAGTCTAAATTGAGGTATAATTACATCATAAAAGAGGTAATATTCAACGTTCCAAAATTATAGCTTCCAAATTTACATTACTTTTTTCTGTGTAGTGCTTTGATCTCGATCAATATCAGGCATGTCTTCGTCCGGGATATCAAAAGATCTTCAGGAAGCTTCAGGGGGGTGAATTTAGGTGAGAATAGAGCTACTTCTTTGAACTTGATCAATGTCAGGTATTCGTCCGGAATATCAACGGATCTTCAAGGATTGGACTAGTGCTTTGAACTCGAGCAATGTCAGGTATGACTTCATCCGAGACATGAACAGACCTTGAGGAAACTTCCTGGAGGTGACTTTAAGTGAGATTTGAGCTATTTCTTTGAGCTTAATCAATGTCAATTATGTCTTCGTATGGGATATCAACGGATCTTCAGGAAGCTTCTTGGAGGTGACTTTAGGCGAGATTTGGGCAAGTGGTTTGAACTCGATCAAAGTCAGATATGACTTCATTCGATACATCTGCAGATCATCAGGAAACTTCCTGGAGGTGACTTTAAGTGAGATTTGAGCTACTTCCTTAAACTCTATCAATGTCAGGTATGAAGAATCAACAGAAATTTTGCTGGACGTACCGATTGATATAGCAACCTTCGACTGAGTAAAAGCAGATCTTGGGATTGCAATTTCCCAAAATTAAGTTGACTCAATTTCCCAGTGAATACGATAACAATCGGAAACCCCCCAAAATCACCACAAAAAAAAATCAAACTACCATCAAAACCACGATTGCTCCATTTTACGACCTCCACCCTCTCTCTTCTCGTCTAACTTTTACGCCCTGCAGACAGTCCCAAACTCGTTTTCCTCTCCATTTATTCTACTGTTGACAGTTCCATCTTGCCGTCTGGTCTCAACCATAAAACAAAAAGTTCATGCGCGCCCTACCGCAACCGCCTGTTGGTCCAGCTGTGCATCAATCTCTCCAGCGTGGACGACGACAAGATGAAGATGCGCCCCTGCCCTGACAAGTTCCGAAAGGCCGTCAACACCTCCTTCACCGTAGTCGATGGAGAAAAACCAGAAGCGACTCCAAAATGTTAATTTTTGTCGTCAAACAAGGGTGGCGGCTAGTTTTGGTCAGTCCGTTGACGGTGGTCTTCAGAGGGCTTGTGGCGCTTGATGACGACGACGGCGATGGTTGATGGATGGCTGGGCGCTTCGACGGGGTTCGAAGACTGTCGCTGCAAATTGGGCGGAATCGCGTTGTTTGCTGAAGATAATTACTACCGACGGGTAGTTAATTTTAATTAGGAACGGAATGACGTGTCAAGATGAGGTGTGGAGATGTGGTTGATACGCGAGTTTAGAGGAATTGACCGGAAGGTCGTTGCGAATTGCTAATTCTTGTTGATTTAAACCAATGACCTAGGAATTTGGTCATTAGGTTATCTGTCAGCTTGAAAAAGGACATAGAGAGCAACGCGAGTCCAAGGTCAACCAAAGTCGTTGCGAACTTCCGTGATGATTTAAACCAATGACATAGGAATTAGGTCATTAGGTCATTTATCATTCTTAAATAGGTCACCGCGGTTGCAACGCAAGTTGAATAAACTCGGTCGAAAGGTCTTTGGCGAGGTCGTTGCGTATCTTCTTGATGATTTAAACCAATGACCTCGAAATTTGACCAATAGGTTATCTTGAATTCCTAAATAGGTCATTGAAGCAACGCGAGAGCTAACATTGAAACTATGTCCTAAAAGCTATTGTCGACAGTCATAGGTTGTTTCCGTGTCCGGATTACATCCGTATAGCTTCTGTGAACACGGTAGACAGTGAGTCTGTCCTCATATCAAGGTAGTTATAGGTATTTGTTTAATTCTTGAAGCTCTCTGAAAACGAAACTTGCGAAAATCAGCAAGTCACAGTGAAAATCTCCATTTCAACCTTCCAAGCAGATTTAGCAACTCACCGACGCAGAAATTCCTCGCCGTGTTTCCAACTTCCAATAACTCGATTCAAATTAGTCTCGCTCCAACAATCCAATCAGCGCTGGCCGGCCACCAAATAACTTAATTCTAGCCGATTGCGTCGTGTCGTAACAACCCGAGCCCAATAAGCCACCACCACGCGGACTCTGTGCCAATAATAATAACCTAATCAAGTGAAGAGAGCAACCTTAGTCGTGATTAGCCGCCTAGAAGCTACAATTCTTGAGGCATCGCGTGTCACTGTGCGTCCTCCAAGTCAAAACCGCCAATTTGGCGGTTGTTCGATTTGATCCGTAATCACGGCATTGATTGGAGGTGCGAACGCGCGATCATCTTCGCAACCGCGCCAGCCAGTATGTCTAGGCCAATCAACGCGCGACCTCAAAAGCGAAAATTCCGCCAAAAAAGCAGTGTGTTTGGAGGTGCCACGCGAAAATTTCGATTTCAATATCACTTGGTCAGTGAGCGATAGAGTGATCGTAACCGACATTGTTCGGCCTGGGGTCTTCGAGTTGGGGTCTCGGAGACGAGAAGAAAGGGGCCAATTGTTGTGAGCGGAGAGGTGCACTGAGGAGTCGCTGATTGAAGTTGGTAGACTGCGAGGCTCATAGCTGAGGTTTTGGGCCGTTTCGTCGAATGAGTCATCTGACCGAATTGTCGCAACTTACATTTTGACAATTCTACAGTGTAGGTCATTTCACCGAAACTGTCTTTATTCTTAATTCAATAGACCTTGGTACTAGACATCACATCAGAGTTCGGTCATTCATCGAAAGGGCCATTTCGCCGAATGTGGTCACCATTTTTTTGCGTTGTTGATATATTCCTGTATTTTTTGCTAAACCGCAATATTTGGTCATTTTGTCGAATTATAAATATTGCCAAATAGGCCATTTCACCGAATTTGCAAATTTGCCTATTTGACAAAAGGGTCATTTCACCGAAAATGTCATTCTTTGAGCTTGTTGCTTAGCTCAAGATCGAAACAAGTTTAGTCATTTTTTCAAATGAGGCATTTCACCGAATGGGAAATTTCACCGAATAGGTTATTCCATATAATGGTCATTTGACTAAATTTTTGTATCATCAATTTTGCTAAGATTTAACTAGCTTAGAAGAGCTTCAGTAACACAACCATTCGACGAAACAACCTATTCGGTGAAATGACCCAAACCCCTTCCCCAGCAGCCTACGGCTGCAGCGACCTGGCGTCGGCGTCGACTCCTCTCATGGTGGCGGCGTGAAGCCGATTCGTCATATTTTTCGTGATTTTGTTTTTCTTGTAATCATATTTCAATTGTTTGTGTTTCGAAATGATTTCGGATCACGAGTCTGCCGTCGATCTTGTGGGGGGGCCTCTTGCGAACCTGAAAATGGGAGGAGGTTCGAGGGGTTCGGGGAGGAAATTGAAACAAGCGAAACCAAATAGACTCGATAATATCTCTAATCGTGGATGATTGTACGATTTTTTCACGGTTCGGTTTTCGGTGGTTATGTCATGCCGTGCAGAGTCGGGTATTAGCTTACAAAAGAAATTGTGGCGGGGCTGACTGATGTTGTTGTTTTGGAGGTCGTGATGGGATTGGGTTACCTTGGATCTGATATCGATTGCGGTGACGTAATGGCCGGCTATCAATGTCAGGAGGTAGTAAATGAACTGTATTATTTGAAGAGATGAAAAGTGGTCTTGCTATAACCTTAAAAACTTCCAAATTTATCAAGATTCGTTTAAATTGCATGTTAACAACGATCATTACAAAAACCGTGAAACTCATCAAAACGTCCGAGGTTGTAACCAACTTTTCTCTTAGCGATCTCCCTGTCCGTCTGCGCCATTATCGCCACCATTACCGGGAAACTTCTTCCATCACTGCGACGTCTTATCATCCAAAATTGGACACTTTCTACGAAATTTCAAACCGGTGGTAAAACCGCCGGATTTCATCACCACCGCGCCGCCGTTGCCCGAGTGATAGCAATCACTTCCCACGATTATACGATTCCGGACAACGCGCTACGGCCCGTTTTTGGAACTGACTGACGGTTGACGGACGGTCGCGCCCACGCGAGTTCTGACCGTCCAAATCGTAACTTTTTATTACAACAATAATAATTATTATCGTCATTGTTTGGTCGTCGCGCGAGTTCATCATTCTGCGGGGCGCAGGTTTTGGACCGTGGACCATCCGCGATAAGTGATGTTCCGTTTCTTCGTCGAAGCGGGCGTTTCGGTGATGAATTCCAAGCTGACCTCCACGTTGCTGCTCGCATTGCGTGGGGGTGGCAAATTTTATGAACCTCCGCCGAGTCCCTCGGCAGCACCAGCTTCCTCGACAGGCAAATCATGGCAAATAAAAGCACCCACGCCAGCAACCACGGCTGTAAAGAGAGCCTAGTTTTGCAGTTAATTACGCTTACGGGATCGCTCAATTGCTGCTAAAAGGTTGCGCGCCTCTCGCTCCTCGTCCTGGTCCACCATCGCCGATCCAAAACGATGTTTTATTTTAATTAACCACAATTTCCTCTATCTGTTTTAAAACAATCAATTTTATTTCACTACGCGAACCATTTGCCCTGGCTGGTTGGCTGCCTTCAATCTGATTTCAATGGAGGTATCAATTTACTCTTTCCTCCTCCGGTTCGGGGGCTTGCCCCGTCCATTTCGGCCGCGGAGTTTGGACGCTGTTTAGACGCTCCCAGCTCGTGAATTCAGCGCCATCATCACGCGCCATCAATTCGACTAAACGTGAATACATTATCGATCATAATCGCTTCATCTCTCACACTCGTTGTCTCTGGAGCTCCTCGTCGGATTGGTGAGTCAGAGCAGCAGCGAGCAAAAACTTTCAACCTTTCTCCACCTCCTGGGAGTCCCACCAACAAAGCCGGGCACTATGGGATTCAGTGCGGAAAAATTGGGCAAAATGCAGTTGTCTTATTTTGCAACTCATCTTAAAAGTTTCGATGGTTTGATCTTTGCAAAAATAAAATTTAGCATCATTAATTCTACTAGTGCGGCAATTTCTCATGAAATCACGACAGGGTTGCCAAATCGCCAATCTTTTTTGACTACGGAAATTTGGTTTAGACCATTCCAGACCTAATCCTTAGACAGTGTGATTTTAAAATTTAGTTGTGGATCAATTTTTGAATTATATTTCAGGGGTTTAACCAAAAATTGTATTTACTGTTCAGTAGTTTCCACTAAAATGAATCAGGCTCTAACTGAAGTGCACCACTAAAAAGAGTTGCTCGATGCCCAATATTTACGAATGTTTTTTATAAAGCATGTCTAAATATGTACAATACAACCTTTCCGAAAGTTATTTTTATAAAGTTAAAAAATAATTGATTCTTTCAGACCTAATTTTCACATACTAAATGTAAGAAATGTTTTTTTTATTATGATTTCCGACTAAATTTTGAAAAACTTAACTGACTTCCCTTAAGTATTGATATTTCATAAAAATTTAACGTGTATCAATCGAACAACTATACCTATTTATTATCAAAATTGTCTAATTCCAGTTTTGTTTATATTTTTAATAAACTCCATTTCAATGCATTCTATATGAGACAGAGTTGACAAAAATCTGTCTCTCATGCTGTTTTATGAATGATTTTTTTTTATTTCAGTAATTTTTACATGCGAATATATTACAACTTTTTTTAAGTCAAAGTCATAGGGAACCATTACTTTAAAAAATAATTCGAAAACATAACTTTTTGGTAAATAGGCATTTGAGATTCAAATTAGAAACTACCGACCATTGGGCAAAGTATACAAGTAGAAATTTGAAAAAAAATCTGGCCCAAAAGCGTATAAAAATCTGGAAAATTCCGGTAGACAAAAATCATACAAATATGATCGGGGCAGTGTAAGGAGGATATGAATTAATTCAAAAATTTGTAGAATTCAGGTTTAATTGATTTTTGGTCTCTAAAAAGATTAATTCTATTTTTTTTTTCATTTGAAGAAATATTAAGTATTTTTTCGAATTTTTATTAGACTAGCTTAATTTCATCAAAACTACAAAATTGATAGAAAATGTCAAAATCTATCAAAATCTGGCACAGAGAATAATTGATCTTTATTCTGACTGACACTTGAAAAATCTTGAATTCCCAAATTTATCGGCAAGCTGGCAACCCTGCAAATGGGTAAGGTGTTCAATTGTTAAATTAATCAACTCGGACACTTTAGTTCAAAGCATTTCAAATATTTCCCCCATTATTTTAATATAGAATGGAATAGATAAATTATTCCACTCTTAAAAAATTTAAGGATGATTTGAATTTATTCAATTTCTTTTCAAAAGACGGCAATAAAACGAATTGTAGAAAAAATAGGCAATTTAAAAAAAACGAATTTTCAAGTGACTCAAACTAACTTGAAAAATTGAATTTAGGAATGTAAAAAATAATTTTTAATTTTAAGTAATCTGTATAGAGTTCTAAATTACTTTAACAAATCTTAACCTTACAAAAATTTAAATTTAAAAAAATCAAAATCTACATAATAAATAATTGAATAAAAAAATATTTTTTTTTTTACTTTAAGTAAGGCCGTTGCAAATATTTTATAAAGTTTATGTATATAAAATTGAAATATCAAGCCATGGTCTCAATAAAATAAAATATTCTTAATCGATCTCAGACATGCTGAATATGATTTTAAACGCAGGAAATGCATTTTTAATTGGGTAATTCTCCGCCAACTCACACAGCAGTTGCCCCGACCCCTCTTCGATTTGCGTGAAACTTTGTCCTAAGGGGTAACTTTTGTCCCTGATCACGAATCCGAGGTCCGTTTTTTGATATCTCGTGACGGAGGGGCGGTACGACCCCTTCCATTTTTAAACATGCGAAAAAAGAGGTGTTTTTCAATAATTTGCAGCCTGAAACGGTGATGAGATAGAAATTTGGTGTTAAAGGGACTTTTATGTAAAATTAGACGCCCGATTTGATGGCGTACTCAGAATTCCGAAAAAACGTATTTTTCATCGAAAAAAACACTAAAAAAGTTTTAAAAATTCTCCCATTTTCCGTTACTCGACTGTAAAAAATTTTGGAACATGTCATTTTATGGGAAATTTAATGTACTTTTCGAATCTACATTGTCCCAGAAGGGTCATTTTTTCATTTAGAACAAAATTTTTCATTTTAAAATTTCGTGTTTTTTCTAACTTTGCAGGGTTATTTTTTAGAGTGTAACAATGTTCTACAAAATTGTAGAGCAGACAATTACAAAAATTTTGATATATAAACATAAGGGGTTTGCTTATAAACATCACGAGTTATCGCGATTTTACGAAAAAAAGTTTTGAAAAAGTTGGTCGTCATCGATCATGGCCGTTCATGGTCACCCGCGACAGACACGGACGACGAAACAAAGAGAAACGCAAAAAGTAACTTTTTCAAAACTTTTTTTCGTAAAATCGCGATAACTCGTGATGTTTATAAGCAAACCCCTTATGTCTATATATCAAAATTTTTGTAATTGTCTGCTCTACAACTTTGTAGAACATTGTTACACTCTAAAAAATAACCCTGCAAAGTTAGAAAAAACACGAAATTTTAAAATGAAAAATTTTGTTCTAAATGAAAAAATGACCCTTCTGGGACAATGTAGATTCGAAAAGTACATTAAATTTCCCATAAAATGACATGTTCCAAAATTTTTTTACAGTCGAGTAACGGAAAATGGGAGAATTTTTAAAACTTTTTTAGTGTTTTTTTCGATGAAAAATACGTTTTTTCGGAATTCTGAGTACGCCATCAAATCGGGCGTCTAATTTTACATAAAAGTCCCTTTGACACCAAATTTCTATCTCATCACCGTTTCAGGCTGCAAATTATTGAAAAACACCTCTTTTTTCGCATGTTCAAAAATGGAAGGGGTCGTACCGCCCCTCCGTCACGAGATATCAAAAAACGGACCTCGGATTCGTGATCAGGGACAAAAGTTACCCCTTAGGACAAAGTTTCACGCAAATCGAAGAGGGGTCGGGGCAACTTTTCCCGATTTCGTGTGAGTTGGTAGAGAATTACCCAATTGTTTTCAGTTGGTTAGACTTCTATTTCCCTTAAAATTTTGAAGGTTTTTTGAAAAAGTATGTTTTGTCCCTTGATTTTTCGAACCGATTTTTAAGGAGGTTTTGAATCATTTTGATCTTTTAGTATTTTTCTGTAGAAAAGAAATCTAAATCATTTTGATCTAAATTATTTTTCTGTAGTAAAGAATTTATGTTTACATAACATTGAATAACACTCTTGCATTATAAATAGCTCAGCAAATAAAAAATAAAACAAATTATAAACAATTATTAAGCATGCACTGATTACAATGGTTAAAATGACGTTTTTATAACGTAAAAATATCATAATTGCTGAGTCTTGAACATAAATATGATCAATTATGTGGATATAAGAAGGCTTCATAGCCCTTTGTTAATCTCTATATTATTTCCAACGTTAAAAAAACACAAAAATTAAAAAAAAGTTTTTTGATTCTGTATTTTGCACCTTCGAGCTGTGTAGACAAATTGAGAAATAACCCTTAGTATAATTTATTTTAAGGAAAAAATGAAATAAATCTGTTTATTTTCAACTAAAAAGACAAAATCCGAGGTTACAACTTATTTTAATTCTTACGAAAAATTTATATCTGTTCAAATCATGAGCCATTCGGTTAATGTTCAGGAGTTGCTGATTTTTTGGCAAAAATCTTGAAAATTGATGGGATTTTCCATCGGTTCATAAAAATATCTGTAAATGTGTCTGCTCAAGTAATGAGCATGACTTAACAGCGAGATGTAATAACTTTTAAACTAATGTTTTTAAAATTAAAAATTTTGACCTCCGTAATCAAATCGACTATTCCACTGTGCCCTTCTTTCCAATCACTACTGTGAAAAAAGAGCTTTCCGCAGCAAAAACGGCCCCAGCTCATTAGACCACTCGTGTTAGCTCGATTTCGCGCACAGTTTTTCTCGTACTTCTAGCTCGCGCGTACTTTGCGAGCCCACCTCCCCCCTGGTACTACACGTGTAGACAAAAAATAGGTTAAAAGCTTTGTTATTACCCAAGATATACCCCCTTCTTTCATGTCTTGTCTAGCAGAGCAAAAAATGTACGCGAGAGCGTGCGATTAAATTTTAGTTAATAAAACTAATAATAAACCTTTTAAGATCAAATTAATCGATGTATGTTTATCTTCCGCGATGGTCGTGTTTTCATCCCCCTCCCCGCGTGCTCCCATCAATATCGACTCGCTGGGAGGCCCTCGAGATCTAGATCTAGACGGGGTTCGAAACTACAACTGCCCATTACCGGCGACCCTCCTCAACGAGAGCTCCACCGAAGGGGTGGAAGAGAGGAAGGGACAGCTATTTATTTACAAGCATGATCTCGTTCTTCTAGCGGGCCCACCTACGCCTCCCTTCAGCTCCTTCAAAATACGCGGGGTTTGAGGAAGATCTTCAATTTGGTGAGGGCGGGAAGAGAGTTTTGGGACGGGAAATTATAGATTTTCACGTGTGTGTAACGTGAGCACGCACTTCACCACCGGGGAGGAGGGGGAGCTTTTTCGGGACCAGACCAGGTCAGCCGGCCATTACCGGCGAGCGGGAGGAAAAAGGCTTTTAGCGATGGCCCGGGTGTAATACAACACGCGCGCGCGCGTTTTACGGCAATTCATTGTAAAAGTAGTTGCCCTTTCGTCGCCGAGCCACCCACTCTTAGCGCTCCCCCCCTCTTGAGAGTACACGATTTTGTGTATATTCAATAGAAATTATAGAGCGTTTTAAAGGCGGGCGATGGGGAGTTTGGGTACGGTAATCAGGGGCTTCTTAAAGAGATTGCTGCGAGGGGAAACCCGTTATGTCGATGAGAAGGGTATCAACAGGAAGATTGTTGATTTTAAAAACTGAGTTGACTAAAACATATAAGTAAATTACAATTTAGGTTATTGTTAAAAAAACATAATTCCAATAATTTAATTGTAATGTTGAGAAAGTTTTAAGAGATTCCAAACTTACAATAAACTGATAAAATAATTAAATTATATTAAATTATGTTTTATGCGGTTTAATTCAGGGTGGTCACTAAAATCCCATTTCCGAATTCCCGACTTTTTTCCGACTTTTCCAGAGCTTCAAATAGTAGTACTTTCGCGTTCCAAAAATTAACTATTCATTAAAAAGTAAATACTTATCAGATTTTTTTTATCAAATAAAAAACCGTTAACAATTTTAGTAAAATTAGAAGGAAACAATACAAAAAAGTACATGAGGCATGGCAGAGCTAATAATTTCGAAAAATGAAAAAACTAAAACAATCAAAAATTTATTTCAAAAATACATAAGATGTTCATGGTTCATTTGATAAATTGACAAACATTAAGTTTTCGTTCCTCTGGTTCAATACGAAATGAAAAGAGAACGTCAAAAAGTTTAAAATAACTTGATAATAACTTCTGTAAAACAAATCTAAATATCGCTAAAAAATATTTTTAACATGTTTTCTATTAATTTTGTGTATTTGATATTTGTCAATATTATGCTTTTTTCTATTTAATTTCAATGAAAAGTCCAGTTAAATAAAAACTTTTCCTACATCAAATTTTATGCGAAATTTTTGAAGAGACTATTTTTTTAAATATATTAGAAATGGCCAAAATAAAAAAAAAACATTTTGAAACTATTTTACCATTTTTAGATATCTTTTTTTATTTTTAAAAAGCAAAAAAAAAGCAGCGTTAGAGTTTCACTTGCTAATCAAGTTTTTTTCTGATAAATGAAAATCAGCCTTTGTCTACATTTAAAACTGAACACATACAAAGATTAAAAACAGGTTCCCAAAGATTTTGAAAGGTGGGCCAAATTTGTTTACATAAAAAAAAATAATATTTACTGTGTTGATTTTTTTCTAATTACTGATTTTTGCAGGACTTTTTTGTCATTTGAATAATAAATAACAGAAAATGTAAATTTTCCAACAGTTTTGTTAAAAAAGGTTTAAATCAATGGATTCAAACATCCAATGAACAAAACTAAAATAAAAAGATTTAAATAATGAAAGGAACCTTCAATTTGTTGTTCAGTGCTCAAAAAAAATTGGGTTCAATTGATTTAAAAATTGAACAAAATATTAGAAAATTATTTCTAGAATAAAAAAAATATAAACCAAGTATGCTTGGGATTTCAGACTTTTCTCGACCCTCTGGAAAAAAAATCATAGGGGAAATATACCCATTTTAAGCCTAATAAGCGGTCGTGTTTGAATGATGCTGGATAATCTGGAGTGTTCCTGGAAATTTACTAAAACCAAGTACACCAAAAAGTAGAGCAACTTTTTGTGAACATTTCTGTTTATTTTCACTTTTGTTAAAAGTTATGTTTTTTTACAAGCAATTAAAAAAAATCCCAGATGCATTCTAATCAGTCGAGTGAATTGGGCCACGCCCACTTTTCTATTTTCAGCTTAGTTCTTTTTTTCTTCCAGCGCTATTTTGGGTCTGCTTCGTGCTGCCAAAATTGATGAAATTTTAAGCGAACACTCACGAAAAGTAGCATTTATAGAGAAAATTTCCTGGCATCACTGGCTCACTCCAACAGGCGCTGCACCAGCATGTTGGTGGTGTTGGTGGCCACCCTTTGTTCTTTATTTGCCTTCGCTTCTCGCTCGGTTTTCTTCAGCCTTCGATTGGAATGGGTAGTCAAAATTTGAAACGTCAAAAGACTTAGCCAAAAGACTTGTTTTTTGATGGTGCTTGCTCATTATTTACATTTTTCGGGATTATTTTTCAAGTGAGTGATTAACTAATGTGCAAAAGAACATGTTGCCGGTAGTTGGAAGCAGTTTTATATCTTAAGCGCTTTAAAATCGTTAGCGCAAGTGAAAAGATATTGATGGCGACTTTCGTTAAGCAGTTAACCTCTCATCTTGCGTGTGGATGATGAGAAATGATCTCGCAAAATACAAATTATGATCAAAAGTGCATTAAATTTGATCTTTTTGGCCAGTAAATGGCATAAATTTGCGTGCTTACTCGAGGCGGTGCCGTTGCTGGTAAGTTTATATCCTAAATAGTATTTTTGGAGCTTTAATCGAGTATCAAACTCTTTATATGACGAAGATAGGTATTTGATTAGAAGGGTATATTTCCCCTAAATTCCCGATTTTTCCAATTTCCCAACCTGAAGCTGGAGTTTTTGAAATTTTTCAAATGATTTTTTTAAATTTAATTTAAAATCGATTTGATTGACACACCTGACAAAAAATAAGTTGGTACGTGGGATAACTTGGCATTTATGGGCATTAAGGTGAAACGGGAAGGACTCGAGTTTTTGGAAGCATTTGAGGAAACTGCCGTAACTTACGAAGTTTTGTTTTCTGTAGATTCTAAAAAGACCGATAGCAAACAACCTGTCGAGTTCAAAAATTGATTTAAGTCGAACAGTAGTTGCCCAAGAGCTGGCGTCCCGTTTCACCTTAAAGTAAAAGGGATGTTCTGATAAAGCAATTAAATCTAGATAAAGTAAATCATTTCAAATGGGGCAATCGAACCGCTCCCTCTCATTTAAAATTAATTTCCAATCAAAGGCGGCGCTGCGTGGTCAGTTTGATTGTAATTTCTATGCCCACGTAAGTGACATTTTCCTCCCACCCACCTTAAGGGACACCCACTCCGGGTAATTAATCCACGCAATGTGGCTACGCGCACGAGCACCTGGAAATCGCCTTCACTTTCCCCCTTGATTGCGTTTTTATTGATCATTTGTAGTTTGTTCGATTTAATTTCTTCATTTATTTTTATGCCTCGGAACCTTTCTCCCCTCACTAACAAGCCCTCAGTTGAACTCAGACACAGTCTAGTCGAGAAGGCCCCCATTGCTCTGGGTCTTATCAACCCAGTAATCGACAGTGCAAACAGACCTCGGGGGTCTCCCGCGACGCTTTCCTCATATTTATCAATTAATCGGCGGGGAAATTTATTGCTTCTCGATGCGGGTTTCCAACGGGTCTCCAACGGTGTTCCGGGGGAGACCAATCTACAGATATTGAAGTCGCGCTGCTGCAGTTTGCAAGAGCGGGTCGAGTCACCGCCAATTGCATGACATTCAATCTTTTGCCATTTAAATTGATTTTGCCTCAGCCTGGTACTACCGAGTAGTTGGTCGGTAGGCAAAAATAAGTTATTTAAGCTTTGCTCTTTGCTGCCTGTGCACAATCTTTGACTCATAGGCACGTCGTCGTCGTCGTCTAACGGAGTGCGGCAAAAGTTCGATTTCATTGCTTATTAGCGCACATTTACATAAGCTTTAATGGGATTCTCTCTCGCTGGCTATTCTTCGTCATCGTCGACCTGAGCTAGGCTAGGACGACGGAGGGTTGAGGAGGTCTTGAAGAGAGATTGCCTGATTGAAGTCGTCGTTTTTCCTCCCACGCCGTGCGACCTAAGCGATTTCGCCGCAGAGCCTGGCGCTGGAATATCCATTACTCGACAACGACTTCAACCTAGGAAGGCCTCCACACTAATGGGTCGTCATCAGGCGAGGACGCAAAAATAAAATACTGAAATGATAAAGGGTCAGCAGTAGTGGGAAATGTCTACGTTAACTCCGGGCGCGCAAGGATAAAGGGTAAACCGTTCAATTTCAGTCTCCAGGACCTTTTGACAGCTTTCGGATGATTCTCACCAATTTACCCCATCAGTAATAGGGGTAAGCAAACAGAATCGACACGGAATCATTGGTTTGGTGGCGCCTCCTCCGCGAAACAGGCGCCGATCAAATTTGTTGGGCGCTTTTGCGCCATAATGGAATCGAGACCTGCTCTCTCCCCCCCGGGAAATGGGATCAATTGGGAAAGCCAATTTGGGACTGTTTGCCGCGATTTGTGCTGGGTTCTGGTGTGGGGTTGTTTGGGAGGTTGTAATTTATCTCCGCCTCAATTGGGTTGAAAATACTTACGACGTTTTGCAAGGCATATTTGAAAAATCAATTTTTCATCAGACTTACATTACATTTTAGTAAATATTTCTTTGTTAATGTCAAATCTCTTAAAAGGTTGATGAAAGGCAAGTTTTAAGTAGAGCAAAAATTTAAAATTTATTTTTTTGATTTTTTTTCGTAATTCGTAAATATTTTCGTAAATTCGTAAATAAAAATTTGTAATTTGAGAAGGGATTCTCTGATCGATATGGTGTCTTTGGCAAAGTTGTAAGTTATGATTAGGACTTTTCAGAAAAAAAATAGGTTTAGTCCAGACTCGATTATCCGAAGTTTCGATTATCCGAAGGATTGTATGGGGCTTCGGATAATCAAATCACGAAAAAAATGTATTTTTCTTATTTTCTTACTTTTAACATGACAATCAAAAATAAGACAACGAAACTTTTTTGCCGAGGCCTTCGGATAACCTGATTTGATTATTTGACTTTTGATCATTAAAAGTTATATCCACAATTTTTTTTTAATATTTTCAAATTTTATATATGTTTTAGGGGACTCAATGCATCTTTTGCGTTAGAATTAAAGATGGTGCAAATTATGGTATCGGAAATATGGATCTAGAAAAAAAATGTTTGGACAAAATCTTAAACATCGCCAAACAAAATTAAAAAAAAAACATTTTAAGATGCAAATTTTCAATCGAAAAAGACTCCACATTTTTGATAAAGTGTACCGTTTTCAGATTATAGGCACTTTTTAAACTTTTTAAAAAAAGATCATATTTTTGAAATTCAAAAAAAAACATTGTTGACTCCATTGATGAGATTGCTGAGATAAATTCTCTTTTATTTGAAATGTTGTGAAAAATGAGTTTTTCTCAGTGTCATCTAATAAACCCTCATTATTCAGCTCACGATATGAAACTATTAAGAGCGAGTTTTTCACCAAAGTGTAACAGGTCGTATCGAGGTGCTCCGATTTAGATGAAACTTTCAGCGTTTGTTTGTCTATACATGAGATGAACTCATGCCAAATATGAGCCCTCTACGACAAAGGGAAGTGGGGTAAAACGGGCTTCGAAGTTTGAGGTCCAAAAAACCTAAAAAATCTTAAAATTGCTCGCATTTCCGTAAAACTTTATCAATTCCAACTCTCGTAGATGCATTTGAAAGGTCTTTCGAAGCACTTCAAAATGGGCCATAGACATCCAGGATCGGTTTGACTTTTTCTCATAGCTTTTGCAAATTACTGTTAAAAGTTGTTTTTTTTTTAATCTTAATATCTTTTTGCAACAGCCTCCAACACCCATACTTCCATAGGCCAAAAGATAGGTAATTATATGGACTTTATGCCTATGGTATTAACTTTTTGGCCAATCGCAGTTTTTCTCATAGTTTTTCGATTTTTCTACAACAAACATTTTACAACGTTAGTTTTTGCCCTGTAGGCCTCCATAGCGGCACTTTTTGGTCTCAATTTTGTCATATTCGGAATCCTCGGAAAATTTCACGTTAGTTAGAAGTATTGGAGTTGTAAATTTGATTTAAAAAATAATTAAATAAAACATTTTTGAAAAAAGAAATTGATTTTATTTACCCTGCGATCAATGCGTCAAATGCTGTATCAAGTAGGCGAAAACCTGTTTCACCCCTAATCCAACAAATTGTTAAAAAATATTTTAATTCATTCTAAATGGCAATTTTTCCAATCAAATTTACAACTCCAATACTTCTAACTAACGTGAAATTTTCCGAGGATTCCAAATATGACAAAATTGAGACCAAAAAGTGCCACTATGGATGCCTACAGGGCAAAAACTAACGTTGTAAAATTTTTGTTGTAGAAAAATCGAAAAACTATGAGAAAAACTGCGATTGGCCAAAAAGTTAATACCGTAGGAATATAGTCCATATAATTACCTATCTTTTGGCCTATGGAAGTATGGTATAGGTTTTAAAAAAATCAATTTTTAACAGTAATTTGCAAAAGCTATGAGAAAAAGTCAAACCGATCCTGGATGTCTATGGCCCATTTTGAAGTGCTTCAAAAGACCTTTCAAATGCATCTACGAGAGTTGGAATTGATGAAGTTTTACGGAAATGCGAGCAATTTTAAGATTTTTTAGGTTTTTTGGACCTCAAACTTCGAAGCCCGTTTTACCCCACTTCCCTTTGTCGTAGAGGGCTCATATTTGGCATGAGTTCATCTCATGTATAGACAAACAAACGCTGAAAGTTTCATCCAAATCGGAGCACCTCGATACGACTTCTAGAACAAACCGAGCAGAATTTACAAATACTGCCTCTTAATGGAAACTATCATTTTGTTTATCAATGTTGAAAAATGAAACTTTAAAAAAAAATTCTGCCATTTTCCTAAAAACATAATTTCGTAATTTTAAAATCAAGATTAACTTTTCGAAACGGCTGCAATCACGTATTTTGAAAATTTTCCAATGAAGGTAGAGATTTTTAAATTTTGAAATTTTTCATTTCATAGAAAAGAGCAGGCACTATCACAACATTTAGAAAAACATCGTACCAAAAGTTTTCAGACATCGCTAGTTGAAAAATGAGGGCTTTTTAAATGACTCTAAAAAATATATTTTTCACAAAAAAGGCTTTCAATTGCTGGTATCTCAGCAACCAATAATTCGATGAGCAAAGGAAATCAAGGAAAATTGTGGGAAATTTTCTAATTTTTGAAAATATTTTTCCTTCATAATGTATTTTAAATTTTTTGTTAAAAAATCTTTTTTTTTAAGTTTAACTTGAAAATGTGTACAACTTTAAAACGGGTCGCGTTGTCATTTTTGATTTTCAAGGCTTGGTATTTTGTTTTTTTTTATGAATTTTTCAATCGAAAATATTGCATAACAAATACTTTAAAAAAATATTTCATAGTCGAATTTGCAATAAAAAATGATGAAATTCCCCGTCTGCCAGAATTTGCAAAATATCAAAGAGTTTTATTATTTTTTTTTTCTCAAACTTTTACGTTTTGTACCGATCTGTCATCCCAAAATCAAAAAAATGTGAAAAGTTTGAAAAGTTTTTATTTGATTTAAAATGAAAAATCACATGATCATAATAAAAGCTTTCAATAATGGTAAAATTTAATCATTATGTTCAACTATCGATTTTCCATGATTTTTAAACATTGGGCGTTCTGTAAACAGTTCCGAATATGAGGTATGAATATACCTTTTATAATATATATTTTCCAAAGTTTTTGTCCCTCGGCTCTGGCCGTAGTCAAAGGATGGCAGATAAATAAAAAAAATGAAATAACTTTAAATGAAATTTGTACCAGCCATAGTCTAATTAATTTAAACGTATAAAAATAATTCAATTTCCGGAAATTCAGACATGAGCCAACAATCAACATTGTAATTTTTGGAAAAACTGATTGTTTTTATGGGTTATTATGATATGTTTGGCATAAGATTCAATTGATTGCTCAATTTCTTATTTAGGTCTAAGCTGTACTCTCAAGATGCACTCCTATGGAAGACGCAACAAAAGCGTGACAAAAGCCAGTTATTCTATTCCATGTGATCCTCGTGGCAGATCACTCCTAGGGTTCATGACCCCCGCCGATCTTCGATTTCAAAAACGATTCGTCAATATCCCAACCCAACCGCCACCACACAGTTCAAATTTCGCAAAGTCCCCATCACGTGCCATACCCTAATGTAAATCGGAGTTACAAAATTTCTACCTCACGACCTTTTTCAAATTCCCAGTGAGGTTCCCCGTGTAATCAATCTCTGCAAGAGTCCGCGGGGATCTGCAGCCAGCCAGCCGGGCTGTGACTTATGACATTCCGAAAAAGCATCTATTTACGTCACCACAATCTTACCGGGGAGGGGGGGAGAGGTGACTTGCGCCACAGTATTTAAATCGCGTTCTTCAACTGCAAGACGACGACGACGAAAAAAGCGCTGATTCATATCCATGCGAGCATAAAATAAATAAATGCTCTCCTAAAGACCACCCCCCTCACCTCCCCTCCAACCTCCACGTGGCGTGATTTGCTGGTGCGCGCCATTAACCGAACGGCCGGAGAGGCTGATGGAAATTAACTCTTTTTAATCAACGTGTATCCGCGCGCGCGCCGAACAATGTTATCGAGCCCAAAATCAGTTTCACTTTTTTTGTGTTGCCTAGGCCTAGCCGCAACGGAGCAACACTCCGAGATCTTACGTAAGCACCGCGAAGGCCCAGTTCGTGTAGGGTTTTGCGGACTAATGGGAGATTACCTGGGGGTCCACGAAAGTACTTTGGCACACGGTAGAAAAAATTGGGACGAGGAATTACCTGGAATTAGAGAAGAGAAACAATGGTTAATATTGACCTTAAATTTTGTTTGAGCAAAGTAACGGACCAACATTCGGCCACGTGCGCTGATTCTGCGAAGGACTTCTTCTTGGGGTTAACCAAGCGCCGCCGCCAAAATTGGAGGTCAACCGTGCACGAAAAAAAGCAACCCCACCAAACTTTGCAAAGTTCGTTTTCTAATTTTCATAAAACTTGTTTTATTGCTGATACGGCGAACCTTCTCGGTATTGGCAGGTAAGCGGGACTGAGGGAGACCTCCCCCTAAAAGGTTATCATTCGCGGGGAATAGATTTGGATCCGGCGGCGGCGTTGGCGTGTAAACGGCGGGCCAGGTCGTGAAAAAAGCAAAGTTTGTCTGCTCATAGCACCCACCACCTTTGCCGTCGAGAAAGGAACGGGTTCAGACGAAAACAAAAACATAAATAAGGCACAAAGGCAGGGGCGTGCAGAGGGGTTGGAAGCCCTTTTGGGATTTCAAAATAATTGAAATTTTATTAAAATGAATACGATTAAAATCCAGGACAATTTTTACACATACAAAAAGTATTGCGTGCATATTGTTTTCTTTATAAAGAAAGATAATATTTTTCACTCTTCGCTTTTTTCTAGAGTGGTCCACTCGACATCATTTTTTTCTGAGTGGTCCTCACCAAGGTTGTTAATCGGTAGAATTATCATCGATAATATTATGGTCTAACGAAAACGATAATGGTTATCGTTACGTCGGTACAATAATATAATATTTTTAAAAATATCACAAAATATCTTATTTTTTCGAAAATACAAAAATTTTCATAATATGCAATTTGGGTATGTAACGAATCAAAATTTGGTATTCTTTTTTCACTTTTTTTTGTTAAAAACTATAATTTTCACAAAATACCGTATTTTTCGACAATACTCAAATTTTCATAATATGCAATGATTTGAAATTTTGCATGCATTCGCGACCCCCGGGTCTTTTGTGGGCTTTGTTGCAAGTTTCTGCTCATTTCTAGGCGTCCGAAGGTTATGTGTGGTGAGTCACCCAAAACCTCTTTTACGCAAAAGGACAGACGTTTTACTTCCCCATCCGATAGAAGGCCAGGAGGATAAGGCGAGAATCGAACCCGCGCCCCAAAGCAACTTAGGGATCGGCAACCGAAGCCGCTAACCACCGCGCCACGAGGCCCAACGTCATTATTACATTGACTTAAAATTTAAAAAAATAAATATTTTTAAAAACATCACAAAATACCGTTTTTTTTTCGAAAATACTTAAATATGCAATGTGGGTATCAAACAAAACAAAATTTGGTATTCTTTTTCACTTTTTCATTTTTTTTTTGCTAAATACTAAAATTTTCACAAAATACGGTATTTTTCGAAAATACTCCAATTTTCAAAATATGCAATATCGGTATCAAACGATTAGAAATTTTGCAACAGTAAAACTGTGAAAATGCATGTAAAATTTCAAATCAGAGCAAATTAAAAAGAATTGAGCATTTTCAAAAACTACTGCATTTTGTGTTTTTCCAAATATTTTTACTTTGAATCTTACCATATTTTACACTAGTTCAGTTTTTTTGCAGTCATTAGTTTTGAAAAAAAAAATAAGATTTATCGAAAATTTTCACAAGTTCAAGAGATTTTTAAAACAACCAAAACATGCTAAAAATGATTCCAAGCGCAGGAGAATGCTCTTTAAATTGATTTCATCTGATTGCTCTTAAATTTGCATTGAAAAATCGAAGTTTTTGGAAAAAAATATTTCATTATATAATATTTTATAATATATGTACTGTAAACCGGGTGACTTTGATAGAATTTTAATTTGTTTTTGGAATATTTTCCAACAGGTAAAGATTTTCTCAAGATTATTATTTTTTTAAAATGTACTGGGATAGGCCACACAAAGTCCATGCACTATTTTGGAAAACAAGTTTTTTCAATAGTGTTTAAAAAAATAGTTACGTTAAAAATACTTAGTTAAAATTCCGGGGTGACTTTGATAGTCATAGTTTTTCTTATTAAAATCATTTTTAAGATGTTCTAACTTTATGTGTAAGTTAAATGTACCATCACTTAAGTAGCTGATATATTTTTTAAGAAAAAAATCCATGTGTATATTTAGTTAACTAAGTTTATAAGCTTTTTAACAAAATACATACAAATTTTAGTTAAAATGGTAAAAAGTCGGAATTTTGTCAGAAATTTGTTAAAACTAGTTTTGTTTATAAAATTATCGATTTATATTCCATTTTATACTGAATTCGAAGCACGAATCACAAGTTTTCACATTTTACATTAAATTTGTTCAACTGAATTTGCCTATAAATTCCGAGATTGTTTTAAATTGTTTTATTTATTATTTACAAACTTATTTAACCTTTTCCTAGTGGAAAATTGTCCAAAGAATCCGAAAATGCATTTCGTTTTCCGATTCAAAATCAGGTTCATTGAGAAAATCATGACACATTGAGAAGTTTAAAATAATGACTTTCATTAACATTTTATTAACTATAGTTAACTCACTTTTAAAAATTTTCAAAATTTTAAGAAAAGATCTTTTTGAGGTAAGTGTTCAATTTTCTATCACGGTCAGTATGATTCCAAACAATTCCGTACGTATTTTAATTGTGCTCTTCATTTTGCGAAAAAATCGCAAACCTGTCAAAGTCGGTTTTATATCAAAGAAATATTTTCTAAGAGAAAGTTTTGAAAATTCAACACAATTTAGTAGGATTAAGTCAATTTTAGAAATATATTTAAAATAAGTTATCGTCCGTTACCGTAGCGTAAAATTATCACCGATAGAATTATCGGAATAACGATAACGATAATTTTATCGTTAACAACCGTGGTCCGCACGATTTCACTTTTCTTCTTTTTCTAAAGTAATCTGCTCGACTTCATTCTTTTCCCGCGAGTGGTCCGCATTAACCCACATTTTGTTTTCCTGAGTGATCCGCACGACTTCACTCTTATTTTTCTAGAATTGTCCACTAGATTTTACTCTTTTTTCGTGAGTGATCTGCGCGACATCACTCTCCTATTTTTTTAGAACCCCTGTCTTATTGAATAACACACACTCAAATCATTTTTTATCTATTTCTTTTTTAATATTGATTTTGAGAAAAAATCTATATAAAAACGAATATTTGAGCTTTTACTTTGACTTGACACGCCACTGCCCAAAACATAGCCTGAGTGAAATAGGGGAAAAAGTTTCTGTTTCTTGGAAAAGCAATTCCGTGAGATGACTCGTGTTTACATGCGATTTGATGCAGATTTGAAAAACGGCTCCAAGTCATGACGCGTTTTCGAGCGCGAAATCCAATCCGCTAATAGATGATGTCGTGAACCTCCAAACGCGATCCCAGAATCAATCAGAGCTTGTTTGATAAATGGAGCAGGTCTAAAGGCACCATCAATCGCCGCAAACACCAATTGAGCAAAGACAGTCGGATTTCGAGACGCGCTCGACAATCGGTTATGAACTCTCGTGTTTACGTGTGGCAAGATATAATCATCATCATCATCATTTCCATATCGATCATATCGCTATAAATGGAACACCAGTAATTCGTCCCACGCCCAGACTTCACCATACATCACACGGAGGATATGCTCCGCAACCCCGCGGAAAGATATTCTGATTGAGTAATAATCAGTGGGTAAGAACTTGACTTGTGCACACAAAATTGTAAGCCGGCTGAGCAACAGCAACCAACCCCACGAAAGTGTCTGAATGATACACAACCGCCAGGTAAGAGAGACCCCAGCAAAGCCGTTAAGGCTGATTGATTGTTATGAGATCAACCCCGGGAGAGGACGCGCCCACGCGCGTATGATCACGCGGAAATCGAGTCATTAGTCATTCCGACTTTGCGCGAGAATCGCTGAGGTTCGCGTTCCGATAACTCACGTCGAAAGGTGCTTTTAAGATGCAGCGTTTTTTTTTCGCGCAAAGTGAAAAGTGTTAAACTATCTGTTGTGTGGATTAACCTCGATCTTCCTTGGTGCGCTGAAAAAAACACTTCGAGAAGACAAAAAGTGAGCGGAGAAACGGAGATGATAACCTTATTAATTAATGTGTTCTTTTACCGCCAGCCATAAAGCGATATCCGGAGAACGCTTTTAGCGCGGTGACCTTTTTAAAAATTCCAGAACTAGATGAACTCAGCGCGCATAACTAGGTTGGACGAAAGTTGGCAAATTTCTGCTGAAACTCGGAATACGCACTTCCCTGGAATCTCCCATTGACGTCACCAGCAGCAGTCGTCGGAGGAGAAAAACTTTGGCCGGGAATTTGTTCCCCAAACCAGCAAGTGGGGCCTCCATCTCGTAAATGTCAACTCACTGGAGCGAACTTTGCCGTAACTGGAAGTGGTTGTTAGGCTTCTATTGCAGAGTTTGGATGCTTGTCGTAAAAGGTATTTTGAGCGAAAATCTGGAAGTGAAACTGTTCAGCAAAGATTTATATCTTCTAACTTACTGGATGAAGTTAAAGGCAATTTCTAGCTTTTTTAATTTCTCAGAGTCGTTACATTGAAAGTTAGAAGACACACTTTTTTAAGGGGATAAGGGAAATTCTCCACGGTATCTCAAAGTGAGCAAGAAAAACAAGATTTGAAGAACTTTCAAACTGAAGAATCACCCAAGAAATGTTACAACTTTTTCCAGATAGCTGTGACCGATTTTATCCATGTCGCGTTAAATAATTAAGCATTTCACCGAACTGCTCCAACCTGTCATCCCTCCCTATATCTGATTAATGATACGTCTGTCGCAAGTCCAACCATAAATCACCCCAACCGTGGATCTCGCGTTCCGCGCCACAGTTTTTCACCTGCCAATTTTCAGGTCATCATGGCAAATAAAAAAGTCATCATCACGTGCTGCTGCCACAAGACACCGCCACACAAAAACTGCTTATTACTCACTACCAGCGAGGTGAAAAGAGGGAAAACTTTTGCGTACTCCAACTTCAACTCCACAAAGTTCGCGCAGCAGAATAAAGGAATGTAACGGATGTGCCAGCCAGCCGAGCGAAGCCGCAATTAACGATAAAAATGATAAAAATAAAGAGGAATTTCCCGGGCGAAGCTCATTTGAATATAAGACGGCGCGCTTGTGTTTCGAGGGAGGAGGGATTAAGATATGCCAGGGCAGCGCGATATGACCACAAAAGACGGCCACAAAGCTGACAACGGCCCGAAGAAGATCCGAGCGCGGAGATATCGGACGACGACGACTGGAAAGGAAGTCGAGTCGACGATTCCCGAAAGAAAGAAAAAAAACATTGTCTGTGGGGAGCTTTTTTTGAGGTTGTGGTGGGACTGAACTTGATGTGATAACAATAACGATGTCCAGCGGTGGTTCCACGGACGTTCTTCCTTTTACGAGCATAGGTTATGGTTGCGAGGAGGATGGCAATCCAAATGACCATTCAACGATATTGTTAATGGACTGGGACGGACAGAACATCTGCATATCGATTGAGAGATAAATATTTATGCGCAAATTTCGGGGGAAATTGGCTAGCAGATGCTAGATGACGGCACATGAAGAATTTTTGGGGAATTTATGAAATTAGTGATCGAAATTACGGCATCTGAGATACTGGTCTTATTTAGACCTACTAATTTTTTTTTCAGAATAATTTTAAAGCATAATACGACTAAAATACAGATAATGTTGTCTCATAATTTCAAAGCCGGCTTCATTTTTACATGTAGGTAAAGTCTTTTAGACAATATATTTTTCTATGATGTTATAGCCGGTCTCATTTCTAAACTTTTACAAAATTTAATACAGATAATATTTTCTAATAATTTCATAGCCGGCTTCAGTTTTACTTGTATGTTAAGTCTAATAGACAATATATTTTCCTATAATTTCATAGCCGGCTTCATTTTAAAGCATTTTCAAAGTCTAATACAGATATACTTTCCCATAATTTCATAGCCGGATTCATTTTTACTTGTATGTTAAGTCTTATAGAAAAAATATTTTTCTATAATTTCATAGGCGGTCCAATTTTAAAGCATTTACAAAGTCGAATAAAGATAATATTTTCCCATAGTTTCATAGCCGGTCTCATTTTAAAGCATTTACAAATTCTAATACAGATAATATTTTCCCATAATTTCATAGCCGGCTTCATTGAAACTCAGAATATTCAGTTGAACAATTCTCTACTAAAACCGGAAATGGATTTTATTTGTAGTTTTTGCTTTGGCTCCAGCTTTGTTGGGGCCTTCACTATGACCAAAGAAAATGAATTTGTTGTCTTCGGCAAAGTTGTAGGAATATCCCGAAAAAAAGTACACGGAAAAAAATTTGCCGATTCTTTTCAGTTTTTTTTTTTTTGCAAAAACTCAATTTCCCAAAAAAAAATGATTTTTTGATATGTTTTGGGGGACCAAAACCCGCAATTTTTGAGCCACAGAGAAGTACGGTTAAAAAATCTGCTGTGGAGTTATAATTTTTTGAAAAAATTGTGATTTTTGGAAAAAATAAATTTAAGCACATGGTTTTTTTGACCAAATTACACTTTAAATTTTGAAATTACGAATTGAATTTGCAATCGAAAAGTACTCAATAGATTTTTTGATAAAGTGTCCCATGTTCAAGATATAGTTACCGAAAGTTTCATATCAGCGAAATATTTGCAAATTTTCGATTTAAAAAAATAGTGACCATGATGTATCATTTCTGGAAAGATACATTTTTGAAAAAATCAGAAAATATGCTCTAAAATTGTCTAAGAGGCATTGAAGATTGGACCTTCGGTTGCTGAGATACAGAGGCTTAAAGGAAAAGAAACAGGAAACATCTTTCTAAGTCTTACCCAAACAACCCTCCATTTTCTAATGTCGATATCTCAGCAACTAATGGTCAGATTTTCAATGCTTAAACATGAAAAATTTGTGAAATTTTCCGAGTTTTTCGAACAAATAATTTTTAAATACGTTTTTTTTGAAAATTAAGTCTTGATTAAAAAAATGAAAATATGTTTTTCGAAAAGATCGGAAAATTTCACACATGTCTGATTTAATATTGGATATCGGTCCATTAGTTGCTGAGATATCGTCATTAGAAAATGTAGAGTTGCTTGGGTGAGACTTAGAAAACTTCTAATTCCCTTCAATTCTTATTCTTGTGTCATAGGGAAGGCCCCCACAAAATTGAGGCAAATTTTTAAAAAAATACTCAGTTAAGTTGTGAAATTAAAACCTCGTTGAATGTAGAGACACTTCCCCTACCCAAGAAGTCTCGCAACATGACTTCACGAGCACGATTACGCGCAATTTCAGCAACGCTCGATGAGCAAACTGAATAGTCTGACTTCAGAAAGTCTTTCAACGCAATGCTCGCAAAATAATTAGTCTACCTGTGTGTCGTAATGAGAGGCGCGCACTTAAACCTCACGCTGACGAGTCACCCGCGCCGTACAAGCTTATCTTGATTGCCATTAGAGTGCGAGGGACTTCTGTTACGGGAGGCACCCCCCCTCGAGTGTACAGCTGCGGGGCAAAAGTCGTGTCCCATTCAAATCTATCATTTCTCGATTCACCATCGAATAAATCAAGCTTCCTAATCGGCACGCGCACAATGGGCTAATTAGGAGGGAGACTGCAAGCAATTTGAATATCGAGACCTTCGGAAAAAATGAATGGCCCACGAATAAAAATAATTAAAGCCTTATACGTAGCTGTGCGCGCGGACTTTGGGACCTGTGACGATTTTGGAGGTGACGCTGAGCCGCGCCGCGGCTCAGGGATCTCAATTTCCATAAATTTGTCCATAATCAGCGAGCGAGCAGCACTGGAGTCGGCGGACCGCCGACCTTTTACGGACTGTAGCAGCGATCTAGAACAATATGAAACGATCTAGAATTGGAGCGAAAGGATTTGACACCGGTGACCACGCTTTGATAGTGCCGACCTTAGAACTTCAACAGAACTTCAAAGCGGTTCTAGCTGGCCGAGCTGGGACCAATTTGTACCGTCCGATTTGGTGGTTGCAGTGAAAGGGTCGCGCACACCTCATATAAGGATTCACTAATTGCAACTTTGCATTCGACAATGTAACCCGATCCTGGATCCGTACCGTGTGACCTACTTTCAAGCGCTCTAATTAGCGGTACCGCGAGGTGCTTTTTTTTGTTCGGTCGCCGCGTCCATCAATCAACTAGCTTAATCAAACCCGCAGTCCGCCGCCGTACAAGGAATGTGTCAGGATTACCGCATATGTGCCACCACCATGCTCTGGAAATAGCAAACTGTGGCACACGGCGAATTTGAACGCGATGTAGAACTGCAAGCCGCAATCAGGCAACGATTTGCTGGCACGCAAACACTTTTCGCTGTGCATGAGCGGACTAGGCTGGTTCAATGTTTTTTGTGGAGAGTATCAACCTTTAGAATAAAAAAGGACACATCTTCAAAAAGAACGTCTAGAAAAAGGTTGTTAATCAATACAATTATCGTCGATAATATTATCGTTTGACGACAACGATAATGGTTATCGTTATCGTTATTTCGATGATTCTATCGATGATAATCTTATCGCCGATAATGGACGATAATTTATTTTCAAAATCTTTTTTAAATGGATTAACTCAACCATATCATGTTAAATTTTCAATGTTTTCACTAACAATATATTTTTTGAAAATGTGGTAAGTTTCAATGCAAAATATACTCAAATTGTTCATAAAATACCGTTTTTTCGAAAAAGGACCATCCGTAAACCATGAACACTTTTTCGGAAATCTCAAACCCCTACCCCTCCCTTTCGTGGATAATTTCCCCCCCTCCCTAAAGTGTCCACGTGGTTTATGGATGGTCCCAAATCAAATTTTCAGAATATTTAATATGGATATCAATTGAAGCGACATTTTGTATGCTTTTTTCACTTTATTAGAGTTTTGGATAATACTAAAATTATCAAAAATCACCGTGTTTTTTTTTTCGAAAATACTTATTTTTTTTAAATATGAAATATGGGTATCAAGCGAAACGAAATTTGGTTTCCTTTCTCACACTAATATTTTTTTTAAATTAAAAAAAATCACAAAATACCGTTTTTTCGAAAGTATTAAAATTTTCCTAATTTGCAAACAAGGCGCAATTTTGTTTGCTTTTTTTACTTAATTCAACTTTTTTTGTAAAATATAAAAAAAATCACAAAATACCACATTTTTTGAACACAGTCCAGACTCGATTATTCGATGCCTCGATTTTCCGAAGGTTTGTATAGAACTTGGGATAATAGAATCACGTCAAAAAAATATTTTCTTTTGTTTTTTTACTTTTAACATCAAATTTGAATTCTGCGACCCCATTTTAGTCAAATTTGAATATTTGATTGCCTTTTTAATCAAAAAATGCATTTTTTCAATATTTCAGCACTGCCATTTTGGAAGCAATCTTAGGTTTAAAAATTCTAAATCATTTGAGAGTAGTTTATGGGACATACTTAAGCTCGACAATCAAAAAAAGGACAACGAAAAAAAAAATTTTTTTTCGTGATTCGATTATCCGAAGTTAATTTTTTCCGATGCCTTCGGATAATCGAGTCTGGACTGTATACTCAAATTAAAAAAAATTGCAATATGGGTATCAAACGAATTTTAATTTCGTATGCTTTATCAATTTATTATTTTTTTTTGAAAATACGAAAATTTTCACAAATTACCGCATATTGATACTGATTTTTGCATATTTTGAAATTTGAAATTTTTCGAAAAAATAGGTAATTTGTGAAAATTTTAGAATTTCCCAAAAAAAAAACTCTCATAAAGTGAAAAAAGGCATGCAAAATTTCGCTTTATTTGATAGCCGTATAGCAAATTATGAAAATTTGAGTACTTTCGAAAAAATACGTTATTTTGTGAAAATTTTAGTATTTTCAAAAGAAAAACTCTTTTTATGTGAAAAAGCAAACTGAATTTCGCTTCGTTTGATTCCCATATTGCATATTTTGAAAATTTGAGTATTTTCGAAAAAACGGTATTTTGTGAACAATTTTGAGTACATATTTTACTTTGAAACTTTCTAGATTAAAAAAAAGTGAAAGCATTCAAAATTTAACTATGTCGAAGAACGTAAATCGAGTCGTCTTCATCCCTTCTAGTTGCAGACTTTTGAAACTTGAGAACTGAGTGATAATATGTTCTTTGTGAATGATCGAAAATCGATTCGACTTTATTCTGCTATGTTACAGATATTTCAATTTTTTTGGGACAATTCGGGTAAAATAAGTTAAGCTGAAAGCAACATAGCTCAATTTCTCATTATTATTGTCTTTTATCAATCTTTTATTAAGTATTTCACTGAGGTTAAACCTTAAATCGAACTGATCTAAGGAATTGAAATTATGTTGGCTCGTTTAACCCTGACACGGATTGTCCCACAAATCTTTCAAATACCTGTAACTTCAAGCGGAGAAGTCCAATCGATTTGCAGTCTTCGAATAAGTTTTCCCACTAACTTAAAGGAAGTTCTTCCCAGTGATATCATGAGCAACCTGCAAATGTTAAATCTTAAACTTGCTCTTTCTGAAAGATTTTTTAATTAAATATACTTTATTGAATCTTTCTTATAATAATTACATTTGGTTTACATAATAAGTGGTCAGCTGTGGCTCTTCAGCTTTAGTTTGCTTTTCGTGATTTAAACACTGTTCATTTTTATAACCTTAAAAGTATATGATTTATCATTTTTGTAACGCTAGGTACAATTCTGAAAGATTACGAAACTTTGAACCAGTCTAACCCCGCTGGAGCCAAAAATACCTCACACAACAATTTGTTTCGAAACTATGCACCAGCAACCTGCATCGCGCGCGAGAAGGAATGCAAATGCGACCCGAGCTCCAAATCTCGTCATGTTCGGCCTGATAACGACTTGATCCCATGCGCGCGACTACCGGGGCTAGAATCCGTAACGACGCGCTCTCAGATCAGCTTCTTCGCCAGACCATATGTGTGCATATAATTTTAAGGCTTTTTTGCATATCCGCAATCTCGCTTCGGCCAGGGGCCAGGTCGTCGTCGCTGTCCAGAGATGTATGCTAATGTCCTCGGTGGCAAGAGTTGGCTTGTAACGGTTGGTCCACCGGCGAGGCCAAATAAAAAGATTAGATTTATCACGAAAATTACCGCTGCAGCGCAGAAAATGCAAACGACGACGATCTCTTCGGAGTCCAAGTTGCTGCCCCCGCGGGTCTGCCGGACGGATTTGTGCAACACTCTCGGTGCAGTTCTCCAAGCGTTGGGATTATTTCTCAATTGCAATTTGTGTGTGTGTATGTTTCTCGGAGTGCTTATGCTTATGAATAATTGTAATGTTGTGCTGTTTATGGAAGCCGAACCGAGTTGGTGGACGGATTTGGGAAAGGTAGTACGGTTGATGATTCTAGTTGGGGAAGGCTCGTGGAATAGAGGTAGTGATTAAGAGCCAAGCCTCCGGCTTGGAATCGAGTTGGAATGCAAATCTGACTGGAGGTACGTGAGAGCAATCAGTCATGAGTGGTTGAGCTTTCCTGCTTTGAAGTGATTTTTAGATAGAAGAATGTTGGTTGATTACAAAGTCACTTATATTTTGTTCTAATCCTTTGGCGTCTTATTCAGACGCATGATTTTTGAACTATTTTAATGCGTATTTTCAAACATTTTAGACATCTGCTGTGCTGTTCAGATGCATTTTAAATCCAAGCGTCTGATTCAGACGCCTTCCCGGAAGCTTCCGTACCGAACTTCTTTTGAGATGTTCAATAGATTCTTCTTGTTTGTTTCTTATAAAAACACAAACAATCACTTGATGCATCCCAAAACGTCTCTTTAAGACGTCAAACGCCTCCGCACTTCAGGCCTTAACGATCCCATTTAAAGTCAATCAATTATCTTCTATCGCTGGACAGCGTCTTCTTTGGCGGCGAACCTATACCGTGGATGACAGATTCCCATCTTCATCCATCGCCGGCGGACACATGCCAGCCAGTTTTTTCCTTCGATGTTTTCTTCATTACCCATCGGCGTTGTACTTCATCTTTGTACCGTCTCGCGGCGACCTGCACAGATAAACTGACATGCGACAGCCGAAATTAGATGGATATCTTTCTGTGCCTTGTTCAAGCGTTGTGTCGTCTTGCCCAGGAATCCCGCACACCTCGTACGATATTTGTGCCACAAAGTGTCACATTTTCTCCGGGGCCGCCGACGACGGCGAAGACAGCTCGAGCAAATTGAAAGTCGCTGCCGCCCTTAACGAGATTACTTAATCTTGAGACGGTGTCAGCTGTTGCTCTGCGCCGTACCTGATGTGTGTTTGTCCAAATTGGCCGGAATGTTTTCCGATTTATTCCGGAGTGACGCGCGTGACATCACACGGACGAATTTGTCAGCCTCTTCTTCGACATGCAAACGATTCTGGGGCATGAAAATAGTCTCTGAGCAATCCCGCAAAACAGCTGACTCATCAAACTTATCCCAAGTACCGACGGGGAGAGCTAGAACGCTGCGATGAAAAATCGCCTTATAAGCGAATCTTTTCTTTTCACGAAGATGACGATGAGGGTTATGATGTCCTAAAAATATCACAGCCGAATAGATATCGCGATAGTCGTCGTCGTCGCCGTCGGCGACGGCAGTTGGAAATCTTCAAATCTCCATAAAAAGATGAGACGCTTCAAATGAAGCGACTGGTGTAATGGTTGCTTCCCTGCTGGTGAAGCTGGGGATGGCCGAAATAAATGAAAAATAATTTTGAAGCGTCTTTTTCAGACGTTATAGCATTTTTAGTTCTGTCAGTTTTGAAAGGGTCCTGATTGGACATCATAGCATACTAGTCCTGTCAAAAAACGTGAATTTAATGGACATTGTCAGGGGAGCTACTTAAGGCGTCACAATCAGACGTTTTGTTACGAATCGCCTTATGAAAGAATCACGACATTGATTATGCTTTAAGGTGAAGCCTTTGATCATTTTCGAAGAAAATTGATCATCACTATAAAATATTCTGTATTAAATTCAATTTAACGAATTTCAGCACCAAAAGGAATCAGCCACTGAATGAATTTTTGATCTAAATCAAATGTGCTTCAAAATTTATATAATTTTGTGGCACAGTCATTGACGTCCTAGTTGGCAATCATTGATTAATGACTGTTTCCATAACTTAACAAGGAATGGGATAATCGTTACCAAAAGGAATCAGCATGTGTAAGGCACTATTCTCAACAACTTGTTGAAGGAATTTTGTCAAAATATTGAAAGCGACGCAAAATTTATATCTTTGAACGAAAAATCATGACAATGATGGAAGTCTTCACGTTACCATCAATCAATCTTGCTTAAAGCAACACATTTAAACTTTTGACGTCTTTTTCAGACGTCATTCCATTTCAACGACTGAAAAGGACACTTCCTAGCATAATTATATAAAAAATGATTAAATTGAAGAACAGTTCCAGATGAATGACATGATTGAGGCACGATCACATCAAACGTCTTAATCAGACGCCTTAATAAAAATAACCTAGTCGTCTCAAAATAGATCCAGTTCAATAAGCTTCATTACTTACGACGTCGTTATCTCGCCATCGACACTCTAGGACAACCCTAGTCCACCTCCATTAGCGATTACAGTCTCCCACTCTGCCATTTTCAATCCCAGAAGAGATGCAAATGCCAGTGTGCGATAAAACCTGACAGAGAGCATTAGCTCAGCACGTATCGGGCCGAAACCATCATCCAGAAGGGGGCCTGATCTCTTCCACGGAATGGAACCAGAACTCTCCGGTGGTGGTAAACAAGTAAACATTGCCCCTGCCTCCTTCAATCTTCCAAGTCTCGTCGAATCTCCGCAAGAGTCTTCCCCCTTGGTGCGAGTATATTGGTGAGGGCGCGCGCGTGATGCATATGATAAATACTCGAATAAATATAGCTGAAAATGCGTAGGTCGAACCTCCACCACTGCTCATGTACTTTTGTGCCCATTCGAGAAAACTTCGCATTAATATCTCACTGCTTTGCAGATATTCCCTCTTGTTAGTCGTCTGATGACGACGTCTGTGTGTCCCCCTTTTTGCGATTTTATTATTCACTCATTACGCGCACATACACTCGCAGAACGCCTTTCCGGACTCCCGCGCGTGTTCGATACCTCCCAGTTTCCTGGACACTCAAATTAAAAGAGCTAGCTTATCACACTGTTAATACCTCTGACATTAAACATCTCAAAATTATGTATGACATCTTTCATCAGCAGAAGATCGTCGAGAGCGAAATGCTACGGTATGTCCACGCATCCTTCCTCCCCTTTAGGGTCTGTGAAATGTGATCCGTTCTCAGAATCCTCTCTGCGGTAAACACAAGGCGGTAGGGCTGGCCGAGTTATTGTTTATGCATTTTTAGAGAATTCCGGATGTACTGCAATTATACTGCAATACAGACAAGAGAAGAGCTTGGGGCGTAATGTTACCCTAATACTTTACAGCATGATTTCACTGGACTGGACTGGAAATGATCTCGATTCAGACTGAGAGAAAAAAATTAAACACCGAGAGTGAAATGCTCCTGGTTTGATCATTTCATTCCATGGACTTTGGATCGATTCCGACAGCCGGTAATTTTTGTATTTTTTGCAGTTTTTTTAAGTGCTGAGAATCAAATATTTTTGAACGTTTTCTTCTCTCTCTCATTTTTGTTTTATTGGCAGATTGAAAGATTTTTCCTCTCAGAAGGGTGCTGCCGCTGGACTCGTAAGTCATCTCCTTACCAATATGGAGAGAGTAAGACTGAGGAAAATAACGAAAACATGATCATTTTTCTAAATTTATTACTGATGGAAGAATGTTCATTCAGGTCAAAATGTTCTTCAAAATAGTTTCACTGACCAATCATTGAGCAAGAAATTAAATAGAGGCCAAGTTTCTCTTGTATGAGAATCGGTAAAATCGATCTCACTAATACATTCACAGCAGAAACGTCAGATTACCAATGTTTGTAAAACAATCAAATCCAGAACTGTCAAAGGGAAGTTGCAGAGTGGTTCATGAAAATATCGTTTTCTCATTGATGATCTTTTGTAAAAAAAATCTCTTTTTTTGAGAAAAAAATGCTGAACAAGAATGTAACTTCGAGATGATTCGAGATAATTCGAGATATGATTAGATTTGAGATACCATTGAATGTCAACCATCTCTCATTTGGGTGCACCCACCTCACACTGGCACCAGGGGGAGTGCAAAGACATCGCTAAATGTGTTGCATATATTTATTGAAGAACAATAATCCTAGCATGAAGCGAAGTAAATCTCAATGAAATGTGAACACACAGTGGAGTACGACTCAAGTTTTGGGGGTCGCAGAGGATGTGCTCCATGATCTCATTCTCCCCTCCCCCCTCTTGGAAGCGATTCGGAGACAGTTGTGTGATAAATCTTTGCTGCGCACCAGGTCGTGGTGACGCACCTCACAGTCCACCCCCCTTCTCAAGTGCGTCGTATTGCGATTGCGATCTACTTTGCATGAAATGTGTATGACTTTGGTCGTCGTTGTCGTTGATGTATAACTTGGAGCATTGGTGTTAAAAAATTGAAAATAAATCGGTTGAGAGTAAAATAGTCTCGGTTTGAATTGAGAGAAAAATTGTGACACCGAGAGCATAATACTCTCAAATTACTATTGCCAAATCAAAGGCTTCGGGATCAATTCCCGTTATCGACAGCATGAGTATATTTCTTAAAATAAAACTGGGAGTAAATTGCTCTCAACCGTTTAAAACTTATTTCTCTCAGTCCGTTTGCTACCAATTTGGGAGCATTTTCCTCTCAGCAGTGTACACCGCTTTGGGTGCGCACTTCACGGTGCAGACTTTGCCCTCTCTCGAAGGAACTCCTCAAGAGTTCGCGGTAAACTCGCGCGCGCGCTATTTTTCAATTCAAATTTGCAGAACAAACTTTTGTTTGCTTGCCATATTTTAACCCATTGTTGAGCGGTTTCGCCCTGCACACTGAAGTGCAATTTATCAGACCCGAGTTGACATACACGCGTGGAAGTGACACGTTTCGCAAGTTGCGAATTGAATCTCTGCTGTTGGAGAATCAGGGGGGACTTGTCTTAAGTTGAGGGGTTATTTGTCTTTCAGCTTGTGAGCAGCTTATAACAAAGTATCGCAGGAGAAATGTGTCGCGAAATCAGTCATAGATTTTGATCGATTCGAGCGCTCGAAGCGCTCGGGGTTTTGTTTATTGGAATCGTTTATTCAAATTTATGCCAGTTTTGATCCATTTTGCCGTTATGGAGAACCGAAACGTGCGTGTCGTGTCGTGTGTACTATTACGGAAAAGGCAAAACATTGTCCGGCAAGCAGGCTACTAATCGAATTCCATTGCAAATGACCCGGGGACGGATTTGCATACCCGATACTGGGCACTACCGAGGGGGTGTCTCTCATCTGGAGACAAACAACACTCAATTCAATTTCACCGAGCAAATTATGTGCAGCAGCCACCTTCGTTGCAACTCGCAGTATCATATTTGAATATGCTCACCAACCTCCCACACGTACGAGACCATTATCAACTGTAGAGCGCACACACACTATCTTTCGCCCTGAATCTCCCCTTTCACAGGTAAGAGTCAGCAATAATCTGATATGGCACCTTCCAAACGGAATGGACGGTGCTACTGCGGTGAACCCGAGCCTCGTCACCTCTCGGTCTGTGGTGCGCGTTGCGGCCCATAACAATGGCCTGGCCACCGCCTCTTCCGCGATGCCAGGGAGGTGGTCCCTCGGACGTGTCCGGTTCGTAATGTGTAATCCAAAGCTCGGAAATGGTACAACGCAATCATCCGACCAGCAAGATGACCAGCTTCTGATAAGCGAGAAGGGTAGCGTGACAGGGTGCTCACTCGAATTGAGGAACTCTCATTTTTTAACCGTCGACGTGCCTTCCAAGCTGCAGTGCTATGGGAAGGAATTTTTGTTTGTGTTGTTATCTTCAACATAACAAGTGTGAACAAGTTATCGAAATGATAACTCGCAAATCAAAGAAATCATTTCGTCGACGTGCCTTCCGATCAGTGATGCTATGGGAAGCGACTTTTGGTCATGTCGCAATCTTCAATATTAAACAAACAAGTAAGAATTATCAATAATCCAATTTGCGATGAATAACGTTGAAATCAACTTAATAAAAGTCTTCTAGATCGAATTTCAAACTTTGTTTGGTAAACCACCTCAAAAATTTAAAAAATAATCGAAACAGTGAACACCCTGCCCACATTGTAACACTTTTGCTGGGCGGTTCCTAGTGCGGTGATATTTCCTCGTCAGCACCCTGTACAAACACTCCACTCCACAACCCCCTGGAATGAACTGAGTTGGTCGGATAACAACACTTCTTCAACCCGAAGCCCTCTCTGCTCTGGCGGACCAACCAAGTTGACTGGCAAAAGTGGCCCCCCGAGTGAGGCACACTCCGGATGGACAATAAGTAATTTACTTTACTATTTCGGATGCGAAGATCAACGCGCGTGGGCTCGGGGTCTCTTGAACTCGGCACACCAAGAAAAAGCTCATCCTCGATGTCGTCGACAGTCGGGTAATCCGATTACGACTGCGTTGGGGAAGATTCCATCTTCAAGTTCATCGCTCGTAATAAAGTGACGGTGGAGATTGAAATTGTCCGCCCATCGAAAAGCCGGAAATCGACAGCCACTTGTCAGACGATGTATTTGCTGATAAACGAAAAGTGGACGGGGTTCATCAATGAGCTCGATTGAGCCCTAGTTGATCCAGGTACCGCAAGACGTAATCTTGAATTGCTTGGTTAATGACACCCTCTTGACAAACCGCACACTCTAATGATGATTGCATCGCCAGCTGGTACACGTGATTACACGGTCAATTTATGATTCGTTTTGCTCTTACGTTTGATGCCCGGAATGACCCAGTTTCTGAACACCGAAAAAAATAATGTACCTTGCAGGTGCGCTTTCACAGTTACTGGCCGGGGTTCTGTAACACGACCGTCCCCCGGTGGCATATTCTGGTGAAGGTCTGCTGGTGAAAAAGACAGCATACAATATTTGGACTGGATTATCGATCAAACAGAAGAGCATGGAACGTTACTTTCTCTTTGAGGGTGGATTGCTGGCCAATTTTGTTGAATTGACTGCGCGCTTATCGGATTGCTCGACATTGTAATGAGGTTGATATCGGGTTGGGTAAAATGAAACATGATTTCCTTTAAATTGAAGTCTGAATAAGACCGTCAATAAACTAAGTATCAATCCAAGATGTTCAAGGTTTGAATTGAAAAGAGTCTGAATCAATCGACTAGAAAGTCAAATTTAGACATCCAAAAGAGGACGATTTCAGATAAAATAACAAGAAAAAGGCGTCTGAATTAGACGTTTCAGTCGATAGATTCAGACGTTTATATTTTCCGAACAGTTTCAGATAAACTTATACAACCAACAAGTAGTTTGATTTGCTTCGCATCCAGGGATAAGGATAAGGATTTAGAAGATGGAAAGTGATGATGCTCCACTTTTTTAAGGGGATAAGGGAAATTCTCCACGTACACCCCAATTGAGTATCGCTCGGAATTGAACTGTTTGTGTGTAAGTAAAAGCTACGCTGAAAAGAGCGTTAGAATTATTGACAAAGTGGAATTCTCAAGGCTTGAAACCAGACGGATCAAACGTCTGAATCAGACGTCACAAACGTCTGAATCGCGTTTGAGCAACTTTTTAAGCCAGAAATCATGTTAAATTTGTGACACAAAGTCACTGCGAACTACGTCAAAACCCTAATCCAACACACCTGCCGTCTGATTGTCCGCAAATCTGGGACATTCCGCATAATTAGTCGGTATTAATCTCGTTTGGTTCGGCAATTATGCACCACACCATGCCGGTCCCACTTTATGTCCCGGTACCATATGCACTCCAAAAATGAGTGCATCCGTCAGAAGCCATTTAATTGCCCCTCCCTCCCTCCCCACCGATGTCCGACCGACATCGTCGCTTCATCGAACCTGACAAGCTGCCAATTTCAGCCGCTGACATTTGTCGTGATTAATTTAAATCTAATTAAGACATCCCGGGGATCCTTCCCAAGCCCAGCTCTCCCCCTTCGGAGGGAGTTTTCTCTGGTGGCGACGCGCCCTCATGATTGATAATTGTGATTTGTTTGTTTATGATCCCTAGCATCATGGGGTGGGGGGGAAAACCCCCGGGAGAAAGCGCTCGTTGCTTTCTCCACAAAGTGACAAATTTGATGACCACCACTCGTGATGACTCCCGTTTGACGCGCGCGCACTTTTTGATTAATGACCTGCAGGGTGATAAAGTCACGTGCACAATGAAGTCCCAAGTCGTAAGTCGCGCTAAAGGTAAAGAATGATTGCTGTGCCATTACTTCAAGCAAAGCTCACATTCACTTTTTTTTTTGTTTGTTTGCCATGTAGGCGATTAAGGTAAACCAAATATCTACTTGGTGCTCGCATGTTTTTCAGGTACAGGACAGGTGATGATGCAACCTGCCATGGCTTAAGGGGAGGCCCCGCAGCGTGCGTTGGCCATTTGTCAAAAGTGTCGGAGGCCTGAAGGCTTGAAAGTGGCGCCATCAATAGAGTGTTAAAGGTACATTAATTGTGCGGGCTTTCAAACGTGAAACCGGCAGAGTTGTTGATGTTGGTGAAATTGGAGCAATTTCCGGGCGGAATTGGCAGTTGAAATTATTGATATTGAAACTTTTTCTGCGTTCATTTACATCAACATTTTTAAAAGGAGCAAGTCCCTATTTTGGACCCACACTAAAATGCGATGTTCCTATTTTGGACCTACTAAGCAATGCTCTATGGATGTATTTTGGGCTCAAAAGAAAAAAAAACTCCAGAGGAGAATGGATTTACCAACATTCTATGCAACATTTCACACAATGTACTTAAGCTGACTTAGTTTTTATTTTTTCAAAATTAAAATGATGGCAACCCTGCCTAATGTGAAGAGCACTTAAATTAGATTTTCAAAACTTGATCCCTATGCTCTCATTTGGACGAAAATAATTTCAAGAAACACTTCGTTAGAAAAATTCACTGTTTCATTTAGATTGAAGATCTGGCAACCCTGTCACGTTCCACAGATGCAGATGATTTTTTTAAGTTCAAATGGAGAAATTAGTAACGGATTCTATAAAAAAAATTATCCGTAATTTATTTTAACAAAATAAATTAAAAAGAAATAAGTACTGACGATCTGGCAGCCCTGTCATTATCTATTGATACTTATGAAACTGATAAAGATCTTATTTTGTAATGCGATTCGGATTTAAAAAACCTTTCGTAAGATATTTGAATGATTTAAAAAATATTTACTGCGATTTATAAAGTTTGAGGTTCTGGCAACCCTTCCATGACATATAGATACTTATGATTTTTTTCAAGATGGAAATTGTTATTTTTTGTGCAATTATTAACGGTTCCAATATTATACGAATTTAGTTGTTTATGAATTGGCTTTCTAATAAAGTCAAAATTTGATTTTCTGGCAACCCTGCCGAAATTCATAGAAGTTTTCTAGTATAACGGGACGGAAATAAGTTCGGAAAACATTTTTTTTATTTTTTTTTTAAATAAAACTTTCTAATAGGTCTGACTTTTTATTAAGGTGGTCACTCTAGGAAAAGAAATCTCTAATTTGTTTTTTAAAATTATTTCTTCAGGTCTTAACCAAAAAAGTAATGAAAAAAACTTCTTGATCGATTCTGTCACGCAGAACAAAAGCGAACTGAAATAATTGAATTAATCGATCAAACAGATACAGAACTCCCCCTCGTCAATTCCAGCAAGTCAATCGACAATTCCTAGGCGCCCTCCAAGAGTCAGACTCAGCTGACATAATGCGATTTGTGTAGCGCCAAGTCATGTCAGTGTGTGGGGTGTTGGTGGGTTCAAAAAGTAACACTTCCATACTTTATTAGCCGAAAGGGGTGAACTCTAGCATTAAACTGGAAATTAATATTTATTGATGTGTAAATGTGTGGCAAAACGTGTGTCGATTGAGGAAATTGAGCGGATAATATTGACAGGCCTTGACCTGACCTTTCGAGACACCCCCTCCAATCATAAACAAAGTGGGGTGTCCTGTTTCTAAACAATGGTCTTGTTCTCTTTTTTTTTTATTCGCCTGGTTGAGATCGATTCATGATGATGTACTGCCTCGTCAATTGATCCCCCAACTCGCTGCGTTCGATTTGAGGAAAGGTCGAACCCAAACAACACATCAACACCCACTCACTCACACAGTCTCACGCGAGTGAGTTCTGGGGGTTGTTGCCAGCTTGATAAATGAGTTGTTGTTTTCTGTTCCAATATATGAACTGCGATATCGAGATCAACATTTTTATATTCAACTTTTTTTTTGCTGGTCCAGGAACACGACTTTCGTTGGGCTTTCAACGCCAACATTAAGCTCGATTTATTACTGGGTGGCACCTCCACAGTTCCGGCAGTTTTGGGTGGTAACATTTTGAAAATTCCCACACCCAAACAAAAAATTGCTGACATTCTTTGATAACTGGGCTGTTGACATTTAATGTCAGCAAATTTGCCAACCAATGATGATCATGATTGCATTTTGACTTCTGACTTCCAACAAGATCTCGTAGAGTTATTGAAATATTTTTTTACCAATTTAGATTAAGCCCTTTTTATATATAACTTTCAAGTAACAAAACTGGACCAGGAAGGGCGGAAAACTGTCGGGAAAACGATAAATGTTGCGTGTAATGCGATATTTCCCCAGCATTTTGTGAATTGTTCTGTGTTTTGGCAGCAGGACATCCTGGCTTCCCGGGGGGAGGGAGGTGATGCTTCCCCAACCGCAGTATGTGGCGGACTGTCACCTACTGGTCGACATCGACGAGCACAAACAAACATCACAATTTGGCCGATCAGAAGTGGGCCACCAATTTGTGGTTCATTTGTTAAGTTTCGACAAATTGTTATTACGGCAGCTCTCCGATGACACACACGGGAGAAAGCGGGAAAAGGGGGTAAAGTTGAGGGAGTTGCAGTTTTACCGTATTTGTCGTAATTTGACATGGTGAGTTGTGTGAAACCCTGGGTGAAGAGAATGTTGAAGCTTTTTTTTTGTTTAGTTCAGCACAAATATTTTTAAATCCATTTAATCGAATTGAAACAAATTTATAAAATGACACACATGGAATCTTTTGAATATTAATCTGAAGGATTAAACATTTTATGGTAAAAATTTTGCTCATTTCATGGAATTTAACCTGAATTTATGTGTAAGATTACATAACACATAAAAGTAAGTGTACTAAAGAAATAAAGCCGTTTCTGAGCTAGAATAACTCATTTTTTTTGACCGAAAATCTCTCAGGAGAAATAAAAGTGAAAATTTACTCTATATTCATGTAATTAAAAAAAATCGTGTTAAAAAATACGTAATTTACTGATGTAATTTTACACAGTTTCTGAGGTAGAATTACACACCAATTAGTGTGTCAATTTTTTAATGTAATTTTACTAAACTTGCATGTTAAAAAAATAAAGTGAATCGCTGATCTAATTTTACATACTTTCTGAGGTAAAATGCCACATTCTTACACATTCTTTTTTATCTGAATTTGTGTGTAAGATTACATAGCACACATAAAAAAAGATGTGCTAAAGAACTAATACCGTTTTTTAGCTATAATTACTTATTTTTTCAGATACATAATCGTTTACTCTTTATTGATGTAATTTTATTTAACTTTTGTGTTAAAAAAAAGTGCATGCTGATGTAATTTTACACATTCTTCTAACTCAAGATCATTTAGGCAAATTTCAGGCAGATAAATTTAGGTAAAATTACATCCAAGCAAAAATTAAACTCAGAATCCATCTAATCAAACAAGAAATTTTTCACCAAGCCAAGCCCAGCTTAACTCCCTCTAATACCGTATAATCTCCCTCCGCAGAGCTTCGTTTGCAAAGAAATTGAAATGTTTTGGCGCAGCAGCTTGTCTCGCAACACACATACACATTCTTGGAAGGAAAATGTTATCGGAAAAGTTTCCATTTTTTTATTATTCTTATTGCCAGCACGATTGGCTTGCTCATCGCTCATGCTGCTGCTGCTGCCGCCGATAAGCCAACATATTTTACAATGTTGTCAGCTCACATGTTCCATGTGAGTTCGGGCTTTACCCACGATGTGATCCCTCGAATGTCCAATTGAACAATTCACATTTTTTAGGAAAATGTGATTCGAAAAAAAATTAGGAAACAATGAAATATTCCTTTTTAAAAAAGCTTGAAAAAATAACAAATTGAAATTTGTTTAGTAATCGCAACGTTGTTGCGTCCATATAATATTTTTCAATAGGTCACGCGTAGCTCAGTTGGTAAAGTCGCAGGTTTAAAATCAGCGACTAGTCAGAGGGCTCGGTTCGAATCTCACTGAGGTAGATTTTTTGTTTTTTATGAGTTTATTATTCAAGGGTTAACTCAAGACTGTAAAAAAACTTCTTCAAGCCGACATTCCAGGCGCGCTTCGCGCATCATCGCGCGAGCCAGAACAAAAACTTCACACATAAACACACACACACATTGACTGATCTCAACCGGGGCTTGACTGAAGAGGCTGATGTGTGACTGACAGCTCTCTTCTCGTCTGACATGATTGTTCGATGTTGTCGCCACCGCTGATGCTACTTATGGACCAGGAGCTGTTTGAAGATTTGGGAAAAAGTTTTGTTTTTCGGTGTGGTCTTCAAGTTTGACGTTTGTTTTGTTTTTTTTTGGATGCTGCTCAATTTCATGGGATTCACGCTGTGTGGGATCGCTCGAAGAGTGATGTCAGATTGGTGAGGAAAATATGGATTTTTTTCTGGGGTGACTCACGATTTTTTTTTATCTCACAAAGGGCGATATGGTGACGCTTACCTGCAATGAGAAATGAGAATGAAAATTTAATTAGTTGCATATTCCCTTGGCATTCCATTTAAATCATATTAATTTGACTGCGCACACACAAACAGTGTAGCACATAGTCGGAAACCTGAGAGTGCAAGCGAATACACACTCTGAGCGTGGAGGCCAGGAGTGTAAAATATGAAAATTAATTTATCACCAGCGATGGGGACGGAGAAAATTACTGCCACAGTAAAATTAAGTAAAAATAACTCAGACAATGTAAATTGATTGTGAAATTAAAGTTATTATAAAATTCCACGTCAAATTGGTAAAAACTGTAAAATTACATGGATCATATGTAACGTGACAAAAGCCATGTAATTTTACATGTAATCAAAGTAAAAGACATTTTTGTTACTTTTTTTCCAATCACATAAATTTCATTTTAAATTTTACAGTGCCAAAACTGCACTTGCAACACAGAGCCGGACGCTGCCCTTGTTGTATTTACTCTTCAAGTAGGGCATCCGTTTTTAAAAATAAATCCCGGCACAGCAGTGTTGGTCTGGTGGTGGTGTCCCCTCCACCACCCCTCCAGCCGCGGGCAGTTAAACAATAACAGGAGCAGCGAGTATAACTCTTCCAGCGAGAGAGAAGTCGGTATTACTGAGCTCTGAAAGGGATTCAGACTTTCATTAAGTTTTTCACTCAACTCGTAGAACACAGAGAACGAAAGGAAAAAAAAATGCGAAGAAGCGGTGAAACTGTAAAACAAGCCGTCATAAAAATTTTATTTTTCAATTTAACTTCGATTCCTTGGAAACGACAACAACGTCGAGTCCGCGGGGCTCGAGTTCTTGAGTACAGAGTTGTGGTAGTACATCGCATCCCCAGAGTGCGCGCGGATAATTGCACCAGCCATTAAGTGCACTGTGGGATTACGGTGGGATTTGTTGTCCAAAAATTACTTTGGAACTGTTTTTTTCTGAGAAAAAATGTGAAATTGAACAGAAACAAGCAAAAACGAAGGCTTGATATTAGTATGGAGGCAGAACGTTTTAATTTTTGTATTACAAAAATTAAAGCAGCCAGCCCAACTGCGTTGCGTTTACCGCAGGGAGGATTCTGAGAACGGATCACAATGTACAGAATCAAGAGGGGAAGAAGGATGCGTGGACATACCGTACCGAATGCTCAAATTTATGATTGTATGGTAGGGTCTGTCTGATGTTGTGTTTGGTAGCGCTTCAGACATAAAGTAAGAAATTTCTATTTCAAAATCTCTCAAATAATCCTGCAATTTTCCCAGAGTAACGATATGAAATCGCATTCAAACTAAACCAAGCCGACAACGGCCGCCACAGTTCACAACAACACCCTAGTCTAGCGGCCAATTAGCGGGAGTATGAGTGAAAACCTTCACCGCAGAGACTACACCCACGCCGCCCCTATCCGACGACGAGGCAAACAGCACTTTTATTGCCCGCGCGCCATATCTTGGAGGCGCAATCTACGACGCCAAGTTCCGACCCGATCTCCGGTCTCTACGCGAGATGTGCAGCGCCAGGAAGACGACGGCCAGTTACTACGGCTACTGGCGAGAGGGGGATGTTCGGAAAAGACGTAACAGATTGGTTAGAATTTATTAAGAAGACACGAAGAACATTGATATCAACAGACTTTACGTCATTCACGAACACTCCCAAGTCTGCTATCGCCTCCATTCTCGCGCCGCGCGATTCCAAGAACCGCCGGGGACGTTCATCAGCGCGCATCAGCCAGAAATATTTATATTCGAAATTAATTTTATCTGCGCTGCCGCCGCCGCTTAATTAGTGCTACTTTTTCAAATGGAGGTGGCGGCGTGAGCGATATGACCGCGGAGCAAAAATTCTGAGCAACAGCTTGCCGGTGCACTGTTGCGTATACCGGCCGGAGTCTGTGCGGATTTCGAGTGGAGAAGGAAATTTATTACGCATAAATGGGTCAACGGAACGGATAGATTTATGGACGGCGAACTTTGGCGTTTTCGAGAACGCGAGCGGCGGGAGGAAATCATGGCGGCGGCAGTGATTACATGGGCGGATTTGTGGATCCATACTGGGGAGGTTGAGAAAGAGCCGGTTGATATGTGGGGCGCAGCTCGAAGCTTACTTAAGGTATTCGTGAAATCATCTGCATAACGACCGTGTCTCTCAATCTCTTAGATTTGATACCAGAAGCGATTCCGCAGAACCTTTCTTACATGGAAGATCATTAATCTCTTTTGCGGGTACGAGAGAATCGTAGAATCGTTCTATATGAAGAACTCCTCATCTACGTATAACATTTGATACTTGAGGCGATTCTGAGGAATCTTTCTGTATGACAGACTTTTCGCGAAATAGACGAGATACTTAGCTTTGGATAATGCAATTTTTACGAATAGTTAACATTCGTAGAATGCATTTCATACTCATTCAAATCACTCTCTTGAAGGTTCAACTATCCAATCAAGCATTCTTAGACAGTCTTGTAATGATGCTATGATATTTTATAAAAATCTCACATGAAAGGTAAGTAGTATTTAAGTATGTAATCGAAGTATCATATAATAATTCTACAGAATCTTAAAAGAAGTGTTTTGAATCTCATATAAAGGACTAGTTGTCTCTAAGATATAATATTTGCAGAGTATCTGCAGAATCTCGTACGAAAGACTCTTTATCTCTATGATTCGAAATCTGGAGCAATTCTACAAAAATCACATTCAAAGGACTAGTAGTATCTATGATACGCTTTTCGGAGCAATTCTATATAATCTATACTTAGACTAGTTGGAAGAATGTTTAAGAATTCAATATGAAGGACTTATACTTTATATGATACGACGAAAAACTATTAGTGTCTACGATACGTTGTTTGTAGAGTATCAATAGAATTGCATACGAAAGACTTTTAATCTCCATGATTCTAAAAGTAGAGCGATTCTACAAAAACATATTTGTAGGACTAGTAGTAATACAATCTATCAAGAAGGGCTAGTTGGAAGAATTTCATACGTTTCTAAGATTCAGTATAAGAAGCGACTCTACAGAATTTCGGAATAAGTACTAGTAGTTTCTAAGAACCGATATCTGTAGAGTATTTGCAGAATCTTACACGAAGGACTTTCTATCTCTATGATTCGAAATGTGGAGCGATTCTACAAAAACACATTTGAAGGACTAGTAGTATCCTTGATCTTTATTATTTAGAGCAATTGTATACAATCTATCAAGAAAGGCTAGTTGGAACAATGTTGATGAATTTTATACGAAGGATTATTAGTTTCTATGATAAGATATTTGAAGCGATTCTTCAGAATCACATATGAAACACTAGTTGGAAGGATGTTTGAGAATTTCATTCGAAGGACTTGTTGTCTCTAAGGTATACAATTTGAAGTTGTTCCACGGAATCTCATACGATACGAAGGACTTTAAATTTTTATAATACGAAATCTTGTATGAAGTTTTAGTAGTACCTACGATACGATATTAGGGGCGAATCTACAAAAATTTTCAAGAAGGACTATTTGGATTAATCTTTAGGAAGTGGTATGAGTTACACAGCAAAAAATCCGATGGTAAAATCGCATGCAAAAGCATGCACATCACCTTCGTCAAAATAAACACTTAATATTACACACTGCATGTACAAATTTTGCAAACACAAAAAAAAGTTGCAACCAACGGGATTCAAACCCAGCACCAACAGTAAGGACTGGCGCCTTAGCCCACTCGGCCGTCAGACCGATGAAAAGCTGTAAGGATAAACGCATATATGAGCTTGACATTTCGGTCAAGTAGGTTTCCCATATTGATAGGCTACATATTTCAGAGTGTAATATTACACAGAATTTCATAAAATAATGCAAAATTTATTTTACACCCTGGCCTTTTACACGCAGCTGGATCACTACTTTATTTGCTGTGTACACGTAGTCTCTAAGAAACGATTTTTTTTACAGTATTTATATTAATGACTAGTTGAAAGATTATAATTTAAATCTCATTCGAAGGACTTGTAGTTTCCACGATACGACATTTGAGGCGATTCTACAGGATCTCATAGAAAGAACAAGTTGGAAGAATGTGTTAAAATCTCGTCCAAAAAAAAGATAGTATTGAAGACTACTATACGTTATTTGAAGAAATTCTGCAGAATCTCATACAAAGAAATACTAATATCTTATGAAGGATTAGCAGTATCTGTAATAGGATGTTTTGAACGAACTTAAAAAATATTCTGTAAAATACAATCTCCTACCATATATAAAACAGTTTCAAACTATGTGTCAATCCCAGTCTTCCCGAAACGCGCGCACGCCGTACACGCCGTACAAGTTTTCAGTGCAGATGAACCTCAAACACACCAGGCTGCCATGTTCGAGTTCTCCCCGCACGGCGCACTCAAGTTTACACGCGGTGTAAACACGGGGTGCACACCTCGGGTACAACGCCGTGCGAGCGAAGAGCGTGTAAAGAGACGAAAAAATGACTGCTTCTCACTCTCTCTGTGGCAAACACTGTAGTGTGACTGCAGCGGAGAATGAAACACCACTTTACAGCAGAGGGAGCGTGAGGGAACTATTTTTGTCTCTTTTCTACGTCGTCGGCCTGTACGGGGTTTGTACCCGGGGTGCAAGGTTCGGTTTTAAACTCGAGGTTCGTGTGCGCGTACAGACTGTACACTAGGGTGGTCCAAATCCGGACTTTTTTGGGGCTACCCCCTGAAATGAAAGATTGACCCATCACTATGCTAAATTCCCAATTTGAGCTCATTCTGACCACGGGAACCCCTCCCTCCAATCGCTTAAAGTTTGTATGGGAAAAATCGTCAAAATGTATGGAGAAAAGCAACTGTTTTACTTTTTTACCTGTGGAAGGCGCCATAGTTATCCGATTCCTACCATTTCTCAAATGTAGAACCTTCATTAAATTTAGAACAACTTTCCCAAAGACACCATATTTTTAGGATTTTTTCCCGCGAAGTTATTAGCGCCCAAAACTGACCATTTTTGCGCGGCTAGCTGTAAGGGGCTACCTAACAACGATGTTTAATTCCAATTCGTACACGCACGTGCTCTCTCTCAGGTTCAAACTCTCTCACGAGCTTGCTCGCCTGCCTGCCTGCCTGCCGGGTGTACCCCATTTGGCATAATGGACATTTGGCATAACGGGTTTTCAAGATGGACGTTTGGCATAATGGACGTTTGGCATAATTGGTCCAAGACATCAGGGACGTTTGGCATAATGGACATTTGGCATAATGGACGTTTGGCATAATTCGTTCAAAACCCATCAAGGACGTTTGGCATAATGGACGTTTGGCATAATTTTTGCTAGCTTTTTTTTTGTTCAATAAGTATTTATTTTTTGTAAAGAATAATAATTTATAGGTTTTTTTTCTTTTTTCTAAGCAGATAACTTTACTTTAAAAATGATTTTTGTTTTCAAGAAATCTAGTATCTTTGTCATTTTCTCCCAATAGATGTATTTTTTTTCCTTTTTTTTCTTAATAAATTTTTAAAATGCCATTTTTCATAAATATAAAATGCATTTTTTTCATAAATATATAATATTGAGATTTGTCTTCATTTGAAATATTTTGCAGCTAATTTTTTGTATTCAATTATTCCTTCTTTTATTTTAAATTCAACCTAACAAAGTGATGTAAGTTTTGCCAGTCTTTGAAATTTAGCAATAAAAAATTTATACTGTTTACCCTTTCCCCTCCTTTTTCAAATTCAACCTAAAGAATGTATGTACATTTTGCTCTTATTTAAAGAAATGCATTTAAATTTTTTAAAGCAATTTGCTCTTCTTTTATTTTAAAGCTAAAATAAGGTAAAATCTCTCAAAAAATGTGCAGTTTGTTTTTTTTTTTCAAAATTTTGCAATCATTGTTTTTATGCTATTTTTTCTTCTTTAATATTCATCCTTAATAAGGGATGTACATTTTTTCTTTCTTTAAATATTTGACAAATGAGTTATGAAATTTTCCCTTCTTTTATTTTAAATTCAACTTTTAGAAGGGAAAATCTCTAAAAACAATACTTTTCGAATATTTGACAATAAACTTCGATTATGATTTTTTTTATAAAATTTATATTTATTTATATAAAATTCAACTTATGGAAGGAAAAGTAAATTTAAAGATTCACATTTTGACACTCTTTAACTGTTTGACTATCGCAATATTTTTATGTTTTTCACCTACCTCTCTTAAAAATAACATTTAATCAGCATTTTTTTTAGGCAGTTGTCCCTTCTTTAAGATTAGTATTGAATAAATAAAAGAAGGGAAAATTCCATAAACAACTTTATTGCAAAAATTAAACCAACAGAGAAAAAATGTGCAGAAATTATATAAATGTTTAAAGACAACATCTATAAGAGAATTTCCCTTCTTCAAGTTAAATATAAAAAATGATGGGAAAATTGAATAAAAAAACTTAATTGCAAAATATTTAAAGAAAAGCAACATCGACATCCATTCACCCAAAATACAGGATCGAGAGTATAATCGTCGGTATAATTCCATCAAAATTTATAGAGAGCTTAATGCTAAACTCGATAGAATAATGGTACCAACTCACACCTGCAAAACAATTAATTTAATTAATTAATTGAAACAGTAAATCTGCAACAAGAGTCATACATCGAAATCTGACTACTCTTGTGTCACCAAGCTGCTGTGGCCAAGGCAGTTTAGTCATTGAGTTAGTCTATTATTAGTCTCTGGTTCAGTTCCCGTAGAGAACACTTTTCGTTTTGAAGGATGAACTTTTTCTTGAAAATGGACTCGAGGGCATAATTCTCTCGGTCATGTAGAACTGTGTTCTCTGTGTCAGTGAATCTTTCCGCTAGTCTCGTGTCGGATGAGTGCTGCCCAGTTCTGGGGTTTCTTTAGATTAAATTCGAAAAAGAAGGGAAAAATGTGAATTTATTTAGAAATTTCCTTCTTCAAGTAAAATTTTGATCAAAAGAAGGGAAAATTGCATTATAAAAGCTCAATTGTCGAAGATTTGAAGAGGTTTTTCTCATCATGAATTTCATATAAAAGAAGGGAAAATTTCATTTAAAAAATTACTCCTAATTATATTGAAAGGGGAAAAATCTTAAGCTAACAAGAGATATGTTAATTATTTAATAAAAATATCAAAATTTCATTGAAAAGATTTATTGTGAATTATTCAAAATGGAAAGAATTTACTATTGGGGAAAAATATAGAGATACCTAATTTTTTATAGAAAAAAATGATAATCTCTTAAAGTAATATAAAAAAGGTAAAAAATATACATTTTCATTCGTGAAAATGACAAATAATTAACAAAAAAAAACAAGCTAGTAATAATCATGCCAAACGTCAATTATGCCAAACGTCCATTATGCCAAACGTCCATTATGCCAAACGTCCTTGATGGTTTTTGAACGAATTATGCCAAACGTCCATTATGCCAAATGTCCATTATGCCAAACGTCCCTGATGTCTTGGACCAATTATGCCAAACGTCCATTATGCCAAACGTCCATCTTGAAAACCCGTTATGCCAAATGTCCATTATGCCATATGGGGTACACCCCTGCCTGCCTGTTTGCCTACAAGCGCGTGCTGTTTCTCTGCTTGGACTTTTGCCGTCGTCGTCGTTTTCGTTTGCTATCCGCTGCGCTGCGTTGCTGGCGTGTTTATTATAATTTTCAAGATATATTCGATATTTATTTCGAGATATAAAATTAAATGTAATATGTGATTAACAATAGATATCATACGATCAGAGCGTGTGTGAGAGAATACACATTTCGATAAATTAGTTCCTCCATGAATTGTCATCTGTTATTATTGAGTAAATTTTTAAATTTTAATTGAAATTTATTTCTAGTTTTTTTTAAATGCTATCATACCAAACTCAAGACTGGGATTTTAACTATTCTAGAAAAAATATAACACTTTTTGCCTTTCTTACTAAAGAATGGAATTGGGTTTGCTTTTGGCTCCGACTCCAAATCAAGCTTAGTTCTCAAATCGTTTTTTTTTTTATTTAGTCAAATATAGATTTCAGGAAGAACAATACACTTAGACAATTCATCGATTATGGGAACTGCTTTTTACACTTTTGTATACTATCAAACAAGCTTAAAAAGAAAACATTTGAAGTTTTTTCGTAGTCCTATGATCACGATTATTTTTTATTCCATACAAAATATTTTAATCTGCCGAAAATATAACAAACTTCCTTACAACAAATTGCGGTATATTTTGCCTTTGACGATTATTAGAAGTTTCTGTCAGATTCCGAAACATCCAAAAAGTGCAACGATGTCTAAAAGAAAAGCCTCAAAAATAGAGATTGTTGAGCTAGCTAGTTTTATATCTGGAATCAAATTGCCTTCGAATGGACAAGCAGTTGGTCGGATTTTTGTATTACCTGAAAAAAAAAATTGATCATTCTCTCTAATGAGCATATACGAACAACTGCTTGTAATGCTTGGAAAAATGAACAAACCCTGTTCATTTGCTTCAATTTTTTAAATGAGCCTAAGCGCCTAAGCTGTCTTTTATTCAAATTCTTTTTTTTTTTCAGTGCACTTTTTTAAATTTTGACATAATCTTAGAATTTATATGCTAAATATATCTCAAAACAAACCTGCTATTTTAGTTGAAAATTATAATAAACATGCCAGGAACGCAGCGCAGCGGATAGCAAACAAAAACGACGACGACGACAAAAGTCCAAGCAGAGAAACAGCGCGCGCGCTTGTAGGTAAACAGGCAGGCAGGCAGGCAGGCGAGCAAGCTCGTGAGAGAGTTTGAACCTGAGAGAGAGCACGTGCGTGTACGAATTGGAATTAAACATCGTTGTTAGGTAGCCCCTTACAGCTAGCCGCGCAAAAATGGTCAGTTTTGGGCGCTAATAACTTCGCGGGAAAAAATCATAAAAATATGGTGTCTTCGGGAAAGTTGTTCTAAATTTAATGAAGGTTCTACATTTGAGAAATGGTAGGAGTCGGATAACTATGGCGCCTTCCACAGGTAAAAAAGTAAAACAGTTGCTTTTCTCCATACATTTTGACGATTTTTCCCATACAAACTTTAAGCGATTGGAGGGAGGGGTTCCCGTGGTCAGAATGAGCTCAAATTTGGAATTTAGCATAGTGATGGGTCAATCTTTGATTTCAGAGGGTAGCCCCGAAAGAGTCCGGATTTGGACCACCCTACTGTACACGGCAGAGTTTAGGTTTGCTTGTACGCGTGCACACGCGGTGCTGGTGTTTGATCGAGTACAGAAAACAGAGAACGCGGTTGAACGCGGTGCACGGGGATCACTGGTCAATCCTGCACAAAATCTGCTAAATTGATACCCTATCATGGTGAAGGTGTAAAACTTCATCTCATCATACCCGGCTCGATAACAACCCAAGATTACCCGAAAGGCGTCGATCCCATTATGAAGCAATCCTAGAATCCCCACTTCACGGTTCAAAATCCCTCTCCGCCCTATAAAATCGAAAGCTCCGGCAATCCCTTGTTATGACTTCCCAGGAATTCAACCGCTTCTTCGCCTACACTAATAGAGAAAGGATCCCGCTCTCGATTTAGGCATTCGCCCCCTAATCCACAAAGCTTATTTACCCCGTTTGCTCGATTGCTACGAGATAACACAACTTCCGAAAATTTTCCCCCGGGATATCGACAAAAGGCTTCGCGGAGGAGCCGCCCGTTAAAAATGAATGAACCATTTTACGGCCTTTTACGACGACGGAGCGTTCTGTTTACTCCGGGTTTTCACGAAATCTGCAACAGCAGCCGGGCGAACTCGTTATCGTAATGTTCCAAGTTCTTGGCACGAAGCGTAACAGCGAAATTATTGAGTCCACGCGAGAGAGCGAGAGCAGATATTCGCGGCCATAAAATGGTTTCGCTGTGAGTGTGAATGAATGAATTTCGCTTGGCCTCGACGAAACTGGGTGAATCGGTTGCAGATCCGACTTTGTCGCCGTAATGGGCGACCAACGCTGGCTACTAAATTTGGACCTTTATTGCAGTCCGTTGGAAGTCATTTAGATTCGATGCAGTTCAGCTTCCGAGGAAGGTTGGAGCATTTGGATGGAAAAAAGTTTTTAGACGAAAAAAAATGTGTAGAGTCCAGGATTCGAACCAAGGACATGTCGGATCCGAGTCGGCGACTTTGCCGCCTGGGCTGACCAAAACTTCACTATTGGTGACTTAATGCCTAGACTTTAAAATTAGAGGGGAAATCTGTTTATATCTACACAGTTAAAAAATCGTGTAAAATTGAAATTACCTCTATTATGATGTAATTTTACATCAATTATTCTGAAAAAGTGACTTGTAATATTACCATGATTTTTTTTTCACTTTTCTTTTACTTTGCAAGAAAGCTCTTTCTACTCGAATAACGTCTTTTTTCAGATTCTCAGAAAAAATGGTATCTCGAAATACAAAAATCCACAAATAAAACCCAAAATTATCTCCGGACCTCTCTTCCTCCACGCAGCTGGTAGCCCAACGTTCGCGGCATATAAATAGCAGTTAAAAATGACAGATAAAATTGAAAACGACTCCGCGGAGTTTTGTTTTCCCCACATCCAGAGGCTCACAAGAGTGCGATAAAAACCAAAGGAGAGACAAAAAAGCAGGGGCGCGTAACCAATTATAGCGCCATTTCCGTCGCGCCCAAACACGAGCTTATTTCCTTAACGTTATTACTTCGGGGAGAGAGAGAAAAAACATGAACTTTACCCAACAATTGCTACTCGAATCGTTCCGGGGACACAAAGACTATAAATTGCAGCGTTTAGTGTCAAAGCTCGCTCTGGAGATGGAGTTTTTATGTGGGTAATTGAGTTGCCCACAGAGTTTGCACAATTCCAGAGCAAGTTTTCAGGGAGCTCGGGACAAACTGGACGAAGTCGGTCCGGATAAATCTTCATCTTGAAGAAGAAATCGCTTCACCCCACAGGCGTTATCTATCACTCTCATTAAAAATTTAAACTATGTACTTGCATGCAGCAGCGCTGCACAGCCCAGGTCCTCGTCGGACTCCGGGATATCTCTATCTCCGAGGGCAGTAACACACATAAGAGTGTGTGCGATGTGGATGATGTTTTCTCCCCTCCCGGCACGCTCTGCAGAAACTCCTTCTCGGCTTATGTGCAGCGAGCTCCCCCGAGGTGTACATATCGAGCTAATATCGTTAAATGTTTTCTCAAAAGCAATAATAATAAAATCTTACATCTCGGCATAAATCTTCCTCCGCCACTGCTCGGAGTCCCCCTCACCTTCTTGTGGTTCTACCGTCAGACGGTATCACCATCAGCGGGTATGGAGTTCACTGTGAAAATGTTTGAACTAGTCAACTGTTATGCAACGTGTGGAACTGCTTTGGGTAGATCTTTGAACATGACTACAGAGGATTTTTGAATAATAACTATGTAAAGTCTTATACCTAAAGCATCTACATCTACAAAAACACGAGGATTGCGATTTCTTGATTCAAATAAGAGTACAATACTAGGATTGGTAGCTCTCCAATACATAAAAGATCCTGATCCACCAAAGTACGAGAATTCATTTTCTTACGAACTAAGTATCAACTTGAAACTTGTTAAGAGATACGTATAGAAGTATACATAGGACTCACGAATACTACTGAGTTGGTAGCTCTTGATACAATACATAACAGATCTTGATCCATCAAAGTACAAGTATTCCGATTCTTCAAAACTCTATATGAACGTGAATCTGTTTAAGGAGGGTCATACAATTGTACGCTTAAGACTCTTGTGTACTTCATAACAGATATTGATCTACCAAAGTAGAAGGATCCAAAATCTTGCAGACTTGGTATCAAATTGAAACTATTTAAAGAGGTTCATATAGAAGTATACATATCTTTTGATTCATAACAGATCTTAGTCAATTAAAGTGCAAGGATTCTGATTCTTACGAACTATGTATCAACCTGAATCTCGTTAAAAAGAATAATATAATTGTATACGTAGGACTCATTTGAACTTCCTCAAAGATCTTGTTCTACCATACTACAAGGATTCAGATTCTTGCATATTCGTAAGAAGTGTCGTAACATTTCTTACCGTGCACCAAACTACCCCATCCCAGCATTGCAATGGGACACAAGCCTCCATCGAATACCCGGAGCAATTTGATAACACCCGGTCCTGTCTACCTACTTCTCTCGGCGATCGGGAGATTTGATCCCGGTACAACATCGCGCAGCACTGCCGGTTCGAATTTATTGATATGCGCGCGTTTTCTTTGCTCTTCACGTGTCGGCTTCATTTCCGACAACAGCGTAAAAGAGTCGAGAGGGACAGGAAATTGGACCATCACGGGGCGAGAAATGCAAAGAAACCCACGGCGGTGGCGGCGCTGGAGTGAGAGGACGTTACTGAAAATGGTTATTAGTTCCACAGAAATTGATATCGGACCCGTGCGCGGATTCGAACTGTGTGTGTGCAGTTTTGCATGATTGGGTCTGGTCGAGGTACAGCACGGCTGATTGGAACGAGGAGCTGGGGTGTGGTGCGATGGGATCGGTCCCTCTGATTGATTGGTTGACACGGTAGGAAATTTACCCGGAATGAGGGAATCCTCTTTCGAAACAGAGAACGTTGCAGGGAAATTTTCATTCCAGGATGTGAAAATTGCTCGTTTGAGCTGCAACAATCAGGTGGATTCGAAACGAACAAAATCGATAGGGTTTAGGGTAGCTGCAGCAATCTTGAGAAATTATAAAATATTTTGAAGTTATTTAAATGTAATCCTCTTTGCTATTTTTAAATATTATTTGCCTCACGTAGAAAGAATCATTCACGAAAATTTTAAACATATTTTCGAGATATTAACTGGAGTAATGAGCATCGATATTACATCGTGCGTAATAAATCTGAAAATGAGCATTACTGAAAAGCATTCCGATCAATTTCATGAATTATTCACCGGTTGCAAGCATGATTGGGTCTTGATTGGTCGTGCAGTGATAATTGGAAACGCAGATTTAAGAGAGTAACATTTCTCTACAAAAAACTCATACTATCTGTGAGAGTCAAAAACATGTTTTTTTTCTAAATCTATGTAAGTATTATAAAAATAAAAATGCCTAATTGACCCTCTGAAATTCATGTTTTATAATTATTGACTGAAGGAAAGTTTATCTTAAATAAGCTAGTTTTTATCACCGAGTTGATAGATTTTCTAAACAGTTAAGTGATAAATTTGAAGCATATTCTAGATCCGTGGGTTTCAATCATTTTCGTTCAATTCCCCCCTCCCTAACTTATTTTTATAGTTTTTTTTGCCTCCCCCCTCGACTTTGGTCAGAGTCAAAGGACACTTCAAAAAATATTTTCAATGGCCTTACTAAATGAACTAAAGAAACAAAATAAACAAGATAAACAAAATAAATTTAATAAACTAAATAAATTAAATAAACCTAATAAACTATATAAATTAAATAAACTTAATAATCTAAAAAAATAAAAAAAAACTAAATAAACTAAATAAACTAAATAAACTAAATAAACTAAATAAACTAAATAAACTAAATAAACTAAATAAACTAAATAAACTAAATAAACTAAATAAACTAAATAAACTAAATAAACTAAATAAACTAAATAAACTAAATAAACTAAATAAACTAAATAAACTAAATAAACTAAATAAACTAAATAAACTAAATAAACTAAATAAACGAAATAAACTAAATAAACTAAATAAACTAAATAAACTAAATAAACTAAATAAACTAAATAAGCTAAATCAGTGATTCTTTTCAAGTCCTAGTCAGTTTAAAATAAGCAAAAAAATGTGTTGAGTGTTTAAGAAGTGTGGATTTATTTTAAAAAAGAGCTGTATCAACCGCAGCACCTAAAATGACCTTATAAAAATAAGTTGCGAAGAAAACAAAAAAGCTGTATCAACAAAACCAAATTTAGACATTTTTGAACGCAAAAAATAAAATTAAAAAAATCAGATTTTTATTAGATTTTAAAATTTTTAAGGTTATTGACAGTTTCAGTATTCAAAAAAAAAATCTAAAAGAAAAATATCAAAGCACATAGCATAGCATAGCATAACGGGTCTGCACCACGCTGTAGGGGGTGCCACAATGGTCAATTCAATATTCTTAGACAATTTGATTGCTGCCCGGTACATCCAAAAATATCTAAGAACGTAAATTTCCACACTGTGCTCCAAGGCTACGCCCATACAGTCCCGTGGGGATTTGGGAGGGGATGTTTTTGTTGTTCACTAGTGGCAAAAGTGCAGGGAACCCATGCGACTTTTAAAAGTGAACGGAATATTTTTGGGAGGTTTGGAATGGGGGTTAGGGGAATTTCATCGGGCCGATGAAAATGGTTGAATGCGTAATGTATTCAGTGATTTGGATGTTTCTAAGTGTAAATGTGAGTCTGTAGTGTATTATCTAATAAGCATATAGTTTTGTAATAATGATAAATAATAAATATAATAAATATAATAAATATAGTAAATATAATAAATATAGTAAATATAATAAATATGATAAATATAATAAATACAATCAAGATGATTTCAGGAAGCTGTGAAAAAATCAGTAACTTAAAATATAAATGCTCCAGATGATAAAATCTAAGAGAAAAATATCAAAATACACAAAAAACAGCGAAAATGGAGAACTCACAGAAATAAATAAAAGTTAAAAAAAATGATCATGATCGAACAAAAGGCAAACAAAAATCAAGAAAACAATTAGGCATTATTTTATTTTTATTTTCAAAAACTGATCAAAATTCTTGGCATTTATATGGAAACATGGAAGTTAGCTAAAAAATGTCAGGTACTTTAAAGATTGATGATTTTATCACTTGTATCACAAAAAAAAATGTATTTTTACAAATCCATATTTTTTGTGTCGAAAAAGGTATATATTTTTTTATTTCAAAAATTATGGTCTAACACATAAACTCGAAAAAATATTGAAAACAATACTGTAGAGTTATGAAGACAGCATATAGGCTAAAGATTGTAATTGGAGTTTGTAGAATATTACTAAAACTATAGCAAAAAAAATCAATTAACAACAACAAAACTATAGAAAAAAAATACTAAACAAGGTAAATGCAAAAATACAAATAATAATTAGGAATTACGAAAAATAACAAGTGAAGAAAAGATTGTAATTGCCCAAAATTACCTTCTGAACAAGTGAAAAAAATTGAACAATTTTTAATCCATGGAAAGCATTTGACAATGACTTTGGCAATGTTTTGAAAACGGGCATTTCTGAGGCCAATTTTAGCCGTATTTTGAACTTTTTTGACTTTACTTAATTTGAATGTGCTTGGGACATGACTTTTAAATAGATGTTTCACTCAAAGACAAAAATAAAAATAAAAACAAATGAATCTGATAGTAAATTTAATTAAAAATGATAATGTTTGAATTCAATAAATTGCCTCAAAATGTATTAGAAAATACAGAACAATCAAGTTTCAACTAGACAACTCCAATTTCAGTAAAAAATGTTGAAATAACGTTGAAAATTGATATTTACAATAAATGGCCTGTGCTTTTCAATGAATCAAACCTTAATTTACCCTCGGCTTTTTAATTACTTCGTGATTAAAAAAATACGATAGAGAGAAGAAAAAAACTTTCAAACATGTTTTCAATATCTTAAATGCCATTTTCCGGTAATGATGAGCTTTATTTTCTAAAATTGGATCGCTTCTAGAATTATCTCTCTGGGTGGTTATCGAAAGGATAAAGCAAAAACAATTTTTCGATCGGTTTTTGATCTGTTACGAAAAATGTATTCAAAAAATGCTCAAGATTTTTAGATTAGGGTGGTTCTTGATTCCATTTAAAAACATACTCTAAAATATTTCAAACTTCTTAGATTTTCTGAGCTTCTTAAATTTTTAACGTCAAGTCTCTACCAAGAACTGAACTGAATCATCAAAATTTCATTCCATTTCGCACAAAAGCCCCCAGTTGAAGAGAGACTCGCCCATACAAACTGCAACAATGTGGTACTCGCTCTCTGCCTCAAAATGGAGCTCGGCACTCGAAACAAAACAACAATTTGAATAAAACGCGACTAGACAGCCGCACAACAGTTTTACGGTCTACGAACCCACCTCCCTCTCCTCTTCAAGGTAGATTGACTGGACATTATGTTCGCAGCCAGCCAGAAGGGAACAACAACAAAAAAATAAAGGTGAGGAAATTGCCGGTAATCAAGAACCTCTCCGAAGAGGGAGACTGGTCATCAGCCGTCGTCGTCGTCGACGACGGTGGACGAAGAAACAAAAAGTAATATAAATGCACTGAAGGATTACTTTAAACTTCTCGTAAGCCATTAACTGCGCCGTGGCTCATTGTTGCTTGGGGGGCGCTCCGCGGCAGCTGCCCTGAATTTGGTTGATAGCAAGCAGTAAGAGGAGTCTGCGGTTTGTTTTGGCCAAAGGGAAGAGGGGGGTTCAAAAAGGGCAAAACCCAAGCAGCAACTCAGCTGGAACGCGGTGCTGGTGAAGATTATTGCAACTTTTTCGGGTGTCCGGATGTGTTCCGAGGGCAAACTGTTGGCTTCGGGGCGAACTCGGCCCGAAATAGGTCAGAAGCGGAATGGAAATAAATTTATACGACTACCGGGAAGTGGCTGTTTTAGCCGAGATTTAAGCATCGGAGGGTGATTATTAGCACTACATTCTGATAGTTTGTAATCGGTGCGAGGAAGGGGTTATTTTTGTTTTGAAGTGGTTTGCTTGGAGTTGGTTGTATTCGTTTGGGGTAGACTCTTGAATCACATTATATCTAGAAACAACTCAACTCGTGCAATATACCATGAATTCTTAAATCTGCTTAACAATCCAACACAAACCTGCAGCAACAAGTTAATTGAATTATTTACGACCTCAACCTTTTCTACATAACTGAGTCCAACCTCCAATCGAACCAAACCAACGAACCGTCTAGCGAGGAAACCCCTTAAAAGATCCAAGTCTGCCGCCCCACCTTCACGTGGTCGTTATCAGCCATCGGGCTGACCTTGCTGACCAGTGAAACCGAACAAACCGACTCAGCCTAATCAAATCTCGGGCTCGGAAACAATGCCTTCGACCGAGGATTCCAAAAGGTATGTCTAGCGATAAAGCAATAATTTAGAGAATTCCACACGTCTCCCAGCTCCTCGGACGGAGTCGTCCCAAGGGTCTGCTTTGTAAGCAAATGTATTCCTTTTGACTCGGAGTTCCTCGGATTTCTCACAACCAAGCGCTTGGCGTGTTGTTTTAGGACGCCCTACAGCAGGAAAAGATGGAAATTTTCTTTATTTATCACACAGGATGCGCGCGTATTTGCTTGCTTTTTGCTGCTGCTGCTTGAAGATTTCCGTTTGGAGAGTTCGGCTTCTTCTCGTGGGTGAAGTGGTGACCCCTCGAGTTCGGAGGTCGGCGGGGACACACAATCAAACAGTGCTTGCTCGGTAAATATTTAAATAGCATCCCTTTTTTCTGTTGTTGGTTCTGGAATCGTCTTCGGGTCCAGGGAGTTGGGCCAAAACCTGGTCTGGCAAGGTGCCTCTATAGGCTTTGGGCACCATCAGCAAACCCTAAATGATAAATGACCGATTGCGGATAAGTTTGTGTTGTTTGCAATCTCAGGGCTACCTCGGGAAGATTTGCTCATGTCTTTTTCAGGAGCAGCAGATGCCACGGTGATTCTCGGATTCTCCTCTTTGGCCTCTTTATGTGCGCTTTGGTGCTCTGTTTATCTCCCACAAAACGACTTCCTTTCGTACCGTATCAACCAGGGAGCTCAAGAGTCTCGACAGCAGTTTCACCTGCTGCTGCTTGAATCTTGGTTTGTCCTTTGATCTGGGGGTGTCTGCTCTGTTTGCGCTGCTCCGTTTGGTTTGTCACTCATCTTGAAATTTATGAAGATTTGCGTCGCTACCGCGTTGTTCCGAGATTAAAACATTCACGGAGACGAAAAACGGAGAAGAAAGCTGAGGTTTCCCCCGAAAGGAAGCAATCAAACATCGCAGCAGCAGCAGTGTCTGAGGTTCTTTTTATCACACAACCGAGCTGCTCACAGACGGCATTTATCTGGGGCCAGATATCCGCAGCTGCCGAGAGTGTGGTGCAAAATTTGAAATTTTTATGCGCCTTTTTCCTGTCACTCTCACTCCCGGGCACACCCAACTTGGGTTGCAGAGGAGGGGTGTCTATTCTCCGGATGATGACACGACTCCGGAAATACGGAAAAATGATTTCTATGTCGAGTGAGGCAGCCCCGGCATCAAAAACCGGCAGTTTGTCAGCAGAGCAGAGATAGTGTCGAAGTCGGAAGGAGACAGTTTTACTGCATCCATCCTGGGAGGCAAGTGGTGCCCCTCTTGGGAGGGAGGGGGCACTTTCGGAGTCGCAGTGTACCCCTCCCCGCCGCAAACACAGGGTCAAGCACTTCCCCCATACAGTGTACGGTGTTTTTTTGGAGAAAGAAGAAGACGAACGGTACGAGACGGTGGCAATCAGTGACCAGTGTTTGCACTCAGGTTTACAGTCTCTTCCGGAGCGCAGGGTGCACGGTAAAAAAGTATTTTTTATGGAAATTGAGTTACTAAAATACATTGATTATCCTAAAGATTCTGCATGTTTTTACCGATCAAAGACTTCCCAAGTAACATTTTTTTCCAGGAGTTCTACAAGAGCTCTTCAAGATAGCTACAGCATAGCAATTTGGACCGCGGTAGGATAAAACTCTCTTCAAGTACTCTTCCAAACTCCTGAAGAAGTTTTGAAGAGAATTTTATCCTACCGCGGTCCAAACTGCTATGCTGTAGCTATCTTGAAGAGCTCTTGTAGAACTCCTGGAAAAAATGTTACTTGGGTTATGCAGCCTTAATCACTAACAGAGACCAATTTTCATAAGATATCTAAGATTCATGAAAATACATTCTCAAACTTTCATAAAGTATCTTGTCTGTTGTCAATTTGAGGGCCAAAATGTTCATATTATGATCATCCAAAAATCCTGTTTTTAGATTTTCTAACACGGTTTTCAATTCAACTTTCTACTGTAAATTTGTGTTCGTCCTATTTTTATTTTGTTTCCTTTTGTTTTTACCTTTTTAGCTACCTTTGGCCTACACAAATATACAAAATGTTTTTTTTTCGAGAAAAAAATAATGTTTGTAATAATACTTTGTTATTTTGATAACCAATGATTGCAAAACATCTGGACTAATGTAAAGCGCATTTTAAAACACCTTTCTCATCCAAATGTTGAAACCAATGCAATAATTTCCATTTTTTATATTTTTTAATTTGTTTGCTCCCCTTCTCGACTTTGGTCAGAGTCGAGGGACATAAAGTTCAAAAAATATTTTCAACGGGCTTATAAAAGTCATTTTCTAACTTAGTTTTTAAAACCTGTGATCTCTTGCCATTTTCTTTTGTTTTTTTAATTTTCCAGATATATTCCGACTCTTCAATTGTTTTCACATTTTTGTCTGTTGCCGCAATTTTTACAACTAAACATATTTGAGCAATTCTCAGAGATTTCGGCCACCACGGCAAAAAGGCAAATTTTTAAAATCGCTTTTTCACAAAAAAAATGATTTACTCAAAAACTTTTCTTTTTTAATTTTTTTAATTTTTTGATCTTAATTTTTTTTTATATTTTTTTGAAAAGATGGGCACTATTTTCAAAAATTAAAAATCTGCGACCTTTTTCGAAGAAATGTTAACTTAAAATGGCTATAAGTTGAAAACGGGGCGCTTTTGATTTTACATTGAAAAATGAAGTTTTTTTTTATTGAAGTTCTTATTTTCTTTTCTTATTTGTCCCGTCCGTGTGGATTAATCGGACCGCGCACTGGACTCACAATCCAGAGGTTGCCGGTTTGAATCCCGCGGCGGGCGCTCTAAAATTCTTTGTGTAAATATGGGTATTCGGCGCCGTCGCTCCGTGCCATACTCTCATACACTTAGGAGCCCAGGGCGGCGAAGTCCTTGTAGATAAAAGGAAGACACTAGTGGTTGGTACTAGCAATAGTGACCGACAGCTATAAAGTCAACTTCGTTTTTTTTTTTTCTTATTTTAAATTGAAGTTTTATTGAGTTTTTTTTTATTGAAAACTATTTTTTTTACCAAAAAATAAAGCTAGCTCAAATATTTATTGTCTATTATAAACACTACTATTTTATATTCTCAAGAAAAAATAAAAATTAAAATTTTGCTTTTGTGATCCTACTTTTTGTGGCAAAAAGTGATTTTCAAAACCAGAACAATTATTTTCCGTGTATCAACATTTTTTTGCGCATGCGGAAGACACTCCAAAAGTTTCAGCAAGATTTGAAAATACAAAAATTGAAAATTTGAAGATTCTCTTGTTATTCTTTTTTTTTAATTGTTAAGGTTTTTTTTTCTTATTTTGTTACTAGTAGTTTCTAAAAAATACATTTTTTTATGTTAAACATTTTCACAAAACTACGTTTTTTTCTGAAAAAAAAATACTTTTTTTTTGTTTTTTTTTTGTTATACATATAAAACAAATAATCGCACATTTTTAATTCATTTCGAAGGTAACTACGTATTTAAAAAAAATACACTTCGAAAGAGAGTACTTTTTCTAAAAGTTCTTTACACTGATGGACATTTTGATAAAGTGAACAAAAATGTATTAATTTCATAAATACAGTCCAGACTCGATTATCCGAAGGCCTCGGAAAAATTCACTTCAGATAATCGAATCACGAAAATAAAATTTCTTTGTCTCATTTTTGACTGTCGAGGTTAAATATGCCCCTAAACTATTCTGAATTGATTTAGAATTATTAAATCCAAGATGGCGGCCAAAATGGCGGTGATAAGATAATTAAAAAATGTATCTTGTAATTTAGTAGGCAATCAATAATGAAAATTTGACTAAAATGGGGTCGCAAAACTCAAATTTGATGTTAAAAATAAGAAAATAAAAAAAACAAAAATCAATATTTTTGTCGTGATTCGGTTACCCGAAGTCCCATACAAACCTTCGGATAATCAAACTTCGGATAATCGAGTCTGGACTGTACTCAAAGTTTTCACAAAGCAACTTTAAATAAGAAAATGGAAAACAAAAGATCGCATTTAGAAAGTAAATATATATTTTTTTAATCCTGAAAAATTCACAAAGCTATTTATTTCTGAAAAACACATTTTTTAGATTTGACAATACACAGTAAAAAAATGTGTAAATTTGAAAGGTGTAATTCTGGAAGGTTAAATATTACCTCTTTTATGATGTAATTTTACCTCAATTTAAACCGAAAAAGCGACATTACAACAAAAAAGTGGTAAAACTACACATTTTCAGAGGTAAAATTACACATTTTTTCTGACATTTAAGAATCCCAGATGTAATATTACCATGATTATTTTTCTCTGTAAGATTAATAAAATGATCATACATTTTTACACATTTAAAAGTGCATAAGGTTTTTAAAAATACATGAAAATTACAAAACAAACTGCTTATTTTTAAAGAAATACAGAAATGTTTAATTTTTGAAATAAAGCGTTCAATCACAGTTTGAGTTACTACAACAAAAAAAAAAGGATTTTAGCATGTTTTTTCATAAAATTTCTTGCTCTTGGTCAACAACAACAATTGTTCCAAAACGGATTTTAATGTAACACTAAGCTGGAAGGAACTCCAAAATTCTGTAATGTACTTCAAAATAACGTTTTGTAACTTGGTTATTTAGCAATAAAACCGAATTAAATTAAAAAGAACTACATTTCAACCCTGATTTAAAAAAATGTTGAACAAAAATCATAAAATGCTTCATACATCGAAACAGTTATACTACCATCAAAAATTTGCAAAAAAACAATTAATTTAAGAAAATATTTTTTTCTGGTTTTTTTCCAATCTATGGTCATTGTTTGTAAAACGATTAAAAAGACAATGTATTCTGTATAGTTTACAATGGATTTTACAAGCTTTTTCAATAATTTTCTTTTGAAAAAAATTTAATGAGATTAGCAATGGCGTAATGTTTTCATAATTATTGCTGGATTTAAATTATTTTGTTTGTCTGCGTTTATCTAGAAAAACATATTGATTAAAATTTTTATTAAAAAAAAAAACAAAAAAAAATCTTCAGTTGGAATGCCTTTTTATTTGAAAAGAAAACCCTCATTTTTCACACTTTTAACTTTCAACTGTGCCAATCTTGAGAGCCAAATGCCACAATATGATTAGCTGGTCAGTGGGGAAGACACTGATGCTGCTGCTGCTGTTTGAGTTTGGATCGTGCTTCGAGGGTGTGGGATAGGTCTCAGTTGCTCCTTCAAATTGACCCGATTTGCGAGTTAGTGGTTGGCGTAGTTATGCGGCTAGCAGAGAGGAGTGGATCACTGTGCTACTGCATCAATTAGGATTAGAGGCCGGGGCGATGATGATATGCAGCAGAGCGCAGTGGTCAGTTGACTTGGCAAATAACGGCAAAGATGGTGCAAGAAGGGGTTGATTTTTTTGAGGGAATGAAATGAAATTGAATAATGTTGATTCGATTTTCATTTTTATCTCACTGGGCTGATCAGATTCGAAAGCGTTCATCAAAAATGTTCACATTTTGCTTCAAAATATTAAAACAAAAATTAAGTATGCATAATTCAAGACAGTGTTGCCAAATTATAATGTTTATCATCCTTATCTGAAAACGTTAAATATTTTCATGCAGATAGTTCTGTAATTAAGAAATAAATGGGTTAACAAGATATAATTGTATCTTTTCTACATGAGCAAAAAAAATCAACGAAAACCAGCCTGTTATCAATCATGCTAAACGTCGAAAACAGTGCACCAATTCTCTCAACTCAGCCAGAATGATATCACTCGTGTCACGTTACGCACGAATCGCACCACGCACCAGGGTGACTATTTGCTACGCTTCGCCTCGAGTGTGACGTGCAGACTTTTGATGCAATTTTTTGCCTCCATTTTTACTCTTTTTTTGGTTTGATTTCTGCACGGAATTCAATTCATTCATAGTTGATTTTTTTTTTTCAAATTTTTTGTTTGAAAAATAACAATCAATGTTCGAACTAAAACCAAATCATAAATTTTAAATTTAAAAAAACCTTGATTTTCCGTGTATTTTTACGAAGCTGGACAATTTTAATCTGGTACCAATGGCAAGGATGACATCAGCGTTCAACAAGATGCACTGTTGCCAGCTAGGCAGTCCTGCGAACGTGCAGGGCAACAAATCACGCGACTATCGATTTTGCCCCAGCAAAAACCAGCAGTGTGCGGACGTGTGATTTAGGAGCTTTCCTATTCCCGTCACATAGGCCCAATAAAAAAAAGAGGTTGGAGCCAACGAAAACAAACGCGCGACGACGTGTGGCTCGCTCGTTGGAAGTCAACACAGAACGATTGAGAAATTCCACAAAAGGAATAACAACTTTCCGATCCTGGTGGACCATAAAACTAGCAAGGACTACACGAAGAAGCTGTTGTTGATTTGTCTGGAGGATATGCTGGAAGCTTGCAGGGAGGCACGTCTCACAAGGAAAAGTTTATTCTAGTTGGGAAATAGTTTCGAGGAATGCCAGACGGAAACGAGAGCGAATTCCCGAATACATTTTATTTGCACAACTTTTACCATCGATTAAATCTATCGGTGCCATGCAAACCGCAGCCTGCCATAAAAGTTAAATGAGGTTAAATATTTTTAATTCACCATTTCCACACCTCCTGGCCATTGTAAAATCATCAGCAAACCAAATACAAAAAAAGCCACATGAAAAATCCACAAACCACGCATGAGAAAAAAAGTGCCCACCCCCGCAAAAAAGTGGTGGTGTGTACTTCAAAGACCGCAGCAGAAGCATCGTCGTCATTTTCGCTAATTGCAGGAAAACAATTGCCCACTGTCGATGCCATCGGCTGAGCGGCGGCGGTTTCGCTCCATATTTGCATATTTTTATAACCCGCCAACAACCGCCGGGGCCGCTTCTGAATCTGCCCTGAATGGCCGGATTCTCCTCCAAAAATGAGCATTGCTGGACAGCACAAACAACACAGAAAAAAGCTGGGCAGACCACATCGACACGCACTGTTTCGCAGGTTTCGTGGGATTTTTTTTTTCAAGGGGAGAAATGGCTTGTAATTTTGATGTTTTAAAACAAATGTTTTAAAATTTTATTTCCGGTTAGAAATTTTCGATACCATTTCCCTGACTAAAATGTTTTTGATTAGCTTATTTGTCACTCTATTGAAAAAAATGTTTTTCCATAATTTCGTTGCCGGCTCCCGGATTTTGCACTTTTTTATATATATTTCTCATCAATGATCATTTTAATTTTCGGAATTTAAGAAAATTATAAGAAAAGTCACCCAAATCCCACTAGTGAACCCAACCTCAAGCCTCATTTCCCAAACCGCGAACCGGCGCGCGCGCTTCCCACGATTGGCGGTTTTCGGTGAAGAGATTTTGCTCCATTCATTTCTGGAAGGGAAGAGCAGGTCCTAGGTCCGACGTAAAAGTTGCGCGGGGGTGACGCGCGGCCGCAAAATTGGAAGAAATTTAATTACACATCTGACAGATCATCATCGCGCGCGTGGCTGCGGCTGAAAGCTTCGTCGTGTTGAGCCATAAATGGAGTTAGACGGTTGCTACCGTTTTCAAAGCTCCGCCGATGAATCATGACTCCCCCTCTCGAAGCGAGTTACATGCCTATGTTGGAACATAAATCAAATATCGGCAAGCGGGAATCTCGAGCATAGAAAACGACAACACTCTTGTCGCCCGGTGTGGCCCACTTTTGGGAGCGTCGTCGTCGTCGTGTACCAGGCAAAAGCTACCTCATTATTACTATTTTTCATCTTTTAAGGCCTTTTTCCCCGAACCCTTTGGAGTCTCATAATTTCGTGCTTACAGCTCTTCAGAATGGGGGCCGCGGCCGTCGTCAGAAATTGTGCAAGACGAGGGCAGCAGACGGGCGGTTTGGTGACCGCCGAGGCTTGTCAACCAAACAATCTTGAGCTGAGGATACTGTTTATGAATATTGAAAGGGGAAGGATTTTGAATGGCTTTTTGGAAGCTTTTTTAGTTGGAGAACTAGCAGAACTTTCAGGAAACATGCTGAATTTCATCAACTTTTTTATATACATTTTTGAGACATTTTATTTAGAGAATTAAGAAGGTAAATGGGTAATTCTCCGCCAACTTACACAGCAGTTGCCCCTACCCCTCTTCGAATTGCGTGAAACTTTGTCCTAAGGGATAACTTTTGTCCCTAATCACGAATCCGGGGTCCGTTTTTGATATCTCGTGACGACCCTTTTCATTTTTGAACATGCTAAAAAAGAGGTGTTTTCAATAATTTGCAGCCTAAAACGGTGATGAGATAGAAATTTGCAGACAAAAGAACTTTTATGTAAAATTGGACGCCCAATTCGATGGCATACTAAAAATTCCGAAAAAAAAGTATTTATCATCGAAAAAACACTTAAAAAGTTTTGAAACCTCTACCATTTCCCGTTACTCAACTGTAATAATATTTGAAACATGTCATTTTTAGGGAAATTTAATGTACTTTTCGAATCTTTTTTTATTTAGAACATTTTTTTCATTCTATCAATCGCGCAAAATTTCTGATTTTAAATTTTTAAACAGTTTCAGTTTTTAGTTATTTGCCAATTCCTAGGCAACTTGGACTTAGACAATCATCACGTAACATGTCTGCAATCCGCTAAGATCACCGTCTCCTAGCGAAGTTTCAGTTTTAGTTATTTGCAACCAGTTAAACGCATCATTTTCAGCAACCAAGAAAGCTGTTCAAAATATCAGAAAAAGCAAATAATTAAATAAAATCTCTACCGATGGTTTAGTTTGTGCATACAGTTTTTTATAATCCCATATATATGTATATGGGTATCAAATAATCGATTTTTTTCATACATTTCGATGGAAATTTTTTTTTGAATTCACAAAAAAATTACCGAACTACGCATTTTCGGGAAAATAAACTCAAAATTTGTGTTCTACGTGATTGTTTTAATAATTTTCGATTTAAATAATTATGCGATAGAAATAATATATTTTTAAATGTTCAAAATTTTCACAAAACTACGTACTTTCTAGAAAAGACTCGATTTTGTGAAATATTGAAGAATTAAAAAAAACCTTATTGCTAACAAAATACATTTAAAATTTCCGATCATTTAACTTTTCGAAAAAACTTAGTTTTGCAAATGTTTTTAGTATTGAAAAAAAAACTGGGCTATTACTATCAAATGTTTGAAAAAATCCCCATCAATTGATACTCATTTTGTTAGAAACGGAAATATTCAGTATTTTTCGAAAATACGTAAGGTTCAGAATATTTGGAGTATTTCACAAAAAAAAATTAAATGTGTGCAAAAATCTCAATCATATTGTAAAAAACTAAAATGTTTAGTACTTTTTTTTTCAAAAATGCGTAGTTTTGTGAAAAAGTTGAGTATTTCCAAAAAAATGTTATGACTTTCAAAATGTATGAAAATATCCCGATTATTTGATACCCACATTGACATAACAATAATTTTGAGGTTTTTTTTGAGAAACATTGCATTTTCAAAATACAGCAAAAATAAGCATTTTTGGGAAAATTTTCATTTCATTACAATTGCAATGGCGGTGAAATTTTTTTAAATAAAACATTTATCAGGTTAAGAGTGTAACATATACTTTTTATATACCAAAGGAGTGTTATTTGTTTGTTATTTAACAATTATGGAATGCGGCTTTACTCGAAAAAAGATAAAATTCGTAAGAAACACCTGTTGAGAAAAAAAAAATTATTGATAATTTATTTTAAGAAGTAAAATAAAAATTTGTTAAATCAATTAATTTCAAAATATTAATGATAAGATATATAATGCTCACCCCATGCAATTTAATTTCTTAGTTGAAATCAGGTCAATGCAATTTTTTTTTCAAATTTTGTGTCCCTTGTCTGGCCGGGGTGGAGGGGTTGCGGGAGGGGGGGGCACCCCCCTCCCCGGTGGCAAGCCCTACTCTCAACATTTGAATGCAAAAAGTGTTTAAAAATGCATTTTACGCTACTTAAGTTGTTTTGAAATCATTAGTCATCAAAAAATGTAAAATTTGACGAAAACAAAAATTTCAACGAAAAAAAAGCTTTTTGCAATACTCAAGATCGAAAATTTTAAAGATTTCAATAGATTTTTAAATCACCCCAAGCATTTTTTTTTTCAGCTGATTGCACTTAAATTTCTTTTGAAATTTAGAAGTCTTTTGAAAAAAATATTTTTCGTCCCCTAATTTTTCGGGCCGGGTGACAAAAACATTCAATAAAATTTGTACCAGTCTTAAAAAGGAAAAAAAATCCTTACCTTAACAAAATAAACTGTCTTTATTATTGCAACTTCATCATACTTTATAGTTCTTATTTTTTTTATTTATTCACATTTAGTTATTCATAATTTGTTTACTATGATTTGAATTATTTCTGTTTATTCCATTTGAAAGTTAAACTCTCAATTTAAAAATGACCTAAAATTGGCAAAAAATATTAGACAAGTATTTTTTATTTAATTTGGAAATTGAGGTAATCATAACCATGTTAGAAAACTAAAATTTATGAAAAATTACGGCCAAAAAAGCCTCTATGAAATATTGGGAAAATGCATTTTGTATGCTAACAGGTAATCAAACATTCGAATTTTATGTTTTAAGTAGTTGTTGTCATTTATTTCCGGCAGCTTTAACCTTCATAGTCGTTAGCTGTTCTTGTTTTAAGTTGAAAACAAAAAAAGTACGACAACAAATGTTTCTTCATGATTCAATTATCCGAAATTTCATACAAACCATCGGATGAAAGAACAAAAAAGTGCATAGCAAGATACACAACTAGAGCAATACCGTAAAACGGGGTGACTTTGATAGCCGGGGTGACTTTGATAGGTTTGCGATTTTTCCGCAAAATGAAGAATACAATTAAAATACGTAAGGAATGGTTCAGAAACATACTGACCGTGGTAGAGAAGTCTTCAAAGTACCTCAAGAAGAACTTTTCATAAATTTTTGAAAGGTTTATATAGTTATTTAACTATAGTTAAGAAAATGTTGATGGAAGTCATTATTTTAAACTTTTCAAAGTGTCATGATTTTCTCAATGAACATGATTTTTAATCGGAAAACGGAATGCATTTTCGGATTCTTTGGACAATTTTCCACTAGGAGAAGGTTAAATAAGTTTGTAAATATTAAATAATATGTGTTTTTGAAACACAATTAAAAAAGATCTCCAAATTTATAGGCAAATTCAGTTGAACAAATTTCATGTAAAATGTGAAAACTTGTGATTCGTGCTTCGAATTCAGTATAAAATGCAATATAAATCGATAATTTTATAAACAAAACAAGTTTTAACAAATTTCAGGCAAAATTCCGACTTTTTAACAATTTTACCTGAAATTTATATGTATTTTGTTAAAAAAATTATAAACTTAGTTAACTTAACATAAACATTGATTTTTTTCTTACAAACTATGTCAGCTACTTTAGTAATGATACATTTAACGTACAAATAAAGTTTGAACATCTTAAATATGATTTTAACAAGAAAAACTTTGACTATCAAAGTCACCCCGGAATTAAAACTAAGAATTTTTAACGTAACTATTTTTCTAAACACTATTGAAAAAACGTTTTTCCAAAATAGTGCATGGACTTTGTGTGGCCTACCCCAGTACATGTTTTAAAAATAAAAATCTTGAGAAAAACCTTACCTGTTGGAAAATATTCTAAAAACAAATTGAAATCCTATCAAAGTCACCCCGGTTTACGGTACTTCATAATGATCGAACAAGACTTTGCGATTTCTTCCTTTCTAATAGGATTGAATCACCTCAAAGCAACATTTTAACGACACATTTTCCAATTCGTCCCTGCATCGAACTTAGTACCGTTCTCACCCCAATATAGCAGTTTCACGAAATCACCCACAAACAAGACATCGGACGCGCCAAATCGGGAGCTTATTTCTGTCACCCTCCGTCAATACCAACAACTGTCGTCGTCGTCGTCGTCGTTGGCGCTGGAAGCCCCCGGAGGCTAGCAATCCTTCAATAGAGAGTCTCAAGTCGAGTTCACAATCTAGTTCAATCTACAACACGCCACCGACGACGACTTCGGCAGCGACATAAAGTGTCACCTCGTCCTGGTGATGTCAATTCGCCCGGGGTTCGCTGCTTACCTGCAAAGAGAGAAAATGAGGCAAACATTAAAAAACATTATTGTCCCAGCCGGCCGGATTGAGCCGGCCACACGATGTGCACGATGGGTTTCTTGAAGAGTTCGACATCGAGTTTGGCGAGCTCGCCGCGGCGGTCTGTTTTTTTTTTATTGGCTAATGTAGGTTCTTTTTTTATTGCTTATACTTCTATTTTAACGTGCTCACAGAGCAACAGCAACAAAAAATCATATTAGACTTAATTTCATTATGATTTCATCACGCTCGCTCGTGATCACCAAACCGACTTGGCGACGACGAGGGGGCAGCCGCTTGCCATCATCCGTCAGTGTTTTTCGTATCATTAAAAACTAGAATGAACACACGAGCACAGCAGAGTTCAAAGCCGAATCTCCGCTCTCCAGGCCGAAGACTAGGCCAAGTAACGCGAACCAACCCCCGTCAACTTCCCCACCACACTCGGTTTAATGAGTTCGTATTAAGGAGATTAATCGACGATCTATAAATTATAAATCCGTGTCCCGTGCGAGCGCACGAAGTCCCACGATGGGGCAAATCCGGTGGAGAGAAGGGATTAGAGACAAAATCGCAAACGAATGTTACATTTTTTTTATAACTTATTGCCTACCAACTTTAGAATGATGCCAAAATTTTAAGAACTGAAAACGATTGAATAATATTGTAAAACAAACCAAATTATATTTTTCTTTAAAAATGAAACACTGTTTTACTTTTTTTGAACACTAAATAATATCAAAAATTCGAATCTTATTTCAATACACATGTTTTCGTTAATAAAACATGTGAAAATAAGGCAGGCAGCGTATTTTTTTTGAAAATCATTTCTTTTTTACTGTCTAGATTAAATTATCCGAAGGCCTTGGATAATCGAAACTTCGGATAATCGAGTCTGAACTGTATTTATTTGAGTTTAATTCTCAGCTCTCCATCTTAAAAGTATTCGATCCAAAACTGTATTATTTCTAGTTAAACAATGGTAACAATCAAATTAAATTTATAAAATTTCTCAAAACAAAACATGAATACAAAAAAAAAGTCATGAAACTTTTTTTAAGAAAATCTTATTTTAAACTGTATTTTATCAATAGCGGATGATTTTTTTTACGCTGAAATTTTCTTTTTCTAGTTTTGAATGACTTTTTATCACAAAAAATATATCCTCAAAATACGCCATTTTTTTATTCAAGACATTCTTTATAACTTTATAACAGGCATCTTTTGCGTTTGAGTGCGACGGTGCAAAATTTGGTAGGTACCGGAGTTATGATTTTATTTGAAAAATGGTTATTGGTCACACAAAATTTTAAAAACATAAAAAAGAGATCGAAAATTACATTTTATTTTTATAAACAGCGCAGTTTTGAAATTAAAGGCATAAAATTCGAAAAATATACAGTTTTTTGCACAAAAAAATAACATGAGAGAAAGGCAACAATGCAAGTTTTAAAAAAATATTTCAGCAACTTGATGCAAAAACTACTATTTAAGATTTAGTCAATCAGACTGCTGATTGCTGATATAATATAGCCTTTTTAAATTAAAAAATGTATAAAATGAGTATCAATCACATCCACCGAAATAGCCCTCATTTTTAACTGGTAATGCTTCAGATTTTAATGCAAAAAAAATGGTTATAGTGATTTTTGTTCCTTAGAAAAATTAATATTTCGAACTATTAGAATCAATCAAATAACCTTTTAAAAGCATTTAAAAATAATAAAAAAATTTAAATTAAATAAATATTTATTTAAAAAATACCTTTGAATGCCTTTGCCAAAAAAAGTGCCATCATTTAATGTTTCAAATACTATTTTGCAGAAAGAAGTAATTTTAAAATTTTGTGAGATCGATTTGGTTATTGTTTTGGACATTTAGCTTTAAATGATAACAGAAAAATAAAAAATCGGGTTTTATTTTCGCGTTAATATTTCTCCTAAAAAGTCCTAAAAAAATACTACAACTTTGCCAAAGTCACCCAAACGATCCGAAAATCCCTTCTCTGGATAACATTTTTCGAAGATACGTATGCCTATTTGGCTTCGAAAATAAATTGGGTAATTCTCCGCCAACTCATACAGCAGTTGCCCCGACCCCTCTTCGATTTGCGTGAAACTTTGTCCTAAGGGGTAACTTTTGTCCCTGATCACGAATCCGAGGTCCGTTTTTTGATATCTCGTGACGGAGTCTATACATCATTTTTTTTTGTAATTGTCTGCTCTACAACTTTGTAGAACATTGTTACACTCTAAAAAATAACCCTGCAAAGTTAGAAAAAACACGAAATTTTAAAATGAAAAATTTTGTTCTAAATGAAAAAATGACCCTTCTGGGTCAATGTAGATTCGAAAAGTACATTAAATTTCCCATAAAATGACATGTTCCAAAATTTTTTACAGTCGAGTAACGGAAAATGGGAGAATTTTTAAAACTTTTTTAGTGTTTTTTTCGATGAAAAATACGTTTTTTCGCAGTTCTGAGTACGCCATCAAATCGGGCGTCTAATTTTACATAAAAGTCCCTTTGACACCAAATTTCTATCTCATCAAATTATTGAAAAACACCTATTTTTTCGCATGTTCGAAAATGGAAGGGGTCGTAACGGACCTCGGATTCGTGATCAGGGACAAAAGTTACCCTTTAGGCCAAAGTTTCACGCAAATCGAAGAGGGGTCGGGGCAACTTTTCCCGATTTCGTGTGAGTTGGTAGGGGACCATCCATAAACCACGTGGACACTTTTTTGTTAATCTGTTACCCCGTGGACAATTGTCCATACAAAAAAAAACTTGTTTGTATGGATCGTGGACAATCGCCATACCCCCCCCCCTAAAGTTTCCACGTGGTTTATGGATGGTCCCTAGAGAATTACCCAAATTTCAAAAACGTTCCGTAACAGTAGAAAATTGATCATATTTTATAATTATTTAGTTGTTTCAATACATTTATTGAAATAAAAACAATAAATTTTGACAAAGTCTTTTTATTTCTGTTAAAATAAAAAAAAATCAAAAAGTTTTCCCTCGACTTTGGTCAGCTTTTTAAAAAATGTTACAAAGTTTCCAAAGTTTCAATGATATACGACTAGTCCAAAATGATCAATCTTTAACATTTACAGTACAATGCGAAAAACCAAAATGCACATTTAAGTAATTTCGATTTATTACGATGGCCACCTTAAATTGTATTTTTTGACCACCAAAATAAATTTGAAAAATATTAAAAGTTGTTGTTTTTTGTTGGATTTAGGTGATAAACCAACATTTTGTTATTCGTAATTAGAGGGTGACGATTCTCGAGATTATCAATTTCCCGGGAATCAAGAGTTGTATTTTGCTATTTCCCGGGACCCGGGAGTTTTTTTAAACTATGCAATAGTGCCAATTATTTAACAGAAATGTAATAAATTTGTCACTTTTCAACCAATTCAGTTACAATAGATTAAAACTTATTCAATGAAACGTTAATTTAGGTAGCCTCGTTTTACAGTTCACAGTATGACCCAATCTCACCCCCAGACCCATTGTCACCCCTGATGACGGTATTTTTCTGAATTTCGAAGCTTTTTGCATGAACTTGCTAATAGATTTATAAAAATTTCAAATTAGCTAATATGTAATTTCCCAGTATCTTTATTTTTGTAATATGATAAATAACGACTCAAAACAACAATTTAAAATTGTTTTTCCTTCTTTGGTCAACTGTAAATATTAATTTAAGAAATATTTACCTGGAAAATATTAAATGAAGAAATATTAACAGTTATCCGGAAAACCAGAATTTTAACAATTGGCGGACCTATACTTTACACAGAGTTGCAGAGTTATTTTTCCAAAATGTTATTTAATATTGAGGTTGATGCAAAACCCAAAACTTCTTAGTGACATCAAAAAGGAAATTACCTTGAAACAGCGAAATTAACATGCTTAGAATTAAAAAAAAAACAAAATTAAAAGGTTTGCTATGCTCGAGAGATGATATGGAAATTGAACTTATCTTGAAAAGACTTTTCCCTCTTAGAAATAATGTTTAATAAAAAACTTGAGTTTTTCATTTCTGGGGTGTACCTGCTAAATAAGCTTTAAAGTAACTTTTGATTACACTCAATTATAGTAATTGGAAGTTTTGACGATTTAAAATTTACACTCTCTGGGTAAGAAGATTATAGAAGCATTGGTTTATTCGAACATGAATATCGATAATTGAACACTCAATGTTCTGAAAAATTTCGATTTTTTCAAATGTTTTTCTGATTAGTTTATATAATTTGGCTTTCATATTTATACCAATAAAATTTCCCGGGAGTCTCGACCAAATTTCCCGGGAATCGAGAGGTCAAAAAATGATCGATTTCCCGGGACTTCCCGCTCGTCACCCTCTATTCGTTATTAGTTATCGAAAAGTATTATTCAAGTTATTTTCTGTTAAAACATCTTTGTGTTAGTTCAGGATAACATTATTATTTCAAATTAGGTAAAGTTAAGACTTTACATAATAAACCCTCATGTTAATTTTATTTTGGAGATTTGAAAAAAACCAACTGGATTTATGATTATTTTGTAATTTATTGATCAGAAAAAAATCAACCAATTTTGTCACTTCCACCAACTCGGAACCCCTTCAAAAGAGTTCGCCGATTTGCCTTCACGGATCAGCTGATGGATGTATGAATGAATGAATGAAAATGAAATCAAGCCCAGGGACTGATGTTTCGTCGTCATTTTTCCGTGGAAGTCGTCGGTCGTGTAGTGTAGTATCTCTCTTGGAAGGTTGTTTGATCAAGAAACACACACGCACACGTGCGCCAGAGTTTGCTCACCCAAATAATGGGTGAAAATCTCCCCCCAAATGAGCTGCCATAACCGAATGGTTGAAGAGAGAAAAAAAAACATAACAAATCAAATTAGATCTCAAACGGTTTTAGGGCAAGCTAGGTTTTCTTTCGAAACGCAATGCGCGCGAGCTTGTAAGATTGATTAGTGCGGACAACTGAAATTAATGAAGCTTTTCGTAAGCTTCACCAACCAAGAGAAGGAGCTTAATGGCACAGTCCGCCATGCGCCATTACTGCCAGGGCGATTTTTGGATGCCATATTGCGGAATGTGGCACATTAGCCAGACACCATCGTCGATGAGTTGGGGGGGACGTGATTTTCACCAGCGATTGGAGGAAAATTCGAGGAATTTAATAAAACCAGCCCGACGAAAGACAGAAAAGCGCGACATCTGTTTGGGTTCAAAATATATTCTGGTCGGTTTCAATTTAGCGACGCGCGCGAGACAAATCGAACGAAAGTGAAATGAATCAGCAGTTTTTCTTTCGGAGAATCGCGAATCGTTGCTGGCAACGAACATGGCCAGATCTTGGCACGGGTTTGGGCAGACGCAGAAGAGGCCAGAAAGAAAGCAGCAACGAGTGATACGCGGAAACACGTGCTGAGCTATTTTTTTTTTCTTGCTGGACATGGTCAACTTGGCAGAGGTTTGCGGTGTTGACTCTACACATCGAGCATGGAGTTGGACGAAAGCCGGGACCGGTTGGTTTCGTCATTGTAGGGCAAGATGACCAGCTGTTCAGAGTGAGCCACCTAGCAATGTTAAGAGTCAAGTTTTCAAGAAAAATCTTAAGTTTTAGTACAATTCTATTTTGAACCTATTACAAGTACCAGAATGTTGCCATGTCGGCAGACTCCGCCAGTCTACCGTATCAACCATCTCCTCCAAAATTCGTTTATCGCCGCTAAGCCGTTTCTCAAGGTAATCTTCATCTACCAAATTGTCCATTATCAAAATGTTCCCATTTCGTCTATTGTTGCCAAAACAAAAATCACATTTCCAACACCTATTCCCATCCCTCAGCCAGCCCCCGCTCAACGCCGCTCCCACAAATGGTGGTAAATCCACGACAATGACGACGATGATGATGTTTATGTTTTTATGCTCGGGCCAGACTCTCTATCTGAACCGGTTTCAGGCAGCAGCAGCGCCGTGTGAATGAAAACAAACACGGCCACGGAGATTTTTTTTTGTCGTTGTCTCTTCTCGCAGACAAGCGCGGATTGGGCAATTGCCGCGCGGAGCGGTAAATGAATCATAAGTCGCGACTTTGCTGCCGCCGCCGACGCGGGCATTCCCTCGTTTCCGCTTGGCATGGTAGCATAAATTTATGTGTTATCACCACGCGGGGAACCGGTTTTGAGCGAGCTGAGCGTGGAGTATTGTGGAGTTTGTTAGAGTTACCGTAATTTGTTGGATGACACACAGGAAATCTAGGAGAATCTCGAAGATTTATTAATTTGAGTTTTAGGGGTCATAACAGATGCCTGTGGCGCATCCTTTATCTACAATCAAAGTTTTTCGAAGATCTCTAAGAGTTTTTTTTTTTGAATCTGTTGTACTTCAAAACCTATATGAGACCTCCTAGTCATATAAGTTGCTTATGGCAGATCCTAGAATCTTCAAACAGTAAAGGTCTACTAAACCTTGAGGCTCAGAGAAAATTAAATCATGGTCGATTCAAATGCTTAGGTCAGACCCTATATCCGATTAAAAATTTGGTCCAGAGAACTTCGGGGTTTATGATCATTTAATTGAAATTTCGTGAGAAAATCCAGTGAGCAATTCTCCCAAGAACTAGTTAAATCTCTGCAAATTTAATTTTTGTATGAAACTTTGTGTTTACCTTTTCTAGACCAAAAAAGGCATGTTGCATCATTTTTTCGTCCATACAAGTTTTCATACAATTTTGGCAACCAGCTTATAAAAATTCAAATCTGGAAAGAAATTTTTAAACAAGTCTTCGACAAAGTTGTAGATCATGCTTTGAACTTCTTGGAAATTTAGATTACTTTTTCAAAACAACCAATGCGCCATGGGTTTCCTATGTACATAGGACCTTTTGAAAACGTAAGCGTGAAATAATAGTTACACAGATTAAAAGAACTACACATGTTTTAAATTCGACTTTTAAAACAAAAACAAAAAATGGCGCAAAATTACCATTTTTGTAAAATCTATGATTTTTTTATATTGCGGTGATGATAAAAAATTGCAACTTCAGAGCTGTAGCACAAGTGGGTCAAAATCCATTCGGCAGTGTTGCCAGTTCTTCGAAAAAAAATTAAAAAAAAAGCGTGGAACGGATTATTATATCAAAGTTGTAAATATTGCTAAGGACTTCATGGAAATTGTGGTGGAGTGTAGCTTTCTTACACTCTAAAACAAATTCACCCATTTTTTAATTCAAATTTTTACACAAAAAATAATTGCGCAAAATACAAAAAAAAAAATGTTTTAGATGCTGAAAATGGCATCTTTTGAGCTGTCCAGACTCGATTATCCGAAGGCCTTGGCAAAATTTCACTTAGGATAATCGAAACACAAAAAAGTGTTTTTTCGGTGTCATATTTTTGATTGTTGAGCTTAAGTACGACCCCTAAACTACTTTAAAGTGAATTAAAATTTTTAAATCCAAGATGGCGGCCAAATGGCGGTGATGAAATTTTAAAAAATATTTTTTTAATTTAAAATGTAATCAACCATTTAAATTTGACTAAAATGGAGTCGCAGAACTCGAACTTGATGTTAACGTGAAGCCGTTGATCATTTTCGAAGAAAATTGATCATCGCTATAAAATATTCGCAATTCGCAATTCGCAATTTTCAGTGTAAGAACGGGCCTTGACCGATCTTATGCACCAGGTTCCCGACGAACACGCACTGCCCTTACACCTACATCTCACCCTTGCTCTGAGTCAGTACGAGCAGCACGCTAGAACACGCTTTGAGTGTTCGTGCCAGGCATGCACACCTTCTTTTCCGGTTACGCATTTTAACTCGGCCGGGGGTGGTACATTACGTAGGGTTTGATGTAAGTATAAGCGCCTAACTATTTAAAGTGTGCCTAACAACCTTCATTAAAGCAAAAACTGTTTTATTTTTAGTTTGAATTCAAAAACTAATTGTTATTTACTGTGTATTGTTTTCTCCTGAAATCTTCCCTATTGTTGAGTCTGTTTATCTGTTGCTATTTCTTTTGTCGCGGTGTTTTGTTACAATTTTTGGTCCTAAGCATGTTATAAAAGTTTACCAAAAATACAATAGTAATATTTGTGTTAATTTTTTGATCACTCCAAAAATTGAGTAAGGGCTCGAACCTCATTTGTTTGAAGAAAAGATTGAAAACAATGGACAGTGAAAGAAATATACTAGTTGAAGAATCAATAGTAAAAGAAAGATAGTAATTTTTGAAGTAGATAAAGAAATTAACAATAATTAATAAATAGAGGTAACAAACAAGCTTAGATTGTATTGAGGGCAATTTATAGGGCAGATGAAAAATTAGTCAAATAGATAAATAAAGAAAAGGCACATGATAAACAAAATTGACATCGCTGCCAAATTAAGGGAAAGCAGAATGTATGTTACAGCAGCACCAATTGGTAAAATAGAATGAAAAAGCGTTGAGAAATAAGAGAATCAAATGAGTAAAATCGAAATCAAATGGAGGATAGTAAACAGAAGCCGCGTTACAAAATCAGTGAAACAAAATAAACAGAAGATAGGTGGTAGATGAAATGGAAAGAAGAGAAACCCCGTTGTGCGATGTTTCAGGTACATCCACAGCAGTTGACTCAACATACTGCGAATCAAAACAATACCGTCTACAATCACAAATTACTTCCCTTTCCCACATTGTCGCGCCCCTTTCTTTTAGCCGTCTCGACTCTGACCCGCGGTGGTCAAAGGTTTACGATCCGTTTCCACAGGCCACCAGCTAGGTCATCATGAAAACCAAGCCAACGTGGAGGTAAGAAAATAGGACACTTGCAAGGAACCAGAGCTATACTGTCTTGACCAAGTATGATCTAACAGGACTACGGACGTAGTCAGTGACGCTCCTTCCAGGATGTTCCTCACCTGAGCGTCAACTGAAGAGGTATCATCAGCATCATTCGCACTTGGCCTGCGATCATCGCTATAAAATATTCTGTATTAAATTCAATATAACGGATTTCAGCACCAAAAGGAATCAGCATGTGCCGGGTGTTGAGTTCTTCAAGCCACTGAAAAAAATTTCGATCTAAATCAAATTCGTTTAAAAATTTATATAATTTTGTGGTACAATCATTGACGTCCTAGTTGGCAATCATTGATTAATGACGATTTCCATAACTTATCATGGAATAGGATAATCGATACCAAAAGGAATCAGCATGTGTAGGGCACTATTCTAAACAACTTGTTGAAGGAATTTTGTCAAAATATTGAAAGCAACGCAAAATTTATATCTTTGAACGAAAAATCATGACAATGATGGAAGTCTTCACGTTAATACTTTTAACAGAAAATAATAAAAATTACGCAAAAAAAATTTTTGTTCGTGATTCGATTATCCAAAGTCCTATACAAACCTTCGGATAATCGAGTCTGGACTGTATAGCACAAGTTGGTCAAAATTCATTGGCAGTGTTGCCAATTTTTTTTTTGTAAAAGAACATAATTGTTGGATAAATTTGGAAAAAGTAAAAAAAAACATTTGGCTTAATTTTTAGATGCAAAGACAAATTTGCAATACAAAAAGTAAAAAAATATTAGAAAAACTTGATATTGTTAAGATAATTGATACCTTTTTAATGAACTATTATCTACGAAATCAGCCCAAAATCTGTATCTTTCGAAGGAATTTTTGGATTGATTTGGCGTCTTTTTTGTCAAAGTTGTAGGTATTGATAAGAACTAATCAGAAAAATAGGTCAACAGAAATAGTTTTGTACATTTTGTTTAAATATAATATCTTTTTTTACAATAAAAATCAATTTCACACGATCAGTATTTTAAATTTTTGATTTATTTATGCTTTAGAGGACAAAAACCAACTTTTAAGCCAAAAAGTGTTGAAAAATTTTGCAGCCGAGTTATGATTTTTTTGAAAAAAATGAGTTTTTGTAAAAAATAGAAATCTTACCCAATTTTTTTACCCCAATTTTTATTCGAAATCAAATTTGCAATCGAAAAGTACTTCACCGAAATTTAAATAAAGTGTGTCGTTTTCGAGGTAAGGCTACCTAAAGTTTGATTCAACTAAAAAATTTGCAGTTTTCCGATTATTTTTTAATGGTGCCCATAGCTAACCCAATCTAATTTTTTTAAGAGCTCAGAAAATTATCAAAAGTGCATGTAAAAAGTATTGCAGATTGGAGATACAGCAAATAGAAGATAAAAAACAAACAAATTGATGTTTTCAAAGTTCCACTTAACCAGCCGCCCATTTTCTAATGCCAATATCTCAAAAACTAAAGTTTCGAAATTGAATTTTAAAAAACGAAAATTTTGTGAAATTTTGAAATCACGACTAACATTTCAAAATGGCTTATATTTGGACTTGAATAGAACGACAAAGTTCTCATGTGCTAACATTAGGTACCCGATGGAATATATGTTTTCCCCTAGCCTCAGAATCTAGATGATACAATTCAAAACAGTGCTAAAAGAGTCTATTTTTCAACACGGTTTTGTATCGATTCTCCAGAAGGACAGGAAAAGTTACAGAAATTGTCAGACTAATATCAGGACTCAAAATCTACAGCCAACTTTTCTGGTCACCCTAACCACCCTAACCGTTGACACACCGTCGTCATCGCCAATAGTGGCCAAATCGCGCCGCGGTCACTCCGCCGAAGGGAGGTCCCCCTGCCTCCCGCCCATTTTATGAGTCATTTGAGCCGGCGGGCTGTTCGAAATTCTCGGAGGCCTGTCTCTTTGTTGTGCTGTGCTGCGCAGTGAAAAGACCCCAGTGATTAGAATTGACATTTTAATAGAGTCGCTCTCGGCTGACCAGGCCACGCGATTGTGATTAGAAGCCGAAATGTCAAACTCGTGAGCGCTGATTAATCTTGGACCGCCGCGGATTCGGGGTGGAGGAAATTGGTTCGATTATTCGAACATAATGGCGCGCGAGCGCGCGTGGGTTAAACGAGTTGGGCTTTTAATGGCTTTTTGGGGTTGCCAATTAATGGCAGCATCCGGTTAGAATGTCTCGAAGTTAGTTCTAGAACCGGAGCAAAGCAAACCTTAAAGACAAATTGGAAGTTCTTAAAGGGGCGTGCGATAGCAACAATGCAACTATACGGTCTACGTACCACCCACGTGTCAACACGTTGAGATGAACTCTCGACGGAACGAAAAAGTTTTGAGCGCAACCCCCTCTTCACATCACCGCAGAAATGATGAATAGTAGGTATCCATTTCTTTGCTTCAGATGCGGCTCGTAGGAGAGCACAGCATTCCAGCGCTGGGTTTGAGGACACCACAAGTTTCGTACGGTGCAGACAACAAAGATTGTAGAATGATTGCTGGCAGCGCGGATGTTGTCAGAAGGAGGTCGCGGGTTTCGCGGAACGTCGAGGATGTGTAATCTGTAGCGTGTATGCATGCATGCTCGTTTGCTTCCAGAAAATTTTGTTTTTTTTTTTTCTGGGATTTTTTGCCCCTGTGTGTGGCGTGTAATCATGAAGCGTGAAAAACGTCCCGAGATGCAAGTGCAATGCAGCTTTGTTCAGGTCGTGGAGGAAATTTAAAACGTAACTCATTTGCATTTTCTTTCTTGTCGTCTTGAATATAAAAAGATGCTAATTAAATTAGGGAAAAGTCACCAAACAACGTTTCAAGAGATACATGATAACAGTGAATAGGGAGGGAGCGTTCTACCTCTCTACTTCTTCAAGTGATTCAAGTTGCAAATTGATCCGGTTCAAATCCCGGGCTGTATTCACCTACTGGCCAGGCCTACTGCGTTGCATTAACCGCATGTAGGATTCTGTGAACGGAACACATTTGTTGTTTTTTTGTTTTGTCTTCTGACATTGGCAAATATTCTGTAAAAAATATTCGGAGAATTTGGCTGCTCCCATATGGGTGTAGAAATGATCCACAACAAAGTTGTTCTTTGATTCATTAGATAAAAGCACTGCATCAAATCCAACACGTATCGCACACCTTCCAAGCTGTATACACAAGCAATTATCAGCACAAAACAACAGCGAATCCACTCTCAGCACGGTTTGACGTCTATACGCCTTTGTCGACACACAATCTAGCTCGGCTGGATTTCCCAAAAAGGAACCGCCGTTCGCCTCGAAGGTGTAAACTTCACGTCCACAACACCTTCCCTTCCACGTGCTGATGCGCGGTGGAGTTGCGCATTTTATTGCCCTGCCCTGCCCTTCTTCGTCGGCTTGCTCCAGAGAGATCCGTAATCAGTTTTAGATGCATACCGCACAACTCACACCACGCCGAAGTCCGTAGCTCAGCTCGGATGGTCTCCGGACTAGGGAGCTTGAAAGAGGGATATGTAATTTAATTTGAAAACATTTTCAAACAAAAATGTTTAAATTTGAACATGTTGATCTTAATTCTATATTTTGAGGTCGTAAAAGTTGCGTAGGGCGTATCCTGGTTCAACATATCACGATATCACGTTTGATTGTGATCAGTCGAATTCCAAGCTTAACACAAGATGTTGAGGTTGCATCAGTTCACAGCAAAAAATCCGATGGTAAAATCGCATGCAAAAGCATGCACATCACCTTCGTCAAAATAAACACTTAATATTAAACACTGCATGTACAATTTTTGCAAACACAAAAAAAAGTTGCAACCGACGGGATTCAAACCCAGCACGAACAGTAAGGACTGGCGCCTTAGCCCACTCGGCCATCAGACCGATGAAAAGCTGTAAGAATAAACGCATATATGAGCTTGACATTTCAGTCAAGTAAGTTTCCCATACTGATGGGCTACATATTACAGGGTGTAAAATCACATAAAATTGCATAAAATAATGCAATATTTATTTTACACCGCGTCCTTTTACACGCAGCTGGATTACTACTTTTTTAGCTGTGTTGCTTAGAGCATATTCTAAATTGATAAACTTCACTTCGCTTAGAGACGGTGATTTTTGCTGATTGCAGACTGGATTTCGTCATGTAAGACTGGTTGTTGAAGCCCAAGTTGCCTAGGAATTGGTAATAAGGAATAATCTTAATCTGAACCAGATTTTCAGCACCATGGCAGCCGTCCATTGAAATGGATTTGGAAGACGGGAAATGTTGATGCTCCACTTTTTTAAGGGGATAAAGGAAAATCTCACCCGTATCTCCAAATAAGTTTCGCTAACTTTGTATACTTATAGTTTGAACAAATTTCACCACCTTCCCACAGGATCCCTAGTTCAACCTGGTCGTCCTGCTGCAGTTCTGCATTGAGTCATCTACACGCGCTGCGAAGCAGAGGCTTGCCCGGCAAAAACCCCATACTTTCCATCTTGGCTGTGGTGCACTTTCCCGGAAAGCAGCAGCGAGCTAGAACATCAAATCGAGGTTGAGGTTGAACACTGCAACAATGTTGAAACTTTTGATGCTTGTCGTGCGCTAGAAGACACGTATTGTTGAGCTCCGCTCCGCTCAAGGTGTGACTGATTAGAAGGTCAACAGTTGGTGGTTTCATCCCGAAAATACGGGCACGGCAGAGCCCGGGATTGGTATCGCAGCGTCGTAAAACTGATTATAAACATCAACCACTAAGCCAACCATTGGTGTTGGTGTTGCGGTTCTCGGGGAAGAAACTCTTTTGTGTGCTATCACTTCTTCATCCCGGTTGAGCTGTTATTATATAGTCATCAACCGCAACCGAAGGTTGCTCAGACTTTATGGTGAGATATGGTGGCGAAGATTACTTTGGTATGCAGTTTAAAGTTTGAATTTGAGATCTACACCAAAAGTAGTACAGCACCCAACCGAGAGGAGAGGAAAAAGTTCTCAAACTCCGCTTCTTTGATTGATTGATTTTCGTGGATTGCGGACTGGATTTCGTCATGTATGTATGATGATTTTTCAAAACAGGTTGTCTAGGAATTGATAATTCCACCTGAATTTGATCTTTAACGCCATCCGTCTATTATCGGTCACTCTCATCTCCACCAGGGACAAGGAAAGGGAATTCTGAAACAAGAATTATGTTTTTAAGAGGACAAGGGAAAATCCCCACGGTATCCCGAATTCAGTTTTGCTTAGAGTTGGGCGGTTTTTGAGAGAGGAAAAAAATTCTCAAACTGATAGTGAAGTGGTACTGAGTACGAACTGAATGGATACTTTTATTCAGCCATCGCTACTAGGACACCATCCTCTCAATTAAAATTAAGACAATTTTACTCTCAACTAATTCTGTAAGTGCATCTGCGCACCCAAAAAAACAAAATGAGCTCATCAAGATGACAAACCGCGTTCTATTTTTGATAACGAATTTTCCTACCCTTCGCAAGACTTTAAATTTTCCAACTGGTGCACTTTCCCGAGCCGAAGGAAACGGCTGACATTCCAGCTTTAATTTCCTGCGCGTCGTCGTCATGACCGAGATGAGGTTATTCGATACCGTTCGCGTAATGACGAGCACGTGCCGCGCAGCAGTTCCTCGGAAAATTATCTGACTAAGCCAAGTTTTTCTGGGGTCGACGAAGTCAGCATAAAATCCAGTCATCGGCAGCTGCAAAAGTGCTTATGCTGAGCAACTCGCTCATTTGCCTATCAATGCGATGACTAGACGAACAGAAGAGGGTAACGCACCGACTTCAGAATTCCAAGAAAACCCAGAAAGAACTGCTAGTCTCTAGGTTTACCTAATTATTACACCCCACGAACGAGCACGAACTCCGCGTCCAGTAATGAGCATTTAAAGAAAACGATATAAAACTCTCTTAATCGGTCGAAATTGAGCGCGCTTTCAAGCGCAGCTTAAAGCCCTAGCAAGTAGAGCCGTGGTATATTTGCATTAAGTATTTAAATTCGAAATGATTAGACGATTACGCACGCGGACTGGGAGCTGAGGCTTTTGTGGAAAGGCAAGCCTGGAAATAATAAGATGTAGTTGAACCGCGAAACCATCGCCAAGACACTGTGAAAAAAGTTACATCGGGATGATGTAAACTTTAATTACATCTTTTTTGTGTAATTTTACGTGAATTTGTTAAAAAGTCAACTGGTCAACTAGTCAAATGCGCAAAATACCCAAAATTTAGTACTGTGCACTACAACGTCTTTGAAGGCAAAATAAAGAAAGGAAAAACCATAAGCAGCTCTGCTACAGGCAATAGAGCTACGCGCGTACAAAACGGCCCGGGAAACAAAACGATCCGTGGTACGCAAAGGCGCGTATTAAAAATTATAAAAACCAAAAACAACATTTACCTTTCCTTCCCGCTCCCTCCACCCTACCCCTTGCTGAGGCGAACTTGGTCGAGAGCCAACGCGCGTGTGGTTAGGTGATTTTGTGGATTGTTTTTCTGTGTGCTGCCTCTATAGAAGGCTTTTGTGCATTATAGAGTTTAAAAAGTTTACTTTTCCGAGCCGCAAGCTGAAATTGAGCCAATTCAGGTGGAAAATCGGGGATACTTTTCGAGAGCTGTTGAACAACGTCGACGATAGTAATAAAATGGTTTGTTGACGATCGAAACTTTTCAATTTTTGCCAGCCTTAAATTTGAAGTTACATTCTTAAAGTGTGCATCAAGATTAAAAAACCCTGAAAATAAGTAAATATACTAAAAGTTATAACAGTTAAATTTTTTTTATATTACTGTCAAGCCAAATCACGAAGTCGATATATTTTATAAGCGTTTTTAATTAAATTATGAACAAATATAAAGACAATTTAGATTTTTTTTCCTCCACGAATAAAATTTGTACTTGCTATGATTTATGACAACAATAAAATAAAAAAGTGATTTTTGAAATTTTAAACAAAAAAATACAGAAATTGTGATATTGGGATATTGTTTTTTTTTCTGTTAAAATTAAATTAAGAATTGGTTCGATGTTTGCTGAGATATAGCATCCGACAGGAAGAATTTTCTGAGTGTCAACAAATTTAGTCCAATATTCCAATTTTATTAGCAATATCTCAGTAACTATTGGACCGATTTTTAGTGTCAAAAAGAGAAATATTCGATTATCATTGTTAAGAAAAAAATCCAAAATTCTAAATTCTAAAACCTTACTTTCCAAAAGGTAAAAATTTAATTTTAACATTTTGACCTACTGAAAAGTAAGGTTTCAACTAAAAAAAAAATAAAAAAATGTCTGAATTTTCATCAAATTATCGTATTTGCAAATCATGAAATTGGCAAACAATAATGAATTTTAATCAACTTGTATTATAGTAAAATGAAATTGCATTTTTGCGCTTTAAAAACATTTCCAATTTTTTCAGCGTAGTTGAATTTTTGTAATTAAAAATGAAATAAAAAAATTGTTAATGTTTTCAAGAGTGTAACATTTTTTTCAGATTTCCTAAGCAATAGCTAGCATACTTTTCCGAAAACACGAAATCGATTTGAAAACCCGTTTTCAAGGTACAGATTTTTTAATAATTTTTATTGATTTTTTGTACTGATAGCTCATAAAATTGGACCAGCTATTGAAAAACTCTTAAAGTTTTCAGCCAAATTAAAAATACAAAGATTGTCGTTATTTGAAATTTCAGTACTTTTCTTTAGTTGAAACTATATTTTTGTCTTGCTTCGTACTCTTAGTTTAATTGAAATTGCATTGAGAGTTAATTAGCCATAAATTTTTTGCCAAAGGTAAATATCAAATAATTCAAATTTAATTTAAGGCCAAGAGGTTTAAAGATCAATTCTGGAGTTTTTTTTAAAAAGGTCCAATAAACCAAATTTTCAGTTTTTGCTTTTTGGGTGTTTTTCAATACCCCTGACTCAAGGCGGCTTCAAAAACACCCAAAAAGCAAAAACTGGAAATTTGGTTTATTGGACCTTTTAAAAAAAACACCAGAATTTGTACCCAAACAACACTGTAAAACAAAAAGTTTTCAAAAGTTTTTTTTATTCGTGAAAAAACTATTTTCAATTTTCAAACAAAAAATATGACAAAACAATAAAAAAAAGTTTTGACGAAAACAAAAATTTATAAGAAAAAAATACTTTTCGCGATAGTGATCATCGAAAATTTTCTAAAATTCAGGTGATCAACTCAAACATGCTAAAAATGATACTAAATGAAAGGGAATGCATTTTAAATTGATTTCAACTGATAGCAAAAAAAATCCATTAAAAAAACTTGAAATAAAATTTGTACTAGCCTAATAACATTTTTTATAAATTGAAAAATATATATTGAAACATAAAAAATCTAAAAACTAAATTTAAAAAATCTGAAAACCAACTATAAAAATACAGTGTTGATGGTGTCTGGACTAGAGAACCTATAACTGAAAATATTTTTATCTGATTCTTCAGACAATTTTACGTAACATACTCAAAAATGGGAGGAGTTCATTAACAGGATTCCGAGATGTGATTTTTTGAAAATAAAATCCGGGTTTTTTGTAGAGCCGCGCTCAAAACCGGGGAATTGATGAAATCGGCAAACGATTCACATTTTTTACTGATAAACCGATAACTTTAAAAGTTTTCACGATAACCTATATACATTGTTGGGCATTTAAATTTCCGTAATTGGAAAACGCAACTTTTGGTACGAAACATAAAACGTGCGAATTAAAATTGTTTTCAGTTTTATATAATTAATGCATGAGGTCAATCGAAATTTGAAAATTAAAAAAATCTTTTTGATTTCGAAGGAGACACATTATTAAAAAAAATAAACTTTGAACAAAACATTCAATACCGAAAAATTAAAACCATCTCATACGTGAAAGTGGTATCCTCTAATCCACCGAAAAAAACTCATAACAAAAGCCAAAATTCCAAATAAATGACTGACCCTCCTCACACACACGCACAAACGAAACCGTGGACGATGAGTCGAGGTATTTTCCCACAAACCCGCGCCAGAAAAAAACGCCGGAAAATTGCACAATACATCAGTACCTCCCCAAAGCCAAAAAATTAGTGCTTTGCACGGAAAATGTTTTATTCAACCACACTCGAAAAAAATCTACACATCCAAAATTTTGCTGGGTTGCGCCCAGTCAACCGGACGAGAATGAAAACAAAACCCCTCACAACTGACACACACACACGTTGATCGTTGTCGTCCGTCAACCCCGTCACAAATGGCACGGCGCAGTGACTCTTTTTTCGTTTTGTTCGCATTATTATGTTTTATGCAAATTAATTACTAAAGCACACGTCGTCAGTGGTGAAAGAAGCTGCGTATTTTGTTTCCCAACCCCCTCCAAATTACACGTGGAAGGAAGTGTTTAGTCGGTGCTCTTTGTTTGGGCTGAATTTTGGGGCCACCCCAGGCACCACCCTCACAAAGAAAAAGAAAAACGAGACAGAGAAAAAGAGAGGTCATTCCGAAAAAAAAGAGACGGAGAGAAAATATGAAATAATGCGGTAATAGTCACCACATTTACACCCTCGAACGACGAAGCAGTTTAGTCTGTATGTGTGTGTGTGTGTGGGTGGACTAATTCCAGCACTTTGGTTCTTATTTTATACACGTCAATGATGGGTTATGTCGAGAGAAGACGTCGTGACCATTTGTACGAGTGTGGTAACAATTGACGGTATAATCATTGTTATTGTTATGACTGCGAAGCGCTTTTGTTCTTGGCGTGAGTGGTGGAGAATGTAGTCTTTTTCTATGGTTCGATGGTATTTGTGTACTCACAGGATAAGTAGTAAATTATTTGGTGTGAAGCCTTTTAGTTACCTGCAATGAAAGAAAAGAGAAAGAGAAATTAGTAATCTTAAACTCAATAAAACAGAAAATCAGAACGATATTTTTAGACAAAGAAGATTGTGTTGATGCTCCGCTTTTTTAAAGGGGATAAGGGAAAATCTCCACGGTATCACAAAATAAGTTTTGCTTGCAGTTGAACGGTTTCTGGGATGGTTGTGACCATTGATATCATATCGAAATGTCCGAAATGTGTTTGCGGAGAAATATTTATTTATTCACCAAATTCGCTAAATATCGAAAACATTTACTGTTAATGCTGATTAGTTTTTTTTCTGTCCCGTTAAACATAATTACATCAACAATGATGCAGACTTCCCACTTGTCAAACAAAACTAAATCAGAGTTGAGTGAACCGATTAGCAGGAAAGTTTAGTATGCGAATGAGCATAAAGTTCCGTAAACATAACCATTATGATAGTGACGATGATGATGCTCGATAGATGTGTAAAACTTTATCGTCTGTCTACACTGTAGCTACCTAGACGAGTTCCCCAAACTATCCTCATTCAGCGTATACGTTACAGAAAACTTTCCCTGTAAATTTCCTTTAATCGCGCCAGAATGTTTGCAGGCAGGATCAGGCCAGAATCAATTCTCCCAAGCGTGTGCTGATACGCTCTCCCCTCATCGAAGATTTCCGCAAATTGAAACTACGTCAGCGTCGCCGGTGCTGAAGAAGGTGGCCGTCCCGTTTTTGAAACCAACAGTTTAATTTGATTTACGTTTTCCGATTTTCGAAAATGGTGCGGCCAAGGGAAGAGGGGGACGACTAGCGTGGTTCACGTTTCTATGAAAAAGACAAAAGTTGTTATTTTGTCTTGCATCAACCGGAATTTCGTTCTTTTATGTCCCCAGAAGCACTCCTGAAAATTTGAGCCCATTTGGTAAGGTCTAGGAGCTCCAGTTTTAATTTGAAATTTATATGGGATTTTGATTTATTTTCCATGGGAAACTATCTTTTTTTACATTGTATTAGGAATTTTTTTTTATAAATCGATGAAATGACTTGATTCTTATAGTAGGAGATAGGTTTTGAACTGGGGAACAACTTTGTAGAACATATCAACAAGCTAGGAAGTGACCCTTTAAAGATACAGATACTTTTAGATGGTGGCTTTTGAAGGGGCCAGCCACCATCTAAAAGTATCTGTATCTTTAAAGGGTCACTTCCTAGCTTGTTGGTATGTTCTACAAAGTTGTTCCCCAGTTCAAAACCTATCTCCTACTATAAGAATCAAGTCATTTCATCGATTTATAAAAAAAATTTCCTAATACAATGTAAAAAAAGATAGTTTCCCATGGAAAATAAATCAAAATCCCATATAAATTTCAAATTAAAACTGGAGCTCCTAGACCTTACCAAATGGGCTCAAATTTTCAGGAGTGCTTCTTGTGACATAAAAGAACGAAATTCCGGTTGATGCAAGACAAAATAACAACTTTTGTCTTTTTCATAGAAACGTGAACCACGCTAGGGACGACTATTTTACGCTTCACCAAAGACGACAATTGCCAAAAACAGAACTCGATGCAATTTTTGGGGAAGATAACCCGACACATCAGGATACACGACCGGATGGAGCAAGAATCGTCGTTGTCGTCGTCGCCGACGACCACCAGAGATTTATGATAAGTACTTTTTGGAAAGCCATTCCGGCACTGACTTCACCGTGTACCGATGACGACGCCGACCTGGCAATTTGCTGCGCATTTTGGTTTTGGTGTTTCCAGAAAAAGGGGTCCGCTCTTTGCAAAGCAACTAATGGAGGGGAAATGGTCCACCGGGGACGAACACAACACGTATAGCAGCATTCCGGCAGGACACAAAGCAAAGAGAAACATGCTTACGTTGGCACACTTCAGAACATCATCGGGACGGGAGTCGTAGAAAGAGGGAAGAAGCGCAATTCCGTCACGTTTCGCGAAAGTCGCAAATCTACGTCTCTAGCGGCAACATCCAGGAGGACCTCTAGGCGGCACACAATTGGATTTCGGCGGAAGCTGCTAGGAAATTCCGCGCCGGAGATTCGAACCGGAAGAAAGTGATTTTCGAGAGTGACGTCGCATCGAGTTTCCCCTTCTTAATTCCTTGCGACTAAAGCGCAGGTGAAGTCGAAAATTCCACAAATGGCGCGTTTTAGGGATTGCATCACACGCTCGATTGCGGCCCGACAACATGCAGCAACAGTCGATTCTAAGCTCTGGTACTGCTGACTCAGTCGTCACATCAAAAGGATCGTAAATTGGACGCGCGACGAGCGTGGCAGATTGGATCGGCGGCGACAGTGCATAGTGAGCGAAAAATCTTAGAAATTCTTACCGAAGTACTCAATAAATGGGTTTTTTTTGACTATTTGTACTAACTTGAATAAAACTGAGTTTTTTCGTGAATCAAGTATGAATAGAGAATCATTTAAACAATCACAATTAAAATTTAAAGGATCAACATTTAAATTTTTTATCAAAAATGCTTCAGACTCTTTTTACAAATTGAGTAGATACACACAAAAAAATATTGTAAATTTGGAAGCTGTAATTTTGGAAGGTTGAATATTACCTCTTTAATGTTTTAATTTTACCTCAATTTAGACTGCAAAAGTGGCATTACATCAGAAAAGTGATAAAATTACACATTTTTTCTGACATTAAAGATGTACCCCTTCCCAGATGTAATATTACCATGATTTTTTTGCTGTGTAGATCTGCAAATCACTAAAAAAAATAACATAATTGCCGAAAAAGGGTCCCTGGTACGGCACTGTATATGAAACATGATCCAAATCATAGTAGAATCGTGTTTTTACGTCGGTTGACTCCATGATCTGCATTCCAGGGTACTTAAGAAGACTCAGATCACTAATAAAAAAGTTTTTTTGTCTGTTTCTTGTGAAAGAGGCAAAGCAAAACTAATCTGATGATATTACAAAGCTTAAAAAAATTAAGGCATTTAAATTCAAATGTTTAATAACCTGCAAAAGTGTTACAAAATGCATGATTTTTTTTTGATAATAATGAATATTCCAGATTTTGTGTGTACGATTTCACTTTTTTACGCAATTTTTCAATTTTCGTTTTTTTTTATTTCTAAAACGTCTTAAAAAAGATACTTTTTCTTATGTCATATTTTAGACCAAATAATATTTTTTTTAATATTTTTATTGAAAACTTCAGACAATTACGTGAAAGTTTCAATTTTTAACATTGAAAATCAGACCAACAGTTTCCTAGATTCAGTGTAAAATTACAGGATAATCAGGTGACACTTAAAGAAATTTATTTTCATCGATTGTGAGGCTTTATCTCAGAAGCTAATTGGCCGGTTTTCAAAGTTCCATAGAGAAAATTTTAGGACATTTTCTCAGCTTTTTAAATATATATATTTTTTTCATATAAAGTATTTTTTAATATTTTAAAAATGCAAAAAAAGAAAAGAAATCGAAAATGTATACCTAAAGTTACACAGTAAATAAAATAAAATCCAGCTGCGTGTTAAAGGCCTGGATATATACTAGATTTTGCATTATTTTATGAATTCTATGTAATATTACACCCTGAAATATGTAGCCCCTCAGTATCGGAAACGTCAAGCTCATGTATGCGTTTATCCTTTCCAATCTTCATCGTTCTGATGGCCGAGCGAGTTAAGGCGCCAGTCTTTGCTGCAACTTTTTTTTGTGTTTACAAAAATTGTACATGCAGCGTATTAATTGTCTTTTTTGACGAAGGTGATGTGCATGCTTTTTCATGCGATTTTACCATCAGATTTTTTGCTGTGTAACTGTAACTTGAAAAAGGTACATCTTATAAAAAATGTGAGGTAGTTTTCTATTGCAAATTCAATGTTGCTTAAAAAACGATTATCAATCAAATTATTTTTGTCCGGATTCTCGACATATTGCACATTTTTTGACACAAAATCTGTCACCATTCCCTGATGAATATTACCATCACATTATTTTCTGTGCAGATGCTCAAAAGATGTCTTTTCAGTCCCTTTAAACACATTAAAATATTTCGAAAAATAAGAAATGCGTATTTTGGGATTTCAACTTATAGCCATTTAGAGTGAAAAAAATATGATTTTTCCTGATATAACCTAATCATAACCTATAACTTTCCTTAAAACACCAAATTAATCAGAAAATCCCTTCTCAAGATACAGAATTTCCTAAATTTACATACCCATTTGTATGACCAGCCCCCGAATTTCGGAGACTTATTTGGAAAAACTTCTGTGACATAGTTTGTAAAAATCAAAAAAAAAATAAGCAAAAGGATCATTCCAGGTCATCTGGGTACAATTTTGGACTCGACCTTCACCGATTTGGGCAAAACTTGAGGGGAACGTTCATCTATAGATATTTAACAGAAATCCCATGTTTGGTGCTGATTCAACCATCCCTGTTTTTTGAAGATTTCCTAAAAAACTTTTTTTTCTTTTTATCATAACTTTTAAACTATTTGAGCAAAAGACTTTCTACAAGTTGCATTTTATTGAAAATTGTCCAAGGAATTGTACAAAAATAAAATTTAAGCCTTTAAATGGCCCTAATAATGTATCATTTATCGCCATCGTCTTCCCCGGACAATTTTACATAATAATCAATGTAAACCTCAAACTAAAATGAACTATTGGCAAGATACAGTGATTTTACTGAAAAAAAAGTTTGATTTTGCGCAGCACTCGGAAGTACATGGAGTACTTTTCATTCCGCATAAATCGGTTTTTATTTGTGAGAAACTTATTTCGGATTTAAATTCATAGGACAGAGTGCTGCGCAAAATCAAACTTCTTTCAGTAAAATCACTGTATCTCGCCAATAGTTCATATTAGTTTAAGGTTTACATTGATTATTATGTAAAATTGTCCGAGGAAGACGATGGCGATAAAATAAAAAAATAAAAATATAAGGAATTGGTCAAAACTGAATTATAATACTTAAAACGTTAAAATGTAATTTAAGGGCCATTTAAGGGTCAAAAATTTTTATCGAATTTCTTTCTATAAAATGCAACCTGTAGAAAGTTTTGCTCAAATAGTTTTAAAGTTATGATTAAAAGGAAAAAAAGTTTTAAAAATCGTAAAAAAGAGGGCGGTGCCAAAAACAGAAGAATGGTCTAATCAGCACCAAACTTGAGATTTCTGTTAACTCTCGATAGATGAACGTTTTCTCCAAGTTTGGTCCAAATCGGTGTAGGTTAAGTTCAAAAGTGTACCCAGACCTGGATTGACCCATAAGCATAATATAAATGTAAGAACCCCTCACCTGAACATTTTACTATCATACAAAAAAAAGAATATGCCCTTTAAGGTTTTATTATTTGTGCACAACAAATTAAAAAAGGTGTCAACTATAGTTCGTAGTAAAGTTGGTATTAATCTAAATTTACTCTATTTGAAATATATCAATTGTAAGAAAAAGAAATTAAATAAACTCAAGTTTTTTCAACACTTTTTCCCACAGTGAAATGGTTTCGGTAACAACTCAGAATCCGATACGCTGCATCGAATGCAGCTCGAGATCAAACAACCATCATCGCTTAGCCTGGTCACAGGGATCCAGAGGGGTCATTTTCCCACAGAAACCAAGTCTCATTCTCGTGGCTCGGTCTCTTCTAACGTCCCGTGCTCGCCGATTTCGTCTCAACGTTTTCATGCTCTTTGGCAATTTGTGTAAAGGAAAAATTCAATAATTTAGCCCCAGATTAACGATTATATTTGAAAGTTTTGATGTGTTTATGCCAGACCATTCCGAGCGCGCACACACACACACACAGCACAACTTTATTATCAACCGCATCAACCGGTCCGTCCAAGAACGCTCAAAAGATGTAGATTGAAAAGTTGGCTTTATATCCCGGAGGCAATTGAGCTTGGCTTTTGGCACGGCTTCCTCCGGAATAACCCCCCAAAGTTTGCCCTCGTTTTCTTGTGTCTTTGTTTTGAGTTGGAGTTTTTTTTGTTCAAGACCGATTCTTGAAGGGGAACGAGGGAAATCTCGGCCAAAGTTGTGCTGTAGTCCGGAATTGTTGATTTGCTTTGTAGTTTGACTGGGGAAGTTACATTTTGTTTCGAGAGATATCCCCTGACATGGTGCAGAGAATGTTTTGACGGTGCTGAAAGTTACTGACAAGTGAGAGAACTTTCAATAATCTTGATAGTTTGGGTGATGTTTTATGAGGTGAAGATTCTTGGGGGAGGATTTTTTTCTACAATAGTCATAAATCCAAATCACGCACACTTTAATAAGTTTATATAATATTGAGCAAGGTTGCAAATTAATTATTACTGAAAGTTTTTATTCTGACGCATTTTAACGTTCGAAGTGAGATTCGAAAACCACCTATGAATTTTGCTCTTGATTACTTCAAGTTAATTAAAAAACCTGCAAGAGTCCTCAAAATTGAAAGTTAATCGTACAAACTTTCCTCCCACTGCTATACTAGTCCCAGTCTATTATTTCCCAACCCTAACCCGTCCTCGCTCGGCGCTTACTCGTGTTCCATAATGAGATTAAAAAGGGTTTCTCGAAAGCTTCCACGAAGTTAGGGTTCAGGCGAAAAAAAGTTTCCCAACGCAGATCCCCGCACCCGCGCGCATCCCATAATCCAATTAGTTTGAAATGAGACCTGGTGCCGCCATCACTGCCACTACTGTGTGCGCTGTGTCGGCAACTCTCGGCTTCTAATTAAATAATAATGAATCATTTTTCACCGTGCAACGCAGCTTCCACTCTGGAGCGAAGATTCTTCCTCTCCTCTTGCAGGGTCTCTCGCGAGTTCTCAAGAACCAGTCAATGAAGTGTACATACGATTCCTTCCCCGTCCTCTCCGACTCTCATTCAGCTCTCATGTTCACATGCTGTAGGTACGACGCGGATCACAACACCATGTGCGACCAATGTTTATGTTTACGCCGACGGGGGCAGGTCTTGGCGGTGGTGCGGGGAAGAAGAAGCCAAAACATAACCTAACCTAACAGACACACGCGTTGCATCTGTCGATTTTCAGCTTCTTCAGCGGTCTCGTTCAACCTGCTTCTTCCCCCACCTTGCCTTCATTATACGCAGAGGCTACCTCCCAGTTAGATCTTGTCAGCACCTTCAAAACTTGACGCGTTCAGCGATCCCCGCGGAGCTCCTGCGTTAGCAGGAGAAACTCAAGAGACTAACAAGACTCCGGCAACGCAGATAATGCTTTTCAATAGAATTAGACGAAATTACCATAAACAGCCAAGTGGAGTTGCGTTTGCAAGACCTAGTGCCATTACCGGGCACTGAGCGTAGATTGATCTACTTCTTCTCGGCAGACTCCGTCGAGTTGCGCGCGATGTCCATGTTTTTGTGCATCTCCAATTACCACGAGAAACGCGTTCGGAGAGGGCTTATCTGACCGCAGTTCTTTCAATTTCTTGCCAGAATACGGTGGTTACGCTCGGCGCAATGAATCGAATCCACGAGATTCGATTCAGACATTCTTATTAAATTAATTTAAATTATTTATGCCCGCTTCTGGTGTAGCAGTGTGGTCGATGTGGTCAGTCTGGTGGTGGGAAACATTGGCTTCAATCAGCTACGCGGATCAGCAGCAGATTGAGGCACGATTTGGATCTACGGCAGAACGGACCAACAGGTGTAGCGATAGATCGCGGGGGATTCGTCAGTCGGACTGCTGTCTGCTACGGCGAGGGAATTGTCCTGTCCCGGGATCAGATGGTCGCAGCTGTCCAATTACGCGCGCCCGCTGGTGGTTCGATCGGAATATTGAAATGAGCAGATACGCGAAGGGTCACGCAATGTTGCGACATTTTGGACGGGCGATGATTCCAGGGAGATTTAAGCTTGGGATCGGCAAACATCAAAAATGAGAAAATGGTTACCTTTCTTGCCATGGAGGGTAAAGTGAGACTCTTGAAGTCCCTAATATCAACGCAACTTGACATTTTTGATGTTGATGTAAGTAAACGTTTCAGTTTCGTCATGGTATTGAGCTCCCAACTCACGCTCCAATCGACAGAATTAAATTTTATAGAATTCACTGCTAATAAATAAAATTGTAAATTTTCAAGCATAAATGGTATGGAATCGTCAAAAGCAACCATGTGCTCCCACGTTTATCAGAGCTAGCAAAATTAAGGGACTGAACTTTTGGATCATCCAAATTGATCTGAAATTTAAAAAATGAGTCTTTTGTTGTTATAATTCTGTTCTATCAAAATCAAACCATCCACATTAACGACCCCCGGGTCTTTTGTGGTCTCTATTGCAAGTTTCTGCTCGAACCTAGGAGTCCGAAGGCTTGAATGGGGAGAGCACCCAAACCTCTTTTTACTCCAAGGAACCTTCCACCCCAGTGTTTGAACTGACAACCTTTAGATTGCGAGTCCAACCGCCGCCAGCGATTCCACCGGAGTAGGCTTGGTTTGGTGTGTTGTTTGTACTAATGGCATGGAGACGACTCCTACACCTGGAATGATTTAACAGCGTAACAACCAAGGCCGGGACCGAAATTTTACTTCCTCATCCGATGGAAGGTTGCAGCAGATGGGAATCGAACCCAGAATCATCCGCTTACAAAGCGGACAGCGTAACCATTCGGCCACGCACTGCCACTGCCATAATTCTGTTCTAATATGTTTAGAATAGTGGTGCAAATCAGAGCTATCTTCACGACCGAAAACTCTATGGCCGCCGTTTGAAATGCTCTGGACTATCTATTTTTTGTGGAATCGAGAACTCCGGAGATATACATCTTATCATTTTTTTTTTGTTTTGAAACATATCAGAAATTCGGACAAAAAAAAAGAAATAACTTCTTACCGAAAAATCGAATTTGCAATCGAAAAGTTCTTTTCTTTTTTTTCGTTTTAATGTGAAGAATTCATGTTATAACTTCTTGAAGGTATACATTTTCGTTTTTTAGGCTTTTTAAGTTTAAAAAATATACTAGAAGGAAAAGCACGTCTGAAAAAATATGTCCTACAATTCACTCTCTGCAACTTTGAAATAAATTTAAACTGATGATTAAAAATAAAAACTTTTGTGAAAATTTCTGATTATTTCAATAAAATTAATTTTAAAATTTTAAAATTCCGATTAATTGAAAAAGAAGTTTTAAAATAGAAAATATTCCTGAGCAAATCGTACAGTAATTCAACGAATAAACATTAAAAAGGTCAGATAATTCCGTCACAGTTTAATTTTTTAACATTGAAAATCGGACCAATAGCTTCCGAGACACTTCGAGGAATTAATTTTCATCGATTCGAATTCTTTGTGAGTTTGTACTCAGAAACTAGTTTCAGAGTAAAAAATAAAGGAAATTTTCGCAGCTCTTTAAAAATATTTTTTATTATGTGCTTTTCCTTCAACAATTATTTTAAAACGAAAAAAAAAAGAATTAAATTGAAAATTTATACCTAAAAGTAGCAATAACTCGAGTAGTTTTCGATTTCAATATCAATTTTGCTTATGGGGTTACATACATGTAGAAAATCACAAAATTTCATATTACAAAAAATTTATTAAATCCACTTAAAAGATGATTTTCAATCACTCCTGAAAGTTTCATGAAGATATTTCATGATTTAACTGAGTTAGAGCCGATTTAGGCTCAGAATTTTGCCATGCGCAAAGCCAACTGTCTAACTTTCTGAGCGTTTTTCTCTGAACACCAAGTTGATTTACGGGTGCCACGATATCTCGAGATGGGACGGACCAAATTGGCTGAAATTTTGGGTGAAGACTCTCAAGACATATCTCGTGTGCATGACGAAGCCCGATTTTGAAATTTTGAATTATCAAAAAATACAAAAATCAAAAACTGGCGATTTTTTATATGTAAAACAGAAAAATATTTTTATCTTTTTTAAAAATATTTTTTTTTTGAAAATCTACCTTCGTCATGCACACGTGACTGATTAAACGAGTCTTCACCAAAATTTTGAGCCGATTTGGTCGAAGCAATGTTGAGATATCGTTGCACCCGTTTTTGAAACTGCTAACTTCAAATAGCTATATCTCAGCAACGGTACAACCAAATGGCTTCAAACTTGTTTTGTTAGTAGATGAAAATGTATATTTTAATGCCCTGAAAACAGATTTGGAAAAAAGTTTAAGTGTGTGCTCAAACCAACCTCTGACATTTAAGCCGATTTACATGTATGTAACCCCTTAAGATAAATGATTTTTAATTTTTTTTTATAAAGATTTTCGATATTTCAAAACAAAAACATTTTTTCATTAAAAATCATACCTCCTTAAACAGATTTTTCACCATCACGCGCTATGGCTCAAAAATGTATTATTTAGTCCCCTAAAACATACAAAAAAAGTCGAAAATAAACAAAATAGTATTTTGAGAATTCAACTTTATGTCATAAAAACATAAATAAAAAAAGGAATGTTTTTACGCGTGCCTGGTTTTTCCTGAAAATAACTAATCATCAGCTGTTACATTGCCGAAAATAACTAATCGATCAAAAAATTCCTTCTCAAAATGCAAAATTTCAAACGTTTACATACCCATTTTGTATGACCAACTCCCAAAATTGTTTGAAAAAATAATGATGCAAAATTACTTCTTCCAGGGTGACCACTCAAATCCCATTTTGAAATTCCCGACTTTTCCAGAATCTTAAATAAGGGGCATTTCTTATCTAAACAATGAATTCATCAAACCATCAAAAAATCTATGTGAATTAAAAAAAAAACCATTGAAAATTATTGTTAAAAAACAACGAATTCCTTTAAAAAAATGAAGCACTCATTATTTTAATTCAAATTCGAAAAATAAACAGAAAGAAAAATAACAAAAAGCTTAATAACATTTATATTTTCAGTGTATATTTTGAAAATTGCCAAAAGTATAGTTTGTGATACTACGTTTCAACTGGAAATGACAAAAAGTTGAAAAAAACTGAATTGAAAATTTTGTTCTTAATTTAAAAAACATTGTTGCTGTTATTCTTTCAATGAATTTAGAAAATTCGTAATAAAATGTTTTGACTAGGTTTCCTTTAAAATTTTGTTAATGAATTTTGAATTGATGTTGATTTAACTAGTTATCAGTATTTAACTACTTTTTTTTCAACGAAAAAAAAACAGTTTGACGGAATTCTATGTTTTAACACTTATTTTATGTAAAATGTTTGAAAGAACAAATTCTTGAAGAATATTTGCAATAGCATTAATGGATTAGATTTTTTTTTGCAGATTCAATATTTTGTTATGTTTTCAAAACGTGAAAAATGTATTTTTTTTTTAAATTCAGAACGAACAATAAATGGATTTTTACTATTTAAGTTTCAGAATAATGTACCCATACTCACAAAAAGTTCAAGGGAATCATTTTAAAAAATATTTGAAATTACTAAATGAATTTAGATCAACAATTAAAAAAAATACAACAAAAAAACATTGCCAAACTAAAGTTGGAATCTTTTTTATAAATATTTATTCAATGTGATAAAATGAAAAAGAATCCTACTTTTATGCTAGCCATAACATTTAAAATAAAGCTCAATTTTTATATCAGTTTTTCATTAACTTTGTTGTTTTTTTAAGTTAGGGTACGAATAGAGGTAACAAAAAAAAAAATACCTAGATTCATAAAAAAAATATTATAAAAATCTGTGCCAATTACATCCAGTGTTTATTAGGATTTTTAATGTTTACAATGTTTACAAAACTGTAGAAGACTACTCTGCTGTATTTTATTTTCAATGATTTAATTCAGATTTTTAAAAATCAATGCTCTCCATTTAAGCATAGTTTTTGGTTAAACAAATTTCTGGAAACATTTTTATAGAATAAATGAAAATTTCTTAATTTTATTTTGTCAGAATTAAAACCTCAATGTTTTTTTCTTCATATTTAAAAAAATCCACGTGGTTTATGGAAGGTCACTTATGGGATCACTGAGAATTTTAGATGTCTTAAATTGTCATTTCATTCTCCAAGAGGTTACAGTAGTGAAAAGAACCTTTGAATATTAAGTTTAGTCTCTGTTGAGAGATGAAATTTGCATGGGAATGTATTGTCCTACAATTGTGTCCAGGAAAGTAAAGCGATCCGGGTTAATCCTGAAAAGTTATTACCGATTCAAAAAAGATCTTTTTGCATGAAAAGATTTTTTTTACCAACATTAAAATTCTACAGCGATCCCTAAACCTTAACAGATTTGGCTCAAAACTGGAACAGATGCTTAATTTTGCCTAAGGAATCGAGCAAGGAAGTGTCCCCAAAATCATTTTTTGTCACCCTAGTGGTCACCCTGAAAGGGACCAGGAGATATCTCTCGATGTTACCAACTTTTGTAAACCTATTAGTAGTAGTAGAGGGGTCTACACTCTGACAAAGGGACTGTCAATCATTTCAGATTTAGGTGTTCTACAAAATCTAAACCATTTTAAGCTTGACATCCGCAAGCTCGATATCTTCCAAGTCAATTTGAAGCAACACGTTCGTCCAAACAAATTCGTCCACATTACGCAACATCGCAAATTGGAAAAGAGTTTAGCCACTTCTCACCCCAAGTACCACTGCACACACACACACACACACACGAAACTAGTCCACAATCGCGCCATCACCCCTGGCGGCGGCGCCCACTTATCGGATCCCAATGGTCCAATCCACAAAAGTACTCAACACACAAACAAGCCAAGTGACTCTCGACCAATTTCCTCCAGAGCGCACGCGGGTTGTTTTAGTTGATTACTTTGGCAAACATTGCGAGAGCAAGCGCGTTATCTCAATCAAAATCAGATAAGCGAGTTCCACCGAGGCGAGTTACATTCGAAATTACTTTAAACCGTTTATTGACATTCGATTAAAATTGAAATGTTGAAGGGTGCTCGGGGGACGATGGAGGCGTTTGACCCCCTTTTGACTTCACAAATACACAAATGATTATCTGATAGAGACTACCAATCGTGAAAAACAAAAACAAAGTTAGCGTCGACGAGATTTGAACCAACGTCACGCGTAACTTGTAACTGGGTCTGCGCCCTTACCAACTGAACTGCGGTCGCTTTTGAGATGCGCTTGATTAGAGGGAAGCACATTCATTTTTAGGATAATGAGCTCTTTAAGTGAGTTTCGATACAGTTTTGAAACTTAAAACTGCCCAAGGAAGAACCGCTTGGTCAAACAGCCATTTCCCTTCGCAATCAGATCGTTCAGGAGATACTGCACTGCAACGCGGAAAATTCGCTCCAAAGTGCTACTTTAAATATTAGCATAAAACATAGCGTTGAACATAAATACACGGCACACATGCCGCGAGTGCTATTTTACAGCTCGTAGACCTAGTGTGGTAGTGCTGCATGCAAAACAGCACACCCCGACGGACAGACAGAGAGCGGAGCTTGATGAAGTGAACCAGATACGGGCGCTCAGACCTGGGCAAAAAGCATACACCATTAAAATTATCGCACTAATAGAAACGATGAAAACTCCGAGAAAAGGTCTACCCCCGTCGCGTAGATCTACGGACCTCGAGGAGCTGCTCCGATTTTGTACCAACAACCCCGCGCTCTGCGCGGATCCCCCCCAAACCAGAGAGATAGACACACAATGAATGAATGCATTTGATTGAACAAAATGCTTAATTACAGGGAACTCGCGCTCGCGCGCTGTGTTGTAATACCCTGCCCGACCTCCTCCTCCTCGTCCAACAACCGTGGCAAGAAGTTACACTTCACAGGTCTCCCCCTCTCCTAAGAAAGTACACAAGTACATGTAGAGTACGAGGTAGCTGACGGCCGGCAGCGGCGGCCGTAGAAAACAAATTCTGCATTTCATTGCTTTTTATTAATATTCATACACATAAATTTATCCGTGTTTAGGTGCCGGCAGCACCTTGGCCGTAGCCCCGCGGTCGTCGTGCACTCTTCAGCTGACTTTTAGCGCTTTTGTTTTTATTAAAATGAACATAGGTTTTGTTTTAGCGACGGGCCGTACAGAGTCACACACACAAGGTTCGCCAGTGATCCTTTCTCCCTTCGCGCGACCGCGCGCCGACTCACCCAGAGATATCTAGGTCGAGGAGCTGTCAGATAAAATTGTTGTGAAATTTGCGCGCGCAACTATACCCGCGCGATCCTTAATCTGTTTAGACACCCAGGTGGAGTTGATCGGACTAGAGTGGGCCAATTCGGTGAGGTAACCTCCCCCAAAACTCAACCTTTATGTCAGCGTCGAGCTTGCGCTTATCTCAACGACTTGGAGGCCGCCTACGCGAAGTAGCTGCCACGCCCACTGCCGTCAATCAGGCATGCAGATTAGGCAGTCAATCGTGGTGATAGCGGCTCTGGGGGGATGATGGATCTGCCCACGGTTAAGTGCGCGGGATGATCGGTTTTGGGGGCAGGGGTTCTACCGAGGATGCCCTCGGGTGAGAAGTTATTCCGAGCTATCGGTTTAGAAGTGTACTGATCAGCTTATATTGGTATCTACTTCTACATGCACATTTGCTGACACTAATTTTATTTTATGTATTCAGATACTCTACATCATGATGATTTCAAAATTTTATCCGTATAAAGAAATTGTATCGAGGTATCCGTATTCAAGCAAATCCTACAGATAATACTATCCGGATAAAGTGATCTGAAATGGTTTTCTTCCAGATGATAATGATGTATATTTATCATGGATACATGATGTCGATTCAAATCCCAATAAAACAAATCCCTGACCTCTCCAAATGACCAAAAATATTGTTTCAATGAGCAAATATCAAAATCAATTTTGAAACTTTCTTAGATTAGATACTTGTATACAGAAAAAGAATTATGATAAAATTCATCATGAAATGGTGACAGATTTTGTTGTCAAAAAAAGTGTGAAATTACATTAGGAACTGGTGAATTCTCATCAGGTTTCCATTTTTTAGGCATCATTTCTTAAAAGGCGGTATTATTCAACCAATCAAATTTCAACCAACCAAAATTTTACTTTTTTTCTGATTGGCGAAAAAATTAGGTTTTTGCAGCCATCTTTTTTCGCGTTACTAAAATTCATCAAAAATATTTTGAAAAATTCAGAAGTTTCTCTTTTAAAAAACTTTGTTGTTTTATTTTCATTCGCACATAATATCCGAGAAGATATATTTAAACTTCAAATGTTATTTAAAAGACGAGTGCACTAAATAAACTACCCTTTTCTACACAAAAAATCTGAAAATTTTCATCAGGGAATGATGACAGATTTTGTGTAAAAAAAAATAGGCGTAAAGAATAGGTGAATTTTCATCAATTTCCCATGAATTTTCATCAGGTTCATATTTTAAGGAAAAATTACTCAAACATAGGTATTCAATCAACCAAATTTTCAACCTTCCAAAATTCAACTTTTCATCAGAGAAGTTTTTCAAAATTATAAAATCAAGATTTCTAAATTTGTAACAGTTTGATAATTAGGTAGTTAACACAAATAGTTTAATGCTTGCACGTTCAAATCTCTTAATTATTTTATTATATTGATTTATATAAATTTAAGAATTTAAAAGATTGTAACACGTTCTCAAGAAAAGCTCATTTCACGAAACATTTTAGGCATATCGAAAATCCCATGCAGGGGAAATTTGTGAGAAAATCTTGAAAATATATAAAACTAAACAAAGTGATTTTAAACTTGCCAAAAAAATATTGATTTAAATATTGATTTAGACTAAACACGGGAATAAACAGTTAGCAACTGTCAGACTAAAAGAAAAAAATAGTCCGAAAAAAATCTAAAAAAATGGTCATAAATAAAATTAAGGGCGAGTGGAAACCAATATTTCTTATGAAATTTGCCGTTTTAAAAAAATAGATCTCATTTTGTTTCATTATCATTTATAATGTTTAGAATTTTTACATTCTGAGATTTTGTACTTGAAAATAATAAAATTTACTGTCATTTACCTTTTTTTTTAATTTCGACTATATGAGCCTGGAATTTGACAAATTTTTAAATTGATGCATTTCTGGATTTTTTATTTTATTTCGAGCGATTTTGAGTTATGCAATTTATGAATCTTATAAAAGATTTAAAATTTTTATTTTCAGTTAGAAATAATTTTTACGAAAAATCATATTCCTAAAAACAAATGCAATATAAAACAGAAATTCGAAATTAAAAAAAAAGAAACCAAAGTAAAATAAATTTGGAAATTAAAAATCAATTTGAAAAAAAATCAATACTCGAATTTTTAATTTTATATTTTCAGGATTTTTTTTAATCATTAATATTTTTAGTTCTAAAAATCAAGAATTTATGAAGTTGCTGAATTATTGAATGTTGATTTTTTTTTAAGAAATTAAGATCGGCGATCTAGCTAACCCTCTAAAACCCAATTTTTTCGATTTTTTTTATTTTTCCCGTTTATTGGATGTCATTTTGAGTAACTTTTGTTCTACGAAAAAATTACTTTGTTTTATGTGTTTCTTGTTTTATTTGGCTTATTATACAACCTCCTATCATTCAATTTTGACTTTCTAGTTGTTTTTTTTTTCATATTTTTGCAGTAACTTTAAAAAAAATCGTAGAGTCTGAACCATAAAAAAATCACTGCATACTTTTTTAAAATAAAATATGGGAAACGTTAGTAAAAAACATAGCCAAAGTAAACGCCAAAAAATACATTTTTAAAAACACAGGCAACGTTGCATAATTTTTTTTAAGCTTTCAATTCTATAATATTCTAAAACTTTAATAGTTCTTCTATCCAATCCTTTTTAAAGATCAAAAAGAGGTTGAAAATAAATTTTTGGCGAAATTTCGAAAATTGATCGGGTTAAACAATCTTAATAGTTGGGTCGTCGATGCATGAAAAAGACCACTTTGCAAATGATCACAGCGTAAAATAAGGGTAGAGTTGATGAATTTCAATGTATTTGAAAAAGCAGTTCCAGGAGTTTTAAAAGAAAACCGGCTTGGATTGTTTGTACTGTTCTTCTGTAGGATTGTTCATATAAAACATTAACTTATTTGATAATATTAATTATGACGTAAAATTTAATTCTATAACATCATCATATTGGTGAATGGTGTATTAAATTGTTTTTTTTTTTTCATAAACTTTCAAGTAGAAATTTTGTTTTCTGTGGTAATTTCTTAATGCCATTAAAGTTCTCTGACAATTAGCCAACATATGTACTGAAAAGCACTTTGTATGAGAACTCACTCAAACTTGCGAACCTCTGCCATTCCTTTCGGATGATTTGGCGGAAAAACAAGGTGTGATAAGTTGCTCCGTGGGCGGTCCCGCCGCGCTGCCAACAACCCGTTCAGCAAAGTTGATTACGTGATTTACTGCTGAGTCAGTCGCGTGAAGCATCCGCCGTTGATAGCCTCAACAACTCGATGAGTCGATCCCATCGAAGCTTCTACGAGCCACCGCACTCCGGCAGGTAATGAAGCGATTGATCTTCCCTTGAACCCGAAAATCGACCCAAATCCGGGTCAAGGTATCCGGTGTTACCGGACAACAACCCCACAAAACACGTCCATAAATTTACACTACAATTATAATTAAAGCCCCTCCATTATTCGGGACGCTGACGGAGTCGGTCTCCCCTAAGGCCCTGTTGACACCTTTGGACACCCCGAAGCAAAAATCCTTTCCACACCAGCAGCAACAGCAAAAACGCCCGAAGGTCGTGTAACCTGATTACGGTTCGGTGAGCTCCCGTTAGTCCTGTCGGATCCTCTTCTCTGGATCTTCTTGCCCGCATTCGTCCCCACACCGAAAGGAAAAGGCTGGCGAGGGTCAAACTGCTGTTCCACTTGCCTTCCGAGCCACGTGAACGAGCCTTGCGAGCGTGTGTATTAGTGTGGAACTTGAAAAAGGGCTGAAATTACGACAGGAACATCTGCTGCCCTGACTTGCTGTTTTTTTTTTACAGTTTCGGTGTTCGAGGGAAATTAAAGGAGCGAACAGGTTCATCTGAAGGAACCTGTGCAGGGAAGAAGTGTTTTTCTTTTTTGTTTTCTGGAGAGCGCATAAAAATCGTACCGCACACGTGGCCAAGTCATGGTGCATTAGCATGATAACTTTTCCAGCCAGAAAAAATCTTCCCCAAAAAGATTTCGATTCAATTTAAAGGAGCAAAAACTTTAAAACAGCTTCAAACTTTTCTGCCAGCGGCGGCGAAAATTTGCAAGATTTTTCCTTCCTGATACATCGAGCACATTTCGCAAACAGCTGCCGGTGGACACACTCCAGTCGGCAAAGACAATTAAAAACACGAGTATAAAAGCGAGGAAAACATATCCAACATGGAGCGGGGACGGCTTCTGGGCCAAGACGGCGGTGGTGGTGTTTGCTAACAAACGGAATGCCAAAGCGAGAGAATGATTTAAATGAAAATTTATTGTATATTTTATGTTTTTCGGGCCTCGGTACGAGCACTTAAACGGCTAAGAAAACCGGTAAGGTACACTAGCAGGGACTAAGAAAAAGAAATCTTGGGCAAACAGATTTGAAAATTGTTTTATTTTTATTTTAAAACTTTTTCTTCTGGCAAAAACAAGCGAAAACAAATTTCCAAATAGTTATTGTGTGTGGTTCGCTGTAACCACTGAATCTCAAAAAGTGACAAATAGTTCAAACGGTAAAGTCGCAGGTCCAAATTCCAAGTGCTCGCGCATGGCATGGGTTCGAATCTCGTCAGCATCGACTTTTTTTTTTAATTTGTTTTTTATTTCTAGTTTCTCTGATGCAGAAATCAAGAGTATCCTATCTGTAGATCTATGCCAAACGACAGTCACCGCTCCAGACCATAATACCGTCGTCGTTGCATATCGCACAGAGACCTCATAAAAGCGCCACCGGAGACGGTGTGGAAAAGCCGTCAAGCAATGGCAACTCGGCCAAAATGAGCAGCAGCAGCGCCAGTGTTGTAAACCGGTAACAGGAGTGAAAAATTGTTGCTATATTTAGCAATTACCTGCGCCGTGATTATTATAAAGAGTGTTCATTAATTTTAGCGTTTTTTTTGTGAGTGTGAGCTTTTTATGTAAGATAGCTTAGAGTTTGGGCTTCATGTGGGCATTTAGATCGCCGAGCAAGCCGAACTGTGAATGAGTGAGTTTTATGTTTCACTTTCTATTTTTTTATTATTACCTTTAAGGGGGATTTTAACCTTCCCGTGGTTGGGGCCGAAAAATAAGGGGCAAACAAACCCATTCCCCTGGTGATCGCTAGAGGCAGGAAAACACATAAATCCGGAGGTCTGTGTGGTTTCAACCGAAAATTACTTCCGATTGCTATAGCAGGGGGTTTGTTTGATTATGAGTGAAAAATAAAAGTTGATGATGTTGAGAAGAGATAAACACTTACTTGATAACATTAATATTATGTTTGAAGATTTATTTTACCTGTAAGAGAAAGAAAGAAATCAAATTATATAAGGTGCTAAATGTAATGTGCAAAAAAATATAAAAATTTAAAAAAACAAGCCATAGTCTTCACACTTAAATGAAAAAAGTGTTTAAAAATGCATTTTACACTAGTTCAGTTGTTTTGCAATCATAAGTTTTCAAAAAATCTAAGATCTGACAAAAACAAAAATTGTATCGAAAAAAAAGATTTTGCATCGAAAATTTTCAAAAAATCTTAAGAGCCCCCTGATTTTTCGGGCCAATTTTGAAGGGGGGGGGGGGGAGGTTTGACAAAAACTTTTAAAAATATTTGTACCAGCCTTAATGTAAAAAAAAAATCTGCTTCGTTTATGTTTTTTAGATTTTTTTTTTTTTGGTTAAAAATAAGGCTCTTGAAAAATAAAAAAGAACTGGAAAAAAATCAGGGTTTCAAAAAACAAAATTGAAAAGAAAAAAACTAAAAATATTAACAATTCACAAAAAAAATTAAATTAAAAGTAAAAAAGATCATTTTTTTAAATGAAAAAAAAAAATGTTTTAAAAAAATGTTCAAAACCAAATAATTAAAATTGATACCCAATAAATTAATAAATTCGAGAGTTTTATTTTTTTAAAGTCCTATCAGCTATTGTCTTTCATATGTTTATAGGACCTATCAAAAAAAAAACTCTAGAATTGAAAATTTTAAAGGCCGAAACAATAATTTCGAAACTTATGTCCCTCAACTCTGATCAAAGTCGTGGGGAAGGGGTCGATGGCAGGCGTAATGTTAAAAATATATAAAAAATGAATTTGTTTTACAATTATAAATTAAGAAAAAATCTGAGATATGAAAAAAATCACAAAACAAAAACTTTTTATGATACGCTTTCAAAACAAGTTGAATTATTGAAGGAAGAAAATTTTGTTAATACCTCATTTTTGAGTCATTTTACCAAAATAATATGATAAAATGTAAAATTAAACATAAACTTTTAATAATATTTTGAGGCGGACTAAAAAAAATATATATATATAAATTAAAATAACAAGCCATAGTTTCAACATTTCCATGAAAAAGTGTTTTGAAATACATTGTATGGGTCATTCCAGGTCAACTGAGTACATTTTTGGACTCTACCTTCACCGATTTGGACCAAACTTGGAGGGGACGTTCATCTATTGATAGTTAACAGAAATCCCAAATTTGGTGCTGATTGGACCATTCCTCTTTTTTGACGATTTTCCAAAAAAAAATCTTTTAATCATAATTTTGCAACTATTTTAGTAAAAGACTTTCTGCAGGTTGCATTTTATAGAAAATTGTTCAAGGAATTCTATAAAAATCAATTGTCAACCCTTAAACAACCACTAATATTATAATTTAACGTTTTAAGCATTAAAATTCAGTTTTGACCAATTCCTAATAATTTTATTTGTGTTTTTTTTTATCACCTTCGTGTTCCCCGGACAATTTTATATAATATTCATTGTAGACCTCAAACTAAAATTAATTATTGGCAAGGTACAGCGATTAAAAAAAATATAAGGAATTTGTCAAAACTGAATTTTAATACATAAAACATTAAAATGTAATGTAAGTGGGCATTTAAGGGTGAAAATTTTATTTTTCCTTGGACAATTTTCTATAAAATGCAACCTGCAGAAAGCCTTTTGCTCAAATATTTGCGAAGATATGATTAAAAGGATTTTTTTGAAAATCACCAGAAAAGATGGCGGTATTTAATCGATAAATTGATAAATTGATAAATTGATAAATTGATAAATTGATAAATTGATAAATTGATAAATTGATAAATTGATAAATTGATAAATTGATACATTGATAAATTGATAAATTGATAAATTGATTAATTGATAAATTGATAAATTGATAAATTGATAAATTGATAAATTGATAAATTGATAAATTGATAAATTGATAAATTGATAAATTGATAAATTGATAAATTGATAAATTGATAAATTGATAAATTGATAAATTGATAAATTGATAAATTGAAAAATTGATAAATTGATAAATTGATAAATTGATATATTGATAAATTGATAAATTGATAAATTGATAAATTGATAAATTGATAAATTGATAAATTGATAAATTGATAAATTGATAAATTGATAAATTGATAAATTGATAAATTGATAAATTGATAAATTGATAAATTGATAAATTGATAAATTGATAAATTGATAAATTGATAAATTGATAAATTGATAAATTGATAAATTGATAAATTGATAAATTGATAAATTGATAAATTGATAAATTGATAAATTGATAAATTGATAAATTGATAAATTGATAAATTGATAAATTGATAAATTGATAAATTGATAAATTGATAAATTGATAAATTGATAAATTGATAAATTGATAAATTGATAAATTGATAAATTGATAAATTGATAAATTGATAAATTGATAAATTGATAAATTGATAAATTGATAAATTGATAAATTGATAAATTGATAAATTGATAAATTGATAAATTGATAAATTGATACATTGATAAATTGATAAATTGATAAATTGATAAATTGATAAATTGATAAATTGATAAATTGATAAATTGATAAATTGATAAATTGATAAATTGATAAATTGATAAATTGATAAATTGATAAATTGATAAATTGATAAATTGATAAATTGATAAATTGATAAATTGATAAATTGATAAATTGATAAATTGATAAATTGATAAATTGATAAATTGATAATGATAAATTGATAAATTGATAAATTGATAAATTGATAAATTGATAAATTGATAAATTGATAAATTGATAAATTGATAAATTGATAAATTGATAAATTGATAAATTGATAAATTGATAAATTGATAAATTGATAAATTGATAAATTGATAAATTGATAAATTGATAAATTGATAAATTGATAAATTGATAAATTGATAAATTGATAAATTGATAAATTGATAAATTGATAAATTGATAAATTGATAAATTGATAAATTGATAAATTGATAAATTGATAAATTGATAAATTGATAAATTGATAAATTGATAAATTGATAAATTGATAAATTGATAAATTGATAAATTGATAAATTGATAAATTGATAAATTGATAAATTGATAAATTGATAAATTGATAAATTGATAAATTGATAAATTGATAAATTGATAAATTGATAAATTGATAAATTGATAAATTGATAAATTGATAAATTGATAAATTGATAAATTGATAAATTGATAAATTGATAAATTGATAAATTGATAAATTGATAAATTGATAAATTGATAAATTGATAAATTGATAAATTGATAAATTGATAAATTGATAAATTGATAAATTGATAAATTGATAAATTGATAAATTGATAAATTGATAAATTGATAAATTGATAAATTGATAAATTGATAAATTGATAAATTGATAAATTGAGAATTCAGGAGGTAAATTTGAAAAAAAAGTCATATTTTTATTCTTTATGATCATCAAAATTACTTCTAAGATTTTACCAGAATGCTATCAACTGAAATTTGAATTTTTTACTCTTCAAGGTCAAAACTCCAAACAACTCCTGAAGTTAAAAGTATACTTGGAGTACCACTTTCGCTAATCGATATTTGACGATGTTTTTCAGCGCTTATCACCACCGAAAGCTACAGCTATACCACACCAACATAAAAATGACATCATTCGCACCATCATCACGAAAGTGGCCTGGAAGCCAACCGGCCGCTATTTCCAGACAGTCTGGCAGCGGCGGCAGAAGAGTTCTTTATCGAGCGGTTATAAAATATTGATAAGCCCACCCTGTCCACGGTAAACAGAGCCACGCTGTCTGCCACCGTCAGGACCGTACTCCAAGTACTGATAACGTCGCGCCCTTATCTAAGCGCCATGTAGACGTGCTACTGTTTGGTGGCGGTACCCCCAGCGAACTCCACGATGACCCCATTAAGTCATCAACCGGCAGCTGGTCTTATCAGGGAGTTCCCAAGCTTTTTGTAAAAATTACACTGTAAATAAATTTTAATTAAAAAAATTAACCAATTTAAAAGAATCTTAAAATTTCACAGATATGAAGAAAAAAATCTGTGAAATTCCCAAAACTTTTTTACAGTGTCTTCAAACGACCACAGTTTATGAATTAAATCATTGTTCAAATATTGAAAGTAACAGCAAAAAGACCCTTGTCAGGCACGGGCCACCGACAGATAAGAAAGGCGGCACCGGCCGATGTGTGTTCTACATGTTTGCACACTTGCAGTCCTCAACTTGTGCCGACCCGCGGAAGAAAGGGGCGTGGGAAAAACGTGTTATCTGCAGCAGAAGTAGCGGCGACCTCTCCGCCACTGCTGGGAGCACGAGAATGAATCAGAGGGAAAACTTTTGCTTCCAGATAGAAGAAATGGAACATGACTGTAGGCCCTGGACTCTGTGCTGCGAAAGCTCTGACTTGGGTCGTAGCTCTTGCTCGGTTGACACAGGGCAGGGTGGATGATTGATAATAAATTTGTTTTTTTTTATCGATATTATTTGGTATGTTTAGAATTAATATTATTTTAGACTATTCATGCTCTTAAATAAAAAAAAAATGTCAGGTTTTTAAAACATAATTTTCGGAGCAAAGTCTCCACCCTGCCACTAGTTCTACGTAGAACTATGTGCTGCTACAGCTGTGGCACAAATGTCCTACCCGTGCTCTTCTGGTATTCAAAAGGGAAAATGGCACCGATAAGACTAGGAGGATAATTAAAGTTTAGCATAATGCAGATGATCGTCACCGCTGTTCTCTCTCTCTCTCTCTTCAGGTCAAGGTCGTGCGACACGTAATTAGTCCGAAGAAGGAAGCAGGTCGACTAATTGCTGCCCTGATTCGAAAGTGGAGCGGGTGTCTGATTGCAGCAGCGCGATTTAACGCTCTCCAGGTAGACTCCAACTCCGCTGAACACTTCTGCTGTCAGTCAGAATCGCACCTCTCTCACACGACGCGCGGGACTGCTCGCGGACATCAACCCGGGCGGACAACATAAATTACCATAAATCACAACACACACAAACTCGCGCCACAATAAAGTCTTTCGCTGCGTCAAACAAGGCATTACTTGGACTTGGTGGACGCGGCGCGGATGATGGCTGTGTGGCGACACATACCTTTCAGAATGTAGTGTGTTGTGTGTGTGTGACTTTCTCGTTTTGTCGGCCTCAACGTGACGACCATCATAAATCAGCTTATCAACTCCGCGGTTCTCGGGCCGTGGGACACGGAGAGAAATAGTTACGTTGCGTTGATGCGTTGATTTGTTCAACAAAACTCGACATTTTTGTAGCATAATTTATATATTGCAATTTGGCAACAAATAAGTTAATATATACAGTAAAAAAACATGGTAAAATTACACCTAAAAAGGAGTACATCTTTTATGTCCGAAAAATGCTTCAATTTTACCTCTAATAATGTGTAAATTTACATCTGGCAGACGCTAGGAAAAAATATCTGTAATCCTAAAAAAATATCAAACCGGTGATAGTTATATCTGGCTTACTAAGTCCGCGCCCCAACCCGCACGGCCAACACGCCGCTGTGAAAACTAAATGATCAAAGCCAATGTACCTCTGTGTGTTCCGAACATTGTATACTGTATTTACTGCATGTATATATTGGGGCGCGGACATAGTAAGCTAGATATAACTATCACCGGTTTGATATTTTTTTAGGATTACAGATATTTTTTCCTAGCATCTGCCAGATGTAAATTTACACATTATTAGTGGTAAAATTAAGACTTTTTTCTGACATAAAAATACTTCCTTTTTAGATGTAATTTTACCATGTTTTTTTACTGTATATATTAACTTATTTGTTGCCAAATTGCAATATATTTGGCTCAAACTTATTTTTCTGTCTCCTTTCAAAAACTTCTTTAAATGAGCAGGGAATATGCCAGGAATTTGCCAACTTATTATTCGCGTTATTGAAATTCATCAACATATGGTAAAAGTTTCAGAGTTTTTATTATCATTTTTATTTTTCAATTTCATTAGAAGAGGATTTTTTTAACTACAAATTTAATTGGATAGACAAGTGATCGGAATATCAGAGTCGAGTTGAAAAAATGTCAGTTCGTCCATTAGAAATACCTTGCAGAAAAAAACAAAAACAAAAAATATCCGAATGCCAACGTGAAATAGTATTTTATCTTATTTTATTGTTTTTGTTTTCTTATTATTTTTATGTTTAACAATTGTATTACGATAGTTTAGGATGATACGATTTGGCGTGATAGTTGGCAGGCAGAAAAAATCAAAATTCCAATTATATATTTAAAGATTCAAAATTTATTGAGTATTAAAATTGAATTTTTGAATAAAAAGGTAAGTAGTTCATAAATTTCTAAATCAATCCCTAACTCCAAATTAATGGGAGGAAACACATTATTTATGTTTTAACTTTCAACATTTAACTTTCAACATGTAATTTTGAATATTTCAAATTTCGGTTGATAATTTGGATTTATTTTTTAAGTCGGCCTGGGTTCGATCCCAGAAGGTCCCGGTGGCAAATTTTGAGACGAGATTTGTCTGATCACGCCTTCCGTCGGACGGGAAGTAAATGTTGGCCCCGGTCTAACCTAAAAGGTTAGGTCGTTAGCTCAGTCCAGGTGTAGGAGTTGTCTCCCTGGGTCCTGCCTCGGTAGAGTCGCTGGTAGGCAGTTGGACTAATAATCCAAAGGTCGTCAGTTCGAATCCCGGGGTGGATGGAAGCTAAGGTGTAAAAAGAGGTTTGCAATTGCCTCAACAATCAAGCCTTCGGATACTTAGTTTCGAGTAGGAATCTCGTAATCGAGAACGCCAAGGCAATGCTGTAGAGCGAATAATTTGATTTTTTTTAAAGTTTTGCTTTTGGTTCTATTTTAAATGCTTTGAAATTCTATTTTTTTTTTTTCAACTTTTTATGGTTTGAATCTTTAAATCATTTGAACTTTACATATTTTTCATTTTTTTGTTGAATAATTGTTTTTTTTTCTGTTTAAAATTTTATACTTTTTAAATTTTGTTTATTATTGAATTATGCTTTTTTTTTGATATTTTTATAACATCAAATGTCGTCGAACGCATGTTGGAAGCCTTCAATATTTTTTTTAAGTTAAATTTGAGTTATAAAACTTTAAGAGTAATTGAGAAACTTTCAGACTTTAACTGTCATTTCATTAAAAAAAAATCAAAATTGAAAAAATCTTAATCTTAAGAATTTTTAAAATGAACTATTCAACAAAAAAACCAAAAATACCTATAATTTAAGTGTTTGGAAACATAAAAAGACAAAGATAAAAAAAATCCACCCACTACTATTTTTAATGTGATAAATAATGTAATGTAATATTTGAAGTTGAGTGTTTTGAGATTTTGGAACTTCAAATTAGTAGAATGGTGTTTTATAATTTCAGAATTTTTGATTTCTTGTATGCGTATACAATTTTTTAATTGTCAAAATAAGGAATGTTGAAATTTTGAATTATGGATTTTTTTTAAGAAATTAAGATCAGTGATCTAGTTAAACAATCGTAATATTTGGATCATCGATGTACTGAAAACGATCGCTGGTAAAAATTGTAGAATGTATCCGAGAGAAAAAACACAATTTTTATTGATCATTTTTTTCAATTTTTAAAATCTAAAAAATTAAACATTAAAGGGTTTTTTCATGTTCAACTATTCTTCTAAGGTTCTATATAATAATAAAAGACTACCTTTTTTGCCTCCCTCACTTTACTGAGGAAAGGCTATAAAATCACTCGAAAAACGAACTTTTTAGTTAGACCTCCTAGACCTACCTTCATTTGTACATATCGACTCAGAATCACCAGCTGAGCAAATGTCTGTGTGTTTAGCTGTATGTAGACATGTGTACCAAATCAATGTCACTGGAATATCTTGTCACAGGCTCAACCGATTTTGGCCGGAATGGTTTTTATCGATCCGTCCTAACGTCCCCTAAGTTGATATTTAATTTCATTCAGTTTTATCATATATTTCAAAAGTTATGTTAAAAAAACTGTTTCATATTAAATTAAAATTATGGTAAAAAGGGTGGTTTTTTCATGAAACCCTCACATGTTATATATTTTTAGAAAGCATATGATAAGACCTTTCTTGTGGATTAAGAATTTTCAAGATCTGACTTACCTATCCTAAATTACAAGCATTTTAAAAAATGGTCTGAATTTACGTAACCTCAAATGTTCCCGTCTGATCGCCACGAAAAAAGCCTTGTAGAGGGATGCCATTTTCCTGAAAGGCGGTGTCTGTATAATCTTGACAAAAAGTCTGTAGGAAGTTTATTTTTTTTACTTGTCACTTATTTTTATTAGGACCTCTTAGGTGCTGCGATCACGTTAGGGGAGATCCATAAACCATGTGGACACTTTAGGGGATTGTAATCACTCTATAAATGAGAGGAAGGCACCAACCACCTAAAGGTGGATTCAGTAACGTTTTATTTAAAAGCTTTTCTTTCAGATATAATTGAAATACATAAAATTGATTGAAATTTTTCAAAATCATAGAAAACAATTACAAAAAAAAACAAACAGTTATTATGAAGAATGTATAAATACTACCCTTAAATATATTGGTGTTAATTTTTAAACAGCAATTTTATTGTTCATGGTGAATATTTAAAACCATTTAAATTCTCTGACTTTCCCTGCATAGGTCAAACAAAATTCCTTGACTAGTCCAGGTTTCCCCTATTTTTCAAGAAATCGACACCATGTTTAACACTCAAACGCTCGGGTAGTCAATTGACCACTATTTTTTTTTTCTTTAAAAATCTTATTACTTTTGGAAGAATTGACCAAATTGGGTTCTTCTGGTTGCAAAAGATCCAGATTTGTCTATATTTGGGGACAAATATGGTTCATTTTTACCGGAGATATTCCGGATTCCGTTGGAGTACAGTCATCCCTCATATTCGGAACAGTTTACAGATCGGCCAATGTTCAACAAATCATATAAAATCGAAAATTGAACATAATGATTTGCTTTTACCTTCATGTGAAAGCTTTTCTTGCGATCTTTCGATTGATGTATAGACCGGCTGTACATTTTTACGTTTTATATCAAGATTTCAAAGAAAAACATTGACCCTTGCAAACCACAAATTCGAAACACTTTTTTCTTACGATGTAAACAAACTTTTTTTTTCTCTCCAGGAATTAAAATTTTACAAAATAATGACTTTGCACTCTGAAACCAACGAAACTCATGCTTAATAATGTTATATGAATGGTCTGATAACTTTTTTGTGAAAATATCAGTTAAAATCAGGTGTTCCACAATTGTGGGAGACACAATAACATCCCACAATCATGGAACAGGCAATTTGGAGGTAGTGTTTTGGTGCTCTGGATAAAATAGTCTTGAAATGCAGTTTTTGTTTAAAAATTATTACTTTTACTAGTGAAATAGCAAGAGAATGTCCAAATAAAGGCCCTATAAATAGCAGGGTCGGCGGAAAAGTGGGTGGTTTGTGGGTGTTCCGAATATGTGGGATGACTGTACACGAATAACGATATTATAAGAAAAGTTGAGAAAGTTTCATGAATCCTCCATGACTGATTTCTCTCCGTGCACGGTATTACCCACTCGGTAGATGTGAATCAGCCCCAGTCCGATTTCACACCACGTCAGTCTCGGTTGACACCTGCGCGAACCTGTGATTTGTGTGTGACAGCTATGCGCGTGGGTGTTGACGCTCACACACACTTCCGGTACCGATCAAGATCTTTGGAGAGAAAAGGGTTCAACTCAAAGTGCGCGCCAGCGCGCGCCCACTGATCAAGATTAATTGATGTCGATAAGTGGGAAAATTATCGTTTCCTTGCGCATGAACTTCAAGACCTGCTGCAAGTACCGGAGGGGGCAGTTCCCGAAATAAAAAAAAAGCTCCCGACTCCCGAAACCGGTTCGCGCCGCTAATGAACGCGCGGTAATGAAGCCTTCTGCGCACATCTTCCCTCCTTTGAAACATTAAGTGACGAACCACTCACACCACGCGCGCGTCGTTCAATTGGCCGCCCAATTCGGGGGGTGATGGTAAATAAACAAAAACCCGCTGGCCGGTTGAATGGCCCCGACATCGGTTCGATGAGGAACAAAAAGACGGGATGGCGGGAGTCGATAGAGGAAGAGGGAAGAAAGGTCCAATTGGCATTGTTTGCCGACAATTAGCTTAATTTAATTATGACCGCACCGAGTGCGGGGCATTGTTGAGGGTTATTAGTGCGTGCCCCGAGGATCGGGAATTTGGACACCAGCACGTCCGGTGTAACAGGTGGCGGTTTTGGGATGTCTCGGGAATCTTTGGGATGATTGATTGGGGATCTTTGGAGCTGATAGGTAGAAAATTGAAACTTTACTATAAGATTACCACAGAAGAATCAGAGTAAGGTAAACCTATAAACGAAGAAACGCCGTTGGCATTGGCGTTCAAACTAACATTCTATCGCACCAAGAAGGAAAACCTTGTTCCGCGCACAAAACTAATGATAATAATCCAGCGCACCAAAACCGTCAACTACCGAGACTTCAGCTACTGCAGTCGAGGCTGGTTGAACTTTCCCACAATACCCAACGACGACGACGACTCCGTCAACCGGTAACGACTGCGTTGGCCTTCTGCAGAAGCGCGGCGGTAGACGACGAACTCCACGATGCAGCGCGACACCTTGATAAATCTAGGCTCAGCTGTTTCTGCCGCTGACTTTTTATAGATATTTTGAGGCAATTAAAAATGTTAGACCAACGGGGTAGTAACTACGGTTGAAGTCGTCGTCAGAGAAGGAAAAATTGAGCGGGGAAATCTCCGAGTTGCTTGTCGCTCTAATCTGATGGCATGTTCGGGTTGAAATGGAATCGACACAAAGCGCCTGATCTGTCTGTCTGGGTTTGTAATAAAAATAAATTTCGTAATACGGCAGCGAATGCGTTCCAAGATCTGTCGGGTAGGATAGAGTCGCTGGCTATTGAGATCCTCCCGCAACTTTGCCAAGCCAAAGAAAAGCACCAGATTCAAATGTCATTAAAACTCACTCACTCCGTACTTTGTTGCACTCTCCGTTGCGTTCGAACGAATCAGTAACAAGACACCGTGGCGTCTCAATCTTTCCTGTTTTTTCTTCAAACTGTATTGACTATGTTGCAGCAATATCTGCAGTGTGCGAAATGGGAGAAGTGTTTATGCGGCTCAATGCAAATCTCTCCCCAGTCGTTGTTGGTTCAATATGCCTAATCGCGCTGGCTATATCGGGACGGTGCACAGCCGAGTGTGTGTGGAATGTTTGAGTTTTGTGAAATAAATGAAATGGAAACTGTTTATCTAACAAATGGTTTGTAGGAAAAGTGCAGCTGCTGTTGCAATCGGCGCCCGATATGTGTCCGGGGTTGACGTGCCTGGATTTACACTGAAGGGTTGTAGTCCGGGTGGTTATGAAGTTTTTAATACCTCAAGTATTGTTTATTTAAGTGACTGATGAATACCTGAATCGATTTCATTGAAACGTTCAAGAAAAACTTAAAATTTCCTCAATTCCCCAATATCAACTTCCCCTTAAGAGGTCACTCCAACCCTGCAACGTCCCAACGCGACGTCGAGGAAACCAATGGCGTGTAAACCGATATTTACCAAGGTGTTGAATTTTTCATCACCATCACAACCGCTCATTGTCGACGTAATGAATCGGCTGATAAGAGAATTGCAATTAGCGAGCCAGTGAGCTTCCTCCGGCTGGTATTTCCATCAACCCCAGTCAACCAGCCGTTAACCGGGTGATGATTCGATTGCGTCTTAATGCTCCCGTCTCACGCCCTCAGTTCGAAGCCCCTCGGTCGAACGGCCGGCTGTTGTTTAGTCAGCGCAATTTTCTCTGGAGGCGATAGTCATCGCGAGAGTGATTCTAGCTTGGTTTGTTTTGGACGGGGATATCTGTGAGGTTTTGGCGTGGTTGTCGCTTGTCCCAGAAAAAAAAAGTTTAATTTTTGAAGGTTGAAAATTTGGTAGGTTGAATATTACCTCTTTTTGAGTAATATTACATAAAAAAATTATAAAAATGTGAACCTCATGAAAATTCACTAAAATCTGATGCAATAATACACTTATTTTTTACACCAAATCTGTTATCATTCCCTGATGAATATTACCATGATAATTTTTCTGTGATTTATTTTTATTTTTGATACCTGTTAATGGTCGTATTCCTTGCATAGAGCACTAACATTATTTTTACCAAACCTACTTTAAACTCAATTTTTATATTCGTTTAACTTTCTTATAATGAATTTAAGACCTTCACCATAGAAAAATGTGTAAATTTTGAAGGTTGAATATTACCTCTTTTACGATGTAATTTAACCTCAATTCATACTGAAAAAGTGACATTACACCAGAAAAGTGGTAACATTACACATTTTCAGAGGTAAAATTACACATTTTTTTCTGACATAAAAAATTTACCCCTTCCCAGATATAATATTATCAGGATCTTTTTTACTATGTTGCCACCCATTCGTTTGTTTTTTATCCATGTTTGCATAACTTGCATATGGCGGATTCTGATCCTAAAAATTATCAAATATATTTTTTTATTCTTTTAAGGTCGTTTAATTTACTCAGAGTGAATTTTTTACCTTATCAAATTTAATCTATTTCTACACAGTAAAAATATGTATAAATTTGGAATTCAAAATTTCAGAAGGTAATAACGCTTTATGGTAATTCTCCGCCAACTCACACAGCAGTTGCCCCGACCCCTCTTCGATTTGCGTGAAACTTTGTCCTAAGGGGTAACTTTTGTCCCTTATCACGAATCCGAGGTCCGTTTTTTGATATCACTTGACGGAGGGGCGGTACGACCCCTTCCATTTTTTAACATGCGAAAAAAGAGGTGTTTTTCAATGATTTGCAGCCTGAAACGGTGATGAGATAGAAATTTGGTGTCTAGGGAATTTAATGTAAAATTAGACGCCCGATTTGATGGCGTACACAGAAAAAAAAATCATGGTAATATTACATCTGGGAAGGAGTACATCTTTTATGTCAGAAAAAAGGTGTAATTTTACCTCTGGAAATGTGTAATTTTACCACTTTTCTGGTGTAATGTCACTTTTTCAGTCTAAATTGAGGTAAAATTACATCATAAAAGAGGTAATATTCAACCTTCCAAAATTAAAGCTTCCAAATTTATATTATTTTTTTCTGTGTACTCTTAATTCCGAAAAAACGTATTTTTCATCGAAAAAACACTCAAAAAGTTCCAAAAACCTTCCCATTTTTCGTTACTCGACTGTATTTTTTTTTTTTTTTTTGAACATGTCATTTTATGGAAAATTTAGTGTACTTTTCGAATCTACATTGACCCAGAAGGGTCATTTTTTCATGTTAAACAAAATTTTTCATTTTAAAATTTCGTATTTTTTCTAACTTTGCAGGGTTATTTTTTAGAGTTTAATAATGTTCTACAAAGTTGTAAAGCAGACAATTTCAAAATTGTTTATATATAAGCAAACACGAGTTATCGCGATTTTGCGAAATAAATAGTTTTGAAAAAGTTACTTTTGGCGTTTCTTTTTGTTTCGTCGTCCGTGTCTGTCGCGGGTGACAATGAGCGTCCATGATCGACGACGACCAACTTTTTCAAAACTTTTTTTCGTAAAATCGCGATAACTCGTGATGTTTTCAAGCAAACCCCTTATGTTTATATATATATATTTTTGTGTAATTGTCTGCTCTACAACTTTGTAGAACATTATTTCACTCTAAAAATAAACCCTGCAAAGTTAGAAAAAACACGAAATTTTAAAATGAAAATATTTGTTCTAAATGAGGTGATTTGAAAAGTACATTAATTTTCCCATAAAATGACATGTTCCAAAAAAATTTACTGTCGAGTAACGGAAAATGGGAGAGTTTCTAATCATTTTTATTGTTTTTTTTTTCGATGAAAAATACGTTTTTTTCGGAATTCTAAGTCTAATTTTACACAAAAGACCCTTTGACACCAAATTTCTATCTCATTACCGTTTCAGGCTGCAAATTATTGAAAAATGAAAGGGGTCGAACCGCCTCTACGTCACGAGATATCAAAAAACGGACCTCGGATTCGTGATCAGGGACAACAGTTATCTTTTAGAACAAAGTTTCATGCAAATCGAAGAGGGGTTTGGGCATCTTTTCACGATTTCTTGTGAGTTGGTAGAGAACCCTTTTATGTTGTAATTTTACCTCAATTTAGATTGAAAAAGTGACATTGCACCAGAAAAGTGGTAAAATTACACATTTTCAAATGTAAAATTACATATTTTTTAAAGTATGATCATACCTTCATACCTTCATGTTTTTGTGAAAACGTTATTTAGGTTAAAAAACCTATCAGTTTTCAACTAACTGTCAATTGCGACAAGCCAGCATCACATCGTCCATATGTAATGTAAGTGACGGCTGTTCACGGCGCTGCTTATCACGGATCAAACCGCGCTCGCTGGAACTGCTGCTGCTTGGTGAATATTAAGTCGATATGGGGTTAGCAGAATTGAGTTATCTGCCGTATGGTCGTGCTAATGGCATTAGCAAAAGTTGATTTAGTGGAAAAACGCGTTGATTACGATAAATTTGATTAGAAGCGTGGTAAAACTACAAAAATTCTTGCAGAGAATATCGTCTAGCAACGTATTGATTCCGAAACTAGAGCTTTTTCAGTAATTGATGTTGTTGGTGCTTGATTTTCATCCTAGGACTGACAGTATCATCAATGTAAAATTTGAACAATTTGAACAGATATAAACATTTTGAAATGATTCGATACTGAGTCTGAACTGTACCAACAATGAAGTCACTTCTACCACTAATAGACCTTGTTATCACTGCAATACGGGTTGTTTATCAAACCCAGCTATTCCAACGTAGTAATTAACCTTTCCCGCGTACAGCACGCCACATTCTGCGATCCTGTGGCAGCAGCCCCACCAGTAATGCCGCTTGATTAATGTGCTTATGAATTAATGAGATTCGCCAAAGTTCACAACCGCGCGAGCGCGGGTTGTAAACAGAGTGTCCCGCAATCTCTACCGAGTAAGATTCACATTAGAGCGCGTGGAGTACGGCGCACTACCGTAACAGGGTACTCCTCAAGCGCTTTCGCAAAAAAAGCTCGTGTTACCTTCTCCTACGCGAGCTTTACGCTCGCGCGCGGTTGTTGATCGAAAATTAATGACAGTCCCATTTGTCTTTGTCCTCGTCGAGACCAAGCTGGTTGTCCCGCTCCCAGGTGTTAAAATGTGATCTCAATCAAAGTAGTGTTTTCCGACCGTGTGGTGACGACAAGGCACCCTTAGTCTGCAGTCCTCTGGTGAGGGGGTTGCGACTTGAAACAATCCGATGGACTGAGCGGTGTTCGTCAACGTCTTGCTAGCTTGGCACATTTACTTCGTAAGATCTTTTTTAGAGGAAAGAGCTCTCAAATCGATTCTCAAATATTCGAGAGTATCTTACTCTCAACCGTCTTCTGTAGATGAATCACAATTTCTTGTGATTTCAGAATGTCAAATGTGTCAAGTTAGCACAACCACGACGGCTGCGGTGCGCTACCCGTCGAAAACAACGACGATCCGCTGACGGAAGCCGCAGAGGCGAAACTTATTGCATGATTGATAACACTTATCTATTACATCGAACGGAGCCAACTTCCAACGGCTAGCTGTTCGTGGCACGGCCCCATCTACCGGAACGACCGGACTGAATGGCAAAAGCCAATTCGACGGGAAAAACTTTGACTGGACTCGACGGCGAAGACCTGCCCAGAAGAGTGGACAAATGGCGCAATTGCCCATCGGGAAAAACTTTCCGGTTATGACTTTTATAACCGTTTATGATCACTTTCCTGGCTCGGTCTCTCCAAGTCTGGTGCGGAGTAGTGGTGGCGCTCTCCAGCGGGCACACAATTGGCCTCGTGACGCGCCCCGCACTAGGTGACTGACTGACTGACTAAGCCTCTCGGGGTGATGTGAAAGTTAGATTAATCATTGAACCGAGTACAGAGCTGTCGGTTGTACGAACTCCTCCAGAGTTGATGCACGGATGCAAAAACCGACGTCTGTTTGTTCGGTACACCAACCGTAGGTTGTTTTTGTTGATTGGTCTCTTCAGTTGCGACGACGTCGACTTCTCCGGCCAATTACCATCCTGCGACGCCAATCCGTGGAGAAACAATGACTGTGCGACGAGGGGTCATAAAGCCGGCGATTGATTGAACGATGGATTTCTCCGCCGCCTCGACTGGACAGGTCGTCATTTGAAGAGAGAGAAAAAAGTGTAATTGGACCAGTGATAAATGGCACTTGACATGGACGGCCAAACTCTGCACTGCGTTTGAAGTCTCGGTGCAACTTTGTTGCGCAACTGACCCCCAAGTGGCGCAGTCCCTTCTGGGACGCAATCGCGCTCTCTCAAGTGAACAGCTCTCTTTATCAACCAGCAGATCAAGAGTCCGGCACGGAACAATTTTAATTAGTACGAAATAGTCCAAATACGGCGCCGGAGACTCGAGCGATAACAGTCACGTTTTTGGTCAATTAGACGTGTCACTTTGCGAGTCCGTGAGGGTTGTGAGATCATTAGCGCGCGCGCGTGGGACTACTACGTCAAGAAGGGACCTTAAAACGTTTTCTAATCAACGCCGGCAACCTCATGCGGAGAGATAAACGCGCCAACACCGGACCATATGGCCGACTCCACACATCTATAGATAGTTGTGAATCAACTTGCGATGTTAGGTCATTACGTAGAATTGACATTACGTCGAAAACATTCAAAAGACCAATAACAACAAAAAATCAATAAAAATACCTTTCGGTGAAATGGCCCTGTTGACTAAACGGTCAGTCGGTTGTACAACTGTATCAACCTATTGATCTCAAAAACATCTCATCATACTCAGAATAAAAATTCGGTGAAATGTTGTTCAATAAAATTGTCATTCGGTGAAATGACCCGTTTGTCAAAACGACCATTCGGTGAAATGGCCTCAGCACTGTAATTCGGAGAGAACGGACCCGTTTCGACTAAACGTCCATTCGACCAAACGACCACCTCAGCAAACTCCGTAGTATTCGTGCGCGCGCGTTCTCGATATTGCGTGATTGATTGAATTACTTCCCCGCCACACATCGAAGAATTATCCAATTAATTGAGTTTGTTTTGTCTGTTATTTCTTCGGGCCGAGGCCGGCACTCAGATCTTCCCATGGCGGCTTCTGAACGGCACAGGTAGAGAAACGTGTTCGAAAGGGGTTTCAGCGCGCGAGTTTGGAGATTATTGGATCAGCCACCGCCGCCTGACCTCGGGTAATGCGAAAAACGTAGTCTCGTCGAAAACGTGTCCATACACCCGGTATCTAGCATGGGAGAACTTACAGATAACGAGTTGCTCGAGGATTGCTGCTGAATAGCGCAGAGTATTTTTTTATGGAAATAATTAGGGGCACCTCGCGGTGATGAATTTGGAATGGCGCGTTTGCGGAACGCGGCGGCGGCGTGGGCTGAGGAATGCGCAGTCGATATGGTCAATGCGGGTCACGCGGTGGGTTTGTGGAATCTTGTAATCGGTGCTGCACTAGGTGAACTTGAGAGTGGGAATCTTGGACAATGTTGCATGAAAGTGTTGTTGTTTTTGGGGATTTTGCGTTTTCTTGCGTTTTTTTTTATGTTTTGCTTGATTTTTCTTATTTTTCTTGTTTTTCTTGTTTTCCTTGTTTTTCTTGTTTTTCTTGTTTTTCTTGTTTTTCTTGTTTTTCTTGTTTTTCTCGTTTTTCTTGTTTTTCTTGTTTTTCTTGTTTTTCTTGTTTTTCTTGTTTTTCTTGTTTTTCTTGTTTTTCTTGTTTTTCTTGTTTTTCTAGTTTTTCTTGTCTTTCTTGTCTTTCTTGTCTTTCTTGTCTTTCTTGTCTTTCTTGTCTTTCTTGTCTTTCTTGTCTTTCTTGTCTTTCTTGTCTTTCTTGTCTTTCTTGTCTTTCTTGTCTTTCTTGTCTTTCTTGTCTTGCTTGTCTTTCTTGTCTTTTTTGTCTTTCTTGTCTTTCTTGTCTTTCTTGTCTTTCTTGTCTTTCTTGTTTTTCTTGTTTTTCTCGTTTTTCTCGTTTTTCTTGTTTTTCTCGTTTTTCTTGTTTTTCTCGTTTTTCTTGTTTTTCTTGTTTTTGCCTTTTTCTTGTTTTTCTTGTCTTTCTTGTCTCTCTTGTTTTTCTTGTTTTTCTCGTTTTTCTTGTTTTTTTGTTTTTGCCTTTTTCTTGTTTTACTTGTTTCCTTGTTTTTCTTGTTTTTCTTGTTTTTCTTGTTTTCCTTGTTTTTCTTGTTTTTCTTGTTTTTCTTGTTTTTCTTGTTTTTCTTGTTTTTCTTGTTTTTCTTGTTTTTCTTGTTTTTCTTGTTTTTCTTGTTTTTCTTGTTTTTCTTGTTTTTCTTGTTTTTCTTGTTTTTCTTGTTTTTCTTGTTTTTCTTGTTTTTCTTGTTTTTCTTGTTTTTCTTGTTTTTCCTGTTTTTATTTTTTTCTTGTTTTTCTTGTTGTTTTTGTTTTACTTGTTTTTTTGTTTTTTTTTTTTGTTTTTCTTGTTTTTCTTGTTTCTCTTGTTTTTTCTTGTTTTCCTTGTTTTTCTTGCTTTTTTTTTGTTATTTTTTTTTGTTTAACTTGTTTTTCTTGTTTTTGTGGTTTTTCTTGTTTTTCTTATTTTTCTTATTTATCTTGTTTTTCGTGTTTTTTCATGTTTTTCATATTTTTTCATGTTTTTAATGTTTTTTCATGTTTTTTCTTGTTTTTTTCATGTTTTTCATTTATTTCATGTTTCCATGTTTTTCATTTTTTTTCATGTTTTTCGTGTTTTCCATGTTTTTCATGTTTTTAATTTTTTCATGCTTTTCATGTTTTTCATGTTTTTCATGTTTTTCATGTTTTTCATGTTTTTCATGTTTTTCATGTTTTTCATGTTTTTCATGTTTTTCATGTTTTTCATGTTTTTCGTGTATTTCATGTTTTTCATGTTTTTTCATGTTTTTCATGTTTTTCATGTTTTTTTTTGTGTTTTTCATGTTTTTCATGTTTTTCATGTTTTTCATGTTTTTCATGTTTTGCATGTTTTTCATGTTTTTCATGTTTTTTTCATATTTTTCACGTTTTTCGTGTTTTTCATGTTTTTCAAGTTTTTTTTATTTTTCCTGTTGTTCATGTTTTTCATGTTCGTCGTGTTTTTCATGTTTTTATGTTTTTCATGTTTTTCACGTTTTTCATGTTTTTATGTTTCTCATGTTTTTCATGTTTTTCATCTTCTTCATGTTTTTTAAGTTTTTCATGTTTTTCATGTTTTTCATGTTTTTCATGTTTTTCATGTTTTTCATGTTTTTGTTACCAATAGTTTTTCTTTTAATAAGATTTGAGAATTTTATTATTGACGGGTTAAATTTTTACGAGATACTTGAAATTAATAGGATTCACCATCCTTTTTTATTATTTGTACTTTTCATTTGTATAAATTATCTAAACATAGCAATGTTTAAAAAAATGAAAATTTTAATCAGTTTTATCACATAATCTCATAAAAATTAACACTATTTTTGGAATAACAGCAAAAATTTTCGGAAAAACGATTATTCGAAGGTCTTGGAAACATTTGAAAATGCATTTTTTTAAATTTAAAAGGCAATCAACTATTCAAATTTGATCAAAATGGGGTCTCAAAACTCGAGTTTTAAGAAAGAATATAAAAAATACACTCAAACCCCGATGGTTTGACACCAACTGTTGTCAAACGAACGGGGTCACTTTTTAGTTTGACATCCCTTTTACACGGAGTTCACACACACTATCAAATTTTTGTTTTGATAGTGTGCGTGAACGCCGTGTAAAAAGTCACAGTCCGTCACTATTTAGTTTGACTTTGACCAACCAACGGGGTCGAACTAAAAAAGTGTCAAACGAAAAAGGACCAACCACCGGGGGTTGAGTTTACAGTTTTTTTTTTGTTCATCATTTTATTATCCGAGGTCCCATACAAACCTTCACATTAAAAAATTGAGTAAATGTGGAATGTGAAATATTGGAAGGTTGAATATTACCTTTTTTATTATGTAATTTTACCTCAATATAGACTGAAAAAGTTACATTACTCTAATCTAATCTAATCTAACCCTATCGCAGCCAGTCTTTCGAGGGCATCCTGGAGAATGCCTTAGGTTGATTTACGCCTAGCATCTTCTTGTCATTATTAACATTTGCAGTGCCCCATTGCATTAAATTGCATTGAAACATCATAAACGTTAAAGCGGCCAGGCCTACTGCGTAAAGTCTACCGCAAAGATGATTCGTTGAATTGGATTGAATTTGAGCATAAATGATCAAACAACAATACAGTTCTGAATCTACAGGGGAGGAAGAAACGTGGGGATCTCCCGCTCACGTTCCTGTTTGTTTAGGCAATGAATCGTTGGGAGCACCATGCTAAAAAGTTTTGGTGCTCCTGAAAAAGTTACATTACACAAAAAAACGGTAAAATTAGACATTTTCAGTAGATAAATTACACATTTTTATCTGAGGTAAAAGATTTTTTACTATGTTTGGATAAACGAAACTTCAAAAAATCGTGGCTTCGGGTAATCGATTCTGGACTGTAGTCCAATGTTACAAGAGATTTAAGTTAGCTTTGCCATGGTGATTTTCACGACTGAGAGTCCCACATCGAGTTATAGGACAAAACACAAATATTATAATTTTACAAATGTTTAATATGCTTTAAGGAAGATGAATCCAGTATGAAGATCTGATTCATGTATAATCTTAACAGGACCACCCATGTAATCTTACATAGAAGTGTTTCAAAAATCGCATCCTTCTAACTAAATTTTCAGTTCATTTCCCATAACAACTTCCTCACCAAATCCAGCAAAAAGAAGCATATTGCATAAGTCCGCACATTTCACCGCATGTTCAAATGTCGATCGATCCGGCCTGGCATTTCCAGACGTTCCAATCAGCTCAACGTTGCATCACCTCCTACTAACCCTGCCTAGTTGTTGCTCCAACCGCCGGTATAACTTATCGGATAAGAAACCGCAAAATCGAACCGTGCACCGTCAGGTTTCCCACAGCCATCGAACTGGAACGCCTGCATTTGTGCGCAAGAGGTAGCAGCCGCCAGTCTATTATCAGACCCCGGACTCGCCGCTTGTAATCAGCGCCCCGAAACGAATCGCAATTAGTTTCGAGTGTGATGTAATTTATTAAATGGCTCCCCCGGCCGGCAGGCCGGTTGTTCCCGCGGACATACGTCGCGGCCGGCAAGACTGCATGTCGTGCAAAAGGGTACTCGTTATCTATGGCCAATCTCTCGTCTGGCGAGCCAATCGAGTGCGGCGGCGGTAGATTTCTGCGTGGGACACTTACATCGGACGCGGAGTTCGATAACCGTAAATCACAGCTGGGCAGAGCGATTGAGACGCGGCTTTATGCTACGGAAGCATTAAGTGGCGCGTTAGATATTGAATCATTTAGGTGAATGTGTGTGCCCTCACACATGTGTGCGCAGACTTGATGGGGGTGTGCGGAAGCGACTCCCTCATTAGTTGCGTCCGATGAAAGGGAAATAGTCATCATCGTTGTGGGTGCCATAATCGTTATTGGTCGACGATGGATATTATGTTACGGCCTATAGCTCTCTTCGGCCCCTCTTCGAGGGAAAGTGAAACCGATCGGTTGAGCATTACGCGGTTAAGGGTTGTTTTTTGCACAACTTCCCACATAACAGTAACTCACCACTTTGTCTCCAAAGAACGTCAACCTCTAAGCTATTTTAATAACCACTCTCGTATAGGAACAACAAACATTCAAGCTATCGCCAATAATAGTGCCCAGACAGACATCATACTCAGAGCTCCGCTCTCGGACCTGACATTCCGCCGCCGGTACCAAAATAGAAGAAAAGGTCGGACCTCCAGACCATGGAGAGACACATTCATTCACCACTTTTTCCTACTTTTGTTGTTCCCTCCGACGACTCCTTTCGCTGTCCGTCCATTCTTCAACCGTTTCATTCATGAGGGGTCTCCCCCCTTCTTGAAACGACTCATTGAAGAAAGCAGCAGCAGCACACCTTGTACACTTGGCTTCGCTGCGCGAACCCACTCTAACCAAAGCATTGATTAAGAATCGCATTCCTACTTCACATTTCCAGGCGCGGGACTGACTTTTTTCAGAAAACATGTGTGTGAAACTGATTCCACGGTTTCACACGGCGACTGCTGCTGCTCAGTCATTCGCGACGATGACGAACCTGACGGAAGAGGGGTCGCAGGATCCGTTCCAGAACTGACAGACTGAGGTACCATACATTGTATGGGTCGTCGATGGTTTTGTTTCCACTGCTCTTCGAGCAGTGCACGGTAATTATTCAATTTTTGCTTTGAACAGTACCACGGCTGTCTTTACCGGTGATGATCTTGACGATTGTATGGGCTTCTGAACAGGGATTTCAGGAACAATGACTTCTGAATTGGGAATATCGACTTGGCAACTACTCTATAATGCAAGGTTCAAAAAGGTACTTTGGGTAACCTTGATAAGGTCCGGCACGTTTTGTACGGTATGTCCACGCATCCTTCCTCCCTTATAGATTCTGTGAAATGGGATCCGTTCACAGAATCCACTCTACGGCAAATGCAACACAGTAGGCCTGGCCGCTTTAAATAGTGTAATTCAGCTCTGGGATGCTTAAATGTACTAAAATCATAAATATTGACAAGAAAGAACATGGGGCCAATCTAAGGAATTCGAATATCTTGAGTTTCAATATTAGTAGTTTGTATTTGCTGACAAATCTCAGAACATGATACAAATTCTTCCTCTTCAAAGTCCAAGGTAAATCTCCAACTTCTCAACAGCTTCAAGGAAGCTTTCTTCAAACTGATAACAACCTTCTGCGAGACTCAACACTAACCGCCCTAATGGAGACCCGCGAGCTACTTCAACCGAGCTTCCACGCCAGGAGCAGATGGTAATCACTTTAAGCTCCAGCGCCCTAATGTAAACACCCGAGGCCGCCCTCATCAATCAGCCAGCAGAGCGTCGGCCACGTGTGAACGTCGACAACAAAGAATTTTTATGGCAAAACAAGCGCTCCAGAGTCAAGTGCACTCTTCGGCGAGGGAAAGGTATCCACTTGTGGAGCGCGAGAGAGCAAGAATCGTTTTACAAGACACTTACAACATTGTTGTACAAATTGTGCGCCCTGCGTAATCTGCAATTAAAAATTATAACTATCTTGCTCACGTGGCCGCGAGGTGCCACTATCACAAGACGCGCCTCAAGAAGTGGTGGTTACGTCAACCGTAATGAGCTTCAGCAAATCGAGGTCCCTAAGCCGCGACGCGCCTAATGGATATCCGCAATTAAACCAACAGACAAAGTAGCATCAGAAATTGCTACTTGATTTTTTCGGCAGCCGAGCTTTTCGAACCTCTGTGACCGTATAATTATAGGGGAGAGAGGGGGCGCGACTGCGGTGCATCATCATCATCGTCATAAGTATCAAACGCGCGAGGTAGCAGGTCGTGGCGCGTAACGTTGAACCTTCCTCCCGGCAAAAGGGCGCAGGAAGTGACTCCACAAGCTGGGCGCAGAATTGCGTTGCGTCGTACGGCGAGCGTGAAAGTGAAAGTACAAAATTACCGAAAATACAAACAATTTGGTTGCGAACTTCACTTAAGGTGTATACAGCTTCAAACTACAATCGCCTAAAGCCGCGTATCGAGTTTGGAAAATCTTTCAAGCGTTAAAAGACAACCGCCAAACTGAGTTCGCGCAGTGGTCGGATAACAATTACACTGAAAACAAAACCGTATTCAAGATTCGTCAAGGAGCGCCATTCTTCCGCGAGAAACAATTAATCACTATCAGAGTGGTCGTGGTGGTGGTGGAGCGAATGGATTTGGTTCCCGGCCAAATTGGTTAAGGTTAGGCTGTTTCGTTGAAACATGAATGTTTTCAAATGTCTAGAAACGTCATCTAATCCAAATTTGTAAGCGACTTCCTCACATTTGTACTGTTTTTGTAATCAAAAGTCAACTCCTTTCAGTGTTGCCAGATAATAAATTTTATCAGTAAAAATCTAATTAATAATTTCAAAATGGGTTCAGAAATTTGCATTTTCAAATGTTCCAATTACAGAGTTGCCAGATCATCAATGTTTGATGATCATTAAAACAGTTACCAAATACCCATCATAATGTACACAAATCATTTCATCATAAAAATTAACTACATTCAGCTTTAAAAGTAAAATAAATTCAATTCCAGTGTCGATATTCCATGGCAGTGTTGCCTGATTAATATTTTTTATAAATAAATAAAAAAAAATCTTCTATATAAATATTCAATTATGATAACGGAATTCACTTTCATCGAAATTCATAACCTTCCTTCCTAACATTTATACTAATTTTGTTATCAATAAACCTAGAGTTTTTTTTAAAGGACCTATAAACATATGAAAAACAAGAGCTTATAGGTCCTTTAGAAATAACTCATTTCAGTGTTACCAAAATATCAAACATTTTCGGAAAATTCTAAAATTTATTCAATTATTGAAAAATGGGTTCAAAAATGATTTGTTTTTTTTTTTTTTTTTGAAAAATAAGTTCAGAAATGATTTTTATTTTTATTTTTGCAATTTCAAATTGATTTCACTTATATCTTCTTATCTTATGGCAGTGTTTCCAGATCATCGAAAAAAAAGTCCTATCCAATTATTAATACAAGTCATTTTCATTCAAATAAATCAAATTTGGCATTTAAAAGTTCGATATCTCATTGTTGGCAGATTATACTTTTATTTCGTAAAATTGCGATAACTCGTGATGTTTATAAGCAAACCCCTTATGTTTACAAATCAAAAAATAACCCTGCAAAGTTAGAAAAAAACACGAAAATTTAAAATGAAAAAAAGTTCTTAATGAAAAATTACCCTTCTGGGTCAAGGTAGATTCGAAAAGTACATTAAATTTCCCATGAAATGACATGTTCCAATTTTTTTTACAGTTGAGTAACGGAGAATGAGTTTAAAACAAAAAATACGTGTTTTTTTTCGATGAAAAATACGTTTTTTTCAGAATTTTGAGTACGCCATCAAATCAGGCGTCCAATTTTACATAAAGTCCCTTTGACACCAAATTTCTATCTCATCACCGTTTCAGGCTGCAAATTATTGAAAAACACCTCTTTTCGGAATCGGATCGGAAAAGTTACCTTATACCTATCCAATGATGCTCCAAAAGAATGTTTAGGCCATTGTAAATTTTAGTTTATGTAATCTTCTACTTCAAAGTCTACCCAAAAAATCAGGCTGCAAAAAAAATGTTGACTGAAATTATTGGAAAAAAAAATATTAAATCGATTTAAAACAAAAATTGAAACTTTAAATAATTTTTGTACCAGCCTTACAAAGTTTACATAAATTTCTGCATATAATGTCAGATAATCGGAAAAGTTTTCCAATACCTATCCAATGATGTTCCTATGTAATCATTATTATTCAAAATAACAACATTAGGCAGCACACAGTTCAATAAATTCCATTCCAGTGTCGATATCTCATGACAGTGTTGCCAGGTTCTCAAATTTGTTTACTGATTAAATTTATTTTTATTTCTTCTTATTTTTTTGTTCTGAACTTAAGACGACTTGCCAAAAAAACATTCAAAAATACATTATGTAGCATGTTTTTTTCAATAAAAAAACGATAATTTCAAAATATTTTAGGCAAAATAGCTTCTTAAGCATAACTTTTTAAGTCAATTGCTAAATTTATAATTTTCAAAAGAAACCTTGGAGAGCACAATTCAGAATGTTTCTGGTATGTATACATGAAGTCGGGCCTACGAGCATTTTATAGAAATTCATGTTTTGAGTAATGTGTTATTGTGAAAGGTAAACACTTCACTTAATTGACTTTGAGTTAAGTTATAATGGAGGGATTAAAATAACTGATAAATGGGTTCAGACAGTAAAAAAGAATAAACAAACGTTAGGTAATTATTGCTATCATTTAGTATCGACATTTCATGACAGTGTTGCCAAAACCGCATTTTTTATGAATACTGAGTTTGCTCATTATTCTATTACCTAAAGCAATTTCATTTTTTTCCACATCACAAATTATATCAATTAAAGTGTTTAGAACTTAATCCCGGGATGCCAGATCCTTCAAATTTCTCACTTCTCATATTACAAAATTTTATCTGATTTTAAACAGAAAGACTGTTATACTATTCTGCAAACATCACATTTATCAATCTTGAAAAGTCACAAACATTTTGCATAAGTACTGAACACTTTTAACTGGGTTGCCAGATCTGCAAGATTTTTTACGGTTTTTTAAGCTCGATTTTAAGGGATTCTGACAAAAAATCAGTGTGTGTTCAAATCCAAGACCACCCGTGACCTGCCCCAAGTTTGTTTGAACAGCCCACTCTAAACACACTCCCCGCAAGATTAAAGTAACTCGTTCGCTGCCCTCCCATCTCTCTGATCTCCGTGAGAGTTCCCATCGTTTAACGCGGCTTCTGCCTGCACTCGACAATGCACATTCTGTTGCAGATGACATGCATGCCAACTTCAATTGAATTCCTGCCGGCCGTGAGATGTTTGTTATGATTTGCTCTGTCCAGGCCGCACATCAAAACAACGCGTTGTTGTTTGATGAGTTGGAAAAAGCTTTTTTTTTTTTGCTGCAACTCCCTTTCAACAAATTGAACTGCGTGGGAGTGTCAGCCTGGGCAAACAATCAATAAGTTCAAAAGTGATTCGAAACTGTGGTGGTAGAAGCGAAGAATGCATCCAATCCAATCCACGTAATGCACACACTAATTATCGGCTTTTAGATAGTTTTTCCTGCCTCGTTTTCTCCGCAAACTAAATTACAAAACATAACCTCAAAGAGAAGGAACTCCAGTCAGTGCTGCCAGCTAGTTAGTGCCATTAGCTGGACCCCCCTCCCCTTTTGGCGATCATCTTCGTTGGAAGCTCATTTTATTAATCCGCAAACGGAGGGGGAAAAAGTACATTAAAGTTTTGATTTCCTTGCGTTTGGGTGCCGTATGGTTGTGTTTTGTAAATAATGAGGCGATATTTTTGCATACATCGCCGCCCGGGTAATAACTAACAATTAGTGGCCTCGTTGGGCGAGCAGCACATCAGGCGTCTTTTGGCCTTTTCGAAAAGTATAAATTGTAAAATATTAGTTCGCGACTTGTGTGTGTGTGTGTTTGCGGTTGTGGGGCGATGTTGATGTTAGATGTTTTCCCTGCAGTCGCCGGCTGAATTTGGAGGTTTATTTTTGCTAGAGATGCATTAGCTTTGCTTGATTTGAGTTGTGGTGTGTATTTGGTACTGTCATTGAGAAAATAAATCCTGAATGAGGTTTTTGATTTTCCATTACAAAAATTATCTTGGATCTTGAAAATTGATGTCTAAAAGAATTTAAACTTTATCTTAAAAAAGAAAAGTGGGTCTCGTGGCGCAGGGGTAGCGGCTTCGGCTGCCGATCCCGATGGTGCTATGAGACGCGGGTTCGATTCCCGCCTTATCCACTGAGCTTCTATCGGATGGTGAAGTAAAACGTCGGTCCCGGTTTCTCCTGTCTCGTCAGAGGCGCTGGAGCAGAAATCCCACGTTAGAGGAAGGCCATGCCCCGGGGGGCGTAGTGCCAATAGTTTCGTTTTCGTTTCTTAAAAAAGAAAAAAAGAGAAAAAGGTCTGTCAGTCTCCAACCGCAAACATTGTAACCAAAAGCACAAACACTTCACCGTCTTGAAGTATCCGATTCCGGACTCTTCAAAGTAACCTTCTTTACGTAAGCGTACCCTAATTGCCCGTAATTGTGTTTGCTTTTATTATATTCGTTTTGCGCCATTTCTGCCAAAGGAACCATTTTCCGAGAGATTCTTTTCTTTATTTACTTATCGAGGCGTGGAAAATCGCTGTTCAAGAACAAGCAGAGAAGTTCGCCTTCTTTTGATATCTGATGTGAATCCTGCCACAAAGTCATGGGGCGCCAGAGACCACAGCCTCCGGAGACGCTATATTTGTCATTTCCGGTGTCGGTTATTGGTTACGGAAGCGGCTCATTTCTTGCTCTGGTTTCGTCTTGAACCTTGCGGTGATCTCGGGCACAGAGGTTACTGCGTAATCGAATTGTTACCGAATTAATTGCGCATAATTAGGGCATTTAAGGAAATGTTCTGCGGAGTATCAAATCTTGAAGGGATTCAAACTCGATCTTGATCCACTAAACTTACAAACTTTTCCAATCGTCTCGTCATGAGCTCATCCAAACATACCTGAAAGGATACAGAGAGAAAAGAAAAAGTTAAATTAGTAAAACGGAAATACACGAACTGCTTCATGTCCCAACTCTAAAAGTTCCCCCAGGGCCCATTATCATATATCCCACACCCGAAAAAACCACACAAATCCCATCAACGCGTCCGCGGGTTCGACTTGGACGGGTCCGAGCCCTCACCACAGCCTGAAAGCAGCTCCAAAATGAAGCTCCCAACCACAAAAAAAATAAATAAAAATAAAACTTTAATCTACTTCGTCCTTCAACACAGACTCGGGGGCTGATGACTCGAGTGAAACCCCGAAATCGATTTGAGACACCCCGACAGCCCGGACCCAAAACAGCTACCCCTACCCTGGGAGGGCGTTGGAAACCGCAGAACCCCGAAGGGGGCGAGGAGTTGTGCGACGAATGGAATTAACCAGAACCGGCCCAGGAAGAGGTCGGCCCGATATTGATGTTGGCAGGAAGGAGATACATTCTTGCGGATCAACGCGACTTACAAGCAAAGTTTGGCAAGTCACTGTGAGCGGTACGAAAATGGTTGGCGAGTTTTTCCTCCGTTCCTCCGAGGAAGGAATTAGCTGAAATGGGAGAGAAGCCAGCGATTGCCGAGCTTTATCTGCCGCCAGCGGAAGCGGTGATAAAGCGTCCGGTTAGGACCGGATTAGTGGGGGGAATCACTTTTGGCGGCGGCGTTCTAAAAATGGAAACACCTGATGGCAGCGTTGAGCTGGTAGAAATGATTTTGTGGAGGAGAACTTTTAGATAACACTTTAAGGATTAAAACTTTTTCAGAATAGCTATCTATGAAAATTTAATGATAAATTGAATCCTGTTAAGTTAAGTTCAAATTGAAAATCGAAGCCTTAATACACCCTAGACTTATGAATCTTTAAATCTCAACATACCAAAAACTCTAGATCCCAAGTGTTTTTGTTCCTAAGATCACTACATAGCAAGATCACAATCATAGATGCCAAGATCAAAATATAAAATGGCTTCAAGATTCTATGATCTGTAAATCATGAGATTCTATTATGAAAATACCTGAATACTTAATCCTAAGATACCCTTAATATCGTAAGATTTCAAGAACCAAATATCTGAATACCTGAATCCCAAGATATCCAATTATCAAGATTTGTAGATTTCAAAATCTATGCATCCCAACTATTCTAGATATCAAGAACTCTTATGATCTAGAGGTTTCTAAATATCAAGATATCAAAAAATCCTAATATTTCAAGATTATCCTGGCAATCCTATGAACCTTAATCCTAAGAGATCATGAGATTCTCATATTCAAACGCCTGAGAATCCTTAGATTTTTAGAACATAAGAACTTGATAAGTCTGATTGCTTTTACAGACTATTATATTATAATGTAATAGAACTTAAAGATTTCAAGTACACAGGATAAAATAATTGTAAGTCATAGAATGCGAATATTTTAAGATTCAACAATATAAAGATCCTTTGATTCTGTTCTTCTAAGATTACTAGATTCCAATGTTTTTAGATTCTAGATTGCAAGATTAAGAGGCAAAGGTTCGTTCGAGATCTTTTATGATTCCGAGATATTAGGTTAGGGACCATCCATAAACCACGTGGACAACTTGGGGGGGGGGGGGTTGGCGATTGTCCACGCTCCATACAAAAAAGATTTTATTTGTATGGAAATTGTCCACGATGGGGGGGGGGTTTGAGATTTCCAAAAAAGTGTCCACGTGGTTTGTGGATGGTCCCTTACTAGAAAACAAGGTTGTAAACGATAAAATTATTGAGGTTCGATAACGATTATAATCTATCGTTATCGTTATTCCGATAATTCTATCGGCGATAATTTTATCGACGATAACGAACGATAACTCATTTTTAAGATATTCCTTAAATTGACTTAATCCATCAGTATCATGTTAAATTTTCAATGCATTCGCTTAGAATATATTTTTTGATAATTTAGTGTTGTAGTAGTTTCACAGCATAAATACTAAAATTGACACAAAACACCGTATTTTTTGGAAAGTACTCAAATTTTCATAATTTGCATTCTGGGTATCAAACGATTCGAAATTTGCATGCATTTTCACTATTTTATAGTTTTTTTTAATGAAACACTCAAATTTTCACAAAATACCGTATTTTCTCGAAAATACTCAATTTTTTACATAAGCAATATGGGTATCAAACGATTCAAATTTGTGCGATACCCATATTGCAAATAATAAAAAATTGAGTAATTTAAAAAAAATACGACATTTTATGAAAATTTTGATATTTCATAAAAAAAACTTCAAAACAGTGCAAATGCAGGCAAAATTTCGTTTCGTTTCATACTCATATTGCAAATTATGAAAATTTGAGTATTTTAAAATATAGGGTATATTGTGAAAATTTTGGTATTTCATTGAAAAAACTCTAATACATTGAAAGTTCAGGTAACATTTCATAATGAAAATTTGAAAATATATTTAAAAAACTTTTTTGTATATCATTAAAAAAAACACTCTAAAACAGTGAACATGCAGGTATAATTTAATTTCCTTTGATGCCCATATTGCGAATTATAAAAAATTCATACATATAAAACAGTGAACAGCAAAATTTCGAATCGTTTGATGATGAATGAAAATGCAGGGAAAATTTCGATTTGTTTAATACGGCGATAAGATTATCGTCGATAGAATCATCGAAATGACGATAACGATAACGATAACGAAGAATTATCGTTATCGTTAGACGATAATTTTATCGATTAACAACCTTGCTAGCTAACCAATATATTGAGATTCTAATAGTACTTAAAGATCCAAGTTATACTAGTTGATTCCACTACACAAGAATGGTAAATTACTATTAATCCGAGTAAAAGGACTCTGAAAGTTGTTATAAGATTCCAGCAATCAGAAATGGTCAAGCTAATCTTTCTGTGCCAGATTTGTGCATTGAAAGCAAATTCTTCAAAACTGATATGATTTATGTCCATCATAACGCATCATCCACCGACACTGAATGATTGCCAAGACATTCAACCAATGGATGCAAAAATCTGGAAATGCTTCAAGCATCCTCACTTCCGGATGCCGTATAGACGCTCAATTTATCTTACTTTGTACGGTCTCTTCAGAGGGAAGCAAGAAAAATCCTCCCATGATATCATTGTAAAACCAGACCGTAGGTACCTGGAAGCCTCCACAAATCCCAAACAACAATCCGGTCCCAAAATCTACCCAAATGAGCAAAGCCCTAAACATCAATCATGTTTGGAGAATCCATTCCAAGCCTAGGCCGAGATTTCCAAAGAAGTACGCGCTCCTCGTAAAAAAAAGCGAAACAAATAAACTCAAAAACCCATTCTCATCTTTACTTCTTCTGGTACACATTCTCCAAAGTTCTTTTATCAAATACCTTCCACGCACTCACACTGGAGCACCTGAAACGTGTGTGCGTGTGTGAGATATCTCCCCGGTCATCAACTCATACCAATCACGACCCCTTGGTCCAAAAAAAAGTCATGCATCATCGTCGTCCGGCTTACAAACACAGGCGCGTCGACGACGACGATCCAAGTTCATCCGTCATCTGCGATGTGAACTCATCATCTATTCCTTGAACATCGAACACCACACAAGAAAAAAAAACGAAACGAAACGAAATGAAGAGTGTAGGCCGGTCCCATAATCTCAAAGCGGAGGCCGAGAGATCATTTGAGATTCAAGTCAGACTTAAGCCGCAGCCTACACACGTCTTTGGATCGAATTAAAGCATGGGGTCCTTCTCTCATTACCGGGCCAGGGCCACAAACCCGCTAATGATAAGTAATTTAATTTTGATTTGAACCCTGCGCCGAATTCCCACCAAACTCAACCCAAACTGTTATCTAGTCCGGAGACTTCTACGAAGTCTTGGCGTAACCATCAATCCGGAGTGGCTGGCCGGGATTTTACGGCCACTAGGCCGCGTGTCTATATCTAATCAAGTATCCCCCCTCTTTTTGGAAGAAGTAACAGAGCTGCCTCAGGTGTGTCTTGGCCGCTGGCGTTCAGCAAATCAATTTTCCAAAGTGAAGGCTTTTCCGATGCCGAGCGGAGCTGTCGTAATCCGGTGACGGCGAAGGCGATTGGTTTCTGTCGATATCCGCTGCAAGGGGAAAGGTGGAGGTTTGGCGCTTTTTGGTGACTTTTGTGGCGAAGTATTGGTTTGTTCAATCAGTACTAAGAAGTTGTCGATAGACTAGGTATGTGGTCTTCCCTGAAGACCATTCTATTGGTATTGAAGATTTATGACAAGGATTTCAAGAATCTACAAACAAGTGCTATCATGTGGCTGGGATGTTTAGAACTGTATATTACTAGGATTCTATTGATTCTTGATTGATATCTTATCGAATAATAATTATTTGCTTATATTGGCAATTTGCGGCGAGAAATATTAAGCTAACCTAGGACAGAAAGAGGAGAGACAGAATTGAAGATCGCGACAACAGTTTTTTTTTTTTTCAAACCTTTTGTCACATGGTGGATAGATCCAGACAGGGCGCTGGCAGTTATAAGGGGAAAGGAGGTGAAGAAGCTAAGAGCCATTCATTCTAAGTGTAATATTTGGTTGAACTAGCTTTTTAGGGGTCTTCCATTAACCGACACAAATCAAGATAATATTCAATGATTTGGTTGGCCAGGACTTTATACTAAGATTACTATGATTCTTCCATGTATTACGTATCCGGGACTCCTTTGATAACACATTTAGGTTCTTAGATAGTATCAACTGATCAACTGATGTTATGATATGATGATAAACTGGTAGAATTCTACAAATAGGATCTTGAGGCGGCTTTCTCAGTTATTCTATTCATAGGATTTAGACTATACCAATGATACCAAACCGAAGTTCTATGAAAAGGTTACGATTACCACCAAGCTCCTAACAATCAAAAGGTCATCGACTGTTCTACCCCGATCAAATTGAATAATTAGTGAGTCCTCAATATCGATTTGGTATGCATCAGCTGCACCCCCGCCAGTAGATTTCGGTAATTGATATAGCCTGCAACTACCGATACCTCCAGGTTCTTATTGCCTCACGCCCCGGCAACTCACGATCTCAACTTTTCCACCACACAGTTCATCCAACTTATCAGTCACAGTTTCGGGCCGGTAACCGTCGCAACCCACGCGCGTGGGCCCCTCGCGAAGCGCATTCAAATTTATTTCTGTCACGATTGATTCGGCGGAATACACATCAGCCGGCCTACACGGAGTAGGAGGTATCTTCCCATGTGTCCCAACCAAAACATTACTTTGAAGGGGTGGGGTGGGGAAGAGGTAGCAGAACAAAACAAACCGTGAACCGTGCTGCTGGTGGAAGAATCGAAACAAAAATATATAACGAAAAAACAACAGCGCAAGACGAGCCAAACCTCGACAACAAATCTGACTGACTCACGATCGCGCGCCCCGGTGGAATATCAATGAAAACAAAAACGACGACGCTGACGGGCTTTCGGCACGATGAGACATTTTACAAAATCTCCGTTTTGAACGGGGGTAGTTGACCGATTGTGGACCGCGTATCTAAATGTCTTCAAGAACGCAACCAATTTCAACGACCTGTACGGGAGTCTCCACCGCAAAGCTGATAAAAAAAAGCTAAAAAAGGCTCATTCTGACGTCAACCTCGACGGAGGATGAAATGACAAACGCGGCCGTGCGAAACGGAAGGAAAACGGTTGATGTTCGGCAGTGTTTTGAAGAATGAGCCACGGTAGGTGGTCGACCGACCCAGTTGTTGAGTCAAGTTTCTTAACTTGAAAAAATATCAGGTTTACAACATTAAACCTTGAACAGTTCTAAAAATTTGTGACCTTTTGAGAAATATACCAACTAGTCATTATCATCAAAAAATACATCATTCAGCCTGAAAATGTTATGCAAGTTTTACTCAAGTGCTCATAACACTAGAAAGGGTTGCCAAATTTTCAAAATTTATACTTTTACGACGATTTTCGTTGAAACTGTTTTAGAAATAGATTTCATAGAAATTTGCTTTGAACAATTTTGGAAATTTAACTTAAGTAGTCATAACTTAAGAAAGAGTTGCCAAATCTTCAAAAAATATGACTCTGAAGTCAAATACTTTCACTATGCTATGCAACTATGCTCATTTGTACAGTCACGGAAGCATTTTTCATACAAGTTCACCTAAATACTTACAACTTCAATCAGAGTTGCCAGATCTTCAATGTTTATGATGCTTCGGAAAAATCTATGAAATTAGCCGTTTTATTTTGTTTTTCTTTGTAATTTTTGAAAATATTGGAATCAAGACTTCGAAAGGGATAAATATTCAATATTACGCACTTTTATAATGTTAATTTCCTTTTTTCCCCAAAATATTATTCGAAAAGATCACAAAATTTAGCGAAATCTTCTAAACTTTTCTAAATAAAAATCTGAAATGTTTACTTTGTTTGAAAAAATCGAAAAACTGTGTAATTTTTGTTAAAATTTTAAAACTTCAAATGGCCATATTTCAGAAACGGTGCACTTCATCATAATTTCTAAAATGTACTTTTCTATGGAAAATTCGCCAACATCATTTGGGGAAAGTTTTTGTTAAAAAAATATTTTTTTCAAAAAATTATACGCTACGCTTTTTCAAAATTATACGCTACGCTTTTTCAAAATTTTCAAAATAGTTTTTGAAAAGATCACAAAACTTAACGAGATTTTCTGCAAATTCACAAACATAACTTGGGTAATGTTTCTGTTAAAAAAAAAAATTGACGCAAAAATTTATGGTCGTAATACTCCATGACTTAAAAATAACGCTTTTCTAAATTTTCAAAATAGTGTTTTGGAAAACAAATATTTCAGATAAGTTCGAAAAACGGACAATTTTTAGTTAAAATGTTAAAACTTGAAGTGGCTTTGTTTCAGAAACGGTGCACTTCATTATAATTTCTGTAAAGAACTTTTCTACTGCAAAATCGCAAACAAATTTGAGTAAAGTTTTCGTTATTTTTTTAGATTGCAATTTAACGGTAACATTATTGGCTGTAATTCTCTGTGTTACGCTTTCCAAAATTTTCCAAATTGTTTTGAAAAGATCAGATTTTTTTTCAAAAAAATGAAAAAATCTAAAAACTTTCAATTATCAGTTAAAATGTTAAAACATTGAAGACCTTATTTCAGAAACTTTATCAAAAATTCTGTAACTTTTCGATTGCAAATTTGCAAACAAAATTTGAGTAAAGATTTCGTTATTAAAAAACATTATATTTAAAAAAAATCATAACTTAACGGCAAACCATGTCTTAAATATTACGCCCTTTTAAAATGTTAGTCTGGATCTAAAATTTTCAACACATTTTTGAAGAGATCCGAAAATTTCACGAAATTTTCTGGACCCTTCGAAAAAATATATTTAAAGAAATGGGCAATTTTTGAAAATAAAAATCGAAACCTTCCAAAAACCGGGATCATATTTCGGAAACGGGGCATTTCAGCTTTTTTTGTAAGATACTTTTTGACTGCATATTCGCAAAAAAATGGGTAAGATTTCTTTTATTTTTTAAATAAATACATTTTTTTTAATCATAACTTGGCAGTAACAAGTTGCTGCTTTTTGTCCTCTGAATCATTTTGGTAAATTGAGTTCATGTAAAAATAAATATTTTCTTTCGTCAACCTGTTTTAATCTGAACTATACCGAGGACACCAAATCAATCAGGAACTTTCCATACCATTTCTGTACGGACAGCGGCCAAAATTGTATGAAACTTGTATTGGTGAAAAAATGAGACGAAATGACTTCTTTGATCATAGGGAAGACCCCAAAATTTCCGGAATTCGGAGAGAATCGCTCAGTTATTTATTTAAAATTATGACATTCAGTCTTAAACATTTGTGTATATGTCATTCATGTACTCTTATCTTTAGACAGGGTTGCCAGATCGCTTGAGTTCTTTTTTTCCAATTATTTTTTTTATTTAAAAGCCTCAAATCTTAATTTTTTATTTTTTTTTTTTTGAATTCTCTCCAAATTCTGGGAATTATTTTCCCAACTTAAAGTTTTAAAAGACACAGGGGCATAACTGAAAATAATATTAAAAATTCGACCCATTTGCGCAAATTGCAGAACTTCAAAGGCCCGATCCCAGACAGACAGCCATTGCTGCCATACCAAGCCAATTATTCAGATTATCAGCGTGAATGGGTCTGACAATTATCATTAAGGTCTCCACTGTGTACGGGCAGGCCGCTCTTTTTGTTTTTTTTTTAGTTATGGGCCGACTGTTACGCACAAATCTACGCGCCGGGTTTGGATCAAGTAAAAACCTCCACACATTTACGTTTTGCATCAGTCAAAATGTGGTTTGGCCTGATGGACGTAAGCTGGCTAATCTCGACTGGGACACCGTGCGAAAATTGAGAAAATTCATCTTAAACGCAAGAAAATCGTTGAGGTAGCTTTTTTAACAGTGTTCAACAAGATTCCAAATCCACCAGGAAACAAAACAAAAAACCGCAGCAGACGAAAGCCGGAGCGAACGTAACTCGGACCAACAACAACAGCCAGGTCTTATTATCCGATAATCAATATAATCACTTTCTATTACCAAGGCTTAAGTACACACTCACTACACACGCAGACATCGACAAAACTCCGTGTAGATAGCGCTCCCCCCTCAGGGGTGGTGCGAAACGCGTATATCTCTACACAATGTAGACTAAACACGACTTGACCACACTTCGTTGGCGCACTACGTCATAGAGCTGGAAAGGAGAGTGGCGCGACCTCCACCTCTGGACAAATGGCAACGTGGTGCCTCGAGGGGACCTACCCAGTAGTAGCGCGATCAAGGTGAGGGAAAAACATCTAATCTAATCAATCGGCTCTCGTTGCGGACTAACCGGAGGCAGATCTAATGGACGTCGTAACTCGTAACTCTGTGCTGGGAGATTGCTTTAACCAACTTGGATTGATTGGAAGTGGAGTATTCTTGTGTCGTACAAGAACCAAAAATTTCGCAATTTATCCCGCGACTTAATGACACCCCGCGAACTCACGTATGCAGATCAATCTGACTCGATTTGGAACCCCTAATAGCGGAGAGCGCACTGCAATTACAATAATCACTCTGCTCGGGTTATGCTAAACGTGCTCCGCACGGTCTCCGAACCACGCTTATCAAAACACCCCGACCTCGGCAGACCGTCGATAAACCTCAGATGCTCATTCCAATTCCGTCAAAACCGGCGCGCGGCACGAAGACAATGGAATCGATTCAGCCCTTGGTACGTAACGTTTTTCTTCTTGAAACCTCCAGCCCATTCTCTCCGTCCAGCCGTTTTGCTCCAGTCAACTTCAATATCTTATATCTGCGGTGTGTTATCTTTTCCTTCATTATTCCATTTAATGTAAATCATTCATTTCGCTCTTTTGTTCTCTTTGAAGTCGCGCTCGTTCGTCGGACCGCCGCGTTTTTTGTTCCGTCTACTGCGCCAGCAAATGTGTTTTGTATATGGGCTATGGTGCGTTGCCAAACCCTCCCAACTCCGCGCGGAATCCCTTGGTCGCGGAATCCATCTTTCTATCGCGCGCGAATGCCTTATATCACTCAGCACTTTAGTCATTTTCGATTTCATTATCTGGCGCAGTTTCCCCCGAAAACCTCTACGGACTGGGGGTCGCAATTTTGTAGTCTTCTTCTTGGTATCGGTTGATGGTCGCTGTAGGGTGGTTCATGGGCTAAGTGGTGATTGAAGATCTCAAGATTCTGACTCTTTTTACCTGGAAAGTAACTTTGTTGAACATCGCAAAGCAAATCAAGGTGATTTTGAAAGGTTGTAGAATAATTAATGGAAAATCCTTCATAAAAGAATTCGAAGAGGTATTCCTAAAATCAGGCTGTAACTTATCTAAATCAATTCAGATCGCCTTGTGATGTTCTACAAAGTTGTTCCTTAAGCGAAAACGAATAAAAATCGTTCAAAAGAATCACCCTAAAGTTTGATTCTGAAAAGCTATAGTCCGATTTGAAAAATACCTCTCTAAAAGTTATGTAAAGAGCTATTCGTAAAATTATGCTTTAACTCTAAGTGGTCAACTCAGATCGCTTTGTGGTATTCTACAAAGTTATTCCTCTTGCAAAAATAAATTAGAATCATCCAAATGAATTACCCTTAGGTTTGTTTCTGATAAAGTACAGTACGATTTAAAGAATACCTCTCTAAATATTATGTAAAGAGGAATTCGTAAAAATACGCTGTAACTCTGAAGGGTCAACTCAGATCGCTTTGTGGTATTCTACAAAGTTATTCCTCTTGCAAAAACAAATAAGAATCATCGAAACGAATTACTCTAAACTTTGATTCTGAAAAGTTACAGTACGATTTAAAGAATACCTCTCTGAAAGTTATGTAAAGAGCTATTCGTAAAATTATGCTTTAACTCTACAGGGTCAACTCAGATCGCTTCGTGGTATTCTACAAAGTTGTTCCTCTTACAAAAATAAATAAAAATCATACAAGCGAACCACCCTTAAGTTTGATTCTGAAATGTTACAGTACGATTTAAAGAATATCTCTCTAAAAGTTATGTAAATAGGAATTCGTAAAATTACGCTGTAACTCTGAAGGGCCAACTCAGATCGCTTTGTGGTATTTTACAAAGTTATTCCTCTTGCAAAAACAGATAAGAATCATCCAAACGAATTACCCTTAAGTTTGATTCTGAAAAGTTATAGTACGATTTAAAGAATACCTCTCTAAATGTTATGTAAAGAGGTATTCGTAAATTTACGCTGTAATTCTGAAGGGTCAACTCAGATCGCTTTGTGTTATTCTACGAAGTTAATCTTAACGATAAAATCTTAAAAAATGATTTAAAACAATAACCCTAACATTTTTATTCTGATTGGTTATGGCAAAGTTATGGAATATCCTTAAGAAAGTTATCTTAGAAGGTATTCCAAAAATCACACTGTAACGCTGCTAAATCAATTCAGATCGATTTGGGATGTTCTACAAAGTTGTTTTTTACGTTAAAACCTAAAAAAATCTCCCTAAAGTCCACCTTGATGCCTGTCGCAAGGAAACCACTTTGGAGCCACTATCTCAATACATCCACGGCGGTTCCAAGATTTGAATGACCAAATATAGGGCCCCTCAGCCAGACACTTCAAGCTTTGTTTGCCCTGCTACCCACACAAACCCGTCCGACGTCAAGTTGACCCGAATTGTCCGCGATCTTCATCATCCTAGAGACCGCACTAATCACCACCGAAATAGTTATGATTATCTTTATCTCCACTTGGCCGTTCCTCACCGAGTGATCGCCGACCTCCTTACACACAGACACATCTTTTGTACGACTGTGTGTGTCCGTGTACGCCAACCATTACGCCCCTGTAGATCGTCGCGGAGATCTTGCGCGCAGAGATGAGAAATACTGACTCAGCGCTCGCGCCATAGAATCATTATTTGGTTGCCTCATATAATAGGCAAAAAAGCCTTGAAATTATCTCAATTAAATCTTAAAAATTTATTACATTTTTTTCTCTCTCTTCGCGCTGTGCATCACAGCCGAGTGTTGTTGTCGGTCGGACCGTATCTTGAGACTCTCGCTTTTTTTTCGTAATCACCTCCTTCTCACGACTTCTCGGACCACTTGGTCATGGGATCGCCGTCGCGCGTTGATTACGGCTGGGCTTTGGAGAACACCCCGAGAGAGCGGGGTGTGCGCAATCTCCGGCCCATTGGGATATGGTCTCGTCACGGTTGATCTCGTTTCGTGTGGGTCGGAGTAGATGTCCGCGAGGTTCGTTGGTGGGGTGTTGCAGAGAGATCTGTCTTATCACGAGTGACCCCGCTTGAGGTGATCTGGATTGTGACAGGTAACCGTTACGTGATGGTCCTTTGAAATCCATGATCCAGAATATATATTAGATTTGGAAGAACCTCAATTTAGAAAAGATACAAGTAACACACTTCTCCGTAGTCCGGTGAACTACGACCTTTGCGTGAACTTTGATCAACTTCAAGCTTGTGGAGCGTACTTCCGCACCATCAGATAAATGATTCTCCGTCGTGCATCGAGGTGAACAAATCTGTCCGCTAGGCTCGGCATGACTCAATACAATATTGTATGTGCAATCGTACATGAATAAACTCATTATTCAAGATCTGGTGTCAACACACCCCCTCCGTACACCCTACCAGAACGCGCTGGACCGCGCTCGACGCACTCTTGGCTATTCAGATTAGCAAACGCCAACCTACAGAGCCGCAGCGAGTTCACGTGAAGTGAAAATCCTTCCAACCGCTAATAGTCACAATCCATCAATTTTTATTTATAAATCACTTTACCTTCTCGTTGCGCGACTTTCTGGTCCGCGACTCAAGTCCTCGGCGGTAGGTCGATGAGTTGCGAGCATTGTATCGAACCTTACAGATCGTCGTCGTCGTCGTCGTGTATGCAAACCTACTGTTCATGAAAGAGTCGGGTTGACGCGATGTAGCCTGCCACCGCGGGTGCACTGTTTTGTCGTAAATCATACAGGACAGCTTGCGCGATAGATTCGCTGGGATAGTCCGACTGTTGTATCTATTATCCGGTGGTTGATCCAAGATGCAACGAAACGCGTGTGTGTGTGATCCATTTATTATTTCCTGTGCACGGGGTTCAGTGCCGGGCCTGGTAAGATCGTTAGAACCGGATGCATCGCACGCCGAGCAGCGAGATTCGATCGTACGACCTTTACACGGTAGCGCGCGCTCCCCTCTACCAGGAGATCATTATTCACGCTCGAAACGCTCCACTTTCCGACAGGTTGATCGATGTATTTACGTTACGGCGCACCACGGTGTGAAGGTGAAAGATGCTGCAATCTCCCCCCGGTCCTCGTAGCGACCGGGTTGTGCAAGAGGAGATCCGAGCATCCCTTCGCGTAATAGCTTCGCGGGTTAAAACAAAGCGGAAGCTAATTTAATGAGTTCATAGTCACTCTCGAAAGCTTTTTACTGAAATCAATAGCTACTGAGTTAAACTCTCAGCCCGGACCTCTGGTCCAGGAGGACCTGAAGTGAGAGGAAAATGCTACAAATAAATGCACTTTGCAACTCAGGGGGTGGCTATTAAAAAGGTTGCATTCACACTGGAGCCGGCTGCCTCCGGGTACCGCGCCAAGTTGAACGTGCTCGACTAGTAATTTTATGCTTCTAGTGTGCAAGATTGTTGCACCTCGCGCGCTTAATTTACTACATGGCGATTTATGTTCAAACTAATTGTGAGTTAGATTGAGTACCTTCAGCAGCTAATTACGATCTTAGGTTGAGCGGCATCGTAAAGGAAGTTTGCCCTGCAGGTACTCCAAAAATTCAAGTAGCACGACTTCCGACCCCTGAAATATTTGCATACACTCTTCTCCGCCTCGAGACCTTCCACTTGAACGACCGCTTCTTTGAATCTTTCCAGATATAACCATCCTTAAAAGTACACACACAACCCGCAATATCTCGCCGGGATCTCGTCGACAAAGATGTAGGTGGTCCGGTTTTGAACCCACTCACACACTCAAGCAACCCCGTCCTCTCTCAAGGATCAAGTTTCGGTGATCTCTCGGAATGCCTTGGAGCGCAGAAATAACACGAACCAGAGTAGGAGGTAAATATCAAGCTGATAAGGGTTGATGATAAATAATATACCCCTCCGCGCAACTCCCCTTCTTTAAGATGCCCTGAACTGAAAAGCAGCACGTTGGATACTTGGGGGATTGAGCCGTGGCGATAGCCGTATTGAGTACATCCAGGCACGGTCAGTTGACGCCGCGATAAACAACTCCATTCAACGACCGCGAGAGTTTATCGCGGAGGAATTCCTTGAACTGCTGCACGGAAAGGGGATTGATTGAAAATTTTTGGGTAAATATTTGGCGGTAAAATAGAAACATTTTGGAAAGACCAATTACCAAATTTTTAAATGTAAAAACAATCGCCAAATTAAAAAAAAACTGTAGTGAAGAGATTTTCTGATAAACTTGGTGATACACGGAAAAATTAAAAAAAAATCCGACCTCCTTTTTGACTTTAAATCACTAATAGTCGAATTTCAACAATATGTATTTTTTAAATTTCATTTTTTTTGGTATGTTTTAGGGGACCAGAACTCAGGGTAGCGCCAAAGCAGGTACCAGAGTTGTATTCGAGACTTTTCAGAAAGAAAAGGTACACGGAAAAAAAACAGATTTTTGTTTTTGACTTTTCATAACAAAAAATACATTTTTTTAAATTTCTGCTTTAAAAGACATCTTTTGTGCAAGAGCTAAAATAGCATCGAAAAAACTCATCTTTAAAAAAATATTAAAGAGCCTGTATCACAACAGCCAAAAAAAATAGAAATTTAAAAAAATAAGACTATTTGTGAATAAAAGTCAAATTAGGAAGTTGGCATTTTTCTATTTTTTCCGTGTATCTATTTGAAAAAAACTCAATCGTAACCTACAACTTTGCCGAAGAAACCAAATCGATCACACGATCCATTCTTCCGAATTTTCAAATGCCCATTTTGTACGACCGGTCCGCAAAGTTGTATGGAACCTCGTAAGAAAAAACAGCTAATTCAAAATGGCTTATTTTGACAAATGAAAATAAAAAATGAAAAAAGTTTCATCGGAATCAAAAAGTACAAAATAAAATCTAGAGAATAACTCAACTGAAAGTCGTAGCCAAAATTGAAATCATTAAGTTTTATCAGAAAATTGTGACAAATGATTCTGCTCTTTTTGGACATTTTTGACATTTTTGTCATTTTTGTCATTTTTGTCATTTTTGTCATTTTTGTCATTTTTGTCATTTTTGTCATTTTTGTCATTTTTGTCATTTTTGTCATTTTTGTCATTTTTGTCATTTTTGTCATTTTTGTCATTTTTGTCATTTTTGTCATTTTTGTCATTTTTGTCATTTTTGTCATTTTTGTCATTTTTGTCATTTTTGTCATTTTTGTCATTTTTGTCATTTTTGTCATTTTTGTCATTTTTGTCATTTTTGTCATATTTGTCATTTTTGTCATTTTTGTCATTTTTGTCATTTTTGTCATTTTTGTCATTTTTGTCATTTTTGTCATTTTTGTCATTTTTGTCATTTTTGTCATTTTTGTCATTTTTGTCATTTTTGTCATTTTTGTCATTTTTGTCATTTTTGTCATTTTTGTCATTTTTGTCATTTTTGTCATTTTTGTCATTTTTGTCATTTTTGAAATTTTTATCATTTTTATCATTTTTGTCATTTTTATCATTTTTGTCATTTTTGTCATTTTTGTCATTTTTGTCATTTTTGTCATTTTTGTCATTTTTGTCATTTTTGTCATTTTTGTCATTTTTGTCATTTTTGTCATTTTTGTCATTATTGTCATTATTGTCATTTTTGTCATTTTTGTCATTTTTGTCATTTTTGTCATTTTTGTCATTTTTGTCATTTTTGTCATTTTTGTCATTTTTGTCATTTTTGTCATTTTTGTCATTTTTGTCATTTTTGTCATTTTTGTCATTTTTGTCATTTTTGTCATTTTTGTCATTTTTGTCATTTTTGTCATTTTTGTCATTTTTGTCATTTTTGTCATTTTTGTCATTTTTGTCATTTTTGTCATTTTTGTCATTTTTGTCATTTTTGTCATTTTTGTCATTTTTGTCATTTTTGTCATTTTTGTCATTTTTATCATTTTTATCATTTTTGTCATTTTTGTCATTTTTGTCATTTTTGTCATTTTTGTCATTTTTGTCATTTTTGTCATTTTTGTCATTTTTGTCATTTTTGTCATTTTTGTCATTTTTGTCATTTTTGTCATTTTTGTCATTTTTGTCATTTTTGTCATTTTTGTCATTTTTGTCATTTTTGTCATTTTTGTCATTTTTGTCATTTTTGTCATTTTTATCATTTTTGTCATTTTTGTCATTTTTGTCATTTTTGTCATTTTTGTCATTTTTGTCATTTTTGTCATTTTTGTCATTTTGAAGTATTTGAAGTATTTGAAGTATTTGAAGTATTTGAAGTATTTGAAGTATTTGAAGTATTTGAAGTATTTGAAGTATTTGAAGTATTTGAAGTATTTGAAGTACTTGAAGTATTTGAAGTATTTGAAGTATTTGAAGTATTTGAAGTATTTGAAGTATTTGAAGTATTTGAAGTATTTGAAGTATTTGAAGTATTTGAAGTATTTGAAGTATTTGAAGTATTTGAAGTATTTGAAGTATTTGAAGTATTTGAAGTATTTGAAGTATTTGAAGTATTTGAAGTATTTGAAGTATTTGAAGTATTTGAAGTATTTGAAGTATTTGAAGTATTTGAAGTATTTGAAGTATTTGAAGTATTTGAAGTATTTGAAGTATTTGAAGTATTTGAAGTATTTGAAGTATTTGAAGTATTTGAAGTATTTGAAGTATTTGAAGTATTTGAAGTATTTGAAGTATTTGAAGTATTTGAAGTATTTGAAGTATTTGAAGTATTTGAAGTATTTGAAGTATTTGAAGTATTTGAAGTATTTGAAGTATTTGAAGTATTTGAAGTATTTGAAGTATTTGAAGTATTTGAAGTATTTGAAGTATTTGAAGTATTTGAAGTATTTGAAGTATTTGGAGTATTTGAAGTATTTGAAGTATTTGAAGTAATTGATGATTTTGAATAATTTGAGGTTTTTGAAGTTTTGGACCAGCATTTACCCATATCAACAGATGATTATATTTCTAGTCATTTTTATGAAAAACTTGGCAAATTACGACAGAAGCACTTCAAATTTGAACTTCTTATACTTTTCGGCGTGCCACCCGAGCTTCGATGCTATGAAATGGGCTGACCTTTTTCCAGAAACTCATGTGAACTAATGAACTAATTTCTCCAATTCCGAGATGCATATTTCATCACCACTCCAACTCGATTACACCCACTCACAAATTCTCACCTAAGCGAGGTAAAAGCTGCAATTAGCTCCGTCGTGATCATCGCAATCGGAAAATTAGCAAACCCCTCCAATCACGCCACCGATCCAATCGTCAAAATTGTAATCAATCTTCCCGCCAAACCACGTGGCGGCCGCTGACAAACTGGTCCAAATCGGATCAGATCCCCTCGCTCGTCGGATATAAGCTGTTGAATAATTCTTATCAATCATCGTTATTAGCACCCACCGACAAAGAGCCAAAATGGCCAATCTGTCCCCTTCGTCCGTCGATTTGTCGTCGAATCTATTGATTAGCTCGATACTCTACGAATCCAGGTCGGTTTTATATAACTGTATAGCTGACCGGCATATAGAATGTGCTCTCTGCGCGCGGCGTTAATTGACAGTGCAGAAATAGATGATTGATTGGAAACTTATTTCCCACAGCGGTGACGGAATGGAGAAGCCGTACACCAACCCGCACGTTCTCTCCTAATCACACTCCGGCTATTGCTATAGTTCCTGGGACTAATCCAAGCTGCGCGGATATCAGTAGCAGCTGCAAAAGTGCAGGTTGGGTTAAGCTTCTAACCTTGCGCTAATCGACTTGTGCGCAGGGATGGTAAAATTCACTGCAACATTTTCAATTTGACTTCAGGGAGTAGTTTCAACATAATTTTAAAGTTTCGAAACATCGATAAATTTTTACTTTTGAACCAACTACGTAACCCAAGTTTAAAAATAGCACTTTTCCCAGCAGAAATTGCAAAAAAAAACTCACCCATCCGAAGGTGTGCAAAATGTCTCTGCGAAAAAAGGGTGCACAACATTCGAGGAAATTGCAATTTTCCACACAAAACTGCAGGTGTGAGGGAGTGCAAAATTTCGCAAGTTAATGGCGCAAAAAAAAACCAGCAGCAGCACCGTTTGGCAAACATTATCTGCTTCTGGTAAGTAAGGAGTTGGCAACCTCTAAGTGACTGACTCGAGCTGTCTGGCTGTCGATTAGATTGACTTGAGCTCGGCAACGGGGGAGGGGTTGACTTTTGTGCACCGTCAGAGTGAGCTTGAGAGGGTGGAAAATGGAGCAAGTACGAGTTAGAAGTTGGTCGTGTAGTAGCAGGACTGATGTCCATTAAATTGGTTAAGGTTAGGTTGTTTGCAATTAAGTGTTGAAAAGTGAAACTTTAGGGTGATATGGCAGATATATTTTGTAACAAAAATGCCTATTTAGAATTCAATAAACTCCAAAAAACCTAATTAGGTTATCATCAGTAGTTTTCTTAATTTTGCAATTTTGGTCATTTTGGACATTTTGATCAGTTTGGTCATTTTGGTCATTTTAGCCATTTTGGTCATTTTAGCCATTTTGGCCATTTTGGTCATTTTGGTCATTTTGGTCATTTTGGAAATTTTGGTCATTTTGGTCATATTAGCCATTTTGGTCATTTTGGTCATTTTGGTCATTTTGGTCATTTTGATCATATTGGTCATTTTGGCAATTTTGATCATATTGGTCATTTTGGTCATTTTGGTCATTTTGGCCATTTTGGTCATTTTGGTCATTTTGGTCATTTTGGAAATTTTGGTCATTTTGGTCATATTAGCCATTTTGATCACTTTGGTCATTTTAGTCATTTTTGTCGTTTTGGTCATTTTGATCATTTTGGTCATTTTGGTCATTTTGTTCATTTTGGTCATTTTGGTCATTTTGGTCATTTTGATCATTTTGGTCATTTTGGCAATTTTGATCATTTTGGTCATTTTGGTCATTTTGATCATTTTGGTCATTTTGGCAATTTTTATCATTTTGGTCATTTTGGTCATTTTGGTCATATTAGCCATTTTGATCACTTTGGTCATTTTAGTCATTTTTGTCGTTTTGGTCATTTTGATCATTTTTGGTCATTTTGATTATTTTGGTCATTTTGGTGTTGTGGTAATTTTGGTAATTTTGTTCATTTTGTTCATTTTGGTCATTTTGGTCAATTTGGTCATTTTGGTCATTTTGGTCATTTTGGTCATTTTGGTCATTTTGTTTATTTGGTTCATTTTGTTTATTTGGTTCAATTTCGTAATTTTCGTAATTTTCGTAATTTTCGTAATTTTCGTAATATTCGTAATATTCGTAATTTTCGTAATTTTCGTAATTTTCGTAATTTTCGTAATTTTCGTCATTTTGGTCATTTTGATCATTTTGGCCATTTTGGTCATTTTGGTTATTTTGGTCATTTTGGTCATTTTGGTCATTTTGGTCATTTTGGTCATTTTGGTCATTTTGGTCATTTTGGTCATTTTGGTCATTTTGGTCATTTTGGTCATTTTGGTCATTTTGGTCATTTTGGTCATTTTGGTCATTTTGGTCATTTTGGTCATTCGAGGTTAAAAGTTCCGATTTGGTGTCTTTGAAAAAGTTGTAGGTTATGATTAGAATTTCAGAAAAAAAACACAGGAAAAATCGCGATTGTTTTTCACTTAACATGTTATCACTAAGAGTTGATAATAACTTTTTTTATAAATAGCACCGTTTCAAGATATAGGTATTTTAGGCAATTTTTAAATTCTGATGTTATAAAATACTATGTGGAAGAAAAAATGGAAAAAATATTTTTGAAGTGCTGAAAAAAACAACAATTTTCAATTTTTGCACAGCAAATAAAGTTGTAATGCAGCTGCTTGTAAAAGGCCTGGACGTAAAATAATTTTTGCATTTTTCATGAAATTCTATGTAATATTACACCCTGAAATATGTAGCCCATCAGTATGGGAAATCTACTTGGCCGAAATGTCAAGCTCATATATGCGTCTATCCTTTCAAATTTTCATCGGTCTGATGGCCGAGCGGGCTAAGGCGCCAGTCCTTACTGTTGGCGCTGAGTTTGAATCCTGTCGGTTGCAACTTTTTTTTTGTGTGTAGAAATGTTGTACATGCAAAAATTGTACATGCAGTGTGTTATATCAAGTGTCTTTTTTGACGAATGTGCATGCTTTTGCATGCGATTTTACTATCGGATTTTTTGCTGTGTGGTTTTGTTGATCTACACAGAAAAAAAGTTGAATTTTAGAATGTTGAAAATTTGGTTGAATATTACCTCTTTTACATGAAAAATATGTAAAAATGTGAGCCTGATGAATATTCATCAAAAACTGATGAAAATTCATCATTTTCTGGGGTAAAATTAAGCATTTTTTCTGGGGTAAAATTAGGCACATACAAAAAAATACAAAATTGACTGCGCTGGCTCAACTTGTGTAATATTTGATGGTTCGTAAGGTAACGTAGGAATATTCTTTTTTAACGTAATTTTCCCTAAACTAATGAGAGCACAGTGCAATTACACATAAAAGATGTAAATTAACACATTTTTAAAGTATTTTTACAGTTTGCTCTAATTCCAAAGTTTTTCCAATTATTAATGATTTCATCTCACTGTACAACGCTCTGTCACCCACAACCAGAGCGCAGGGTTCAGAACTCAACGGTATTCGTCACAAAAGCTGCTGGCTTCAATCGTCACCCAACTATCGGCATGAGTCAGTTCGGTTGCTTTTTGTATCTCCAACGAGTAACCCGCCAGACTTGGGCCAGACTTTTTGCAGGGTGTGCCGTTCTTGGCACTGGATTTAAATCCAACGGGCTTACATCGGCTGCGGGTCCGCGCAATTCACCCGATTAAGGTGTACGCAGCGAATGGACGGAGAGGTCAAACTTGGTGGTCGCGGGACGACCTTTCGGGGGGTTCGTTATCTGGTCGCTGTGAGGTTGGGTTCGCGTTGTGCCTCGGACGTGGATTTCATAACTATTTTCTGCCGCCTTTAGGCGGGGGGTTGAGATTAAAACGAAATCCGCTTCAAAGGCACATTCGCTGACTACGTCAGCGCCCCGCACCATTAAAAGTGATTAGCTTATGCGGGCTGGATTAAGCGATAAACCTTGAACGGTGAGGTCTCAGGTCACGTCACTAGATCATTTTACCCTTCGTTGAGTGCAGTGATTACATCGGACTGTGCATAAAATTGCGTTTCTTCGCCATCAGACGAAAAACACATTTGTCAGCCCTGCTTTTGACATTTTGACTAAACGAAAAGTGAAGAAATCGATTATAGTCGCACTCCGGCTGGAAGCAATCAAGATTCAATCGCACACCCAAGAACAACGTCCGCTCACAAAACGCCTTGGCACCGAAAACAAAAAATCGAAACAAATTGCACAAACAACACGCAGGGGCTGCATGCCAAAAATTATCGAAATTTTCCTCTCCACACTGTGTGAAGGTTCCAGTTCGATTCCATTCAAATCTTGCCAACCGACTTTGTAGCAGAGAGAGAGAGAGGCCGTCACTAAATTTTCGACTTCGATCGATCACACATCTCAAATTGATTTTTGTTTTGTTCCTCTTTTTTGATTAAAAGACTTGATTACGAAAGTCGGTGGATTGTTTCCGCAGTTACGCACTATTGGCACGCGTCTAAATCGCCGGATGTTTCACGAGGAAACTAACAAAAAACAATTGACTGACTCAAGTAGTAGACTCGTTTTTGGATTTGGAAATTTTACAGAAATCAATATACTTGTTTGTTTTAACTTACAATTCCATATTTTTAGAGAGCAACCATCTTTTGTGCTTACCTGTAATAAATAAAAAAAACACACAGAATGTTAGTTACTTGAATAACTCTGCAAGGTAGAAATCATGAACAGCTGCATATGATGTGACATTTCCATATAATAAACCACAATTGATCCTAAATGATAAATCAAGCCAAAGGACAAGGCAAATATGATGCTGATTGAATTATGCTGGCAAACATGCAAACTGACAACCACTTTCACTCGTTAGGAAACAATGGTCAGCAACGCCAACGAGACAACCTCCTCCCCACTCCTCAGACTTGGCACAGCACGGTCAAGCACGACTTCCAACAGGCCCCAAATACCCCATTTCAAAATCAAACCTTCCCCCGTCCTCCACTCATATCTTCCCTATCGCGCAGCCTCATTCAAACGGCAAAATTTCACAACAAACAGCCCCGAGAGGGGGAGCTCCTTCGGTAAGACCCACATCTTCGCTAACCCAACGCCCATCATCCCACGCAGCATTACTTCCTATGTCCCGGGCATGACCCCGTAGTACCGGGTGGGGAGGAGGCAAAAAAAATACGGAAAACTTTCCTAATCAATTACGATCACCCACACTCGCAAGCACGCGATACGCGAATCGGAGTCCCCGGCCATGACTCACGCGCTCTACCCCGTAACCAACGCTTGAGTTAAGCAGCTTTCGCAAGTAAGCACACACAGAAATATAAATCTTGAAATTTTATTTTCCAATCATATTTACGACGCGAGTTGAGCCCTAACGGAAAGGGAAAACTGAACAGCAGTGGGTCAACGCCACAGTTACAGAAGACTGAGTCTGGCAGCGCGTCAAAAATCATTAGACCCCTGGGCGGTACCTGGGACACCCCGAATCGGGACATGTGTGTGACTCCAATAGGTTGGTACAAATCAGTCTTGTCGGGTGGCCGCCGACCGTAATGAGCTGCTGCTGCTGCGGTAGACAGTTGGCAAATAAACGCCATGTGTGCGCGAGTGTTCCCTTCCTGCACGCGATGTTAGGCGGTGATGAAGACTGCAACTAGCCCGAGGACTAGTAGCTTTGATTATGTTTTGAGCGGGAGGGCTAAGACAACGTGTTATCTGTGAAATTTTGTGATATGTTTTAGGTTTAATATATCAAAAATGTGGACAAAAAATATGTATAATCCTTTTTAAATAAAAATACAAATTTCATTCGAAAAATATTTTGCATTTTTTTATAAAATGTACCATTCTCAAATTACAGCCTCTTTTAGGTATGTGAGCAATTCTGTACCAAAACCGAAAATTGATTTTATTTTCTTATTTTTCTACACTGAAATAAAAAATATACCAAATTCCTAGAATAAAAGAATATTGTACTTTTTTAAAATTTCAGTGTATAAATCTTGGCATACGAGTCTCCGTACAATTTTGGCAATTGTCCATACAAATTTAAAAATATGGTTTTTGAAAAAATCGTCCATAAATGTTAGAATGTAATATTGAATATTTGGCCCTTTTCAAATGTAAGCCTTGAATCAAAAAACTTTTTTCGAAAAGTTCGGAAAATTCCACGAATGTTTAATATTTTATCATATCGACGTTAGAAAATGGTAAGTTGTTTGGGTGAGACTTACACAGCAAAAAATCCGATGGTAAAATCGCATGCAAAAGCATGCATATCACCTTGCTACCGACGAGATTTAAACCCAGCACCAACAGTAAGGACTGGAGCCCGGCCATCAAACCGATGATATGCTGTAAGGATAAACGCATTTATGAGCTTGACATTTCGGTCAAGTAGGTTTCCCATACTGATGGGCTACATATTTCAGGGCGTAAAATTACATAAAATTGCATAAAATAATGCAATATTTATTTTACACCCAGCACTTTTACACGCAGCTGAATTACTACTTTTATAGCTGTGCAGAAAACATCAATTTTCATGTTTTTAAACCTTTGCATTGCAATATCTCAGCAACTAAGGGTCGTATCAACAAAGTTCAAAAAAGCAAAATATAGAGAATTTTCTCAGCTTTTCAAAAATATGGGCAAACATGTGCACTGATTTAAAAAATGAAAAAGTGCGACTATTTTCAAAAAAGTTACTTCAAAATTACCTCAACTTGAAAACGGTGCACTTTATCACAATTTCACTGAAGTACTTTTTGATTGCAAATTTAATTTTACATCGAAAAATGAAGTTGAAAATTTTTTGCGACCAATTTTTATTTTTTTTTAAATCAGTATTGATTCAAAAATTCATAACTCGGTCAAAGATTTTTTGCATAACCTGGAAATTTCTGAAAAGTTGGCATATTATGTCTTCTAAAACATATAAAAAAATAAAAATATTGTTTTTTTTGCAAATCAAGTTTTAGTGACAAAAAGTTTAACATAAAATCACCAAACATTTTTTACCGTGGATCATTTTTTCAGTGTAGTCCTTATCCACAACTACAACTTTGCCGAAGACACCAAATCGATCAAAAAATTCCTTGAAAAGGTACAGATTTTTGAATTTTCATACATCGTTTTTGTATAGACAGCTGCCAAATTTGTATGGAAAATTATATGGACAAACTAATGATGCAAAATGGCTTCCTTGGGCATACCGAAGGCACCAAAAAAGTTTCAGTCGGATTTAAAAGTTCAAAATTTAAAATTCTAAAAAAGACCGATTTCGTAAAGAATTGCTTTAATATATTTATTTTTTAGATAATTTTCGCTCTGGAACTTTGAAAATCGTGCAATTATTTCTGAGATACAGCTACACAAATAATTCGAATTGGTGAAAATAAATTTCACCTAATAAGCTTGTCAATATCAAGTTCTGATATCTCGGAATCTATTGAACCGATTTGCAATGTTTCAAACTGAAACATAAGAAAAATGTTTGGTCTTTTCAAAAAAAATTAAACAAAAAAAATTGAAATCAGTGAGAACAACTCAAAAGTGAAACATAAGATAGACAGAAAACACGAACTAAATATGATAATTTCAAGAAAAGGCCAAGAAAATACACTTGAAGCTCTTAGAATCTTAGAAAACAAATCTTGATGCAGCCAATGGTGCTTTGTGTAGTTTGTAGAAGAATTTTAAGTATTGTGAATAATTTTTCACAATCATTGCTCCAAGAGTGAATAACACCATCTACGACCTTAAGCTAAAATCAGATACCAAAAGTATAAAAAACAAAAAATGCTTTATTTGCAAGCACAAATGCACAAAATCGAAGATAAAAAGCCATACCCAAGCAAGTTAGGCCGTTGCAAATATACACTGAATAATCAGGGGGGCAAAAACATTTTTTTTTCTAAAAACTTCAAAATTTTAATGAAAACAAAAGTTTAATCAACTGAAAACCAGTAAAATGCATTTTCCCGCGATTACAAGCATGTTTGAATTCCTTTGAAAACATTTTAAATTTACATGAAATACCAATTTTTGCGAAAAAAAAATTCCGTCCATACCTCGATATTTTCAAAACTAATGATTGGAAAGCAACTATATGCCTGTAAAATGCATTTTAAAACACTTTTTTCATCCAAATGTTAAAACCTAGACTTGTAATTTCAAAGCCAACATAAATCGTTCCAATTTACTTTCATGGATCAAATAAATCTAATTTGTAATTTAAGAGTTAGAATGCTTACAAAAAATCTTTCGATTCAGATTTTACAAACATAAAAATGAATCACATTTTTCGTTGAATGAACTTAAAAAAATGCCAGACTTGCCTTTTATCAATCCTTTTTTGATCGAAAACATTATTTTTTTGTCAAAACTTAGCAACACAAATTGTAAAAAACTTAGAAAAAACATACAAGTTTTGAACAAAAACTTCCTTTCAATTGACGTAATTTTCAGCCCGTTACAAAAAATATTTTGAAAAAAATTATTTTTTTTCTAGATTGCCATTACGTTATCCAAAGTTGAATTATATAAATCAGGAAAAAAAAAGATTTTAAAATAAATTCAAACAATCCTTCATGCCTCTCAAACACTTAATCACTCCCAACACAGCCACCCACACAATCAAAAGGTACACGTGTGCCTCAAAAGCCTGGGGGTGGTTAGCACAATAAATGCCACGTCGCGAGACGCCTATTACACCCCGGCAGTCAGTCTGTACACCACGCGGAAATGATTAAATTCTAAAATCGAATCGAATCATATCAAATGGAATTACTCACGCAGCCCCCCTCCTGCAACAGACACACACGATTCGACTCGTCGAACCCCGAGGGGGTAAGTCTGGTGTCTAGTCTGTAACCATCACCAACACAGCAGCACCAGTCACGCACGATATTTGTTTGCGCCTTATTTGGTAGTAGTGAGCAATGGGTTCGTGCTGTTGTTGTTGATGTTGAAGTTTATGGGACGCGACTTGGGGTTATGTACTTTGGTGTTATATGAGACCGTCATCAGGATGAGGTAATGATGACGAAATTCTAACATCAAGAGTTGATAATCTGCTCCCAGGAACCAAAACCTCCGACAACTTTAACAACAACAACTAAGGAAACGGATGTCAGAAGACGATGCTTTCGCCGACACTTTTGCACCACGAGATCTTGTTGGTGGTTGCGAAACAGAATGCAATTGAGTAGCCAATTGTTGGCAAAAGAAGTAACAACGAATGTGAGAAACTTGGTCAACACTGAATGTCAGCCAGGTATGGTTCGGGTGTACACAATTTCAGAAGATCAAAAAAGCAGACATCACTGCCATCAAAATTAAGAACCTGCACCCAAAGTTAAAGAATGAGGGGATAGTCCTCACGAAAAGAAACGTGAGGAAAGTGCTAGTTTACGAGAGTATAGTCCTCTCGTGTGTTCATTCGTTCATTCGAACAGATCATCCTATTGAGTGGCTTATATGGACAAATAAACGCCACTTAGTCACCGAACCATGGTGGCCCATACGGCAAAGGCACGATTGAATATGCCGGAGGTCTTGGGTTCGAGTCTCGGTACCGGTACTTTTTTTTTGATAGATGAACTTTTTTTTGAAGATGAACCCATGAGTAAAGTACTCTCGATAATTTCGGGATTTATCCTCTCAGTCTGCACACAGTACCATTTTACTACCGAATCGTGCTCTTTATCCTCTCGTATGCCGATGCCCAGTTCTGGGTGTGTGTGATATACGAGATTGTAGACTTGGGAAGCTCAAATTTGGTAATTTACTTCGGTGTTAAGATTAAAAGGTGTTCAAGACGTTGGAAACAAGACGATTCGACACGCGGCTCCAAGCTCAGTCGTAACTCTTGGACCCGGTATAGGAAGGAAATCAAGGTTGGTCGCACGCAGATTAAGCCCCGAAGCCCCCCAAAAGCAGACTCAGTTCGGACAGCAGTTTTGTCCAAGGTTGTGATGGCCTCCGCTACGGATGTGGTGGTGCGGAGCGCGGGGATTTACGCCTTGTTTTAGACGTCGCCGTCAAGGCAGATGGATTTTTTCCGTGGCCGATGGGAAATGGTTGGAGAATTGGAGTTTAACGAGCTGTTGTCTGTGATACAGCTCAGTGACTTACGGTCGGCCGATCGGAAACGGAAAACTGATTAGTCGTGTGACAGGTGGCAGACGAGGGCTGAACTAAATATGGTTCGCTGACTCATTATTTTTCTGTGTGTAGCAAATCGTATAATCCATAATCTTTTTTGTGGCTTTTGTCGATGAAAATTTACTCAATTCCATTAGAAGCAAGCTATCATCTAGAGATTGAAATTGAGAAACATGTACTGTCACTCTTCGAAGACTTTTGAGATAATACCATCGCTGATCAAAAAGTAAATTTGTCAACAGAATGAATATAAGTAACACATGGAATAATCTAAATAAGCCTTTGTGATTTTTCCATCGAATTCCAACCTCGAATTCATTCATCAAATTTTCTAAGCCCCGTCTGGTCCAACATCCGCTACACCAGAACGTGCCAGCAGTATAATCAATAACTTTCGTGCGAAGCACCAACAACAAAAACAAAACAAGTAATTCCAAAATCCAGATCAACAACAACACTATATCGATTCACGTTTCGAGCAACCTTGCTCTCGGCAACCGATTTTGGAACCACCGACGACTTTACGCGCCGTTACTTTATCGAGACAACACGAACCGAACAAGGCCCAGCTCGTTGCACACGCACTTTGGCACTTTTTGCCAGTAGTGTATGTGCACCGGTCCGTATCTTCCGGTTACTGTCACGACAGCCATGTGCCGGTGCGAAAGTGAATCGTGCAGCAACCGAGAGAGAGAGAGAAGTTGGCATTCTCGGAAAGAGAGCGCGCGGCTGGATTCGAACTTGGTACCTTGTGGTTTGCAAAACTTTTCGAAGCTCGCAGTCAGCAAATTTGGTTCGTTAAAAGGGCACAAAAGGGAAGCTTCGCTTGGATTTAGTGAGGGATTTACTTCCCCTTTCTCTCTTTCCAGCAGCCATTATTGCGTCCCCCTGATATAATTTATCACCCCAATCCGGCAATTTCGGAGGGGACAAAACGAGATGGAATTGCGACCTGAAAGAGCTCCATTATCATTTTGTGCGACACAACGCACGCCAAGTTAAGCCGATAAGATGTCCTCTTCTGCACATGATCGAAGCAATCTGTGCCCGTGTTCGGACGCGTTTTTTGAGCGCTGTCATTTTTTTTCCATTTAATCGTCTTTAAAAGTGTAAAATTTCTTAAAATACGGAGATCTCTTTATAATTTTCGGTTCAAGACATTTGTAGTTGAAGTGATGGAAGTGAAAGGTAGACTTTTTCGGTGATATTTTTGAAATACGACTTTCTCGACTCGGCTCCACCGGGAGGAGATGTCAGCAGCAACAAGAAGATCAGGACCTGGGTAACTTCACGAAGTGGCCATCAGCTAGAGCGTTGCCAGTGGTTCCAGTTCGACAACATAAATTCCAGAATGGCGACGTCGTTTTTCAAGAATTGTCGAAGCAGATGTGGGTGGTGATCATCATTCATCCTCATTAAAGTGGGTCGCTTGCAGTTAATCGTGCGGTATCAGGATTGCTGCCGGAAGCTCTGCTGATTAAGACAGGGATTCAAGAAAAGTCAAGATTCATGTGACATGTGGCGAAACGATCGGAAATGAGCTGGTTTCGAAGATTCTTCGTATTTGGTGAGAGCTTTCCATTTTTATTTTCAATTGACACTTCCATCCACTCTAACATCCATACATGTCACTAAAGACCAACCACGCCAATCTTACTATATACGCGGTAGGGTGTTCCCTTGGTCGTTCGCTGTGAGTTGTGGATTGCCTGCTTCTCTAATGAAGGTTCGACTGAGGGGGCATGCTTATTAATTTCTCGTCGCTCCATACCCTCAGTGACGTGATGGGAGCAAGGGCGTCTATGCAAAGTGTCCCTACACCCGCTAAAAATTTCCGGCGCTTGGGGTGGGAAGAGGGAAACCATTGTATTTTATGCGCCGGTATTTGTAGCATAAAAATTCGTGCAAAAAAACTTATGCACGTGGGTGTACAGATTACGGAGTAAAAGATGATCGAATTGTTCACCTAGCGCTCACATGTGTTCCAGGACCAAGTTGCCTGCGGGTATGGGGATCATACATACATACATACATACATACACAACGCACGCCAAGTTAAGCCAACTTGGTCAGCGCTACGGGAGGAAACAGGACGCCAGAAGCAGTCATCAGACCAGAAATTTTGCACACCAGTGTGCGTAATAATCACAGTAAATAGTAAAATTAACAATAATGTAAATCTACTGTAAAAAGTACATTACATCAAAACCATGTAATGACATTTTTTTTAAATCAATGTAAAATTACATCTGAAACAATGTAAATTAACGTACATTTTTTCCAGTGTAACAAACAGCTGGGGATTTCGGTGTCGAGAGTTGCAACGAAAGCGAGAGGGGTTCAAACCAGACCAGCCAGACAAGACTCAGACGGGGTAGACAATTCAATAATACAGCAGCAGCCGAAATCAGTGGCAGAGATTGAATGCCTCAACCAGAAAGCGATTTTACACACACTTTATTGATAGCATGCGCGCAATATTCGATCCCATTACTTGCGTGTAGAGTGGCGTGCGAGACGGGGGATCGATTTTTAAGTTGTGTCGGTTGATTTTTTGAACTGGCATTTTTTTGTTTGTTATAATTTTAGTTTTTTTATTACTTCAAGCAAAACAATGTAATTGGGTACTAAAGCCCTATGTAAATTTTTATGTACCATGGTAAAAAAACACGATTAAAAACCATTTCTGATCACCTTTTTTTCATTTTAATGCAAACAAAATTATTGAAAAGACAACATTTTTTCGATGGATCAACTATGGTCACCTAGGAACGAGCTGTCAAGTAGGACCTTTTCTGTCAAGAAGGGCCTTGAAGTCAATTTTTAAAAATTGAATTAAAAATCAATTTTAAATCCTTTGCTTCAAAGGGTCATTGTACCATAAAAAATAAGCTTTATCGTTGTGAACAATGATATCACAAATTTAAACTTAATTTTAGGACCCAATTGGGCCCTTTTCTATGACCAAAGAAGCCATTTTGTGCCATTGGTTCAACCCTTACAAGGCACCATACAATTTTGGCAGCTGTCCATACAAAAATGGTACCGTAAACTGGGGTGACTTTGATAGCCCGGGTTGACATTGATAGAAATTTGATTTGGCCACTAATTTTGATACATCCAATGTAACAGTCATATTTTTGCATATATGTTCGATAATAAGCTATCCCTTAATGTTTGCATATTAAAAATTCTCAAAAATGTTCAGATATTAATTTGACGGGCATTTGAAAAACCTATCAAAGTCACCCCGGGCTATCAAAGTCACCCCAGTTTACGGTATGTAAATATACGAAAATCTGTAACTTTTGAAGAATTTTTCTGATCGGTTTGGTGTCTTCGGCAAAGTTGTAGGTATTGATGAGGACTATTTCAAAAAAAAAAATTACATAAAATTTTTGTGGCGATTTTTTATTTTTTATTTTTACAATACAATATTTTCCCAAAATCCATATTTTTAATTATTGTTATTTTTTATTGGTCCCGCCCGTGTATATCAATCGGACCGCGCACTGGACTCACAATCCAGAGGTTGCCGGTTCGAATCCCGCGGCGGGCGCTCTAAAATTCTTTGTGTAAATATGGGTATTCGGCGCCGTCGCTCCGTGCCATACTTTCATACACTTAGGAGCCCAGGGCGGCGAAGTCCTTGAAGATAAAAGGAAGATACTAGTGGTTGGTACTAGCAATGGTGGCCAACAGCTATAAAGTCAACTTCGTTTTCGTTTTTTTATTTTTTTATTTTAGGGAACAAAAAACCGCAAGTTTTGAGCCATAGAGCAGTATGGACAAGAATTGAAAAACTAAAATTTCAAAAGGCCCGAAATTCAATATTACGCTCATTCGAAATGTTAGTTTTGATGCCAAAATCATCAAAATAATTCATTTTTCAACATTGAAAATTGGACAATAAGTTGCTGAGATATTGACATTAGAAAATGTGTGAATGTTTGGATGATCTCAAAAAACTTCAATTTTCTTGTTTTTTTTTTTCATTTGTTCACTGTATTTCAGCAACAAAAGATCCAATCTTTAGTATCTTTTAGGCAATTTTGTTCGAATGTTTCGAATTCTAATAGAAACATTATGAATTTTCGAAAAAAATATGCAAAAACTTTAAAGTCAAATTTTATTTCACATTCAAAACTTAAGTCAAAAAATTATTTCGACTGCATAGCAAAAAATCCGATGGTAAAATCGCATGTAAAAGCATGCACGAGCAATTCCAGCTCAAATAAGGATTTTTCTGGTACTTTTGTACCCGACCCTCTCCGATTTCAATGAAACTTTGTAGACATGTTATCCTAGGCCTATATAAGCCATTTTTGTGTATATGGAGCCAATAGTACTCGAATATAACATTTGAGGAGGGCGTAATTTGTAGATTAAAAATTACTGTATCTCGAAGCCGTTGCGTCGTATCAAAAAGTGGTCCAAGACAAACTTGTAGGAAATTGGACAGGCTTTCTGAAAAAAATACACTGAAATAAAAATACACGCCACATCTATGAGATTTTTTGAATTTAAGTCTAAAACTTAAATTAAAGGGTGATGTCACAATTTTTTAGAAAATAGCCTAAAATGTTACTAAAAGACTGACGAAAAATGCAGGATAGTATGTCTCTCCTAAAAAAATACAAAAATCAGCCCGTCTGTTTTTTTTGAAAAGTGGTTTAAACGTCAAAATTTTTAAAAACCAGTAGTGGGAATCGATTATCCAGATAATTTTACATAAAAGTGCTCGTATTGACTATTGTCCTATGTCCAATCCTTGGGAAGATACAGCGATTTTAAAAATAAAAATGTTGAAAAAACGGGTTTTTGGTGGTTTTTGGCAATTTCTATATGACAGACTTGGTTTTTCAGTCTCGTAAATATTTTTACCGGAAAGCTCGTCCAATTTCCCATAAGTTTGCCTTTGACAGCATTTCAATTGGATGTAAGGGCTTACAGATATAAGCTTAATTGCATGGCTAATAACTGAAAATAGAATATTTTTTTCAGTGTGGTAGAAACTAGGATAGTAAATTTGCTTACGTAAATATAAAAACGATATAAATCAAAAAGCTGTCAAAGACAAACTTGTGGGAAATTGGAGGAGCTTTCCGGTAAAAATATTTACGAGACTGAAAAACCAAGTCTGTCTTATAGAAATTGCCAAAAACCACAAAAAAAAAACATTTTTTCAACATTTTTATTTTTAAAACCGCTGTATCTCCCCAAGGATTGGACATAGGACAATGGTCAATATGGAGGCTTTTATGTAAAATTGTCTGGAGAATCGATTCCCACTACTTGATTTAAAAAATTGACGTTTAGACCACTTTTCAAAAAAACAGTTTAAGTAATTGATTTTTGTATTTTTTTTAGGAGCGACATACCATCCTGCATTTTTCGTCAGTCTTTTAGTAACATTTTAGGCTATTTCCTCAAAAATTTGGAACGAAAAAAAATCGTGACATCTCCTTTAAATTTAAGTTTTAAACTTAAAAATCAAAAAATATCATAGATGTGGCGTGTATTTTTGTTTCAGTGTATTTTTTTCAGAAAGCCCGTCCAATTTCCTACAAGTTTGTCTTGGACCACTTTTTGTTACGACGCAACGGCTTCGTGATACAGTAATTTTTAAATTACAAAATACAAAAATATTTAAATACCTTGCGCCCTCCTCAAATGTTATTTTCGAGTACTATTGGCTCCATATACACAAAAATGGCTAATATAGGCCTAGGATAACATGTCTACTAAGTTTCATTGAAATCGGAGAGGGTCGGGTACAAAAGTACTAGAAAAATTCCTGATTTAAGCTGGAATTGCTCGCACATAACCTTCGCCAAAAAAAAAACAATTGCATGTACAATTTTTGTAAACTCAAAAAAATGCAACCGACGGGATTTAAACCCAGCACCAACAGTAAGAACTGGTGCCTTAGCCCGCTCGGCCATCAGACCGAAAAAGAATGGGAAGGATAAATGCATATATGAGCTCGACAAGTCAAGTAGGTTTCCCATACTGATGGGCTACATATTTCAGGGTGTAATATTACATTGAATTTCATAAAATAATGCGACATTTATTTTACGCAGCAAGATTACTTCTTTTTTTTTCGCTGTGTAAGATTTCTATTGTTTCCAAAAACACATTTGCAACATTTTTGTTGACACTTCTCCATAGCTCGATACAAAAAATTAAAATGGTCGAAATCAGCTGATTTCGTAGAGAATTGCTCAAAAGCAAAATAATTAAAATGTCGCCAAATCGCAAAGCGATTATCGATGATAATTACAAAAAAAATAACCTAAAACTTCCCCAACCCTGTCATAAATTGACATTTGATGGGTTGTGGTGGCGCCCACCGGGCGCTCGTTCCAAATCCAAATCGATGATATCTTGGCCCGTTTTTCGCTTCGCTTATCACTCCCTCAAAATCACTTCAAAGAAATTGTAACTTTTCCCAAGACATCTCTTACTCGCGGCAGCTCATTACGACGGTCGTTCAATTTGGCCAAGAAAAAACGCTGATCGCTGATAACAGAAACGCCAAGTGCTGCTGGGGGACGCTTTTATCAACGGCCAAAATTTGATGCGATTCGGATCAACAAAAAACTGGCCGTGGCCCAACCCTGGGAACCAGATCAGATTTTGGCCCTCCCCGAAGTCCAAGACAAAGACCTCGGGTTGTATTTCTATCATTTCTCGTTCCGGCGCTTTTTTTCAGGGGGGGTTCGCGTTTCCTCGAAACTTTTTTAACTTTGCTTTCGTTTGGAGAGGAAAAGATAAATCTCGCGTTCGTCGTCCGAAGGTTTATTTTCGGGGGGGTTCGCCGCTCCCCGTGTCTGAAATCATCGTAATTTATTTGATTTGAGTCACACAAATTTCACGTTTTTTGTCGTGAGTTTTTCTCTCTTTTTACATTGCCTCGTCGGGTTGGGGCCCTCCCTTGCTAGTGCAAGTGAATGTAGATCAATTTTCGAGACAGAGAGGTTTTTCCGTGCACGTTTCATCAGCGCGAACTGGACAAGCTGATGGAAAGCTAGATTTGGTTTGGAACCGTTTGGCGTTGATGGATAGTGATTTTGAGATTTGTCCGAGAGGTATCTCTTGTTTTCAATCGCAATTGTCCCTCACGAAATGAAAAGGGAGAGTGATCTGGTAGACAAAGTTGTCATTTTCATTTGATTTTTGGGTATTTCAGACTTTTTAATAGGATAAAATTGTCAGTCGTTGGTCGGACACTTTTCTAAGAATCCTTCAGACGACAATAATGAAGACAAAGTGAGCCAAATCCAAAAGCGCCACTTAATCAGAAATAATTTTCCACCAGGGTATTTACCAGCTGCTCTTCCCAAAAACAAACGAAAACAAATCTTATCTATTTCGGGAGAGAGCAACAAGAAGTCAGAAGCAGCCGGTTCCAACTGCTGCTCGTCGTCGTCTTCCCCCCGTTAAAAAGCAGAGAAGAGCAGAGACATCTCAAAACAGAGGAAGAACCTACATCCGGTCCCGCAAGTAATCAATGAACGTGAATTTTAAGTAACAACTGCCGGTCGGTGCCGTCTCCCTCTCTTTTTCAGTCAGACTGTGATTTTCTCGTCGTCGGTGTGGTGCGAAAGGGAAAAGCCAAAAGGAAAAACCGGCTACGACTTGACTTGGTCCCCCCTCTCCCTTTTGTCAGGGTGATACCATGGGAGTAGAAGTTTTTCAGCAATCTTGATAGAGCGCAGAGGAGAACCGGTGCGGCGGCTGCTGCTGCTGCTTCGTCACCTCCTTGAACTTTTGAGAAGAGGGGGGCCAATTTGAAAGATTTGCCCGCAAGGGAAGTTCGTGCTGGCCTGACTTGAGAGCACAACAGCTGACCGAGGTCAAGTCGCTGGGTTTTGGGGTTTGCTTCTGAGGGGAAGGGTTGCCAGATTGCAAAATGATGTGAAACTGTTAAAATATAACATTTTAACTTTTTTTATTTACATAAATAAAATTCTTCACAAAAATTTCAGAAAAAAGTGGAGAAAATTATAAAAAATTAAAACATTTGATTTTTTTTACTGATATTTATTTTAATAAAATTAAAACCACAAAAAATAACACTGAAAACGCTGAAAATAACCTTTGCGGTAATTTGCCCTAAACTCAAGATGAGCAACTCTCTACGAAATCGGCCGATTTCGACCATTTTTATTTTTTGTATGTTTTGATTTGACTTAAACTTTGTGGGGGCCTTCCCTATGATCAAATAAGCTATTTTGCGTCATTGGTTCACCCATACAAGTCGCCATACAATTTTGGCTGCTGTCCATACAAAAATGGTATGTAAATATTCAAACAGCTGTAACTTTTGAGTGAATTTTCGGATCAATTTGGTGTCTTCGACAAAGTTGTAGGTATTGTTGAGGACTTTTGAGAAAAAAATAGGTACAAGGAAAAAAATTTGCAGATTTCTTTATCAACTTTTTTTTCACTAAAACTCAATTTCCCAAAATACGTATTTTTTGATTTTCGAGATTTTTTGATATGTTTTAGGGGACAAAAATCCGCAACTTTTGAGCCATAGAGAAACATGGTCAAAAAATCTGCCGCCGAGTCATGAATTTTTGAAAAAACAGTGATTTTCGGAAAAAATCGAAGTTTCATGCAAAAACAAGTTTGACATTATTTTTTAATGCAAAATTGAATTTCCAAACGAAAAGTACTTCACAGATTTTATACTTTCTCAAGATATAGCCACCGAAAGTTTGATTTTAACGAAATATTTGCAGTTTTTCAATTTTTAAAAATAGTGACCATTTCTAATTTTTTTAGAAGTTCAGAAAATTTGCTATAAAATTGTCTAAGAGACATTGAAGATTGGACCTCGGGTTGCTGAGATAGAGCCGCTTTAAGAAAAAGAAACACGAAAATTGAAGTTTTCTAAATCTTACCAAAACAACCCATCATTTTCTAATGACGATATCTCAGCAACTAATGGTCCGATTATCAATGTTAATACATGAAATATTCGTGAAATTTTCCGATCTTTTCGAAAAAAATATTTAATTTTTTTTTAAATCAAGACTAACATTTTAAAAGGGCCAAACATTGAATATTACGCCCATTTAAAATGCTAGTCTTGATTAAAAAAAAATCAAAATATGTTTTTGTCCCCTAAAACATATCAAAAAATCTCGAAAATCAAAAAATACATATTTTGGGAATTTGAGTTTTAGTGAAAAAAAAAGTTGATTAAAAAATCTGCAATTTTTTTCCGTGTACCTATTTTTTCTCCTCAGTCCTGAACAATACCTACAACTTTGCCCAAGACACCAAATTGATCAGAAAATTCACTCAAAATTTACAGCTGTTTGAATATTTACATACCATTTTTGTATGGACAGCAGCCAAAATTGTATGGAGACTTGTATGGATGAACCAATCACACAAAATAGTTTATTTGGTCATAGGGAAGGCCCCCATTTTTATTTAATTTATTATTTTGAAGACTTAGCTAAATCTTGAGAAGAGATTTCTAATCGGTTGGTGTCTTTAGCGATCAATTTAGAAAATCAAAACTCAAAAAATATAAAATAATATATATATTAAATATTCGATTTAATTTTAAAAAAAAATGTATAGAAAGTAACAAAAAAAAACTACTGAAATGTATGGACTCCGCTTTTTCCAAGGATTTTATATTTTTGGGTTAAAATTCAAAAAGAGTTATTTGGCCCACCCACAAACGACTTTGAATTTTGATGAAGATTAGAAAGGCTAAAAATAAATACAATTTATTCTATTAATAACTTTTTTATTTATCTATTTCTATTAGGCTGGTACAAATTTCATTTAAAGTTTTTGTAAACTCTAGCATTTTAAAACACTTTTTGCATTCAAATGTTGAAACTACGGCTTATTGTTGTAGAATCGCAGTTCAAAAAAAATAAATTATTACATCCGGCAATGTTGACAGATTTTTTGTCAGAAAAAATGTGCAATCTTGCCTTCAAAAATGTGTTAACTTACATCTATTTATATGTAATTTCACATATTCTATATACATAGAATAAATTTTGGCGATGGTTGTTCTTGCCTTGGTAATATTTTATCTGGAAATTGGCACATCTTAGAAATGATTTGTAATTTTTCCTAAGAAAATGTGTAATATTACATCTTCTTGTGTGTAGTTTCTGTTTTTAAAAATAAGTTTATGTAATTTTACATCAAAACCGTGTAAAGAAAGGGTTGCGTATTATTTGATTATTTGACAAATCTTTGACAAAAATGCTGAAAAATACATTAATTTTCTAGCTTTCCATATCTGGTAACACTGCCCCAAGGCCCTTCATGGAAATTCATCCGGTCAAACTCGACCAACTTCGCTCTCCCTGAGGTTTCAACGTTGGCCAAGTTTTTCAATTGAGTTTGGCCAAAGTTACGCTCCGGATGGACACTTTGCCCGGCCATGTCAGGATGGGCTAACGATGACAGCGCGATACTTTTATTAAATAATGTGCCTCTTTTGGGTGTAGTTTCCTTTGATGAAATGAGTTCATAAAGTCTTTCCCTCGTCAAAATGACACTCACCTTGATCGATAGACACGTCCGTATCCGCTTGGCCAGGTTCGTCCCGTCCGTTCCGCCTTCGCCGAAGAAATCGTCCTCGTCGTAATCTTCATCATCGCTAGCACTGCTGCTGCTCGAGCTGGAGCTGGAGCTCGAGCTAGAATTGCTGGAACTTCCGCTGCTGCTGCTGCTGGAACTACTTAGGACGCCCCCACCACCGCCACCACCACCTCCTTCACCACTGGTGGCTGCGGCCGAGTTCTGATCAATCACGACCACCTCGGTGGCACCATTCTGCTTTTTGCGCCCAGCGCTGCTCTTCTCTGTTGTTTGCTGCTGGCCGTAGGTGACCGCGGACTCGGCCAGGTCACAGTCGGCGACGGCGACCAGACAGAGCCGGCACAGCTTGTGAAATTTGGGCGGCACGTTACACATGGTCGTGGACCGATTCATGGTTGGTCTTCCGCGGAAGGGTTGGGTTTGTTCCGGCGAGGTCAACCCTTTTCGCAACAACACAAAAAGGGTTGAGGCACAAATTCACACTGACACACACTTGGTTACAGGACACGTGGAAACCCTTTTCCAACGTGCTGGAGTTGGAGGGGGGGTTGTTCAACAACACTGCTCTCTATTCACACACTTTATTCCAAACAGAACCAAAACTTAAGCGAGGGTACTTCTGCGTCGTTTTGGGGCAACATTAAGCAACACATTCAGTCGACGGATATCGGAGGGCCCACGCAACTGTTGCTCCTTGTTGGATCGATGATCCGTACTCGCACATGCACGCACGCACCCCTATTCTACCGCTAGTAACAGCAACTAAATCCCGGTGTGTAGTAAACCGAACCGAAGCGATCACACGGCGAAACTGGTTGATAAAATTGTTAAGGTATCACTCTCCCTCGTTTGTGCTGAACAGTCGTCGTCCGCGCTAGTGTGTGCGTGATGGAAGTTCTTCATCGACACACATCTACGGCCGGCGATTCTTCGACCAACTCCTTCACGAGATTCTTCTCCGCAGGCAGCAGCACCTCCTCTAGTCCGTTTCGTTGGCTGTGAGTGTGTGGTTTACTGGACTGACTGAATATCTTCTGGAAAGAAGCCGGGAGAAAAACACAGAAGAACAGAATTAGAAATCATGTAGCAGCGCGAACGAGGTTCGACAAGAGGGAACACCACGAAGGGAGCAGCATCTTTTCCGCCGCATAGCATAGATTCCGGGCATAGCATAGCACAAGAGCAACAAACACACAAAAATATAATCTCACGTTTTGTATTTACTTTTATTGTTATTACGATTGCGCTTGCTTTCCAAGATTTGTGTTGTTTGTGGCTCTCCCGTGCTCGTTCTATTGCTCAAAGTGGGGAGAAACCACGTCTCGTTGTTTATCATGCCGCATATTAAGAGCCAGAAATTGTTTAAATTTAATTGAATAAATTGTTTAAAAAAAACATTCACAAAAATTGTATGCATATTTCTGGAGCAACATTTGAAAGGGGCGGTACGACATTGCTCTTACGGCCTTTGGTCCCATTTAAACGCGTGTAATGAAAGGCCGTAAGAGCAATGTCGTACCGCCCCTTTCAAATGTTGCTCCAGATTTAATCACAAAATATTGCATCAAAATATCAATTTACCTTACTAAACACAATATGATTAATTGTTCAGGAAAACCTTCTAACAGGTTTGCCTATGATTGAAATTTCTTTGCCAAATTATCAAGTCTGTTTTAAACCTCATCTATTTAATTGCACTATACAGTCCAGATTCGATTACACAAAAAAAATCGTTCTTTTATGAATTTTGAATGTTTGGACCAAAGACAATTTTATTTAAAGCATATTTTCATTGATATTTGCCCAATTCTTGATAGAAAAAAAACTGTAGTGATGGACAAAGCATTTTGTGATGCATGCTTACCGCTTTATTTCAGATACATAACTTTTTTTAAATCTTATTATGATCTTGTATTTATCAATCAAAATATTTTCTTGTCAATTTTTATAAACTAATGTTCTTTTCATTACTTTTTTAAACCCCTAAAATTTTTTGTTGCATGATCTTTACCTGCAAAATACTTCAATTAAAATTATCAGCGTTTTAAATTCGTTTTTTTTATTTTTTTTTAATTTTAAATTCAAATATTTCTTTTTGGAATGCAAAAATAAAAACAAATAAAAAAAGAAATAACAAGCCGTAGTCTCAACGTTAAAAAAAAACATTTTTTTTAAATACATTGTACACCTGCCCAGTTGTTTTGCAATCATTAATTTTCAAAATATACTAGCAATGAAGATTTTTTTTGAATCGTCGAATAAAAAACTGTTTGCGGTGCTGTAAACTTGAATACCAATAAAATTGAAAATATTTCTGATCGATCCCAGACATGCTAAAAATGATTGTAAATGCAAGAAAATGCATTTCAAATTAATTTCAATTGCTATTTCCATTAAAATTTTGAAGTTTCTTGAAAAAAAAATTTGTTTTTCCCCCTTAGACCGATTTTCAATATTTTTGAAAAATATTTGCAACGGCCTAACATGAGAAAAACTTAAGAATTAAGAAAACTTTTAATTAAAAGAAAAGCATTTTTTAATACCTTTTAGCTTCAAATTTTCGAAAGGGTCCGTCCATAAACCACGTGGACACTTTTTTGAAACGAAAAGTTCAAATTAAGCATATCAATTCAATGTTAGGATTTTGATCATAATTAATAATTTTTATTTGTATATTTGTGACAAAAATCCTCCTTTAAACAATTTTATTTTTCAAAATTTTTAAGCATGTTTTCTAATTGTTCAAAACACTCCCTTCCGATCGCGAGTACAAAATTAACCCTGAGATGTAACCCGAACGTTTGTTACTGTCAAATACTCTCTCTCTCTCTCTCTTTCTCTCCCTCTCTTTTTGATTCTAATTTCTGATCGACCAAATCGTTGGCTGCTTGCGAATCATGATAGCTCACGATCGGTTGCGCGCTGACGATTGAACTAAAATTCATTAAAAATTCATATTGTTATGATTGCTTTGCCTGTTTCAAATGTGTGTTGTAAAATGTTCAAGTCAAAATGTTTCTCAGATTTGCCGAAAAGCTGAATATGAATTCTATAGTAAATTTTCATAACAACCTATGAGTCATGGGCAGCGAAGGAATAATCATCATCAAAGGAAAATCATTGGATGTTCATCAAGAGAAAAAAAACCGTAGGGAGCATGCTCTCCTCTGTCGCGCACGAATGATCGGTAAAAAGAATCTAAAAAAATCATCATCTTGATTAATCGGCGGAACATCTTTTTCACTACTACACTTGCACGTGTAACGTTACACGTCGGAAATTGTTCTGTCACATTTTGTAGATGGGCAATGTGTATAAACAAAGTGAAAAAAAAAATATTTTAAGTTGTGCTGACAAGGAAATTCATAAAAAAATCATCGACAGATTGATTTTCTGGGAGAATTTTAGGAGCGATTTTCTTTTGCGTGATTTGCCTCCCCTCTCTTTCGCAAGTGAAAAAGTTCGCAAGCGAAATTGATTGTTTTGCGATTATTCCATCCCTGGTCATGGGTTTCCTTTGCAGATAGGATCTTTTGAAAATTTAATCCAGAATTGTTGTCCAGACTCGATTATTCGAAGGCCTAAAACAAAACTTTGGATTGTCGCATTTTCGAATAAACGAATCAAGAAATTTTGTATCTGTTTTATTTTTGATTGTCGAGCTAAACTACGACCCCTAAACTGCCCCTGATCGCATAAATGTCCCATATGCATTTTCATCGTTTTTAAGTTATTGATGCAGTTTTGTTCAAAATCGTGTGATCTTTCAGAAAAGTCTATAACATCCAGTACTTTGTTCTAGAAATCAGGAGGAAATCCAGTTTTTTCGTGAAAACTTAACACGTAGCCTTATGTGTGGGACAAACTTCAAATGCGTTTTTCTCAGCTTGCTGTTTTTGCATATGGGACATTTATGCAAACATGGGCAGTAAACTACTATAAAGTAATTTCTAATTTTTTAATCCAAGATGGCGACCTTGATGGCGGAGATGAAATATTGATAAAATGCTTTTGGAAATTTTTAAGGCAATCAACTATTCCAATTTGACTAACATGGGGTCGCAGAATAAAAATATAAAGTTAATACCTAGAAAAGAAATAAAAACAAACGAGAAAAAAAAAGTTTGTCGATGATTCGATTATCCGAAGTCCCATTCAAACTATCGGATAATCGAACTACGGATAATCGAATCATCGGGTAATCGAGGCTTCAGATAATCGAGTCTGGACTGCATACAATTTATAATCGATGGAAAGCATTCTTTTAAAAGGTTTTTTTTATTTACATTATTAATCCAGATTTTGAAGGAGGAGATCCCCTTTGCCATAAATAATATTCAGTTAGCAACATTTGCTCACATTAACCCTCACGAGGCTAGCCCAAAATCCCTATCAAAGACCACTAGAGACCAAGGTTTGGCCTTGCTCTTCTGCAGTAAATCCAAATTATTTCCACGTGCTAGCGCTGTGTTTGTACCGTGCCATGCCATCATAGGTCGTCCTGGTTATGTATTTGGACGGTACACACTCACAAACACCTCGATAGCCGGCTCACGCTTGTTATGTTTTATTTTTTCGATTTCGTTGGAAGTAGAACACAAAAGAATACAAATTTTGCCTCGTACTCTCGTGTCTATAAGCACCACACACTCTGTGGTACAACCTTGGCCCAAGAGGAAGAAACGCTCAGAATGTTGTGGCTATGAGAAGGAGAGAGGCGAGGATTGAATAGGGTATAGCAAGGCAAGAAAACGAGGAAGAACAGGTGAGCAAGAGTTTTCTACCTGCATTGTGACCTGAACTCCCTTTCCCGTACGACGCGGACAATGTGGACCAGTTCTGCGTTCAGCACTTTTGATTGGCATGATATGATAACAGTGACAATGGCCAATATTCAACGGACCGAACCGGCGCAACCCACCTCAGGACACTGTTTCTCGTTGAAAATACTGTACTATAATGTCGAGAATTCACGATTTTTGCCGAGTGAAGTTACGGAGAATTTGGTAACCCTTACTTGGTCACGCACAAACTATTCCGGAATGCCATACCATCCGGACATGTCGCGTCCATTTACACATAATGGGGGTCCCTCTTGGGGTGGACAAGTCGTCGTCGTCGTCGTCGACGAACGGCAAACAGAAGCCAGAATCGATTCCCCCAAGGGACAACAAATGGGGCTCTTCGCATGGAACATTTTAATTACACTCTCTTGTATGCCCGCTTGGTTGGTTGGTTGAGGACCAGAATTAGAAATTGGCCCCACCGAGCTGAGCGGACAACTGGCTAGGACGAACGAAGCATGATAACACTGAATGGTAATAACAATAATAGAAACAACTGTATTTTTCCAGAAGCAGGCACAAAGTAAAGGGATTAATTGTAGAAACAATTTCATTACATATTCATGTGCTATGGATTTCCCTTATAAATAGGATTGTTTGAAAACTACACAAAATACTTTTTTTGTGTTGTCAATTTTGGACGAGTGTTGCATTCATAATTGTGGCCCTTCCATTTTTTAAAATTTTATGTATTGTTTAAGTCACGTTGATTGATATTTGCATTAGAAATAAGCAGGATGGACTATTTGTTTAAATTTTCACTATACATAGAATTACTAAAAAAGTTTCATTCAATAGACAGGAAATCTTAGGGTTAAACGTAAACCATGTTAAGAGAGTTGTTTATTTCTGGAGTTTTTTTGAAAAGGTCCTATAAACCAAATTTCCAGTTTTTGCTTTTTGGGTGTTTTTGAAACCGCCTTGAGTCAGGGGTATTGAAAAACACCCAAAAAGTAAAAACTGAAAATTTGGTTTATTGGTCCTTTTCAAAAAAAACTCCAGATTTGTAGAATTTGTAGAAAAATATAATATACTGTCTAGACTCGAGTATCCAAAGGTCTCGAAAAATGTTATCTCGGAAAATCGAAACTTGGGAAAATCGTGCTTAAGTATGACCCCCAACACTACCCTTAAGTAATTGAGAGTTTTTTTTATTTCATTTTAGTCACCCCGGGCTATCAACGTCAATGTGTACTCATTTATGTAATTATGAGGAGACCACTCACTGTAATTTGAAAACTAAATTTAAAGTGTTGCTTTAAAACCTCATTATTGAGCAATTCGATCTCAAAATGTCTGCTGATCTGAATTTCATCAAGAAACAGTGTTCGATTTACAATTCAAAGTTGAGAATCTGAACTGTGTGCTGGATCGTTCTGCATATCACTCAGCATTTAATCAGAAAGGTTAATGTCCCTGGATTCCTAGTAGACAAACGCCGCAGCAGCAATACCAAAACACTACTCCATGCTATTTTCTTAGTACGACCTCCCTTGCTCCGATATCCATTATCACCTGGTATTGGTGGTCTCACCTTAAGCCACCGCAACCGGATACCAAATTCCGGATAAGAACCTCGCGCGACAACGCGATTCTATATAATATTGTCGTTTCTCACGAAAAAAAAACAGATGATAAACTAGTGTACATACTGCAATACATCAGCGCACCAATACAACCCAATGCCGCTGAAACGAAAGTGAATCAAAGCAAGACCCCCAAAACAGCCCCAAGCAAGACGTTCCCCCCACCACCACCGACACTCGTACCCACCCCGCAGATCATGGAGCCGGCTGTATACTACAGAGAGAGGTATTCCCACCAATTCAATCCAACTCACCTTTGCGCACACAAAACACAACAACAACAACGAATACGAAACGATTCGAGAACCGCCTCACACCACGAAACGATAAACCCGGAACGGAACGGAAGAGGAAGAGACACACGAATAAAAACACACCGCGACGGACGGAGAAGACGCGCCGCGAACTCGCTGAAGAGGAGAGCCCCGTAGGTTGGTTCAAGCGCGAGAAGCTGACCAACGCGATATACACAAAGGAACCAACAACAACAACAACACTGAGTCAGCGTCGGACGAGCGGAGAACGACGACGACGATGACGACAACAACAAACGGTGTGTACGACCGAAAGAGTGTCTGTCGGCTCTGATACTGACGAACACCGGACCAAGAGTTGGCGGTTCAACCAGCAGAAAACATGCTGCGCCACCACGCGGCACTTCGGAGACTTTCGCAAGCTCTCCGAGAGAGAGAGAGAGAGAATCTCTGCTCTGATATCGTAAACATAACCTAGCAAAAGGCAGTGTGGCAGTGATAGCAGCAGATAGCAGGCCACGGCAAACTATTCTCTCTCGCGTGGATAAAGAGCGGGTCGATGTGTTTGTGAGGCAGCAGAGCACGCTTTGTTTGGTGTTGGTGGATGTGAGAGAGAGTGGATCCTGTGTGTGTGTGCTGTACTTATCGTCGGCGTTTACTCTCTCTCTCTCTAGAATCAAAGAACGTGATGGCATTGCCGGTCCGAGCAGGTGAGTGTAGCAGAATGTTGGTGTAAATTGATTGGAATTCTTAACTTATCTGTTTGGTACAATAAATTTATCTGATTTTCGAAATTGCTGAGCATGCTTGATGCATAATTTGACTGAACCTCTAGTAGTTAATGTAGCAAGAACTGTAGGACATTTTTTGAAGCATTTCTTTCCAGTTGGTGTACACAATAACGACACCTCATATTGTTTTATTAATTAGGCCGTTGCAAATATTTTTTGAATTTTATGTCCCTCGACTTTGATCAAAGTCGAGGGGTGGGGAGGGGCAAAAAAATAAAAAAAAAAGTATACAAATTTAAATTACGAGTCATGGTTTCAACATTTGAATGAAAAAAGTGTTTTAAAATGCAATATACACCTGTCCAGTTGTTTTGCCATCATTAGTTTCCAAAATATCTAGGTATTGACGAAAATTTTATTTTTTGTGAAAAATAAAATTTTTGCGGTGCTGTGCATTGGAATTTCATAAAAATTCAAAACGTTTTTAAACAAGCCCAATCATGCTAAATATGATTATCAATGCAGAAAAAAGCATTTTAGATTGTTTTCAGATGATAAGACTAATATTTTCATGGAAATTTTGAAGTTTTTAGAAAAATATTTTTTTTTGCCCCCTGATTTTTCAGACCAATTTTGAAGGGGGGAGGGGGACATAAACTTTGAAAAATAATCGCAACGGCATTATATGGATTTAATTCATAAATATATTAAAAATAATTGTCAAAACTGAGAGATTTGTTGAATTTTTACATCAACTCTAGATTAAATTTTCAAAAAGTCCTATCTGTATAGGAAAGCCATGACGGATAGGTTGTTTTGAAAATTTAAACTAGAACTTTCATTTGAAATGCAAAAAAAATGAATAAAAAACTAAAATTATTATTAATTCAATTATTTTTATATTTATTGAAATGCTTAGTCTGTAATTGAAAATAAATACCGGGTTATTGCAACAATAAATACAAGTTGACTAAATTGAAAATACATTCTAACGCACTTTCTGTAAATTAAACACAACAAAAAATTTAAACAAAATATTTTGACATTTCGGCATTTCCAACTTATTACATTTTTTTGCAAACTTTGAACAAAAATGATACGCTACTAAGTGGATTTCGAATCATAACGTTATAAGAGCATGTCCAAACTGTATAAAAAATAGTATTTTAACTAAGAAAAAAATCTCTCAATCAACACAAATTTTACTGAATAATTTCATAGCTTATCAACAAGTCAAAACATACACCTTTCAATTTTTTCTATGAGCTAAACAGAGAGAGAGAGAGTTCACTATTTCCAACAGAAACAAATTTTTCTGCCAAAAGAAACAAACAAAAAACTTCAGAAGAATCAAAACTATTACAACTGTCTCATAGTGTTGTATATTTCACCCATGATTTGCTAAGATATTTCATAAAACAACAGTTAAAAAAGTAAAATTTGGACATTGAAATAAAAAATTAAATAAATCAAATATTTCATCTATCTTTCTTTGTAAAGAAATGTTAGTACTAACTGTTATATTTTATGCAAACTTATTTTACTGAAATAACTTTTTGCAAAATCCAAAACTAACAAAACATATTATTTTAAAAATCTCGTTTTTTTAATATAAATTTATAAAGCTGCAAAAACTCTCTGAAATTTTATAAGTACGATCTAAAAACGGTTGAATAAAACAAAAACTCACTCATAGTTTTCTGTCTAGAATATTTTTTATGTTATGTATCCGTGCATACAAAAACTAACATACTAGAAACGGAAAAAAAAACTCAAAAAAGCTATTTGAATCTTTTTTTTATAATTTTAAGAATTGTTCATGTTAGATTTGGAAAACTGACGAAAATGAATCTTATTACTTTAAAAAGGTTTGTTTCAAAACTTGAATAATAACATTTATAAACTATTAGTTAAAAAAAATCATAGAAATTGATTTAACGAAACCCATTTTTTGCGAAACATCATCAAAATCAACATTTACGATTTTTTCCCTTTTTGCCAGCTATGCCTTTGGATACCTTCATGGTGAATAGGTGAACTTTTCAGCACGCAAATGAATGCTTTTCAGAACTGTTATTTTGAACGATGAGCAGTAGTCTGTCTGAAAGTTACAATTGCCTGCTTAATAGAACTAATAGTTGTTCTAAAGAAAATGTTCAAAATTATTATTTTTTCTACAGTTTCCACTTGCTCGAGTGGTGATAAACACTCTCACTATCAGGAGAAACGCGCGCGCGGCACCAGCAAAAGGGTTCCACTACACTACCGTTCACCTACGCGGGGCCAGATTTTGATTTTTAACTCTCTATAGTTTTATGTGTTTATTACTTTTACCTCGGTACTGCGAGATAAAAAAGCGACCCATACACGCTCACTCGCTGCAATAGTGTTATTCGGTGCCCCAACTATGCAGTATTTTTGATGTACGAAAGGGATTTTTCTAGTTATTACGGGCAGTGCACACACCAGTGCACCAACCTAGCTAATCTCTGGCGGCCGTTCCAATAAAATCTAATTTTAAAACATTCTTTAATTACTTCATGACACCATCTGTTTCCAACTAGCGCATACTCCTGCAATTTGACTTGGACCAAAATAATAACAGAAAAGAGGAAGGAAAAAAACTAAGTTTCATCATCACTATACTCCTACACACAGAGCCAAGTTTAGAAAGAGATATAAACCCCGAGAGTATGACTGTAAGTGTACGCAGACGATGGCAAAGAAGCGATATAATCATCAACCACACATGCCTTGAAGACACAGAGCAGAGAAGTCGCTTAAAAACGCTTCTTTCGCTCCATCTCTCCTCTCGCTCTCTGTCACTATCATCACCGTCGTGTTCCTTTTATTGCCTGCTGCTGGCTGATGGTAAGGTACTTTGCCAGCTTGAACCCCTCACTCTCTCTCTCTTTCTCTTCTCACCTCTGTCCTTAATCCGGTATCCGTCGGTCGTTGGAGTTGTCGGTTCTCCCTCTAGCCATCCATCCAATCCATCAACCGCCCACAACACACTACACAGAGCAGTTGATACTAGGTTGGATGACCCTATTTTCAGCCCAGTCGCTCAGCGGCCCTGGATTTGGCCCAACCATTTCAACTAAGAGAGTAGACTGTTTCAAATAAACATGTTTTTGATTCTACGAAAAACTGTGTTTTACAGCAGACCCAAATTAGGTCCACTAGGTCCAAAATGGGTCCAACGCGCCAACTAGGTCCAACATCGCCCCAAACACCCCACCAGAGGACCTGGCATACGTTACCGAACGACATCGACGACGACATCGTTCGTTCGCCCTATGGTGGTGAACTGCTGCACCGAAACACCTCCGCATATCCAACGGACGACGCGGAGCTGCAATAAGCCAAGGTACACTGAGCTTTGCTGCATCGAAGGAAAATGAATAAAAATATTGAAAGGAGCAACAGCAAAAAAAGAGGCATTCATTGCGCCAACAAAGAACCGATTGCAGGCAGAGCAATACAGGCGAACGTACGTACACACGTACACACACACACACACACTATCAAGCCATAAGTGGTGCAATATTTGCCGGAGCATTGAGCAGATATCCCCGTTCTCTGGTACGGGGCTTAAAGTGGTCAATTCAAAGGGACATTTGGGGGGGAAGGATGTAAGTTTTGCAGGATTTGGGGAAGCGATTTACTTTGATGTTATAGTAAAAAAGATGGTCCATTAGTAAATTGATTATTTTGTGTTTAATTTTGGAGAAACTTCTTCCTCTAAATAAATTCACATATTTAAATAGAAACTATTGCAACCTCTCATTTTTTTACATACGTCATTTTGAAATTTTTGGAGCTGAACGATATTTATGTTCGTTATTCAACTTAATCTGGAAAAACGAGATTTTTACAACTTGTCTAACATGTTGAATGGAAGCATGTATTACATAACAAGAAATTTATTGATGCCTACTTGTGTAAAATTTCAACTCAGTCAAAAAATGAACAATAGAGGAGAAAAGCAACTCGCGACAAAATTTTGAGGCTAGGAATTTTGACAGGTATGATTTTCATAAAGTATTCGCCACCTTTTCTCTCCCACAGAAAACCTGGGAACGAGGTAGCTGTCAAACTAGGCCAAAATGTTAAAGTCACTCACAAAATGAACTTTGAGTGATTTGAGTTCATTTCTGACGTCACGAAAATCATACCTGTCAAAATTCCTAGCCTCAAAATTTTGTCGCGAGTTGCTTTTCTCCTCTATAGAGGAGAAAAGCAACTCGCGACAAAATTTTGAGGCTAGGAATTTGCTTTTCTCCTCTATAGAGGAGAAAAGCAACTCGCGACAAAATTTTGAGGCTAGGAATTTTGACAGGTATGATTTTCAAAAAGTATTCGCCTCCTTTTCTCTCCCACAGAAAACCTGGGAACGAGGTAGCTGTCAAACTAGGCCAAAATGTTAAAGTCACTCACAAAATGAACTTTGAGTGATTTGAGTTCATTTCTGACGTCACGATTTTCTCCTCTATTGTGTGTGCAACAAAAAAATCACCCTCGATTTTATCACTGGCTTTTCCGATTTCGGGCAGGTTGCTGTCAGCCGATCTGATTTGAGGTAAAACAAGACAATTTGTTAAAACTAATATCTTTCAAATTTGTACTTAATCAAATATAACGCACATAATAAAATTTTCTCAACCTTTTGAAAAAAATACTTTCAAATTTTAAAATCACGAACAACATTCAAAAAGTGCCAAATATTTTGATAAGGCTTTTTGAAATGTTAGTTGTGATTTTAAAAATCTGAAAAAAAATCAGCTGGTTGTCAAAATTTCACATGCGTTTCACTTTTTAACATTAAACATCAGATCAACAGTTTCCAAGATATAATCGATTTAAAATTGAGGAATTTTAATTCTTTGCAAATACATTGTTCAGAGATGGATGAGAATGATCACTATTTAGGAAAAGACATTATTGCTGAAAATTTTAACCTGAAAGGGCTTTAACTCAAAATCGGAGCAATTTATCAAAAAACCATATTTTTTTTCGTTTTTTTATCAAATATAAATTAATTGGATTTTTTACAAGGCAATTTTCGATACCAAATCCCTTTATTTTAATTCACAGCTTGACGAAAAACGAAACTTCCGTTATACCCTATAGCTAAGGAGTTGGTACTTTTTGTCTACTAAAACATATTTAAAAAATGCGGAAAGTTTGTCAAAATTGTATTTTGTGAAAAAAGGTCAATTAACAAAATGTTTTTTTTACCAGGGAGATCACTGATATCCCATTTTCATATTCTAGACTTTTCTTGATAAATTTGAAATTATTGACACTTTTGTTAAAAATAGAAACCCAACAAAATATTTTTGAAAAATTCTTCAGAAATGGAAACTCTCATAATTTTGATTCAGTGCAAAAAAAAGTCTTTGTAAAAATAAACAAAACCATCACAAAATATAAAAATTCTAGGAAAGTTAAACAAAAAAAATATAAAAAAAGTCTTTGCTTCAAAGGATTTCAAAATATATAAAAATTATTGTGAAAATGTTTTTCCACCAAAATTTTAAGTTTTCAGTTACCAGTAGACGTTTTCAAGGAGTATATAGTTTGTTTTACTTTTTTATTTGAAAACATTTAGATGGTTTTAAGGTATGTTTCTTGGTGAATGAAAATCTAGCTTTAGTTAATCTTGTTACCACTGCTTATAAAAAGTTGAAGGGGATCATTCTTGCAAAATCTTTGCAATAATTTAAACAATTTCGTTCAACATTACAAAAATATTGCCCCTTTTTCCCGATTGTTTTTTGTTCTAATGTCTGAGGAATGTTAAAAAATGTAACAGAATATTCATTACACGCTAATCATAATTGTTGAAATTAAACTCTTCCTTCAAAAAGTCGTTGTGTTGTTTTGGAAGAATACTCATATCTTTTAATTTTGATGAGATTCCAAAATAAATCTGATATTTGATTCTGTGCCAAGCCATTATAACAATCATCCAATATGTAGAAGAATTTGTATGGCTTTTGTATTCTGTATTGTGAGTAAAACTGAAGTTTAAAATATTTACTATATAAGAATAAAAACGAAACCATTCGCATTACAACTCACAGGTTTAGAGGAATTAATTAATGTTAATATATATTTTTTAAAGAATGCTAAAAAAATATGAGAACCTGATTTTTTTAAAGCATTCCCAACTTTTTTGATTTCCCAACTAGAGTGGGTGATGTCCTAATCATAATCTACAACTTTGCCCAGCTCAGAAAATTTCTTCTCATGATACAGTTTTTAAAATATTTGCATAGAATTTTTCTATGGATAGTCACCAAATTAGTATGGAGACTTGTATGGAGAAACAAATGATGCAAAATGGCTTATTTGGACCCAATGGATAAAATTTCAGAGAATTGCCCAAAAGATAATTACTGGATTTGGTAGCATATACCACAAACTACCAATAAAAATAAAAAACTAAACAAAAAATGCATATACAATAAGATAATAAATAATAGGTACCTGAAATGATATTATGGGAATCTATCGCTTGGCTTATTTTAGCATAATCGATTAGAAACTTGACTAAATTAACGCAACTCCGCCTAATTAAGTGGGATTTTGTTTGAAAAGCGTTCAGTTTTGGTATTCTCGACCAAATTCAGCTAACTCTTCAAAATCAATGCACTGTGTTCTTTTTGATAGTGAAATGAATCACGCTATCATACCAAATTGACGGACAAAATTAAATGAGAACATCATATGAATCATGCGATTGAGTAACCAAAAGCATGCGAGTTATGCTAGTAAATCGCCCCCATCCCTGGTATTTCCTCAAGTTCAACAAACCACATCACAGATTTCCATAGGAGCTGCACTAAACTATTCCGAGATCCCCCCGAAAGTCCAGAACATCACCGAGATTTATTCCCCTTTATATTACGCTCCTGGTGTCCCCATCACTTCCCCCTGGTATACCGCCCTTCTGCTCACGAACATCTTCTTCAGATGTGTTTCCTTCTGCTGTACGGCGTACACGGAGCGGAATGGTACGGTACGATATGGTTCTCCGAGGGTGGTCCTTTGTGTTATGCTCCCATTTCGGCCATAAAACCAACCATCAACGTGCATAACATAGAGACCAAGCCGAGAGTTCTGAACAGCTTCTATAGCTGTGTCTTGCTGTAGTTTTAGTCGCTTCCTCTATAGAGTCTCCAGCTGATCCGAGCTCGCACACTCTCTCTCTCTCCCTCTAGAGGAATCCCGTCTCGGAAGAAATACCGAATCTGGGATAAGTAAATAGAATGGCTATGTGTTGGGGAACCGGAGGAACTACGCCGATTAGTGTAATCCGGCTCGAGTAAGTGCAAACAATTGCCAAATACTGATTCACTGGACCGCGAACTAATGAATATAATACCCGCAAAGTTGTCTCCTACACACCATATCTTTGGCATCGCCACAACGTCGTCAGTTGCATAATGTCCCCAAACTCAACCCCTCGGGTGCCACAGATAAGCATATCATAATTCACGGAACTTCCACAAAGTCAACAGCGAAAAATTGTAACTCTAAACTTGTCCGACGACAACGGCAGAAGTACCAAGATGTTGCACCAGGGCAACCTCCTCCGAACTGGACAGCAGCAACAGCAGTTATCCAAACTCGAACTCGGTTCGGCTCTTCCTGAACACCGAGTGAAACGTCTGCGGACAGCAGAAGGACGGACGGCAATAAAAGAGACTTCTTTTCCACTATATTTGACATCTGCCGCTTCTGTTTCTGCTTCTGCCATGGTTCCGAAGTTGTTGCTGCTCATTTTCTTGTGTTGCTTGCCGTTTTTCCTCCGCAACCCAACCCACCCTGGTCTACCAGCGCTGTTGGTTGCGCCACACTTGCCATCTCACGACGAACGGCAGAACAGTTTGCCCTTTTTCGGTACGCCACTTTGGAAGCGCCGACGACCCCCCGACCCTGGAGGTTGGATAGCAAAGTGAAGAAAAAAAAACAAAGATTTTCTAGGCAGAACTACTGGCCTAGCCATAGCACATCAACTCGGGGGGTTCGTTTCTGTCAAGAAAAAAAGGGGTGACACTTTTGAAATCTCCCAAATGTACCATAATGTCACACTTCCTATCCCTTGGCTTGAAGTTGGAATTGTTTGGTCTAATTGGTTAGAGTTTTCCATGATGAATAAGTCATTTTTTTACATGTTAAAAAGGTCAAAATAAAAAAAAAATCTATTCAAGAAGGTAACAAATAAAGGCCATAAAATACAAATTTAACCAATTTTAACCGCTCAAAGTACTAAGAACAGAGGCCACATTCAGCAATAGTCCTATGAAGATATTTTCTTGTGTTTTGTTATCCTTTTTCTTTTTATTTTTGTATTTTATAAGCTTTTGTGTTGTCTTTTTTTAATACTATTAGGCTTTAAGTTTTCATATATTTAGTCCCTTTGATTTGCTCGTGGCAATAAAACAAACATTAAATCCAATGTCAAACCAAATTTACAAAATATACATAGTTACAGTTACGCTACCCAGAAAAAAATTAAAAATATCATCATATTTGAATTCATGAAAATATGTTTCCCTAATGTGTCAATATCTATTTACAATCTTTAGTCCAAATTTAAAATTTGGAACAAGCTTCAAAGAACTTTATTAGAGAGCAATTCTGGTCCGATTTTCAATGTTAATACATGAAACATTCGTGAAATTTTCGGATCTTTTCGAAAAAAATATTTTGGGAAAAATTAAATCAAGACTAACATTTACAAAGGGCCAAACATTTAATATTACGCCCATTTAAAATGTTAGTCTTGATTTAATGTTTTTCAAAATATTTTTTTCGAAAAGATCGGAAAATTTCACGAATGATTCATGTATTAACATTGAAAATCGGACCATTAGTTGCTGAGATATCGACATTAGAAAATGGTTGGTTGTTTTGGTGAGACTTAGAAAACTTAAATTTTCGTGTTTCTTTTTCTTAAAGCGGCTGTATCTCAGCAACCCGAGGTCCAATCTTCAATGTCTCTTAGACAATTTTATAGCAAATTTTCTGAACTCTTCAAAAAAAATATTTTTAGAAATGGTCACTCATGGTCACTATTTTAAAAAATCGAAAAACTGCAAATATTTTGCTAAAATCAAACTTTCGGTGGCTATATCTTGAAAACGAAGCCCTTTATCAAAAAAATTGTAAAGTAGTTTTCGATTGCAAATTCAATTTTGCATAAAAAATTGATTTCAAATTTGTTTTTGCATGAAATTTGGATTTTTTTCCAAAAATCACTATTTTTCAAAAAATCATAACTTGGCGGCAGATTTTTTGACCATGTTTCTCTATAGCTCAAAAGTTGCGGATTTTAGTTCCCTAAAACATATCAAAAAATCTCGAACATCAAAAAATACGTATTTTGGGAAATTGAGTTTTAGTGAAAAAAAAGTTAATAAAAAAATCTGCAAATTTTTTTTTCCGTGTACCTATTTTTTTATCAATTGTCCTCAACAATACCTACAACTTTGCCGAAGACACCAAATTGATCAGAAAATTCACTCAAAAGTTACAGCTGTTTGAATATTTACATACCATTTTTGTATGGACAGCAGCCAAAATTGTATGGTGACTTGTATGGGTGAACCAATGACACAAAATAGCTTATTTGATCATAGGGAAGGCCCCCACAAAGTTTGAGTCAAATCAAAAAATACAAAAAATAAAAATGGTCGAAATCGGCCGATTTTGTAGAGAGTTGCTCTAGATTTAAAAAAAGAAGTTCTCAAGAGTTTATCAAATTATTTCCTGATTTTTTAATTTGTATTTTTTTTATTTGGATGAAACTTTGTCAAAAATGTCAAATGCTAAAAAGCTATTTTGCAAAATTAGTAAATATATGATTTTTATTAAAAACCCAGTCGAAAATAACTTTACCGAGAAGAAATTCGGAAATTTCTACATTCCTTTTTTAAATACATTATAAAGCAGGCCTGCCCAACGTCCGGCCCGTAAAGCCATTTCAACCGTCCCGCGACGGCTTTTCAAAATTATTTGTATTATTTGTATTATTTGAATTTTGCCTTTGTTTTTTCAAAATCTAACATTCTTCATAATTGAAATCATTTCTTATGATTTCTATATTAAATATTAAACTGAAAAATGGCACAGAAAAACTAAACTATCCGATTCGTTTGAATGTAAAATATAAATAAAAAATTGATTTTTTGTCAAAAATTTATAAAGACACACTAAACTTTTTTCAGTTTTTACTGTGTTTACTACAAATTGATGCATCTCTGTTTTGAATAACATGATTAAAATTTATTTTTTAATAAATGAATAAGCAAATAATAATGGAATTTTTAAGAACAACTTTTAAAAGCAAATTATTCATACTGAAAAGAAAGATCACTGCAAATATTTATGAGCAAAATAATATCAAAATGAGTCAAGAAATCAGGGAACAAAACTTTATTATGGAAAATAACGAATTTTAAACTATTCAATTTTGTTATATTTTGTTATAAATTTGAACAACAACGTAAAAAGTGTTTTTTTATGTAAGGAGATTTGAATCCAAATTTTGTGCTAAAATTTTTTATCATGCCTCATTGATTTTTGAAATATATAGTTGTGTTGAAGAAATTAAGCTTTTAAAAAATTTGCAGCGATCAATTGATTTTTGATATATTTTTTATAGTCAATGATATTAAAACACATTTTTTACAGTTATTTTTGGTTTTCTTTCCAAAAACCAGGAAGCTTATTTGCAATACTAGTTTATTTATTTGTTTACTTCAAAAGAACCTTTTCAAAATTATATTATGAAAAAATATTGTCGTCTTTTTCAACTTTTGTCAAACATTAGTTCCATGCACGGTAAGAATTGTGCAATTTCAAAAGGTTGAATGTAACCACTTTTAATTTGTACCTTAATTTAGACTGAAGTGACATTACACCAGAAAAGCTGTAAAATTACACATTTTTCTGACATAAAAGATGTACCGCTAGCCAGATGTTATGTTACCATGATTTTTTTACTGTGTACTTTGTAACATTCAACTGACAATATCTTTAAATTTATAGGCTCGATTTTCAATGTTAAAAATAGATATTTTGAGAAATTTTCTGATCTTTTCAATAAAAATAAATTCATTTTTTTTAAATTAAGCATAATTTTTTTTAATGTTCTACACAGCAAAAAATCCGATGGTAAAATCGCATGCAAAAGCATGCACATCACCTTTGTGAGAAAAAGCATGTAATATTTTATGAGAAAACGTGTACACAAAAAGCATGAACCGAAGAAAAACAAATCAGGTCTGCTCACCCCAAAAATAACATCAATCCGGCGAGAGTCATATTTAGATTACCAAGTCCGCGCCTCAACCCACTCGGCTATTTCTCCGCTGTCAAAATAATTGGATCTTCACCGATGTAGCTGTAGGTTCCCCATACATCGTATGCAGTTAACACAGTATACGACGTACGGAAACCTACTATTACATTGGCATTGATCCGACTATTTTCATAGCGGCGAGATAGCTGAATGGGTTGGGGTGCGGACTTGGTAATCTGAATATGACTCTCGCCGAATTGATGTTATTTTTGGGGTGAGCAGACCTGATTTTTTTCTTCGGTACATGCTTTTTGTGTACACGTTTTCTCATACAATATTACATGCTTTTTCTCACAAAGGTGATGTGCATGCTTTTGCATGCGATTTTACACAGAAATTTTTTGCTGTGTACAATATAATTTTTTTTATTACATTTTTCAGACCAAATTTTAAGATTTACTGCTAAGAACTAGGCTCAAAAGCATTTTACTTCGATGCAGTGATGCCGATGCAAATATTTTTCAAAGTTTTTGTCCCTCGGCTCTCCAAATGTTTATTCAATGACTTCAAACATGTTAAAAATGATTATAAACGCAGAGGAATTCAATTAAAATTATTTTCAGTCGATTGCGCTTAAAATTACATTGAAATTTTTAAGTTTTTTGAAAAAAATATTATTGTCCTAGATTTTTCGGACCGGAAAGACAAAAAACTTTGAAAAATATTTGCAACAGCCTGAATGCCTGATATAAACTTCTTTTCATTTGTGTACTACAGAAATCATAACAATAATTTTTTTGTTTAAAAAAGGTTAAAAAGGGCCACTCTTCGACAAAATTTAAGAATTCCAAATTTCCCATTGGAATCTCACTCTTGACAAAAAAAAACTACTCCGTTAACATAACCTTCTGGAAAAAATTTAAAATTTTGCCATTCCATACACTTTAACCAAAATTGGCATTCAAACTTCAAGTCTTTTCAGCGATCCCTAAACCAAATTTGATTTGGTTCAAAATTTCCAACATTTTCGATTTTTTTTGTCACCCAATTGTCCATTTGTCCAATAATTCTACACGTGATTTAGAGATCGTCCCACTTCGTAGCGTAAAAAGCATGAAAATAAAATCTTGAAAAAACAATAGTTTGTTATAAAATCTTTGAAGTAAAATTTATCGCAGTAAAACCAATTTCAAGTGAATATATGAATACAGTTATTTTTGAGTCAATGAAGTGAGAGTTCAATTTAAAAAGATTACTGAAGCTGTATTTTTTTTTTGATTCCTCAAACCAATTAAATGACAGTCACAAAAGTCACATGATTAGAACTGTTAGTTCTAGCTAAATTCACGACATTAAAAAACAAACAAACTTCCCACTCAGGTGAACACTCCAAGCTGCGGGTTCGTCAGGTCCCTCGACATCACTATAACAAAGCCAAAACCAAAAGAAAAAGGGGTTCAACCAAGTGTGACCCATTCGTCGGCCGTCCCCCCTGCCATCGTATCGTGTCCCACACCGCCTGATACCAATTTCGGAGAATTCTTTTCCACGACCTTATTATAAACCTGGCGCTGCGCTATAGTCTATAGTTAGAAAAGTGCGACGTTTCTGATGATGATTTCCCCCCTCTTTTTTCTGGTTTCTTGTTGTTATGGTCGTAGATTTGTTTTCAAAAAAAGACCCACGACGACGAACGAGAAACTGGTCCGATATCTGATAAAACTTGCATGGTAGTGTATACCCGAGTATGTGTTTGTCTGCCTAAAACGAACAAAAACAACCATCGGAATGCTTTATTTCCTTTATCAATTTGATCCAAAAATAATCACAATAGGATTGCGTTCCGTCGAAGGAGAACGTTCTCGCGAGGGGTTCGCGCGATGATAAAGGAACGAATAATCAGCCAAAGAAAAACGAGAGCAAAAGCATGGACAAAAGGGGTCTCGACTCGACCTCCGGGTATCGAATCGAGCTTAGAACGCGCAGAACCAGCTAAGAAGAGGAAGAGGTGTGCCCCTGCGATTACGGCGCAAGGAGCGAACCCTAAATCGAACTCACGGTAGAACGTGTATAGAAGATACGGTGGATATAACAAGTAAATCGCCACGAATTTGACAGTGAAGGTTGCAAGATTTTGGATGAATTATTAGGTAGTTCGTAAAAAGTGATGCAATAAAGAATCGGATTCTTGAGATTTGAAAAATTTGAAGCAAATGACAATAGGGAGTAATTGTCATTGTGTTAAGCTATTCATCCCGCTCACATTCAATTTAAACTCATACGGACTAACCAAATCCTCAGACATCATTGACAGCTGAACTGACACCCAAAGATCTTTTAATGTCAGTTTACAGAAATTGCTGACATTTGACAAAACGCGAGAGTCAGCTATCATTATCGACACGATTTTTTAATGTTCACTGACAGCACCGGTCATGATCGTCATTTCGATGTGGCCTTCGTTTGATACACACGAAGTTTGCGCGAGAGAATGCCGATGACACGACGACACAGGCTCTTTCTCTTTCTCTCTCTTCCCTGCTCTTTTTTGCTTGTGCGGGTAAGAGTGGCGACAGCAGTCATTTGAATGCAGTCATGGGCCAAGTGATTGGAGTTTCGGTGGAATTCAAAAGAACGAACTCTGCGCGATTTAAAGAGGTGGTGACTGTTTGAGTGCTATGAAAGTATTTTTGATAATAATCTTCCATACGAGTGAAATATTCTAAAACATTCTCCCTACCCTGCTAATCACCATCGCCTAAGGGGAGAGAGACCCCTAAAAAGCAATATCTGCGAGTGTGTGTAAAAAGTGCAAATGAAAAAAAAACGCCAAAGCACGGTGTGGTCTTAACGCAAATAAGCGAAACAAAACAAGTACAGGTCAGACAGGAAAATCTCGATCGTGATATTTGATATCCGCGCGGTGTCTAAGTATGTGTTGGAGCGTCTTATCTTTGCCTCCGTTCTCCTAGGGGCACAAACCAATTTAATCGCGTTGTATTGGTTTTAGCAAGTTTAAAACCTCGCGAAAAATCGCCGTAATGCACTTTGGCAGCCAAGATTGGACAGATTTTCAGCTTCACCCCAACTGCTCTCGATAGCCGATAGTAATTGCGTTTGGCTCGGACACCATGTGGACTCGGACCAATCGCCCGTGGGGTGGGATGGATACATTGTGGCACATTGTGCCCGATTTGTGCGCGCATTCGCCAGCTGACGAAGTTTTTCGAGTCGAGACGAGGAGGCTCTCAAGTTGTTACGAAATTCTCACGAGGTTTTGCTTACCCCCCGAGCGATCTTGGGTTGTATAACGCGAGCGCGGTTGAACATTTTTCGGAGGTTTGTTTTTATTCTTCAATCGAAAAAGCTTCATCGCCGAGGAGAGAAGAGTACCCACTAACCCATTCAAGTGTGTAATAGACTTTGATGAGGAAATCTCTAGGAAAACGAGATGATTCCTTGATATGAAAGCGGTTTTGCATTTTCAGACAAATTTTTTTTACAATTTTTCAAAACTTCCATGGAATGTCAAATAATAAGAACGAAGGTGAGCAATTCTCTACCAAAACCGGAAATGGATTTTATTTGTATTTTTTGATTTGGCTCAAACTTTGTGGGGGCCTTCCCTGTGACCAAATAAGCTGTTTTGTGTCATTGGTTCACCCATACAAGTCTCCATACAATTTTGGCTGCTGTCCATACAAAAATGGTATGTAAATATTCAAACAGCTGTAACTTTTGAGTGAATTTTCTGATCAATTTGGTGTCTTCGGCAAAGTTGTAGGTATTGTTGAGGACAATTGAGAAAAAAATATGTACACGGAATAAAATTTGCAGATTTTTTTATCAACTTTTTTTTCACTTAAACTCAATTTCCCAAAATACGTATTTTTTGATTTTCGAGATGTTTTGATATGTTTTAGGGGACTAAAATCCGCAACTTTTGAGCTATAGAGAAACATGGTCAAAAAATCTGCCGCCAAGTTATGAATTTTTGAAAAAATAGTTATTTTTGGAAAAAATCCAAATTTCATGCAAAAACAAATTTGAAATCAATTTTTAATGCAAAATTGAATTTGCAATCGAAAAGTACTTTACAGATTTTTTGATAAAGGGCTCCGTTTTCAAGATATAGCCACCGAAAGTTTGATTTTAGCGAAATATTTGCAGTTTTCCGATTTTTAAAAATAGTGACCATGAATGACCATTTCTAAAAATAGTTTTTTGAAAAGTTCAGAAAATTTTCTATAAAATTGTCTAAGAGTCTCTGTCATTATTTAAATACAGCATTTGCAGTGAAATAAATTCTTGAAAACTTAAAAAAAAACATCGATAACTCATGAAGGTAACTAAAATTACGCATTTTTTCGAGATTTTCAATTTTGTTACGATTTTACAGAAATAAATTCGAACATGAAAAAAATACATTTCTAGAAATTTTCATTTGACTTTTTATAGCTGAAAGTTAAATTCCCTAAATACTTCTTTTTTTAAATTTCGACTAAAATAGGCATCTTTTGCGCTACAGTTTAGGCTGGTGCCAAATATGAAACCAGAGTTATGATTCGCGTTGAAAAAAAAATAATCAAAAATATTTTCAAGCAAAAAATTCAAAATCATTTAAGGATTCAAAATCAAGTTGTGTATCAAAAATGATTTTACAGATTTTTTGATAATTCACTCTGTTTTCCAGTAAATTTTAAGGTTTTTTTTAAATGATAAGTTTTTTACCACTTAAAAATACTTTATGAAGGAAAAGCATAAATCTGGAGCTTTTTTAAAGGTCCAATATTTTTTTTTGCTTCCTGAGAGTATTTGAAACAACAACTGCACTCCACTTGTTTTAAGATTTAATTGTTTCATTTTAAGAATTTTCATTCAAATTTGTCTTGTTTTGTTTTTTTTCTGATATTATGTAGGTTTTTTGATTTTCTCCTATCATCACCTTTTTCTCTTTTGTTTTTTTTTCACATTTTTACAGTCACTTTTTAAATTTGTTGCTTGATTATCTTGAATAGAATGCTATCATTATCATTTGTATTGTTAAAAATGCTTAAGGGATTACATACATGTAAATCGGAAAAAAATTCAGAGGTTGGTTTGAGCACACGTTTAAACTTTTTTTTAAATCTGTTTTAAGGGCATTAAAATATACATTTTCATATATCAATAAAATAAATTTGAACACATTTGGTTGTATATTTGCCGAGATATAGCTATTTGAAGTTAGCAGTTTCAAATAACGGGTGCCACGATATCTCAACACTGCTTTGACCAAAACGGCTCAAAATTTTGGTGAAGACTCGTTAAACCGGTCCTGTGTGCATGACGAAGGCCGATTTAAAAAAAGTTTATTTAAAAAAAGATAAAAATATTTTTGTGTTTTTCATATAAAAATTCGTCAGTTTTTGATTTTTGTATTTTTTTTTAAAACTAAATTTCAAAATCGGGCTTCGTCATGCACACGGAATATGTCTTGAGAGTCTTTACCCCAAATTTCAGCCAATTTGGTCCATCCCATCTCGAGATATCGTGGCACCCGGAAATCAACTCGGTGTTCCGAGAAAAACGCTCACAAAGTTTGACAGTCCGCTTTGCACATGGCAAAAGTTTAAACTTAAATCGTCTTCTACTCACTTAAATCATGACATATCTCCATGAAACTTTCAGGAGTGATTGGAATTCATCTTTGTGAAGGATTTAATAAATATTCGGAATTATGAAATATTGAGATTTTCTACATGTATGTAACCCCTTAAAGGCATAGTCCAGGACAATCCAAAAATTACTGCACTTTCACTTAACAACTAGTAAATTTTATTAAAAACACAGCCCTGAAAAAAATCTTCATTTCAATACTTTATAAATATCAAAAAAAAATTGACAAATGGATTTTTAACAATGTTTTAGAGGTGGGGTTGGATTGTAGAGAGTTTATTTATTTAGACTTTTAGAAAATTAAACATAATAATTCATATTAATTTACAAAACGCCTTTCTAGAGAACTGTAACACGCGCAACTCTAGTATTATATGCTAATGTGCGGTGTAGAGAGAACTGACGTCAAATGGTAGAAAATTAAACAAGAGAAAAAAAAACTTGAATCGTTATCAAAACCCACGAACGCGATATTATTCCACTCAAGCACGAACCAACGCTCGATGATGACTCATCAATCCCAGCACGACGACGCGATCGACGGCCATTCCCACCGCACGAACCCGTCTCGATTCGAGCTCTCACACACAGAGCTTCGGGCATCTTATCTTTCCTGCTCGATCCGGCTCTCGATCGCGGCCGTCATCGTGCGCGATCGTTCGAAAGTAAGATAAACAAGATTAAACAAGCAGCGGGCGCGAAATCAAACGATTCGCGCGCGATCGTTAGTGTGCGTGCGGCTTAAATCGCAACTAGCTTAAACGCGCACGCACACACGCACAAGATCGCGATCGTCGAGATAAATCACCGAAATCTGAAAGATCGACCGTCGTCGTAGGTGATCATCGCCGCCGTCATTGTCTCACGCGCGGATCACGCAAACCAACGCACAGCATCCGGCGATCACAACTACAGTCGCAAGTTTTACGACGCACCGCGACGCGATCACGGCTTTTGTTAGTTTTATTTTTATTTATTATTTCATTGTTTGTTTTATCAATTCCCTTGGCGCGTGTTAGTGCGATGTGTAGTAGTTGTGCGCAAGGTTTATACTTTCTCTCTCGTTCTTTAGTCTAACCAATACTTGGACAGGCTTGATCGTTAAATAAAAACACAGAAAAGGGAGCGTGCATTGCTACTAACCCACGATTAATGCGTGTGGGGGAGCTTATAAAACCTTTTTTCGAGGGTGTCTTTGTCGATATCTTGTCAATAGAATCTGCAGATCTTAAGTTTAATCTAAGAAAATCATTGAGGACTCTGTAAAATCAATAACACTATTCCGTTTTGCCTTCCTCACCTCACTGAGGAAAGGCTATAAAATCACTCGAAAAATGAACTTCTTTATTTGACCTCGTAGACCCACCTTCACGTATACCTATCGACTCAGAATCAAATTCTGAACAAATGTCTGTGCGTGTGTCTGGATGTGAGTCCGTGCACCGAAAAATATGCACACGATTATCTCCGGACTGGCTGAACCGATTTGGACCGTTTTGGTCTCATTCGATCCGTCTTGGGATCCCACATGACCCTAGTTAATATTATGAAGTTTGGAAAAGTACTTCAAAAGTTATGCTAAAAAAACGATTTGGCTAGAGTTTGAAATATTGTAAAAAAGGGTGTTTTTTGTAGGAAAACCCGTCATGCTATACATTGTTAGAAAGGTATTTGAAAGACCTTTCCAACGCGTCCAAAAGATTGAAGATCTGACAACCTCATCAAAAGTTATGAGCACTTAAGTGTTATTTATACACTTTTTTGAGGCCGGATCTATAATATTTTGATGAAAAAGTTGTTTGGATCTATCCATCGTTGGATAGGTAATCAAAAGACCTTTCCAACAAGCCCAAAAGATTGAAGATCTGACAAGCCTATCAAAAGTTATAAGTACTTTAGTGTTTTTAATACATTTTTTTTAGAACGGATCTCAGATATTTTGATAAAAATAAGTATTATTTATACAATTTTTTGAGGCTGTGTGGTATATTCACTTTATGAATGCGAGGAAGGCACCAACCACCTAAAGGTGGATTAAGTAACGTTTTTAGTATGCTTCCGATACACTTGATTTCATTTAGGCAATCTCCAATTAGTGACATTTCTGAAGTTTTTTTTTCCAATAAACGCTTTTTGGGTGTTTATAAATACCCTTTTTGGCTTTTTAAGTGTTTTTAAATACCCAAGGCGGTTTTAAAATCACCCAAAAAGTAGCTATTGAAAATTTTGTTTATACATAGAACCTTCCAAAGAAAACTCTAAAATTTGTCTTTTATTGGCATTTTTTACAATTTAACTTGAAAGTCAGTTGACATTTTTCTACGGTTTTGCAATTTTTATCGCGATTTTCAAACATAATTTTTTGTTCCAAACATTTCTTTTTTAAAAAAAAGTAAATTTTTCATAGGAGCAGTTCTCTACGAAATCGATATTTTTTTTGAATTTTGATTTTTGTATTATTTAATCCGGCTGAAACTTTTTTGGTGCCTTCGGTATGCCCAAGAAGCCATTTTGCATTTAACTTTTTGTCACTATAACTTGATTTGCAAAAAAACACTATTTTTATTTTTTTATATGTTTTAGGGGACATAAAATGTCAACTTTTCAGAAATTACCAGGTTGTGGAAAAAATCTTTGACCGATTATGATTTTTTTAATCAACACTGATTTTTTCAAAAAATCGAAATATTGGTCGCAACAATTTTTCAACTTCATTTTTCGATGTAAAATAAAATAAGCAATCAAAAAGTACTGTATTAAAATTTTGATAAAGTGCACCGTTTTCAAATTTAAGCCATTTTTAGGTAACTTTTTTGGAAATAGTCGCAGTTTTTCATTTTTTTAAATAAGTGCATGTTTGCCCACAATTGAAAAAAATATTTTTGAAAAGCTGAGAAAATTCTTTTGCTTTTTTGAACTTTGTTGATTAGTTGCTGAGATATTGCTATGCAAAGGTTGAAAAACAGGAAAATTGATATTTTCTAAGTCTCACCCAAACAACCCACCATTTTCTAACGTCGATATCTCAGTAAATAATGGTCCGATTTACAATGTTAATGTGTGAAAAATTTGTGAAATTTTTCAATCTTTTCGAAAACAATATTTTCAAAATTTTCAAGTCAAGACTAACATTTCAAAAGGGCTAAACTTTCAATATTATGAAATTAAAAAAATGCTTTTTTTTATTTTTTCGCCCCATTTTTCCGCCGTCTTGGATTTAAAAATTCTAAATCACTTTAGAGTAGTTTAGGGGTCATACTTGAGCTCAATAATCAAAAATAAGACAACAACATTTTTTTTTCGTGACTCGATTATCCGAAGTGAAATTTTGCCTTCGGATAATCGAGTCTGGACTGTATTAGTTTTTCCATTCCAGTCTCCATACCATTTTGGGGGCTGGTCAAGCAAAATAAATGAATGAATTCTGTATCGTGAGTTGGGATGTTTTGATCGATGCATTGTTGTGGGCAAAAATGTAAGTTGTGGTAAAGATTGTTCAGAAATAAATTGGTCCATCGATTTTTTTTTCTAAATTCGACTGACTTAAAGTTCAATTTCCAATATATGTAATTTTTTTAATTTCCTATGACTTATTTCAAGCTATAGTTGCGCCGTGGTGCCATATCTGGTTTAGGAAATTTCTGAAGTTTTTTTTAAAGCATAAATTTTAATTTTTTTTTGCTATTAAGATGTTTTTGAAACTGCCTTGAGTCCGATATATACTCCGATATATTTTGTGAAAAAAACGTGTTTTTTGGAAAATATCGTTAATCTGGACACAATCTAAAAAACATTTTTAAATGCAAAATTTAATTTACAATAAAAAATTTCTTTGCATTTTTTATTACCTTTAGAATGCACCTTTCTGAAGTTAGAGCTACTTTTTGGGTATTTATTTTCGATTTCTTGAGGTTTTTCAATGTTTTTTGAAAAATAATAAGTCCACATATTATTTTTTTGCTGTTGTTTTTTTACATTCTTTCAAACAAACGCAATAATTTGAATATTTTAGAGAAGTAAGTAAACAAAAGAGAAAAAATATGCAGGAGATGATTACCATTTTCAAACATTTGTGAATTTTGTGTTTGTTTTAATTTGTTGTTTGTATTTTGTGAAAAATATGGAATAAATTATAATATTTAAACTGTTTTTTCTAGGGAAATTTATTCTTCACAGCAACCAAGGAAGTTATTGTTTTCTTATTCCAAAATTTTCAAACTTACGGACCCAGTCTTGCAACAATGTGATTGTAAAAAAAAGACATTTTTTTTTTTGTAATAACTTTGAAGGCAGTAATTTTATGAAATTATATCGAACGTTCCCGTAATTTCAAAGATACTACAATTTGTATATAAAATATCTTACCGTTAATTATGAACATAATATTCTTTAAAAAAAAGTTGGCTAAAACAATTAATTCTGAAAATTTGTGCAATCGGTTGTATTAGAAAAAAAAACCGTTGGCTTTATAGATATAATTTTTTAGTGATAACTAATATTAAAGGACTTTGAGTAGGGTGTTCACATTGTTTATAATTTATTGAAAATCTCAAATATCTCACAAAAGTGAACGTCAAATTAAAAATCATTCTCTACTTCGATTAAATTTGATCCACGGCGGATGCTGCACTCCCTGCACGATTTCATCACACCAGCTTTTTTCATAAACATGTGAGTAATGTGAGCTGCACACGCCCCAACCTCCCTCTTCCACCCAAATCCACTGTTCGGTCGTTCATCGCGGTTTATCGAACCGTGGGAGAACGCGATCGTTGGCCGACGACGACCGCGCGAGATCAAGATTTGGCGCATGTGGTGACGCCATTTGGCGCGACCAGATAAAGATATTGATAATTTGATGGAAAAAAAGTTTTGAGTGGTCGAAAATAACTCGGGAAATGGCAAATAGTTGACTTGGTGGAGTCGTGACTCGAAGATATTGAGGTTGGGCTCATTTATTGCTTGGAGAATTACGTTACAGTGAAGTTTCTTAAATTGATATTTGGGCCTAACCTCAAAATATGTTTCCAAAAAATTTTCAAAGAACAACTCTCAGCCCCGATTCCAAACAGCTTGTTATCCGCAACCACCAAGCCCGTCAATGTTCCGGAACCTCATCGCGCCCCGCGGTCGGAATCGTTGACGCGTGACTGACAGTGAACTCACGACGACGGAATTCTTTGTGTGTGCGTCGCGACGCACCAACACAGCAGTCCTGTTCCAGTAATTTCCACCCGACACTTTCGTTGTCCCCCACCAAAGCGGGAGATAATCCGATAAAATGCGGATTCTCGTTTGGCTTTTTATTAGCCTCTTAAAAATAAAACTTACATCCGATGGAAAGACATCGCGAACAGTACCGAAGAACGCCCGTCTACGCCTGTTTCAGAAAGAAATCTTCAATGAAAATGTGAAAATTTCACGCCCCTCGCCAAAAATAATTTCAGTATTTTTCTTTGTTCAAATCGAACAAAACGAACTCAATTAAAATACATAAATCAACGAACTATTCTCTTGCGACCATGGCATAGTGGCAGCGTCAAGCCCTTCAAATCGCTCAACCTCGGTTCAAGCCCCACCGCTGTCAAGTTTTTTTCCTCTGTTTTGCGAACCCCTGACCCATCAACAAACATTCGTTAGTGGTGTCTGTTTGTACTCATTTCTTTCTCTTCCCTGGATTAATATCAGCGTGGCGTCGCCGTGCCAAAGAAAGAACATGAAGCAGAATTAAACAAATTATTCAGTCGCCACTAGCGCGCACTCCAAAATCTCACATTTGTCGCGACGCGAAGCCGTTTACGAACCGCTCTTCAGCGTGCCAATCTCTCTCTCTCTGTCTCGTTTTTGCACACTATTAAAGTCTGTTCTGTCAATACAATCGCGCGCAAACTTCTAAGCCGCGAGCTGCGTGTAATAGAGCTATCTAAGCCCGATCTCACGCACACTAGCTTACCATTTGTTTTTGCTGGCGGGTACAAATTTTAACCTAAAAATCCTTCGTGTACGTACACGCAATACATGCGCACGTAGATAACTCTATTCTTCCTCTTCCCTTCGTGGCGGCTTACACACACACACACACCTTTCTCTTTCTGTCACGTGCTGCTGCTTGTCTTGACTGCTCTGTCCTTCTCTTGCTTGGCGTGGGTGGTGGAGTGTGAAACTTGTCCTCTTGTGACACCGGCGGTGCACTCAAAATTCGTTTTGTTTACAAATAATTTTAATATGTTTAATTTTCACTCAGAAATTTAGAAATAAATATTGTAATTTCAAAGAAATCATGCTGTGCAATGCACAACCAAAGCTTTTGCACCCAGATTTTTATTACAGACATTTTAGTATCCTAAAAATTATGAGTACTATCGAAATATATTTTTAATACATTCCCTAAAGTACTGCCCACAATGTAATTTACAAAAAAAATTCACTAATTTTAAAACCCCGTTGTTGCAGGATTGAGTCCGTAAGTTAGACAATTTTTGAATAAAAAGACAACAACTTCCTTCGTTGCTGTGCACCCTCAAATGTCACAAGTTGTCTCCAATCCCTGGTTTGGGTGTAGTCGCGAAATGCAACTCAACAGACCGTGGTGAGTGCCGGCTTTGAGCGTTCTTCGTTTGTCGCCTCTACTCTGCGCTCGCAGTTACAGTTTGTGGTGGTGGTGGTGGGGTCAACTATCTTCTCAAGCTGCACCCAACACGATGCCTCACTTTTGTAAGCAAAATATGAGAGAAGATTTTCGCACCCCCTTTCGGAGGTGATGCGTTTTTCTGAATGGCGCTCGTTAATGGTGTTTGGCGAATGATTTGCCTATTTTTGTAGGATATTTTGTAATGCATTAATAAATCAAGGACTGCCTTAAATTCCAGTAGATCACATTTGGTTTCACATGCAACTTATAGATAATCATCAATAAAAGATATTCTATTAGCATTTACATACGTACAGAGACAATCGTAAGAGAGCGAACCTCTCTTTACTCTTTCAAGAGATCTCTTGAAGATGGAAGATCAACGAGTGAGTTTCGCGTTTTGGGAAGAAATATAAATACATTTCCAAGTTACCACGGGGCACTAGATAGCGGTATTGAATCGGCTTTATATTGGTATTTAAAACCAGCAAATTGTAAATATTATGTTGCTGTTTGCCGACAAAAACAAAAAAATTTGGTGGCGAATTCAAAATAATAGAGTTGTTTAACCCTTTGAATTGTTAGTCTTGATATTTTTGAAAATATTCTTTTCGAAAAGATCGGAAAATTTCACGAATGTTTCATATTTTAACATTGTTTATCGGACTATTAGTTGCTGAGTTATTGACGCTAGAAAATGGTGGGTTGTTTGGGTGAGACTGGGAAAACATCAATTTTCCTGTTTCTAACCTTTGCATGGCAATATCTCTGCAACTTAGGGTCGTATCAACAAAGTTCAAAAAAGCAAAATATAGAAAATTTTGTAAGCCTTTCAAAAATATGTTTTCAAAAGGAGCAAACATGTGCACCAATTAAAAAAAAATAAATGAAAAACTGCTACTATTTTCAAACAAGTCACCTAAAAATAGCTCTAACATGCACTTTATCAAAATTTCACTGAAGTACTTTTTGTTTGCAAATTGGATTTTACATCGAAAAATGAAGTTGAAATTTCTATAAAGTTGGCATTTATGTCCCCTAAAACATATCAAAACATAAAAAAAATTAAAATAGTATTTTTTTTAATTTCGTTTTGGTGACAAAAAGTGAAATTAAAAATCAGCAAATTTTGCCGAAGACACCCAGCCGATCAAAACATTCCTTCAAAAGATACAGATTTTTGAATTTTCATGCATCATTTTTGTATGGACAGCTGCAAAATTTGTATGGAAAATTATATGGACAAACTAATGATGCAAAATGGCTTCTCTGGGCATACCGAAGGCACCAAAAAAGTTTCAGACGGATTAAAAAATACAAAAAAAATCGAATAACCGAAATCTGAGAGAACTGCTCATAATCAAATCATAAGATAATAGAATCACAAAAAATATATTTGTGTTGCCTTATTAACGCTGAACTACTCTGAACTGAGCTATTATTTGTGGATCCAAGATGGCGGTGATGAAATATTGAGAATATGTTTTCAATTTGACTTAAATGGGGTCTCAGGACTCAAATTTGATGTGAGAAGTCACAAAATTAAAAAAAAATACATATATATTTTATCCGAATTCGAAGGACTTCGGATAATCGAGTTCAGACTGAACACACGAACTGCAAAAATGACAAGCTGGAATGTCAGTACTTTTGACGTTCAGTATCGATACAATCGCACTAGATGATAGTTTTCATGATACAGTCCAGTCCGGATTTTCACTTCGGGTAATCAAAACTTTGGGTAGTCTAATTCTGAAAATAATATCTAAATTTTCCTATACTTGAAAATTAAGACTTGATTATCTGAAGTTTTAACTATCCGAGGTTCGACTATCCGAAAAATTGAATCTGAAAATTGAATTGAATTTACTTCGGATACTATAATCAAATACAGTCCAGACTCGATTATCCGAAGGCCTCGAAAAAAAAAATCACGTCGGATAACAGAAACTTCGGATAATCGAATCACGATTTTTTTTTCGTTGCCTAACTTTTGATTGTCGAGCTTAAGTATGACCTCTAAACTATGCTAAAGTGATTTTGAAATAAAAATCAATCAAAGATGGCGGCCAAAATGGCGTTGACGAAATATTGAAAAAATGCAGTTTATTATTTAATACGCAACCGAATATTCAAATTCAGAACTCGAATTTGACGTTGAAAGTAAGAAAATAAAAAAATACAAAAACAAATATTTCTTTGTTCGTGATTCGATTATCCGAAGTCCCATACAAACCTTCGGATAATCGAACTTCGGATAATCAAGGCTTCAGATAATCGAGTCTGGATTGTATTTTTTTATGTCGTTTTCCGTTTTCCGAATCATTTGGAAAATCGAACTTAGGATAATCGAACTGCAGATAATCGAGCCTGGAATGTACTTTAAAAATGAGAAACTTTTGACTTGTTTTCAGTTATTTAAACAACTTCCTGTAACTAGCCACTATCGATACCTGACTAATCCAATAAAACGCGTAGTGCAATTTAATTCCACACGCAGCGAGTTCCGCAAAACATGTCGAAACAAGTTATCGACCATTGAATCTGCATGATATCAGCAAAAGTAAGCATCACCACATGGCGAACACAGCACTCAAAATCGAATCACCGGTTTTCCACACGTGAGTCATCCCGTCAAATCTTGTTCATACATTACTGTGATTATGTGTGTGCGTTCGCGCCTATGTGTGTCCGTTGTCCCGTTCGATAGAGAGACACCCATTTCTCTAGTGTTCCCCGGTGACATTAGGCAGAAGCGCTTCGTCCCTCTTGACGACCTGAATTGCTTAAGCAGAATATCTATCCCCTCATTATAAGCTTGGAGCGCTCCGTAGAGTCGGGTCAGTGACGTGATATTTACTTACTTATCAGAACACACTACTCTCCGAGCGGTGTGCCGGGCTTATCCAAGTCGGGGCGATTGTTTATACATTCAAGTCATTTGCTGCAACTGCAGTTATTTCTGCCTCGACGACGGCGATACTGCTGATAAAAATAACAAACGTCGATTTCTGCAACGTGCGGCGAACGGAAACTACCCAAAGTCCGTCCGTTCTCTGGTTGATGGAATCGGCAATAAAATTGATTTCAGGCGCACTTCTTTTGCTTTGCGGTTTTCTTCTGCGCCAATAAAAAGGTCTTCTTAGTTGGCGTTGCGGCGTTGTTGTTGTCGTTGTTGGTGTAGGTTCGGGATAATCCAAATCCAATAATCCTCAACCGAGCTGAATCGCTTCACACACGAACACACTCACAGTAGGCGCGCGTAGGTTTTAAGCACCCTGTTTGCACTAATTTCGAACCGAATGCACAATATTTCGCACATCAAAGGCCATTACACTCGTGGAGGCAAGAACGAACAAGACCTATCACGCGCGCACACTAATCGGTGAACAGAAATCAGGAAAATTGGCCTTTTTTGTGCCCCTTGTTTGTATTTCTGCCCTTTTGCTCTGCGTTGGTATTGTTGTTGTTGTTTATTTATAGTTGGCGCTGACGATTAATTAAAAATGAGCGCGCGCGCTCGAGCACTGCCACTGATAAACGCACGCACACACACGTTCATGCACTGAACAAACAATAGAATAAACGGGGGGGTTGACGACGTAACAAAAGCAAACACACGGTTTAATGTTTATTGTTGTGTGTTGTTGTGTCACGATATTTACGACATCCGTGCATACACGCACGGCGCAAGGATTATTACAGGACAAAAGGGAAACTGATAATAATATCCAAACAGTTAGAACTTAGTATACAATATGTTCAAGTAGTATTATACACGTCGTATGTATGTGACGTTATATACACCTAGACCTACGTACACACAGGCGATATACATAAAGAGTAACACACATATACGCAATAGAGATTATTACACTAATAAGGTTTAGAGGCGCAACAACGAACGAACACGCGTGCTAGCTGCCCGTACTGCTGCAATGATACTGATTGTGTGTCGGCCGTCGTCGTCGTCGTCGTGCGCTATCGTCGCGTCGGTGCGCATGTGTTGGTAGCGAGAGTCGTCGTCGTCGCCGCCGCCGCCGCTCTCTCATCATCATATCCAAATCCAAGCATGCCGCGGAACAGCTGCTTTGGCGGTGTGGGTGAGAATAGTTTTTTTTTATCCGCGCGCCATGACAGAAGCACACGGTATGTCATGCGGAAGATAAGTGTGGTGTTTATCAGAAAGCGGTGTCTCGCGCCACTAATACATGCGACGGAGTAAACTCACACCGTTGAAGGGATTATGGTGATTGAGAGAGAGGGAGAGAAAAGCAGTGATGGGCATCAGCGGCAGTATCCAAGTGCGATGTTCTGGATTGATAACGCGCGCGCCGTTGTGCACCCACTATCTGTCTGGGTTGCGTGGGTTTGTATTACCTCTATGCAATTTTTGATGCTGTGTTATTCAGGTGAGTTTATGGCGTAGTGGTTTGAAGAATAGGTTTAAAATTTAAAATGATTTTTATTTTCAAAAATACAACAAAACAACAAATTTCACTTCGGATTAATTGAAACACAAAAAAAAACTTTTTTTTTCTTATTTTTTATTGTCGATTGTAGATCCAAGACGGCGGCTAAAATGGCGGTAATGAAATATTGAAAAAATGCTTTGAATTCAAATTTAATGATAAATGCACGAAAATAAAATTTATTTAATAATGAAAAAAAGATTTTGTTTTGTTCATGACCCATGAGCAATTCTCTCAAAATCGATATTTTTTATTGAATTTTAATTTTTGTATTTCTTAATCCGGTTGAAACTTTTATGTTGCTTTCAGTATGCCCAAAGAAGCCATTTTGCATTATTAGTTTGTCCATATATTTTTCCATACAAATTTGGCAGCTGTCCATACAAAAATTATGTAAGAAAATTCAAAAATCTGTTTACACTCAACCCCCGGTGGTTGGTCACTTTTTCATCTGTCATTTTTTTTTAGTTTGTACCCCGTTGGTTGGTCAAAATCAAACTAAAAAGTGACGAACTGTCACTTTTTACACGCCGCTCACGCACACTATCAAAACAAACGTTTGATAGTGTGTGTGAACTCCGTGTAAAAGTGGTGTCAAACTAAAAAGTGACCCCGTTCGTTTGACAACAGTTGGCGTCAAACCATCGGGGTTTGAGTGTATTTTGAAGGAATTTTTTGATCGACTTGGTGTCTTTGACCAATTTGTAGGACTACACGAAAAATAACATACACGGTAAAAAAATGTGATTTTAAATTTGACCTTTTGTCACTAAGACTTGATTTGCAAAAAAACACAAATTTTGTTTTTATTTTTATTTTTTGATATGTTTTAGGGAAATTAAATGCCAACTTTTCAGAAATTTCCAGATTTTGCAAAAAATCTTTGATCTTTGACCGACTTATGAACTTTTGAATCAAATCTGATTTTTTTAAATCGAAATATCGGTCGCAATCAAAAAGTATGTACTTTCGTGAAATTTTGATCAAGTGCACCGTTTTCAAGTTAAAGCCATTTTTAGGTAACTTTTTTGAATATAGTCGCAGTTATTAATTTTTTTTTAATTTGTGCACTTGTTTTGTGGGTCTCGTGGCGCAGGGGTAGCGGCTTCGGCTGCCGATCCCGATGATGCTATGAGACGCGGGTTCGATTCCCGCCTTATCCACTGAGCTTCTATCGGATGGTGAAGTAAAACGTCGGTCCCGGTTTCTCCTGTCTCGTCAGAGGCGCTGGAGCAGAAATCCCACGTTAGAGGAAGGCCATGCCCCGGGGGGCGTAGTGCCAATAGTTTCGTTACTTGTTTGCCCATTTTTTATTTTATTTTATATTTTTGAAAAGCTAAGAAAATTCTCTATGTTTTGCTGTTTTGAACTTTATTGATACGACCCTTAGTTGCTGAGACATTGCCATTCCGTCCTTTTTTACCGTGTATAATTTTTTTCTATGTAGTCCTTTTACCGAAGACACTAAATCAGGCCTGCCCAACGTCCGGCCCGTGAAGCCATTTCATCCGGCCCGCGACGGCTTTTCAAAAAAATATTATATTAATTAATTATTTTTTCAAAATAAAAAAATAAGATTCACATTAAATTTTTGCACATAAAAAAAATTAAAAAGGAACTTTTTGTTGTTTTTGCAATAAAATGTTGCTATTTCAACGTTTTTTTTTAATTTTGCCTTTGTACTTTTTTAATTTTGGTTTGAAATTCAAACATTTTTTATGTTGTAATTTAATTCTTATTATTTTTTTATTGATATTTTCAGAATCAATTATCAAACTGATAAACTGAGCAAGAAAACAAAATTATCCATTTTGTAAAATATATGAAAAATTAGATTGTTGTCTAAAAATTTACAAAAAGACACTAAATATTTTTTTCTGAGCTTACTTCGAATTGAAACTTTAATTTTTTGAGGAACTTGATTAAAATTTATTTTTGAATAAATGAATAAGCAAAAAATAGTGTATTTTTCAGAACAACTTTACAGTGTTAAAGTTTTGGTTAAAATAAAAGCTTGAAAACGCGAATTATTTAAAGTGAAAATAAAAATCACTGCACAAAAGGTATTTTTTTGTAAAGAAGATTTGGATACATATTTTAATTAAATAAATTTTATCATGTCTCATTGATTTTTTTAATATATTGGTGTGTTGAGGAAGTTGAACTATAATTACAATACAATTTTAAACAAAAACAAATATAAAAAATATAATATATATATTTTTTTAAAGATATCTTTGTTTATCTTTCTTATAATCAAGATATATGAATCTTATTTGCAATACTTGTTTATTTATTTTTAACTTTAAAATAACTTGATAAAAATCGTTTGATGAAAAAAGAATTGTTGATTTTTTCCAACTTTTATTAAACATAGTGCCGGCCCGCCACAGCTTCAGAAAAATCAAACCTGGCCCGCAGGGCCAAAAGGTTGGGCACCCTTGCACTAAATTGATCATAAAATTCATTCAAAAAATACATATTTTTTTAATTTTCATGTATCATTTTTGTATGGACAGCTGCCAAATTTGTACGGAAAATTATATGGATAAACTAATGATGCAAAATGGCTTCTTAGGCATACCGAAGGTACCAAAAAAGTTTCAGCCGGATTAAAAGATATACAAAAAAATCGAATGACCGAAATCTCAGAGAATTGCTCAGAAGTAGAAAAATAAAAAATACTGTATACGGAAAAAGTTACGTCGATAAATTAAATTCGATTAGTATTTTTGGTTTATGTGTTTCACTTAAAATGTAAAATTGTGATCAATAAAAAATATAAGTTTAAAATGAAAATCGATTTATGTGAAAATTTACCTTAATTTCCGTCAAATTTCATATAACTGTTTGCTGGTTGACCTTAGTTGATTTCTGCTAAACATTCAGCTATTAGGGTTCCTTAATTTCCTGCTAAATCATTTAACATTCCTGCTAAATCATTCAACATTATAGTAAGTTCAAGGTCAACCTGGATTTATCACAATTTCGAAATTTACTATGGTTTTTCAACATGGTGATTTTAAAAGTTGAATCACAGATGGTTGGTTGAATTCTTGTTGTAATGCTTGTTTCCAGACTCGATTATTCGAAGACCTCGGAAAAAAAATCACTTCGGGTAATCGAACCAGGAAAAAAATACAGCTCGGATCGTTTTGCACCCTTCGACAAAGTTGAAGGAAGTTAACCCTCCACAACTCAACCCCGCCTTTAGACGGGCTTCGATTTGAAAAATCGCCAAAAAACAATTTTTCAACCAATTTTTAATCTTTCAAAAGCATTGAAAAGAAGAACTCTTAAAATTTTTGAAAGTTTATAGGCTGAAAGTTTTACTTGTTTTATGTGACTTTGCCAATGTTTTTAAACATGTAATTTTTTAAGGAGTCAACTTTGGCTGAGCTTTTACTAACATTTCCTATATTTTAAGTAAAAAGAAGTATGCAGTAATATTTCCAGTGTCCCAGTCTATGCCTCTAAGCATTTTTTTTACAATTTATATGATACTGATGCTATTTTATAGCAGAAAATATGAAAAACAAGCAAAAAAAATTAAAAAGTGACGGTAAAAACATAAAAAAATTAGATAGGCAAAATGTTATGATAGGTGGATGTTCACCAAGAGAAAAAATCCGAAGGGAGCATGACTCTCGCGCACGAAAGATCGGTAAAAAGAATCTAAAAAAATCATCATCTTGATTATTCGGCGGAACATCTTTTTCACTACTACACTGGCAAGTGTAACGTCACACGTCGAAAAATGACCTGTTACATTTTGTGGATGGGCAATGTGTGTAAACAAAGTGAAATAAATATTTTTGAGTGGTGCTTACAAGGAAATTCACAAAAAATCATCGGCAGATTGATTTTCATGGAGGATTTCGGGAGCGATTTTCTTTTGCGTGATTTGCTTCCTCTCTCTTCGCGGGTGAAAAAAATTCGCAAGCGAAATTGATTTTTTCGCGAATATTCCATCCCTGGTGGTGGTTGAATAGGTCAAATACTACCAAAAACAAACATAAACTAAACAAGATAAATGCAAATTCAAATACTAAAAATGAAACAAGAAAAACATAAAACAAGAGTATAAAGTTTTTCGTAGAACAAAAGTTACTCAAAATTACCTCCTGAACACGGCAAAAATTTCCTACAAGAATCTCACACTAAGTCTTGGGCAATTTTGGGCGAGACCCTCGCCACCGGTCAGGAAAATATTGAAACGATGTTTTTCTGCATACGTTTTTTCAAATTCGACTAAAATTTGGTCGCAGAATTCGAGTTTGATGTTAAAAATGAAAATGTGTGTTCATGATTTGATTATCCGAAGTCGCATACAAACTTTGGGATAATCGAGTCTAATACAAAATCAAATTCGCCTAGTCATTCTGATGACCCCCGACACCTCCATCATCGGTCGAAGCATGCTGCGACAAACGCGCGACACGGCTGCCGATGACGACGCCACCTTCTCCCCCCACTCTGACTGCGATGACGTCGTGATGGATCATGAACATGTGCGTGCTAGTTTGAACGCTTTTTTGTGAGTCTTTTTTCGTCGCCGCCACCGTTCATTTCGAAATCCACCGTTCTTCTTTGTTTGGGAAGATTTTATAAATAAACGCGCGCGCGCACGCCTCAACCCATGGCAGCATGGTTTGGATTAGTTTTGGTGGCGCACACATACACACACTCATACAGTCTGAGCGAAAGCATCAAGAAAAATAAACCAACAATGTTGTTGCTCGCGCTGTTGTTTTTGTTGTTGTCGAGCGATGCGATTTCCTGCATTTTCATGCTCTTTTTTCTCGCTCTCTTTTGTCTCTCTTACATGATATCACCATCATTATCATCGTCGTCATCATCATTCGCGAGGGTTCGGATTATGCTTATTGCGTCTCTTCCATTTTCCCACCTTTGTTTTGGATTGAACCAAGCTTCTTATGCGTTTTATGCTGCACACATGCACGTGTAGTAGGTTGGTTCGGCGTGTGTTTGTGCTAGCTCTGATAAGCCGCACAAACTTTGCAGAATAAATAATCACGCAGGTGTGCGTGAGAGTAGAGTATGCGAGCGAGCTTTAAAAATGGCTTACCTTAGGGGAAGCGATGCCAGATTTAAAATTTTATGAATGGTTATTTTGGAAAAAAAAATGTTATTGAGTATTTAATTTTTCTCTAATTTGAAGTTTTTTTTCGTTTAAAGTGAAGCTGTTGATCATTTTCGAAGAAAATTAATCATCACTATAAAAAATTGTGTATTAAACTCAATTTAACGAATTTCAGCACCAAAAGGAATCAGCATGTGCCGGTTGTTGCCTTCCTGGAGCCACTGAAGGAATTTTGTCAAAATATTGAAAGCGAAATTTATATCTTTGAAGGAAAAATCATGACAATGTCTTCACGTTAAATACAGCCCAGACTCGATTTTCCGAAGGCTTTGGCAAAATTGTACTTCGGATAATCAAAAAAGATTTTTTTTTCCATTGTGTTATTTTTTGATTGTTGAGTATGGCCTCTAAACTACTCTAAAGTGATTTGGTGATGAAATATTGAAAAAAAAATCATTTTATTATTGTATAGGCAATCAACCATTCAAATTTGAATAAAATGGGGTCGCGGAACTAGAATTTGATGTTAAAAGTGCGATAATATAAAAAAAAGAAAAACAATTTTTGTTTGTTGTTTTGATTATCAGAAGTCCCATACAAACCTTCGGGTAATCGAAACTTCGGATAATCGAGTCTGGACTGTTTAATGCATTACTTTAAAATCCAACAGAGTAGTTCTCTTCGATTTCGCAATTTTTTCGTGATTTTTTTCATTTTCATTCTTTGATTCGGATAAAACTTTGTCCATGCATTCCTATGTTAAAAAAAGCAATTTTGCATCATTAGTTTTTCCATACAAGTCTCCATACAATTTTGGGGGCTGATCATATAAAATGGGTATGTAAATGTATATAATTATGTATTTTAGGAGAGATTTTCTGATCCATTTTTTGTCTTTGGCAAAGTTGTAAGTCATGATAATAACTTGTTTTAAATATGTACACACAATATTTTTTTGTTAATTTTCATTTATTTAAATATCACTAAATGTTAAATAATTTACCATTTACCATTTAAATGTTACTAGGGGAAATATACCCATTTTAATCACACTAAGTCGTTCGACCAATTCTCATCACTTTTGCGTTTTCTGCTATTAAATCAACATTTTCAGATGTATCAACAATGGAGAGTTGCTTGCTCACTTTTATTTGAGCTATTTATTGCTTTGAAACAGTCAAAAACACTTTATTTAAGCTGTAATTCATGATCAAAGTGCTGATAGGCCGATAATAGAAATAGGCTGAGAAAGGGTATAGTTCCCCTATGTCATTTCTTTAATTTTCAAAAAAAATATTGGAATTAAAAAACATCATACTAGCCATAGTGCGTAATTGTGCAAAAATCTTTAAAAAAATATGATTTAAAAAAAATCGTGTTTTTTAAAATAATTTCAAAAACGTAGAAAAAAATAATGATTTTTTTTTCAAAGCCAAATTGAATTTGCAATAGATATGTACCCACGTATGTACCTCACATTTTTTTTTTCTTTATTTTTTTTATAAAATGTGTACCGTTTTCAAGTTATACCTACTTTAGGGTATACATTTTCGATTTCTTCTCGTTTTTTATTGCATTTTGAAAATACTTCCACATAGAATTCGAATCGATGAAAATGTTTTTTTTTTCTAAGTGTCAACTAAAGGCTAATATGCAGATAGGAAGAAAAGGGGTCAAGAAACAGCTTTACGAACAGCAGAACAAAGGAGAGGGAGCGATTTCTTGGGACTTTTCTTCACGCACTTCGGAAGGAACCGGTCAAGAAAAAAATCAAATGGGCAGCAGCGGCAGCGCAAGCAAGTCAGAGAGGGTGAAGAAAAGCCCCAAGAAATCGCTCCCTCTCCTTTGTTCTGCTGTTCGTAAAGCTGTTTCTTGACCCCTTTCCTTCCGATCTGCATACTAGCCTTAATGGAGCACCCGCCGTCGAGCAGTTTTTGCTTTTTTTCTACAATGTATTTCTTATGGAGCGAACTGTCAAAAACTGCTCGACGGCGGTTACTTCATTAGCCTGGAATTGTAATTTGTAACTCGGAAACTATTGGTCCGACTTTAATGTTAAAAATTTAACCTCTTGTAAATTTTTCTGATCTTAAAACAATATTAAAAATCAAGCTTTTTTTTCAACTATTGAAAACTTCTACAAAGTTTTTTTTTTGTATGGAAATGAAGCACCCGCCCGCAGTCGACCAGTTTTTGACAGTTCGCTCCATAAGAAATGCATTGTAGAAAAAAGCAAAAACTGCTCGACTGCGGGTGCTCCATTGTCTAGATTGGGGAAGGGGGTTGAGATTACCAAAAAAAGTGTCCACGTGGTTTATGGATGGTCCCTTTCCACTCTTCAACGGTCTGATGGCCATGCGAGCACAAAGAAAATCGATCATCCAAAAGAATAAATATCTTGTAGGGGAAATTCTCCCTCCTAACTCCATCCAATTTGCTGATTTTCACTATTTAAACAACTAATTTTGCCAAACTTTTGATAGAAACTTGCTTGCTCACTTCTTATTGAAGTCATTCGATTTCAGTTCAAAACGCTTTTAATTAGCTTTAATTATTGAATGTCAAAGTTCTGACCTGCGAACATTAGAGGCACGCTGGAATTAGATGCTGTTCCCGTAGTAAACATTTTTGCGGGTGAATGGAGCACCCGAAGTCGAGCAGTTTTTGATAGTTCGCTCCATAAGAAATACAATGTAGAAAAAAGCAAAAACTGCTCGAATGGAAGTGCTCCATTTCAAAGTAAAAAAAAACTACTAACTAATTAAAATTTCGCGCGATAAATAAACTTTTTAAAATGAATTGAAATTGATTTTTTGATGCTTCTGTTTACTAAAAGTTTTTGCATGACAGAAAAGTCAAGATATCTTGAGATCGTCAAAAGAAAGTCAAAAGGGCTAAAAGAAAATCCTTCAAATCTTGATTCAGATTTCTTGAAAAATGGTTTTCTTTGTGTTTTTAATACCTCTGGCTCAAAGCGGTTTCAAAATCACCCAAAAAGCAAAAACTGAAAGTTTGGTTTTTTGTAACTTTTCAATAAAAAAAACTCCAAATAAAGTGATTATTATTTTTGACATAGGACTATGTCTTTACTTACTATATTGGGGGGCCAGTTCAGAAATTCGATCCAAAGCGTCACTTTTAAGCGTTAAAAAAGGGGACATTTTGAACGCTTATATCTTTTTTCCCTGTGAATCAATCCAGATGGTTGGACCACCAATCGAAAGAGGAAGACTTCAGCTATTGTTTAACTACATAGATAGTCTGACTAAACATAGTTAAAGCACTTAAAACATGCAATCAAAATGAGTAATTTTTCAGTATAAATCGGACAGATGACCAATCAGAGCGAGCGTATGCCTTCGAGACCGCGCCCCTTTTGTGCCGTTCTCCGGCTGTGCCGCTATTTAAGCAAAAATTTCGCAAAAGCAAGTCACTTTGGAACGAGCACTCGAACTGTGCACGTCGGGCCGGCGCGGAGCAGCAGCAGCAGCGGCCAATAGAAGAAGAGGACCAGCAACCAGAAGGAAGAACCACCGGCAGCAGAAGGAGGAAATTCGAGCGAAGCGGACCGATGGAAGTCGCTATGATGCGGCGGTTCTCATGAAAAATGGCCAATTCGACAGTGGTGGCCACAACCAGGAGTGGCCGATGCCCTCAAAGAAGGTTCCCCCGGGGCCTGGGGGGACATTTACAGAAACATACGAGTTGTGGCAATATGGGTATCAAAATTCATGGTTTTTGATACTGAACATAATAATGGCCATTTTGACAGTAGTGGCCACAACCTGGAGTGGCCGGTGCCCTCAAAGAAGGTTCCCCCGGGGCCTGGGGGGACATTTACAGAAACATACGAGTTGTGGCAATATGGGTATCAAAATTCATGGTTTTTGATACTGAACATAATAATGGCCATTTCGACAGTAGTGGCCACAACCTGGAGTCAGTTGCAAAGTAACCGCCGACCTTACAAGTCGCATTCTCAACGCCAGTCCGCAGTTTGTGTGCGCGTCGCCGCTTTTTTTAAAATGTGCACCGTAGACAAAAACAGTGTGGTTCTGGATTTTTGTCAACTCCAAAACCAACCAAGCCCAAAGCTTGTAAAAAAATTTCTCGCAGACCTTCAAGTAAACCAAGAAAACTTGCGAGCATTGCAATTATGCAATAGAAGAAAAATAGCCGTGTTGCAGTCTGCCGACTCAGCAATGGCCTCGTCCATCATCGACAAACCTCTGGTATATCAGGGTTGCAAAATCCCGATTTACCTGTACAACAACGCTACGGAAGTTCGTGTGCTTGACCTACCTCTAGGCATAAGCAATGATGACGTAGTCAAAGTGATGAACAAATACGGCGAAATTTTGACCATCACCAACGACCGCTGGATTAACTTCTTCCCAGGGATCCCAAATGGAGTTCGGACCCTGCGGATGTTGCTGAAACAGCCAACGCCGAAATCAATCACTGTAAACAATGCTGCTGCAACAGTGACGATTATAGGCAAAAAATCGCTTTGCAAACTCAAAGCAAAGAACAAAAAATGTGCGGATTCGAGACAAAATGTGAACCAAAAAAGCAGTACACAACCGATTGAACCCGAACCAAGCAGCAGCAGCAGTAAAAGCAACAATAGTAAACCAGAACAAAATGCAATGGAAACAAGTGAAATGGACGAAGAAGACAACGATGGATTCGAGACCGTGCTTTCTAAGCACACCCGCCGCCGAAAGCGCTTACAGGCATATTTGAACGCGGAAGACGAACTAACAAAAAAACGAAGAGAGATGGCTGCAGAAGAAACAGATGAAGAAGATGAAAATGTCATAAAAGCAAAATATTATAAGAAAAAGTGTTGTAAATAACTTCAAAATCCCTGGAAGAAGAGGACGAAGATAAACTTGAAGAACTTGATAATTCACTCTTTAAATATTCCGCTAAATATTTGAAACATAGACAGAAATCGTTAGAAAAAAGGCATGGTAATAATTATTGAAGTGATTTTAAACTCTGTAATCTTTCCTCTTTCACTATCCACCTTGAAGAGATGAATGCACAATGGTGTAAAGTCTCTATAATAAAACTAAAAAAAAAAACAACCTGGAGTGGCCGGTGCCCTTAAAGCAGGTTCCCCCGGGGCCCGGAGGACTTTTTACAGAACCATACGAGTTGTGGCATATTGGTATCAAAATTCATGGTTTTTGATACTGTACATGAAAATTGACATTCCGACAGTAGTGGCCACAACCTGGAGTTGCCGGTGCCCTCATAGAAGGTTCACCTTGGGAGAACATTTATGACAATTTTGCCGACAAATCTATGAAACAAAATAAAATAATCTTATTTCAGATTTCACTAGCAATCCAAAAACACATTCAAATTGTTTGGTCCTATGTCTTTCGGTTATGTCTCTGACATACCATCTTGAACTTTTTTCATTTCAATTTGCTATTACTGGACCTTGAATTCTGAACCATCATTGACAGTCAATGCCCCAAAAGTGAAAGACACCATCTACCTGCCAAACATACGAGAGTTTCCCCTACTTATTTGAGTAGGAGGTAGTGTCGCTTCAAAAGCAACTTAACCACTGATAAAAAATAACACAATTTCCCATCAAAATCACTCACTTTTATTCTCCCGAAAGCAAAGCATCCCGCAATCTTCCAAGCATTTTCATTCCCCTCAGCTCCAGCCCAAATCTAGACGAAATAGTGCGCCTTCCGCACGGTGATGCCGTAATCGTTCAGCGCCGGCTGCAGATCCTCCATCGTCAGCGTGTACTTGCGGTCCTTGGACATCTTCGCGTTTTGGTTCTTGGACGAGCCGTGGCCCGAGGTGGGTGCGTTGCTGGTGCGCGTCTTGCAGTGCTGCAGCGCGTCGTTCGCCACGTCCGAGATGAACTTTTGGGCGGCGATCGAAATCAACCGGACGCTATCGAATGGGGGTGAAATTTGATTATTGTGGGAAACTTTGTTCGCTAACAAGACCAGACTCACATTCTCGGATCGGAAGCCTCAAATCCGGCCGTGTTGAGATAGTACGAAGTGACGGCATCCGGGATCTGTAAAAAATGATGTTCGGGATGACTGAAAATTCAAACATTGACATTATAATTAGCTAACATACCGTAGGATTGTAATCCTCCAGCTGGACCAGAAAATCGCTCATAATTTGCCCCTGGGTGCGATCCTCGGCATCGGCCGCGGAGTTGGCGGCGGCGCCCTTCTTAGGTCCACGGTGGATTCCAAAGTTATCGCCCATTTTGAAAATCGCGTTTTGTTCTGCAGAGAATTACAAATGTGTCAATTTAGGACAATCAATGAAAATTTAATAGAAAATATGTTTACGTTGCAGCAGCAGGAAAAGTGTTGGTATAAACAAAACTTATGTTTACCTATTTTGACGCGCACTTTTTGACAGTTCGACAGTAGAGGCGCGCACTCGGTGTGGAACAGTGGGAACAGCGTGAAAGTGAAACGAAATTTGATTCAAGCTCGAATCGTTTCGGCACCCTGAAAAAATCTGAACAGTAAAAAGTTTATCAACAGACTTATTTGTTTAACCCCTTCGTTGAGTTGAAAGCTAGGTTGAAAGGTTAAAGCTGCCGGAAATAAACACACTAGCACACCATTCGTTTTGCTGGACGGTACAAAATTTAACCTCAATCTTTTTCGTGTACGTACACGCAATACATGCGCACGTAGATAACTCTACACCACCCTTCGTTGCCAGATGTTTTTGGGGGAGATCTGTATTTTCTAGAAAATAAATCTGTATTTTATCTGTATTATGTCGAATTCGAAGCCCTAGAAGACGTTTTAAAATATTTAACAACAGATTTAACCTTTTTAAACATATTAAAGCATAATTTAATTACTAAATTATTAAAACTTTCATATATAACTATTCTTATAAATCTGTATATACAGATTTTTGGGATTTTTGGGATCGAAAATTTGTAAAATACAGATTTATCTGTATATCTGGCATGGCTTCCCGCCCAGAGCAAAATCGAGTTTTTTTACGGTTTTCCTTGCCATTTTCTACAGAATTGACCAAATTGGATGGAATTTGAATTGGAGGCAGTAAACACCTTAAATAACACTATGCAGGAAGAATGAAATCATTTTGTACATAAAAATTGACACAGGGCTTTAGTACCCAATTGCTCAAAATGCATAAAAGTTTGATTCCAATCGAAATCTGATGAAACCATTTTATTCAGCACCCAATTTCCTTTAAAAAAAAAGCAGTCGAGTTTTGATCTATCATTTTTGTTTCCGAGATAAACTACCGTTCTACGCATAATTGTTCCATGTTCAAACAAGTGCAACTGAGAAAAACGCGATTGAAAATTTTCGATCGTTTTTTGTGTTTCTACGCATAATTGTCCCATCGGTCCCTATTCACCCCATAAGTCCCAGTTAACAGTTTATCACTCTTTTTTGTAATCATCTTGCTATACCTACATTATATAAACAAGACATAGGGGAACTATACCCTTTCTCAGCCTATTTCTATTATCGGCCTATCAGTTCTTTGATCATGAATTACAGCTTTAATAAAGTGTTTTTGACTGTCCCAAAGTAATAAATAGCTCAAGTTAAAGTGAGCAAGCATCTTTTCATTGTTGATACATCTGAAAATGTTGATTTAATAGCGGAAAACGGCAAAAGTGATGAGAATTGGTCGAACGGCTTAGTGTGATTAAAATGGGTTTATTTCCCCTAATACTACGTAAAACTGATAATTTCGTGAAAGAAAATAGTTGGTGGGACAATTATGCGTAGAAGTACAACGGTGAGACAAACAGAACTGGTGTTGTTTTCAATGAGTTTCCGAACAAAGTACTAGATTTTATGTGTTTTCGAAAAGTAAACATCAAACTGAATCTAAATAGGACATAAAGTCATAATTGACCAAAAATGACATGGGACAATTATGCGTAGAACGGCAGTATAGTCACATAAAGGCTAGTATGCAGATCGGAAGGAAAGGGGCCAAGAAACAGCTTTACGAACAGCAAAACAAAGGAGAGGGAGCGATTTCTTGGGGCTTTTCTTCACCCTCTCTGACTCGCTTGCGCTGCTGCTGCTGCCCATTTGATTTTTTCTTGACCGATTCCTTTCGAAGTGCGTATACCGCTTAAAAAAAGAGGTTTTTTGAAAGAAAAAAAAAATACCAAAATCGCAAAACTTTGGGGCGGTGCAAAAAAAGAAGAGGTGGTCCAATTTGGTTCAAAATCGGGATCCTTACATGTTTTGATAGTATCAATAGCTAAACCAAATTTGAGCTTGATCAGAAAACGTCGATTTCGAATTTGTACTTTTTTGTGAACAGTTGAGGCGAAATGACTCATATATGTTTTCAGAATCAATCAATAAACTGAAAATGGGGCAAGAAAACATAATTATCAATTTCGTAAAAATGTGAAATATATATTAAAAAAATGGATTGGAAAACTTGGATTGTTATACAGGATGACTCTAAAATTAAATTTCTTGTTTCGCATGTGTTTATTACAAATTTAAATTTGCTTTTTGAGGAATTTGTATAAAACTGATTATTAGTAAATGAGTGAGCAAAAAATGGTGTAGTTTTTTAAAAAACTTTTAAGTAAAAATTTTTGTTGGGAAAAGGCTTTAAAAAGCAAATTAATTATAATGATAACAAATTTCGCTGCATATATTTTTTAATATATTAAAAATGTTTCAAAATGAGTCAAGAAATTAGCAAAAAAAAATTACATAGGATTTTTTCGCTAATAACTGAAAGAGTACATTATAAACATAATTTCACCAAATTTTTTTTCAGTAAAATTTTAATGAAGTTATTTTTTTAAACGATTATATTTTAATAAATATTGAGTTAAATATTCATTAAAAGGATGAATTCATTGAGTTGTATATTTTAATTATTGAATTGAAAACGAAGTGAAATTTTTTGTACAATTTTCGAGTGATTTTGAAGCCAAAAAGATAAGAATTTAAAAACCGTTGGTTTGATTTTCAATATTTATTTCGATTAATGATACGTAATATTTATTTAGAATTATAAAATTAAAATTCATGTTGCAGTGAAATAAAAAACACTTTAAATTCATCAAATTCGCCAAATTTTCATTGTTTTCTCGAGGTGGCACACACAGTCTTAAATTCATATAATTTTCTAACTCATTTTGTTGGTTTCCTCGAATTTTTAGATACTCAATACGATTGAAAGTTGTGTGGGGACTTTTATGGACGACACAAAATAAACTCAAAGTAACATTTAGAAGAACTCTCTTTTTCTTTCAAACCACAGTAAAAAAAACCATTTATTGAGATAATTAAATTTGATATATTTTTCCTCTTTTGTCATCTAGGGTATTCCATATCCAATGAAATTCTTCTGTTTTTTTTTATTATTATTGTATTGTTTAGTTTTGTATATTAATATTCCTCCCACCCTTTTCATCATCATCACTGTTCATAATCATCAGTTGACTCTCGCTCTGTGTTGTTTGCTGAGTGTGAATGAGTTTTTTTCTTCTTCTGTTTGTGTGTGTGTGTGTTTGTGGATTTTTGTTTTCCTCTATATATAATCAACCACCTTAAAAGGTTTGCACTTCTTTTATTGAAGTTTTGCTTTTTTAGTTGTTTGTTTTGCCCATTGATTTCATACACAATATTATTCAACGTAGTAGTGCAAGTAGCATTTAGTTTCATGCAATAATTCTTATTCCTTTCTACTAACATGCGGTTTTAATTACGTACGTAAACAGTAGTGTTGTGTATGATATCTGCGTGTGTGATTTTTCTTCTTTTTTACTTGCTGTTGAATTATGTTTTTTTGATATATAAATCTAAGAGCTAGTTAAGAACTCCAATTAGTTTTTTTTCTTGTAGTATTTTAAAACCTTCATCGTCGACTACGTTTTTTTAACATCTTTTTCACCGCGATTCTCTCTAGCAAATATGTACGTCCAAATCAAAGGTGAATCACCCGGCAAATGTAGCACGCACGTTCTACGCGTGTGACACGATGTCCTACGGATGTTCAGCTAAAATCTCCCGAACTACACCTACAAATCACGGATTGCGTGTTCAAATGTTCAACAGTGAGTGTGTGTAAAGCATAAATTATGATGTTTCAACAAAGAAATAAACTCAATTGACGTGTTATTTGCCGCCACCGCCGCCGTCGGGTTTTGGCGAGGATGGCTCCACCGCCAGGATCACATGTTTACCGTGCACTTTTGGCTGCTGCTGCTGCTGAAGGTGGTGCTGGTAGGGGGTGGGCGGCAGGGCCACGTTCGAAGCCGTTGAGGACGCGGACGAGAGGGTTTGCTGCTGTTGGTTGATGGACTGGTTGGAGGATTTGTTGGAGGTTGTGCCGTTTGGTTGGGCGGTTGAAGTGGCCGCCGCCGAGTTGTGGTGGTGGTGCATCAGGGTGGACGCGCTCGAGCTGGACGACGACTGGTTGTCGTAGAAGATCTCCGGCAAGCTGGTGCTCGATTGGATGCGATTTGTACTGGAATCGAAGTGAAGCTTCTGGATCTTCTTCAAAGGCTGATGGTAATTGTTGAGGTTCTGGGAGGTCGAGGGAGAGTCCCGACTGCCGTGCCCGCTGTTGTTATTGCTGCTGCTGCTGGTGGTGGCACTGCTTTCGGCGACGACGACCGGGGCCACCGGTGCCGACTGCTGATGCTGCTGCTTCACCTTTGTCACGTTCGGGATCATCATGACCCCGCTGGGGCCAGGTCGCTCCGTCATGCAAATGTTTTCCCTATAATTCGTACTACTGCTACTGCTACCACTAACCTTATCTCTATTGCTACTCCCTGTTATCACCTCGTTCATAATGTCCATTTTAGAATCGTATATCAGCTTGCGGATCTTTTCGTTACTTTCCTGGATCATGTCCTCGAGCGAGTAGTAGTAATCGCCGGTATGCTGGGGCTTCTTACGGGTCGCAGCCGCCCGTCCCGCCATCCAACCGGCGCCCAGTCCGCTTGTCCCGGCGTAACCCAACCCACCACCGTCCAGCTTGTTCACGTGAATGATCTTGTAGTGGGACTCTTTCGGATCTCCGCTCAGATTCTTCATCAACAGCGTCTCGTACTCGCAACCCGCGGCCACTCCCCCAAGTGCCTTCCCCCCACCACCACCACCACCCATTCCCGTCACTTTTCTCTTCCGCTTATGCTTCCTGTTATGCTTCAGACTATAATTTCCCTCATCTTCGCCCGAATCCCGCATCCCCCTCTCGTCGTCGTTGTAACACCGGAACTGCATCGTACTGCACTCCCCAAGCTCGTCCCCTCCGCCCCCGTAACCCCCGCTCAGCCGATTCGGTTGATAGCCACCCTTCCGCACCCGCGCCACATTCCGATCGTACGCCAGCTTCGCCGGCGGCTTCAAAATTGACCGCACAATCATCGCGTCCGTCGGCGGCGGAACGATCGACTTGAACGACTTGGGCGTATCGCCGATCCCCCCAAGCTCCTCCTGCTCGATGTAGTTTATGTGGATCGGCGACAGTTGCAGCTGCAGCGGCGGTTCCGGACTGAGCTGGCCATCGTTGGGCGTAAAGTACACGGACGCTTTGCTCTCGTCGACGCTCTTGGCCGAGTAGCTCTCCAGATACTTGAGGTTGTAGTCGGACGATTTGTACTTGATGGCGGCGGCCGCGATGACGGCGGAGGCCGCCGCGGCGTCCATCTGGGAGAGTTTCTCGATGCGGGACTTCAGGTAGACCTCGAAACCTAAAAGAGAAGGGACGGCGTTTAGAAATTGTTAAAAATGCTATGGAGATGAATGACATAGATGAAGATTAGGGAGCAATTTTCCCAAAAAATAGCCAGGCGGCAAAAAAATTGCATCAGTAGTTTGTCAGAGTGCCCATGCAAAAATACAGTGAAAATATTAAAGATATAAATCATGAAAAAAAAATGTCCTCATCGATTTGGTCAAGAAAATCCACTGTTTTTACAGACTCACTAATTTATTTAATTTTGTTATTCTTCGCCACTGGTCGTGGTTGAAGATGGAAGCCAAGAAAAAAAAATAATAATGCAACATAATTCACGTAACAAACAGGGCGAGGGTGAAGAAAAGCCCCAAGAACTCGCTCCCTCTCCTTTGTTCTGCTGTTTGTAAAGCTGTTTAATCCAAAATTGCTGCTATTTCTAAACGTAGGTTTTATAACCTTATTTTTGAATTTCTTCTTTTCTGCCTCAATTTGCCATACAGTCCAGACTTGTTTATTCGAAGGCCTTGGCATAATTTCACTTCGGATAATTGTCATTTTTGTCATTTTGACAATATATTATTTTAGAATAGTTGTGTACAAGAAAATTTACTGTACAAAAAAATAGCAATAGTATAAGACACGACGATTTAGCTATCCAAGTTTCACAGAGATTTTAGAAACATAAAATATCAAAATAATATTCAGGTATTTCAACAAAACGCAGCACATCGTATACAAAAATTATAAATAAAAAAACTTCATTTATAAACAAAATATGTAAAAAAATATTTTACCTATTAGTCAAGCTTTGTCACATTTTTTTTTCATTTATGTTTCGAATGATGTAATCCAACAAGCTTCAAAATTCTGTTATGAAAATGGCTCGAAGTTTAAATTTGTAGTATCGACAATGTTGTATTCTATAGAATCATATTGAACATTTCGAATTTCTTCATAATGCCGAATCTCAAAACGCAGAATCTCGAAATCATGAGGAAAAAGCCTGACAATTATCATTACATTTTTTGGCAGAAAAATTGAAAAGAATAAAAAATAAATTAAATATACAAATTCTAAAATCGAAAATACAGTATGAATTCTTAAAATAAAAAAAATATAAATTTGATTGCGCACATAAGAGCGTCTGTTTGATCCTGTCGCACTTTCTTTCCCGGTAATTACAAACAACTGTTGTTACGATAACTTTAAAGATTTAAACACTCAAATATTTATAGAATTTGAAATCCTACATAATTTTATTTCAATTTTTTTTAAAAAAATGTTATACCAAAAATAAAAAATTAAACCAAAATTTAATAATTCAAAAATTGTAAAATTCAAAAAATAAGAAACTTGAAAAATTCGTATGCGCTACAAAATTTGATTGTCCAATCCAATCAAGAAATTGTAATCTTTCTAAAATATTAAGGTTTCAAACCTGAAACATGAATCCAAAAATGTCAGATTTTTTTGTAATTTGAGATGGCGACAATTAAGAAATCTAAACTTGAAAACATTAGGAATTCTTGCTTGCTGTTCAAAAGTTCCTGTGTACATATGAGAACCATGGCGCATTGGTTGTTTTGGTTGTTTTGAAAAAGTAAACAAGAATTTAGGATTTTATGAATTGAGAATTTTAGAATTTCGAATATATATATGGCAAAAACACATTGAGAAAATTTGTCCCGTTCCACCTTAACCATGATTACCGTCCCGTTCCACCTTATCCCGTGAAAATCAGAAGCAATTTTTTAAACATCGAAAATTAACCGCACTGTTGACTTGTAAAATCAAAAAAAATCTAGCACGCATAACATTCTTAGAAATCTAGAAAAATGTCACAAAAAAACAGGAACCGAGTAGTTTTAATTTTTGAAAGTTTTCTTATGTATTGTGCAATTACGAAAAACTGTAAATTTCCAAGTGGTGTCCAGTAAATTTAGGAGAAAGGTTTATTTTGTAAACAAGTTGGCAAACTCCGGAAAAATGTTTTGCATTTGCTACAAGAATCATCAAAATCGATTGCAATTTCGATTTATGCTAGCTTAAAAATTTAAGGACTGCAATAATTTATTTAAACCATTTTTTAATCTTATGACTTACATTTCTACATTTCCCTTTTTAACGAAAATCAATCAAAAATATTGTTCCATTAAACAGCTGTCTAATTTGTATGGAGACTCATATGGACGAAACAACAATGCAAAATTGTTTCTTTGGACCCATAAATGCAAAGCCAAAAACAAAAAACCAATACTCAAGCGATGGCTAAAATTCGAGAAAATTGCTCGATTCCCATCAAGTTGCCCGAGAATGCCTTTGATGAGAGTCCGGTGGAGACGCATTATATCTTGTTCAAGCTTCATGCACCACCATGCGTCTCCAGCTTTTTTACGATGCCGGGAAACGAAAAAAAAAGTTCTCTCTCCTTCCAGAAGGAAACCACGTGAGCGACGAAAACAAACAAACCCAACAAAGAAAGCAAAGGAAGAACAAAGCGAGGAAATGTTTGATGTAAGCCAGAACCAGCACGAGAGAGAAAGAGAGGGAAAAGCATTTTCCAGAAGCCGAAGCTCCTGCAACGTTGAACCGGCAGAACAGATGATTCTGCTTTGTATGTGTGTGTGTGTGTGCCTGAGTGTTATGGTGTATGTGTGCCGCACGCGATGAATAAACATAAGCTCGAGCTCGTTCCTATGTAGAGTGTGCAGAGCATTACACTACATATTACTCACAGCTGAGGGTGCTGGGTCTGAAAGAAGTGTGCAAAAAAAAAACACGCTTGCAATTTGATGGAATATGCCGGCGAAATCTTGTCGAACGGTGACGATGCGATGGCTGGTGGGATTGGCGTTATCTCGAGTGGAATGATGTCATATCGTGATGGTGAGGGCGTAAAAATCGATGAATGAATATGATAAAAAAGGGCTAACCCGTGAGAAGAATGTGTTAGCTGTTGCGACCGATGGAATTCAGAGGAGAAAATTTTCAGCATTTACACTAAATCATAACCTCAATAATTATTAACAATTGAAGTTAAGTACCAAAAAACATCCGTTCTTAAAAAAAAAGTTTAAAACTTTTGAAAATAGAAAAAGGGTATTTTTTGGTAAAACTAATAATTTGTTTTATAATAAATATTTATTTATTTTATTTCTTTATATTTTCCAGATTTTGTTCGTCAAACATAAATTTCATCGATAAGCATTTTACTTTTTTTTGTATTTTTTACCCTCAGCTCTAATTGCTTCGAAGTTTTCGGTTCCAGGATTTTTTTTAATAGTAGAAATTTTCTAGATTACCTTCTCAACATAGGTTCCCTATGTTTTAACGACATTTTGAAAAAGAATGCGAGATTTATTTTGGAACATAGGGTACTTGTATTTATTTTACTCCTACCTTGGTCGAGATCATTCTAGATGTTCTTCCGGAGAAAATGCAAAAATAATCATCAAAATCGAAAAAAGAAGGCCACTCATATCCTACGTAATAGGCATTTCTTTAAAGAAAGGATGATTTCAAATCGTTAAACTGCAAAAAAAAGTCAATATCCACAAAAAAGCACAAATTATCTTATGCATTCCACAAACTTCTTTGAATAGAAAAAGTGATAATATATGCCAAATACTACCAAAAACAAAGATAAACTAAACAAGATAAATGAAAATTAAAATACTAAAAATAAAATAAGAAAAACATAAAAGAAGAGAAATGAAGTTTTTTGAAGAACAAAAGTTGCTCAAAATGACAATCATCTTTCAAAAATAATATAATATAAATATTATTTTAAAACTTTGCAAAAAATAAATTTAAAATTTTCATTTAGTATATTTTTGTAATGTTTAACTATTTTACATGGAACAAAAAGTTAAACCTCTACTGTCCTTTTTTTGATTTTTTTTTATTTGTCCAGTGTTCAGAAGGTCATTTTGTTATACAAAAAACTTCACTTCTCTTGTTTTATGTTTTTCTTGTTTTATTTTTAGTATTTTAATTTTCATTTATCATGTTTAGTTTATCTTTATTTTTGGTAACATTTGGCCTTTTCTACCACATCCTATCATTATATTTTGCCTTTCTAATTTGTTCATGTTTTTAAAGTCATTTTTTCAATTGTTTGCCATTATCAATTAACATTTAAATTGTAAAAAAAATGCGTAGAGGCATAGTATGAGACACTACAAAAATTATTGCATACTTTTTTTAATTTATAATATAGGAAATGTTAGCAAAAAACACAGCCAAAATTGACCCATAAAAAATTACATTTTTAAAAACATTGGCAAAATCACATAAAACAAGTCAAATCTAGATTAAATTTTCAAAAGGTCCTATCTGCAAAGGAAACCCATGACTCAAAGGTTGTTTTGAAAATTTACTCTAGAAATATCTAACCCCCAAATTATCTAAAATTTGAAGAGTTCTCGCCAATACTTTTTTAAGATCAAAAATTGGTTGAAAAATGGATTTTTGGCGATTTTTTTTAGATTGAAGCCCGTCTAAAGGCGGAGTTGGGTTGTAAAGGATTGGAAAAATAAAAAAAAAACATTTGCAATGGCCTTAAAAAAACTTTAACATAACTTCAGTAATTGTTGTATTTCATAACTTTTAAGAATTGTGGAAAAATGTATGTTGGTCAAGTTTTCTCTTTTGGTATAAACTACTTAATTTTTGAAACCTTTTTTTAATTATTAAAAAATAATTTGTTTCAAATTATTTTAATATTTGTAAAAAGTTTTGAATCCCAACTGGTTAACGAATAGTTTTTCACTTTGTTTTTTTTTTTTAAACGAACAGTTTCTGGATTTTATTTGAAATAAATGCTACAGGAGTTTCCAATTAATTAGAACCATGCATTATGTACATTTTTTCAAGCCATCCACATCAACGACCCCCGGGTCTTTTGTGGTCTCTATTGCAAGTTTCTGCTCGAACCTAGGAGTCCGAAGACTTGAATGGGGAGAACACCCAAACCTCTTTTTACTCCAAGGAACCTTCTACCCCAATGTTTGAACTGACGACCTTTGGATTGCGAGTCCAACCGCCGCCAGCGATTCCACCGGAGTAGGCTTGGTTTGGTGTGTTGTTTGTACTTATGGCATGGAGACAACTCCTACACCTGGAATGACTTAACGGCCTAACAACCAAGGCCGGGACTGACATTTTACTTCCTCATCCGATGGAAGGTTGCAGCAGATGGGAATCGAACCCAGAAACATCCGCTTACAAAGCGGACAGCGTAACCATTTGGCCACGCACTGCCACGCATGTACATTTTTTAACAAATAAATTAAAATTATAGAGGGTTTTTGGCTGAAAAAAGCATTTATGGGAAAGGCCTTAGACCTTCAATCACAAGTTTCTAAAAAGCGTTTTCACCTAAAATGGAATCAATACTATTTAAGTATGAACAACAAGCAAAATTCCATCGATAGTTTTTCTACCAGAAACATGTTTTTGTTGTTGAAATTTAGCTCTATTTTAACAATGTTCTGAAATAAAATAAAACAGAATCATTTGATAAAATTCGCAATTCGCAATTCGCAATTTTCAGTGTAAGAACGGGCCTTGACCGATCTTATGCACTAGGTTCCCAACGAACACGCACTGCCCTTACACCTACATCTCACCCTTGCTCTGAGTCAGTACGAGCAACACGCTAGAACACGCTTTGAGTGTTCGTGCCAGGCATGCACACCTTCTTTTCCGGTTACGCATTTTAACTCGGCCGGGGGTGGTACATTACGTAGGGTTTGATGTAAGTATAAGCGCCTAACCATTTATAGTGTGCCTAACAACTTTCATTAAAGCAAAAACTGTTTTATTTTTAGTTTGAATTCAAAAACTAGTTGTTATTTACTGTGTTTTGTTTTCTCCTGAAATCTTTCCTAGTGTTGAGTCGTGTTTTTATGTTGCTATTTCTTTTGTCGCGGTGTTTTGTTACAATTTTGGTCCTAAGCATTTTATAAAAGTTTTTCAAAAGTACAATAGTAATATTTGTGTTAATTCTTTGATCACTCCAAAAAATGAGTAAGGGCTCGAACCTCATTTGTTTGAAGAAAAGGGTAAAGATTGAAAACAATGGACAGTGAAAGAAATATACTATTTGAAGAATTAATAGTAAAAGAAAGATAGTTATTTATAAAGTAGATAAAGAAATTAACAATAATTAATAAATAGAGGTAAAAAAAAACAAGCTTAGATTGTATTGAGGGCAATTAATAGGCCCAAATTTGAATATTGGCCCAAAATGAATATTGAATTATTCAAATAGACAAATAAAGAAAAAGCACATGATAAACAAAATTTACTGCCAAATTAAGGATTGATTGATTGATTGATTGGTTGGGAAGGGGGAAAGCAGGGAAAGCAGAAAGTATGTTACAGCAGCATCAATTGGTAAAATAGAGTGAAAAAGCGTTGAGAAATAAGAGAATCAAATGAGTAAAATCGAAATGGAGGATAGTAAACAGAGCCGCGTTAGAAAATCAGTGAAACAAAATAAGCAGAAGATAGGTGGTAGATGAAATGGAAAGAAGAGAAACCCCGTTGTGCGATGTTTCAGGTACATCCACAGCAGTTGACTCAACATACTGCGAATCAAAACAATACCGTCTACAATCACAAATTACTTCCCTTTCCCACATTGTCGCGCCCCTTTCTTTTAGCCGTCTCGACTTTGACCCACGGTGGTCAAAGGTTTACGATCCGTTTCCACAGGCCACCAGCTAGGTCATCATGAAAACCAAGCCAACGTGGAGGTAAGAAAATAGGACACTTGCAAGGAACCAGAGCTATACTGTCTTGATCAAGTATGATCTAACAGGACTACGGCCGTAGTCAGTGACGCTCCTTCCAGGATGTTCCTCGCCTGAGCGTCAACTGAAGAGGTATCATCAGCATCATTCGCACTTGGCCTGCAATAAAACAGAATCATTTGATAAAGAAAAAAAATTAGAAAATCTGTGAAAAGTCAATGCCACAATAATGAAATGCTTGAAATTAGTAAAAGGAAGATGAAAATTGCAATTATTCAAAACATAATCATATTTTTAAATTATTTTTTCTACTCACATAAAAAGATGAGCTTCGATGAAATAATTGTATGAGTTTATAGAGTTTGAGGGCAGGTAACTTTTTTCACAATATTTTATGAAATAGTATAATCATCTTTTATGTTGTTTGTTATTCCATTTTCTTTAAACACATGTCCAAGGATAAACACGTTTTTGTTTCCTGAACACACTTAATGGTACCTTATTTGTCAAAGTTTTTCCCCCCAGCTTTTCCAATAATGCAAAAATCGATTCTCATTATCAATAATGATTTGACTTCATTGGAAGGGGAAGCAACCTGGAACAAATATGCATGTCCAATCGACATCAAATTATCAAAATGGACTCCATTCATGGTTCCAATGTTCGAACACCATCGGAGCCCATAAATTGTACTGACTTTTGTCATGCCATCTATTCGAAAACTTCCGACAAGACACATCATCGCCTCTTCATTACAGAACCTTCGACATGGACATGCGGTGGCTCTGCCCTTGGTCTAATCTAATCACAAAGTGGCATTGTTTCATCTGGATCCTATTGAAGCCCACCTGGTTAAGCCGTTTTCGATGCCCGTTCCCACATAGAACAAAACGCCGCCCCTTTTGCTGCAGTTACTCTTCGTTGCACTCTTGGAGCAAAATCCAGCCAACCCAGCTGAAGCAAAAGGCAATTAACCTTGAACCTTTGAAGGCAACATCGACCAGAAGAGGCAGCGCCATGAACCCTTTTTCCTTCCCTGATGGCAGCGCGCTTGCGAACGGCCAATTGAACCGGGAACCACGATCCCGGCTACGATGGCCATGTGCACCAGGAAAGAGAGAGGGAGAGAAAGAGAGCTCCACCAATGCCATGGTTCTTGTCGTTGACAGCTGGCTGAGCTGGGCACAAATAGATTGTCCCCCCTTTATTCTTCTTCTTCTGTGCTGCTTCGTTCCAGGCCGGAATCGATAGCGCACGACCGTGTCCGTCAGCGCCAACCCACACACGCCCTCGTTGCTGCTAAACTGCACTCCAAAAAGTGCCCCCGGAAATGTCTTTTCAAACGAATGGCCCAAGAAAATCGCTTCCAGGAAGTGCACGGTGGGAAAATTTTTGATATTTTTTGAGTTCTAACAATTTGTTAGAATAGAAACGGACAAAAACTGTAAAAAAACACACCGTGCTACCGTTTCACATAGAAATAAGAGAAGCCAACCCTATGGCTGGTCGATATAGATTCAACAAATAGGCCTATTTAGCATTCCGGAAAGAAAGCTGCTCCCTGCCTGCCCACTTCTGCCACCATTACGGTGGGGCACTTCTAAACAAGGAAGGGGGTGGTTAAATTCTCGTCAGCTGTCAGTAGAGAGGGTAGTCGACAGGTGACATAGGGTAGAGTAGTCATCAATGAGACACGGGGAACAATGATAAAATGGCTCTCACAAGTCGTAGTTTCAACCAATCAGGCTCATATTTGGGGGAAAGGTGTGTCTATTGGATACACGTCTGCCGTTATAGTGGCTTTGGTTATGGACGCTCCCTTGAAAAGTTATTCATAAATGTTTGATTCTGGGATGTAAAAGTAAATTATTGACAAAAATTACTTTTTCGCTCGTAGGCTGCCATTAACACCAAAACTAATATTTCTTCAAATTTCTTTCGACGTTCCATAGGGATTGAGTTGGGCTACAATGTCCTTTCATTAGGTTTGGCCAAAATTCAGAATATACCCAGTATCCAGGACTGTCTCATTGTTCCCCACTCATTTCAGCTCATGGGTAACAATGAGACACTTTGATTTTTCTTCATTAAACTTTTCAAAATCTATGGAAATCTTTCAAAACATGAATTAAAAGTGATTTTTGGCATATTTATTGAGTTTTAACTTCATTTAACCAAAAATACAAAGTTATTTGGTATAAATATACGGATTTTACAAAATTTAAATACTTTTTAGTATAACTTTTGTTAATTAAAGTTTCATGTTGGCAAAATTGCTCTAAAATGTTCAAGGCAAGTTACCTGCAATGGAACAATACAAAAACATGATGTTTTACTAGAAAAATCTTGATTTTCGTAGTGTGTCTCATTGTTCCCCAGCTGTCTCATTGTTCCTGCCAAGTGCGTCTACAATGAGACAGTTGAATAACTCTGGCTGTAGATGTCGGATCGATCTCATATTTTGGTCAATGTTAGAACACATTTAAAGAAAGAAAATGCCACAAAAAGCTCATTAAAACATGCTGATGGAAAAAATAGAAAAATCTTTGAAAGTTGAAAACCAAAAGTGTCTCATTGATGACTACCCTACCCTACATGTATGCATGATCCACCTGGTGCTTTGTGGGAAGAAGGATATTGTAATAATAATAAAGAAGGGCATAGGGAAAGTATGGTAGGAAAAAAACACACCCCGCTAGAGGGCTGTTGAAAGGGAAAAATGGAAAATCTATTGACCGTGACTTCGAACAGTGTCACGTTCTACGGGGGATGTTTTGTTTGCGTCAAAGCAGGCGCATCGATATGGTTTCTATGCTGGCAGTGTGGTAAACAGGATAGAGAAAGTTATTGGTATTTTTAGTGTGTTATTGCATTTTCATGTAACCGATAAAAAAATTGATATGAAAATGTTTTTCGGATGCACAATAGTAGGTAAAATGTCGGCAAGGCAAAGCTTTCTACTTATAGGATGGCACCACACCAAAGATTATTCGCTTTTGCCCTATTGCTTTAAGAAGTTTGTAGCTATTTGATAGGGTTTATCAAAAATGTATCCCACAAAATTAGGGAAGGGATGTTGGAATTAATCGCCCCAACATTCTCCAGGGTGCTTTCTAAAGGCTTTTTATTAAACTTTGAATTAATTACCATCTTTTAATTTTTTTTTGCGATTTGGGAACATTCGTTACTTAATCCACCCTCAGGTGGTTGGTGCCTTCCTTACATTTAAAAGGTGCTATCCAAAATAGACACAAAAGAGCGGTGTTTTTCAGTGTTTTATCAATTTGACTCATTATTCATACCACTAGATTGGGTAGTCAGATCTTCATATTGCAGGGCACTTAAGTGCTTATAACTTTTGATAGGGTTGTCAGATCTTCAATGTTTTGGACGCATTGGAAAGGTCTTTTGATTACCAATCCAACGATAGGTCGCATGAGAGATCCGGACAACGTTTTCATCAACATATCTGAGATCCGGCCTCCAAAAAGTGCATAAATAACACTTAAGTGCATATAACTTTTTATAGGGTTGTCAGATTTTCAATATTTTGGACGCGTTGGAAAGGTCTTTCAAATACCTTTCTGAAAATGTATAACATGAAGGGTTTTCCTACAAAAACCACCCTTTTTACAATCTTCCGAACCTTAGTCAAAATCGTTTTTTTAGCATAACTTTTGAAGTACTTAACTAAACTGCATAATTTTTAATAGCGACTTATGGGACCCCACGGCGGATCGAATGAAAAAAAACAGACAAAATCGGTTCAGCCAGTCTCGAGATAATCGAGTGACAGTTTTTTGATCAACATCCCACCACACACACAGACATTTGCTCAGAATTTGATTCTGAGTCGATAGGTATACATGAAGGTGGATCTAGGAGGTCTAATTGAGAAGTTCATTTTTCGAGTTTCGAGTTTTATAGCCTTTCCTCAGTAAGGTGAGGAAGGCAAAAAGCCTTATTTTTGCAAAAAAGGCGCAAAAATGTGGTTTTGAAGTTATGATTTTTTCAAGCTTGTTATGATCAAAGGGAGCGTTCTTTTATTGCGTAACGCAAAAAATTGGATTGGACCCCCTCACCCCCTCGTAACAAAATTTCCATACAAATAAAAAAAAGTATGAAGCGTAACACGGCCTCCGCGAATCAAGAATAATATTTCAAAAGAGCCAATATTACGCCCTTTTGAAATGTTAGTCTTGATAAAAAAAACTTCAAAATATTGTTTCTTGAAATATCTGAAAATTTCACGAATGTTTCATGTTTTAACTTTGAAAATCGGACCATTAGTTGCTGAGATATCGACATTATAAATTGGAGGGTTGTTTTGGTGAGACTCCGAAAACAATCAGAAGTCCAACCTTCAATGTCGCTTAGGCAATTGTATAGCAAATTTTCTAAACATAAAAAAAATCAGAAATGGTCACTCATGGTCACCATTTTCAAAAATCGAAAAACTGCAAATATTTCGCTAAAATCAATTTCTCGGTGGCTACTATCTTGAAAACGGAACCCTTTATCAAAGTACTTTTCGATTGCAAATTTAATTTTATATTTGTTTTTGCATTAAATTTCGATTTTTTCAAAATCCTATAACTCGTCGGCAGATTTTTGAGCATAATTCCCTATGGCTCAAAAGTTGCAGGGGTTTGTCCCCTAAAACATATAAAAAAATCTCGAAAATAAAAATGTACGTATTTTTGGGGAATTGCGTTTTGTGACCAAAGTTGATAAAAAATCGCAATTTTTTCCGTGTACCTTTTTTTTCAAAATCCCTCAAAACTTACAGTTGCTTGACTATTTACGTACCATTTTTGTATGGACAGCAGCCAAAATTATATGGAGACGTGTATGGGTGAACCAATGACACAAAATAACTTCTTTGGGCATAGGGAAGGCCGCCACTAAGTTTGAGCCAAATAAAAAAATACAAAAAAATAAAAATGATCGAAATCGGCCGATTTCGTAAAGAATTGCTCATATCTGTGTTAATCCTTTCCAATCAGTCTGATGAGCGGGCTAACGCGCCAATCCTTACTATGTGTACTGTGTTTGAATCCCGTCAGATGCTTTTTTTGTGTCTACAAAAATTGTACATGAGCAATTCTCTACGAAATCGGTCTTTTTTCTTCAATTTTAATTTTTGTTTTTTTTTATCCGACTGAAACTTTTTTTGGGTCCTTCGGTATGCCCAAAGAAGCCATTTTGCATCATTAGTTTGTCCATATAATTTTCCATACAAATTTGGCAGCTGTCCATACAAAAATGATGTATGAAAATTCAAAAATCTGTATCTTTTGAAGGAATTTTTTCATCGATTTGGTGTCTTCGGCAAAGTTGTAGGTATGGATACGGACTACACTGGAAAAAAAAGATACACGGTGAAAAAAATTTGGTGATTTTTTTATTTAACTTTTTATAACTAAAACTTGACTTGCAAAAAAACACAATTTTTTTTTTTTTTTTATATGTTTTAGAGGACATAAAATGCCAACTTTTCAGAAATTTCCAGGTTGTGCAAAAATCATTGACCGAGTTATGAATTTTTTTAATCAATACTGATTTTTCCAAAAGATCGAAATTTTGGTCGCAAAAATTTTTCAACTTCATTTTTCGATGTAAAATTTAAATTTTAATAAAGTGCACCGTTTTCAAGTTATAGCCATTTTTATGTAACTTTTTTGAAAATAGTCGCAGTGTTTCATTTTTTTGAATTAGTGCACATGTTTGCCCACTTTTTAAAAAAATATTTTTGAAAAGCTGAGAAAATTCTCTATATTTTGCTTCTTCGGAATATGTTGATACGACCTTTAGTTGCTGAGAGATTGCAATGCAAAGGTTTAAAAATTGATGTTTTCTAAGTCTCACACAAACAGCCCACCATTTTTCAATGTCGATATCTCAGCAACCGATTTACAATGTTAAAATATGAAACATTTGTGAAATTTTCCGATCTTTCCGAAAAAATTTTTTTCAAAATTTTCAAATCAAGACTAACATTTTAAAAGGGCGTAATACTGAATTTTACAGTGTAGTCCGTATCCATACCTACAACTTTGCCGAAGACACCAAATCGATCAAAAAATTCCTTCAAAAGATACAGATTTTTGAATTTTCATACATCATTTTTGTACGAACAGCTGCCAAATTTGTATGGAAAATTATATGGACAAACTAATTATGCAAAATGGCTTGCAAAATGCAAAAAAAAATCGAATGACCGAAATCCTAGAGAACTGCTCACATGCAGTGTATAACATTAAGTGTATTTTTTCTCAAAGATGATGTGCATGCTTTTCTATGCGATTTTACCATCGATTTTTTTGCTGTATAGTTTTCAAAAACTCATGGCTTTTCGAAAAACTAGAAAAGCTATTCTAACTTTGGAAGACAAAACCTTCAAAATTCTTGTCGATGACCGTTATATTTTATTGATGGAAAATGTTCAAAAATCAATTAACAGAACTTGAAAAAATATTTTAGTGCAATCAAATTTTGAACACACGAAAAATAACATTTTTCAAAGAAAATTATCAAGTGTACCCTCTTTATCTCAAAATTAACCTATACTATTAATTTATGGAAAATACTCAACATTTTTCAGATATCAATTTCTAGAACATGAAAAAAAGTAGCAAAAATTTGCGTAAGATGCTTTTTCAGACAAATTTAAGTATATTCCAACAGCTTTAAATTCAAAGCGATGAACTACACTCTTTATTAATGAAAAATATTCGTAAAATGTTCTAAAATCCATTTCTATTGCCTGCAAAAATATTAATATATTATTTAGGCCGATGCAAATATTTAAAAAAGTTTTTGTCCCTCGGCCCTGGCCGAGGTCAAGGGGGGGGGCAAAAAAATAAAAAAATATAAAAATTTAAATAACAAGCCATAGTCTACACATTTAAATGAAAAATGTGTTTTAAAATGCATTTTACACTTGTTCAGTTGTTTTGCAATCATTATCAATCTAAGATCTGACAAAAACAAAAATTGTATCGAAAAAAAAGATTTTGCATCGAAAATTTTCAAAAAATCTTAAGATTTTTTAATAAACCCAAACATGCTAAAAATGATTTAAAACGCAGAAGAATGTATTTTAATTTGATTTCAGCTGGTTGCACTTGAATTTTCATTGAAATTTTGAAGTTTATTGTAAAAATATTTTTTTTGCCCCCTGATTATTCGGGCCAATTTTGAAGGGGTGACAAAAACTTTTAAAAATATTTGTACCAGCCTTATCGCAAAAAAAAAAAACAAACGCATTTTTCAAAGAAGTTCAATTTTTTCTTCATGGATTTCTATGAAATATCAATGAATTTGCGTTTTTCAGTATGGTCGCTGCAAATATTTTTTGAAGTTTATGTCCCTCGACTCTGACCAAAGTCGAGGGGGGTGGGAGGACAAAAAAATAAATTAAATTATACAAATTGTCTTTAAATACACCTGTCCAGTTGTTTTGCAATCATAAGTTTCCAAATTTCAAAGTATTTAGGAATATTTTATTTTTTTGGGAAATAAAAAATTATGGTGCAAAACATTGTAATTTCCTAAAAAGTTCAAAATATGTTTTAACGAGCCGAAACAAGCTTAAGAGGCAGTATTTGTAGATTCTGCTCGGTTTGTTCTAGAGCTCGTATCGAGGTGCTCCGATTCGGATGAAACTTTCAGGGTTTGTTTGTCTATACATGAGATGAACTCATGTCAAATATGAGCCCTCTACGACAAAGGGAAGTGGGTTAAAACGGACATTGAAGTTTGAGGTCTAAAACACATGAAAAATCTTAAAATTGCTCGCATTTCCGTAAAACTTCATCAATTCCAACTCTCTTAGATGCATTCGAATGGTCTTTTGAAGCACTTCAAAATGTGCCATAGACATCCAGGATTGGTTTGACTTTTTCTCATAGCTTTTGCAAATTACTGTTAAAAATGGATTTTTTTAAAACCTTAATAACTTTTGCCAACAGCCTCCAACACCCATACTCCCATAGGTCAAAAGTTAGGGAATTTCATGGACTATAAGCCAACGGTATTAACTTTTTGGCCAATCGCAGTTTTTCTCATAGTTTTACGATTTTTCTAGAACAAACATTTTACAACGTTAGTTTTTGCCCTGTAGGCCAAGAAGACGGCACTTTTTGGTCTCAATTTTGTCATATTCGGAATCCTCAGAAAATTTTACATTAGATTGAGGTGTTGGAATTTTGAATTTGATTGGAAAAAATGCCATTTAGAATTAATAAAAATATTATTTAGAATTTTGTCGGATTAAGGGTAACACAAGTTTTCGCCTACTTGATACAGCATTTGACGTATTGATCATAGGGTAAATAAGATCTATTTCTTTTTTCAAAAATGTTTTATTTAATTATTTTTTAAATCAATATTACAACTCCGATACTTCTAACTTACGTGAAATTGTCCGAGGATTCCGAATATGACAAAATTGAGACCAAAAAGTGCCGTCTTCTTGGTCTACAGGGCAAAAACTAACGTTGTAAAATGTTTGTTCTAGAAAAATCGTAAAACTATGAGAAAAACTGCGATTGGCCAAAAAGTTAATACCGTAGGCTTATAGTCCATGAAATTCCCTAACTTTTGACCTATGGGAGTATGGGTGTTGGAGGCTGTTGGCAAAAGTTATTAAGGTTTTAAAAAAATCCATTTTTAACAGTAATTTGCAAAAGCTATGAGAAAAAGTCAAACCAATCCTGGATGTCTATGGCACATTTTGAAGTGCTTCAAAAGACCATTCGAATGCATCTAAGAGAGTTGGAATTGATGAAGTTTTACGGAAATGCGAGCAATTTTAAGATTTTTCATGTGTTTTGGACCTCAAACTTCAATGCCCGTTTTACCCCACTTCCCATTGTCGTAGAGGGCTCATATTTGGCATGAGTTCATCTCATGTATAGACAAACAAACCCTGAAAGTTTCATCCAAATCGGAGCACCTCGATACGACCTGTTTCACATCGGTGAAAAACTCGCTCTTAATATGATTATCAATGCAGAAAAAGATATTTTAGATTGTTTTGAGTTGATTAGACTTCCATTTGCATAGAAATTTAACAGTTGTGTGAAACAATTTTTTTGTCCCCTGATTTTTCTAACCAATTTTGGAGGGCAACGACGTAAAAAAATAAAACTCAAAATTTGTAGGAAAATCGTAAAACCTTTAAAATAACTTAAAATCTTGACGATCTGACAACCCTATTCAATAATACTAGCACTTAAGTGGATCTTGGATATTTGGAGGATAATGGTATTCGGATAGTCCAAAGGATCATACATTTTGAAGGTGCGATAAACCTCTAAGGATCAGACAATATGAAGTTCAATATATGAAATTTATAGAAATAATAAATAAATATAACCCAACCATCTTGAGGTGGACTAGGGGAACATCATCTAATTCCAGCGTGCCTCTAATGTTGGCAGGTCAGAACGTTGACATTCATTTAAAGCTAATGAAATGCGTTTTCAACTGAAATCGAGTGATAAATAGCTCAAAAAGAAGTGAGCAAGCAAGTTTCTATCAAAAGTTTTGCAAAATTAGTTGTTTAAATAGTGAAAATCAACAAATTGGATGGAGTTAGGAGCGAGAGCATAACCTGTCAAACATAGAATTTCCCCTAAATAGCATTTTTCAATTAAAATATCTGATAATTACAATTACATTACAACAAGCTTAAGAGGTAAGAATTGAAAATTAAAGTTAGTCGGTTAGTAAAAGCAATTCCATGGTCATTATTGTTACATTTTTGTGGATGATATTTTATACAGATGATGGGAATTTTGATGCATAACGATATAAATAATAAAATAACAAAAAACAACTCATACTTAATTAGTCGATCTAATTATGCGGTTGGGGTTGATTTGCTAGGAAAATGTTCTACTTCTACTGGAATTGTGAGTTTGTGTCGGCCGAACATCTGGATCAGGACTCCACGTCGCATTCCCGGCTCGTTCGGTCGTTGAGTTGAGTTGAGTATGCAGGGGGTACGATTAAAATATTGTCGTTGGAGCTTTTTCCGATCACAGTTTTGTCATTTGCTCCCACTTCCGGTAGGGGCCATCGTCCACTGCCAGGGCTCCTGTTGTTGGTTGTTTTTTGTTTGTGTTTGATTTGTGCGCAGTTTCACCAGGATACGTGGTACGACGACGTGTGGTTTGCCCAGCAACGTGTGAACGTGACGTGTCACAACACAGGTAAGGGTGGGAACGATTGATGAATGTTGTGAAATAAATCATTCAATATTAGAAAAGGGGAGAGTGAAAAAATAAAGGGACGGACATAAACAATTGCGGAGAGTGCTGTCCAAATCATGTTGGGGAATGTTACGAAAAAGAAGGTTACGAAAGCAAGGTTTAAAAGTAAAATAAAACATTGAACCATTAAAGGAGGCAAACTAGTTAAATTTTAGAGTAATACTATTCATTACACTACAAAAGGCTAAAGCATTATCTATACAATCATTAATCTTTACCTTGAATCCCAACATTTTAAAGAAAACACTCGAAGATCTACCCATAATATTTGAACCCAAAAAAAATAACTGACCTTCAAAGTCCTCGTCGTCCTCGTTGCGGCCGCGGCAGTTCTCGAAGTAAAAGCTGGGCAGATTCTCCAGCACCTTGTTGAGCGTTTGCTGCTGGTACTTGTAGCCCTCGCGCAGTCGCAACGCCTGGTGGGCGCTAAACTTGCGGATCTTGTTGCGCTGGAACACGTAGTTCTCGCGCACCCAGTTCAGCTGGCCCGTCGAGTAGTCCCGGACGCGTCGCACCTGCAACGATCGGCAGGTTTTTGGAACAAAACACATTCGGGGAAGCAGACCAAAACGAAAGAACGTTGTTAGTGGAAGAGTGTCATTGATGGTACGATATTAATTTGTTGCAGCTGTGCTTCGGTTAGGAATGAATAAAATTTGATTCATTATTGCAAAATTTTGCTTTGAAAGTTTGGGGTGAAAAAAGAAATTCACAGCTGCGACAGACTAGCGATGAGTACCTGAAAATGGAGAGATTAATAGTATAGGGATTTTCAATCGTTTTTATAACACGAAGAATAAGATGATATAAGTGAGGTTGGTGTGAGTGGGATGTGATGGCCAAAAAAATGTAGAGTATATAGGTACAAGCTGCGAGCTGGGGGGGGTTACACGATCCTAATATAGGTAAATCAATAGGGGGCTGGTTACGAAAGAATCGTCTGCATTATATAGCTTCGATATATAGGAGTGGAAATTAGAGTATGGTTGATTCGAGCGCGTAAGTAAGAGCAGCGTGTGCGAAAGGGTGGAGTAATCTGAGGTGGTTCAATTCGGGTTTGCCAATTGGAAGAATATAAGAGAAGTAAATCGTGATTTGACATGTGGGGGTGTACAAGTATTTTGGTAGAAATATGGGGACTTTCTAAGATTATGAAACCTAACATCCGTCATCAAAGTTACACATGAATTGTGTAGTTGATACGTTCGAGTGGATTGGGGTTTTTGAAATGTTTTATGGTCGTTCAGGTAGAAAACAGTGAGATTGAGGGAAGCAATTGAGCGCTATAGCGAGCGATGGGGGGGAACGTGCTCTTTGAGGGGTATTATTGAGATTGTGTGAGGAAAACGCTATGTGATGCGGTACAGTGAGGGATTGTTGCACTTTTGACGTTGAACAGATCCAACTTTGCATTACAGTAATACGGCAGTGTTTGATGATCTAGGGTCATGTAACGCATGTGTACACGGTATAAGCTTGAATACCGTAAGGCAATTTTGTTACTTATATATAGGTAGACACAGCTCAATACAAACTAACACATTTTAGTATTGGCACAATTAGGAAGATCATTCAGCATTCGACCGTGTTTGTTATTGTTTACATGGCATGCTCTCAATTTTGTTTATTCGAAGTCAAACATTAAAACGCGTCATTCTCGGGACTTAAAAAATATAAATAATGAAATATCAAATCTAAGGCTACCAACTCTTGCTGAGCAAAAATCCGTTACTTTACCGACATGACACCATGGTATAACAAAAAATGTAAAGGAATTATTTTGATAAATTTGGAATTTTAGAAATAGAAATATTTTTGTTAAACGTTTAAAAGTTTACAAAATATCAAGTTTGCTTTTACGAATAATATCGTTGTCAGTGTTTTCACGAAAACATTTCTAGAGCTTTTATTGGAAAGATCCTATAAATACAAGCACAACACAAGGTTTTCCCAAGCTATAGAAAGCCTCTTGATCTTTTATTTGATAAATATGTTTTGTAAGGAATTTGAAAAGAACAATTATTGACAATCAAGTTTAAAGTGAGGAAAACCCGGAAAATTATGTAGGGTAGGGTAGTCATCAATGAGACACTTTTGGTTTTTAAACTTCAACGGTTTTTGTATTTTTTTCATTAGCATGTTTTAAAGAGCTTTTTGTTGCATTTTCTTTCTTTTAATGTGTTCTAACATTGACCAAAATATGAGATCGATCCGACCTCTACAGCCAGAGTTATTCAACTGTCTCATTGTAGACGCACTTGGCAGGAACAATGAGACAGGTGGGGAACAATGAGACACTCTACGAAAATCAATACTTTTCTAGTAAAACATCATATTTTGTATTGTTCCATTGCAGGTGACTTGCCTTGAACATTCTAAAGCAATTTTGCCAACCTGAAACTTCAAATAACAACAGTTATACTAAAAAGTATTTAAATTTTGTAAAATCCTTATATTTTACCAAATAACTTTATATTTTTGGTTAAATGAAGTTCAAACTCACTAAATATGCCAAAATTCACTTCCAATTCATGTTTTGAAAGATTTCCACAGATTTTGAAAAGTTGAATGAAGAAAAATCAAAGTGTCTCATTGTTACCCATGGGCTGAAATGAGTGGGGAACAATGAGACAGCCCTGGATTCTGGGTATATTTTAAATTTTGGCCAAACCTAATGAAAGGACATTGTAGCCCAACTAATGCCCTGTGAAATGACGAAAGAAATTTGGAGAAATATTAGTTTTTGTGTTAATGGCAGTCTATGAGCGAAAATGTAATTTTTAGTCATAATTTACTTTTACACCCCAGAATCAAACATGTATGAATAACTTTGCAAGGGAGCGTCCATAACCAAAGCCACTATTATGGCAGACGTGTATCTAGTAGACACACCTTTCCCCCAAATATGAGCCTGATTGGTTGAAACTACGTCTTGGGAGAGCCATTTTATCATTGTTCCCCGTGTCTCATTGATGACTACTCTACCCTAAGTTATCTCTTTAAAATCAAACTGACAGTTAAATAAAAATTTCTAATTAGCAAAAGCTTTGACCCAATCAAAAAAGTTGTTAAAAATTCCGTACAAATCCGTATTATGCGAAAAATTCCGTACAAAAAATCCGGCCTGTTTAAAATCCGCGGAGAGGGTCGAAAATCTATACGGTAAGGAAAAAATCCGTACAGTTGGTAGGGGACTATACATAAACCACGTGGACACTTTGTGGGAGGGGGGGGGGGTATGGCGATTGTCCACGCTCGATACAAAAAAGTTTTTTTTTGTATGGACAATTGTCCACAAGGGGAGGGGGGCGGGGGGTTGAGATATCCAAAAAAGTGTCCACGTGGTTTGTGGATGGTCCCTAGCCTTAATTAAACCATAGTTTCAGAATTTGCATGAAAAAAGTTATTTAAAATGCATTTTACACTAGTTCAGTTGTTTTGCAATCATTAGTTTTCAAAAAATGTAAGATTTGACGAAAACAAAAATTTCAGCAAAAATAACTTTTTGTGATAATGAACATTAAAAATTCTTAAGATTTTTAAATCAACCCAAACATGTTAAAAATGATTCTAAACGCATGGGAATGCACTTTAAATTGATTTAAATTGATTCAATTTTGAAGTTTTTTGAATTTTTTTCCCCCCCTGATGTTTCGGACCAATTTTGAAGGAGGGGACAAAAACTTTAAATACCAGCCTTAATTGTTGAAAAAAAAAACTTCACAGGAGCATAACGCATTTTAAAACGCTTTTGTCATTTGAATGTTATTTCCTTTGTTAGCAAATTTCTGCTTTTGCATTAATTTTTTTCTGATGTTTTTAAATCATTTGGGGACTTATTTTTGACCCTTTTCAAATGCTAGTCTTGAAATTAAAATTTTTAATGTTTCTTAGACAGTTTTATACGAAATATTCTGAAATTTCCAAAATAAACATAAGAAAACTATTAAAAAAAAACAAAAAAAAAACTTTGAAGCTGCTGTTAAACTTTTTAAGTAACTTAATCTTGAAAAACGCAGTTTATAAAAAATGTATAAGACACCGAATCGATCAGAAAAAATCCTCCAAAAAATACAAATCTAAAAAAATATTGAAATTATAATCCACAAAATCAACATTTCAATGACGAAAGGGTTTTTTTACTGTTTTAATTAGTCTACAATTATGGAAATTCGGCAAAACAATATTTTTTGCCCACTGATTTTTCGGGCGAGAACCGATCGAAAAACGGATTTGTTCACAACTGGCGTCTAGGACCATTTGAAAACTAACCCAAGAATTTTTGATTAACTTTTACAAAGATTTCGAAAAAATCTTTTCGAATCTAAAAATAATTAGATAAAAAAATGTTTTTTTTTTTCAATTCAGGTTTTATTAAATCAGATTTTTCACTAGGGTTCATGCCCGTTTAATTAATAAAGTTGCAACAAATTTCAAAACATGATTATTGATTAAAAAAAAGGATAATGTTAAACAAACTTCCACACAATTTAAGTAAGCTCCAAGCAACCTTTTTTTTGAGCAAATTTGTTAAAACAAACAAGAAAAATAATGTGTGAGTATCAGATTCCAGTAATCTTGAGTTTTCCACTTTTCGATTTTATTTCGTTTAGATAAAGAATTCTTCATTCTTTTTCTTCATGAATTCTATATACTAAAGAAGCAATTGCATTATCAAACAAAAATGTCATGTGAATATTCGAAAACCTGCATCATAAGAAGGAATTTACTGGCCGTGTCTTGTTCTGCTCTTATCGATAAAATTAAATATTTTGTTATATCTAACGATATTTCAATTAATAATTAGTATTTTTTTTCAAAAAAAAAATCACAACAATTACACTAGCTATTGCACCATCCAAAACCCATGCGCAAAAGATGCCTATTTGGTCTTCTAAAATATAGCAGAAAATTCCGGAAATTGAAAAAACGTATTTTGTGATTTGTTGTTCTAGGCCCTAAGGCTCATACAATTTTAATTTTTTTTTTCAGGTTTCAAGTAAATGATTTAAAAACTTAGTGTTTTTAACTTCGAATTAAAAAAATGACGAAAGATTTGCACAAATGCAAAATGCATTTTACATCAAAACAGTTATGCTACCATCAATTTTTTTTTCAAATATACAAAATTCAACGTTTGTGGTCCTAAATAATCATTTTAAAATGTATTATGCATTATTTTCAACCGATTTCAAAGATTTTAAAAAGAAAATTTCAATTTAAGAAAATTGTTTTGCCCCCTAATTTTTTTTTTGAAAATATTTAAACTTGGCAATGGCAAATCTTACAACTTCGCACTTTCATTTTACAACTTTGCCAAATACAGCCAATCGATCATAAAATTCCATCTCAACATACAGATTTTAGAATATTCAAAACAAATTGTATGTAATTGTAATGTATGGGAATTAATTCGGAAAAACTAATAATGTGACATAGGGAATGCATAGACAAAGTTTCATCGTAAAATTTAGAATGTACACAAATAAACAGTTTTTTTTTATTTCGCTGCAAATTGCTCACACCTCAAAAACAGTGACCAACTGCCTTTTGTCAACAAACACAGCATAGAACTCAACTAGGTGAAGTAAAAAACAAAACATACATGGCTGCCATTATTGAAGTGTTTTTTTTTTCAGCCTCTCTCACTCTAGAAGCAACCGAAAAGTTGGCGCAGCACAGTTTAAGCTTGCAGTGCAGCACACTTTGCGCGCGGATTTTAGCACCGTTTTAGCACGAACTTGGGCGGATTTGGCAGAACCTGCTGCGTGGGGTTTTTCATTAAACTTTTTTTTCCGTAACAACCCTGGCTTTTTTTTTTGATTTTGTTTTTTTGATAAAAAGCAATCAAAGCCGTTCGAGCAGGTATGAATGATGAATATTTGCTTCTGCCCGCATGTTGGTGGCAATACAACCACCAAGGATTCACTACTTCACACTCTAGGCTGCGATTTTGCGGGGTCCGTCCTCACGAGTGGGGACATCCCTCGAGTGTTCCCTCACACAATTCACGTCGCAACTAATGTCTTCAGCGCACACAACGAGGAGTGTTCGATCTGTCTCTGATGCGGGGATGCGCGCACAAGGTGTTTGTAACAAAAAAGACCATGTTTTGATGGTTGTGGTTGGGGGGTTTGTGGATTGGTGAAAGGTGTCGTGATGTGTGGTGGTTGGGAGTCTTGTCTTGATTTTGGACACAAATTTGCTTCTAATGAACTGAGAGCTTGTTCACCTCCTGTTTTGTTAGAGAAGGTTGAAGAGCATAAACACTTGTTGGATTAGCGACAGTTCTTAGCACGTTGCACATTTCGAAAAGTTTCATTACTTTCAATTTGTCGATCAAAAAATATCAATTTCATAAAAAACGTCATGAATTTGAGCATTTCTGAAATGTGAAGCAGTACCTTAAGGGTGTTGTTTTTTAAAACTTTGTTCGTACCTGGTCGTAATACTGATCGCGCAGCGTGGTCAAGTGGTGCGTGCCAATGTCCCGAATCTCCCGCAGGTGCTTGGACTGCGTCGAGTAGCTGCCCTGGATCCACTCAACCTGCAGCTGGCAGTTCTCCTTGATGCGGTGAACCTGTCAAAAAACGAATCAAAACTCATAAAATTGTACAAGAAACCCCCTCGAGTTCCCCTCTTTACCTGTTGCGTGTAATTTTCCCTCAACCGCTCCAGCTGCTGGCTCTTGTAGTGCTCGATGTTGTCCAGCATGGCGTAGATCTGGCGCGCCTTCGACGACGACTTGTCGCTGCGGTAGCAGTAGCTGCAACAGTTCTGGCAAATCAAATCTATAATGCGAAATCGAATGAAGATGCGCCGGATGCCCTGGAAGATGAGCGTCAACGCCAGGAAGGTCACCGCCGAGATGGCCCCCGTAATGATGCTGCCGATCTTGACCCGGTAGAACACGATCGGATCGATGTACAGTCTGTAACGAGGGCGAGAAAGTTGCATCAGCAAGGATATAGTTCTCTGTTGCAACGTTGTTGATGCCAAAGCTAAATTATTCATTGTCAATTTCTGCCAAACGAGACGAGTTGCTGCAGTTGCACCCGGCGGCCAAAGGGGAAAAGAGCAAGATGCATTCAAATTGCTCTTCCAATTTGTATGAAAATGTAGCGTCTTATCGTCGAGTGTCGTGCCAAGGAATTTCAGTGTTCTTGAGACGAGAAATTCGAGCGCCCTGCATCATTTTTCATGTTTGAGAAGAAAAAAAGCTCGTAACGTCGTCTCATTCAGCGGCTAAGCTGAGATTTTCCCATTCCCATAATCTCGAGGGATGAGCAGAATTGGGCACGTTTTTACTGCACCGCAAATATATTAAGTTCAAACACGGGGTGCAACCGCTTCGAGATCGATATCGGCATACAAATGAGGTCATGTAATAAGTCGCAGTCTATGGAATGTGTTATGGAAGAATTAAGAGTTGAGTTATGTGGCGCAATTTGTCAGGCTAGAAAAGTCTACCCGAGCAGACGGAAATAACTTGGGAATAACATTTTTAATATTTGAAAACACTAGGCCAAAAACATTTTATGTTATTTATAACAAAATTTTCTATTCGTCGTTATGATTTTTTGTTTTGTTTTTGGATTGTTATTGTAATAACAGAATAATAACACTTTTAGTAATTTTTCGAACAAATCTTTGTTATTATTTTATGATATTTTAACAACTAATCCGATCATGCCAATAACAGTTGGAGGTATTTTTCCATGTATTGGCTTTCAATCAATATCAGACCAATAACAGATTTTGTTATGGTAACATAAACTGTTATTAAACCCTTATGCAAAAATGTTTTTTTTTTCAAGAAGATTCCATAACACTTTATGTTATTTTAACAGTATTTGTTATTGAAATAGTATGAATTTAGTTATTACCGTCTGCCCGGGTATGAAAAATTGCTGTTACAGAGTTTTATAAATCAAGTCCTATCCGTTTATTATAAAACGATGGTTCATTTTAATTTAAAAGAGATGATTTCTGGAGTTTTTTTAAAAGGTCCAATAAACCAAATTTTCAGTTTTTGCTTTTTGGGTGTTTTTGAAACCGCCTTGAGTCAGGGGTATTAAAAAACACCCAAAAAGCAAAAATTGAAAATTTGGTTTATTGGACCTATTCAAAAAAAAAACTCCAGATTTTTAGAACGTTTGGAAAATTCTAGTTAAACACACATCGGAAAGTTAAGGTGATATTGGGTTTTCCGAAAAAATATACTGATTTCGAGATTTGGTGTACTCAGTAGAATTGCTTTATGGGGTAGCAAATAAAAAAATATAGAAATTTAAATTACAAGCCATGATTTTAACATTTGAATGAAAATAATGTTTGAAAATGCATTTTACACCTGCCCAGATGTTTTGCAATCTTTAGTTTTCACAATGTCAAAGTATTGGTAAAATATATTTTTTACAAAAAAAAAAAATGCAGTACTGTACAACGGAATTTCACCCAAAAAAATATTGTGGATCGATCTCAAACATGCTAAATATGATTTTGAACGCAGGAAAATGCATTTTAAATTATTTTCACTTCATTAAACTTCTTTTTTCATTAAAATTTTGAAGTTTTTTGAAAAATATGTTTAGCTACCTGTTTTTTCGGAACGATTTTGAAGGGGGGACAGGGGGTGACTTAAACATCAAAAAATATTTGCAACTGCCAAACCTGATTGAAAAAAATAATGAAAAATCCTTCTGTTATTATCGATCTTATCACTTGTAGCCCCAACGGGGTCAAAAAAGTTGGAAATGCAACTCTACCGGCTCATACAACCCTTCGAAAAAAAAAGTTGGAAATGCCTTTTTTATAATAACTCCAGGTAGACGCATCTGTTTTGGATCTGTTTTGTTGGAGGTGATTCTTGACATTCTTCCGGATCGAATGCAACAAGAATCGTCCAAATCAGTTGAGTTTTCGCCGAGATACAGCCGGTTGAATTTGCATTTCCTACTTTTTTGACCCCCTTGGTGCTTCGTGTAAGTTTTGACCCTGTTGGGGCTACACTGCCGTTCTACGCATAACTGTCCCATGTTCAAAAAAGTGCATCTGAGAAAAATGCGATTGAAATTTTTCGACCGATTTCTGTGTTTCTACGCATAATTGTCCCGTAGGTTCCTATTCGCCCTGTGTGTCCCTAATCGCCCCAGTTAGCAGTTTATCACCCTTATTTGTGATCCTCTTGCTATACAACAGGTAAACAAGGCATAATGCTTAGTAAAACTAATGATTCCGTGTAAGAAAATACTTGGTGGGACAATTATGCGTAGAAGTTCAACGATGGGACAAACAGACTTGGTGTTGTTTTTGATGAGTTTCCGAACAAAGTACCAGATTTTATGTGTTTTTCTTAAAGTACACATCAGACTAAACTTAAAAATGGCATAAAGTCAAAATCGTCAAAAACTGACATGGGACAATTATGGGTAGAACGGCAGTACAAGTGTTATGAAATCCGACAAAATTAAGTCAACTTTATTTTTTTTATTCATTCCAATTTGTTTGCGTAATTTTGCCGTCGAGCTATAGTTTTTTTTATGTGTTTGTGGGAAAAATAGAAATTTTAACCGAAATTTTTGTTTGACATCAGATTTTATTGTGAAATTAAAGTTGCGATAGAAAAATACGTGAAATATTGTTTGATAAAGTGCACCGGTTTCCACTTAAAGTTGAATTATTATCGAAAACCTTCTGTTTAAAGATTTTTTTTTAAAGTGTCTACCCGAGCAGACGGTAATAAAAAAATTCATGTCATTGCAATAACAAATACTGTTAAAATAACAGAAATATGGAATCTTCTTGAAAAATCCATTTTTGCATAAGGGTATAATAACAGTTTATGTTATCATAACTAAATTTGTTATTGGTATGATATTGGTTGAAATCCAAAACAACTTTGGAATAACATTTCTTGTTATGGAAGAATATCTCCAACTGTTATTGGGATGATCGGATTAGTTGTTAAAATAACAAAAAAATAATAACAAAGATTTGTTCGAAGAATAACTAAAAATGTTATTAGTCTGTTATTACAATAACAATCCAATAACAAAAAAATCATAACGACGAATAACAAATCTTGTTATAAATAACATATAATGTTATTGGCCTAGTATTTTCAAATAACAAAAAATGTTATTCCCAAGTTATTTCCGTCTGCTCGGGTAAGATTGTCGATTCCTGAAAATATATTATTTTCGATAAGTTGAGAAAAAATCTTACCCGGGCAGGTGAGAATAACAAAACGGAGATCATTTCAATAACAAGCCCTATTAAAATATCAAATTTTGTTATCAGAAAGTCATTGGTAATGAGAATAACAAAATCCCCAACGCTTAGTATAGTATAGCTTAGTATATAGAACTTTCGAACATATTGGTCATTTGCTCACTTGGATGTTTTGCCTGGTCTCTGTTAAAATTTACAATTTTTCAAATGTTGAACAACATTTGAAAGCAGTCAGCTAATATAACCTGATTTTATTCAGCAATCGTAAATATGTATTATTTAAGTGGATCCAAGCAATAATATGAAAATTTCATAATTAACAAATAATAAGAAATCCATATCAAAATCAGTTATTTACTAGCGCAAAAAAAAAACATATCTCACCAATGCCGAGTACCGTTAAATATCGGTTTTTTAGTTCTTCTCTGTAATCGAATTTTCATGTAATAATTTTTGATAACCGAATAAGTTTTTTTTTCACATAAACCTCTGTTATTTTTTTGTGTTATTAGAGCAGCTAATCTGAATGTTTTCATAACAAGTTCTGACCTCCTGATAACAACAGAACTTGAACTTTGAAAATTATTTCCACTTGCTCGGTTAGAGGCATTGAAGCTTGGACCTCTGGTTGCTGAAATATAGCGAATAAAACAAACAAGAATCTCTATGTATTTTTAAATCTCATCCATACATTTGTAAAAATTTCTGGTATTTTGAAAAAAAAAAAATATTTTTAATTTTTGGAATCAGATCTAATTTTTAAAAAAGAAGTAGGTATTCAATATTTGACCCTTTTAAAATGTTGATCTTGATTCCAAAATTTTAAAAATATTCTTTTTTCGAAAAGAATAAAAAATTTCACAAATGTTTCATTTTTGAACATTGAAATTAGGACCATTCATTTCAGAAATATTGGTACTAGAAAATAAATGGCTGTTTGCATGGAATTCAAAAAATATCAATTTGTCTTGTTTCTTGACGTTTTTTTCTTTTTTTATGGCTGTATTTTAACAACCAGAGATCATATCTTCAATGTCTCTTAATCAATCTTAATGGAAATTTTCTGAAATTCTCGAAAAAAATATTTTCTGGAATTGACAGTCATGAACACTATTTTAAAAAATCGAAAAATGGAAATTTGTATCTTGAAAACGGTACACTTTATGTAAAGTACTTTTAGATTGCAAAATTTGATTTTAAATTGAAAACGGAAGTTAAAAAAATCGAGTAAAATTTCTTTTTTTTTCAAAGAAGGCGTTTTTTTGGCTATAAGGAAAGCCTCTAAAAAGTTTGAGCCAATTCAAAAATTATAATTAAATCCATTTCCAGTTTGGTGGATAATTCCTCTTATGACAGTACAGATAAAATATAATCAAAGCTTAAATTATTTGTTGTTTAATTTTAACAACTCAACTCAGCATAAATATTATTTTGATATTTGAATAAAACCTGATTCATACGAACTAAACAAAATGATTCATTGATAAAAAGGATAGGTTTAGTTTGACCAACTGAAAAAATAACCCTCGTTTTCTAGCAAAATTGATTGGACGCATTTCACAACCATCAAGCCACCAACCCCATGTCGCCTTCTTCCCTACTGCGAGCCGGACACAATGTTTGGACCGTAAACAAAACGCTTCCACGATGTTTTCCCGTTTCCGCCTTATTGAAGGGTCCCGGCGGCGGAAAACTCCACCATCTACAAACGACGGCTATTTTGCTGATGATGATGAGGGCATTTTCCGTGCCAAACACAACATCGTCCCACCATCTTTTGCGTCTCGTCACGCTAGTTTTCGTCTCTTTTTGCGCACCCACCCCAAAATCGATGCCGCCACCGCTGAAAGGGTCCAATGACCGCGACGGCGACTTGGCTCGAAAATTTCGAAAAAAGGCCAACGTTCTGAAGGTTGCAATTAGTTTGCGTAACTTACCTAATTCCAGCGGTGGCGTTGCCCATGATGTTGATGGCGTAGCACGTGTACAGGCCGCTGTCGCGGCGCGAGATGTTGTGGATCTTGAGGAAGCCGTTCTCGAGCAGCGTGATGCCGATGTTCTCGCGCAGCAGCCCGTCGCCGGTGACGTTGTCCGTGGTCAACATCTGGAACTCGACCGCCTGCTGGTACTTGTGGGGCGTGCCGTCGCTGGAGGTGTCGAAGAGGAGGGACTTTTGGTCCTGCTCCTGGCTGTGGCGGAGGATTTCGTTTTTCGGGGTGATCCAGATGATGTCCGGTGGGGGATTTCCCGTGAACACGCACTCCAGCACGGCGTCCGATTTGAGCAGGTGCATTTTGCTGTCGGATGATTGCAGCAGTTCGGGTTTGAAGCAGTTGATGTGCTGCAGGACGCGCACGATGTCACCCGGGTAGCCGTTGCGACACTTGAGTTCTGGGAGCCGGAGCAGGTCGTAGATCTTTTGGGTGTTGTTTTCAGCTTGGAGTTCGTCGATCCAGCTGAGGATCCAGTACATGTGGCAGTCGCAGCCGTAGTCATTGTTCTGGAAGTTGGCCTGCTGCAGTTGGTGCAGGTTGCGGACCTGCTCGGGGATGTACATGATGTCGTTGTTGGCTACGTCCAGGTGGCGCAGCTTGGTCAGCTCGCCGATCTCCTTCGGCAGGCTGGTCAGTCTATTGTTCGACAGCAGGAGGGTGTCCAGGCTGGGTACGTTGCGGAACACGCACGGTTCGATCTCTTTCAGTCGGGTGTTGTTGCGGATTGAGAGGTGGTGCAGGTTCTTGAGAATGTCCTTGTTGACGGTGTTGTTGTTGCGAGACACCCAGTTGCTGAGCGATTCCAGGTTGGTCGCGTCCAGGTACAGTCGCTCCAGCTTGAACTGATTGGAGAAGATGGAGTTGGGCAGAGTTCGCATCACGTTGTTGCTCAGGTTGATGGTCTGCAGGCTCTTCAACGACGAAAATACCGTCGACGGGAGGATGTAGATCTGGTTATTGTTGATGTTCAGGTGGCGCAGGTCGTCCAGCGTGTCGAACGCGTTACGATCGATAAATACCAACTTGTTGTAGGATAGATCCAACTGCTGGAGCTTCTTCAGACCGTACAGCGCATTTTTCGAAATCTTCTCGATGATGTTGTTGTTCAGTCTTAGTACGCGCAGCTGCTTGTTGGTGAGAAAGAAGTTGTCCAAAAAGGACACGAGCATGTTGTTCGAGAGATCCAGCACTTCAATCGCGCGCAGCTCTTTGAAGATTTGAAATGGCACCACGTACAGCCGATTGTTGGACAGATACAGCTCGGTCAGGTTGCTCAGCCCGTTGAAGATGTTCCGTGGAAGATCGTGTATAGAGTTGTTTGACAGGTTCAGGATGCGCAGACGACTCAACGGCCGGAGCTGCCCCAAGACAATCTCGTTTAGCTTATTGTACTGCAGCTGCAGTTCTTCTAGGTTAGTTAAGTCGTAGAAAATATCACTTGGAAGATTGGATAATTGATTCTCGGACAGCTTCAGCAGCTTTAATCTGTCTAGCTTGCTGAAATAGTCTCGCCTTAGAGCTCTAATGTTATTTGCACTTAAATCTAACATCACTAAATTAGTGAACTTTTTGTCCTCCCTCGCGAATGTCAACTCCAGCTGCCGTCCCGTGACGTTGCTCTCCTTCCACCGTATCGCTTCCAAATAGTTTTCATTTTTAAACGCCAAATGGTCAACTTCGGGAGCCTCCACCGGAACCCGCTCCAGCAGCACTCCCTTGTACGAGTTGACCGGCCGCAAATACTCCTCATTCACCGTGCGTAGTCCCGTATCAAAGCAACTCAATACCTTAAGAAAACTATTCACATCCTCGCTATCGTCGCCATAGCTCGGATACTCGGCCGCCACCGCCGATCCATCGGACGGGGGCGTGCCACTCAGGCTGCCGTAGCCGGCCGTAAGTGCACATTCCGTCTGGTCCGACACGTGTACACACGCGAACAGCAGCTGGGCCAGTATCAGGACGACACGTTGACTGCGGCTGCGGGTCATTCTAGTGGCCGTTCTCGTTCGCAGTTTGCTGACGAAGACTTGGGGCTTTCACGCGTTGGTGGCCGCAGGAAAGTGGTGCTCCATCTAGTTTTGATCGCATGGAAGCGTTGATGCATCTTTTCCGGTACAGCGTTTCTGCAAGAGAGAGAAGAGAGAAAGAGTTGACATTAGAAACGTGACCCAATCGGTGAGACTTTGCGCGGAAAGTGAACGTGGCCATTGTGATGCAAATAGGATTAACCTTATCCGGACATCTCAAGTTAATTGAGTAGCGCAAGTGGCAAAATTGTGGTGAAAAGTCATGACAAGATCTAAAAAATTTCAAACCAAAATTTTTTTTCAAGAGGCGACTAAATCTCATCATTGAAAAGCTTATACCCCTTAAAAGCTTCTTTCTCTCTTTTTCGAAGGAAACCATTATTTAACATGCTTCTCTCGACCTCATCATGAAATATGCAAATTAAATCGACAGACTAGTTTTATCTGCCCACAACGAGGAAAACTAACCCCTCCTCATGAAATATACATCCATGCAAGAGGAGGTGGGGCAGGTCGATGGCAAGCTTCGAGAACCATTTATTGGCATTAGACACATTGTCATGGCCGGTCGTTGGAAAATTCCAAACTTCCCCCACACACAAACACCCTCCAAGGAAAAAGATGACCCCGGGCGTTTTTTATTTTTTCTGGTGTTTCTCAAAACAAAATTAGACTAATCGATGCCCGACCGGCTTCGTTAAACTTTTTCGTGCCCGCACCGTGCAAACTAACTTTTCTCTCCGCACGATATGGAAGATGCGCTCGAATGAGTTTTCCGGAAAAATGTTTTTTTTGTCAAAAAAAGAGACAAATGAAAATGATTGAGCAAAAAAAGTGCCATTCGCTTTTCGATCGTTTAGCATTTTCGTTCGCTCAAGAAAAGTCATTATCATGTTCTTTTTCTGTGAATGTTTCCTTTCAAGGAAGCTTTCGAAAGAGAAAACTAAAAAGTCATTTCTACTGATGATGCTTTCAAAACGGAAAAAGGGACGGATACGGAGAGCAGTGTTTCAGTTTGTTCTGTCGATTTTTGTTTGGATTTCGGTTTCGAATTGAAACATTTTTTCGGGGTGAATTCCAAGAAGCTTTTAGGGCTTTGCGACTTCTAAAGTGCTTCAGGATATCAGTTAAGGTACGAAATTCGTGAAATTATTTGAACTGCATTTTGTTTACTCAGTATTTTTAATTCGAGCAACTTTTGTTATGTAAAATTCTTCACTTATCCTTTTCAAGATAATCCTTTTTTTAAATATTTATTTTTTTATACGCATTTATCTTGCTAAGTTTTAATATTGTTTCCTAAAGTGTTAATCCTTTAATTAATGCAGAGTAAAAAGAAGGTATAAAAAGCAATTTTTCATCTGAAAATGTGTAATTTTACCACTTTTCTGGTGTAATGTCACTTTTTCAGTCTTAATTGAAGTAAAATTACATCATAAAAGAGGTGATATTCAACCTTCCAAAATTACAGCTTCCAAATTTACACAACTTTTTACTGTGAGAAATGTGGCAAATTCATACATTTTTAGAGGTTACATTAACTTTTCTTCTGGCAAAGAAGATATATTTATACTCAAATGTAAAACTACTATGATAAGTATTCTATGTGCATACTTTTTTGACTTAAAATTGAAGGGACAAAACACAAAACAAAAACATATTGCCGGAAGTTCAAAATTAAAGAGAAACCTCTCATTTGCGATTTAAAAACAATGAAAACCAGATAATATGAAGAAGTGACTGAAAAAATATGAAAAAACAGAGCAATTCTCTACGAAACAGCACACACTTAGTTTAATTTAAAATCTGTTTTCAGGGCATTAAAATATACATTTTCATCTATGACCAAAACAATTTTGAAGACATTTGGTTGTATCATTGCCGAGATATAGCTATTTGAAGTTAGCAGTTTCAAAAAACTTAACACTGCCTTGACCAAATCGGTTCAAAATTTTGGTGAAGACTCGTTAAACCGATTCTGTGTGCATGACGACGGCCGATTTTCAAAAAAAAAACTTATTTTAAAAAGATAAAAATATGTTTGTGTTTTTCATATAAAAAATCGTCAGTTTTTGATTTTTGTATTTTTTAAAAATGAAAAATTTTAAAATCGGGCTTCGTCATGCACACGGGATATGTTTTGAGAGTCTTCACCCCGAATTTCAGCCAATTTGGTCCATCCCATCTCGAGATATCGTGGCACCCGTAAATCAACTTGGTGTTTCGAGAAAAACGCTCAAAAAGTTTGACAGTCCGCTTTGCGCACGGCAAAATTTTGAGCCTCAAATCGTCTCTAACTCAGTTTAATCATTTCTAACTCAGTTCATCCAATTTTCAGGAGCGATTGAAAATCATCTTTTTAGTGGATTTAATAAATTTTCTGTAATATAAAATTTTGTGATTTTCTACCCCCTAAGTGAAATTATGATAAAGTGCGCCGTTTTCAATTTATAGCCTTTTTGGGGTAACTTTTTTAAAATAGTCGAAGTTATTTTTTGAAAAATTAGTGCCCATGTTTGCCCACTTTTGAAAAAAAAATATTTTTGAATACTCTATATTTTGCATTTTTGAACTTTGTTGATATGACCCTTAGTTGCTGAGATATTGTCATGCAAAGGTTTACAAACAGGTAAATTGCTGTTTTGTAAGTCTCACCTAAACAACCCATCATTTTCTAACGTCGATATCTCAGCAACTGATGGTCCGAATTTTAATGTTAAAATATGAAATATTCGTGAAATTTTCCGATCATTTTGAAACAAATATTAAAAAAAAAATTAAATCAAGACTAACATTTAAAAAAGGGCCAAACATTTAATGTAACGCCCTTTTTAAATGTTAGTCTTGATTTAATTTTTTTGAAAATATTGTATGATTAAAAAATGCAAAAAATATCATATGACGGAAATCTGAGAGAATTGCTCAACAGAAAGGCAAAAGGTTGGATTTTGAAGAATATGCCTAATACTACCAGCCAGTGATGAAAGAATCTTCATAAAAATATATTTTGATGCTCATCAAGAGAAAAAAAATCGAGAGGGAACATGGCTCTCCCTTCTCGCGCACGAAGGATCGTTAAGAAGAAACTCAAAAAATCATCGTTTGGATTATTCGGCACAACACAACATCACAACATCGAAAAATAATGTGTCACTTTGCTTAGATGAACATTGTTCAAAAACAAATCGAAATAAATTAATTTAAGTGGCGCAACAATGAGGTTCTCAATAAATCTTCTACTCATTGATTTTGTATCTATCGGCTATAAATGATAAGTTTTGATATTCTTAGTTAGGTTTAACGTAAGATCTCCTTACAGCAATGTTAATACAATTAAAGAAAGTTTAAAAAAAATTCTCCCTTAACACCACTCGTTCGCAAATTTTTATTCCAAAAAACATTCAATTGAAATAAATTAACACCAGCCTTTCCTTTTTTCACGACTTATCTTAGTCACCTTCAGCCCACCCATCAGAAATGACTTATTCATGAGTAAGACCCGGTGGCCGTGGTGAATGCTCCAGAATGGGATCCCATTCGGAAAATCTCTGCTGCACTGCATCGCATTTTATTTTTCGCCTGCCAAAAAGGCCTCTTTTCTTGGCAAACGGTCCCGGGATGGTTTGCTGTTGTGTTTTGTGGGCCTTAAAAGCGGATTTGTTACGTAATTTCACTGCACTACCGGTTGAACGCCGCAGCACAATAACAGCAACAATTTCTAAAGCCTCTGGGATGCCGGTCCTTCGATAAATCAAGGAGAAATGCCGAAATGGGGAAGGTCGGGAAAACTGAATTTAGAAATGTTTCAAATTTGGGAACAAAATATATTTACAAGTGCTGTCCTTGAATTTCATTCAATTGTAATTTATATGGATTTTATTAAAACTTAAAGAGCTATTTAACCCGCTTCTCAAACAATCTGAAGGCGATTACACGCAGAAAAAGGTCATAAAAAGCATATCGTCGGCCAAAGTTGCATAGCTCAACGGGGAGCGAGGAAGGGGGGACAACAACCAAAAAGTAGTACACTCTTGTGTTTCGGTTAGATGGCTTGGCATCGCTCCCAGCGGCAGCGCCTATGTGGCCATTTGGATGCCATAATGCTGGTGCGGTGATTTCGAGCACCGGCAAGGTAGGTCAGAGACTCAGACGATGCCGATGGACGGTGATGACGACGACGACAACGCCGGCAGCCAGGCGGTTGTTGTGCCGGTTGAATGAATCATTCATTGCAGTAGAAAAACCGTTCAGTTGGAACAGTGACACACACCTCGGTTTTAGGCTACATTGGCTGAGAATTAAAATTTGTTAACGAACGATTTAATTTCGAATTCATAGTGATATCGTTTGACCGAAAATTTGGCAACCCTGTCTCACGTTATGACCACTTGAGTAATGTGTATGTCCTTTTTTAATCTTCCACCAGATCTTAATTATTTAAATGGGAATCATACCCAGGTCAATCATGCGACTGATCCTTGGATAGGTAATTGCAAGAAAATCCAAACGAATCTAAAAGTTTGAAGATCTGGCAACCCAGTCTCAAGTTATGACAACATTAGTAATTTCCATCAATCGACAAATTAATTCAAATAATTTAAATTATAATTACAGTCTGGACTCGATTAAAAGTATAAAAATTGAAATTACGAGCGATGATTTCAACATTTTTATGAAAAAAGTGTTTTGAAATGCATTATAGACCTGTCCAGTTGTTTTACCATCATTAGTTTCGAAAATATCTAAGTATTGACGAAAATTTTAATTTTTGCGAATGTTTTAGAGGACATTAAATGCCAACTTTTCAGAAATTTCCAGGTTGTGCAAAAAATTTTTGAGCGAGTTATGAATTTTTGAATCAATACTGATGTTTTCAAAACATTCGAAAAATTGGTCGCAAAAATTTTTCAACTTCCATGTTTCGATGTAAAATCAAATTTGCAATCAAAAAGTACTCTAGTACTCTAGCGTAATATTGAATGTTTGGCCCTTTTGAAATGTTAGTCTTGGTTTCAAAATTTTGAAAATATTTTTTTCGAAAAGATTGGAAAATTTCACGACTGTTTCATATTTTAACATTGAAAATCGGACCATTAGTTGCTGAGATATCAACATTGGAAAATGGTGTGTTGTTTGGGTGGGACTTAGAAAATAGCAATTTACCTGTTTTTAAACCTTTGCATGGCAATGTCTCAGCAACTAAGGGTCGTAAGGGTCAAAATTTAAAAATGCAAAATATAGAGAATTTTCTCAGCTTTTCAAACATATTTTTTTCAAAAGTGGGCAAACATGTGCACTAATTAAAAAAAAAATAAAAAACTGCGACTATTTTCAAAAAATTCACCTAAAAATGGATTTAACTTGAAAACGGTGCACTTTATCAAAATTTTACTGAAGTACTTTTTGATTGCAAATTTGATTTTACATCGAAAAATGAAGTTAAAAATTTTTTCGAACAATTTTCTAATTTTTGAAAAAATCAGTATTGTTTCAAAAATTCATAACTCGCTCAAAGATTTTTTGGAAACTTCTGAAAAGTTGGCATTTGATGTCCTCTAAACATGTCAAAAAATTAAAAATAGTGTTTTTTTTTGCAAATCAAGTTTAACTGACAAAAAGTTAAATAAAAAATCACCAATTTTTTTTACCGTGCGTCATTTTTTTTTTTTTCAGTGTAGTCCATATCCATACCTACAACTTTGCCCAAGACACCAAATCGATCAAAAAATTCCTTCAAAAGATACAGATTTTTGAATTTTCATGCATCATTTTTGTTTGGCCAGCTGCCAAATTTGTATGGAAAATTATATGGACAAACTAATGATGCAAAATGGCTTCTTTGGGCATACTGAAGGCACCAAAAAAGTTTCAGGCGGATTGAAAAATAAAAATAAAAATCGAATGACCGAAATCTGAGAGAATTGCTCATATGTAAAAATTGAGAATTCTTGGGCTACATGGCAAAAGTTAACGCTATCTTTTGACCTACGAGAGTATGGGTGTTGGAGGCTGTTGCAAAAAGATGTTGGGGTTTTTAATACATTTATTTTTAACAGTAATTTGCAAAATCTATGAGAAAAAGTCAAACCAATTTCGAATGGCAATGATGAAATATTGAAAAAAGATGCATTTTTAATTTGATAATTTGACTAAAATCGGGTTGCAGAACTCAAATTTTATGTTAAAGTAAGAAAATAAAAAAAAACAATTTTTTGAAACACGATTCGATTATCCGAAGTCCCATACAAACCTTCGGATAACCGAAACTTCGGATAATCGAGTCTGGACTGTACTTGGAACTCTACGTCTATTTCCGCAAACAGGGTTCAAAATGTCTTACTGTTCTTTTTATAACCAATTCATTCAAGTGACGTCCATCCAGAGATGGCACAACCCAAAACAAAGTGAGGGAAAATAACTCGATTAAGATTCAAATCCCATAAATCCCTTCAAATTAAAAGCTAACTCCCACGCACATTTCTCCTAACCTTGGTGGAAACATTCGATGACGCCGACAGAAATTAAAACAGACCACCCAAATAGGGGGAGAGTCACTTTGAATGTGTGTTTTGCAGGGCGAAAGCTACGACGTCATCGTTATGGCGTAGAATCTACTGTTTCATTACCATATTGGGTGGGTTTTGTTGACAAATGTTGTAAGCTGGAATTAACCCCCAAAAAAAAACGATTACAGCATCCTTTACCATCGAATGACGTAGGCGTGGTTGGATGTTCCTTTCCAAAAATGCTAGAAAGCGACCGTGACCCTCAAAATCCAGGACGAAACGTAATTGCAACAAACCGTATACCATGGGTATGTGTTGTACGGGGAAAGGATGCTGCATCAGCAGCAGCAACTATTACACCAATCCAAGGACGAACCACCGTGGCATGACCATGAAAACCGAATCAGGAAGTGTGAAACGCGAGAATGCCGGAAGGAAGCACCGCCGGATTGTGCGCATGAGCCGGAATGTGTTTGCGCTTCTCGTTCCAACGGTCCGTGCAAACCCCCGGAAGGGAAGCTGTGGAACTCTATACATAACACAGCGCGGATGCATGTTTGAAGATTCTGAATGCAGCTCTCCGTTCCATTATGATATTGTCGGAGCAATTGAAAAGAACACTTTGTGCAAACGCTTCATTTTCGCTGGAGGGAGGCAGCGCTGTTGCGTGTACTTTGTGCAACTGTTGCACGGAGGAAAATCCCAGTCCTTTTGGGAACGAAACAACTAATGAATATTCAGCGATTAAACGATTCCACAATGATCGTTTCATTAACCCCCTACTAATGATGCAAATTGAATAATTAGACCACGCGTTCCAAAGTCCATTTCGGATGGGCATGTGCGGTGCAACCCAACTAACCAAGTGGCCTGGATATTCCGGTCTCGTCCCCGGTGGTGGTGCGAAACTAGTGAGCCATTTAGCAAATTAGCAAGTATTGTACAGCTTGCAAGCTAATGTGGTGTGTGCTTCAGATGGAACTTGATTCCCTCTAACCGACCACCGCAAAGCCGCAGCAGCAACAGTGCTATAGATAGCTGGATCAACTTGAGCCTGAAGTCTGTGGTTAGGGTAGTTGAAATTAAGTGTTATTGGTCATTGTTGAAGTTAAAAACGAATTTATTTTTTGATTGTGATTTTTAATTAAAACATATAAAATGTATAACAAAAGCATACTTTCGAATATGTTTTACAAAAAAAGCCAAATAAGAGCCTCATAAGTTAGGATTTAAGGGGTCGCTGTGGAATGTTAAAGATTATGAAAAAATCAAAGATCATAGACAAAATATGTAGGACTTACTTCAAGAATTTATAGCATTTTCAAATTGCAAATTTTATTCCAAGTTTTTGCTTCAATTACAATTAAAACATTAAATTTTCGTTGTGGTTTGGTTGAGCGTTTTAGCAGAATGCATTACTGTGAATACAAAGAGACGAGTTGTTCCTTTTAATTCCGCTATACATCCGCTATATATATAGCGGAATTAAAAGGAACAACTCGTCTCTTTGTATTCACATTAAATTTTCGTTTGATAAACTGTACATTCGAATTTAAACTATTTAGAATATAATGTGGAATTTTTGTTTTCCAATGTTAAGTGTTGTCAATGTTATTATTTACTTAATTAAGTTTATAGATTTTTTATAAAATACATATAAATTTAAGCAAAATTGACAAAAAAAATTATTGTCCTTAAATTTGTTTAGTTTTGTTTATAAAAATATCGATAACTTTTGCAAGAATTTAAAGCATTTTTGGGCTGATGCAAATTTTATTTGAAGTTTTTGCTTCAATTACAATTAAAACATTAAATTTCCGTTTAATAATGAATCAACAATTTTAACATTTTATATGAAACTTGAGCATCCATACACCACGTGAACACTTTTTTGGATTTTTTTTTAAATTGTAAGAAACAACATTTTAGTAATTACAAAGTATAGTTAACTAACTTTTTAAACATTTTAAAATGTTATGAAAACTTCTTCTTGAAGTACTTTTAACACTTCTTTTAAACAATCAGTTAGATTCCATACAATTCCGTACGTGTTTAATTTGCATGGGAAAATTTCAGACTTCTCAAAATCACCCCAGTTTATGGTACTTGTTTCAAAAGTTGGCCTAAAATTTAGTTATTTTTAATTCAAGAAAATTAAAAATTTTAATGGGAATAAAAATTTAATCAACTGAAAAAAGTTTAAAATATAATGCATGCATTTTGCGTTGATAATCATGTGATCGTCGATAATCATTTATATGCTTAACAATAAAGCTTTAAAAAAACTGTTCTTTTTTTTTTAAATACCTTAATTTGCAAAATTGTTACACCCAAAATTCAGAGTCGAGATAATCGTTCTCTCAAAATTTATTGAGGGCTCAGTGCCAAATCGATAGAATAATGGTACCGTAAAACGGGGTGACTTTGATAGCCGGGGTGACTTTGATAGATTTGCGATTTTTCCGCAAAATGAAGAGTTCAATTAAAATACGTAAGGAATGGTTGAGAAACATACTGACCGTGGTAGAGAAGTGTTCAAAGTACCTCAAGAAGAACTTTTCATAAAATATTGACAAGTTTAAAAAGTTGGTAAACTATAGTTAAGAAAATGTTGATGAAAGTCATTATTTTAAACTTATCAAAGTGTCATGATTTTCTCAATGAACATGATTTTTAATCGGAAAATGGAATGCATTTTCGGATTCTTTGGACAATTTTCCACTAGGAGAAGGTTAAATAAGTTTGTAAATAATAAAAAATATGTGTTTTTGAAACACAATAAAAAAAGTCTCCAAATTTATAGGCAATTTCAGTTGAACAAATTTCATGTAAAATGTGAAAACTTGTGATTCGTGCTTCGAATTCAGTATAAAATGTAATTTAATTCGATAATTTTACAAACAAAACTAGTTTTAACAAATTTCAGGCAAAATTCCGACTTTTTAACAATTTTACCTAAAATTTATATGTATTTTGCCAAAAAGGTTATAAATATAAACATTAATTTTTTTTTAAACTATATCAGCTACTTAAGTGATGGTACTTTTAGCAGACAAATAAAGTTTGAACATATCTTAAACATGATTTTAACAAGAAAAACTATGACTATCAAAGTCACCCCGGAATTAAAACTAAGAATTTTTAACGTAACTATTTTTCTAAACATGACTGAAAAAACTTTTTTTCCGAAATAGTGCATGGACTTTGTGTGGTCTACCCCAGTACATATTTTAAAAATAATAATCTTGAGAAAAACCTTACCTGTTGGAAAATATTCTAAAAACAAATTGAAATCTTATCAAAGTCACCCCGGTTTACGGTACCAACTCACACCATCATAACAAATGAGTTCATTCGTTAGTTGAATCAATAAATCTCCAACAAGTGTCATACATCGACTTCTGACTTCTCCTTGGTCACCAAGCTGTGGAGGCCGGGGCAGCTAAGTCATTGGATTGGTTTATCAAAGGTCTCTGGTTCGATTCCCGTTGTCGACACTTTCGGTTTTTTGTTTTGACGGATGAACTTTTTTTGCAAATGAACCTCGAGGTAATAGTTCTATCGCCCATCTCGAGCTGTGTTCTCTGCGTCCGTGAATGGTACCACTATTATCTCGACTCGAGACCATCATTCTCTCGGACTAGCGCTGCCAGTTTTGGGTGTATTAAAGACAAGAAATTCTGAAAAGATTATCACTTAAGTAGAGTTTTTATTGAAAAAAAAACTCAAATTATAACTATATTCGGTATTTTATTAACACTCACATTTTTATTATTTACAATTTTGTAGTAAAAGTCTTTGCAACTATCTTTACTAATTACTAAATAAATTCCCAAATAATTCCAAAAAATAGTTATAAGAAAACATCTTTAAAAACAACTATTTTTAAAATTTACAAACCATAATATGGTAAAAAAACAAAACAATTATTGATGGCCATAATGGGACTCAGATTCAAAATGTCAAAAGACTTGTGTTCAATTCTGAAATTTGACTACAGTTGTGTCGCAGAACTCAAATTTGATGTTAAAAGTGAGATAAAAAAGATCGATGTTATTTAATTTTTTTTATTAACAAGAAATTACGAGAGGTGTATCGTTTTTTTTTTCGACCCATAGTCACCCCCACTGACGGTACACCCAAAGTTAAAGAACGAGAGGATAGTCCTCACGAAAAGAAACGTGAGGAAAGTGCTATATTGCGAGAGTAAAGTCCTCTCGCGTGTTCATTCGTTCATTGGAACAGTTCATCCTATGAGTGGCTTATATGGACAAACGACAGCCACTTTGTCACCGAACCATGGTGGCTCATACGGCAAAGGCACGGTTCAATATGCCGAAGGTCTTGGGTTCGAGTCTCGGTACTGGTACTTTTTTTTTTTTGATAGATGAACTTTTTTGGAAAATGAACCATGAGTAAAGTACTCTCGGTAATTTCGGGATTTATCCTCTCAGTCCGCACACAGTACCATTTTACTACCGAATCGTGCTCTTTATCCTCTCGTATGCCTATGCCCAGTTCTGGGTGTATTATTGAAATCATTGATTTTAAGCAATTTCTTACATGATCAAAGCAAAGCCGATCGCGAACCACTTCCAGTCAGCTTTGAGCGACTACCCGATTGGAGTGAGAGGGAGAGCAAAGAGAGAGTATTCAGTAGCAATTGGTGTGGAAGTGACAAAAGGTAGGAATACATCAGAGCAGTTTTTCGTCGCGCTAGATTTGTGCTTGCGAGTGACTGAGTCTTTTTGGAGCAATCAGAACCCTTGGTATGATGTTTTAAATATGTTTTTATTTCTTCTGATTTCAAACAACAACAAAGTTTTTTTTTTTCTAAATTCAAGCGTGACAATTGCAAAGGATCCAACCATTGTTTTATTCAATGATTAATTTCTCGTAATATTGATGACCCAATAAACAACCATTGCCGTGTACGCAACCGATGCTTCTGCCTTGCGATTTTACACCAACAGCTGGTACGCTCCACCGCGATGGATGGCGGTGATGCTTTTTAATTAAAAGTGAATAACTCTCAATGTTGCACACTATGTGCGTAAACCCCATCATGATGCACCGCATGGCACGCACACACATTTAAAGTCGTCATCCTCAGCAGTGGCCGAATGCGGTCCACCGCCGCCTGCGGACAACGGGTTTTTAACAGGGAGAACCGACAATTTCATATGGGCGTGAGAATGGGACAAGTTAACACAGGGAGTACTCAATTTCGTTTATGAAATTATCTGAAATTTGTAATAAATGTAACACAGAAAAGCGACAACGACAACGTTGATGATCAGCCTAATTTGCGAATAAAGTGTGCGAAATGCGGAGGCAATTCAAGCGTAAGTTTTGCAATTTCAAATCTCCCGTGTACTCTATAGAGTCCTCGTTGCAATATTGAAATGGATGCAGAGGTGCAGACCAGCAGCAGCAGCTGCTTAAAGTATGCTTGAAAGGCAAACAATCACTCCACTGATTGTGCGTTATGGGATTTTGCTGTTTCGCCGGGGCGACCACCACCTCAGTGCAGCCAGGAAAGTTCTGCTGAATAATTCCCCACTGAATCAAGTGAGAAGCGGGAGGGTGGCTAGGCAAACATTCCCGCAGCAACAGCAGCAGCAAAGCTTTATGATATCCACCAGTGGTTTGCCGTAAATTTGCGAAACTTTATAGAGTGGTTCACAGCCCCGTCGGAAAGTTACTCGTCCAAGTTTCATTCCAGCTGTTGAAGCTCTCGCATTTTCCGTTTAATTAGAGTTGTTTGCGCCGCTGAAACAAAAGTGCTGAAGACGTTTGAAATGGGTTGCGATGCTGGTTCTAGAAGCTATAACATCAGTCTGCTGTTTGCGAAAATAGTTGAAAGTTTCAGTAAAATTGTTTTGACTTTTTGATGCCGAAAATAACATCAGCTGCCAAACAACATTAAATACAACTGCCACATAAAATGTGTTGCAGGTGACTTACGCTCGAAAAGCTCTCAAATTTCAATTCAAAACTGTTCGCCAAACTCAGCAAACCAAAAACCTTTCAAATCAAATAAAATCAATGTTCAATAGAATATTCAATTGCTGACCCGGTTCCCGAAAGTGCACAGCTCGAACCGAAATTAACCCACTTGTTTCGATCTCTAATCGACCGCGGAATGTGCGCTCACACTGCAAATTTATTTGGCATGCATTTCCGCCGAAAACGACATTCCTCTCAATTTGCTTCCCTAATATTTTTTTTGTCATTTAGGAGCGTTCTTTTATTACGTAACGCAGTAGGGGGGAGGGGGGGTTCGGAGGCCGTGTTACGCTCCTTACAAAATTTTTAAAATTTGTATGGAAATTTTGTTACGAGGGGGGGGAAGGGGGTCTAAAAGTCCGATTTTTCGCATTACGTAATAAAAGAACGCTCCCTTTTTCATCGAGGTTTGAGGCAGCCCAACGCCGACGGCCCGGGGAAAAACGAGGTTAGTAGCTCTGTTTGACCTTAACCTGGGAGCTGGGATATTCGTGGGAAGCACGAATAGAACCCACCACCCGATTTGGTGGAAAGGTTTCCATTTGTTCCAGAAGAAAAAAAACTACTTCCAAGTTAAGTTGTTTGTTTGCTTCTTGATGGAACACAGCGAAAAATAGAAATAAAATTGTCACATAATATGTGGGTCATTCCAGGTCAACTGAGTAAACTTTTGGACTCGAGCTTCACCGATTTGGACCAAACTTGGAGGGAACGTTCATCTATCGATAGTTAACAGAAATCCCAAGTTTGGTGCTGATCTGACCATCCCTCTTTTTTGGCACCGCAGACTTTCTACAGGTTGTATTTTATAGAAAATTGTCCAAGGAGTTCGGTAAAAAAAAAATTACCTTTTAATGCCCACTAATATTATATTTAAACGTTTTAAGTATTAAAAATCAGTTTTGACCAATTCCTTATGTTTTTATTTGTTTTATTTTATAACCATCGTGTTCCTCAGACAATTTTACATAATAATCAATGTAGACCTCAAACTATAATGAACTATTGGCGAGATACAGCGATTTTACTGAAAAAAGTTTGATTTTTTGAAAAGTATACGATGTACTTCCAAGTGCTGCGCAAAATCATACTTTTTTGAGTAAAATCGCTGTATCACGCCAATAGTTCTTTTTAGTTTTAGGTCGACATTGATTATAATGTAAAATTGTCCGGGGAACACGATGATGTTAAAATAAATCAAATAAAAATATAAAGAACAAGTCAAAATTTAATATTAATACTTAAAACGTTAAAATATAACATTTTTGGGCATTAAAAAGTTAAAATTTTATTTTTATCGAATTCCTTGGACAATTTTCTATAAAATGCAACTAGAAAGTCTTTTGCTCCAATATTTGCAAAGTTATGATTAAAAGAAAAAAAAGTTTTTTAGAAAATCGTCAAAAAAGAGGGCGGTGTCAAAAATAGAGGGAGGGTCAGATCAGCACCAATCTTGAGATTAGATGGGATAGATGAAAGTTCCCTCCAAGTTTGGTCCAAATCGGCGAAGGTCGAGTCCAAAAGTGTACTCAGTTGGGATGGAATGACCCATTTGTTGTTGTGAAAATATCTGGTGTTGTTGTGTAAATATCTGGTATTTTTTAGAGGGTCTAATTTTTTTTTCTTTATGCTAATAAAAACGTTTATTCAAAAGTCTTTATCTTGAGAACGGATTTTCTTTTCGATTTGAAGTCTTCGGCTAGATTGTTAATGCTTCGAACTTTTCAGAAAAAATACGTTAACTTATTAATTTTACGAATACTTGAATTTATTTATATTTTTAAATGGTTTAGATGATAAAAAAGCTATCTTTAGAACTATGGCATAACTAAAAAAATGAGAAACGTTGAAAAAAGTACCAATAACACTTATTTTCGACCATATCAAATTTAAAGGTATATTTGAAACATTTCATACATAGAAAAACTTTTTTTTTATCGGAATATTCCACAATAATTTATTTTTTGACAATCAAATTCGGAAGCTTATTTGTCTCTTAAAAATGTGACAATATTTTGTTTTTCTTGTGCTTATCATTATGAGGCTGTATCTCAATCTTAAATGTCTGAAGCAAATTTATAGGAAATTTTCTGATCATTTTGGCTAAAATATTTTCAGTTAAGTCCATATATTTATAGGTCCTTTAAAAAAAGAAAACTTTAGATTTTAAAATAAAGTAAACGATTTTCAAATATATTTTTTTAAATTGGCAGCACTGCTAAATTAATTTTGACCGACTTGTGCCATAACTCAAAAGATGGCAACTTCAAGCAGTAAAATTTTGTGTGTGAAAAGTCCAAAACATTCCATAAGTAGTTCAAAAGAAACGTATAAAAATTCGTTTTCGCATAAACTGGATGGCCAGAAATCGTATTAAAATATGATCATCAGACCTTTCAAAAGCGTCCAAAAGTTTAGTGATATGGCAACACTGTATTTAGTTATGATCACTTAAGTGATATTTATGTGCTTTTTAGAAGCAAGATTCCTAACCGTTTATGTGACCCATGTTTAATTAGAAGTAAAGAAGGTAACAAACACTTTGGTGGATTAAATTAGTTTTAGTCAAATTTATAGGTCTTGGTAAAAGCTTCTATTTTCAAACACAATTCTTTTAAAGCTTTCTTATGAAATATTTTTACTTTCAAAATAAGTAAAAAACAAGCAATTAGAACAGCTGTTAGCCATGTTTTTTTAAATACAATATTTAGAAAAAGCTAGAAAACTATAAAATCGGTTACCGAACTTGAAGTTAAATAAAACTTCTGTCTCTATTTAGACAATTCCAATTCATTCCAGCTGTCGAACTTTCGGTCTGATATTTTTGTGATTTTTTCTTTATAAAATTTATTTACAAAACTGTTAAATGTAAACTAATGTAATAAAATGTTTAAGGACAACTTGCTTAAAATGAACTTTAATTAATGTTTAAGGACAACTTACTTAAAATGAAGTTTAATTTAACAAAACAACTGTTTAGATGATTTGCATGCCAATAAATAAAAGATATTTTCTCAACAGTGCAAAGCCCGCACCACCAAGATATTCGACCCCGACTTGGGCAATAATTCTTCCAAATTGAATGCCCTCTGGGCGCGCTATAAATTCTTGTGATTCGTTCGAAAAGTTGCTGGCGAAATTGCAGTTTCGTGCACCTTATTTAAGTTTGAAAAGAAAGCAATCAAGCAAGGCGTTCTTTCGTTTGCTTTGGATCGATTTTTTAATACTTGTAAGCCGAGTTGTGCAACTAACAAATTGTAGCAGGTCATTCAACAAAAATCATCGATAAGAAAAAAGAATATGGTTCAAAATGTCAACCCCAATCAAGCGACTCTTTCGGGCGAGCTGTATCTTCATTGACAATGCTGTAGCGCCGCGCAATCGACAATGAAGGTCACGTTCGTATCTTGTGTAACTTTATCGAAAGCCGCTTCAAAGTTTCTCGCTAGTGCCACAAACTATTCTCTATGTAGTAAAATCGGCTTATCAGCGAACGGAGAGTGTTCAGTTTCACCGTTCTCTCCGTTCCACTCAGCTGAACTTGTCAACGTGTGGTAGGAGTGTAGATATGGACGATGCACTGGAGTAACATTTCAAAAGGGTCAATAAAAAATAATTTTATATTTTCGGTCTTGAATAATTCCCACATCATCGTTATTTTCAATTTTGCCTCCCACCACGGTATTAAACTTTCTCACCCATGAAACCACCCAAAGACGATACCGTCGTGTGATATTAAATGTCAACTTTGAGGCAGTCACGTTTCCACTTCTACGGGGGGCGGGTTCCACGGCATCGTCACAATTCGTTGATTTTATGCAAAATGGGTTCGTTTGCCACCGCTACTGGCGCTGTTGCTGGTTGCACGCTTGGATTCCTCGAAATTGATAATAATGGATAGGTCAAAGGGCACCCAAACCACCGCAGACGGTTGAGATTTATTGAAATATCAATTTGAGGAATAAGTCGAAGCAGGTCGCGAATTCAACGGAGAATGGAATTAACCGAATAAATCGAAATGCTTCCGATACATCCTCCCTTTAAAACAGTGTGCTGGTAGGATCAGGAAATTTGCTTCGGAAAGAAACCTTCCTGCCAAATTATCCGGATTATGTCTTCGACATCCTTTCGCCGATATGTGCCCGTGGTAACGCTAGGTAGATTCCGTTCACGTGGCACCTTATAGCTACGTTCCATGAATATATTATAATTTTCACAGACAACTTCTTGGCGGATTATTTAGATGTCCGCTTGTCTGTGAATTTGAAAGAATCCTCCCCTAACCAACGAAACGGCTTTCCAATTAGTCAGCAATATGTGCTCATTAAAGCCAACGCCATCGCATTTTGACCTGGAAATTTTTCGCGCCTCCTCACTAATTAGAAAGAAAGTCACCTAGTTATATCTTCGCCCCAGCGTCGAGGTCATCACCTCCCTTGGATTATACTGACTCGAGCAGACACTTTTCAGCGCCTAATCCGCTGGACGACAGTGGGACTTTCCCAGGTGAATTCGTCATCAACGTCGTGTCGGATTTGGTTCTGGCCTTTGAAGTGTCACCAAATCCAAATGCTCAAGTGTCTGCAGGTTTTCGTCGATATTTTGCTTTCAGCAAAGTGGTTGGGCGATGGAATAATATTTACATGGCTTGCGGTATTTGCACAAGTTATTGAAGTGTGAAGTATTTCTTGCGATGGCGGGGTGGATTGGGAAGTAAGGCTTGGGTGGATTCAAGAAATTAATTGGAAATGGGCGTTTTGAGCATTTTTTACTTTAGACTTTAAAAGGCTATATCTCAGCAAACAGCATTCCTGAGAAGTTCAAGGTTATGATCAGATTTCCAGAAGAAAACTAACCTTATAGCAAAAAATCCATGCAAAAGCATGCACATCACCTTCGTCAAAAAAGACACTTAATATTACACACTGCAGGTAAAATTTTGTAATCACCGATCTGGGCCAAACTTGGGGGAACGTTCATCTATCGATAGTTAACAGAAATCCCAAGTTTGGTGCTGATTGGATCATCCCTCTATTTTTGGCACCGCCCTCTTTTTTGATGATTCTAAAAAACTTTTTCTTTTAATCAAAATTTAACAACTTTTTAAGCAAAAGGCTTTCTACAGGTTGCATTTTATAGAAAATTGACCAAGGAATTCGATAAAAATAATACACTGAAACAAAAATACACATCACTTCTATGCATTTTTTTTATTTTTAAGAATAAAAGGCGATTGTCCACGATCCATACAAAAAAGTTTTTTTTGTATGGACAATTGTCCACGAGGGGGAGGGGGATAACAGATTCCTAAAAAAGTGTCCACGTGGTCCACGTGGATGGTCCCTATCTTCCCAAGGATTAGACATAGGAAAATGGTCAATATTGAGACTTTTACGTAAAATTGTCTGAGAAATCGATTCCCACTATCGGTTTCCAAAAATTTTGACGTTTAGACCGCTTTTAAAAACAGTTTTAGTAAATGATTTTTGTATTTTTTTTTAGGAGAAACAAACCATCCCGCATTTTTCATCAGTCTTTTTGTAACATCTAGGCTATTTCCTGAAAAATCTTGAACGAAAGAAATTGTGACATCACCTTTAAATTTAACTTTTAAACTTAAAAATTGAAAAATCTCATAGAAATTGTGTGCTTTTTCTTTCAGTGTATTTTTTTTTCAGAAAGCCCGTCCAATTTCCAACTAGTTTGTCTTTGACCACTTTTGATACGATGCAACGGCTTCGAGATACAGTAATTTTTAAATTGCTAAATACAAAAATATTTAAATAACATACGCCTTTCTCAAATGTTATTTTCGAGTACATTTGACTCAATATACACAAAAATTGCTTAAATAGGCCTTGGATAACATGTCTACAAAGTTTCGTTGAAATCGGAGAGGGTCGGGTACAAAAGTACCAGAAAAATTCCTGATTTGAGCTGGAATTGCTCTGTATATATATATATTACTTTTTGTGGTGTAGGTCATCGAAACTCCTTGGAAATTTTCCAGAACTTTTACGCCACAAGACTCGAGCCGGCCAAAACAAGACAAATGATGGCGTGACAAATTTTGCGTGGGCGTCGAAATTGCACTCAATCCATTACCCCTTTGCGGCTGCATTTTCAATTGGATTGCCCTTTCAAATGAAACTGTTTACAGACAAATCCCTGACACGAAGTGTTACGTAAAGACACGCAATTCAACCGACGTCGACAAAATATTCGACTGATTAGCTCTCTCTATTGGTTTCGCTTTCGCATGGTTCCGTGCTTTTATTAGAAGGTTTAAATCCGCGCTTCAAGCTTCACGGTAATCTTTAACAGAACGTAAGAAAAACGGTGGTTCACCTTTTCTCTTCGCCAATGCCTGACCAGAGCGCGCAAATGGTCGTTCCGCTACGTTGGGAAATTATTCATTTTTCGGGCTTTCTGCGCTTCTGGTTCTGGTTGGGAAGGTTCTTGTGGAAGTTTGGAACAGGTTCTGCAATTGATCAACTTTTTTTGGGTTGGGTTTTGGGTTTGCATGAAGGAATGAGTTTGGGTGATTTTTTTCAGTTTCTTCAGACAAAATTTGAAAACGTTCATTCAACTTTGTTTCAATCATAAATATATTATAATGTTCTGGCCGCAAAAATGTCCTGCTATTGATATTAATTTAACTATAAAGTTGGTAGTGTTCAGAGCTATGCAAATTTATTGTTGATTAAAATACATTGAAAGTTCAAATTACCAACAGGTTTTCATTGAAATTCCATCAAAAGGCCAACATCATCCTGGGACCTTGTTCGAACAAAGGGAAACTCATTATCAGCTTTCCGGTGCAGGTCCGTTAACGAATGCGTATAAAATTCACCATCGGGGACCTATTATCAGAAAACAAAGGTCATTTCAAATCATGTGCATTGTGCTACACAATTTCACACATTTTCAATCAGTTTGAATCGAAGATTTCGAGAAAATTTAATTAGCGACATGAGAAAAATATGTTTTCAACTTTCGTATGTGTTTTTGTGACTCTGTTATATAATCAAATTTAGATGTTATTGTGCAAAAGATTTATGGCGAAAGTGGAAAATTATTGCTGGATCCTCTCAAGTAATACTTGGGGAAAATTTTGGGATGTTTTCCAGGCAGCTAGTGCTGACGAGAGGAAAATTAATCTTCATCTCACAGTTCCAAGCGAACCCTTCTGGTCATGGTCAACGCTGGACGAGAAGAAATGCATTTAATATAAGAGACGCTCAGCAAGTCGTCCTCCGGAAGCTGGAAAAAACAAAAAAAAGGGGTAATGTAATGCCATCACTTGCTGAGAGGTGCTACATAAATTCTCATTGTGTGCGCTTTTTCCAGGTGGAAAATTGCTGCAACATTGTCCTTCTTTGTAGATCTGACGATGGTGGTGGCGCTTTTGTGCTTTCACACTTTTCTCTCTCACTTTCAAGAAGGAAATCCGGTGCACGAGACTTCCGGCAACTGCGTTGGGAACAAGTGGGAAAACTCATTGCGCAATGCAATTATCTTTTACTTGGAACAGTTTGTAACTAGTTCATTGCAATAGTTGCAGAGAGGTAGGGTGCTCTCGTTACATAAAAAATAATCACTAGGACCAAACTCAGGTTCAAATAGGTCCAAAACGGGCCCACGACCCCTTTCCCGAATAAATTAGCTTTTGCAAAGAACTTAATTTCCTGCCCGGGTTAGCTATCCGATCCGCACGCTTAATTTGTGCGGTGTCTCCATAACCAGATCTTTATCATAGCGCGGGCTAGTAGGCAACGCCACTTGCCACTATTAAATGATTATAAATGGTAATTTCCGGCCCACGGCGGTGGTGGTGGCGACGCGGGATAGCGATAAAGTTTCGGAGGATTGCCGGCGCAAAACTTTTGTTTTTGTTTTGCGCGCTCGGAAAAATGCGATTGCGTTCTGCGGCACAATATGGCGAAATTCATAAATAATGATTTGTAGGGAGTAAATCCCGCTGTGCAATGTCCTAGTTAAAATCTTTCGGAAATGGTCTAAAGATTTTTAATAATTATTTGCAATGTACACAAAAAGTAGAAATAAGTTCTAACTAAAAAAACATCTCTGAGCGAAAAAAATAATGATCATAAAAATACATTACCTAACAGAAACTATGCAGATTATTCAATTCCTTAGAACTATTTTTTTCATTTTTAAATTGTTGAAATTTACTTTCTAGAAAATGCATGAAAAAATAAAAAAAATGTTATAAAATTTTTTAAATAATATTTTTAGTTTTTTTCTTTCTTCTGTTCCTTTAATTTAAAATTAATTTGTAAAAGAGATCATTTATGTTGAAAAAAAAATCATTATTAAAAATCATTCTAAATCTCATCATTTTATGAAAGAACAAATATTTATTGTTGCAAATAAGTGATAAAAGAAGCTATCATTTGATGATCTCTGCAACAAAACATCAGAGAGGATTGAAAGATTCGATAGAAACGTGCACGCATACTGATAGCGAGTAGAAGCACTACGCGACGATTTTCGGAATGACAGCGTTTTTGATTTTTATTTCATTCAAATATTTTTAAACATTTTGAGAAGTGTGGCATTCGCATAAACGAATCAAATGAGGTATAAATCATAGAAGCTGAGTTATTTTTTCATGCTTTTTTCCTCAGATTTGGGTAATTCTCTACCAACTCACACGAAATCGGAAAAAATGCCCCGACCCCTCTACGATTAGCGTGAAACTTAGTCCCTGATCACGAATCCGAGGTCCGTTTTTTGATATCTCGTGACGGAGGGGCGGTACGTCCCCTTTCATTTTTGAACATGCGAAAAAAGAGGTGTTATCAATAATTTGAGGCCTGATATGGTGATGAGATAGAAATTTGGTGTCAGAAGGACTTTTATGTAAAATTAGACGCCCGATTTGATGGCGTACTCAGAATTCCGAAAAAACGTATTTTTCAACGAAAAAAACACAAAAAAAATTAAAAACTCTGCCATTTTCCGTTACTCAACTGTTAAAAAAATTTGGAACATGTCATTTTACTGGAAATTTAATGTACTTATCAAATCTACATTGACCCAGAAGGGTCAATTTTTTCCTTTTAAAATTTGTGTTTTTCTAACTTTGCAGGATTGTTTTTTAGAGTGTAACAATGTTCAACAAAGTTGTAGAGCAGACAATTACAAAAATTTTGATATAGAAACATAAGGGGTTTGCTTGTAACCATCACGAGTTATCGCGATTCTAAGAAAAAAAAGCTTTGAAAAAGTTTCTCCTTTTTCGTCGTCCGTGTCTGAATGGGCATGAATAACAACGACCAAGTTTTTTAAAACTGTTTTTCGTAAAATCGCGATAACTCGTAATTTTTATAAGCAAACCCCTTATGTTTATAAATCAAAATTTTTGTAATTGTCTGCTCTACAACTTTGTAGAACATTGTTACACTTTAAAAAATAATCTAGCAAAGTTAGAAAAAACACGAAATTTTAAAATGAAAATTTTTGTTTTAAATGAAAAAATTACCCTCCCAGAAAATGACATGTTCCAAAAAATTTTAACAGTTGAGTAACGGAAAATGGCAGAGTTTTTAATACTTTTAAAGTGTTTTTTTCGATGAAAAATACGTTTTTTCGGAATTCTGAGTACGCCATCAAACCGGGCGTCTAATTTTACATAAAAGTCCCTTTGACACCAAATTTCTATCTCATCACCATTTCATGCTGCAAATTATTGAAAAACACCTCTTTTTTCACATGTTCAAAAATGAATGGAGTCGTACCGCCCCTCCGTCACGAGATATCCAAAAACGGACCTCGGATTCGTGATATGGGACAAAAGTTACCCCTTAGGGCAAAGTTTTACGCAAATCGAAGAGGGGTCGGGGCAACTGCTGTGTGAGTTGGCGGAGAATTACCCATTTAATTTAGTGATAATGCTTTTTATGTGTGTATTATCGTTAGAACAAACTATTAGAGCCATATTAAAGCGTAATGACAATAATTTTCTTTAAAAAAATCAGCAGTTATTTGATTTTTTACAAAGATTTCCAAAAAATCACCAAACAGCGTTTTTATGGTCCATTTCGACTTAGACTTAGAAGACAGGTTTTGCATCCAGGTTAATATTTTGCAGGATAATGTGTGCACCTTGAATTGTACCCTTGAATTCATCCTTCCACCCTCAAAACCAACATTTTACAATTTCACAACCCGTGCCAAGTTGAGCTTTTTAATTTCCCCCTCAAATGTCATTCCGGTTGCTCTTTTCGACCCCCGTTCAAGCTGGAGGGCGCCACAAAGTTGTTTAGAGCGGCCGTCTTGGCCGGAGTCCTGGCCGTAAAAAATGAAGATGAATGGTAATGTCAACGCTTCCGAAAGCGACCGTAATTTCAACCAGCACACCACGAGTAAAGAGTTGTGTTGTGTGGTACTTGAAACCGTAAAAGTGGAATGTTCCACAACCATCCAGAGCGACGGGTGAAGAGCAATTTAGCTTAGGAATATTGTTCATAACATTAAGGCTCGCGTTGTTTGAGCAGTATGATTGCATTTTTTTTTTTGTTGCTGTTCTTGAACGTACTCCAAAACTCGTCCACGGGGCAATGTTCACGTACGAGCTTACATAAACGATAACCCAGGGCTCGCCTTCTTATCTCCAGCTCGTGAGCAGCAATTTAATTTAGCTCGCGCTTGTCTCAACCGTCTCTCAGCCAGCACAGAGTGACTATCATCTTCAGCAGAGCAGGCGAAAAACAAAACCAACGTCAATTTCTTCAAGAAGAACCCCCGTTCTTCTGGAGGAGGCCAACGTCATTGTCTGCTACGAAATTCCGACGGTTTTTCGGCGTTTCTTCCGCCAAACCTCCACCTCAAAAGAAATGCCTTCCGCCGCGGTCGTTTCCGCTCGCTTTGTTTTTCGTTGAATCTTCCCGCCCGTCAACAACCGCGCGACAGTGAAATGCTGAAAATACCAAATGCCATCAACACAGCAAGCTCGACGCCAGTTTACTTAACCGCCACCCGCCAAACCTGCAACCCTGCGGCCCCCTAAAAATAGAAGAATGAAATTTCTTGCCCATTGTAGTAGTACAGTACAATCTCGCTTAGAAGCCAGAGTCGTAACTTTCGTCTTGAACCGAAACCCGGCAAGTTCAAACCGCGGGATTGCGGTAATCTGCACTGATAAAAATCTCACCGGCGAAATCGTTACATTTTTTGACGATTCCGAAAATGAAGTCAAATGTCAACGAATTATTTTCAAATTCGTTTAGACTTGTTAACGAAAGCGCAGACATAATTTCTTTCCGTGCACTCTGAACGTGAATATGCAAATAATCGAGCGGTTCTAATTTCAGACCAATCACTACGGTACTAATTAAGTGGTTACGTGGTGAGATTTCTGTGAGTGCGCTTGAAGGTTCAATAAATTTTGGTTGAACAAAATCTTAAATTACGCACCAATCTCAATCAAACTTTGAAATGGCGCATTATATTGGTTGGAACTATTTTTAATATTGAATTCATTCTTCAAAAGAAACTCACATCTGTCAAAATTCTGCTACGCCCTTTTCACATCCTGCTCCAGATTTGCTGCCAATATCGAATAAATTTCAAATTCTTCTGCACCTCCAAACAACCGGGGCTCAGCTCCGCAAGGTGAGGTCACGTGGATTCGATGAGAAGCGTTGGGGGTTGGAGTACCATTCAAGAACTTGCTGGAAGTAGCTTCGAGTGGAAAACACTTTCCTCCACGCCGGTTCATAGGCCGGCCCCGGTGAGGAGTGATTCGATATTTGTTGTTGAAATTTATGGAAATCGAGAAGTGTTACGAGATGACGGATGCTGATATTCGGGAGAATGTTGGAGAGTGAAGCACTTGAGAATTCTAAACTCTTTGTTAGTATTTCTGGAATGGGTTGAAAGTGAAAAAGTTAAAACATATTTTTTAAATAATTGAGTTTAATATTTATGTAAAACATTTTATTGAAAATTATTTGAACAAACATTATTTATCACCTTACTGTATTTCTTAATTCGACCTCGTAGACCCACCTTCACATTTACCAAACGACTCAGAATTCTGAGCAAATGTCCCTTTTTGCCTTCCTCACGTTACTGAGGAAAGGCTATACAATCACTCGAAAAATGAACTTCTCAATTAGACCTCCTAGACCCACCTTCATGTATACCTATCGACTCAGAATCAAATTCTGAGCAAATGTTGATCAAAAAATTGTCACTCGATTATCTCGACATTGGCTGAACCGATTTTGTCCGTTTTGGCATCATTCGATCCGTCTTGAGGTCCCATAAGTCTCTATTAAAAATTATGCAGTTTAGTTAAGTACTTCAAAAGTTATGCTAAAAAAGCGATTTTAGCAAAAGTCCGGAAGATTGTAAAAAGGGTGGTTTTTGTAAGAAAACCCGTCATGCTATACATTTTCAGAAAGGTATTTAAAAGACCTTTCCAATGCGTCCAAGACATTGAAGATCTGACTATCCTATCAAAAGTTATAAGCACTTAAGTGTAATTTATACGCTTTTTGGAGGCCGGATCTCAGATATGTTGATGAAAACGTTGTCCGGATCTCTCATGCGACCTATCGTTGGATAGGTATTCAAAAGAGCTTTCCAATGCGTCCAAAACATTGAAGATCTGACAACCCTATCAAAAGTTATAAGCACTTAAGTGTTATTTACGCACTTTTTGCATTTTGGATAGCACCCTTTAAATGTGAGGAAGGCGCCAACCACCTAAGGGTGGATTAAGTAACGTTTTTAATATATTTTTAGAAAGATATCTGACAACCCTATCAAAAGTTATCAGCACTTAAGTGCTATTTATACACTTTTTGGAGGTTGCATCTCAGATATTTCGATGAAAATGATGTCCGGGTCCATCATGCGACCCGTCGTTAGTTAGTTAGATCGATTCTCGTGCCAGGATGATGAAGTTTTTTTTAATTGGAATACCATTGAAAAGAGCCTAAAGATCTGGTAACCTTATCAAAAGTTATGAGTACTTAAGTGTTTGTACACTTTTTGAAGGTCGTATCTCGGATGTTTTTGATAAAAATTATCGTTGAATGAGTTATCAAAAGCCCTCTCTAGTAGCCCAAAATATTCAATATCCTACAACCCTGTGAAAAGTTATGAGCACTTAAGAGTTAATTAAACGCATTTTTTAAAGCCAGATCTCAGCAATTTTGATGAAAATGAAGTACGGAATGTTATTTAGAAAAAAAACTACATTAATGTGAAATTTCCCTTTTAATGTCATGTTCCAATTTTTGTTTACAGTTGAGTGACGTAAAATGGCAGAGTTTTTAAAACTTTTTTAGTGTTTTTTCTATTAAAAATACGTTTATTCGGAATTTTGAAGCTCTTTGTGTGTTTTTTTTCTGTTAGCAAAGTGACATTTTAGCAGCACTAGTTCAAACGGGCAGCTGCAATTTAACAAAAAATGCATCTTGAGAATGTTATGATTTAAAAGATTTGATCTGATTGGCAAAATTTGAAATATTGGTAAGAATAATTCACGAAAAAATTATAACATTAAAGAGCAAAATATATTTTTACACTTTTTTTCGTCGTTCGTGTTCGTAAAATCGTGATAAGTCATGTTGGTTACAAGCAAACCCCTTATTTCAAAATGTTTGTAATTGTCTGCTCTACAACTTTGTAGAACATTGTTACACTCTAAAAATAACCTCGCGAAGTTAGAAAAAAAACACAACTCTTCCCGATTTCATGTGAGTTGGTAGAGAATTACCCAGATATCGTATCTGACTAAAATAAAGAAAGCGAGATAGCGCAATCCCATATTTCTTGATATGCTCAAACTTGATCATGACTATTGAAATTTGATTTTAAATCTAGTATATCTTTTTGATACAAGTGCTGAAAAGTTGAACTTTTCAACACTCAAATTCATGCTGAAATAGTAGTTTATGCAACAAGTTGCAAAAAGAGGATTTTTTTCTGCACGAGTCGTACATTTATCCAACGAGGTTCACCGAGTTGGATAAATAGAAAGAATGCTGAAAAAATCAAGTTTTGCAATTCCGAAAAACACCCACTGTGTGAAATTTTAAGTCAAATTTTCATGTATTTTGTCAATAAATCGTTTAAATCAAAAAAATGTTGAGAAGTGTTACTTTTCGAAACAAGTGCTTAAAAGTTCAACTTATCAGCACCCATTTTAGTGCTGAAAAGAAGAACTTTTCAGCATTTATTTTGAAAATTGTTGCTATTTGATTCTGTTATTTTTGGTACACAATAGTAGGCTATTTCGTCGTTCAAGAATGACAGAGAAAGTAAGTAGTTTCACGAGTTTTTTTTTGCAAATTTGCAAAAAGTTCTTTAAAAAACTGTTTTTTTTTTTTTTTTAGATAAAAAGTAGGCCTTTTAAACATTTGAGAACGACCGGAAAAGTAAGGTAGTTTCACAACTGAATTACAAAAAAAATAACATTTTCAATCCGAGCTCGAATTTATAGCATCGTAAGATTTCCCCGATTTTTCGTATGTTATTCGAATCAAATATCGTTTGAGCTTATCGCACGAAAGCATTTTGAAATCCCTGTTGAATTGCCACTAACAGGATTAGTACCTCGATTCCATTCATCGAGGGTGCAAAAAAATCCACTTCCATATCCATGTTGTGTAATCCGCTCTGCTCTGCATCGATAGAGAGCAAGAGCTGCATAGCCCAAGGGGGAGGCTAGAGTGGCAATCGATTACATCTGACATTTGACGCCCACACTACTTTGTGTTACACAGCGTGAAATTCGAGAACATTCCTGGTCCTGGTGTGCAATAACAGGAAACATCCGGATTGGAATCGAAATTCGAGGAAATTGAACACCACGGATCAAAATGAACGTCCAGCTTTACTGGAAAAGTTGGAAGGTAAATTTCATACATTTTCTATGAAATCCCAACATAAATTTTCCTGGCCAGAATGTTTGTTTCCGTTGGGGTAAAAACAGTTGTTTAATTACATCCAGAGTACGAGCGCTGCATGAGCTCAAAATTTTATAGCTCCACAGAATTTTCCGGAAAATTTTCCCCACCCATCCCAACAGAAAACTTCCAGACAAGGTGGAACCAGAGCGGAACGACGAGCTGGTGCCACGTGTATGTCAGGTTCTGTTCCAGCAAAATTTATCGCGAGGAGCCAAAGTACGTGATGCAAGCAGAGATGCACTTTTTTCCTGCTAGCACTCTGCGGTGATGCAAAAATGAGTTGTGACTCGGTAATGGTGAAATGTCGTTCCACGAAGACGGATGCGCAGCGGACCTTTCCGGGGGGGAAACTCTTTGGATTCTAATTAGTGGTTGGTTGCGTTAGTGGCATGCTTCAAGAAGACTATGGGATGGCTTTATCAAAGAAGGATGACGCCATTATCCCCCGAGGCAACTGAATGACCAATTCGCGTCCTTTGATCATCGTTAAGCCATTGTCATCCCTTCGGGATGATTCTCGGATGAAAAATGCAAGCATTACTGCATTGCAAAAACAGTAAAGGGTATCATTTCACCGTGGAACGACGGCGACAGAAAATTTCACTTAATGTGACGTTGCTTTTTTCTCGTTCCAGAAATAGCCACATGAAATGGATCCACAACATGGACGGAAGTGCAGAAAATTCAGTTTGCATCAAGCAGCAGCAGCAGTGTGACATCGAGCGATTGCATCTTCTCCATTTCGCAGAAGGAAATTGAATGATAGCTGGTACAGCTCTGTGTGGAAATGGAGCAAGAAGGGTGGATGCACTTTTCCTCATCATGACGTGGTCGTGCTATATTGTCGCATGTCGATGTTGACTTTCACATATCCAATACTTCGATTTCAATCCTGAGATATTCATTAAAGCCGTAAAAACCCCGTACAATTTTGTCACTCTTGATAAGAAAATAGTTTCGACCTGATCGTACTATCTTGACACACCCTGCAAGTGCGACAACTGGCCAAAAGGAATTTAGTCAGAGGACGTTTTGTCACATGTAAATGCCCGACTACTGTATACATTTTTGATTGTTACTCGGAAACCCAGTAACCAACTTCAACCAAATTTTGGGAAAATCCAAATAATTGTCAGCAAAACAAAACTTGATTGTTATTGGTCACATTACGTGCTCTTGTATTATGTTAACAAGGATAAGCATTCAAACACGTTTTTCTCTTTAGAAATTTTAAAATCATGGCTTTCAGAAAGCCAAAAAAATCAAAATTAACGATATTTTGAATAGTAAACCTTGATTAAAAAAAATCCAGATGTTTTACATCGAAGAGATCAGGATATTTCACAAATTTTCATTCTTTAACATTGATCATTGGCCCATTAGTTGCTGAGATATTGGCACTAGACATGGGAGCTATTTGGGTGAGACTTCGAAGAACTTCGATTTTCCATCAATTTTCCAGTTTCCTTTTCTAAGACAACTTTATAGGAAACGTTTAAAACCCTTCGAATCAGTTTTTTTTTCGAAGTGGTCCACATACATAATTTATAAAAATCGAAAAACTGTTTTTTTTGTTGTTGATAAAATCAAAGTTTAAGTGGTTATATCTTGAGACAGGCGCACTTCATGCCAATTTCTGTGATGTTCTTTTCGATTGCAAATTTGATTTTAAATTTAACATCAAATCTATTTAATTTAGAGGAATCTTCTTCTTCTCAATGCAATGAAAAGTTGCATGTTATAAAAAAAAAATACGATAAAAATTTGTTACAGTTGAGAAAAAATTTTATACTCATATTGAATAAAAAAACGATTTCAACTTGTATTTCTTTATTCCTGTTCTTTTTTCGATCAGGAATTTGACACTAAATCATATTTGTCCATTTAACCCTTTCAGGCCTGATGGGTCATATATGACCCAAAAATCAAAATTTCCAAAAGTAGCCTATAATTTCTGCATGGCCCTTAACATGATTTCCCACAATATTTTTTTTTTAAATTAAAGCCTGAATGGTTCCAAGAGTTGAAAAGTTGACTTTTGGAAATTATCGACCAAAACATGTTTTAACAACAATTTAGAAAGAAAATGGGGTTGGAAAACCATTTTTAATTAATCCGAATGGAGTCAAGGTTTTTTTTCGAAAAAATCTTATTTTGATTTTTTTAAATAGTATCAAATTGGCAGTAGAATTTTATTCAAAAAAAACAGAATTTAATCTAGTTAAGTCTAAACATAGAGATAAAATAGTTTTATGGTATTGAGTTCCCGAGCAGACGGTAATAACTTTGGAATAACATTCTTTGATATTTGAAAATACTAGACCAATAACATTTTTTGTTATTTATAACAAGTTTTGTTATTCGCCGTTATGATTTTTTTGTTATTGGAATGTTATTGTAATAACAAACTTATAATATTTTAGTTATTCTTCGAACAAATCTTTGTTATTATTTTTTGTTATTTTAACAACTAATCCGATCATCCCAATCACATTTGGAGTTATTCTTCCATAACAAAAAATGTTATTCCCAAGTTGTGTTTGCTTTCAATCAATATCAGTCCAATAACAAGTTTTGTTATGATAACATAAACTGATATTCAACTCTTATGCAAAAATGAATTTTTCAAGAAGAATCCATAACACTTTTTGTTATTTTAACAGAATTTGTTATTGAAATGGCATGAATTTTGTTATTACCGTCTGCCCGGGTTTATAGGAAAACCTTCTCGTATTTGGCAGACATTGATTTGATTACCAATTTCCAATAATGACATAAAAAAAGTATTTTCGAATGAGAAAACCAAACCCAACATTTTCAAAATAGCGATAAAAAACATTTTTGATGTTTTTGCCTTTTTGTTACTGATACAACGATAATTTTCTTTGTTTTTTTTTTAACTAAAACTACTTTCATGAAATAAACAACAACATTCAAAAAGTGTGTAATTCACATTTTTTATTATTTTTTTAAGGAAATATAAAGAAACAGCATGTAATTCCCTCGAACACCAAATAATTTCATATCAGCAATATGTCGGTTAAATCAACTAATAAATAAATCTGTAAAAAGTTTCCATCAAAAGTTATTCAAAATAACTTCTTTAAATTTGAAAAAACAGCAAATCGTCAAGCAATTTGACCTAATCCTTAAGGGGTTACATACATGTAAATCGGCAAAAATGTCTTGAGCTTATATCGTCTCTTACTCAGTTTAATCATGAAATATCTTCATGAAACTTTCAGGAGTGATTGAAAACTATCTTTTAAGTGGATTGAATAAATTTTCTGAAACATGAAATTTTGTGATTTTTACATGTATGTAATCACTTAATCTGACAAACAAATCAAAAAAGTAAAAAAAATGGAAAATAATAAAAAAAAACCAAACTGGTCATGTTTTTTGTCATAAGGGTTGTCTGAAACTGAAACTTGAAATTAAAAGTTATAATAAATTGTTTTTACCTTTTTTTTAAAGAGATAATTTTGACTCATTTTTCCGATGTTGTTTCCTTAAAACTTGTTACTCGATTATCCGAAAGGATCGGAAAAAATCACTTCGGATAATCGGATCATGACATTTTTTTTTCGTTGTCTTGTTTTCGATTGTTGTTCTTGGGGTCATACCCAAACATTCTCTAAAGCAGTGGTTCTCAACCTTTCAGTTGCATTCCCCCCTTGGCTGATTTGCAAAACCTTTGCTTTATTTTAAACTTATTGGTGAAAATGTTTAAATAACATTATTAAATGTTTTATAAAAGATTGACGTTTTAAATTAAATCATGAAATTTTTTAACTAGTGTTCACGAAATAAAATGATTTCTTTTTTGTTTTTAATTTGTTTCAATCAACCTAAAATAATTTAAAAAATATATTTTTTGGAAGTAATTAAAGACAGATGAATTAAAAAAAATGAGCAGAACGAAAAAAAATCTTTTTAAAGGTAAATTAATATAACATCAAAGTATCACGTGCTTCCACGCACAAATTTAAATACTGCAGCGCATAAAGAAAGCAAAACATGTGAGCTATTTTTAAAATCAAAGAGTAATTTAACCGCGCAATACTTTCAACGCTCCGTAAACACACCCTGTGTACTGTATGCTTAGTCCCTCGCTTTTGTTGACAAACAACCTCTGCAAAGTGTATGTAGATTACTCGCGAGCTTAGCGTACAGTCCGGGGAGATCTTTTGAGATTATTACCCCGTTAACTGGATAACTGCCGAACAGCGAGCAGCGAGATAACAACAAAGAATTTGTCACTCTAGCGAACCTTTGCGTCACCACCATCACGCAGAGTCAGAGTCAAACTCCCCATGGGGAACCCAACTGTCAGGCCCCTGTCAACCGCGCAACAAAAAAAAAGGGTCGGCCACGTCTCGTGCAGCGCTTCATTTCCGTTTTCCCGCGTGCGATGATGGTACACAGACTTCAAAGTCGTGTGATCCAGTCTGGTTCAGTGAACAAAAAAAAAAACTCGTGCGTCATTGTTGTGTAGGCATTGTGTTATCAAATCGCACATATCACCGATCAATAACCTTGTTTTTCTCTCTTTCGTCTAGGCGTTTGGCCACAGACAAGGGGAATTGGAATTCTTGGGTTTCAAAATATTCAAAATAATTCAGCATTGTTTCGTCCGCTTGTCTATGTCCGGCATCCGACATGCTGCTGGTACAAAACAGACACAACGGCCTACTCGGTCCGTGACGGCGCTCTATCGAAGCCAATATTTCCATCAATTGGGAAAAATTCGCCATCACTTCATCGTCATCCATCGTGAGCGTGAAGTTTTGCTTCGCTCGTTTGTGCAGCAACTCGTTCGGCGAAAGGAGAAGTGAATCCTCTACTTTACGCTTCAACGAACTTCATCTTGATCGGACTCGATACCTGGTCTGGTTCGAGCATAACGACCACGCACCACGTGAACTTTTTGTGCAAACAAAAACAACTCTGATGTGGTGCTGTGTTCATAGAAAGGTATTTTATCAACCAACCCCCACAAGTTCGGCGGACATTCCCGTCTCGGAAAATAAAACCAACGCGCCATTACACAACGACTGCAACGTCATACCTGCGAAAATGTGCCCGGGTGAATTTCCCGGAGAGTTGGCGTGTCCGACGACCCCGCGGAGCAACACCGTAAATAGGATGCGACAGGCGACGAGCAGATTGTTTATCAACAACACTGTTTGAACAAGCTTCAAAATACGTAATTCGTCAATTTGGGAAGGTGTAACTCGCTTGTTCGGGCTCGAAATAGCTTTTCGATGTGTCGATTTTGGTTGACGCAACTTGTAACCTACATGTCTTCTAGATTGTTGTCAACATTCAATTTCAATTTCAGTCAATTATACGCGACGATTCTTGCTGAAAACAACTCTTGAGCGAACCACAGTCGCAAAATGTCTACCACTTTTAACGTAAATATTGAAGAGTGCTCACAACCGCTAAGTGGCAACACTTCAACAAACTAATCTAACTGTCGTTCTGCCCAATTGTCGCCGCCAGTTTTGAAGCCCCGATACAAGTTATCGCGATAATTGTACCCTCGTACTATACGAACACTCGTTACATACTTGTTGTTGTCACCTCGCGTGAAGTCAGGTGGTGTCACAATAACACCTCCTCCTAGACCTTGAGAGATGTAGTGGATCGTCTCCCCAAGAAATGAGAACTTGTTTGCTACAAATCAAGCTAGAAATGTGTATCAAATCTCATAGCGGATCACTCAACAATGGGCGTTTCACGGGTAGCAATTTTTCAGTTGTGGCAAATTGTGAACGTCTTGACTGAATTTTTAAATTTTATTTTAATTTAACTATTGAAATAAATTTCATTAAATCCTTCAATTCCGCAAATTTCTCAAATTTTTACGACAACCTCAGCTGTAAACAAAAAAACAAATGATGATGCGTCCTCCCCACTTTCAACCAGGAAGCCCAGCTGTGGATCTGCACTCACTCGCGCAACGAGGTCAGACCGGCGCGTCGCGTCACGTCTTCCTAATAAATAATTGGCACGCGTACTCAGTACAACCCACCATAAGGGAAATTCTTGCTCGATACTCTCTTTTTATTTGTTGCACTCAGACAAGTAGACGTGAAACTTTTGCAGTTTTGTTACATTTCACAGCTTTCTTCTATGAGTGTATCAATCACATTCAATAAAGTGAACGAAAGTGGTGTCCTCACCACCACCACTCAGTCGCACTTTGAGTTTGTTTTCATTCTGAGCATGTGGTGGCGGCGGCACGCTGCCGATGTAAACAAGCATTTATTGGAAATACCAACGAGACGGGGATGCGATAGAAATATTTTGCATCCGATTTTGTTACGAGAGTCAGCGACGAGTTGGGAACAGAGTTTTGCGAAATCGTTTTTTAAAGTATAGATATTTTTAATAAAAAACTGAAAGTTACAAGATTCGGAACCGATATCTCGGGGACTAATGGTCCGATTTTTATTAATCTAGAAAAATAAATTTAATGAAATTTCTGCTCTTACAAAAAAATATTTCGAGATTTTAAAATCCAGCCTAACATTTGAAAGTGACAAAAACAAGTTATTCAGTAAAAAATCCCTTTCAAAAATGTTATCTTTTTTTATTATAATTTTCAAATTAATTCTCATTGGAAAGAGCAAAAAAAATCACCACATTTTCATTTTATAACATTGTAAATCGGACCATTAGTTCCCGAGATATCGGTAATCAAAAAACAAGGGGTAATTTACCAACACTAAGAAAATCTAATTTTTCCTGTTTTTTATATGTTTGCGTGACTAAATCTAAGCAACAAAAGGCCGCATCAATAAAGATTTATTTATTTTATTTTATTATATTTTTTCAAAAATGGGCAAACATGGGTACTACATTAGAAATTGAAATGAAGCAACTTTATTTTCAATGAATCAAATAAATTATTTAAGAATTGCTTTAGGTTGTGATAGCTTTTTATAAAAAAAATAATGACTTGGTCAAAGATTTTCTGTCCCTTCCAGAATTTTCTGAAAAGATTCTTTAACCCTTTCAAGCCTGAATTTTTGAAATTTTTTTTTTTTTTTAGTTGACGGTGGGAAAATGATCCTGAGGACCATACAGAAATTATAGGCTACTTTCAAAAATTTTGATTTTTGGGGCATATATGACCCATCAGGCACGAAAGGGTCAAAAAGAACTACTCTGTCTCATTACAATATGATGTCCCCGAAAACATTAAGAAATAATTCTTTTCTGACCATAAACACTTTTTTTTCTAAAGTTCAATTTTTTTTTATGTTTCTGATTTTTTGCATTTTATTGTGCACAAAAAGTGCATTGTTTTTTTTTTGGGATTTTTCACCAAAATTTTGAAAAAAATATATTTTGTACGCCTATCATTGAAAATAACGGCTATTATCCACTTTTGGCAAAATCGAGATTATTGCTCCAAGTGGTAGATGATGTCCCAACGCATCTTCTGAAACTTGAATTTTACTAAAATATTGTTAAGTTTTGGCTGCCGATGCAAAACACTAAACGGCTAAAATTCCATTCCCATTAAAATTTGCCGTGGTAAAGATTTGCTAACGAACACAAAATGCGTTTTTCTCGGAATACTTGATTTGGCATAATAGCCGAATCTCCAATAATGGGCAGTGTACTAAACATGGTTTATAGAAAAAGCCTTTCTTCATAATGGCGCTTACGTCCCATGGTCAAATTAATGAAATCTTTTGATTATTCATGTCGATTGCTATTATAAAGTATCCAAAAGGTTTGGAAACATAAAACGTGCTGGTAATAGCTGGAAAAGTGTTGTAAGTGACAAAATTTAGTTTCCATAAGGAATTTTGAAAATTCGCCATTTTTATTTTACTAAATGAATAAATGTATTGTTGTTTTTTTTTTTTTATTAACGTGGCAAAATCATTTTGGCGGCAATTAAGCAAAACTAAATGTCACATGAAGCCAATAAAAAATCAGGCAAACATTGTAATAGGGCCGAACCGAAGTGTAGAAAAAATCTATCCAGCTCGTTCCTAATGTAAACATCAACTGACGTGAGCAGAAAAGACTCTTTGTTTACACATAGGCTTCGGCCCTATTACAATGTTATGCATGAAATGCCGACTTCCTGGATCAATACGTGAATACCTGAATGAATACAGAAAATTATTAATGGGACCCCTAACTATGAAGTGAACTAATTTTTAAATGTTTTAGAACAGAAATGATATTTTCTATGAAAACAGGCCATTTTGCGGTAAATGGAAAATTGCGAATTCTAAACGATTTTTGGGAATATTGCGTTGTATGAAAACATTGTTCCTGAGGCAAAAACCTATCGAAATCAGGGTGAGCCCGGAGTTTACCTCAACATCGCCTTTTTTTTGGGACAACCTAGTGTGGATCCTACAAAACTACACTTCGGATAATCAAATCTTAGGGTTATTATAATCGTTGCCTTATATTTGTTTGTCGCGATTCAGAATGAGCCATAAACTAAGCTAAAGTGAATTAGAATTTTTAAATCGAAGATGGCGGCCAAAGTGGCTACACCCAAACGGCGGTCGCATGATTTTGATGCATGGCGGCATGAAAGTATATCAGAATCTGCATGAAAACTGTCCTCATGCATTTTTTGCGATATAGGGGTATGACATTTTTGCCCGTTACCGATAATTATCGACATTACCGACGGCTTTTTGGTTGTATTTCACAAAAAAAAACCCTTATCAGAACGAGGATTGAACTACCAACTTCTTGGTTATTGCTCCGACAAGCTACCACCGCGCCATGGACGCTTGATGAAAAAGGAGTGAAAGAGCGCCAACATATGCTTCTTTTTGGAGTGTTGCTCGGGGACGGGCCAGTGTTATATGTGTTGGTGAGAACTGCAGATCGCTGAAATGTTTACACGCGGGCAAAAATGATCTAGGGGCTTGCTGCAAAAAATGTTATAAAATATGACATTTTCTGCAGCAAATCGACTGTTGCAGATTTTGAGATATATTTTTCCTTTGGGTGTATAATAAGTATTGAAAAAATACATTTTGTAATTTAATAGACAACAAAATATCCGTCGCCGAACTCGAATTTTATGTTAAAAATAATAAAAAATAAAAAAAAGCACGACAAAATATGTATTTATGATTCGGTAGAGGTCCCAAAAAACACATTCAAATTCGAACTTCGGATAGTCGAAACATCGGATAATCGAGAATTTGGATAATCGAGTCAGGACTGTACATAAAAAAATGTGTCGGTATTAAAACATATTCACACATTGGAATTTAAAAAAGCATATTCTAAGCAAAACGAGGCTTTCAGATTCATAACATTCATAAGATTTTACATTAAAAGTGTTTTTTTAGCAACTCTGACAGTTTAGTAATTTGAGTAAATTGTATGCCAAACAGATTCAAAATGTAGTTTTGAAAATCAGACGGCTTTTGGACAGGAACTTCAAAACTTCACGGAGAAAAAAGAGTTCCCAAAATCGTGAACAAGCGTTCATAAAAAATGGGAACCACGAACAAAGTGTTCAAATCCCATGGTACGATTTCCAAAAACGTACCATTAGATTTGAACACTTTGTTCGTGGTTCCCATTTTCATGAACGCTTGTTCACGATTTTGGGAACTCTTTTTTCTCCGTGTTCCTGTAATTTCTAATGTGATTTTTCAAACCGACGTAACCTTGCTTGAACATGCCCAATGTTACATCCTTTTTCGCGATTTTTGCGATCAGTTATCAAGGTATTACATATTCTCAGAACTGTTTGGCTATAACAAAAAAAACATATTTTTTCTGAATTCCTATAAAAAAAGTAGCTAAAAAAGCAATTAAAACAATGACGAAAACTTTGACTTTTACTACCCAGCAATCAGCAGCCTTCAATGCTGGAAAACATGTGACAGGAAAACATCATTCCTTACTCGTTACACAGAAGGAAAAAAATATTGTTCCTAAGGGAATGGTTACAGATTTTTGTTCAAAAAATGTGTAATATTACCTCAGGAACTGGTGAATAAAATTCAGGTTCACATTTTAAAACTTTTTTTAGGTAAAATTCCTCAAAAAGAGGTCATATTCAACCAACAAAATTTTCAACTTTCCAAAATTCAACTTTTTTCTGTGTACGTTACTTGCCTTTTTATCAAGTCTAAATCGTTCCTATAACATCCATCAGCACATGGAAACATGTCACGGAAAGACAAGCCAATTAGCTCCTTTCAAAATAGGAACGCGATTTATTAAATTTGCATCTACCCCCCTACAGGATGCACCAATTAGTCCCGAACAAGTATTGATCAGTCTTCCCCTTCGTCACAGAGGGTTGTCTTATCATTCTTCAATGTTCCAACAGAGGCGGTCACATGAGTTGGCTTATTTTTTCAATGACGTGGTGGCCAACACGTTGTGCAAATGGATCTTCTCCATTTTGCAACCGCTCGCCAATTGGCAGTGTAAATTCGCGCACCTGTGCGGGGCCTTTTGCTTGTTGCTGGCTATTTTTTGCTCTATTTACACTACACCCGTAATAGAGTGGAAGGTGAGGGGGAGCGCTATTTTTTATTGATATTTTTCGAAATAACTCGCGACCATGCAGCTATGCCGGTGTTATGTCTATTTTGCGCCAATTGGCTGCTCGAAAATGCGTGAAAATGGGCCCGCGGTGACTGCGAAAATTAGCAACCTGGTTGATGGGCCCCCGTGTTGTTGTTGATTACAGCGAACCGCGCGCGAACCTATAAATAGTTGAGCAGGGGGTGGAAAATCGATAGCATTTACTTGTACGATTTCATCGAGTCGAAAATGGCATTCAGGGTCGATATTTGGAATTGCACTTATATTTGCGGCTGCAAATGGTAAAGCTCTGCCATATTTTCAGATTTCCTAGAAATGGCTGGGAATCGTTCTCCAAATGGGTTTTCGGTGCACTCTTCTCGAAGGATGAAGGTTGTATTTTGCCAGCTGCAGTTGGAAAAATTACAACTGAGCACGATTCCTTTTCGGAGCCCGGTTTTCTGTAGCTGTATTTCACTACAGTAAAGCACCAATTGTTTGATTTTTTTTTAAATAGATTAGAACCACGATAAAAGGAATACAACACTAACTGAATGATTCTTGTCAAATGCCAAACAAAACGCACAGTCAAACTATCAAGGTTTCACTGTACCGGAACAAGCTTAGCTACAGCACTCTAACCGTGGCGAGAAAACCCATTGTGTGACCTTGCAATTTTCCCCACCGCATCTCTCGGTTGAAGCTGTTACAACATGGTGGTGGCAGGTGCATCGGGATGTGGCGGGTTCAGGGGGGTGGAGCCTGTTGAAAACTCTCGAACGTTACGTAACGGGGTTTTCTTCAACCGAAAGAGACGTGCATAGATGCACTCTATATCCCGGGCGATGCATCTCGGGGCAAACTTTTGATCTTCACACCGAACTTGAGGCATCGTTTGGGACACTTTCAGGAACGTGTCTTTGGGTAGGAAAAAAAATTGTTTCAAGGACATCAACCGTGTTCAAATGGGTTATATCTAGAAAACTTTCTTCATCATGTGATTTTTAGCTTCGAGCACATCATGTCAGCTAGAACACCTGCAGTAGATTTTATCCGTGCATGCATAAATTGATGTGCAATTTTGATGTAGAAGTTTCCACTTCCGATGGCACAAACCAGACTGCCTTTCAAGGGCACTCACGTGTACGGATGTTGATTTTATTACTTGAGAAAGTGCAGCCCAACCCGATCGATCGGGTTATGCCACACCCAAATATGGAAAGTTTTACAACAAAAAATGGCAATTCAAGGATCAGTCATGTGAACCCACTCTTTAGAGTTTTAAATAGATCAACTTTTTTCAAAAATATGTTTTACGTAAAATCGAAGAAATGTACACATTTTTGAAAAAGTTTAAAGTTTAAAAAGTTAACACTTTAAAAATGTCCAAAATAACTCACTATCAAATATGTTGTGTACGTAAGAGCGATTCTCCGAAATTTCGGTCATTGTTTTTATTTGTTTGTTTACCTGTCTATACAAAAATAGTATTATAATGTTCTAGCACCTGTATCTTGAGAACAGATTTTTTGATGAATTGTAAAAAGTTGTAGGAAAAAAAACAGGGACAATTTGGGGAACAAAATAGGTACACTATAATTTATGAAAAACTTTGACCAGATAGTAGAAAAAAATTAACATGTCTTTTAGACGCAAAATCAAATTTGAAATCAAAAAGTTTTGATTTGAAAAAAATAAAGATATTGAAATAACAAGCCATAGTTTCAGCATTTGCATAGAAATAGTCTTTTAAAATGCATTTAACACTAGTCCAGTTGTTTTGTAATCATTAATTTGCAAAAAATGAAAGATTTTACGAAAACAAAAATTTTAGCAAAAAAAACTTTAACATCGAAAAAACAACTCAAACATGCTTAAAGTGATACAAAACGCAGGGAAACGCATTTTAAATTGATTTCAGCTGATTGTACTTAAAATTCCATTGAAATTTTTAAGTTTTTTGAAAAAATATTTTTTTACCCCCTGATTTTTCGGGAAAACTGTGAAGGGGGGAGACAAAAACATTATATAAAATTTGTACCATCCTAAGGAATTTTGAATAATCGGTATTAATATTTTACTAAGATGGCTGTATCTTGGCACTGAAGTGAGAAAAAAATATGCAAAAGCAAAATTGTTCAGCATGAAGTTTCTTACAAGATGATGGCAAATTTTTTAGCTGGTTTTTTGGGATAGAGTTTTTGACTTGGCAGTATACTTTATGAGTGCTTTTTGTTTTAAATCCGATTTTCCATTTAAAAATGAAGTGATTAATCTCGTTTTTTTATTCAAAGTTTTCCAAAAAACGATTTAAAAAATGGCAACGTTGCCAAATATTTCTTGCCCTTGAGTCTTGGCTCAAAAGTTGTTTTTATTAAATTCTCTAAAACATACCAAAAAAATATTTTTTTTCTTGGCAGTGCTGTCAGTTTATTTTACTTTATCAGAAAGATCATATATATTTTCAAAATTATGTTATAAGTAGATCTGAAAGTTTTTGAATATTCACAGCATCTGCAAGATTTTTATATTTAAAAAACAGTGACGCTAAATCCTCAATAAATTTTTCACTTTAAATAAGCATTTCTGATTTTTTTTATCTTTCAGACATTTTTTATCCTTCGCATGACTTTTAAACTAATTTTCCAAACTTAGTAATTTTCAAAAGAGTTTTTCAAGGATGGTTTTTTTAATGGCTATTCTTAGAAATAAGTCTCTAGCAACTCGAATCAAAATATATCAAGTTCTATAAAGCAGATTATAGCTAGAGCGTCCCATTTCCGGGGCTACAAAAATCCTGGGAAACGAAAATTTTTCAACTAATTTATTAAAAATTGTTCTGATTCTGGTTTTCTTTAATATTTTGCAACAAAATTGTATAGGACAGAAACTTAAATGGTCAAAATTGGTGTAAGGGTGAATAAATGGCTTGACTGCTTGTTCAAAAATCATACAGCTTCAAGAAAATACACATTTTTTTCTTATTTTATAAGCTTAACGAAGCAAAATAAGATACTTTCGCTATTGTTTCGTTGAGAAATACTGTTTCTTTATCAAAGTGTTTTGACATTGGGTACAATGGTACAATCATAAAATAGCTTTTAAACTTGCCTCAGTAATCAATTTGAGTGAATGTGATTAATATTAACATTGACACATATGACATAAAAGGTTTATTTTTTATAATAATCATGCATTTTTACTTGAAGCACTTTTTAACGAAATTACAATGACAGTTTCCAAATATTTGCAGCTTTCATATACAGTCCAGACTCGATTATCTGATGGTTTCGGAAAAAAATCACTTCGGAAAATCGAATCAGCAAAAATAATATATTTTTTCGTTGTCTTATTTTTGATTGTCGAGCCATACTTAAGCTCCCCTTACTACTAAAGTGATAAAAAAAATAATTACAAGATGGCGGCCAATATGGCGGTGATGAAATATTGAAAAAAATGTGTTTTACTATTTATTGGGCAACCAACTATTCGACTAAAATGGGGCCGCATAACTCGAATTTGATGGTAAAAACAAAAAAAAAATTGTTCGTGATTCGGTTATTCGAATTCCCTCATATACATTCGGATAATCGAACTTCGGATAATCGAAACTTTGCATAATCGAGGCTTCGGATAATCGAGTCTGGACTGTATAACAAAGTAGTTTATTTTTAAATGATTTTTTATGGTTTTATTCATGGTATGGTTTATGTTACATGGTTTTCAGCTTATTAAATGACAGCTTAATAATTGCCTCGTTAAAAAGTGTTTTCATTGAACAACAAGTTTTTATAATTAACATATTAATAAATAAATTGACATCATTTCTCCTTCTTTAATGTTTAATCCTCTAATGGCCATGGTAGCACCAGTGATTCGTATAATTTTGACATCAAACTGTAGTTATTTCGAAACTGTTTAACGAATTGAACTAATCCTCCTTCCACAATCATTATTGAGATATTTAATTATACCAAATCAATTTTCATTCGATTTAACGACGTAAAATAATAATAATCTTTTTCAATAGATATCTTATTGTCATTCCATAATATCGTAATTTTAGTTGTTCAACAAATAAATTTAATTGAATCAAATTATGTTTTATCAATACATTTTCAAGCATTGATGCCAAAAAGTAAGAAAATTGCATAATTCCATTAAAATTTCGGGAATCCCGGGAATTTATTTAAGTTCAACAAAGTAAGAATACCATTGAAATAACCTACCTTAAAAAATCTCCCTCCTGCGCTAATGTGCCAACCAGAATATCCTTCTGGCTGCCACAAATTCCATGTTTCCTGACGTTCTCTTGCTCGAATGTTCCGGTTAGATGTCTGGTGACTAGAAGTGAATCCTTGCAGTCCTGACAGGAACCACCGCGCTACTCAGGTTTCTCTCCTACGTACTCCAAAGTTTCTCTGTTGCTCGATGTGTTTTCCCTTCCCGGGATTCCGACGACGACAGTCTTCCTTCTTCTATCCCAGCTTGGATGCACTTTTTATGTTCTGCTCTGCGTTGACCTTTCCACGTAGACTCGCAGACACTCGTGACTGCTTCTCGAATCGACAGGCAAAACACAAAATGAATTCACTTTCAAAACATGAACCTTTCTTCTTCTGCGGTACAATCTCCGCGTCGCAGGAGTTCTTACTTTTTTATTACTTCGCACTGCAGCAGACAACGTCGAGAGGGTTCTTTTGCTATTTTTTTTTCCACGACGTGGACTTTTTTCTTCTTGGGCAACCAAAACAACACACTCCACAATGGCCACTCTCCCCAAATATGGAACCTTCACCAGGCTGTAGAACTTCTCAGCTGCATACGAGCACGGATTTACGCAACACTAGACATTTACGCTGCAACTTTACCACTTCAAGTCCCCTGCTCTTTGGAGCTTATTTTTCCCAATTTTAGCTCTATTTTGACTTTTTATTTTCTTCACTCCACTAGCACTCGAAATAGATTTCCAACACACACTCTTCAGCTACTCTACTGCAACTTCTCCTGGGGGGTCTACCCTCTAAGGTGCACTATACCTCGGAATTCACTATTCCAGCTCGTATTACGGATCGAAATCACCCCGGGAATCTCCCGGGAACCCTTTCCGTCACTTTTCCGCTACAATAACTCCACCGTAATCCAGGGTTAGTCCAGAATTATCATTTTTCCACTAAGGCAGAAAAAAAATCCCAACTCGGAACGCAGTTTCGCACAAAGGTCCGACCCGCCGAGACAAGACTTCGAGAATGAACAGTCTGATAGATTGGGCAAATTTTCACACTGCTGGCTAGCGATGAGCTTTCTTCTCTCGCGATTCTTTTCCTCTCTCTCTCTCTCTCTCGCTATGTTGGTGTTTTGGTGATGAAATTGAAACCGAGAGAAACGTCAAAGTTTGCGGCTGTCAAGTGGGAACGCAAACTCGTAGTACCAGCTTGCATTCGGCAGATGGCGCGTCGGTAGCGTCGAAGCGCTGGCTCTATCTGTCTGTGGCGTGCTGGTATCATTGTTGTTGTTGTGCCTGAAGTTCTGGAGGACTTTTTCGTTGCAGTTCATAAGTTTTGATTGGGGCGACGTAATATAGAATGTATGGCCCTTTTGAAATGTTAGTATTGTTTCACAAATTTTCAAAATATTTTATTTGAATATATTATAAAATTTCACCATCTCATTTCAACATTGAAAATTTGGTCTTGAAATTAAACTTAAATTTGAGATGTTATTGTTCACACACACTATCAAACGATTGTTTTGATAGTGTGCGTGAGCGCCGTATAAAAAGTGACAGTTCGTCCAAAAGTCGTGCTTGCCATTTCATTAGGGCACATAACTTTTTTAGACAAGAGTGTGTCCCTTTCACACCTTATGTAAACTATCATTCGAGTGAAAGGGATAAACTATTGTTTACAAAAGTTATGTGCCCTTATGAAATGTTTGGCTCCAGGTAACATTTTTTTGCATTAAGGCTAGTATGCAGATCGGAAGGAAAGGGGTCAAGAAACAGCTTTACGAACAGCGGAACAAAGGAGAGGGAGCGATTTCTTGGGGCTTTCCTTCACCCTCTCTGACTTGCTTGCGCTGCCGCCGCTGCCCATTTGATTTTTTCCTTGACCGGTTCCTTCCGAAGTGCGTATACCGCTTTAAAATGAAAAAAAAAATAAATATCAGAAATGGTTTTTAATCGTGTTTTTAACGTTATACCTAAAAATTACAACAAGACCGTTCGTTGCTGAGATATTAGCATTGAAAAGTGTTGAGACTTGAAAAACTTCAATTTTCTTATATTCGCTGTATTTCAACAATTAGAGGTCTCATCCCCTGAACATTTCTAAAAAAATATTTTCAGGAAGGGACAATAATGAACACTATTTTAAAAATGGAAAAATTGTTATTAAACTTTAGGTGGCTTTATTTTAGCGTATTGTACCTTTCGATTGCAAATTTAATTTCACATGAAAAACTAAAGTAAAAAAAACACTAAAATTTTTTTTTTAAACTTTTTTTCTCTAAAAGTTGGCTTAACAGTTGCATTTGCAAGTTGCAACATATTTAAAAATACGGAATTTGAGAAATGTTTTTTTTTTAACTAAATTTCAAAATGAGTGGGGGAAAACCCTTGTACCTATTTTTTCTGAATATTCCTAATAAAACCTACAACTTTGCCGAAGACCCTAATCGATCAGAAAAATCCTTTAAAAAGTTACAGATTTACGAATATTTACGTACCATTTTTGTATGACAGCTTGTATGATATAAAATGGCTTCATTGGTTATAGGGAAGGACCCCACAAAGTTTTAACCAACCAAATCAAAAGTATGTAAATAAAATTTATTTCCGGTTCTCATTTGTCCAAAAAAAAAATTGCATAATAAAAGGTTTTGCTATGGACCACTTCCACTCGAACAGTTTTTGCCTTTTTCTACATTGTACTTCCTTATGGAAGAACTGACATTTCTACTACTAAAATTGGGTGCTCCATAGCAATTTTCTCTGTATCTTCTAAATTATTTATGTTTTCATTCAAGAATGTTTTAAACACAATTGTATAATATTGGTTTTGTATTTTAAATAAATAGGGCATTTTAAGGCCCCCCTTTTTTGATAACCTAATTGATATTTAGCGATTTTCTTTAGATTTTAATTTAATGAGGTTAAAAATTGTGAAACCTAGGCTCAAAATTGAAATTTATTTTATTTTTGTAAAAAATGATGAAAAAATAAACATTTAAATATATTACATATCTAGAGCTTTTTTTAAAGGTCCTACAAATATATGAAAGACAATAGCTTGTAGAACCTCTTAAAAAATAAATCTGGATGTACAAAAATCAATTGTGTTGTCAGCTTTGTGACGTTTCTGGTCGTCTAACCTTATTTTGAATTACTATTCATAATATTCAAAGCAAAATTTAATTTCAATGAATGTTATAGGAAAAAATAATGTTCGAACATTGTAGATCAGGCCTTAACTTTTTAGGAGGAGAAAAAGATGAGTACTTTCAAAAAACTGAATCAACAGAGAGAACACAAATCAAGGTAAGTTAAAAATTTTTGTTGTTGTTTTATTTACCTAGCTGGGCAGCTTATTCAGCTGATTCAACCTGCATAAGTCGTACATTTATACGACAAAGACCGAATTTTGCAAAAAGTTGCATATCACATTTTTTGCAACTAAAAACTCTTTAATTTTGCCTTCTATATGTTTGGTAAGATCAAGAACCAAAAAATTGTCGAAAAGTTTTAGTTTTCGAAACAAGTAGGTACTTGAGCACTCAAATGCGTGCTATAATGACATTTTTAGCACTGTTTTTTCGTGTTGCTGATTTGGTAATAAAAAATGCAAAAATGTATTGAAGCATTGAATATGATAACAATAGCATGTAAATAACGAGTCCCAATTTATTTTCAAATCACTCAAATAATTTATTGCTAATTTTCTGAATTTTCACGTTTAAAATAGTAAAATAAAATAAAGATAATTTTAAGTACACGTTAAAAGTACTTAAAAAACAATTAAATTTAAATATTGAATCAATTTCCAAAGATGATTCAATTCACTAAATTGCCAACTGCTTTGCATAGTTTTATTGAATTCATTCTCTTTCATTTATACGGAAAATCATGAAAAAGCCATGAGAGTTTGTTTCACGATTTCACGGACGCTGTCAACAGCGTTTTCCAGTCGTGATATTTTATAATTGACTTTTGATGCTGTAAAATATCAATATTACCTTATCTTTAAACATTTTTTGAAATTTTTAAATAATTAAATTGTTAAGCTCACAAAATTGAACCGTGAAAAATCATCACCACCTTGCATGAACATCGGCTTTTCTCTCATTCTCTATCGCCACACTGCTACTCACACCAAGTCGTCGTTTCACAAACACACACGCAGGCAATTAACCCCAGACTCCTCCCACCAAGTGGGCGTAACCATTTTCCTTTTCTTCATACGAAGTAGCAGCAGTAGCAAGTTTTATCCGCTTGCTTTGATTGCACCTCGCTCCACAACGACGATTGCGCGCACCTAACCTCCAAAACCACCCAAGCTGGAACAGAGAACGCCATGCAAAAATTTAATTTCCTTCCAGGAATTGAACGAGTCCAGTGCAATTGCGAATGTGGATTAATTTACACTTGGCACCAGATGGTCCGCTTTCTGGGCGATGCGGCGCGATGTTGGCGGTCCGACAGAACGTCAGTGTTGTGTTAAATTGTCACATTTGTATTTTGATTAGAAACTAATTAAAATAACAGATTTTGGGAGATTTTAGGACTCAACTGATGGACACAATTCTAGATAGAAGCATGCGAAAAAATAACGTTTGTAAACTGTGGTGGTCAGATTGCCACTTGTAATACAAATTTGACCGTTTTTTTCTGACTTTGAATTTAATTTAAATTTTTAAATTAAGTAAAAGTTCGAAGTTTGCTTCAAAGTGTTCTAGAAACCGTCAAAATGTAACCAGATATCACAATCTTGACGCTAATTCGCCCGGAAACACCTCCTCACTCTGCCCTTCTATAAAAGTACCGCCAAGTCAAGTGGCGAGAGATGCAATTGCAACCAGGATGCATTGCGGCGGGCCAAATACCGTAATAAAGATGGCGGCCAACTCACTCGATTCGCTGATTTGCGTACGGGCAAAAATCACGTACTTGTGGAACCCGTCATACGCTCCACAGCCAAGTCATGTTTGAAGATAAAAGAAAAAAAACCAAGGGAAAGTCTCGAATTCGTGATTCGAACGCTCGCACGTTAGTACGAGCTACTAACGGGGGGCCACTCTTTAAAGGCAGGGAGAAAGTATGAGTGTGTGTGTTTAGTCTAAAGGATTGTGTTTCAAGCAAGCGCGCAACTGTTTTCGTAAACAATGGATTCAACTTCAGCCGCGGGGTCGTCTGACGTTGCCCACGTTGAGGAAAACGCGGTTCAGTTGAACTCCGAAGATAAAAATCGATAATTCGATAAGGTATTGTGCAATGTGGATCAGACGACTAGAGTATGATTTCTCGGGTCGGGCAAAGGAATTTTAATAGTTCCCAAGGTTTTGATTTTCATTTTCAACCCATGGAAACACTGCGATTGCCAAGCCTAATAAATCTATAAAAAAAACTTATTCAAACGCTGAAGTATCTGCTGACAATTTGACATCTCATTAAAATTGCATAACACATAGACTCTTCAACAACCACTCACTCAAAACAAACTCACAGATTCTCTTCTGTAGATTCTGTAAAGGCCGCTTTAATGTGTATAATGCATTTCAGAGGGTTTCGGTATGTACTACAATACAATAATTATTCAAGAACTTGAGGCTTAATTCAACCAAAAGTATTTCATCGCAAACATTTTGAATAGCGCCATATCTCACACAAAATAATTTCTCCTTGTTATAATATTATTTTTGAGAGGTTTTATATTCTTCAAAAGAAACAAGTCTGAGTTCGAACATTTCGCCAAGAATTTTTTTTTTCTTTAGAAATAATGTATTCATATTTCCGTGATATTTATCTGATTATTTTTTTTCATTCTGTCAAACATGAAGTTTTTTTAAAATTATATTTTGGTTTTGATTCTAACAAGTTTTTTTCAAAATAATGTTTCTTTCTGTGAGTTTTTTCAATCTATACAAATATTTAATTCTTGTTTAGTAAAAACTTTGTGAATTTTCTCATTCGTTCAAACATATTTAAAGATTCTTTATTCTTTAAAAAAAAATTCTTTTTCAGTAATTTTCCTGTAATTTTCCCTATTTTGGAAACACGCAGTTCTAAGAAAAACAGGAAAAAGTCTGAATTTCAAAACATTTCAATGTGTTTTAAATTCCCTCAAAATAATTTTTAACTTGTTTTTTTAAATATTTCTGTTAGTTTTGTTCCATTCATTCATTTCTTTATTTCTTGATTAGTGTTGTGAGTGTTGTGAGTTTCTAGTTTCTGTAATATTTTTGAGTGAAAAAATGCTACTGTAATTTTATCAGAAACTAGTTGAACTGAGACTTTTTTCTATAACGAAAACGTATTGTTGACAATTCCGTAGTAACATTTCAATAGGGCGAATCTGCATTTGTAAACAAGCAGTCTATCCCTTTCGCTCAAGTGACAGTTCACGTCAAGTAAGAGGGGGATAGACTGCTTGTTTACAAACGCAGATTCGCCCTATTGAACTGTTACTACGGCATTAGTCTTTCAACATTTTGTCTTTCCCACCTTATATCTTTTGATCACCTGTCAAACATTTGTTAACACCTTAAACTATTTAAAATTGAAAGAAAAGAATAATTTAAAAAATAAAAAAAATAAATTTGGATAACAGCGCACTTCAAAATCCAATCAAACATTGAAAAAATAATAATTTTATTTGTTTGTATAGTAGATTGAAATTAAAATGTTACTTAAATTTGTAAGTTTAACTTAATCTCTACATCTTGAGCAACTTTTGTTCTACAAAAACTTTTACTTTTCTTATTATATTTTTGATATTTGGTTTTCTTCCATCATTTTCAGAATTTTATTTGCATTTATCTTGGTAACCTTTTTTTATTTTTGAACGAATTAGACATATTCTGTAAACTCTAATCACTTTGATTTTTTTTATGAAGAAGGACCTTAAACCGGAGTGACATTGTTAGGATGATATTTTTTTACAGAACATAAACTTTGGTGGTAGTGCAGTGTTTAAAGTAGCTAAAGAAGTAGTTCTCAAAAAAGCTTAAAGGTTTTAAAAGTCATTAAACGATAATTATGAAACATTGATAAATTGGATTACAGTCCAGAGTCGATTATCCGAAGTTTCGATTGATTTTCTCGATTAAAATGAGTTAAAATCTAAAAATGTATTTTTGGATTTTTTTGGACAATTTAACACTAAGAACAATTTAAATTAGTTTCTAAGATACAAGTTTTAAGTGTTATTGAAACGGAATTCAAAAATATCTGCAGATTTGAAGGCATTTTCAATAGAACAAGTTTCTTAGTAAATTTGATTTTTGTTGATACATGCTACGAAATTCTTTTTGGTGGAAACCAAATTTGATATTTTATGAGAACTTCAATTTATAATTCAATTTGATCGAAATTGAGAATTTTTAATTACTTAACCTTTAATTTGTGTAATATTTATTAACAGTTAACAAAACTAGTTAAACTAACATTTAAATGATTTTTTTTATTCAAAAAAATCTTTCAAAGCAACTTTTCAATTGATTAATTTGAAGTTTTTATTGGAATTGGAACACTTTCAGGCTGAATTTTATAATAACACAGTGACGTCAAAGTCACCTTAGTATTTTATTAGCAATTTTCAACGAAAGTTTTTTTAAAGCTCTGTTGAAAAAATGGGTTTTAAAAAACATACATGGATATTGTGTGGCCACTGCAGTATATATTTAAAAAAAAAGTATAAATTTTGAGACAAGTCTTACCATTGGAAAAGAATTTGAAAAATAAATTGAAATCCCATCAATGTCGCCACGGTTTACGGTACTTGTAGTAGCCTAACTTCTAGCAAACGGTTTACTGCCCATGTTTGCATTAATGTCCCATATGCAAAAACAGCAAGCTGAGAAAAACGCATTTGAAGTTTTCCTATACATAAGGCTACGTGTTAAATTTTCACGAAAAAACTGGATTTCCTCCTGATTTCTATAACAAAGTACTAGATGTTATAGGCTCTTTTGAAATAGCACACGATTTTGAACCAAACTGCATCAATAACTCGAAATCGAAGAAAATGCATATGGGACATTTATGTGATCATGGGCAGTTTACTTATTTAAAAATCTGAATCACAGCCGAACGGTGATGTACAAAGTCAGATTTGATATTTATAACACTTTATCCCAACTCTTCCCGTTATCAAAGAGAGAGAACAACGATATCAGCAGCTAGAGAAACATAAGAGATCTATTCTAAGATAACAGACCTCATCAACACTTTTTTTTATCAACCACCGCACAAAAAGTAGGTTCCACCGAGATTTGAACTCGGATCGCAGGATTCAGAGTCCTGAGTGCTAACCGTTACACCATGGAACCGCTGTTGGTTCGGACCTCCTACGAACCGTCCCACCTCGGCTTGGCTTAGAAACCCCTTTGTGCACTGCTCTAGAAATCGTTGCAGAGTAAGTTTTCAAACTAGGTTTTCCAAACAATTTACCAACATAGGGACGTGGCGTTACATCGTGCTGCCACCTGGTTTTTTTAAGCGCAAGAGTGGAAAAGTGCTGAGTCATCGTCTAAAAATAGACGGCGTCCTATCTCGCCCAGCAAAATGAAGTCGATAAAGTAGTCGGTTTCGATGAGAAAAAGTGGAAAACGTGGTCTAAAAATAGCGACGCCATCCCCCTATTAGACGCCACCATCGTGGACGGCCAGTCCCAGTTCCCGTGTAACCCAGGTACCTGCACCGGGGTGTAGTTGGTACACCTTGAGCAAAAAAAATGGCAACGAGCAGCATTTAGAGACCCACTGACCCAGTGGCACTGTTTTGAACGTGCACATTTATGAAGTGTGTTTTCATTTGAAAAAGTGTGACCATTTTTTCAGCTCGCCTCAACGATACCAGAGTCAGAGCTCGCAGAAATAAATAAAGCGACAAATATTTGCTGACCATTGAGAAAAGAAAAAAAAAACCGGCAGCAAAATAAAACAATACAGTATCGATTTTTATGTGTGTCATAAGCTGTTGAACCATGCTGCTGGATTTTCGACGGACCAGCAGTGCCCAGTAGCAGCTATACGGATGCCCTTTTAATGTGCGGTGGTCAGCGGAAAAGCCAGCGGACCCAGCTCGGCGAAGTTACAAAACTGAAATTGATACCAACAGAAGTGTACAAATCAGCAAACGAGTGCAGTATTTGCACAAATGTACACACAACAACAATTGGATTGGTCACGGACGGCCTTTCAATTGGAACCCCAGCGTGGACTTTGCCTCGATGGAACGATGACTTCCTGGTGCAGAATTTTGGTGTGCTTCATCAAGGTTCAACGTTGATTCGATCATGATCCTGGGGAGTTTTCCCGCCATAATAAAAGATTCAACTTTTCCCCCAAGTTTATAAGACAAACACGTGCTTGAACTCCCTGCTGGCCGTAACCGTTTCACCTCACCAGTTTGCTAAATATTTTAGCATCCGTGTCGTAAATATTTACTAAAACTTTCGCAGATATGTTTGGTAAACAGTGGCGTACGCGGCGGCTCAGCTCTACGGATAGAGTCAGGGATTTTCTTGCATCCAAGGTTGGCCTGGACTGGGTACAGAAAATGCCTCTTTCTTATGGCTGAGCTAAGCTTGGGCTCTCGAAGGTCTTGGGCTTGGAAATGCTTATATGACAGTGGCACAATGTAACCATGTAATGTGCTACTTGAGCTGTTGAAATCTTGTGAAATGTAAAAACAATTATTTACTTTTAAATCTAACCTAAATTAAAGATATTTGAAAAGGTCAGTTAAGACCCAAAAAGCCATTCTCCAAAAAATTTAAATATATCAAACATAATAGCAATCCTACATTCATTAAACTACTTAAAATCAAAACTAATCGTTTTTTTATTCAATTAATATATTTTCATTTTTTTCAACTTGCGTTCTTTTGAAAAGTAAGGTTTGATTTTGAAATTTAACACTTGTAGCCCAAAAGTTGGAAATGCAACTTCACCGGCTCTTTGAACTCTTGGAAAAAAAAGTTGGAAATGCCTTTTTTATTGTTACTAAGGATAGACGCATCTGTTTTGGATCTGCCTTGTTGGAGGTGATTCTTGACATTCTTCCGGATCGAATGCAATAAAAACCATCCAAATCGGTTGAGTTTTCGCCGAGATACAGTCGGCTAAGGTTGCATTTCCAACTTTTTTGACCCCGTTGTCGCTAAGATCCCACTTTTTCTGACATAAATGAAGTACCCCTTCCCAGATGTAATATTACCTTGATTTTTTTTTCACTGTGCACCAACCCAAAAATATTCTGAAAGTTTAAAATTTCTTCTATTAAATGTCGTTGAACAACCGAAATTAGTAGAACATTGATGTTTGACGTTTTCAAATTTCCTTGGACTTTGGTGCACAGTTTATTAGGTAGATTTGGATGGTGTAAAATATAATTGTGTACTATTATTTATTTCTATTATGATGTAAGATTACCTCAATTTAAGATAAAAAGGTATAATTACACATAAATATTAGTAATGTTACACAATTTATTTGGTAAAATTACACATTACATTTCCGATATTAAGGCTCTGGAAGGCATCATCCCCAATCGGCCATTTGGCGGCCATGTTAGTTTTAGAAAAACATTCAAATCTTGATTCAGAATGTTTCAATCAAAAAATTTTCTTTTTGTTGTTTGTAGAAGCATTTTACATATAGTGATATTTTTTTCATTTCAATTTACTATTTCTGGACCCCGAATTCAGAACAATCATTGACAGTCATTGTCCCAAAAGTGATGGACACAATCTAGCACCTTAAGGTATGGTTAAAACATTACAATTAAATTGAAATCAGAAATGAACATGAACTTTTTCGTCAAAATTTAAGAAAAAGATAATTAGATAAATGGCGAGTGTAAGAGATGTTGAAGAGACTAAGTTCTGAAGCTACTAAACATACATGCGTTTCCTACTAGTGTACAAAAAAGCTAGTGAGGGGACACCCGGGTTTGAACCGGGGACCTCTCGATCTGCAGTCGAATGCTCTACCACTGAGCTATATCCCCTTGATGACTAGGGTCTGAACAGTGAAAACGCCGCGCAATGTTTGGGTTTTGTCTTGATTTTAGACATAAATTGCGACTTGAGTACAATAAATCTTCTAATAAAATACGAGCAAAGTACAGCAAAAAAATCTAACGCAAAACCTTCACCATGTTATCACTGCATGACGCACAATGCAAGGCAAAAAAAATGAACTTTTCTTCCGCTGATAATCAGCTCTCATCAGTTCGTTAAGTAGAAATTGCTGATTTAATCATCCCGTAATGGCAAATGTCATTCAAGGTCCACGTGCACTAACTCTGTGTGCAACTACTCGGTGATAACACTATCTACACCCGAACCCCCGAGACTTGCCGCTAGTAAAGTCGCACGAGCTCGGGTTGTGGGAAATCGGGGTCTAATTTCAAATAATTTGTCGAAACAACACCCGAAACCAGGTACTGGTCAGGGTAAACAGTGTCAAATTTAATCACAACCACGAGGGCCACCTTCGGGGCGGTGCGCCAGGTATAGAACGTGGCAGTGTTTGACATGCTAAATTTAACACCTTGCGACACCTTCTCGTAAGGCCTGCCCACGGCAGTTCACCAACCCGGCGTTGGCAGTTTTTATGACCGTGGCCAAAGGCTGGAAAGACTGCTTGTTTGCAGAAATTGTGCTTTTTGACTTCTGGAATAGTAATATATTTTTCTTTTTTTTTTCCTTAAGTAAAAATCTGAAATTTTGGAAATCTTGATCTTATTTTAAAAATGTGTTTAATTGATACCAACCAAGACACTTCCAGGTGGATCGAACGCTCAAATTTGGGCAGGGTTCTTGGCTCTAGAGTGGGGTTGTTTTTGCCAACTCGTGAAAAATAAGCTGCCTCGCGAGGAAAAGTTTGCAAACGAGGCGCGACCCACATAAATACACGCTGGGTTGCAGGTTTTATTTTGGAGGTTCCATCACACCAAGGAGCGTTGCGCTCTTGAGGTGGTCACGATTTACTTCAAATGACCCCAGACTGGCGTCATCACCGGTGGACGGTTTTTGGCGAGGAGTGATTTTGCTGGAAGAGGTTTTATTTTGCAATTTGTCGAGTTTTGTGCAATTTGATAAGCTTTTTGCTGAGATAGAGCACGTATCATGATTTGTGTGTTACTTACAAATCACGAATTTTCCAAAACTGTCAAGGAGATACGGGACGACAGTTCTCCTTTTCAACGATAATCAGTTTCGAAATTCGACTATTGTTCAATTTATCGTCTTTAACGCACATATTTTTGTCAGAATTTACAGTCCAGACTGGATTGTCCAATTTTTCGATTCTTTGAAGTTTCGATTATCCGAAGCACGATTATCCGAAGGTATGGGACTTCGGATAATTGAATCATGATCAAAAAATATACTATTCTTTTAATTTCGTACTTTTAAAATCAAGTTCTGCGATTCCATTTCAATGCTACAAATTTTAATAATTGATTGCTTATTAAATTACTGAATCCATTTCTCATATTAAATGACGGCCATTTTGACAGCTGTCAATCATCAAGCCTAATTTAAAAATTTGTGACTCGTATTTTTAAAATGTGAAAATATTTTTTTTTCAAAGGGTTAAGAAAATTTTAAACATTTCAATTTCACTTTTGAACAAAAAAAATCGGATCAATAATTTCCAAGATATTACTGGTTCAAATTTTAGGGTCGGATTTCCAAAAACGAAAATTGTAGAGATTTTTTGCAGCTTGTTAAATACATTTTATGCCTTTTTAAGAGAAAGATGAATATGAACACCATTTAAATTTAACAAAAATAAAAATAGGAAACTTTTCTGAAATTAATTCGCAATTTTTGCAACCACAACAGTAATTTTGATTCCAGCGAATATTTACTTAAGTGACTCTTATTATCATTAAATTTAGGTTATCAAATTTTGAAGGTGCAAATCTTAACCTTCCAGAGAAAATAAACAATCAAACAAATTCAATTTTACATCTCTAAATGATTCCCATGATTTTTTCATTGGGTCACTATTTCACTTTTTTTTTTATTTATGGCCTGGCGAAAAACAAAACGTCCGTTATACCACTCAAAAGTCAACTTTTTACCCACTAAAACAAATCAAAATTAAGAAAAAAAGAAGGGTGTATAGTTTGTATAAATCGAATTCTTGTGGCAAAAAGTAAATAAAATATGGCTTTTTTCTCTGAATTTTTTCTCTCCAAACCCTAGTCCTAATCATAACTAACAACTTCAACAACACCAAATCTGGACCTAAGAAATCGATGGAAAAAGTTTCATCCAATCAACAAATGATAAGTTAGATAAAAAGTCAATTCGCGAAAACGTAGTAAATTGCTCAACGGAGAAACAAACGTTTGACTAAAAAAACGCAATTCACAGGGTGTTAGCATAAATTGCATTTTTCAGCACTCGTCATGTTTACTCAACTCGGTAAACCTCGTCGGATAAATGTGCTACTGCTGAATTTTTTTTTTGCCTAAACTATTTAAGGCTTCAGAATATATTTTTGTTGTTTTGAACAATGCTAATATTTTCTAAATCACGCATTTTTTTTATTCCTATGAAATTTTAACCGTGCAAAAAATAATGATTTATATTTAATATCCTATTTTTCTCAAATTAATGTGTTCAAACAGTGAGTTCCATCAAGTAATGAATACCGTCACATCCACCATCATTCCATAACCACCACCTAGAAGAGTCATACTCAAATTGTAGGTGGAGGAAAAACTTTTCATCCCTTTCCGTCGTGAACCCTCGCGCCAGCGCACATCGCAGCTCCGATTTTCCATCAGTTTGCCCATGGCTGCAGTGCTGAAAAATTCTGCTGCGCTTCGATCGTCGTCATCGTATTTGTGTTTGTGACTGCGAGGACAACGTCGTGGCGTCGCGACGGCGATCACCAACACGCCAGCTCGCGAGGTTCATTCCGTCGTCGTCGTCGTCGTAGTCGCGAACTAAAAGCGAAAAAGTAAACTCCTCGTCGCGTTAGTACGTTACCAATTTTCGTTTAGTAAACAACTCAACGGGTCCTCCTGCGAGGAAGCAAAAGTGGCTTAAATTTGTGTGGTGTTTGAGGAAAGTTTCGGAAATTTCGTTTCAAGTGCCAGGGAAAAACTTCAATCAGTTTTATGTGAGGTTTTATCGATGTTTTCAAAAGTTTGAGGAAAACTTTCCCAAGAATTTCGTAAATATTGAACCGCTTGGATGATAATATTTACTACCGCACGATATTTACTACACAAAACTCTGTGCAGCCAGCAAACATCGCAACATCAGGTGGATTATCGCAAAAGCTCGTCGTACAAATTGTTTGAAAAATATTCGCGGCGTGAAGAAAATATTGTGGCAAATTTCTAAAAGAAGAAAAGCAAAGTGCAAGTTTGAACCGGATTAGCTTATCGAGTTTCTGTTAGTTTATTTTTTTTCTTCTAACAAGTGAGAAATGATCTAGTGTGACGACGGATTTTAAGTGGTTTCGGGAATTATCGAGCTTGTTATCACAAGTTTGAGGAAAACTCGGGAGAGGAGAGCTTTTATCTGCAACGGTTGGGTTCCGTTGTGGGTGAAGCGAACCCCATTTGGCGGCTGCACCATTTCGCTAAAAGTTTCGAAAATTCTCATCGGAAGTGAAATAGACTACAGTAAGTATTCTTTGGCTATTCTTTATGTGCAAAGAAAAAATGGGTGCAATTGACCAAACAAAAATATATGGTTGCCGGAAAATGCATAACAAATTGCAACACAAACTAAAATGCATTACTTATTTAACTAGAATACTTAACAATTTTAATTTTAAACTAGAATACGTAACAATTTTAATTTTAATTTTTCTTAGAAGAATTTACATTTTACAACGTATCTTAATTTTAATCAAGGTAGTTAAAACACGATTTAAAAAAAAATCAACGTCAATACATTTTGCAATAATACCAACAAACATATGCAATTGCCAGGATTTTAATTTTTGCATTTTTCAAGCAAATTGTATCATTTTTTTGGGATTTGCCGGTTTAAATTTTAAAATAATATGCCACTTGAAAGTAAACTACAATTTAAAATTATAATTAGAGATTAATATAATTTTAGCAATATTCAACTGATAATTGCATATTTTATTTTATGTAGCACCGTTTTATGAGTGCAATCGAAAATTGTTGTGCGATATTTTCACGCAATTTGCTAACTATGTTCAAGTTGGTTGAGCGTTTTAGCAAAAACAACAATTTATTCATGATAACACACACATTTAAAAATAAAAAACGAATTTCAAATATCAATCAAAAAAGCAACATGTTTAACCCTTCACAGTCACGTGTTTGCTTCTTGCAAGTGATCTTACAAAGTTTGTACAATGTACGCGTACGCAATTTCCGAAGGGTTAAAATACCAATTAAAATACATTTGAAGTCCATATTTAAAAAAAAATGTTCTCAAGTTTTAACTAACTATTCACAACATTTTTTTTTATTTTAAATATATGAAAATAAGCAAATCGCAAGAAAAGTGAATGTAAGTTAAGGATGATAAAAAGTCAACAATAATATGTTTGCAGCGCATTTTTAATGTTAACATGAAAATGCATTTCAACAACAACCATGAAAACTTGAAATATTTCATTTTAATTATAGATACTAAAAGTTTAAAGCTTTTATTTTGAATTCAAATGCTTATATAGTAGTAAAGCTAAAATTTTTAACTTTTGTAAATTACAATTTTATATTCATTAATATAGTTCTTTAAAAAATCCTAAACGCATTTTTTTTATTTCAAAGAAAAATAATTTATTATTTCGGAATTTTACAACTCACTGCATAAAATTATTTAAAAACGTTACTGCATTCTATGGCTAATATTTAATGAAAAGAACAAAAACGTGAATACATTAAATACCAGTCCTGTTGTTTTGCAAATATTAGCATCTAAAACTCTACGTATTTACAAAAAAAATTGCAGGCAAAATATTTCGCAGCACACAACAAAAAAGTTGCATTTTGGAATGTTGAACATTTGTTTGGTTGAGTGTTACTTCTTTTTTTAGTAATATTACTCAAAAGAAAATATGTATAAATGAGAACCTGATGAAAATTCATCAGAAACTGATGAAAAGTCACCAATTCCTGATGTAATATTACACTTATTTTTTTGACACAAAATCTGTCACAATTTGTTGGTGAATATTATCATCATTTTTTCTGTGTACTGAACATAGGAATTTTACAAAAAATCCAAATAATCTTCAACAAACTCAAACATGCCAATACAGTGGACTCTCTGGCTGTCGATCTTCTCAAAATCAGTATTGCTCCAGCTGTCAATAAATTTTTCAGTCCCTTCAAAATATCTACAACAACAGAGAAAAAAATGATGGTAATATTCATCAGGAAATGGTGACAGATTTTGTGGCAAAAAAATATGATTAATTTTACCCCAGAAAATGATGAATTTTCATCAGTTTTTGATGAACATTCATAATTTTTACCCATTTTTATGTAATATTACTCAAAACAAGAGGTAATATTCAACCTACCAAATTTCCAACATTCCAAAATTCAACTTTTTTTTTCTGTGAAGAGAGTCCACTATAATCGATGCAGGAAAATTCATTTGAATATTTTTTCAGTTCGAAAGATTTTTATTTCCATTAAAAAATAGTTTTTTGAAAAAAAAATCAACCTTAATTTTTAAGCCGATTTTGAAGGAAGGGGCGAAATAAACTTAGGAAAATATTCCAACGGCCATATCGGCCATCATGATTCAAATTCCCGGACGCTTCGAAACCCGGACACTTCATCTTGTTTTATTAATTATTTGGATATAAGTTCGCATTATGAATGTCAAAACTGTGTTATTTGATGAATTTCAACATCAACTTTCATTTAAATTTTGTTTGAACGCTGTAGTTAATGCCAAAACAATTAAATACAATATAATAATAAATTTACCAAAAATGCGAAACATTTCACTTGAAATATTTCATAGGCGTTCGAAGCACCGTAAAGGCAAAGCAGACATTTATGTTTTTGATTTTCTTAAATTTCTAGCCATTTTATATATAAACTATCATTTGTTTTGATGTTAACAGCTTATTTGAGATCTAAATAATGCCATTCACTAACATTTCAGTCCAAATTTGTGCGATTCATAAGTTAAATCGAGTGTCCGGAATTCGAAGCAAAAGTGTCCGGATTTTGAATCAGCTTTTATCAGTGTCCGGAATTCGAAGCAAAAGTGTCCGGATTTCGAATCAGCTTTTATCAGTGTCCGGGATTCGAAGCACAACAAGTCATTTTAATTTTAAAATTCTGATGAAAAATGGTTAGAAAAGACATATTTTGCATACATTTTCTTAAAACTGACAGTTTATACTACATTCTGATGATGTTTCTACATTTACAACTTATTACATGATTTTTTGCCAGCTATAACAAAACTGATATGCTACTAAGTGTCCGGATTTCGAATCATGACGTTACTTGACAAAACGTAAACTGAATCTGAAATATTTCAAAAATATGTTATCGAAGTTCTGTAGAAATTGGTTGATTTTGATTGGTGGTTCACCGATCCAAATTTTAACAATTCCTCATTAGACGTTTTTCTTTAAAATCTGAAGTTTAAAATTAATAAAATTTAAATCGGGTTAGTAAGTATCTGTGAAAATTTCTTTTTTAACTTTTTTCGCTAGTTTCATAATATTTAAATAACTATATTACAGATTTTTTGCTAAGTTATTTTAAAAAATCGTAAATCACCGAACAATGAACTTTTTTTAAACGATTTTTTACATTTTACATAAGGGAACATCCATAAACGACGAGGACACTTTAGGAGGGAGGGGATTGTTCACGCTTCATACAAAAAAGTTTTTTTGTATGTAAATTGTCCACGACGGGGGAGGGGGGATTCGACAATTTAAAAAAAGTGTCCACGTGGTTTATGGATAGTCCCTACCCAAAATCAGTAAATTTCAGTTAACCATTTTGTTCTGCAGTACGAAAATTGGTTAAATCTAGTTCGACTAAGAAAAAATAAGATCAAACAAGGACTTAACAGCAATTTTACAACATGGATTACGTTGATGGACTGTGTTAATCTTGCTGTAATTTACATTAAATTTGAACTGCTGACGTCCTGCAAAGTTGCATGTCACGAGCATCCACAATCTAAAATTAATTGATACGTCAAGACACTACATAATGTTACATATGTTCCGAAAAAAACAATCTACATTCACTTTTTTTTTTGGTACATCATCAAGAGCTGATAACAATTTATAGCAGCAGCAGCCAGGGCGTTCGCAAAGACCTTTTCCAGTGACCTGCGCTTTGGTGGTGGCAGTTTGCTTGATAATCCGGTCCGAAAGAGCATCACGGGCTTGCCTCTATCGAAAATTATAAAACTTGAGCCAAGCTCTAGTAAATAACATGAATGAACTGAACATTTGGACGCGCTTTGTATGTGCGCGATAACTGACCCACCGGAGGTGATAATGTGAGAGATGGTCTTTTTTTTGAAGAGTACCGTCGACACTGTCGAGCCATGGTGATAGCAAACATCAAATTAAAGTCTATTTAAGGTTAGGAAAGTGGCGTCTGTACACGTCAGTTAGAACAACAACACCGCTACGGCAACATCCGAAACTGTAATTGATACCAACAGTATAGCATCCCACCTGCCGGCCACGTGGATCTCTGCTCGTCCGTATCCCTTTTCTTCTGGAAAGCGCCGTAATGGCGCGTAAAAAGAGAACACGTGCAGGTCGTTACACGCGCTCCTGGCAGCGCAATTGGCCGCAAGCAAATTCAGAAGACTCAAAGTATCAACTTTCTACGCGAAATGCGGATTCACTAGAAATGAACTGTGTACCTTCACCCTTATCAGGATGGCCTGCCTTGCCCGCCGGCTGTACAGATTGATGATAATTAATAGGTTATCAGCTATCATCGGGATCAAGCTCGCAAGCAGTTTGGAACGGCGGTGGTGGTGGATGCGCAAAAAACTCAGAGATGAGAAATGAGGGTTGGGGATTTTTCCCTCCTCAAGTCTCTGAAGGACATCTAGAGGAGAACTGCTAGTTAGATTGTTCCAGGGATTCATTAGATTGGCAATTTTGATGAAATCCTAATTTGTGATACAATCACAATTATATTTTAGGGTGTACTTTGCAAACTAACAAGCTGACATGAAATTGAAATAAGGCAATCAAGTTTCCAAGTATTATTTGAGTTCTTCGTACACATGAAGAAAACAAATAAATCAAAATGTTTTTTTAATAAATGATGATAGATTGTTTCTCAGATCTATAAAAAATGTTGATTAAAAAAAAAGTTTTTGCAAAACATATATTATTATTTTTTTCTAATCACATGCTCTTCTTTCTTTTCATTTTCACAGTGTTGGCGACAACAGCCGCCAACAGCGACATGGCGCCACCCGATGGCTCCATACAATACGAGACAAAGTGGCCGAGCATGGTGAGTAATATCCTACTTAACTAATATTTAACTAGAAATCAATCGTACTTTGAACATTGATCTTGTCAACCGTGAGAAATGGCAAATTTTTATTTTCAAATAATTTGACTTATAAGTACAACAAATGTTTTTTTAAAGAATTAAAGTTATCAGTTTTCTAAATCGGTTATCAGATGCTAAAAAACACCACCCCGTGGGTCACATTATCATAAATTTCTGCCACAAGCCAAAGCTCGCATAGTTTATAAAAGCTAACGTCAAACAATGCCACGCGGGTGCCAGGATTAATCACCTTTTTGGCAGGAACAACCATGGATTACGGGGTGGGGTCAGAGACCAACAGTTTTTTTCATCTTATGTTCATCTTATTTCCTGTTTCACTTCTTCATTTTCTTTCCTCTTGTCACATACCCTCTCCGAGACGAAGAGCTCATTTCTATACCACGATTTCTATTGAGACCAAATTTTGTTTGTTTATTTACTTTAATTTGTGTTCACATTTGAACTCAAAACAAACAAACAAAAAAAGTACAAACAGTGGCCACCGCCATCACCAGTGCTGGCTGGCTCCTCTCTCGGCACTCACAGCGGTGTAAATATTATTATTTACGTGATTTTTTTTTCTCACTCGTCAACGAAGAAAATTTCTCTAATCGTGATTGGGTGTGAATTAGCCGGCTTCGTAACGAGGGAGGGCGCGGAAATCTGCGCACTAATTGAGGTGTAATTTTCCGGAAAAGCCCCAGGTGAAAAAGAGGGTATCAATTTCCCCACGAAAAAAGAAGGACGTCGTTTTCTCACGTAAAACGATATCGAGAGGGTTAATTAAAATGAAAGCGAAGCCGTCGGCTGGCCTCGAGGAAAACGAGGTTAATTGGGGTGACTTCGAGAAGGGAAAAGTTCTGTCGGAAAACGGAAAGCGAAAGAAAATTAACGCAAAATTTCGCAAAATGGTCGACTACCAGAAGGAAATCTCGAAATAGAAGTGAGAGAAAAAAAAGCAATCAGATTTAAAAATAAAAAAGGAAAAAAAAAGAATCACCTAAATTACAGATTCTAATCCCCACAAGACAACATACCGCAGAGGGGCGAGAGAGCCAGAGCTGAGCTACGTAAATTTAAGACTCCCAGAGGCAACCACCGTCGGTCTCGGACGGACGAGAAATCGTTGGAGTCGCGGATGACTGTTGGCCTAAGATTAAAAGCTGGTAGCTCCCTAAATGAGAAGGAAAATCCGACCGACGGCTGCCGAAAGCATTTTCTTTTGCTGTCAGTGGAGTGACTTTTGTAATCGGAAAACTTTGTCACGTCTTGAGTAACAAACTGAGGGGCGGGAAAACCTATAAATATTAGTTTGGGGAATGCTCGGGAATTATTCGATCAATTAGTGGATTTTCATAAAGAAACTTCTTTTTGGTAGAACTTTATCAATTTGGTGTCTAAGTTGTAAGTTGGGATTATTCAGAAAAAAAAACTGTAATGAAAATGTAACTTTTTTCTTTTATAATTTATTTAACTCGATTTTTTTTATTTTTGATTTTGGACAAAAAAGCGTCCGAGCAGTTCTCCGTGAAATGTGGAAATGGATTTAATTTGTATTTTTTATTTAGCTAAAACTATGTGTGGGGCCTCTTTGACCAGAAAAGTAATTTTATGTCATTGGTTCGCTCAATGCTACATACAATTTTGGCAGTTATCCATACAAAAATGTTACGTAAATATTTGAAATTCTATATTTTGCAGAATAATATTCTGAACGATTTGGTATTTTCGGCAATGTTGTAGATAGATCTGGCTGTCGGTCTTCTCTTCGGTGTAGATTGTAGATCTGGCTGTCTTGATAAAAAGCGTCGTTTTCGAGATATAGCCACTTAAATTTGATGTTATCTAAACATTTACGATTTTCGATTTAAAAAAAAAAGCCATGAGTGTCTATTCTGATTTTATCTCAGCAAGATATGGTCCAATTCACAATGGCAAAAGTGAAACATTTCTGAATACTTCTGATCTCCTAGAAAAAAATATTTTGAAAATTTTGGAATCAAAACTAAAACTTCAAAGGACCGAATAATCAATTTTACGGAATAATGAAATGATACCCAAATTTTCAAAATACTTTCCCGAAGAGATCATAAAAATTCACTAAATGGCCTATTTGGCCAAAGGGAAGGCTCCCACAAAGCTTTAGCCGAATGAAAAATATAAAAAAAATGTATGAAATTGGCCAATTTTTTGCTCTATTTTTTAGATTTAGATAAGTATGTGCGAAACATTCCCGCAAAGTTATTTTTAAAAATAGAGATTTTTTGATATGTTTTGTCGTTTTGTGATATAACATTCAATTTTCCAGCAAAAAGAACTTCACATTTGGATTAAGTTAATCATAAACAACATAAAAGTGGAGCTGTTTTAAGTGTTAAAAAAGCTGCAATCAATTTTCAAATGCTTATATTATTTCAAATCTATTGGACCTATTTTTACCAATTTTAATCAATTTAAGAGCGAGTCCACGAACAGGGCAAACCCCTTTGTATGGGACGTCGTTTGGACCTCACCAATCTGCCTGAAATTTTCAGGGGTTGTTTGTACATATGAAACTAGCATCTGGCCAAAATATTAGCACTCTAGGTCAACGGGAAGTGGGGCAAATCGGGACACAATGTTTAAAGGTTCAAAAACGTCAAAAATCTTAAAAAGGCTTAACTTAGGAAAAAATCGATTTAATTTCAAAATTCAAAATGCATCTGAAAGGGCTTAAAAAATGCAACAAAATGCAGGGTAGAGCATCCCAATTGGTTAAATTTAAAGGGAGTTATTAACATTTTAGTGAAAAAATTGCATAATTTTAAAACTCAAATAAAAAAGTGTTCCTTCCAGATATCAACTCGGTTCGACCTGCAGTTTGTAGGGGACATCTGAGACTACCATCTGAGACTGAGAACGCTTTGGGTAAGGCAGTTTAACATATTAAATAGACACTTTTACTTTTACTGAATTTTTTGGTTGTAAATTTTTGCTCGGGGGACCCCTTAGATCCCATTTTCTGGTGATAATTTCATCATATTCGAGTTTCTGAGACAATTTCACAATAGAAACATGCATAAAAATGTGTATTTTCATCCATTTTAACCCTTTAAAAAATGAAAGTTAAAAAAAATCTTCGATTCACATTAATTGAAAATCAAGTTCGTTTCCAAGGATACTAGATGACACCAGAAAAAAAGCAGCTTCTTAATTTTTTTTTTACTTTCATTTTTTAAAGGATTAAAATGGATGAAAATAAACATGTTTGTGTATGTTTCTATTGTGAAATTGTCTCAGGAACACGAATATGATAAAATTATCATCGGAAACTTTGATCTAAGGGGTCCCCGAGCAAAAATTTACAACCAAAAAATTCACTAAAAGTAAAAGTGTCTATTTAATATGTTAAACTGCCTTACCCAAAGATGTCCTCTACAAGCTGCAGGTCGAACCGAGCTGATATCTGGATGGAACACTTATTTATTTGAGTTTTAAAATTATGCTATTTTTTCACTAAAATGCCAATAACTCCCTTTAAATTTAACCAATTGGGATGCGCATTTTGTTGCATTTTTCAAGCCCTTTCAGATGCATTTAGAATTTTGAAATTAAATTGAATTTTGCCTAAGTTATAGCCTTTTAAGATTTTTGACGTTTTTGAACCTTTAAACTTTGTGTCCCTATTTGCCCCACTTCCCATTGACCTAGAGTGCTCATATTTTGGCCAGATGCTAGTTTCATATGTACAAACAACCCCTGAAAATTTCAGGCAGATTGGTGAGGTCGATGCGAGATGGGTATGCTTTGCTCGTGGACTAGCTCTTAAAAAAAAGAAGCATTGGAAATTTTCACAGCTTCTCGAGAACATTTTTTTGAAATTTTCAAAACCAAGAAATACATTTAAAAAGGCTTAATATCTTGTTTATAACCAATATATTGGTACATATTTCGATCAACAAATTGATGATTAAAAAAAACTAAACAAGTTTTGCCAAGAGTTGCATTTAACATTTCTGAATCAACACGAGAAAAGGTCGAGATAAATAAATTACTCTGACCATTTTGCAAATTCCTAGACAACAGGTAACTTTTTTTTAATACTCAGCTGTTCTCTCAGATTTCGGTTATTCGATTTTTTTTTTGTATTTTTTTAATCCGACTGAAACTTTTTTGGTACCTGCGGTATACCCAAAGAAGCCATTTTGCATACTTAGTTTGACCATATAATTTTTCATACAAATTTGGCAGCTGTCCATACAAAAATGATGCATGAAAATTCAAAAATCTGTATCTTTTGAAGGAATTTTTTGATCGATTTGGTTTCTTCGGCAAAGCTACACTGGAAAAAAATGATACACGGTAAAAAAAAATATTTATTTTTTTGTCACTAAAACTTGATTTGCAAAAAACACTATTTTTAATTTTATTTTTCATTTTTAAAATATGTTTTATAGGACATCAAATGCCAACTTTTTAGAAATTTCCAGGTTGCGTTATGATGAGTTATGAATTTTTGAATCAAAACTGATTTTTTAAAGAAATCGAAATATTAGTCGCAAAATTTTTTCAACTTCATTTTTCGATGTAAAATCAAATTTGCAATCAAAAAGTACTTCAGTGAAATTTTGATAAAGTACATAGCCTTCAAGTTAAGGCCATTTTTTGGTAACTAACATTGTAAAAGGGCGTAAAATTGAATATTTGGCCCATTTGAATTTTTGAAAATATTTTTTTCGAAAAGATCGAAAAATTTCACGAATATTTTTTTTTTTGCTGAGATATCGACGTTAGAAAATGGTGGGTTGTTTGGGTGGGACTTGGAAAACATCAACAAAGTTCAAAAAAGCAAAATATAGAGAATTTTCTTAGATTTTCAAAAATATTTTTTAAAAAGTGGGCAAACATGTGCACTAATTTTAAAAAATGAAAAAGTGCGACTATTTTCAAACAAGTTACCAAAAACTGGTTTTAACTTGAAAACGGTGCAATTTATCAAAATTTCACTAAAGTACTTTTTGATAGCAAATTTGACATCGAAAAATGAGGATTTTTTGCGACCAATATTTCGATTTTTTGAGAAAATCAGTATTGATTCAAAAATCATAACTCGATCAAAGATTTTTTGCACAACCTAGAAATTTCTGAAAAGTTGAAATTTGATGTCCTCTAAAAAATATCAAAAAATGAAAAAAAAAATAAAAATAGTGTTTTTTTGCAAATCAAGTTTTAGTGACAAAAATTAAATGAAAAATCACAAAAAAATGTTTACCGTGTATCACTTTTTTCAGTGTAGTCTATATCCATACCTACAACTTTGCCGAAGACACCAAATCGATCAAAAAATTCCTTCAAATGATACAGATTTTTGAGTTTTCATACATCGTTTTTGTATGGACAGCTGCCAAATTTGTATGGAAAATTATATGGACGAACTAATGATGCAAAATGGCTTTTTTGGGCATACCGAAAAAATACAAAAAATAAAATTCTAAAAAATACCGATTTCATAGAGAACTGCTCTACTGAAAATATCATTATCGGAAAGATCAGACAATGTAGTTGGACAAAGTAATGTTGATGAAGAAATTAAACTAAATAAAATGTAAGAAAAATCAGTTTTGGGCCAAATTTCCCACGCGCAGAATAAACTGTCACTCGAATATTTTTAAATTATAAATTATAAATTATTATTTATTTTTGATATCAACATAAATATGTCAAACTTTTAAGTGCAAATAATCATTTCTATATAATATTGTCTGATCTTTCCGATAAAAATATTTTCAGATTTTTAAAAACTTATCTAACACTTGAAACCCTTCAAAAATGCTTTTATAGCGGAATCAGTGTTAAATGGGCCCTAGATGTTTTTTGTGGTGCTGGTGGTTATTTTTACTGGATTTCTGAGACATTTTCACACAAGTTAAGTGCATTTAGATGGCCGTATAAAGCCTCCTTTCTAAACACAGTGCGATCTTCAAGATAAGTAGTTGAAAATCGGGGAATTGGGGACAAAAGGGACCCTTTGCCGTTTCGTGCGGTGGATAAAAATATTATTAATCAATCTCCGGATTTTTTTTTTGCATGAAAAACACTATTTTTTATACATGGGAACCAGCCGCGTTCAAATAAGTACCATTTTGGGTCCAGTTTCGCCCACTGTGCGTTGCTTCAAATTGTTGGCAATATCTAAAACACTATAGGGAAAACGTTTGTTTTCTCTGTCTGTGGCATCCGTGTGGTCAACCCTAAAATCGGAACAGCTTCGAAAAATATTACTTTTCAACACATATGAGTGGTACAATGAAATTTGCACCACTGTTATTTGAAAATTTCATGAGTGTAGATTGACAGAAAAAGTAGGAATTGCAAAAAATACATTTCAATCAGAACCTCCATCAATTTCATAGCGTATAAATACGACCTCTACTGCAATCTAATTATTCCACAGAACATCAGATTCACATTCCACGCTCCACCTCCGCCACATTAAAACATTACTGTTGAATGACAAGTTCAAGTATCTGTAAAGTACTCCATTTACGTTCCTGTTATTTCCGCAGTAATTCCCTTCCCTTCTTTCCCTCCGATGCATCACAACTTCCATTCATTCAGAACCAACAGCCCGGCGTGAGGAAAGTGTGTTAATGTCCGTGACAATTTTAAAACAATGCTGCTGCTAAAGTTAGAACCTCTCGACTTGTCCAAGAATGCTCTTGAGACCACGCGCCGCCTTCGCCGCCGTCAATTCCCTCCGGGGAGACCTTGCCAGCAGCAGCTGCCGCAGCGGTTCAGTTGGCGAAAACCTATCTTTCCTGGCTCTGGGTGTGGATTGTTGTGAAGAAGGTTCCCGCGTAGGGTAATAAATTTCCCCTGGCCCGGGATCGACTAATCCCGGCGTGTCAACAGCTTTGGCCTGGCCGATCTCAATCTTCAACTCCGCGCACGGCGCGGGAGTCATGGACAAGAACTGTTGTGGCCAAACGAAGCAAACGCTGCTGCACTGCCGGGGATTTACGAGATGTGGTGTGGTGGCGCAACGTGGCTTTTAAATTATGATTCAGTGAATGGAAAACCCTAAAAATAACAAACAATTGTCAGCCGGTGAAAAGTAATGTGCATACTTAGTTGAACCGCACGCGGGAAGAGATTTCGGAGCTTGTGTAAATTTGCACTTTCCCACCAGGGTCTGGACAGGTTCCCGACCACATTTCAGTGTCAACCTAAATCATCGAAAGTTACAGCGAGGAAAAACAAGCAGAAGAATTAAAATGCTATTATTTAAACACCGATTCTCGCTTACCCCCCTCCGCGTCGTAAAACTGTTCACACTTGTTAATATCCGAAGCAATCGTGTAAAATCACCTTCAGAACAGAAAATCGGAAAAGCGCAGCATTTTCCGACCGACGGCGACACCGTCGACGCCGCCGGCGTCGAAATGAGTTACGACCGCTCAAATGATGAGCATTTTATGAGCACCTTGCTGCTCTGCTCTTGTTTCGTCGAGGAGGCAAGCAAAGGTAGGCTTCCAAGTGAGAACAACGATTTTGTCATTTTTCAAATTTTCCGAGTTCCTCGCCCTCGATTTTCCCATGGGATGAGGAAGGGAAGCGGGGCGAGAGGTGTAGTTAAAATTTAATACCATTTTAATTTGTTGAAAATTTACGTCGAATCGTATATTATTTCACTCGTCATTAGTCACTTTGGTGCAGGCCGATGCAGGTTGGGTGGTATGAGCTATTGCCAGGGAGTAATTACTCTGACTCTGAAATGGGACGAAAAATTAATCATAACCAATATCGGCGCGCAGATTCGGATGAAAATATGCAATAATCGTGCCGCTGAAATATGACAGCGTAGAGATTGAGTTATTTGGGCATTTCTTTGAATCTTTAAATACATTTGAAAGAGAACAAAGAGCAGTTTTCTTCCAAGCGGTTGTAATAAATTTAAAAATAAGGACCAAGAAAATTACAATATCTCAAATAATTTAAAACGTCTCCCGAAAATCTGTTGTAACAACGTCTTTTTTTGTTTTAATACTTTTTAATCTTCAAACTGAGGCTTGGAGTTACCGGCTTATGAAATAGAACGAATGTGCGTGATTCTTATTCATAAATTTTTCAAATCTAATTTAATCGTATAGTTTTCATGTAGAAGCATGATAATGTTTAATGTATAGTGTGTATCAAAAATGTGTCTCTAATTAAAAAAGCTTAACATATTTTTTCAGCATGCATTTTTTAAGAATAAAAATTTAAAATATGAAGGGTGTTATTTTGGCAAATCGATAACACGATAAATAAGTAATGTAAATAAACAATTGCAAATAAAATTAGTTACAGATTAGTTACGAAAAATGGCACAATTTTTGAAAAAAAATCGTATTTTTTTTCGATGAAAAATTCATTTGATCGGAATTCTGAGTACACGGAAAAAAGTCAACTCTCAAAATCGTGAATGGTGTTCATGAATTTGAGAACCACGAAGGAATTTATGCATGAAAATGGTGGATTATAAACGATTTGGAATTGGGAAGGGAATTGATTTTTTTTTCTATGTACGCCATTAAATTGGGCTTGTAATTTTACATAAAGGTCTCTTTGTTACCAAATTTCCAAACCATCACTATTTCAGGCTGCAAATTATTTCAAAACACGTATTTTTTCGAATGTTCAATAATCGAAGGGAGCGTACCGAGCCTCCGCAACAAGATATCGAAAAATGATCGAAATCAGGGACAAAACTCAGCACAAACATTCACGCAAATCGAAGAAGGGTCGGGGCAAGTTTTCACGATTTCGTTTGAGTTGGCGAATAATTACCCATCACAAATTATTTTTATTGGAGGTCAAATATTCTTTAAATACATAAAAAAAAATCTGAAAGCATACTCATAAGAAATTTGATTGAATGTACATAAATCCATCGATTTTCAGAGAAAATTCTGAAAAAAAGCCTTAAAAATCTAAAAAAAAAAATACTTCCATTCAGAATATTTCGATTCACTCCATAAAACGTCAGGAAAGAGCCCTTCTTTCGTGGTGTAAAAAATCTGACTTGCTGTTTTTTTATCGTAATTTTGTTATACGAAACACACCGTGAATTATATTTTAGTGATTTCTCAAACTTTCAAAATAAATAAATTTTATAATAAAATAAATGTCTCCTTAACTTAAATTCAGTTATAAGTTATGATTATTTGAGTGTCTCCACAGTTGCAGCTCCCAGTTAATCAGGACTTCAATTTGCGAGTTATGCACACAAAATTTAATCTTTCATGAAAAAAAAACAAACAAAAAATAATTAGATGCATATTAAAAATTCTAAAAAAAAAATCCTTTTTTTGCATTTGTAAATCCAAAAAAATTATAAATAAATTAATAAAAAAATAAAAATATACAAGGTTTATTTAAAAAAAAAAAAACAAAAAAAATTAAATCCAAAAAAAAGTTCGATATCGAAAAAACGTTAAAAAAAATAATCAAATTATTACTCTAATTTTTTTTTAAATTTAAACAATACAAAAAATCATCTATTAAATGAATGAACAATAAATTTTGATTTTTTCGATGAAATTGGAAAATTCACAAAAACTCAAAATGGCCGATGCAAATATTTTTTAAAGTTTCTGTCCCTTGGCTCTGACCGGGGGTCAAAAAACAAGAAAAAAGTGATTTAAAATGCATTTTACACTAGTTCAGTTGTTTTGCAATCATTAGTTTTCAAAAAGTGTAAGATTTGAGGAAATTCGAGGATTTTTCGGGCCGACTTTGTAGGGAGGGGAGGGGGGGAACAAGAACTTTAAAACATATTTTTGCAATTCCGTTGTGAAACTACTTACTTTTCCTGTCATTCTTTCACGACGAAATAGCCTACTTTTCTGTACCAAAAATAGCAGAATCGAATAGCAACACTTTTCAAAATAAATACTGAAAAGTTCAACTTTTCAGCACTAAAATGGGTGCTGAAAAGTTGAACTTTTCAGCACTTGTTTCGAAAAGTAACACTTTTCAACATTTTTTTGATTTAAACGATTTATTGACAAAATACATGAAAATTCGACTTAAAATTTCACTCAGTGGGTGTTTTTCGAAATTGCAAAAAATGTTGTATGGAACTCGTTGCAAAACTTGATTTTTTCAGCACTCGTCGTATTTATCCAACTCGGTGAACCTCGTTGGATAAATGTACGACTCGTGCTGAAAAAATCCTCTTTTTGCAACTTGTTGCATAAACTACTATTGTACCAGCCTAAATTCACTCAAACTTGTTAAAAATGATTATAACCGCAGGGGACGCACTTTAAATTGTTTTCAGCCGAATGCACTTAAATTGCACTGATTTTTTTTTCAAATTTTAGATAATTTAGATGAAATTCAAATTCAAATTTTAGATATTTAAAAAAAACGATTTTTACACTGGGAAAAAAATTAGACTCGATTATCCAAAGTTTTAATTAATCGTAGTCCGTTTGTAAAACAGTTATGTTGTCATACTTTAAAAAAAAATTACTCTCCTTAATAAGACCAAAGCGAAAATTTTAAGTGTTTTGCCTTCCTCACTGAGGTAAGGCTATAATCCTGCTCTAAAAATGAACTTCGTATAAAAACGTCATAGACCCACCTTCATGTATACATATCGACTCAGAATCGAAAACTGAACAAATGTCTGTGTGTATGTGTGTGTGTATGTGTGTGTGTATGTGTGTGTGTATGTATGTATGTGACCAACAAACTAGCTCATGTTTCTCGGCACTGGCTGAACCGATTTGACCCGAACTTGTTGCATTCGACTTGGTTTAGGGTCCCATAGATCGAGTTTTATACAGATTGAAGTTTCGATAAGTAGTTCAAAAGTTATGTATAAAAATGTGTTTTCACATATATTTGGATCTCACTTAACTGTATGTAAACTATGTCCGGGTCCATCATCCGACCCATCGTTGGTTAGGTAATCAAGATACCTTTCCAATGAGTCCAAAACATTGAAGATCTGGCAACCCTGTCTCGAGATATGGCCACTTAAGTGATATTGATGTACTTTTTTGAAGCCGGATCTCACTTAAATGTATGTAAACTATGTCCGGATCCACCATCCGACCCATTGTTGGTTAGGTTATCAAAAGACCTTTCCAACGAGTCCAAAACATTGAAGATCTGGCAACCCTGTCTCGAGATATAGCCCCTTAAGTGATATTGATGTACTTTTTTGAAGCCGGATCTCACTTAAATGTATGTAAACTATGTCCGGATCCACCATCCGACCCATTGTTGGTTAGGTTATCAAAAGACCTTTCCAACGAGTCCAAAACATTGAAGATCTGGCAACCCTGTCTCGAGATATAGCCCCTTAAGTGATATTGATGTACTTTTTTGAAGCCGGATCTCAGTTAAATGTATGTAAACTTTGCCCGGCTCCACTATCCGACCGATTGTTGGTTAACTTATCAAAAGAACTTTCCAACGAGTCCAAAAAATTGAAGATCTGGCAACCCTGTCTCGAAATATGGCCACTTAAGTGATATTGATGTACTTTTTTGAAGCCGGATCTCACTTAAATGTATGTAAACTATGTCCGGATCCACCATCCGACGCATTGTTGGTTAGGTTATCAAAAGACCTTTCCAACGAGTCTAAAACATTGAAGATCTGGCAACCCTGTCTCGAGATATAGCCCCTTAAGTGATATGTACTTTTTTGAAGCCGGATCTAAAAAATAGATGAAACTTGTGTACAGCCATTGTTGTGAGGAAGGCTCCAACCACATAGTTGGATTAAGTTAGTTTTTTTATATTGAGTGAATGAAGCATCCAAATCACCAATTCACAAAATATGTTCTTAATCAAACAAAGGTAAAAACGAATTGACGTTAGCACATACTTCAACGAACGCTATCGCTTACACCATTTGTATGCTTGTTTCAAAACTAAAAAATACCTTCTTTTAACAAAAAATAAGTTTTTTTCTTACTTTTAAAAACAATGCAATTTAATGGTAGATCACTTTTAGTGATTTACGTTTCCCAGAACTCAGGTCTTACAGAAACTGGTTGTAGAACTAATATTTGTGTGCTTATTTTTAAACTGAATTCTAAATAAAAGTTTTTTTTTTATCTGCAGATCTGCTTTACATTCTCAAGATTATGTTGAATAAACTTCACGATGTTGTATAATCAGTGAAAACAAATCAGCGTTTCCACAAAAATCGTGACGTTAACACCATAATGTAAAGCCTATAGCGTTTTTTTTTTCTCCTAACAAAGTTTAAACAAAATATTTAAATACATTTTTAAATGTCATTGCATTTCTCAAAGCGACAAATTTTAGAAAAATCGCTCTGCTAGAAAAAGAATACTCTCGTTGATGGACAGATAGATAACCACGCTACAAGTTATAAAGTGTCATCATTGGTTGAAAACCACCCCTACTAAGAGTACAGAGCATAAAACATCATCCCCTTTCCTTTGAATAGAATTTCCCTCCTCCTGCAACACAACCGATTCGTGTGATGGAAAACGGGAGAACGAGAGAGAGAGAGTCTCTAAAAACCCAACCCGCTCTCAACAACTAGCACGCGAGGTTATTTTCGTTCTCTCTTGCGTTGTTGTTGTTGCTGTACCTGCTTCGCGCTTCCAAGTGCTCAAGCGCAGCTGCCAGAGTTCCGACCGCTGAGTTATTGTAGCGCTTTTTTCTCTCCTCTTTCATCAATTCCTCGATAGTATAGTGGTCAGTATCCCCGCCTGTCACGCGGGAGACCGGGGTTCGATTCCCCGTCGGGGAGGAAATCTTTTTTTCGCGATTTCAAAATTTTTGTTTGGTTGAGTGACAAATTCGGGTCAAATGGGTAGGAAAAATTCGTTCCACGCAACAGGTGGCGGCGATTTTTCCAGCGGAAAACCTACCGTCTTGATTTACGACATTTCTGTTTTTTTTTGGGTGCATAAAAATTCCATGGGCTGCATGAGGAAAGAGGTGTGCTTGTTTGGGAAAAGCAATTAGCGCGTGTGTGCGGTTTGGGGACATTTCCACTAGTCATCTATCTTTTTTGTTCAAGTTTTTCCGAGCATTTCCCCCCAGATCTAAAGCGCAGAACAATCGCGCAGTCGCTCCCGTCCGATCTCGGGGTGCGTTTTTTCGTATAAACATTTTGATTTTATAGCCACCGTTTTGTTGTTGTTTAGCTTTATGGTTGTTTTATTTTCGAATTAAATCTCGTGCTCTCGGTGCAGAGTCATTAAGCAGCAGCAGCAAAAAAGTGTGTGTTTTTCAAAGGAATTTCCCCTCCGAGAAGAAGTGGCTGCCCCTCTATCGCGGACCAAAGTTTAACACCAACCGCGATGACCCGCCGCGGTTCGACCGAGAACGCAACGGTTCATAAATCATTTCCAAAATTTTATTTATTTTAAATAACTCAACCCAGCAGCCGCCATGAATGAAGTGGTTCAATTTCTTTTCAGAATGGTGATTTTGATTTGACTGTCGCAGGCCCGACCGGAGGGGTCGACTATAAATTTGAATTGTTGTACAATCTAAACTACTTATTTATTTTGCCACGCCGAGCTAGACACATTTTGGCCGAGACTGTGTCCCCGGTGGCGGCCCAACCAGGATCCGCGGATCCGCGTGCGGCCACTTATTTATGGGTCGTCGTTGGAGGGCACCAACCACTTTTCTCGGGGGGTAATTTGGTTAGTAAATATACAGAGATAAAGAATTTTGTTTGCACCATCATTCGAATGCTTGTGATACACGAGTTTGAAAAGTCTGGGGGCTCTGAGGGAGAAAAACTAGATTTATATCGTCCATTATCAGAATGAAGGATCGAGAGAGAGTGAGATTTGTTTTTAGGTAAAGTGAGTGTTTGTTCAAATATTTTTAGAAACTTTCGTGCAACAACACTGATGGGTGGTTGTTTGGAAAATATTTCACTTTTCATTTCGCAATAAAACATATTAGCAGGTTGGCGACTAAATCGGGTAGGCCATTAGGGCGATTTACTTTTCAAATATACTTTATGAATTATGATTATTGGATTGTTTAAGTGGGCCACCTGTTTTCTTTGATCAAATTATTTATTATTTCAACGCTATTTTAAAGATTTTGGTAACATTTCATGGTTTTGTTACATAATCTAACGACGTTTAATTATATTTATGGTAGCAATCTTAATAGCGAAGTGCCATTTTTTATTTATTTTTTATTTGTTTCTTCATAAATCTTAGAAATTAAAAAAAAAAACAAACAACTGTTATCATAAACAATGCATCATTCAAAGTTCAATTTGTTTATTCAACTTTAAAACATCAAATATTTAATAATAATAAACTTCTAAATTAGGCACTATTTTGTTAAGTTCTTGATAAAACTTTTTTTTAACGTAATATCTGTCACTTGAAAATTTGCTAAAAAAAACTAAACTTTAAAGAAAACTAGATATTAACATATCTTTGTAAAACTTTTCAATTAACTTAAAAAATTTTAGCCGCTTCTGTTACTTTTTAGATATTTTATATATTTTCAATATTTTATTTAATAGATTAAAAAAACACAAAAACCTTAACAAAAAACAGTATTAATTTATAAATAATCGAATTTATGCTAATATCAAAAAATCAATTTTCCGTTAATAAACAACGGGTTTGCTGTCATTCTCGTACAATACTGAAAGTTCTTTTCAGCTTACATTTCAGTGTTGAACATTTCTTTTTGCAATTCCGTCTTGAAACTTCCTACTTTTCCTGTCATTCTCGCGTGACAAAACAGCCTACTTTTATCTACTAAAAATAACAGAATCGAATAGAAACACATTTCAAAACAAATGCTGAAATGTTCTACTTTTCAGCACTGAAATGGATGCTGAAAAGTTCAACTTTTCAGCACTAGTTTTGAAAAGTAATACTTTTCAACATTTTTTTGATTTAAACGATTTATTGACAAAATACATGAACATTCGACTTATCATTTCACTCAATGGGTGTTTTTCAGAAATGCAAAAAATGTTGTATGGAACTCGTTGCAAACCTTGATTTTTTCAGCACTTGTCATATTTATCCAACTCGGTGGCGAAGGTTATTTTTGCAATTTTTTTCCTTCTCTGTCTAATTCGTTCTCCTTAGTACCAGTAAACTCTCTCCCCATTTTGAACAAATCAGCTGTTGAAAGGTAGTCCATAGCTCAGCTCAGGATAACAACTGCACCAATGTAATTGTTAAAGCAACCTAATAAAATGAAATGAAATGAAATCCAACTCGGTGAACCTCGTTGGATAAATGTACGACACGTGCTGAAAAAATCTTCTTTTTGCAACTTGTTGCATAAACTACTATTTTGCAATTCCGTCGTGAAACTACTTACTTTTCCTGTCATTCTTGAACGACGAAATAGCCTACTTTTCCTGTACCAAAATTAACAGAATCGAATAGCAACACTTTTCGAAATAAATGCTGAAAAGTTCTACTTTTCAGCACTTGTTTCGAAAAGTAACACTTTTCAACATTTTTTTGATTTAAACGATTTATTGACAAAATACATGAAAATTTGACATAAAATTTCACTCAATGTGTGTTTTTTGGATTTGCAAAAAAATGTTGTTTTGAACTCGATGCAAAACTTGATTTTTTCAGTACTCTTTTTGCAACTTGTTGCATAAACTACTATTTCAGCATACATTTTAGTGCTGAAAAGTTCTGTATTTCAGCACTTTTGTCGATACTGTTTTGGAGGTTAGGAAAACAAACGTTTTATCAAAAAATCCAATTTAAATTGTGTTTTTCGAAATTTAAAAATAAATATTTTAAATTCGTTGTAAAACTTGTTTTTTTTTTCAGTTGAATAAATGAACGACGAGTGCTAAAAAAATCTTCTTTTTCCAAAAAATCTTTTAAAATTCTTTGATGGTCTTTTTAAAAAAAAAAATTAGCAAATTTTGATAAATTTTGTACACACCAATTTTTTAACTGAAATTCAGTAATGTTTAACTGAATTTTCATCTACTGAAATTTCAATAAACGATTCAGTAATTTAGATTTTACTGAATTCTCAGTTAACTGATATTTGTTACTTTAACAGATGATTTACTGAAATTTCAATAAAATGGTTGTTAAAACAACTGAAATTTCAGCAAAAGAAACGTCAAATTATTTTGCTGAAAATTCAGCAATTTTCTTGTGGCAGTTTGACAGATCATTTGCTGAAGATTTAGCAATCGTTGCTGGTATTTCAGTTATAAAAATTTGATTTTGCTTGTCACTGAAAATGTTTCCAGTACTGTTATTTATACATTTACTTCGAGGCATTTGTAATTAACATTTTTCTTACTTTGGTTTCTAAAGATCACAAAACAAAATTTAAAAAAAAAACACAACATGTTTAAAACAGGATTTTTTCTCGGCAGCATCCATACAATAAGTCATAAGTGACATTTCAGTTTGACAGATATGCAGTTACTGATTTTTCAGCAATGTTTTTGTTCATTACCGAATTTCAGCAAAAGTGATGATTACTGAATCGCATTCAGTTAATTATTTTACTGAAATGGCAATCCAAAATTAATTGTGTAGTAATTTGTTAGAATGTTATGATTGATCCTGTTGCAATTTTTCGAATAATATGCTTGATTTTTTAAATTCTTAACGGTGCACATCTACCAGAGCCTTGTGCACCGAGATTTTGCCTAGAAACATTTTAGTTTCGTTCTAAAAACCTTTTTATTCTATTTGTGTTCCCCTAAAATATTGTTTATGCAAGGATTTATATGAAAGCTTGTTAACAATCTTTTTTTTGGAAAAAATAGGTAACAACTTCTTCAATTGATGATATAAATTCATTGATTTACATAAAAATATCTAAAAAAATGTTAAAATATTTATTTTCAATGTAAAAAGTATAAGAAAAAACTCGATTGAAAATATAAAAGTCCGGCGCCCCCCAACTTCCCATCACTGATGATAACGCAATCTCATTCATCAGTCAGCCATTTGATCCTTCTGAATGGAGCGAAGTGCTTACATATCGAGGCCACGACTAAATCGCGATTTGATTTACGATCCGAGGAATAAAAATTAACCCGTGAAGCAAACAAACGCGCTGCGACGATCAACGATCGCGTCGTTTGCCATTTGCCGTTTGGCTACTGTGCGCTGTGAATGACAGCCATTGGTCAGTCAGTCGGAAAGAGTTTCAGCGAAGAAAGGGTCTTTAGTCGCCGAGAAATGTGCGATGTTTATTTTTACAGCATTATCGTTAGTGCACGGTCAACAAAATTTTTCGTATCGTTCTTTCTTTGGGTCTGATTTTGGGTTTCCTTCCCCCGCTTTCCAACTTGAATTGCTCAATAAAGACGGATTAACTATTGTTAGCATACTTAATAACTCGGCTTGGCTCCAAAATAAATTGTAAAAAAAAGGTTGAATGTAACTTTTATTAAACTAAAGTTCAACCGAGTTCACGACCGACTGCAATCCCGCGACTTTCTTTCACAACTCAGCAAAATCACGCTCGCTCCCGCCCGTTGCAGATTATTGTTACGAAAGCTGACAAACTAGAATGAAATTTAACGTATTCATAAACAGGTAATAAATCTCTCGTCGAACCGCGTGACGCGTCACTCTCGGTGCAATATTACAGCGTGAACCATTCGTTGGGTGCTTTGCTCTCGATTTTTTTCGCTCGTATTTTGTTTCTCCCTTCCTGACGAGTTCGATGCGGTTGATTTGTGAAAATGCACTACAGGCAAACAAGTGCAAATTGTTGACAAATTGCTGCCAAATTATCAACTTTTTTGCTGACCGACGACGGAGAAATATGGTGGTTCCGTGTTTGAGGCAGAACTCATGTTACCGTAAAAATGAGTAATGTGATCATTTCGGGTTTCATTTAATGTATATTATATTTTATCTTTCTTTTGCACTCAAGAAACCTTAACTACACAATATGATTAACTCATCTACAACCCGACTTCACCCATGTAAAAAAAATATTAAAAATATCGTCAAAATCATCTTTTCAATCGATTTTATTCTTTTAAAATCAAATCTTCAATTTCTAGCTCATTATGTGGCATGTGGCATCATGTCTTATTTTAAGTAAATAAATTACTTTTGTGGCTAGCTTTGAATGTATTTTTGACAATTGAGGGTTGAACAAATAAACAAATAAATTTGTTTTTAAAACACAAAATAGGAAAAAAAGTCTAACTGCACAGTTGAAAAATTTGAATCTGAATGATGTTTGATAGTGTATGTTTTCTTAGCATTGCGGTTGATGCGGTTGATGCACATTTTGCTTAAAAACTTGCACAAATAAATTGTAAAATTGGGTTGTTTTTGCCCTAGTCGAGAGACAAAAACTTTGAATAAAAATTGTAACTGCTTGTTAACGAGAAAAAAGCGCAAACAAAAATGTAAATTTACATATTCTTGGAGTTGAAATTGGGATAATTCAAATCAATAATTTTTCGATGTATTTTTACAGTGAACGGATTTAGAAATGTCTCGATTTCAAATATTTTGTTTTTCATCATTTATTTGCTGTTGTTATTAAAACTGAAGTGAAAAGTCACCGATTGTGATTGCACACTCAATAATATTTTTTAACTAAAGAATGTAAATGACAAAAAAATCTGAATAAATATAAATTTAAAAAATATATATTAAAAAATTATAATTTGATTTCAATTGGCACTTTGTATTGGTTTGCATAAAACTAAAAATTTAAAAATGCGTTTTCGGTCCCAAAATGTGATGAATTGATTCATTAAAAGCAAACAAGTAACTTTTCTTAATTGTTTCTCGAAAGCAGTGTTGACATTCTCGCAACCTCGCGAGAAAAAAATCGTCTCTCTTGAGGTCTCGCCGCGAGTCCTGAGCTGCCGAGAGAAACTCCCCGCTCGTGAACGGGCTAGCTCGCGAGAAGTAAAACGCGTTGGCAACGAAGACAAAAACAGCAAAACAATTGAAGTTACACCTCTTTACCATCGTGTCGTTCACATTCATAAACCTGTTAAACAAATTGCTATCTTGGAACGAAAGGCTAGCACGAGGCGCTCGCGAGCACTCGCGGCGAGAGCGAGAACGCGAGAAAAAAAGCGAGCGCGAGCGAGAAGAGAAAAGGACTAGAAGTTCTCTCCCTCGCTCGCGAGTGAGAAAAGCTTTCCTTCTTCTCACTCGAATCCCAACGCTGGGGAAAGGGTTGTTTAAATAGTAAAAAAAAACAGCAGAAACTGCAGAAGAATCTTTAATTCAGTAATTTTACTGGCAACCAGTCGGGTTGAATTTAAGTGTAAACGTCAACCGGAGAAGTTGTTGTTTTCTTCTTCCAACATTGCTGACGGACAAAAATCCTGAAATAAATTAAATATAGCGTAACTTTGTTGATAATTCATTAGGTATTGATTCAAAAATAATATAACATGCACCAGACTCTGTCACCTTCAACTAATTTAAGGTCGTTGAACTCAAATGATACCTTTTAAATAAACTTGATTCGATCGTCCTTAGTTTGGAGCCATCCATAAACCACGTGAACACTATAGGGTGGGGGGGGGGGGGTCTGCGGTTGTCCACGCTCCATACAATAAAGTTTTTTTTTCCAATCTAATCTAATCTATTTTTTTTTGTATGAAAAGTGTCCACTACAAAAAAGTGTCCACTTGGTTTATAATGAGAAGCATCGTATAATCGAAGTTTAGATAATCGAGTACGGACTGTATTACTCTAATTTGAAAATTTACAAAAAATATGTTTTATATCTTCAAGATTTTCGATGGTACTTTTTTGATTAAAATAATTATCTTCTTGTATTCCGATGGCATTTCAAATAAGTTAACTTGGAAGTTGTAAAAAATATAGACGACATTAAACATTTGAAAAAAAAATGTGAAATTTGTCAATTTCATGTAATTTGGCAAATATTCTTATCAACATTATCAAAGTATTTTGTCAAAAGGCACACAACAAATTCTGGAAATTTATTCTTACTAAACGTTGAATAAATTAACTTTGGAGGCAAACATATAAAAAATATATATTGAAATATATATTGAACAGTTATAAATAAAAATGTAAACTAAAACGTTTTGAAGGTTTCAAACTGACTCCCTCGACCGGTATCGCCCATCGAAAAATGCCCTATTTTCCGCCTTCAGCCCGGGGACGTCGACCAAGGACCTCGCTCGGCTCGGCTCGGCTCGGCCCGCTCTTCTATTTAATGCGCCGATCAAGCGCGAAGAAAGCGGTAATTATTTTACAATTAAAAATTAGCACACTTATTTTCGCTGCAGCTTTTTTTTCGCAAGCAAAAAGGCGGTCAAGCGAAAATAACTGGCAAATTTTCAGGTCAATTCGCACACACTTACCGTGAACAAAAAAAAATGCACAATTTTCTTTGCAAGATTGTCCGCTATCAACTTTGAGATTGTCAAGCAAAGAAAAGTCGCCAAGGACGGAAATGGATTTAAATTTTTAAGTCTGATTAATTCGCATTCACCTTTGTCCACAGAGAAGAGTCACCGCAGCTTAAGTCGGATCTATTTTTCTAAGTCGAAAATAACTCTTTCACCTGCGCTGTGACACGTGTTCGGTTTAGCGACTTTGTAGTCGACGACATGTTCACGGCGTTGCGGCCATGTCGGACTTTGTCACCCGAATCCCCGCAACCTGGGGGCCATCATTAGGTCATGTTGGATTTAATGGCATTAGATGAGTTAATTAATTTGGGTGACGACTCCTCCGAGATGTTTCCTCCCTCCCAACGAACAAGTGTTTCGCTTTCGCGCGGTTTATATATTTTGAAACGGTCGAGATGTTGTTGTTTAGCGGGGCGTGGTTCGTGAAAACACCAAATATTTATCTCCCCAAGTCATATTATTTAGATTGATAACTGGCAACAACGGTGGACGGTTGTAGCTACAACCAATCAAGTTCCGCTCAAACATTTTGACATGTTCGATGGGTGATTTGAATAGTTCAGAAAACAAGCGTTCAACAAGAATCGCCGACTCATTAGACGAAACGATTAACAGCAAAGACAAACAACACTCCGCAACTGCGCCGTCTTCGTCGTGAAAAACCGTGTCACGGCGGACGTCGTGAACGGCGTGATTGATTGTAATCTGTAGCCCGTTTCAATTTATCACACCATCCAAATGGCTGCGGAGTTCGCGTGGGACACATCGCACGCACGGTTTGGCAGGCTCAATTGGGCGAATAGTTCTCGCCCGGCTATACATTTGTTCTCGGGAGAGGTAACATTATACTTCCATTTGGAACGTGTGCGAACCCCGGCCAAACCAGCTGTTCCGTATATTTCAATTGGGCAACAAGGCGACAACAGGCGAGCCAAAAGCGAGAGATTCTATGCTCTGGCTTTAATCCATAATACTCCCACGATTTAAAAATATAACCATATCTCAACGCCAGTATCGTTTGGTGGGTGGGACGCCACCGGGAGCTTTGGGAATTTTCCGGTAGATTTGAGCTCGGGTTGGCCACACGGATTGACAATGGGTTTTGCCTTGAAATAACTCGTTGAATTTATCAGGTGTCACTTACCTTATTTTTCTTGTCTCTTTTTCAGAATCTGATAAATCTTCCCAAAATCAAACAGGAGAGCTTCAATGGACTGAGTCATCTAGGTGAGTTCTGCAAGGAATAAAAAAATAGACGTTATTAATTTAAGTTAGCCAGTTATATACTGTTTTGCAATATCAGTGTACGATAGAATAGATAATTTTTTTTTTTAATATGAATTATCCTCGATTATCCGAAGTTTCGGTTATCCGAAGTTAGATTATCCGAAGGTTTGTATGAGACTTTGGATAATCCAATGTTGATGGCCTATTACAGTCCAAACTCGATTATCTGAAGCCTCGATTAACGTTTCGATTATCCAAAGGTTTGCATGGGACTTGGATAATCGAATCATAAAACAAAAACAAATGGTTTTTTCTTACTTTTATCATCAAATTTGATTTCAGGGACCCAGTTTTGGTCAAATTTGAGGGGTTGATTGCCTTAAAAATTAACAAATGCATTTTCTCAATGCTCCATCACCGCCATCTTGGATTTTAAAATTCTAAATCACTTAAGCGTAGTTCATACCTAAGCTCAACAATAAGGTAGCATTACCCGTAGATTCGATTATCCCAGTCCAAGACCTTCGGATAATCGAGTCTGGACTTATAAACCAAATTTTAAATTTTTGCTTTTTGGGTGTTTTTTGAACCGCCTTGAGTCAGGGGTATTCAAAAACACCCAAAAAGCAAAACATAAAAATTTGGTTTATAGGACCTTTTCAAAAAAAACTCCAGATTTCATACCGCCATGGAAAAAATCTAAACCACTTAAGCGTAGTTTTTCCCAAGGCTTTTGGATAACCGAGTCTAGACTTTAATTATAAGTTATTCATAAAAAATTAGGTGAGTTTATGTGCAAGTTTCGTAAGTATATTCGCAGTGGCCTAAATAAAACTGAATATTTCAGTTATAAATGCTATGGAACAATCTAAAGCGATCATTTGCGCCCCATTATTTTTGCTACTGCAGAAATGTACATTTTTATTTATTGGCAAAAAAGCTTAGCTTAAATTCAATTATGTCGATGGGAATGTGTTCAGGGCGCCCAAATCTATCATACCTTAACGAAACTGAAGCATTAAAAAAGTAAAAAAATGTGTAATGAATTTTACGATAATTTGAAAAAAGGATTTAAATTTAAAATTGGTGATTGTCCTCGCTCCATACAAAAATGATTTTATTTGTATGGAAACTGTCCACGATGGGGGGGGGGGGGTGTCCACGTGGTTTGCGGATGGTCCCTAAATAAAGAGAAGCATTGTCTGAATCTATAACGCTCAACAACTAATGCTTAGGGGTCATCCATAAACCACGTGGACACTTTAGGAGGGAGGGGGTCTACAGATTGTCCACGTTCGTCCAAGCAAAATATTTTTTTGCGATGGGATGGGTTGAGATTTAAAAAAAGTGTCCACGTGCAATCCACGTGCTTAGAAGAAAGAAAACTTCATGATTATAATGGAAATAAAAATCTAATCAACAGAAAACAAATTTAAAATGGATTTTTCCAGCGTTTTAGTTCAAGTTTAGCAGGTTTGGGCTCAATTTAAATATTTTAAGTTTTTATTGTGAAATTCTGACGTACCGTACTGCAACATATTTTTTTTCGAAAAAAAATGTTCGTCAATACTTACATATTTTGAAAACACAAGGAAGTGTCACAAGATAGCACACAAGCAACGCTTACATTTTAAATTTGAGTGTGTTTTTTTAAGTCAACAGTATAAAGATTTTTAGTTTTTCGTCTGACACCTAAGTTAAACATATTTAGCCTATCTCTTCCATTGATATTTTAGCAATTCTAAGAAGGCTTATAGAAAAGATTTCTAACTTTTCATACTTTTTCAATCTGCAGCAATGTAACCCCTTATCACCACATCACAACTTGAAACAACACGCGATTGTTGCCATTGAAATTCTTAATCCATTGATTAGGAGGCATAGACTTCTGGAGTACTTCTCGCGTTGCATCGAATAAAAAGTGCCACGCATCGATTCAAATCTGTGCAGAAAGTGTGCTATCAATCGTCATTGACACGTAACAAATGGGATGTGGTCTTGCCTTCTGACTCAAGCATTGAAATACTCTCTTCTTGTAATCACTCGCATGTGCAGTCGATTGCGTAAAAAAAAAGAATTGCCGAAATTCATTGTATATTTGATAACAAGTGTTAAAAATAAGTTATAACATTTTTTTTTTTCAACTCCCACAGTTGCCCTGCCAGCGTACGAGCAGGTCAAATCCCCGGGCACGCCCCAGCACCAACAGCAGCACCAGCAGCATCTGCCGACCGTGATCGAGCGCGTCCACGACAACTCCGAGTCGGACAACGGGGACAACCCGAACAACAACAACACCGTCGTGCCCGTGTCCATTTCGGCCGCCGGAATCACGATCAAAACCGACGAAATCACCGTGGCCAGCAACCTCACGGGGGACGATCCGAGGACCACCAATCCGAGGTTTGTTTGAGATTTGCTGTAATTTGCGTCGAAAATTAGATTTTTCTCTTTAAAATTTTCAGTTCCGTCAGTCCCACGGGATCGAGTCGAAACTCGAACGCCAAACCACCCTACAGCTACGTGGCGTTGATAGCCATGGCGATCCAGGTTAGTACCACGCGAGAGTCTTAGTCTAGCGCCGAATCCCAGCTGAAACGTGATCTCGGCTGTAGACTAACACGCGCTCGCGACGTCTTCCAGTGCCAAGAGAGAAAAAAAGCAAGAATTCACGTCATAAATTACACGCATTCATTAGTGGCGAGAATTTATTAATCACGTTTTAATCCGGCCGGCCTCATCGCGCGAGACTCTTCTAGAGGAAAAACGGATGCCACTTCATCTCAGTCATCGCGTCCCAGAGAAGACTCGAGTCGTGGACGAAAAATCGGGGAAAGTCGCGCGAAAGATTATTAAAACATCTAATTTATAATTACCATTAAAGTTGATAGTCCGGGCTTTCGTCACCGTCTTTAAGTCGCGCAGTTGTGGGGCTAATTTATCGTAATCATCTCCGGTCATTTGTAGCGAAAGGCACGACTTGGACGTTTCTTTGATCCGACCATTTTGGGAGGATTTGTAACGTAACTGTTGGTCTTTTCTTCTCCTCCCCCAGAACTCCCAAATGAAGCGAGCGACGCTGAGCGAGATCTACGGCTACATTACGTCCCGATTTCCGTACTTTGAGAAGAACAAAAAGGGCTGGCAGAACTCGATCCGTCACAACCTCAGTCTGAACGAGTGCTTCGTGAAGATCCCGCGGGAGGGCGGTGGCGAGCGCAAGGGCAACTACTGGACGCTGGACCCGCAGTACGAGGACATGTTCGAGAACGGAAACTACAAGCGGAGAAGGCGCATGAAGCGACCCTACCGGACAGGCCACTACTCCAAGATGTTCGGCGACTCGTACATGGCCAACGCCGGCAACTTTACGCACCGGCAGGTCTTCGCGCAGAGTCCATACCAGACGTATCCGCGGTACGACACCGGGTAAGCAACTTCCACGAACCCCCTGAAATAAAACAACACCTAAGTCCAACTCTCTCTCTCCAGAACAACGTGGATGCCAACGCCACAGCTCGGCTCGTACACCTCGTGCTCCACGCGGTCCAACTACTCATACTCAACGCAGGTAAGTTCACCAGCCCAAGTCCTAATCGGACCAACCCCGCTATAATCCTCCAACTTTGTTCCAGCTGCAGCAGCCTGTGCAACCTGTGACCATCAACACCTACGGATCGTTATCGCAAAACTTAGGTATGGCAGAACGCAGAGTAATTTGTGCAAATTAGTTCAACTAAATGCTTTTTTTTTACCTATTTTAGTTTCCGGCAGTACACCACCCCCCTGTCCACGGAGATTCGAGCCGTATTACACACACTGGGACACTGCTAGTAAGTAGTTTCTTGAATTTGCGTTTAAAATTTAAAATTAATTAAAAAATAACAGTCCTGCCAGATCATTAAACTAAACAAGTTATTGTAAATACGTGTCAAAAAAGTGTTGAAAAAATGGTTCTGGAAGTAATGTTCATACATAATGTCTTAAAACAATACTTAAGTTTAAATATCTTTTTACAGTGTTGCCAGAAAAACTCATAAGAAAGGCCATTCAAATACCTTTTCGAAGATGTTTAAAATGTTGTTTCAGAAGTTTTTTATCCAAATCCATACAATATCTTATGTTTTTAAATATTTCGTCACAGTGCTGCCAGATAATTAAAGTGTACAACTATTAGGAAAGGTCACTCAAATATCTATTCTGAGATGCTCGAAGATGACTTATTTTTATACTTATTTCAATCCAAAGTTTAGTAAATTCCACTTTATGGTCTAAATATTTCATGACAGTACTGCCAGATCATCTAAATTTATGACATATCGGACTGGTTATCGAAATGTCTTTGAAACAATCAATTTTCAAACACCCTTAAAATAATTCTTTTTAGTTTTATTATTTCGAGCTATTTTCTCTTACTATGCTATGTCTCGATATCCCCGACAGTGTTGCCAGATCATCAAACTGAAGTGGTCTTAAAAAATTTCCAACACTCAAAAAACAGACAAAAAAGTTTCCCATACCGGGAATCGAACCCGGGCCTTCCGGGTGAGAGCCGGATATCCTAACCACTAGACAATATGGGACTTGCGAGGGAAGGGGTAAGAATTTGCCATTTTCTGGCCAGCAGTTTTGCGCTAGGGTTGACCTAACGAAAAAATGTCCATAAATAAGTCTTACAAAAGTAAAAAAAACTGAGTCCGACGTTCTTGCTCGTTTTCGAAATATAAAATAAAAAAAAATCGAACTATAATGATTGAAATAGGAATTAATAAATTACTTTGCTTTAAAACAGTCAATAACTTTGACGCCTCGTTATTTTTGTTTGCTTTTTCCTATTTCTTGAGCACTTTTTGGTATTTTTTTCTAAATATTTATAAAGTTATTTGAATTTCGTTTTAAAATGTAAGCTAAAAACATAATCGCAACACCAAATATTTCGTTAATACAATAAGGCCGTTGCAAACTTGTATCTACATTCCTCCCAAATTTGATAACGAAAAGCCGCTGTTCGATCAGCACAGACACTCCTTGACGTGGATAGTTTCCAAGATGAAAGCGAACGATAGTCTTATGGTGCTAGGTGACTTCAACTTCCCAGCCATTCGCTGGACGCGCACACCGACGAACAAACTGATTCCAAACTTAGCCCTCACTCCGACCAATGAGTTAAAGCACAAACTCCTGGATGAGTATTCTACCGCAAACCTTAGCCAACTGAACGACATGTGCAACAACTCAAGCAACGTTCTTGACCTATGCTTTGCCAGCTCTGGGACACCGATCAACTTTACCCTTCTACCAGCTCCTCTGCCTTTGGTGAAAGACGTGCGCCACCACTTTCCGTTTCTTGTTTCCATTTCCTGCACGACGCTCGATTTTCGTGATGTTGCTGGTAATACGTTCATGGACTATCGTAAGGGAAACTACGATGGCATGAACAACTTCCTGACCAACATTAATTGGAACCAACTACTGGCCAACCTTGACGCCGACACAGCTGCTGATACTTGGACAGGTGTTCTAACAGACGCCATCAACACCTTCGTTCCAAGGAAACAGCGCCAGCCTCCAAGACATCCACCGTGGTCAACACCTCGACTGCAGATTCTGAAGTCCAGGAAACGCGCTGCCCTCAAGAAATACGCCAAACACCCGACAGATCGATGGAGAAACCATTATAGGTCAAGAAACCGGAAGTACAGTATCCTGAACAAACAACTTTTTCGTCGCCACCAACACCGAATCCAAAGCCGATTGAAACGAGACCCCAAGAAGTTCTGGAACCACGTAAACGAGCAGCGGAAAGAGACAGGTCTACCAACTGCGATGATACTCGACGGTGAAGAGGCTACTTCCACCGAGAGTATAAGCGATCTGTTTCGTCGCCAGTTCAGCAGCGTATTCACCAACGAAGCAGTAGGGGAAACGCATATTGCTAAGGCTGCTAGCAACGTTCCACTGCGACCTCCCATTGGACCTCACCCGGTGGTCACTTCCGAGTCCATCCGTCGTGCCTGCGCCTCTCTCAAAGGTTCTACCAGCTGCGGCCCAGACGGCATCCCCGCGTTTGTGCTAAAAAAGTGTTGCGATGCACTCGCGGAACCATTGGCTCAACTCTTCAATACCTCGCTTGCTACTGGAGTTTTCCCGTGTTGCTGGAAGAAGTCCTTTGTTTTCCCAGTCCACAAGAAGGGCCCAAAACGTGATGTCCGGAACTATCGCGGAATTGCTGCCCTCTGCGCAGTCAGCAAACTGTTCGAAGTAATCGTGCTGGATTTCATTAAGTTCAACTGCTGTGACTATGTCGCCCTGGAACAGCACGGCTTCATGGCGAAACGTTCCACCAACTCTAACTTGGTCTCCTACTCGTCCTTCATTCTTCGAACCATGCAGCAACGGAAGCAGATCGATGCCATCTATACGGACCTATCAGCGGCTTTCGACAAGCTGAACCACCGCATTGCTGTTGCGAAACTGGAACGCCTAGGTTTCGGCGGGCCCATGCTCGATTGGCTACGCTCCTATCTCACTGGCCGTGAAATGAGCGTTAAAATCGGTGACGTGATTTCCGCTGCTTTCTCTGTTTTTTCAGGCATTCCGCAAGGAAGCCATCTGGGCCCTCTGATCTTCCTCCTCTACATGAACGACGTGCATCATCTTTTAGGCTGTCACAAACTGTCGTATGCGGATGATATCAAACTGTTCACCGTTGTCGAGAATGATACCGACTGCCAGTTTCTTCAGGAGCAGCTCGACCTGTTCGCCAACTGGTGCTCCGAAAACAGGATGGTTCTGAACGCTTCCAAGTGCTCGGTTATCTCTTTCACACGCAAGCGCAACACAATGTCTTTCCACTACACACTTTCAAACACCACCATACCTAGGACCTCCTGTGTGAAAGATTTAGGTGTGATGCTGGATAGCAAAATGACGTTTGCTGACCACATTACGTATACAGTCTCCAAGGCTTCCAAAACTCTTGGCTTCATCTTTAGGATAGCTAAAAACTTCCGGGATTTAAGCTGTCTCAAAGCTCTTTATTGTTCGTTGGTCCGCTCTACTTTAGAGTACTGTTGTATTGTTTGGGCTCCCTTCTACCAGAACGCGATTCAACGCGTGGAGTCGGTCCAGCGGAAGTTCGTTAAGTACGCGCAACGTCACATTATCTGGCCTGATCCCGCCAATCCACCGAGTTACGCAGAGCGCTGTAAAATGCTTAATCTCGAACTTCTTACAGTAAGGCGTGACGTTTCCAAGGCGACCTTCGTTGCAGATCTCCTTCGATCGTCCATCGATTGTCCTGCCGTTTTGCAACTGGTAAACATAAACACTCGCCCTCGCGTACTCCGCAATCACTCGTTCTTGACTGTCCACAGGGCTCTCACAAACTATGGGCAGAACGAACCGGTTTCAAGTATGTGTCGTGTTTTTAACTTGTGCTCAGATCTGTTTGACTTTGACATCTCCCGTGACACTATCAAAAAACGATTCCTTAATCACCTGAAATCCCATCCCTAACCTGACGATACACACGTAGATTTTAGAACTGTGATATTTTTTTAATTTATTGAGTTAGTTTTAAGAGTGACCCCGTCTTGTATCATTTGAGTTTTGTGTACTTGTTGATGCGATAAGATGAGGTGGTTTTGTGCCTTTTTGAGAAAGTGTCTTTTATCGATAACCAGACACAGCTCAAGGGGGCTTTTGTCCACCTCCAATAAAGAAAAAATAACAAAATAACAAAATAACATTTTTCAAATTTTATGTCACCCCCTTCAAAATTTGTCTGAAAAATCAGGGGGCAAAACAATATTTTTCCAAAAAAAAATCAAAGGTCTAAACAACTGAGAACAACCTAAAATGAAAAAAAAAAGCCAATTCTTAGATATTTTGGACACTAATGATGGCAAAACAACTGGACAGGTATATAATGCATTTAAAAACACTTATTTTTTTCATTAAAATGTTGAAACCATGTGTGAATATTACTTGATGGTTTGTAAATCGTTATATATAATTTATATCAAAAACGAATTTCTATTGACGTTGATAAATAAAGTATTAAAATAATATCAATCGAGATTTTTTTTTCAAAACATCAAAAATCACAAATTTATTCAAAACATGTTTCTTCTAATTTCAGTTCTCCCCGTGGTGAAGGATGAAGCCTCAAATCAGATGAGTGTAAGCTCCACGCAGCAGTCCTACCAGAAGAACTACCTGCCGCAACCGTAACGGCGAATGAGCAGGCTTGGGGCCTCAACACCAACTCTACCACCGTCGGATACCAATACCACCACCACCACCACCAGAACGACGCTACCACCACCATCATTGTCATTGGCCAAACTCAGCCCAACATTTTTCTGTAGATACAGAAGGAAATTTTAACCTTGTTTAACATTTTTCAAGTGTAGAAAGTATAGGAACATGATTTTTTTTTTCGATGTACCAACGCGCAAAGTTGGGCGAAACTCACTCTAGAACATTTGCATTTACAGGGTCGATTTTTCGAGAGCGCAAATTTGAACGATTCATATCAATCCAAATTGATGTACAAACAAAATTGTAAGCGTAACTTAGTTTTCGTGTATATAAAAAGAAATATAAATGCTTCAAATCAAGAATATGATCGGGATCTCTAGGCGTTAGGTAACAACTGAGTTAAACAAAAAAGAGGAAGGCTATACACACACAAGTAAATTATTTATTTAATAAAGTCTAGCATTAGGTCTAACGATACCGTAACTCTCAGTCTTGTATCAGGAGGTCACACTACAAAATCTGCAACGGTTTGGCGATTCGATGTAAATGATAAAATTGTCCGTCCAAACACGAGCGAACATGCGTATCACTCCTCTAACCTTCCCTCTCTTCCTACATAATTGACGTTACGAAATAAAGTTATGTGAAACTGTAATCGCGAGCGAAACATTTCTTCCAAGATGACAAGACCATCAATTGCGCATAAATTTCGTCTACCGCGCGGTGACACTTGTTGGATCCCGTAACTTCTCGGTAAACGCTGCGCTCATTTGCAGTAATTCAATGCGCTGAAGATGTACTAGCGCGCGCAGCATCTGGGCAACGAGCTCCGCAGAGAGGCGCGCATCAGCAATTAGACTAGCAATTAATTTTCGACGGAACGAAACCAGACAGATGATATACGAGCTACTTGCAGTGTCAGGAAAATGTGTGAAGAAAGGAAAAAGAGCGGTTTTACGTCTCACTTTGAGCAGGAGATGAGTTCTCGCCAAGACAAATCAGTCCCCGCGGTGTGAGGGATGAGCACGATACGGGAGGATGCAAGTCATTAACCAAAGTGTCACTTTGATGATGGTGAAAAATTAGAAGGAAGGTGTTAAAAGGAATAATGTGGGCCCGCGTGTCGCGGTGACGGATCGAGGATTGGGTTTTGATTTACGGCTTGAATTACAGTTCCTTTCGTAGATGCTAGCAAAGGAGTGTTTTCACCTTAAGGCATGTTCAACCGAAAGCGTCCAAGTATTTTTGGATGTTGTCAGCTAACCACCGAATCGTGCACTTCTAAGCTGCATGCTCGAATTCTTAAGGCCACTTAAGGCATGTCCCTGCTGCTACATTCCCCAATTCGTTCGGACGAATGCACCGAAAGCAAATAAATTACATGCATTTATGAAAACACATGTTCCTCCACGTTAAAACTGTCGTCGAGCAGGGCAGCAGCGCCGGAAGAAACGCGCGTCGAGAAAAATTGAAACAGATTCGTTTTCGTGATTTCCCACTCACATTACGTCGTGGTTGTGCTTTGCTGTCACGAATAGGGTTTTTGACGTTTGAAAGAAAAATCATTTTAATGATTTAATAACAACCAGAACACTGCAAATTCTAACCAATAAAAAATCGTTTCATTTGAAAGATAATCATTTTACACATTTTTTAGAACTGTAAAGACCAAAGAAAGTTGACTTACGACAGCAAAGCACAACGCTGAGTATCGAACTCGGGCGTGCGGGGGATAAGCTTCATATTTGTTAAAGACTATGTTAATAGGAATGTCTTGGGATGCGTTTTTCTTTCGCTCTCGCACACTTTCTGGGCCTCATATTTCATCTTCCCGAAGAGCGGTCGGGCCAAGGGATTCCCTTGCGCCTCCCGTGTCACGGTTTGACGATTTCGGCACAACTGCTGGCGCACATGCCGGCTGCAACTACAATCGCCAACAAATGGAAGGATTCGACGAAAATCGGTTCTAATTTGTTTGTTTTTCACTCGCTCGAAATAAAATACTTAACATTTTAAATATTATTAGATCGCTGTCACAACGTCGTCAATCATGGCGACCGGAGAGCCACTTTGCTGCATTATGAGCGCGAGTGCATCTTAATACTAATTCTTAAGGAGGGGGAAACTGACTGAAATTGATATGACGATTATGAGACGATCAGTCTTTTGCACTATAGTCTATGACTAATGGGAGCACATGTTCCTTTATTTTGGAGCAGCGCGGCTGCTGAGAGCATTGACTAATGATAGGGTTAGGAAAACTATATCCATAGACATCGTAACTAATGAGCTTCCGGCGAAACGTGCCCATTTCCGTAAACCTTTCCGTCCGTTCACGAACAGAAAAGTTTGCGTTCGAATTAGAACCGCGGGGTTATTTTAAGAACCACCCCAACAACAATTTGCCAAACAAGCTTGTCGAAACAACTTTCTGATAAGAATTCTACCCCCAGCAATGTGACTGGTTGACGTTGGGTTACCTTCACGGGCACCAAGGCAGCGTGGCCGAGCGGTCTAAGGCGCTGGTTTTAGGCACCAGTCAGAAATGGCGTGGGTTCGAATCCCACCGCTGTCAAGATTTTTTGTGCGCATCGCGTCGGAGTGAGTAATTACTTTTTTTACCTGTCACTGGATGGATATTGTATTTCACAGCTGTTTGGCTGGGTGATTTTAGGGGGGTGGAATTTCATGCTTCAGCATAGGTGGAAGGGGTTGATATTTTTCTCTCTCTTGCTGTTAGCTCTCATGCGTTCTCACGAGAGAAAGAGAGACTCCAGAGGGGAGGAGCGTTTATCTCTTGAACCAGAATTCAAAAACACGCACACAACGCAACGATGTGATTTAGAGTAATCAATTTTTTTCCAGAAAATGGCGGCCGCTCTATAAAAAGGGTTTAAAAGACAGGTTGTTCTAAAGGCAATATAAAGTTCGATAACTTTTGCGAGCTGTAGGGTTTTTTTAATAGCAAGTGGTATATTTGTTTTTCTGTAATATTTTTTTATTATTTTTCACCAAATTTGGCTGATAGAAATTTTATTTAAAGTTTGTGCCACCCTTGTAGAACTAGTGTCTTTCATTAAAATGTTGAGACTTTGGCTTGTTATTAAATTTTTTCTATTTTTAGTTATTTATTTTTTATTTTTTGAAAATTTGATTTGTTTTAGAGAAAAAAAATCAAACAAGTATCGGAAGTCGCGATGGCTCTTACGACGTATTGCGAACTAGCCAAAGAAATATTCTTTTTCCTAAAGTTAAAAGGTTTATTTCCAATATGTGGTTCCAAATTTAAAAATTTGTAAAAAGCTTGGAAAGCACTTTTTTCTACTAATGCAGAAACTAACACTATTAAATGTACCGTCATCAGGGGTGACATTGGGTCTGGGGGGTAAGATTGGGTCATACAAAAATGCTGAAATTTGTATGACCCAATCTCACCCACCAGACCCAATGTCAAAAAATAAAAATTAAAATCACATGTAAATTTTTTTACATTTCAATGCAAAAAAACATGGAAAATTCAATATTCAGCAGTACGGTCGGTTTGCAATCATTAATTTTCAAAAAATCTGCAAAAAAAAAACTTTTTACGGTATTACTGCACATAAAAATATCACTAAAACTAAAAATATTTCCAAAGTCACTCAAACAAGTTAAAAATGATTATAAACACAGGGGAATGTTTTGAGCTGATTGACCATAAAATTACTTTTAAATTTTAAAGTGCTTTGACAAAAAAAGAATTTGCCCTCTTATTTTTTGGACCGATTTTAAAGGGGATTTTTTTTACAAAATGTTTGCCACATTTTTGATTGTTGAGTTTCATTATGAACCCTGAACAAATCTAATTATTAAGAATTTCTAGATCCAAGATGGCGACTAAAAAGCGGTGATGATTGATATTGAGAAAATGCATTTGGTTATTCAACAAATTTGACTAACATGAGGTAGCAGAACTCAAATTTGATGGTAAAAGTGAGAAAAAAATGATTTTATTTTGTTCATGATTAGAATCGAACTCAAGATAATCTAGTCTAGACTGTGAATATTTATTTAAGGGGTTACATACATGTAGGAATTTTTAAAATTTCATATTACAGAAAGTTCACTAAATTCACTAAAAAGATGATTTTCAATCACTCCTGAAAGATTCATGAAGATATTTCGTGACTGAACTGAGTAAGAGACGATTTAAGTTCACTTTTTTGCCATGCGCAAAGCGAACTGTCAAACTTCGTGAACGTTTTCCTTTAAACACCGAGTTGATTTACGGGTGCCACGATATCTCGAGATGGGATGGACCAAATTGGCTGAAATTTGGGGTGAAGACTCCCAAGACATAGGGGAAGGTGGGGCAAGACGACCATATGGGGCAAGAGGAACAATCGCTCCTACGGCCGTAATTTGTACAATTTTGATTATTTCCAGTATGAGGAATTGTTGCTAGCAATGCAATTAGCTGATTCTACTACCACATAACCGCCAAAATGACGTAAACGCCACGGGGCATAAGATTTAATGAAGTTTTTTTCGAAACCTTTGTTTTCTTATAATATTTGGAAAGTACAAACTAAGGCTTAGGGTTCGTTTTAAGGCTCATTTTATAAAAATGCTATTTTTCCTAGATCAGTAGTGTCCCTACAAATGACATGCACCTATTACAAAGTATGATTTAACTTTTGGTTATTTTTGTTGAGAGCTTTTAAAAAATCTTGTTCAGGTGGGGCAAGTGTACCATATGGATTTTTAGTATGGAAAAAATTACGAATTGCTGCAACAACATATTTTATTGGGAAATAAATACATGAAAGTACTTAAAAACTGATAAACAATCGTTAAAAAAAATTGTAAATACAAAGTATAGTGATATTATGAAAATTTACTATTTATCATAGAAGTAGTATTTTTTTTTTCGTAAAAACGATAAAATTTTTAGTAAAATATTATTATTTAATCTAAAAATGGAAGAAACCATTCAAATACATTCTAATCTGATGTATCTAAGTGATAACAGTTCAATTGTTAGCAAATTACCATATTTTTTCATGCATTGTTCCTCTTGCCCCAACGGGTTGCTCGTCTTGCCCCACTAGTTGAGTAGAACGTACGGAAAATCAAAAATTTTAAAATCAATTTTTCACATTAAAAAACAGGATTTTTTAAAAACTTGTTTAAACAAAGTCTTAGTCAAGACCTAGAATAAGATGATTATAATAAAATCCGACAGATTTTTAACTTTTTAATGGGTTATAACGAGCATTTCCTTAGCTTGTTACACTTGCCCCACTTTCCCCTATCCCGTGTGCATGACGAAGCCCGATTTGGAAATTTTGCTTTTTGAAAAATACAAGAATTTAAAACTTACGATTTTTTATATGAAAAACATAAAAATATTTTTATCTTTTTTTTTAAATTAAGTTTTTGAAAATCCGCCTTCGTCATGCACACAGGACTGGTTTAACGATTCTTCACCAAAATTTTGAGTTAATTTGGTCAAAGCAGTGTTGAGATATCGTGGCACCTGTTTTTTGAAACTGCTAACTTGAAATTGCTATAGTTATCTCGGCAATGGTACACCCAAATGTTTTCTTATTTATTTTGTTATTAGATGAAAATGTATATTTTAATGTCCTGCAAAAAGATTTAAAAAAAAGTTTGAATGTGTGCTCATACCAACATTTTTGACGATTTACATGTATGTAACCCCTTAAAAGACACATCTAGAATCAAAAAAAATATTTCAAAAATCATTTTTTGAAAACCTTTTAAAAGAAATTCAAAAAAATAATTTCAAAATATATTGAAATAAAATTATTTTAAAAAACACAGGAATTGAGGTAAGAGGACAAAACATCTGAGAATATTGTAGACATCATCAGATAAATTCTGTTGAAAATCGGAGCAAATAATTGTTGATCCCATGTGCATAAAAACGTCTTAAATAAAACAAAACTCAACTTTTCAATAATCTACCAATTTTGTTAAAAGGTCACACAAGTTGCAGGTTATATTCATTTTTAGCAACAAACCGATAATTACCGAAGCGATAACCGAAATTAGTCTGTTTATATACACTTGATGCTTCTTATGTTTATATTTTTCGCCAAGAAAGCGCCAAACAATCAATGAAGAGGCGAAAACATTCCCAACAAAAAAAGCTCTCGTCACGAGACAAATCTCATCACTTGTTGCGCGGCGTTTCATGATTATTGGGCCCGGTTCGGTAAGTGTTTACCATTTCTTAATTTACTGTTTTGAAAATATTTACTACCGTGTTTAGTAAACTTTTTTGGCATGTTTACCAAATCTCTCACGTGCTCCTGCCTCTTAATTTCGGGGCGTACATGTTTATGTATTGGGAGTTGCGGCGCGGAGAAGGTCCTCCTAAAAACCCACTCTGAATATGTTGATGTTCTTTCGTTTTTTGCTTCGATGATCCGCCGTGACATGTTGTATCTGCGAGTGTGATGTTTGTTGTACTTGTTCAGTTCAGTTTACGAAAATTTAGACTTTAATCTCGACTGCATCTGTGCAGAGACTACGTCGTAATTTTTACTTGAGTTTGAAAACATTAATTACATGATTTTGATGTTGAATCTAAATATTTTCCATAAATATTCAATATTTTGACTTTGTATGAAAAATTAATAAATAAGTTATAGCAACTCAACTTTATTTACTATTTAAAAATGTTTTGCAAAACATATATCTTTGATCAAGATCAGACCAACTAGAACTCGATTAGATGGTTTATAAATCATCGATTAGTAAATCGGTTTGGCGCTAGCCAAGCACTTTTCTGCAGACGGGTTTCCTCTAACTGACTGTCGCCACTGGTTGCCTCATAATAGAGTCATTAAATTTGTTTATGTGACCGAACAGATCGAGTTTCATGGCGCGTCCGGAATATATGGTAATAAAAAAAGAACTAATCGTCACTTGGTATGGGCTTAATAGTAGTGGAAGGGATTTCTTACTGGCGGTTCTACGTAAATAATGATTTTGAATTGCGTCCATTGTTGTTCAGACTGTTAAAAATGTTATCGTAAAATTTTAATCAGAATTTTAAGATTTAAAAAAGATCTTTATGCGATTTGGAAACTAATATAAAATATGATAAAAAAAAGTAATAAAATCAACTGAAAGTTTATTGAAAAAATAAAAAAGAGACTTTAGGAAAACTATGAAATTATTTGATTGCGATTATTTATTTTTTCATTTCTTTTTGTTCTAAAAATACACAGAAAAAAAAATCATGGTAATATTACATCTAGGAAAAGGTACATTTTTGTGTCAGAAAAAATATGTAACTTTACCTCTGAAAATGTGTAATTTTACTACTTTTCTGTTGTAATGTCACTTTTTCATTCTAAATTGAGGTAAAATTATATCATAAAAGAGGTAATATTCAACCTTCCAAAATTACACCTACCAAAATGACACAATTTTTTACTGTTTAGAAAATTTCAGATTTTTTCCTATGTTTCACTTTTTTTTTCAAATTTCCTGCATTTTCCCGGTTTCAAACATGAGTGGCCCCCTCTAAAATGAAGCAAAAAAGCTTCCCATACCGGGAATCGAACCCGGGCCTTCCGGGTGAGAGCCGGATATCCTAACCACTAGACAATATGGGACTTGCTAATCTACCCTCATCGTGTAATTTTCCGACCGCTCGAATTTTCCTCAGAAAATCGACCACCCCAACAGCTGTTGCCACCACCTGAATAATGGTTTTTCCAGTTTTTCCCAGGAATTTCAGTGCTTTATTGCACCGGCAAGAGTTACGACTTGGAACAGGTTGAGAGCAGGAAAAACAGAAATTATAATTTATTCGCTCCGCGGGTGCCCCCGAGGTTTCGTAAATATTTAAAGTTTTAAAATTTTAATCATTCGCGGTGTGGTAATTTGCTGCTGACGCAAAAATATGCCCCCGTCCCGTTTGATTTATCCCAACTGAAGGTGCAAGTAATTATTGCATTATTTGAAAACGCACTCGACGTTTAGTGTACAGATGCGGAATGTTAAACGACTGTCGACAACGACGGGAATGTTGTTGTTAATAAATAAAGTGTTGAGCTCTCCCTGGAGGGAAGGTTGGGTTTGGTAAAATTTACGACCCTTTCAGAACCCTTTCGAGACAATCGTAAATTGTTCCTTAGAATGACAAAGAGAATTGGAAAACGAGGAAAATTTATGCATATCGATTTTCTTTCAAAGAGATTTTCCCAGGAATCGCTTAAATATTTACTACAGAAAAAAAAAAACTAATTAGAGATCATTTCCAACAAAAATCAAGAATTGGCGGAATTCTACTAGGAAATCCAACTGACGCCAGTCATTATCAGCGTTGTTTGTTCTTCAATCTTGATCAACAAGCTCGCCGGGACTTGATTAGGTCCGCGAGGCGTGCATACAAGAGAAGCACATTTTCCGTAATTAAAATCAGCGTGCAAGTCCTTTAGGCGGGGATGCACAACTGAAGTCTCATTGCCATCTACTCGCACAGATTGATGATTAATTGAT